>NW_026622688.1:2400000-3600000 GCF_028827155.1 Penicillium citrinum
CTGGTAGTTTATCAGGAAGTGCAACAGGTAGTGAAAGTACAAGCACCACCGCCACCGGAACTACAACCACCTCGAAGAGCTCTACTCCTCTTATCCTCAGCACTTTTACAACCAGTAGTTCAGCCACGTCGACTTCCACGACTTCAACCTCGGCTTCAACCCGAACTACCACCCCTACCACTTTGACAACAGTACCGACCTCGACGGAATCGTCTTCCAACCCTCCTAAAGAAACTACCAGCGAAGAATCCACCAAATCCGAGCCATCTACCACGCCAGATCTGAAGCAGCGGGGTAGTCACTTCGAAAGACGTGACCCTGATAAAACTCGGCGAGAGCCCGGTATCTTTTCCCGGGGAATGATGGGGAATATAACCGCGCCATTCACTAACTCCAGTAGTACTTTCTCGAATGCGACGAGTGCTCTTAACTTGACGCAAACATCGACTCAATCCACCATTACGACGACGGATTCGCGTCCTTTTAGGCCTCGATGGGGACGTGCTTGGAATTAATTGCTGGTAATTTGATTATGGGATATTTGGAATTGGAAATTGGAATCGGATGAGGAGTTGAGGAGCGGCGTTGGGTTTGGGTAATGTTTTCATCTTGCTGAAAAGTTATAAGATTCAAATAGATATAATATTAAGATTGCTTTTCCCGGTTTTTTTTTTTCTCAGTCATGTCACGACCTTGGGATTTCTCAAAGCTGTCTTTGATAGAGACAATGCATACGAAGTACTACAAAGTTACGTAGTTCATCTTACTCCTTATTTAGTTATTATTTAGTAAAGACGAAGTAGTTATACTTTGAACGTAGGTCAAGATGAGAACATTTGAAATGAATTCCCGCATTTTACTCTCGCGGTTCGAGATGCGACATTCTAAACAACAAGGCGACTAGACGACTAATGAACCACCACTGGTGGCTATAAAAAAAGAGAAAAGAGTAGCCTCGGAACCTTGGGCGTCCTCTCTCGCAC
This sequence comes from Penicillium citrinum, assembly GCF_028827155.1. NCBI lineage: Eukaryota > Fungi > Ascomycota > Eurotiomycetes > Eurotiales > Aspergillaceae > Penicillium > Penicillium citrinum. The sequence goes on from NW_026622688.1 coordinate 2,400,984, forward strand.
CAAAAAAATGGCCTGACAAGAACGTGAAGAGAAGCAGACTAGATACAATACAAAGATACGAACGACAGTAAACAGGCTCCGAGGCAGAATTGCAAGCGAGAGAATAGATGGCAGATGTGATGAAATCGAAAGATTTTCATGGAAAGAAAATCAAAAATGAAAAAGGAGAAAAAAAAAGCACGCCTTCTTGTTGCAAACTCCCCCTTCAGTCATCCACTTGACTGCCCAAGCCCTTGTTGAGAATATAGAAGATAATAGATACGCCGAACTCCATAAAAAGAAGAACAATGGTAAGCGAATGCAGGAATAGAGACGAGTAAACACTGGTGAAGCGGAGAACGACTGAACAATGAGGTAGTTGGGTATGAGATGAGTAAATGTGAAAGCTAGGAAAATCAACGAGGCTCTTGTGGACCCTTCCAAGGAAGTCTCAAAGAAGCGCTCAAGAAGATTCAATATAGACAGGATATCGAGGGCCACAGCAAATCATTCAAGTGGATTCGCATGGCAAGAAAGTGAATGTTCAAGGAATGCAAATGAGCTCAGGTACTGTTAGATCGAAGTAATGACTGATTGAAGGGGAGAAAAATTAGCGAGGTTGTTCCACTATGGTTTCTTCTGCAACATACACTATGAACGTACCCGATCATCGATCATCTCTTCGTCTTTGTCCTCTGTTGGGCTAACCACACTTCCTCGACTGATCGGTCCAGAGGTTGTGACAGAGCGTGTCTCAGGATTTGGTCGTGTAGGTGCTGGCAACGGCTTCTTGTTTTGAGACTGTTGCTGTTGCGCTTGTTGGTTTTGGTTGTCGGATGAGACAGAGGAGTGAATTGGATGCATCTCTCCGCTGCTGGAAATACGGGATTCCTTGCTCTTTTCGAGCAGAGAGCCACCGAGGGTAGCGCATTTCAAGATGGTCTGCATCATTTGGTTTTGCTTAAGCGGCTTAGACAGGTATTCATCCATTTGGGCCTGGATGCACTTTTCACGATCTCCCAGCATGGCGTGGGCTGTGAGTGCAATGATTGGAGTTCGTTGCAGACCACTCTCACGCTCATACTCGCGGATCTTGCCTGTGGCTTCAAATCCACCCATGACAGGCATTTGAACGTCCATGAGAATAACGTCATAGCGACGCTTCTTTACAGCTTCAACCGCTTCCAGACCATTGCCAACAACGAAGACATTGTGGTTGTGTTTCTGAAGAATCTTCATTGCTAGTTGCTGGTTAACATCGTTATCCTCAGCAAGAAGAATGTCGAAGGAACGGGAGTTATCAGTTGTGATCGGAGTTGATCGGCCTTCCAGGGCTGGCAGCATACCATTGCCCAGATCTATGGGCTGGCACGGCGTTGTCATATAAGAGCTGATACCAAGGTCCAGAGCGGACTTTAAGCTCACACAGACCAAAGGACAGACCAAGACGATGGGAATATACTTGAACTCATCAAATGTCCGCAGGATTCGAGCAGTATCGACGGAGTCCACGATAATAACATCATAGGCGTGGCCCGACTCCTTTCCAGAGGGGTCTTGAATTTCAGGTGGTGGGACATGTTCTTCATTTCGCACAACAAGCGGTTCCAAGTCAATTTGCTTCAGCATTTTCATGACATTGGAGGCCTGGATTCCATTTTGGCCCTTGTCGATGAAGAGAACTCGATGGTCGCGGTATGGCATGAGTTGGGATGCAATGACCTTCAATGATTGGTCGGCAAGCTTGACCACGCAGGTGAAGTGGAAAGTACTGCCGTGTCCATACTCCGATGTGACCCAGACGTCACCACCCATAAGGTTAACCAAGCGTTTGGAGATGGATAGACCAAGACCAGTACCACCGAATCGACGCGTCGTGGAGCCATCGGCTTGCTGGAAGGTATCGAAAATCAAGTCCAACTTGTCTTCCTCAATACCAATACCCGTGTCAGAAACGGAAAACTCAAATGCATATTCGTTGGTGGTGCATTGTTCACGATCTGACTTCCGGATGGTGAGTTTGACTTCACCATGTTCGGTGAATTTGATTGCATTTCCAACCAAGTTAAGGATGATCTGCCGCAGACGGAATGGATCTCCAATGACATAGTCCGGCACAGTGTTGTCGACCTGGTATGTCAAGCTCAAAAATTTCTCATTTGCCTTCACAGCAAGTGTCTTGAGAGCATTGAAAACAGTTCCCCGCACGGTGAATGGGATACTTTCAATCACCATTCGGTTGGCCTCAATCTTCGAGATATCTAGTATATCGTCGATGATAGTAAGCAGACTGTTGGCCAGGTTGTGAACAACGTTGAGCATCTCTCGGGTATAGGGTTTCAGGTCATCGGTGTCCAACGTTAATTGGGTCATTCCGATAATACCGTTCATCGGTGTTCTGATCTCGTGGGACATGTTGGCCAGGAACTCGGATTTGGTACGGTTGGCAAGTTCAGCCGCCTCTCTGGCAGCCGTGTTTCGCTGAATACTGTCTCGCAAGTTGGAAACCATCTTGTTGATCTTGCGTTTCAGCTCGTCCATTTCACCAGAAGCGTTGACCGTGATCAGTTTGGTGAAATCTCCATCTGTTGCAGCATCGGTAATTTCACCAAATGCACGCACTTGAGATGTAAGGTTCTCGGCCATTGTATTGACGTCCTCGGTAATCTCTTTCCAAGTGCCTGCAATTCCTTCCACGTTGGCCTGCCCACCCATTTTACCATCGACACCGACATCACGAGCAACTTTTTTGAGTTCCATTGCGAATTTCGCCAGTCGACCCACCATGTGATTGATGGTAACCTTCAGAGTTAAAATCTCTCCCTGGGCGTGTACTTCGATCTTCTTGCTCAGATCACCCTTGGCAATAGCCTGAGTGACGTCGGATATACTTCGCACTTGGGATGTCAGATTCTGAGCCATTGTGTTGACATTGTCTGTGAGGTCCTTCCATTTTCCTTCCACATTATCAACCTTGGCTTGGCCACCTAGAGTACCATCTGTACCGACCTCACGGGCGACTTTGCTGACCTCAAAAGCGAATGTATTAAGACGATCCACCATGCCGTTAATGGTACTCTTCAAATCGAGGATCTCACCCTGGACATTGGCAGTGACCTTCTTGGTGAGATCACCCTTAGCGACAGCCGTGGTGACATCAGCAATCTCGCGCACTTGGGTTGTCAGATTGTTGGCCATTCGGTTGACATTTTCTGTGAGATCTTTCCACGTGCCCTCAACATCGTTTACCGTGGCTTGGCCGCCAAGGACACCATCCGTACCGACCTCCTTAGCAATCTTGGTGACTTCTTGTGCAAATTGCCGTAACTGGTCCACCATGGAGTTGATAATGTCCTTGAGTTCAGCTATTTCTCCGCGGCAGTTGGCTTGGACCTTTTGCGTTAGATCACCCTTGGCAACGGCCTTGGTGACAGTGGCGATATCTCGTACTTGTGTTGTTAGATTATTGGCCATTGCATTGACGTTGACTGTAAGTTCGTTCCACATGCCCTGAACACCTTCTATTTGGGCCTGTCCTCCCAGTACACCTTCAGTACCGACATCACGAGCGACTCGTGTTACTTCCGTTGCGAATGTTCTCAGTTGGTCCACCATGGTATTAATTGTTTGTTGCAGTTCCAAAATTTCACCTTGAGCACGGCTCTCGATCTTCTGACTGAGATCACCATGTGCGACAGCAGTTGTAACAGTAGCGATTTCTCGCACCTGATCCGTTAAGTTCTTGGCCATGATGTTCACGTTCTCAGTAAGTTCCTTCCAGATACCATGGACGCCAGTGATCTGTGCTTGTCCACCGAGTATTCCTTCAGTTCCGACCTCACGAGCGACTCGAGATACTTCACTTCCGAAAACTTGAAGCTGGTCCATCATAGTGTTGATTGTCCGTTTGAAAGTAGCGATTTCGGGGTCCATTTCCAAGGGGTGAATTTGAACCTTCATAGAAAGGTCACCATTGGCGACCTGCGTAATAATACCACCGATTTCCCGTAAGGCTTTCTGGAAAGCCTCGTTTGCCTGTTGATGCTTGCGTAGTTCACGTTCCAGGAGGACGACATCTTCGTTCTCGACCTTGGTGAGGGCACGGCGAGTGTGCTCCTCTTGTTTGAGTAATTCATCACGGACCTGTGCAATGATGTCTTTCTGGAAGCTGATTTCTTCGGCCTGTTTTTGTACGTGGTTACGCAGGATGCTGATATCCTCTTCGCGGACGACCCGGGTGCGGGCTCCAGTCTCGTCTTCTTCATCGGTTTCGTCTTCGTCAAGGTCCACAGTCGGGGGAGGTTGTTGCTCTTGCTCTTCAGGGCCGGAGGGAGTTCGCTGTCGCCGATTGGGTTGATTCAGTTTTTGCTGCTGTGTAAGGCAATAAGAGTCAGAACCTTGACCGGACGACAAGCGATCGAGCCCAAAGGTCCACAAAAAGTCTGGGTTCTTCTCGTTGGTTTCGAGAGCAGACGTCGTGGTCTGCTGGGGATTGTCGGGGGACGTGTGATGACTGACAGCTTGGAATTCCAGGTGGTGCACGCGGCGCACCAAGGCCTCCAACTCGGCCTCGAAAGCAGCCTTTGCAGGACTCGGTTCTCCGGGGAGTGTGGAAGATTTGGCACCGTTGCTTGAAGGAAATTGAAAATCAAATGGGAGTGAGGGTGAGCCCGCGGTAGGCTCATCTCTGGCCAGAGACTGCAGGACCGCAGTCGCGGCCGCGAGAGTCTCGTCCGCGCCAGTCATTCTGCCCTACGAGCTTATTAGCGTGTGAATATTTTCGGATGGAAGTGGATCACAAAAACAACGACTTCAGTACTAGGAGCATTCTTCTATGAGACTTTAAAGTATCATGACTACTCTTAGGTAGAACAATAACAATATCGTCTAAGAAAGTGGCTGAACTGATATCCCCGAATAGGGGAGTTTTGGGAGAGGTATTTGGAAAGATGCCGACGCAATACTTACCGGACGGAGGGTTCTGCCACAAAAGATAGAGGGATCTAGGACGACATGGAGCGACGATATAGAAAGATGTTTCTTGGACCAATAAAAAAAATACAAAAGAAAAAGTGAAATCGACACGGCCCGATTTCACTCGGGGAGGGGGGATGATGATAGATTAGAGAGGAGACCTTCAAGTCGGAGTCGAAGGGGGGGGGGGTGAAAGTTGTCCGGCTAGGGGGGTTATGTAAGCTCCCAGGTCTTTTTTTTGCGGGGGAGGGAGAAAAAAGAGGCAGAAGGGAAATGCACAAAGAGTGATATCGAGTAAATCCGGAAAGGTAAAAAAAGTGGAATAAAATAAAATAAAATAAAAAAGATAAGAGACGAAGCTATCCAGTTTAGGGGCGAGGATGGAAGATGAAGGGAATTTGGAAGTCGAAGGGAGGTGAAACAGAGGGGGGAAGAAGTTGGGATTTCGAAAGGGGCGGCGATGCCAACACTTTTTTCTTTTTTGCTACTGTGTTGTCTTTATTTTGTTATCAAATCAGACAGGAAGAAGGCGAAAAAAAAAAGAAAGAAAAAAAAAAAAAAATTACTGTATATACTAGTGCACTAAAGTACCCTGCAAAGGGTACACACGCACACACTTGAACACATGCACAGCTACCTACTGTAACTAATCTACATATGCGGCTTACACCCCGGCAAGAAGAGACTATGATAAATTGTGAAATGCACGGACAGACGTGGACGATAAAGTTCTCAGGGGACTAGAAAATGAAGGAGAATTAAGGCTTTGGGCCGTTTCATCTCCCCTAGCCCACTGGCTATCGAATACTAAGTACCAACCTTGAAAGCGAGATGATCGCCACTGGGACTAAGGTTGATCGCACATCCCATCTCGTTCAGCCTGGCGAATTGGTGTGTTTTGAGTTGTCAATAGTGTCTTTCCTAAAATCCCGCTCGGGACCTCCGGTGACTGCGATCTCCGTCTGATTTCCACATGGAATTTTCTGAGGTTCAAACAGCATTAACGCCCGAGACTTTGGAAGGGAACGGTTCTTGTGGGTGGGTTCTACTGGGTCCGAACTTTAGTTCCGGCCAGTGAGAAAAAGCGGTGCTTTCTTGTCTCGGGACGACTCTGCCACCGTACCGAACTTATTCGAGAGGTGTACATTTCGTCCTTCGCTAAGAAAATTGTGTGTACGGAGTACTATGTACGATAGCTGAGCCTTCCACTCCGCCTCTCTTTGCGGTGGCTGAGACGGGTGTTTTGCTGGTCCCGTATTAGTCCTCGTGAGATGGATCGTTGCTGGACAGTCACTGGATGCAGATGGAGGGGAAGGTTTCAATAGTGACACCGAGCGTAATTTGATTCCTGGCTTTTGTTGTGCTTCCCATCATCTGCGTGCTCCACGAAAGGGCCACGAGATGACAACATGGCTGCGTGATAGCAGGTCATCCTAGCTATCCAGTGCCAAGAGAAACAATCAATCCATATTAAAGCCCACGTCAAGACAGAAGGGCCTTAACCCAGACGCACTGACGTTGAGATTGTTCCGCTGCATGATCAGCTTAAGTGGTGAAACGGCCACGCCACTCAGTCCTCGGGGGTGCAAGAAGAGGCAAGAAAACAAGCGGTTTATCATAGAAAGATATCGATAAAAGTCATTGTGTAATTAACATGGAAAAGGTCCATAATGAATATCTGAAGTGATGATAGATGATTCTATGTATTGGAATCAGTAGGAAGTATATCCACCACATAAATCACATGATCGAAGAGAAACTTGAGACGAGACTCTATACCTGATTCAGTTGACTATGTATCTTATAGTCACTAATACATGGTGACCCCAGCCTGGTAAGTCGTCATGTATTGTAGTCAATATATGTTCGAACTTTTACTGGAGTTAAGCATTTGATTTATCCTCCTGCGAGTCAACGTGGTGGGGTGGAAATAGCACAGATGGTTGCTGCCCCCAACCGTACCGACACTGGAAAAGAGTCATCCGTAATTTTGGCGGGCATCAAATCCAAAAAAAGACCCCTCCACCCTTCACACTCTCCCCGCTTAGGTTTCGCCAATATTCCTGCAGGAAAAGGCCGCAGCTATGGCGTCCGACCTGACAGCCCCGATCTTGGACGCTCTGTCCGCGTCCGATTCTCCTATCCTCTCTAGCGACGCCTTCCCCTCCGACCCCTCATCAAAGGTCAAAAGTTCGCTGGATCGCCTGGCCACCCGGCAGATGATTGAATATGAAGCAATTGATAAGGAGGTTATTGCTCTCACTCCCGAGGGTGAGGAGATTGCGAACAATGGCAGTCACGAGGCCAAGGTTTTTGACGCCGTTGTCAAGGCCCTGGATGGATTGAAGATCTCCGAGTTGCCCGCCATTGTGGGCAAGGATAATGCCAAGGTTGGCCAGGGCAATGCATTCAAGCACGGTTGGATCAAGAAAGATAAGGACTTGCTGCGGGCTACCCGCGATTCAATTGTTGATGTGACCCGCGAGCATCTGCTCACCGTGCAACGGACAAAGAGCTTGGATGATACGAAAGCGGTTGCAGATCTCAAGCGGAGGAAATTGATCACTCTTACCAAGGAGATCACTTACAAATTCACCAAGGGTCCCAAGTACGCCCGCGAGTTCGTCAAGGAGGAGACCGATCTCACAGGCGACATGCTTATCAATGGATCGTGGAAGGACATCCAATTCAAGCCCTATAACTTTAACGCCAAGGGTGCTCTGACTCCCTCTGGTGCTCTGCACCCACTGAACAAGGTGCGACAAGAGTTCCGCAACATTTTCTTCGAGATGGGTTTCGAAGAGATGCCCACAAACCGTTTCGTCGAGACCGGTTTCTGGAACTTCGACGCTCTTTTCGTGCCTCAACAACACCCTGCTCGCGATCTCCAGGATACCTTCTACATCGCCGACCCGCTCACTGCCGATGGTCCTCGTGAGGACCCCGCCGATGACCCTCACTGCCCCAAGAAGACCCAAGATAAGCCCCTTGACTACAAGAAGTACTGGGACAACGTGCACGACGTCCACGAGAAGGGAGCGTTTGGCTCAATCGGATATCGCTATCCATGGAGCGCAGACGAGTCTCTGCGCCTGGTTCTGCGCACTCACACTACTTCAATTTCGGCGTATATGCTACACAAGCTCGCTGCCAACCCGCGGCCGGCCCGCTTCTTCAGTATCGATCGTGTTTTCCGAAATGAGGCTGTCGATGCTACTCATTTAGCCGAGTTCCACCAAATCGAGGGTGTCATTGCAGACTTTGGTCTCACTCTGGGTGGTCTGATTGGATTCATGGAGGTCTTCTTCGCCAAGATGAACATTCACCAACTTCGCTTCAAGCCTGCTTACAACCCGTACACCGAACCCAGTATGGAGATTTTCGGCTACCACGAGGGCTTGGGTAAATGGGTCGAGATCGGCAACAGTGGCATGTTCCGACCTGAGATGTTGGAGTCTATGGGTATCCCCAAGGGAATGCAGGTTTACGGTTGGGGTCTCAGTCTGGAGAGACCTACTATGATCAAGTGAGTACAAACATGAAAGCTCAAAAGCGAGGTCAATAACTAATACTATTCTAGGTACGGTGTAAGCAATATCCGTGAACTTCTTGGTCACAAGGTCGACTTGAACTTCATTGAGTCTAACCCGGCCGTGCGCCTGGAGAAATAAGTTTGAGTTGAAAAAAAGTTACAACGACCTGGATTGCATGAATTGTTTATAGACCAGATACTGTGTTCCACGTTGTGTTTTGCCTAGGAAAGCATGGAAGTCAAGACCCATGGCTTTTCCCTGAAATGATGAGTTCATGCAGAAATTACGTTTGCATGTCAATGAGTTGGACGAGGAGAAACGAATCAAAAATTCACTTATGTTCTTCAACCTAGATTCCCATCGGATAGACTGCTAACCACGCAGCGGCCCTCCAAAAGAGTATGTAGAGAATCATCGTTGGCAAGTAGCGAGCCTCACGCTTGGAATGAAAACTAGTTTCATAGTCGATCCAAAGATGACCGCCATTGTCAACGAATTTCTTACGTAGATAGGACTCCTCATTGAATAGTGATGCAGCCCTATCCTAATACTACTCATATATTTACAATGCTTAATGTCCCACCCGTATCTGTGCCCCAGTGCATTAAACTCTGCAACAGTGGCTCTTCAGTAGGCGGGATTTTAAAACAATTTTCGGCGATGGATGTGCTATTTCTACCCCCTCGCTCATGGAAAAGCAGACGTCAAAAAACACAGACCGAGTGACGGCCTGGTTCTTGAAGCCCACAAGAATGAGGGAGCCTTGATATGCCGATGATGTTGCATCAGGGACGCGAAAATGTACTTCTCAATCTTTCGATATTTGATTCTTTGGGCTTTTGTTTCTGTTTTTGGTTATGAGGAGCTGTGGAAGAACAAGAAAGCCCCAAAGGAAAGGGAAAAGGTTTCACTGAGGTATCCCAGGGTATAAGAAACTCTCCCTCGATCAATCGCAAAGGCGTGAATAAGGGGTTTGCATAGGTTGCAGAATGGTAGATAGACCAGACCCATTTAAAAGTCGTTATTCCATTTTCATTTTGGTAGATAAAAGGAATACAGGGTTTCAAAATTCAGGGTGACGGAGACTATCTGTACACCCTCATCCATTTTTTTCTCATATCCCAATCCCCGAACCTGGACCATCTAGCCACAGTTCGTCTACATATCGACAGTCAGCGCGAATTCAAAATACACATAGCGCAACAGGGCAAAGCTTACCATAATATCAACCCGTCAACACCACCCTAGTGCAAAACACATGGCTGTCAGGCAATTTAGCGCTGACGGCTGGCGGACCAGACGTTCTTGAGGTAGCCGTCCTTCTGGGCAAGGCGGTTGAAGGAGTCGTCACTCTCACCGCGGGCACGGATGAAACCGCAGAGAGCGTAGGTCTCGTTCTCGCCGGTGTAGCGGCCGTTCTCGTCAACCTTGCCGACGGAGAGCTGGACAGAGGCGTGGTCGTTGGCCTTGATGATGCGGTTGGTGGCGCTGCACTTGCGGGGACGTAGCTATTGGAGAGAAAGTTTGTTAGTATATTTTCTTGTCTTGCAATTCGGGTTGTGCCGAATATCGAAATTCGCATTCCTTCCCAATCGACCAGGTGTCCTGTCCTGAGCCTGTCGCCCACGAGGCACAGCAAATGATTTTATTCTCATCGCTCTTCACACGCATTCAAGCCAACTTTCAGAACTCTTGTTCAATCGTGCATGAGGATTCGATGCGACATGGCGAACGTGGGCAGACCAGACACAGGACACAAAGACGATTGAAGCACAAGCGAATCGGACGGCGGTAGCACATACAGATCGACGATCTCTCCCTTCTCGTTCTCCATTTTGGCGGGTGTGGTGTAGAGGGATTTGACGGGCGACGGTGAGGTTGGAGGTGGAGGGTTTTTTCGGTCCGCACAAATCGGGACTCAAATGATTTGTGTGGGTCATGTGATCATTTGTCGAGGGCTGGCGTGGTGGGAAGGCGGTGTGCGTCGGCATACCCAGACCCATACTGTGGGCAGTGGCAGTACCAGAGTGTGTTCTCTACTATGTACGACCAAGTCAAACTCAAACAAGCTTGTAAACTAAACAGATACTCCTCATGCCTTGATGATTGGGAGATTGATGAAGTCAAGTCACTATATCTTATGCGGCATTTATATTTATCTAAAGATGGCTTCGATCTTCTTTGCCTTCACGCAAGGCATCTTTCTTCCAGACTACCTTCACTTCTCTCGCACTCCCCTTCGTGAACCGCACGAGCACAACTCGATCAGACTCTCCTTGCCTCCCCGAACCCCTAAGTTCAGGTCCGGCATCGTCTAAAGCTAGGACAGCCCGTCCATCTTCTGTAATCTTCAACATCTTAGGCGAAATATACTTATCCGTCCATGGCGGAGAGCCCGAATGTACAAAGTCGACCAATGCTGCCCGACGCTTCCCCATCTCATCGTTGGAGACAGCCGAGCCAGTCTCCTTATCAAGAAAGCCGGATACCAAGTGCAGAAGTAAAAATTGTGGCGGGAAGAGAATGATTTCACCCTTCTGCGCACGTTGGAGCCATGTAGCAGCGGGAAGAAATTGGGCCTCGGTGACTTCAACGCCACCATCGCTAGTTGGTATTTGAATCTCATCTCGTGCACCCTCGATGGGAAGATCATCCAGCAGCTTCCTGTCGATGTTGACGGGCAGTGGCATGAAGTACAGGTACATTTGGGTTGTATAGCGCTTGGCATTCTTGATCGGAGTAATCCAATGGGTGAATGGGATCAACTGATCTTTTTTTCAAGGTTAGAGTTGTAATCGGGCAATGGAAGATGTACTAACCTATATCAGGCTCAGCCGAAACATTTTGCTGCTTTAACCAGTCGATAAATGTAATCTTATTTTGATGAATCAGGCGTCGGCCATTTTCCCGCGTTGCTTCATCGACTACGAGCATCTTTCCAGAAGCTTTGTCTTTCGCAAGTAGAATGCCGCTCTCTTCAAACAGCTCTCTAATAGCTGCACGTCGATACGAAGGAGAGTCGTCGTGATGAGAATAATTTTCTGGCGGAGGACATTGTCCATCTTGGCTGGATAGGTTCCCGCCGGGAAAGACATGAGCAGAGGCGAAAGAGCTGGAAGTTTGCACTCGATGCAGAAGCAAAATCTCATTCTTTGGAGAAACAAGAAGTACGCTGGAGTATTGTCAATGTCTGTCAATCAGTTCACTTGTCTTGTCTCTTTCAACATGGAATGCCTTTTCGATTGTACAGCTTCGGCAAAGCTGTCAAGCTCAAATCACCACATGTCGAGGAACGACTTACCTCGAGCTGGGCCTAGGCACAACAGGCTTCTTTTCTCCTGTGTCTTCCTTTGAGCTTGGCATCTTGACAGATCTAGCAATTGATGGTGGATTTGAAGTTGTCGAATAACTCCTTAGATTGCCGTTACCTCGGCGCGTAATCGGCAAAGGCGAGGGCGGCGTTATGTAGGTATATCTGCGGGGCCTTCCTGGACAGCGAGTCCTTGTGAATATTGGGGTTAACCAGCGGCTACAACAATACTCGGGCAGTATGGTAGACATGCCTCAGCATTGTATGGCCCGTTTGAAGGAGTTTATAGTCGCAGAGCACCCGAGTGCCTAGGCTTATTCCTGTACCCCGCGTCCGCCCTTGGCCGCTTCCAGTTAGCCGACAGCCGTACCATGTGTCAATCAACTATGGGACATTCTTTGGAAGCTCTATTACAGAAATGGCGAATTCAACTACTACATGGATGATTGTAAACAAATATGATCGGAATAAGTTGCTCATTAATTGAAAATTAAACTCCTCATATCTAACTCCTGTCCTATCATGTCTCCATTTTTTTTTGTTTCCAAGGCCACGTATCGTCGTCCGGGACTTCCCATTCAATATTCACATTGAAAAGTCCTTCAATTCAAGATGGCTTGGATCCTACGAGTAAAGCTTCTTGTCGTAGCTGTGCAGACCGTGGACGTTACCCTCGGCCATAGCACTGGCACTACGCATCTCAAAGCGGACGCTGCCCTCGTTAACACCCTTGTGAAGCTTGTCCAGGCTCTCAACACCCATATCCTGGAGGGAGTGTTGGACACCAGCCATGAGATAGGGGATGAACTTGGTGACAGAGCCACGGTCAAGAACGGAGCCAGCAACACCCTGAGCAACGAGAACGTTGCTCTTCTCGGAGAAGTAGCGGGCGGTACCAGCGTTGGAGGCCTTGCTGTCCTTGCTGTTGGCGCCAGCCTTCTTATCCTCCATGGCGGCAATAGAGCCCATACCACGGTAAGCCTTAACGAGCTGACCTTCGTTGCTAACGAAGTACTCGCCAGGGGACTCAGTGGTACCAGCAAGGAGACCACCCATCATGACGGTGCTGGCACCCATAGCAAGACCCTTGACGATGTGGCCAACATTTTGGATACCACCATCAGCAATGCAAGGAACGCCGAAGCGAGCAGCAAAGGAAGAAACACTGCGGACGGCAGCGGCCTGGGGACGACCGCAGGCCATGACCTCCTGGGTAATGCAGGCACTACCGCTGCCCATGCCAATTCTCAGGCCATCGGCACCGGCAGCAATCAGGTAGGCAGCCTGCTCCCGGGTAACAACGTTACCGGCAATGACATCGATCTGAGGGAAGGTCTTCTTGATGTACTTGACCATCTCGACTTGATACATACTGCTACCGTTGCTGCTGTCCAGGATAACAATGTCCAGACCAGCCTCAACAAGGAGCTTAAGACGAGTCTTGTCCTCCTCGCGAGTGCCAATAGCGGCAGCGCAGATAAGCTGCTTGGAGTCGGGGAGCTTGGAAGCCAGGGGGTAGTGCAGGTTCTTCATCAGGTCAGAGCGGGACAGAAGAGAGACAATGTTACCCTCCTCATCAACAATGGGCAGCTTGCCCTTCTTGGACTGACGGAGGACCTCGTTGGCCTCGGCCAGAGTAGTGCCAGCAGGGGCAGTAACCAGATCAGTGGCCATGATGGTGGTGACGGGGTCATTCAGATCATGGTGGAACTGGATGTCACGGGAAGTGACCATACCAATGAGCTTCGAGCGAAGAGTTCCGTTCTCTATCACAAAGTCATCATTAGCAAACATGCCAAACAAATTTTGGGATGAAGAAAGAATGTGATGGCAAAAATTCAGATAAAAACTGGTTCTCTACAGTGCAGCTCTCGCCGCTGGCAGTGGAACGAAAGTTATAAAAAAAAAGAGGTTGTTCATCATGCAAGAGGACGTGATTGGGTACAAGGGTAAAATTTTTTCAAGGAGTGACTCACCAGTGACAGGGAAGCCACCGAAACCCCACTTGGCCTTGAGGTCTTTGGCCTCACCAACGGTGGCCTTGGGAGAAAGAACAACGGGGTCCAGAATGAAGCCGTTCTCGTATCTCTTAACCTTGCGGACCATCTCGGCCTGGTCATTAGGGGCACAGTTGTGGTGAATAACACCAAGACCACCGAGCAGAGCCATGTGGATAGCCATGTTGTGCTCAGTGACGGTGTCCATGGGCGAGGACAGCAGAGGGGCCTTTAGGGAGATACGCTTGGTAACGGGGCTGTCCAGGCTGACGTCGGAGGCGGCAAAGCCTAGTGGTCAAGGTTATTAATGAGGCCTTGCCAGATTCCGAAGCAAAGTCGGCTTACCGATGTAGCCGGGAAGGACCAGAAAGTCATTGTAAGTCAGAGCTCCGTGCTTGTCCGAGTCCAGCAGAGTATCGATGTCCAGACCATCCTTAGTAGTGTAGGTCTTCACAACCTCCATGGCCTTGGTGTAGTCCTCGATCTCCGCCTGCATGGCAGCACCAGGAGCAGCTTCCTTGTTAGTGATGGGCATTGTGTGATTTAAAAAAAAAAAGAAAGAAAGTAACTCTGGATCCGTAGATATAAGAAGTCGAATGGATCCGAGGGGATTAAATCAACTGAAGAAACCTTCTGTTGATGGAGAGAGTCCAGCTTTCCCAAAGAAAAGAAAGAAGAAGAAAAAGTTCGAGCGGCCGTTGCTTCTTTTTTTTTCCTGCGCTCGGCGGGGGCGCTTTGCCGGGATAGGTTTAGCGCATCGGATCTACTTTCTCCCGAGCCGCTGATTCGCCGATAAACGAGCAGAAATTAGGCGGTGAAGGACTTACAACGAGGGGCAGATGTATACAACTTACTATGTAGAAGGGAGGCAACAATATTCTCTTTATTGAAACACAAGCAAAGCTCAAACCCCTATCCATATGTTCAGATTTCCTTCAGTCCGGCTCCATATCTTCAATGCCTTGCTATACAAATAGACCTAACTAAAAACCATTATCAATTCGCCTTCCCAGCGTCACGCATCAAAGTCATCATGTTGAAGGTTTATAGAGACACTGCTCCATCCTTGCGCTCCTTGAGGTGGACAGGTAGGTTATGTTGTCTCACGAACCATGAGTTCTGAATCGTCCATTCGTGATCTAAGCTGGGAAGCTCCATCTGCATAATACATCAGCCATGGTTCTCGGAAAATTAACTCGACGAGGATAGAATCACTCACGTCAAAAGTGCTGAACAGAGTTGCAATCAGTTTATAGCTCTCCAGCTGTGACAAATACCTTCCGAGGCAAGTGCGTGATCCGGCACCGAAAGTAAAGTCGGTGCTCTTCATCTTCGAGAAGCGTGCCTCGTACGCCTCGTCTGACTCACCAGCTGCTGGCAGCCAGCGTTCAGGAATAAAATCATCTGGATTGGCACCAAAGACTTGCTCATTCTTGTTGATCACCCAGGGATTCATTCCAACGATAACTCCCTCCGGTACAAATCGGCCATCAGGTAAGGACAAGCCGCCCTTAGGAACGACACGTTCCAGGATCAGACCAACGCCCGGGTGTACACGCATGGTCTCACGCATCACAGCTTCAAGATACTTCAGCCCCTGGATATCTTTCCACTTTGCCGGGAGGGCCAGGTTAGCTCCACGCAACTCGGCAACGAGTTTACTATGAACCTTGGGGTGCTTTAGAACATAATAGATTGCCGCACACATAGTATAGGCAGTGGAGTCACTACCGGCAAGAACATTCGAAAGCAGCCAGAGAATGACAACGTTGTCGTTGACAAGCTCTGGGTTCTTCTCTTTGATTTCGAGGAACTTAGCAAGATAGTCTTGCTTGTCTCCCTTTTTACCATCCTGATAGCGCTTTTGAAGTTGCTCAAGGCTGAAGATGTTCGCCCAGCCGAAGGTGGGGGGGACCAATACGCATGATCGGATTCTTATCGAAAAGTCGGTCCAAAAGCGGAATTTGGCAGATCTAGTCAATCAGTACTGTTCCATCACTTAATATGGAAAGATAATACAAGGTATAAAGCGTACAGGGGAGAAATAGTCAAGCGTCCGGTCCGAGTTCTTCAGGAAGCCTTTATAGTCACTTCCAGCTTCGAGAATTCCAAGGTCTTGAGAGAAAGTGGCCTGGCTCATCGCATCCCAAGCGACTTTGAATGCTTGTTAGCTCGTGCATAGAAAGTCGAGAGTTTGTCTGAATCAATCGAAATCAAGAAAATGCTAGTGACAAGTAATGCTCACAAAAGTTAATCCAATCAGACATCTCACAAGTCTTGCCTTTGCCAACGAACCGCTCGCGGAGTTGATCAAAGAGCAACTTGATAGTAATGTCCATGTTCCCCTCCACTTCCTGGACTCTACTCATAGAGTACAGACTCTTAACAGGCCGAATGAATGTCGAGTGCCACTTCTCATCCTGGGTCGAAAATAGGTTGCTCAGACGGACACCGTTGATCATAACATCGTTGACATTATACATGGCGCTCTAGTATGAATAACATAAAATCAGTAATTGAACAAGATATGCCAGTAATCTATATAAGGAATGGGGGATTTACCTTCAGCCAAGGGCTTCTTGTGTTGTAAACTTGGCCAATCAAATTTGGATCGGACAGACTGAGAATGTTTGGTCCCATTCGGACAGCAGAGCCATATTTACGATGCAAAGCATTTTGGGTGATGTCACAACGTCCACGATAAACATCCCATAGACGCCAGATATTGGTATAACTGGTTGCAAAGGGGCCAGGAAAGGACTTGAGAGGAGATCGAAAATGATTCCAGAGAAAGCGAGAAGTTATAAGAATAGCCAACGAGAGGGCTAAAGTCGTGGTAAAATCGGCCACGGAGTACATGGTGACTGGCACTATTCAAGCTGACTTCTCTCAAAATTGAACAGCTCTTCTAGTCTGAGCTCCTCTTGAGCTGGCTCCCTTCACTACATAAATAATTTCAATTGACCACAAAGTTTCCTTGATTTCCCTGGGGCCCCACAAAGGAGGGGAATCTGGGTGCACATCTTCAAGAGCCATTCGCACAGACAAGAGACTAGAAATTTAGACAGTAGAAGGGGAGGGGAACATCACTTTGCTGGGTATAGTCAGTACTTTTGCAAGGGAGAAGAACCATTCTATCAAGGCTAAGAGAGAGTTCATCTGGCTAGAGGCAGACCAGGCAACCTGAATGGATGGCATCCATTCCAAAATTCCCACATGCCTGCTTATTATGCAGAGATCTAGAGTTGCTCGAACCGTCCCCGAACCGTGAATACCATAGTTCTCCGAACAATGCAAGGCTAGTCGTATATTAATCACCAATGACCAGGGTGATATTCAGCAACATCGCTTGGTGATTGGCTCGCCTGCCCCGTTAGCCACCTGCACTGAAGATTTATCCGAGATGATGTACCTATCATACTCTTTCTAAGATTCTGAATGGTCATGATAGATCACATTTCCTGCAGCCCGCTGATTTTTTTTTTTAGGTTCAACCATGAGTGGAGCAGCTGCATAAGAGGGGCCAGCTTGATCCTTTTGTCTTCAGTCTTACTATGGTATTTGAATAACTAGTTAGTACGAACTAACTAATTAGTACTTTGTAGTACATGAAAAGACATCGGGTAAAAAACATCACAGTGCTTCAGTTGTTGTATATTCCCAACTGACCATTCAAGCTGCTTTTTCTAATATATACTCAAGTGTACACCTGGGCATCTCAGACCGACCCGTCAAATGTGGAGCTGAGCTCTTTGGCTGCGCAGGGGCCGCAACGCTCTCCGCTGACGATGGGGAAACATCACCGAAGCCAACAAAACCCTTTGCAAATTATCTATCCCAAACAATTCCCAAAGATGCAAGGTCTGCATAGACGGGGAAATTTCTAATTTGCCTTCCCGGAAAAGTCATACAGTAGTGGTTAGGATCCATAAAAGCGGCATGCCCGTCCTGCAGAGTACAGGGAGCGCCCCCTACGTGGAACAAAACTCAATTACCAACCCCATTAGGGCTCAGAAGCTTGGAATATCATCCGAAAGCCGGTTTAAGGCTGAGATCAATCGGACTGGTATACCCTGGTTCGTAATATTTGCTTTTCCCGGGGACTAACCCACTGATCAGTCAAATCGATCGTCTTTGCAGATCACCATTGTTTTGTCTCGCAGGCGGCGAGATGCAAGTGCGGCATACCAAATTTGCTACATTCTGTGCCTCTGTTGGCCAAGTTGCAAGCTAGGACCCTCCATCTGGGGAAAAAATAGACTCATAAAGCGAGGGATTTCAATAGATCAAATCCCCACGTAACATCGATTCAACGATCCTGAATGGCTACTTCTTCTGTTTTGATCGACAAACCCTAAGTTCGCATGGCATCTGTCACCTCCGGGACGGAGGGGCTTGCTCCCGCACAGTCATGGATGTTACTGATTGGAAGATCACATACTTGAGGCATCGCTTGCTTGAAATGATCGACGCTGGCTTCTCATATACTGCTTCTTCATAGCTTGGCGCCGGGAGAGGCTTGACTTCCCAGGGGTTCCTATATACAAGGCTCATATGTATATAAACATAACCCCTAGTCTATTGATTAGAAGTTGGTTCCTTAGGTACTAGCTGCAATTCGATTGCTTGTCCCCTTTTCGTTCTTTTCATCCTTTGACAAGGGGCTCTAGTCAATCGCCATGGCATCGGAATCTGCCGCTGTTGATGCCCAGAACCAGGGTCCAACCATTCTAGCATCATGCTGGGTCCTAGTCATTGTCCCAGGAATTATGGTTGCCCTGCGACTGTGGTGCAAGCTTGGACTGAGTAGATCAGGATTCGGCTTGGATGACGTTCTCATTCTTCTTGCATGGGTAAGACCGCGTTGTAAATTCCATTCTTTGCTCAATCCCACTGACAATAATACTGTTCTAGGCACTCCAATTGGTCTACACAGCTCTCAACACGAAGGCAGTGGAAATGGGAGTAGTCGGTCGACACGTATTTGCTATTGAAGACCAAGAACTCATCCCACCAGCACTCAAGCTTGTCTATATCAGCTATGTGATCATTATCATTAGCTGCGTGGCCAGCAAGACATCTTTCGCTTTTACTCTCATGCGCATCGTCACCAAGACATGGATGAAGGCCTTGCTTTGGGTCATTATCGTCACAATGAACGCCATCATGTGGCTCTGTGCCATTTGCTATCTCGCGCAGTGCTCTCCTGCAGCTGCACTATGGAATGTCAAGCTTATGGCTACCGCCAAGTGCTGGCCAACTAATGTTTTCGAAACCATTGCTCTGACAGCTGGAGGTAAGAATGCCCTCGTTTAAGGAAACAAAATAGCATTAACGATCGACCTTGCAGCGTACTCCGGATGCATGGATTTCATTCTTGCTCTTCTCCCCTGGATGGTTCTATGGAACCTGGAGATGAAGAAGCGCGAGAAGGCCGGTATTGCTCTTGCCATGAGCATGGGCGTCTTGTAAGTTTGGCTTCATTTCGAAAATAAGAGACATCAAGAGAAAATAGAACTAATAACTGTTTAGTGCTGCTGTGACCGCATTCATCAAGACCTCCAAGCTTGTCAATGTTTCCCAAGTTCAGGACTTCACTTGTCAGTTACACCCACCACTCACTCATACGCATGGAATCGAACTAACAATTTGAAATAGGGTTCTGTTCCACCCTTACTATCTGGGCGTCTGCCGAGACTGGCTGCACCATCTTTGCAGCATCGATCCCTGCCCTTCGAATCCTCTTCGTGCGTATCAGCTCTAGCTACCAACACTCGGATGATCCCTCCAGCACTTACGACGGAGAGGAAATCACCCTGCAAGCCCATAAGGACGGAAGCAGTGCTCGGAGCATCCAGAGCGAGACAGGGGTAACAACGACCCTGGCCATCACGGTCGAGAACCACGAGGCTCAGGTGAAGAGACTGGATGTCTAATGGGAAGTTAGACTAGTTAGCTTCTGGCCTGCGATCTTTTTTGATTCCAAGAGAAAAAGGACTGAGGCCCGATTCGGAGGCTGCGATTGACACTGAGAAGAACCGAAGATCTTATTTATTGCTCTTCAACTTCCCACCGACTCATTCAGCCGGTCTTTTGGCTGAATGAACTTCTGTTGATTTTTCCCTTCTTTGTCATCTTCTTGTGCTATGATACTATTTTACCGTGTTGGGGTAGCGGCTCAAAATTAATCTATATCAGCAATAAATCCATGGGTAACCCGGAAATGTCTACAATAATTTTATAATATGAGCTCGGATTTATTGAATTAGTACTTCATGTAGCAGTCAAAAGGTTAAATTTCTGAATATACCATGTTGTATGGTCGATTCAAGCCAAGGGGCTATCTCATCCGGACAAGTTGAACGGCCTCGGATATAGAAAAAACAACATTAAATCAGAGTCGAGAAAGGATTGGACGAGTGCAGTGGCCACTCATGTCGCTTTGGGGTGATCTAGTAATCATCACCGCGACTGATTACCTCCTTGCCGCTTTCACGCAACAAGAATGTCTAGGAAAATCAGTTGTTAAACACCAAAAAGTATTTACGATGTGGTAAATGACTTACATGTTCAAATTGAGCCGAATATGACCCTTCAATGTCCATCAAAGGAGCGTAGGATTCCACCACACCCTGGGACACGAGATAGTTCATCTACTTAGAATAAGATTTCCGGTCTTTAATGCTTGATAATTGGGTGCACTCACGCCGGCCAAGTATCGCTCCACCCCCAACCGCTCCAGGTAGCGACGGGCGAAAGGAATAGAACTAAAGTTGTCATTGATAGTCTTGTAGAGGGATCTGGCAGAGGCGAGCGGAGCCGAGATCCTGCTAGGTGCAGATGGATTCTTTGAATATCCGTAGACTCCGGGCTTTAAAAAAGAAGTCAGTATTTGATAACTGGAGTAGAATAAAAGTGAACATACGCCGTCTACTGTATAACCGCGACCAGTTGACCCAAACGTTTCAAGAGCAAAGATTTCTCCCTCCTCCATTTTCGTCTGATCATTGTTTTTGAGAAAGGGAATCGATTTTCCACCGTGAATCTGCCAGCGCTTTATGTCGTGTCCGGATAGACATTTTACTGGCTTCACGGGAAACGTTTTACCATTGATCTCAACTTCATAGCTTTCCATCACCTCTTGAATGGCAGCACTGATATCGCTGATGCGAACATCAACCCCAGAAGTCTAATACCTGTCAGTGATAAATTCATGCAGTGCTTGATGAAAAGACGCTGTGAGCTTGCCCATACCTTGATACCGGTGTTGGTCGACTCCTTCACTGCCGCCAGAAGATTATCATAGGTTGGATCAAAGGACATCGTGAAAGCGCTATCGACGATCCAACCATCTATATGGACGCCGAAGTCTACTTTCATAACATCCTTCGAGTGCAGGACGATTTCCTTCTGGCCGACATTGGGAGTATAATGCGCAACACAATGGTTGAGCGCAAGTCCTGTAGGGAATCCCAATCCAGATATCAAACAACTGCCTTTTTCAAGGCCGGGATTATCCAGGAGAGCGCGAACGCCGTCCTCAATGCCCAAGGCAATTTCAGTGAGGGTTTGGCCTGGTCGAACAGTTTCCTGCGTATAGAGTCTAACCTGACGATGAATCTCGGCAGCTTTACGATAATTGTCAAGGAGGCTTGGATCATCCAAATGAGTTCGAAGCTTCAAGCGGTCCTCCTTGGCAGTTGTACGAGCTGTGTTTTCAACCGGCGTATAGCTTTGAATCTCGCCCATTGGGTAATTACCCGTGGGAAAAAGGTCGGACAGAGGGACCCGAGGCGGCGAGGATTGCTTTGGTCCAGAAGTCTTCTTCTTCTTCGACTTCTTTTTCTTCTTCTTTTGAGAGGTATTAGTAGATGCAGACTGTACTGTCGCCTCATGGTCAACAGCACCATTTGGGCTGCTTAGGGCGGCATCGCCATCCTCATCATCTCCTCCATCGCCGCCATCTCCCAAGCTTCCATCGCCATCCCGCGAAAGATGAGCACCGCGTGGTTCTCCGCCAGCAGAAGCGGCGTTGCTTGAGCCAGACGGCTCGTCTTTTTTGAGTCAGCATCGCTTTTGATTCTAGACTTGGTTGAGTTCAATAAAATGATACTCACTGCCGTCCGACTGCCTTTCTTGTTCTGGCGTTTTGGAGCCCATGTCGACATGGAGCGTATTTTCAAGAAAGTGCTGTGAGTGTTTAGAAAAAGAGGCGAAAAAAGACTGCGAGGCTCTGTTGCGTGGTGTTGAGAGCGGGGCGGGCTAACCTTTGGCGGTGACGGCGATAGGGCTATATTCAAGATGAGACAGTGTCAACAGAAGAGATGATATAGATTTATCTAACTTATCCATTTAGGATTAGTCTAGAAATGAGATTCCAGATTGATCTGTATTTTAGAATCCAGGAAAAGCCCAAGAGCACCAGTTAAGGATGGATTAACATGAACTGCAATATCGAGATTGACTTCCCACATCTTGAGCATGATGCTGAGACTATGCTTTTCAATTGAAATTTATAAATTTATATACCGGGATGAGCTCCCATGAGCTCTTACGCTAGGTAGCGACCATCTGGGGAACTTCGCCAAGATAGTAACAAGCCAAGATCGACAAAGGGTATCGTATTACCCGCGACTCTTCCAAATCCATTCCGAAACCGCTCGAGTTTCATAACCAAAACATGAAAGTGGCATTTGGTTGGCAGAGACCAAAAGCAAGATTAAGTCAGGATTCAATCTACCAGGCTAGGAGGAACGGGACGGAGAGTATTAACCCTATTCGAAGACTTTGTTCTATGCGTCGTTTCCGCGGTCGAAGCGGCTGAGGACCTCAGGTGGGACTGTTGGGATGTATTTGCGTGCTCGCTCGCGGTTAGTACCGCCGAGACCGGCTCCATATGAGATGAGCATATCTGTGCTAGTCGGAAGAGAGAAAGGAAGGAAGAGGGTCGGGTCAAGGAAAACACTCTCCTTGCCTGGTCGGTCGTCTCTTGACGCGAGTACCATGCTGGCTGGTCGAGAAGATGTACCGACAGAACCAGGAGATCCAAGGTTAGGATCGGGGGTTGCGGGAGTTGACTGAGACTCATTTTTGGAGGGTGTCTTTGGTCTGTCTTCGGGTGTATTGGATGCGGGTGCAGCGTCTGCCTTTCCTTTTTCCACCTGGATGCGATGTTGTTCACGGAACAACATTTCGGGGTCACGTTGCATGTCGAGTAGAAATTTCATGGCTTGTTTTGTTAAGCCTTTCTCGCCCACCTCGGCTCGATACGATTTCACGGCGTGGATGAGTTGGAGTGGTATAAGTTGTTGGAGTTGGAGGAGAGTTGTCACTAGAGACTCGTGGTCATCACCGAGCGACGAGAAACATTGGAGCCATTGAAGCAATTGAATGACTGGGGCTAAATGTTGACGTGCAGCATCAACTGTAGTCTCCCCTGTAGATGACATGGATCCATTTTCGTAATGCTCCGGTTGGCGATTGTTGTTTCGAGCCCAATCTTCTAATGCAGAGACATTCATGCGAATCTGCATGGCCTTTGTTCGGGCCAGGTACCGTCTCGTGCTCATGATCCGGTTAAAGATCTCAGCACTGAGCCAGTAGAGGAGCTGGGAGAGAATCTGAGTAGTGATGACAGAGTGTACATCATAGAGGTCGAGCACGAAAAGGGTCGATGAGAGCAAGGATGTAATGTTGCGCGGAGAGATCTGGGCTCGCCGCCGTGGTGATGGTGGTCGGAATCGTTTTTCTGCGGGCTCCGGAGCCTCAGACTTCTTCTTTCGGAAAAGTTTCCATTCATTCTGGAAAGCGATATCCTCCAGTCCAGGTATGGTTTCATGGTCCAGCATTGCCGCATCAAGGACTTTGTTCATGCGTCGCTCTGCGTCGCGAATGATGAGAACGAAGATTTCGTTGATCAGCTCTGCAAGATGAAGCTGGAATTGTACTGTTGCTTCTTGCAGCTCGCCATCTTTCTTGAGGTAATGGAGAAGAAGCGTTGCATTGGACAGCCAAAATGCTTGCATCGTCATATCCCACTGGTAACGCTCGACAACGTCATTGATCTTTTCCGTAGCGGACGTTAGAAGGGTTGCCAAAAGCTCAGGGCTGGCATGGTAATGGGCATAGCGGGCACTAAGAAACAGTAGGTTTGCCGGGACGGGCTTTTGTGACGGTGATCGCTGTGGTGCCATGTTGGTGATAATGATGTCCAAGATACGCTCCAGCTCGTGGTCTTGGAACACGAACATTTGGTCATTCAAACACCGATCCCAGACAAACTCTTGTTGTTCTTCTTCAATATCCTCCTCGTCAGAAGGCTTTCAAACGGTCAGCAATCAGCAAAAAACGATTGAAATGGATCATACTCACTTCGAATTTTTCATCTAATCCAAGGCTAGACAAGTCTACTTCGAGGTTGATCGCGCTCTCTTCCATCATCATGCGACGCTTCATCTCATTCTCAGCAAGCTCCTCCTCAAATCTGCCATGTGCCAATCCGGCATCATAGAAATCATCTTCAACAGCGCTAGGTCCAAAGGTATAACCATTCTCATGTAAATACTCGGAGATTTCACTGCCTGGTTGGGCGAAGTCAAAGGCCGTCCCCCCGGAAGATGATTTGATATCCGGCGAAGCTCCATGATCAAGAAGAATTTTCGCAATGGTCTTATGTCGATTGGTCATGGCCCACATCAAAGCACTCCATTGGTTTCGATCTTGCTGGTCAACAAAAGCACCGGCGTCAAGAAGTGCGCCAACAACCTCTTGGTGTCCCTGAAGTGACATATTAGTCTCATGCTCAAAACCCTAAAAGAAGCTCCCATACGGCATCCATGTCTTTGGACTATTGTTCGCACCAGGTATAGCGACATAGGACTACTCACAAAACAACTGGCGTAGATCAAGGGCACTGTGCCCTCTTCATCTGGCATATTTACATCGATGAAATCCTTAGCAGATCCCTGGACGAGCTTCCGCACGCGCTCCACATCGCCGTTACTCGCGGCCATGTTCAGACTCTTTTGCAAGGTATCTCTCTTCTCTTCTGGCGACAATTTCCCGTTGGCTACGATACTTTCCTCGTCTGCACCAAGAGAGTCCACTTCTCTGTGGGCGGCCTGCGCGGCGAGCATCTCCATCAATCGGGCATCGCTATCTTCCATGTCTCGATTCCGCAACTCATGTTCCGAGTCGTGTAAATGGTCATCGAGGGCGAGGCTAAAGCTAAGGGGTTTCGCCGCGACGGGTGTTGTAAGGAATTGCGATTGTCCTGTCAGGAAACACAAACATGTTAATATGTCGTAAAAAGGAAGCAGCTGGTACGCAAATGTATTGGGCACATGTCAAGCCGGCAGAACAAATCAAAGTAGAAAGGGAGTCCTCACCCTGCCACGCATCATACATCTCTGTTTCTTGTTGAAATACAGGCACTGACCGGCGGTCGTCCAGCGACTTGGGTAGATCTTCGGGAAGTTCTTTTGGGCTTCCTGAAGACGCGGGGCTGTGGTCATGACCGCGGTCGACCTCCTCTGAAGCCCCGCGCTGTGACTCGGTCGCGTCCATCGTAGCAGGCCTACAGTCGAGGATACTTGAAGCTGGACATCCAAAGGGTGAAAGATGTCTATG
This sequence comes from Penicillium citrinum, assembly GCF_028827155.1. NCBI lineage: Eukaryota > Fungi > Ascomycota > Eurotiomycetes > Eurotiales > Aspergillaceae > Penicillium > Penicillium citrinum. The sequence goes on from NW_026622688.1 coordinate 2,426,405, forward strand.
ATGATCCCAGAGGGAATCAGCGCGAGAACGGAGGTGGCCCTCCTCGGTCGAAATTGGTTGTTGTCGGGAGTGAAATTGGTTCGGAGTCGAAAATGGAGGTCCGGCCCGTAGATCAACCACCGCCAATGAGCTTTATGACGCACTTTGGCAACTTCACTTTAGATGAAACTGACTACCCAGTGATGAGACATCGAATATTATAAAGGACATGAAATATTCCGCAATTTTTGCTGGTCATTGTCACCATCTTCAATACGATCATCGTCATTTGTTTGATCGTTGTGCTGCTGCAACACCGCAGGCAGTCGGGTACATACACTGTAGTTATAATTACTACATACAGCACTACTAGCACTTCTAGTCATAAACTACAAATTGCAATGTTAAATAATGATATATCTGGTCAACTCCAGTTGAGCTCATATGGGGAAAGAATCAATCATGTCTCTATAACCACTAGACTGTACTCAACTATAACTAGCATGTAATATTTCCAAGTGCCCGGGCTCGTATGCAAATGCTCGCTTCAAACGCGTAAATAAAAAGTGGAACTCCAAAATCAAAGCAAAAACATGACAAAGTATAGATACAGGATATATGGCGAAATCAGAATTTTGTAGCGAAATGGGGTATGAGATATCCAATCATTATAAACAGTGGATAGAAACGAAATAGCGTTATGAATCACTCAAGACCTTTACCGCGAGTTTGAATGTCGTTTTCGGACAAGGATGCAATCCACAAGCATCGTTCAATAATACCCTGCACGGGCTCAAATCGATACTTGGTACTGGCATCGATCAAGCGAAGTAAGCTTTTGACGATACGGGCAGATGTGCGGTAACGTTCAAAGTTAACAAGCAAGCCCCCTGTACTGCTAGTAATTTGGGCAGGCTTTTGTGCATTATAGGTAAGGTCGTGCACATATAGGCCTAGAATCGGCGGGTTAGTACATTAAATCAGAAAGACGGAATAGGAGTTCAGACAGAAGGCTTACCGATAAAGGGGATACAGCCCTCCTGGAGATTAGCTGTTTCCATCTCGACACGAAGATCATGAAAATTGCGAACGGGCTGAATCAGACATTCCATATCCTTGAAGAGTCGCTTGTCCTCTTGGGGAACCAAGTCCCAGGTCCCTTTCAGCCGGGAGCAGTCAGAAGAAGACAGAGCGATAGCGATTTGAAGCATGGTGGCGTAGTTGCAAATTCGGCGTGCGTGGGCTGCGGTATGAATGTACTTGACAATGGTCCGTGCCCGTTCATTGATATCAATGGTCAGGATAATCTCAGACACAACCCATTTCACCATAAGATTGAAGCGGCCGACAACTAGATCAATACCCTTGCGCTCTTCTGCGGTAAGAAATTGTACCCAATTGAGGATATTCGGTGAGCCACTGCTCCATCTCATCTCTACAAGATCACGCCAATCAATCTCGCTTAAGGCCGCCATCTCAACCAACGTCAATTGCTGAGCCAGGACCTGGGATTCGCAGGCAAGTACAAAAGGGACATGATCGGGGCCAGTGTGAACAGAGCTGTTACCAGGACGATTCTGCTCAGAATTCGAGAGTACATCACTCGAAAACTGGGGCACATGGCTGGGCATTTGTTTAGATATTTCACTTCCCTGCCGCAGAGGAGACGTATCTGGCGTAGGGGGCTGAGCTTGACGAAGTACCCTTTGCACTGGCGAGGTGTAGGGGCCGAAGGAGGAAGGGTGTTGAATAGTCATCGGCGGAGAAGGTGGATGCGCCAGAGGATGAGGAGGAATATCTAAAGTTGACCCAGTCACGCTGCGAGCATCACCAGAGACACGACCATCTCTCGCCTCATGCGAGTCAATCATGTCAACAGATATCTCGGAAGATAGGGCTGATAGACGCTTCGGGGTCGCCTGTCCGGCATCCAGGTAAGTCGGTTCAGGGTTTGTCGAGCCTCGAGGGATCCGGCGAAGACTCTCTGTCTTTTGAATAATCTGGATTGATGGGTGAGATGAAGCAAGGTCAGATGTATCTCTGCTTGATATAAGGCTCAAAGGTGCCTCATGACCAGCACTTTGAGTAGGTCTGGTGGCTGGCGGACGCTTCATTGACTCGTCTGTCAAACCGCGTTCCAGAAGCGGAACCGAATTATATGATTCCTCTGATTCTGCAACAGAATCGGAGTAGGGTCGGGGTGCCGCCAATCGACCTCCAGTAGTGAAATATGCAGACTTTTCGGTTTGTCGCCTCCGTGAAAGGACATCCCAGCCACTCTCATCCTTTCTCTTGGAGAAGGGAGCATCACGGCAATACCCATGAGCAGCTACTGAAGACTTTCCAATTGGCTCGGCCTCAGCACCAGAGGCAGGTTCGTTCGTTGAAGGGGGACTCCATTTGCCCTCGAGTTTGAGCAAAGTCGACTCGACACCTCCATCATCGTCGTCCGGGATTTCTGCGAAGCGGGCAATGGCCGCCTCAAAAGAACGCCGTATATTGCGATTCGACTTGCCATGAACCAAAGAATAGCGGGGGTTCGGGGGAACAAGTGCGGTGGGAGGTCTTGATACAGTGTCATCCGAGGTCGTGGTCGTGGTTTCCGCAAGTGAATGGCCATAGGAATGTCCAGAGTCGAATGATCTACGACCTGATGCTTGGTCGCTCGGATATTGCATCTGTCGTAGATTCCCGCCAGGACGCCTTCTGAGCGATGGGCCAAAATGCTTATCTGATGACTCGTGCACGATGCCCGAGCTACCGTTGGATCTGCCCGCATCGCTGCCGATTGATTGGCGATGTCTAGACATGCCACTTTGGAATGATGCATATTTTCGGAGACGAAGGGAAAGTGATTCTCTCTTAGCGAGTGTTGTCGGATTTTCCGTGTAGGATCTTCTTTGAGAGGAAATAACGGAAGGGCGGCGAATGGCAAGCCCCTCAGTTGTACTCGAGGGTTGATCACCATTGTAGACTATAGGAAGTAGATATTCTCCTTCTCGCGCGACGGATTCAACATCAGAATCGACCTTTCCATCCGCGGTCCAATGGATTCTTGGATCTTCGGCATTGAGGTCAGATTGTTCCTGCACGGCCCCAAACATGGAAGGAAATTCGAAGCCAGTGTCGTCGACGATCACAATGGAACCACTTCCAGTAGTGGTGCCACTTTTTGACTTGGTATCCTCCACTATTGGTGGTGCTTGAAGAGTAGAAAGCTCACCGAGATTCGGGGAGGACTTCTGGAGCGTAATTTGAGGTCCCGAGGTACTGGCAGGCATTTGCTGGTCCTTTGAGACATTGTTCTGTTCCATGGCTAGGCGATATTGCTTGAGAGTTTCATCACAAAGCAAATCAATACGCCCAGGCCGTCTCGGAGCTGCTGCCATTTTCCTCTCACGGTAGAATTCGGACCCCAGAGAAATATTATTGGGCATTGCTGATGTTTTCCCGCGGCTAGGCAATGACATTGCTTCGGAGGCGTTTATCATTCGCGCAGAGACACTTTGCCCACCGTTCCTCGTATGGAGGGCACGCTTAATTGAACCAATTATCGTCCGCATTCCCGAATTCGATGATCCTGGTTTTGGCCCCCCATCTGGTGTGCTTCGCCGATCTGGGTTTGAATTCGCTAATGGTGGAGCTAACGGAGGTGATTCTGGTGCCATCATGGTCATATAAGATTCCGCTGGGGGGGTAGAGCGCTCCTCGAATGAAGCTGACGGGATCTAGTATCTCCTTAGGTGCTGCCCCTGTTGAACCTGTTTCCCCGCCAAACATCGGGGCCCGATCATCTCGTGCCGAGTCAGAGAAGCTTGCACTTCGCTTGTGACCATGACCTTGAAACGGGTGCCGGGATATCATCGGCGATGAGGGAGGTGGATCAAGTGGGGATGTTGTCTTTGTGAGACCCAATTGCACAGGACGCGGCCCTTTGCCCTTTGTATGGGAGAAAGAAAAACGTTTCGGTGACCTAGGGGGGCAGGGAGCAAGACAACGCATGCATACTTTGCTCACTTGTGGTTGAAAGGGGGATACTCTGGGCAGTCGCGGCGGAGTTATTTCGGTCATGCTGTATAGAAATGGGAGTACTATCCCCAAAGCCTGTCTCTGCTTGGTAGACCATTCCAACCGGGGCAATATCCTGTTTTGGTATGTCATCACTATTGGGAAGCTCAATTTGAGCGCTTCCGGGTATGATGGGACTATCCGGGTCATTGTATGCTCGAGAATAATCGGTATTGGTCCAGAAACCCGAGGATTTTCCATTCCAACATCGCTTCAAATCAAGAAGGATTTTCAGATCGCTCGTGCCACCATTCTTCCGAGATTTGACACATTGATATAAAACGTTAATCTTTTCGCAGAAATGAGTTCGAAGATCGTGGTTCGGGATAAAGTCGTCGATGAAATAATTCAAGATCCAGTGGCGAAGGGCGGCAAATGTGCGGATTCGAATGATCCTTCCATCCTCCTGTAATCGATTGATTGCCCATTCCAAGCGTGCCAAAAGTAAAGCAAGGAGATGGCTTGGCGAAAGATAACAGCGAAAGGTCAGAAAAAAGTCCGACACTAACTCGTAGTCCATGAATGATTCCGAGGAAATCTGCGCGACAATTCGTGCAGGTGTGGCGGCACAGATATCTTTAGTTCCGGGAATATATCGCACGACGGCCCCCCCCCCCATCCATATCCGACACCAAGTTTTCGTAAATAGAAGGTTCCACTGGTCCTTGCAATTCATACACCATAGAGTTTCGAGGCAGTGGAGAAGCTCGGCTGAGATCGATGGCCGCGGTCCCCGAGAACATAGATACCGCAAAGGATGGCCGATGGCGCGAGAAGGATTCCCTACCATATGCGCTGGACAAATGAGTCGGTAGCGGGTCCGCCATGCTACCCAACCAAGTTGAATTGCGAAAATTATCGGACATTGAAGTTCGCGTGTAGACGGAACTATGCAGGCCCGCACCACCTTCTCTAGTCAAGCGTGAGGATCCCAGTCGATGATGGGGTACATGGGCCTCTAATGCGGTGTTAGGAGTCTTCTCATCCGCAGATTTGGGCCGATCTTCAGATCTATCAATCACGATCCGCAATTCTCGACGTTTCCCAGCTCCTACTGCGGATTGATTCTCTGATATTGTCGAGAAAGAGGTTGCTCTCTGGCGAGTCGAACTAATGGGTTCGGGGTGGTTGGACTCGGAGACAACCGACTCATTGTCTTCATGTGGATTTCCTCGCGGACGTAGTTCGGAAAGCTGCGAGCTAGACCATCGCGCGGGATCGTCTCTCGCATGTGGAAGATGGCGTGGCTGGAGACGACCGTTCGTCATTTGATCGATAGGGGTGAATGAGACTGTTTGGGGTGAATTTTGTTGGGGATTTGCAATCGGCCTGGTTTCGGTGAGAGAGACAATGTCAGCTGGTGTCTACCGTAGGTGCGTGACACGAGATCATGTCGCCGAGATTAACGATCGATCGTACCTAAGAAAGATCTTGCCATTTTGGCCAACACTACCAACCGTAAAATGACCTGCTTTCCTTGGGGCAGGACGTGCCTCCAACGGGCCCCGGTGTGTCTGAGAACGTAGTAAAGGAGCTTTTCGTAATAATTCATGACTGTCCTTGGCTCGTATCCCCGTCGTAGCTGTTCTTTCCCGCGTAGCCTTCAGTTCCAAATTCCTCTTGATTATATTGGCGCCTTGTGCGACTGTATTTGCACGTCTCAAAGTCGATATCGCATTGGGGGTCTCTCTGCTGCGGATTCGATCCAAACCGGGGAGTTCGTCAACCTGGACTCGAGGCTCACGAGCCTTTTCTTTGGTATGCGGCGGAGAATCGATACTCGCAGGAAAAGGTTCCATCGGCTCCATTGCGGGCGGACGGCGCGAGAGACCCGGGGCAACAGCTCTGCAGTGAACCGTTTTAAAAGTCCCCGTCGCGACGCGAGAAGAGAACCAGAGGTTGAAAAGACTAATACATCAGCGGTGCCGAAGAAGTACACCAGGTAATCACGGCATGGGAAAATGATTGTTCAGCAGTGGTAGTGCGGTAGTGACAATATTGGAAAATAATTGACAGAGAACAAATTGAGAATGACGCAGGAAAGAAAGGGAGAGACAGCTCGGGTCTGTTTTGGCGGAAGAAAGTGGAGTTGGGGAACAGTCCCGACGCGGCGGAACCAAACGCTGGGTAACCGTTCCTTCCTTCTTCAGAGTGTGTACTGTACTCCGTATGGATAGTACGGATGTACCTCCATCGCGACTTCTTTTTTTGTTTTTTTAAGGAGTGGGTTCCCAGATCGGGTTAGTCTATTCTATCACAATTAATGGTGTATTTGTATCTCTTCCTTCTGTCTTTCTCCTTCTTCTGCTCTTTCTCATCCTAACTTCCTACGGCCCCTCCCATCCTCTACATACATACATACATACAATATGACTGAGCACTCGGTGTGGCCTCATCACATCAGCTGAAGATCTCTGTGACATGATCCCGGTCGATAGGTCATTGCCCCCACTTACCTAACTCCTATTTGCCCCAGTGAAGCGGTCCTCTTTCAATTTTGGTTGGCCGGTACTGCCGCCGTTATCCCGTCTCCACTTCATCATGCTGGAACCCGCAAGCTGGGTGAGCTGATGAATGGAGCTCTCAGCTCGCCCTGTTCTCCCTGATCCTGGTTTCCGTGCGCTTGTCTCATGCAGTACCGGAGCAATGGGAAAAGAGGAGGGGAAATGTGAGGCAAACAGACGCAAAGAGATATTGATTGTCTCCTCTCTGTGTGACTTTTTTAAAGATGCCGTTGCTCGCTTCATTTTACCACTGTTCCATCACCGGACCTAAGCGGGGGAGGGGCCAGGCTTTCTTTTCAATTCTCCCTCTATGAACGGAGTATGCATAAAGTAAGTTTCTTTCACCGCGGTTGTTACTCTAATCTGTCTATAATTTACCAGAATCTAGATTAGAGTTTGAGTGTTTCTTTGTTCAAGCGGGGGGGGGGGGAGTCAACTTCATTAACTCTACCAGGCAGGGTTTTCGCCCTCCATTTCTTTGTTTATTTGAACTGTCAAGATCGGGTTCAGAATATCTTCCTGGACTTCCTCGATGATCATGTTTACGGTAGCTTTTCTGGTTTACTACATATATTATATACTATATAATATAGTATAAGTATGTCAGGTTCCGTTAGGAACCATAGTAAGTGGCAAGTGTATCTCCTGTTATTGGGTTATCATCAGGATTTCCCACTTCCTTTTCAATTCCATGTTTCCACAAGCTATCGCGTGCCCACGCGATACTATCTAGTAGGCTGTGGTACCAGGTGGTACCCGATATATAAATACATAGTATAATCTCAAAACGGAAGTCTCGCCATAATCTTACTCTGCCTAATTATTATTTCTTGTGTCGCAATTTAAAACATCGTTGCTCGCTTCGATTTATCATCGTTCCACTACCAGACCTAAGCCACGGAGAGGACAGACTTTCTTCTCTTTCTCTCCCTCTACACATGCAGGAATCAAATTTTCTCCACAGTTGGTACTTTAATCCGCAATTTTGCGTTTTTCACATGATCTACCGGGATCTGTCTTTGCCCAGGATTCTCTTCCCCGGCGATCCCATCTCAATGTCGATCTCAACGACTCTCGGACCCCCTGGGCCCCTCCATGATCTGCAGCGGAGGTTCGTTTTCGACGCGGAATCCGCGCCATGAAGGTCCATCTTGAGCTTGAACTACCTAGTTTCATATAGGTATATGCAGCATCACATCTACTCGGTTAATTGCAGATTTAATTCGATGGTCAACCCTTCGTTACATCAAAGATGGATCTTTGCAGATGATACCTCGGAGTGCATTACTATTTGCATGTAAAATCAGATTGAGGCATTTAAGGAGTGAAGTCAATCTGACACGCTTTGTCAAGAGTCTTATTTCGATCGATGCTAGCTCTCCAAGTTGGACATAACAAAAAAGAGTAATCCCCGAAACCAAAATACAGATAACATCAATACCCATTAGAGAAGATAGAGCTGAAACAATGCACGATTCAATCTATATAAAATGTCATCAGCGACAAACTACCAAAGCTTGCAAGCTGGCTTCTTATCAGGGCATTGGAATGCTTCTTTGAACTCCCGGGAGTTGGCCATGGTCAAAATAATCCGTGCTGATTTAGGTGCATGCGGGTCATTAAATATGGCCTGCTCTGCGGCCTCTTTGGTGGTCTTTCCGCACCACCAATTGGCATAGGAAACGAAGAAAAGCTGCTCTTTGCTGAATTTGGAGAGTCCAGGAAGGTGAAGGTCGGGCTTGGCCTCGTCATGTTTCTTCCAGGCGTGGAACGAGGCAGCGAGACCACCCGCGTCAGCAATGTTTTCGCCTAGTGTCAAGCGTCCATTGACATGAAGCTTTTTGTTATCCGGGCCTTCCACGGTAAACTCTGAATACTCATCAACGAAGCACTGAGATCGTTTCTCAAATTCCTCGACTGTCTTGTCATCCCACCAGTCAGTGTAATTACCGATCTCGTCATAATGCCGACCAGTTGAGTCAAATGCTAGGATGGTTAGACAGAGTAATAGCGTTTGAAGGGTTCCCTTAAACATACCGTGTGAAAGCTCGTGGCCACTGACAGAGCCGAAGGCGCCATAAGCCAGGTACAGTGGAGCTTTTGGTCCATAGAACGTCGGAGGCTGCATGATACCAGCAGGGAAAACAATCTCATTGCCTGGTGGATTGTAGTAGGCGTTGACTGTAGGAGCAGTCATATCCCATTCATCCCGGTCGGTAGGCTTGCCCAGCTTGAACCACTCGTTGTGTAGGTCAAACTTTGACACAGCCACTTCATTCTCAAAGTAAGTAGAGTTGGCCAACTCTAGATTTTGATAGTACTTCTCGACATCTTGCGCATCTAGCACATTAGGGCTTTTGGTAGGAAATCCGATTTTCTGGACAATGTTCTCCACTTTCTGGATTCCTAGCTTACGGACTTCCGGAGACATCCAGGATGTTTGGCCTAGAGTGAATATGAATCGCTCTTTGATATCCGAGACGATTTGGTCGCCAAGATTCTTGGATTCTTCGGAGAAGGCACCCAGAACGTAGAATCGGCTAAGACTCCAACCAAGACCCTCGTCAAGGTGAGTGATACACGTACGCCAACGCTCCTGGGTAGCTTCGGGATCTTTGCCCGCAAGCTCGTTTTCGAAGTGATGGACAGGAGTCACTTTGTCGTCTTCAATGTACTTGGCATAATGTTGGATAAGCTTCCACTGTAAGAAGAACGAAACCGTCTCCCGCGGTGAATCATTTAGGATTTCGGATAAGGCTTCCATATATTTTGGTGAGCCGATAATCAAACGGTCTCCTTTGTAATCATGCGGAGCCAGCTTTGTGATGATATCCGCGAAAGAGACCTGAGGAAGTAAAGACTCGGTCTCTTTGATAGTGCGCGGGTTATAGTACTTGGTCACATCTTCTTGTGTCTGTGTGTCAGGAGTGACATTGGCGAGTTTCTTCTCAAAGGCAACAACGCTTTCCGCAATCTTGTCGTTGCCCCCAAAACCCTGGAGTACCTGCCCTACAACCCGGGTATACTTATTCAAAGTTCCAGTGTTATTGTAATACTCGATTGCAGGAAGACCAATACGGCGCGGTGGAGTCACCATTATGGCGACGTTATCGGGATCCCGATCATCGGCCTATAAGTCTTAGTTGATATGGTCTTCGCAAAGGGACTGTGAGGAGCGTGAGCTCTCGAAAGCAATACTCACAGAGACGCCCGATGAGACCAGAGCATTGACTCCAGATTCCATCAAGAAGATGATTGCATTGGTGAGATGATCTTGTGTTCCGGCGATCAATCCGCTCTTGGAGGGATAGATGCTCTGCAAATTAGCGAGAAGCTCATCCAAGGGCTTGCTGCCCCGTTGCTTGAGCAAATTTTCATCTAAGCAAGCATCATATGCCGCCTTCAGCTTATTGAAGTTTTCCGCATCGGCCGACTCCGTAGGGTTGAATTGCTCCAGAATATGGCGAAGCTTAGTCTGGGCATTCTCCTCCATAATTGTCCCGGCAAAGATGGTCCCTTGGTCCGCACGCAAGTCATGTCGATCCCTCCATCCACCGCAAACATATTGATCGAAATTGGTGCATGGGTCAATTTCAGTATAATTGGGATCAAGACTGTACAAAATTTCTGATGCCGCGTGGACACATTCCGGGGTTTGGCAGATGGCTGGTGGAGATTGGGGACGCGGGGTGGGGTCCTGAATCGGTTCCAATGGGTTCTCTGGTAGACATCAAATTGCAATTAGCCATTTTTGGCACCAATTTAACCTGCCAATAGATATACTCACTGTTGAAATACTTGACCACGGCGTAAATGACAAGGACAATCCAGCAGATTGTAACCACGCTTTTCAGCAGGTCACGCAGGGGTCGAGACCTGCGAGTGTCTGAATAACTTCTTGAAGAGGAAGCATCGCTGGGATCTTCGGACCCTGCCTGATCATTGAGTAAACCTTGCTTCTCGGAATCATTTGCTTTCATATATATAAGTCCCGGTTGTTTGGGCTCGCTAGGGGAGCTATCAGCACGGTCCGTGATGTAACGACCAATATCGGTAGCATGGTAAGACTGACCTGCCAAGTAGCTGCGACATGGTGAGGAATACTAGTCATGAATCAGTTTGCACTCGTTAAAGCAATGCCTTGAGCTTCAAAGCTGTGTTTGACAAGCAGAGAGACGACTCCGCACGGGGTTGGGGAAAGCAGGGACAGTCAATCACATGTCCAATATGCTGAGTCATGACATCTTCCTGCTTAGGTTGCGGTTACACGAAACTAGTTAAAACTAATGCACAAGTCAAATCAAGTGATCAATTTCATGAAATAATGCAGATATATACGGGGGTAGACCAGAAAGTGTCTGCCAGGTAGGGATTTCATGTTTTGGCTGTCGCTGTTGGTGAAAGGCTTTCTGGCTCAGATTCAGTGACCGGCTTGTAGGTACAAATGAGATCCGATTTCAAGCTTCACAAACACACGTATGAGAAGTATTAGTTTGCCAACACCAGAAAGAGTATTAAGTATACTTGACATCAAGCTCTGGATTTGCAATATTTTGAGAAGTGAACTAGCAATGAGGGATATCTAAGTCAGGGTCGCGTCCAACGACCCCCCATTGTACATACAGGCTTGTATGTAGTATCATTCCCTATGGGTAGACTCTGGAATCCAAAGTTTCGTTGTAAATAATTTCTCTCCGTATCAATGAATCTCTTTTCTTTCAGACAACTCCTTCAGCCGATGCGGATCTGATTATCTATTATTCTTTATGGACCAGATAGCTCACGGCCCGCCACGATACCCACCTGTCGGCGCCGCTATGCCTTCTCAGGAAAAGGATTTGCCCTCTGTCCGATTCAAATCGCGTCCATCTAATATCATCATCTCTTTGATGTGATTCAACCTTCTGGGAGCTTCTGTCGCAAATTCATGACTCGTTATGCCTATAGGAACATCAAAATCGGTTTGCGTAAATTGTAAGCTTCGCAAGAAGAGATGTGATAAAGTGCGGCCGCGCTGTGGATACTGTACTCGGTATGTGGACGCTCGTTTTAACAATGATGGCAATCCTTATCGCTGCCACAGGAAAAATCTGGATTGTCAGTCCTCGAAGGGAACAGAACCTGATCAATTGAAATGCCTTCCTTTGATCACTAGTCCGACTATCAGATCGTCTTTGCTCCTCGCCGAGACTTTGTCGGCTGTCTTGCAATGCGCACCGAACAGCCTTCACTCCACGGTATATCTCCAAATTCTTCGAATAATTCGCCTATCGGGTCAAACTATAGACGATATAGTATGGCGATATTTCCGAGGCATACATTCCTTCATACCAATACTATCAGCTCCGCAGTTCCACGACCAACTGACCCATTTGGCGGCGTCACCCTCCGCTGCGTTTTCCGTATTGCTAATGTCGATGGCATTGGTGACTTATCATCCTAACCTGGGAGCTTCAGGCTCTGCATTGAATGAAGAGACCTTCTATATTACAGTAAAATCTGTCTTTGCACAAACACTGGCGTCATTCCCAAACTCTCTGCACCTATTGCAAGCTGGTATCATCATCGCGACTCATGAGTACGCGACTCGAAGGATTTCAGAATCTCTCTGCACCATTAGTATATGTGCTAGAATGGGATACGCCACTGACCTCCACTTGGTTGTCCAAACGGAACTACCGGGCCACTTAATACAACCATCAGAGAAAATCATTACGTGGATGGGCGTTGTGATACTCGAAAGGTCAGCGCTTGAGCCCTATTCTCTAAATTTATACTTGTCGTCTAAATAGCATTAGGACAATATTATGCGAGACAGACGTTTCTAGACAGCCTATTATTTCTCGATTTTCGGAGGGTGATATATCATTTCTAAGGGACCATGATTCTGAGTTTGATTGGATTTTATTCGGCAATACGCTCTCCAAAGTTTCTCCACATATTGGCGATTGCGACGGGCTGGTCAGAGTGATTCAGGCCGTGTGGCTTTTGGACCAGGTATTTGAAGCATCTAGAAAGCCGGATGTCGATATCCAATTGGACACGCTTGAGCAGCTAGATCATTCGCTACGAGAATGCCTTGCTCTAACAATGGAACAGTCTAGAGGGCGATGGGGGACATTCTGTACGGCAAATGCCATTATTTTCAGGTACGTGTGGTACTATTATTTGATGATGGGTTGAAAGACCGCTATGATTGTCCTAACCCAGTTCAATAGGGCACTCTTCATTCTCCACCAGATGATCATCCATAGCGAAGCGGGTGACAGGCGTTTGAGCTCCCATATCGCACTTGAGAGTACGATCAAGATGGTAAATGACATTGCCATAACCCAACGGAATATGACGCTCGCAGAGATGGATACTTTACCACCGAGTCGGGCCTTCATCATCAGAGCAGCGTTATCTTATATCGATGAATTTGGAACAGCCCCTGATCGGTGGGATTCCGTTCGCACGGATTTTGGGTCTGCATTAGCAATGTTCGATATGCGCTGGAATACAATGACTTTCCCGAGAAATGCAGTTTAGACTGTGCTTCAACAACGATACTTCAGATGATTCACTTTCACCTCTTTTTGGACTGTACCTCCAGATACAGTGACAGGGTTGTCAAGGCCTCTTTTTACAGACCAATTTGGATCGCGAAGAACTTTTCTTAGCCTTGAAGGCTGAAGTTCGCAATTTCGTAAATTGCAGGCCCCCATTAAGTGCAAGTAGTTGAAGTCCGATGGCTCTTTCGTGTCTGAAGTGAGACATTTAGGATATATTGTTCAAGCGTCTGAAAAGCCAGCCTTCATGAGCCTCAATTTGTGTATTTTCACTCCAAGACATAATAAGATGACAAAGATGACCTGTTTTGTTAGGTATTGGACCAGCAATATCAAATATACCAGCAACAACTAATAAAGGCCAACGCAAGAGAATAGGAGCGGATAGGGGCTGAATGAAGACAGTAGATAAAGCTATCTTTAAGATGCTAGCCATTGAGTTGGGGAGCTCTGGAAGGCTAAGCCGCCGTGGCTCAATATATGAGACTTAACAAATACTAGTTTTTCAACAGAAAGGCTCGTAGCAGCAAAAAGAAAACCAACCTAGCTTTTTTGCAAAATGGCCTCGGGTCTCAAAGGTAATCGACTCATTCCGTTAGACAAGAGACCAGAACGGAACAAAGCTCAGTCTACATGATTCTCTCGCTATAGACCAGAACATGACCATCAACCCATTTTTCTGCTCAAGGGGCTAACTTATCGATGAAGTCATAAATCGACTTCTCAAGGTCATTCCACAATGCCAACACGGATGCATCTCCAAATGGTAATATTTGTGCAGAAATCATTCCCGCAACCTTTTTCTCACGATCACACCACCAAAAGATATTAGGCATCCCAGACCAGAATACACTTGTCTCCGAGCGACCAGTGGCAGTAGGTGTCAGCATTCCCGCCATAGAATAACCCTGTGGAGGGTTTCCTTCAACCGGATATAAGTCATTGGCTCCATTCGTTAGGTCTCTTTTTGCGCCTGTCAAGCCCTGTCGACCAAAATTCGGGAATTGTGGAATTTGATTCTTGTAGAGCTCTTCAATATTCTCTTCTTTTAGAATTCGGTATCCAGTACAAGGCGAAATTCCTTGGTTAAGCAGAGTTGAAAGAATTTCTGCATATCTTTTCAGCACAAATTCAAGATATTGATTCAGGGATAAAAACATACTGCAAAATTCACTCGGCTTAGCCCACAACCCACCGCCACCGCTATTAAAGCATTTTTTTAGTTCAGATTGAGTCTGAACCTGAAGAGGACGGGTAAGTGGTGGATTTCGCAAGCTCAGCTTCCCGTCCGAGGCTCGTTGATGCATACTCACGAGCCGATCTTTCATTGAGGAGCTCGGGAAAAATCCCATCTCGGAGATACCCAGGGGAATAAAGATGTTTTCTCTGAAGTATTCATCTAACGACTGGTGGCTTAGGCGCTCCACAACTATTCCAGCCCAATCGTGACTGATTCCGTATTCCCATTTTTCGCCTGGTTGGTGAACAAGAGGCTGGAGCATGTCGTTCATATGCCCCGAGAATTCATCATAGCCATCCGGCTGTCTGAAATCACGTATCGACTCATTGAAGAATGAGTATGTGAATCCAGCTTTCGGCTTTATCAGAATGGGCTGCCAATGCCAGAGGAGGGAAATAGAGACATATTCGAGATGATGGGATTAATCACTTACCAGTGTGACTTAACAACATCCTCAAAGATATTCCTCGGCATTTTGGGGCCAAATCGAAATTGCCATCCTTGCCAGAGAGTACCTGTACGCTCTTGAGTTCCGGCAGAATAGCTTCGAGAGAAGAAGCATCATCGAGATTTATGAGCCCCTTCTCAACGAGTTGCAGACAGGCAATGGATGTTACGATCTTTGTACACGAGGCTATCCAGAATATAGATTCCATGTCCATAGGAACTCCGGATCCGATCGCCCGAGTACCTCCTGCATAGGAGAATTGTTCGTTTCCTTGTTCATCAACTATGTTGACAGTAACCCCGGGAATAGAATTGCTGGTTTGAGGGTCACATGCGACACCCACTTTGCCTTGAAGAGCCAGAATATCTTGAAGAGACAATGAGAACGGCATCATGAGAGATAGACGGTGTTGATTTTCCAGGGTCTGTTTGTTGTGAATTCAACGAAACACGAGGATTCTCGCGCCTTTTATATTGTCATTCGTATAGCTATCGGAAAAACAATAAAAAAACAACAGAATGAAACAATAAAAATTAGTGTTCGCTCACATGAGAGCAGTCAGTGCAGACAATAGTGGAGCCAATTCTCTGCATGCTGCTGGAAGGAGTCGAAAGAAAGCTTGCCAAGTTTGGGATGGTGTCGGCCGATACTGGAGCCAGACTTGCTCACTTCCTCGCTTTCGACCAATTAAATTCGCGTGAACTAGATTTCAAAATCCTACGAGGTTCGAGATATGTAAGAATAGCAAAGGTTCCACTATCGTCGGCCCATTGTCGCCGCCTCGTGGAAGATAGGCCTCATGGTGGCGGTACAACCACAAATTTGTTATAATTACAATCAAATTCATAGTGGTAGGAACCTTTCTACCATTTCTGATGCCCTAATTCCTCCAAGAATTTGAACTTGAAGTTTTGCTGGGAAATTTAACAAAGAGTTAGAGAGATCAAGCATAGACCTACGCAGCGAAATTGAACCTTCCGAATCAGACGAAGCACACAATCGGGCACTATACTAGTAAATCAGACATGGGATTGAATTTGCATGAAGATACTACCACGACATGCTATTACGGACTATGTGGCTAAAATTATTAAGTCTACTGCAGGGTGATCTACTGGTACTAGGACTAGTATTAGTAACTATACTAATCTTACCTTACAATAGTAGTAGAAGTTTTCTGACAGCAATCGCATTGTAGGTATGTACACAAAAGCATGTCAGCATTGTTTCTAACATAGGAAGCCTTTGTCTATTTGATTATCCTCTGCACACAAATAATCTATGCCTTTCCTGCGGAGCCACAAATTTCCAACCATTTCACAGTTGGGCGAATCACTTTTTGGGTTCCCTGTTTCATGAACGAAGTCAAACGGTGTTTTTTCCCGTCCCAGCAATGATAAATTAGGTAGTCTTCCAGAACAAGTTTGTTCACATTAATTTTGACAACGCCATGCTGTATGCATTCTTTCATTAGCTGGGGTGTAAAGCCATTGGTTCCGTGTAGAGCAATGAGAACGTTGTTGGGTAACGCTTTGTCGATCTCCTGGAGTCTGCTAAAGCCAGACAGAAATATTATAAATTAGACCCTTTGTCATATCAAGTGAACTTACAGGTTCAAGCCCAATTCCCGGCCCCTTTCTGGGTATTCCCCATGAATATTCCCAAATGATGGAGCAAGGACGTCAACCCCGGCATGGACAAAATTTTTAACGTCTTTCATTGTCGTAAAATAGGCTTCGAGGCTCCCGGTGTCCATAACGCCATCTTCGCCACCTTCAATGCGTCCAGGTTCGGCATCGGTAGCGATTCCACGATCAGCGCAGTACTGAACAAGTTCTGCTGTTTTGCGCAAGATTTCTGCTTTCCCATAGTGTGACATATCCACCATTATACTGTCAAAGGAGAGAGTATCGGCTGCTAGCTTGACGAGAGACTCGTCTTGAGCGTGGTCCAGGTGAAGGGATATTGGCACAGTTGCTCTAGAGACAGCATCTTTTGCGGCACGGATGGGAAGTCCGTCGGAATAGGTCACGGCCCAAGGGAAGAATTGTAAGATCAACGGTGAGCGACAAGCTCAACAGCTCGTACAAATCCAATATTATATGTTCAATGTTGTACGCAACTGTGGCAATTACGCCATATCTTCCCTTTCGAGCTGCATTTAAGATGTTGAGATGGCAATTTTTCTCATGCCAAGCGCCCGTGGTAGCAGCAAGGTGCATATTTCTGGCAAAAAGCACCTAATGAGCGTTGATTGGCTTGTATGTCAAAGATAATGAGACCTCACTGCCTCTTATATATCCTGATCTCCAATTCTCTCCTCAAAAAATCGTATTGAGCGATCTTCAGTCAACCATTTGAGTCAAATGGAAAGAATGGAGTTTCCAATTGAGAATAGTTGACCACTCAGAGGCGCTTCCGAGACGGGCTCACCTCTCGTCTCGAAAATTTATCTTATATCAATATCGGGAGCAAAAACTGGTGCAAGAAAACGGAGCCTTTTCCAAGCGGCCATGGCGTGGCAGTTTGATTTATAAAAATTTTCCCATGAAATTTCAACCAATGCTGTATGACAAAGTCTCTCACTAATTAATTACTTGATCTTATGGAATAACTTAAGCAAATGTACAGGGCAGGTGGTTTCTCGAAATACAGGGAGATGCAAAAGCGAGAAATTGATCGGAAACAAGGGTCCGAGGTTAATATTTCTTGAGAATACTCGGCAGCAGCTTATGTATTCCTGTTATGGACATTCACAGACGTCCTGGGTTGAAAAAAACACACCTGTGTTTCTTATGGGCATTGAATCCACTCTATTTTAGCACAAATTCCACGCATCCATTATAGATATTCTCTTGTACTTAGCCTCAATTACCCACTACCTAATAGATGTGACCCTTCCGAGGGTCATTGCGGACGCCCTTTGTTGAATTCACTCCACAACTAAGAAAGCTAAACGAAAGTGATCTCTTATGAGCCGGTCATGGCTTGGTCCTGGAAGAGACGATGAGCGGTGGAAGATAAAATGATGCCACGACAATTGTATGAAAGTTTGATCTAGTTCAAAGAAGAAAATGAGAGGAATAGTGGATAAAACCGAGCCACGCTTGGTTGGCATGGGTAAACAGACTCTCGAAAACACATGCCAGTCCTCTCTGCAATCCTAGCTCGGCCTACACATTGCAGCAGCACTAATTTGGGCTCTCAACCTTTGATATGTATTTTTTGTATTAACCCCAACGTGGTAGGCTGTCTTTTGGCTCCGTAGAATCTTTGCCAGGCTATTGAAGCTGAGAAGCCAATGCCTGCCATTGATTCTCTAGACCGCACTGACCCATCATTCAAATGCAAATGATCAATGCAATCAAGAGCCTGTACCAATTTATTCCAGATGTTGCAAAGATACTCCTTTACTTTCATCTCCACTTGCAGAATGTCGATAATCACCAAGCAGAGAAGCTTTGATGCTCTTCTCATGCAAAATATTCCAACTTCTCTGCTCCAGAAAATAGAGGTCCATATCCTCCAAAGACGCACCGCTAGTTTCCGGATAGCAAACATATATAAAAATATAACCAATAACACTGACGAGAATCCATATCAAATAATACTTCCAGGTCAAGTTGGCCACCCCGGACGGCGTGACCTCAACAACCAGAAAAGCACCAATCCACTCAGCAGCAGAGGCAATGGCACTACCCCTGTTTCGCATGCGCAGAGAATTGATCTCTGGCGCATAAACCCAAGGTACGCCTGCCCAAGATGCACCATAGCAGAACTGGTATACCAATAAACATGCCAATGCGCCGAAGCCGGCGGCTCGTTGGTGAGCCGAATACTGAGCGAAGGCCGTTGCCACAGTCAAACCAGCGAGCGCGATCACAGTCATGAACAGACCGTGTAGCATTACGTGACGCCTCCCGAGCCTCTCGATGAAAAAGATGGGCAATATGGAGCCTATCCAGAAGCAGATGGAGCCGCAGCCTCCTACAATTGCAGCCAATTTTGCATCCATGCCAAGAGATTGAGAAAATATAGCAGGGCCATAATATACCACACCGTTGATACAGGTGAACTGTTGAATCAGTTGAGTCATGACTCCCAGTATCATCCGACGCAAATTCTGTTGCTCCCCTGTTTTGAATATATCCAACCAGGAGTCTGTGATTTCGGCTTCGCTGTTGGCAGTGTTGATTATGATTCTAGCTTTTTCTTCGATGTCTTCATCGTATGGACGTGCATTACCTCCAGCAAGCCTTGCTAGACAGTCTTGAACCTGGCTATCCAGGCCCTTGAAAGCTAACCAACGCGGAGATTCGGGTATGAATGGAAGAATGATGAATGTCATGATGGGGAACACAGCTTGTAAGGCAATAGGTATTCTCCAAATAGCCGAGCCATGAACTTTGCCCCCGAAGACGAAAGCAAAATCGATCCAACTAGATTTGTTGTTACTTCCTTGATCGATACCTTTCCCTGAGGGTATACTTACTTCGAAAACGCAATGCCGAAAATCACAAATGAGACTTCCGCCATAACTGCAGCACCTCGTTGAGAAGATTCCGACCTAATTAGCGCGTCAGCATGTCTAATTGCGGTCACGGCGAGTCCCAAATGGTGGAGGCTCACTCACATTTCAGCTTGATATATTGGGACTGTGGTTGTATTTATTCCGGAACCAAAGCCTGACAAGGTGAGTAACCAAGATATCCATAATGCTCTGATAATTTATGTACCTGTAATAATACGACCCACAATCATATGTGGGACACTGAAGGCAGATGCTTGCAAGGCTGTACCTAGGCAAATCTGGATCGCGGTTAGACAGCTATCACCAATTGAATTAGATAAGGGGGCAATCAAGCTTACCAAAATACCGCCAATAAATATAGTTCGTCTTCTTCCAAGGCGGTCCCCGATCCAAATCGTCGCAATTGACCCAATCGCACAGCCCACATCATAGATGGCAACAATAGTCCCAAGAAGCCCGGGTGAAGGATTCCCAAACTCCGTCAAGAAGCTGGATGTAGAAACAAGCCCCGATAGGACACCTTGGTCGTAGCCAAATAGGATGAAGGCACAACAACACGCTAGGATTACAAGGCCCTCAAGGCATTTTCCCGTTACAGGCATTGTTGACACGGGTGATATTGGGACCATCAATTGGCATATACCAAGAGGATATCCAAGTGCGGCGTTGATCTGGGCACAGGCCAGAGAAGTGCACAAATATTTTGTTCCGGAGCAGAGCCTCACTGTTATGAAGATGGACGAAGTAGGCCCTATTTGAATGTTCCTTGAATTTAGATAATGAAGCGTTGACTTCGCCGCCAACATGTACATGAACCTCTCACGAATCTCAAATCCTGTGCCCCGCACAAAAGAACCCACTCATGAAGCATCCCACTTTTCCCTTGGGGTCTGGGGTAGCATGGAGAGCCTGGGTCGAAACGAAGCGGCTCAATTTAATATTGTTTGCCTCCAGTTCCCAGAAATAGAAGAGCCCAAAACTCATAACATTCAGTGAGAGGAGGACTGGAAAAGAGCCCAGAGGGCATGAATACGGCGAACCGAGGTACATTGGGCAGTGGTTCATATCAGGAATCTTGTGGCTCTCCTTTCCTATCCTGGGACCGGGAGAGTGAGTTGATATACAATGGCAGATTGGCCAATCATGGACAGGTGCGAGCAGCTTCTTAACGTAGACCTAACAGGAAGCTTCAGGACGAAAGGCATCTATCAGAAGCTTTTTGTCCCGAAGCCTGGTACGGCGAGGTTTTAACCATCAAAATATCGTGGGCCTTTTCATGTATTCCTAAGCTCGATTTATCAGCATCCTGCTACGAATGGACTGGAGGCAATGCTCGCAAAATGAATAGACGACTTTGATGGAGGACAATTTGCCGTTTTCGAACATCCAGAAAGACATTTCTCGAGATGTGCAGGAGCTGAGGCGCAATGATCATACGTGATGTAAATTTTTGATTCATTTCGATAAGTACTGCTTTGATTCTAAACTAGGAAGGATTCTCCTTTATTGGAAGAGATGCTTCAGGACATGTCTTATCTCAGGAAAGCCGGGCATTTAAATTGTAACTCCTTCCCGGCGCACGTATGCCCACCTACATATGAGCTTGTTTTTCAACGGCGCTCATTCCACTTGCGATCGAAAACGGTAAGTGAGCGTTGCGCTGGCGATAATGTTAGCCGGTTCTGTCACGGCTTATAGTATCATGTAGACACGTACCTGAGGGGACAACGTCAAGGGCCTTGATTGACACATTTAATGGTTGCTCGAGCATGAATAAAGCAGTGCGAGCAATATCTGGGGCAATTAAAGGCCTAGAGAAACTCATGAGTAACCACTTTTATGAATGAGAAGATGCTCATTTGCTGGGGTGGACTTACTCAAACCCTTCAAAAAAGGAGTCGTACATCTCCTTATTGTGTCCAACGCGTTGGGAATGGAAGTTTGTGGCGACGCAACCCGGGCGCAGGGCGAGAACCCGAATATCGGTGCCATTCAACTCGTTACGAATTGCATTGGTGAAGGCATCCTGGCAGGCCTTGTTGGCGTGGTAAACTGCCTCCCCGGGAAAAGGAGGAACCTCCAAGCCGGTGATCGAGGTTACGTTCAGAATGGTGCCGGCCTTCTTCTTGAGCATAGCCTTGTTGAGAACGGCGTAGGTCATATACATGTAACCGTTGATATTGGTGTTGTTCATGGTCATAATTTGCGAATGTGTCAAGTCATTGAATGGATTAGGAGCCCCGAGCGCGAGACCGGCCTGACGCGAATTAGCAAGGCCCAAGGTGCTGAATATTTTGGAAAAATAGAAAGTGTCCTGGTACATTATTTATGAGGACATCAATATCGCCCAGCTGGTCGATAGCTCCCATGACGGCCTTCTCGACGCTGTCGAAATTACCGACGTCGACAGTCTGATAGCCTATCTTGACTTTGGAGTCGGGATCAGCAGCGAGCTTCTCCTTCAACTGCTTGAGCTTGTCCTGTTCAGAAGTATCAGCTAAGCTGCGATGTTGGTCGTGACCTAGGGAAGACTTACTTCAGAGCGTGACAGGAGGCAGATGTTTGCCCCAGCTTCAACAATGGAGGTAGCAATGGCCTCTCCAATCCCCATGGAAGCTCCAGTCTATACTTTTAGTCAGAACGATGCTGTACTATGAACAAAGAGAAAATCTGGCTTACCAGGAGAACGTTCTTGCCTTGTAAAGGTAAAGACATGTTTGGTACAATTGAAGGATTGGGGTTTTGGGATTTGGGGATGACGTAGAAAAGAGAAGAGAGAATACAGCTATAATGTAGATTTCATTGTAGTAGATCGACATCGAGCTGCTTATCTATCACGCTCACATAACGTCGTATCGTCATTGCATTAGGGATATCACGCGGGACTCCACCTCGCATCGAAGTTCGGTACGAAAAACGAGACGCCAGAAGCTCCACCTATTTGACCCATTCTATAGTTATCTGAAATCCTTCCGGCGGAATTTATGTGAGTAATCGAGTGGATTTTTGTATAGACACGTAGAGTGGCTGCTCGAAGACTGATTTCGCTTTATCTAGCTATCTCAAGTGATCTATTCACCATTAAAGGTCTTTTTAGCCTCCTCTGCCCATTCCTTTCGCCATCGAGACAATGGGGGCCGTTCCTCCAGTATATCATTTGTGGCCCACATAATGCGCTTGCTATCCAACTCCTCCGAGACTTCGTTGTCGGGGCAAATGATGTAGAATTTTCCGTCAGCCATTTTCTGTATCATGAAGTCGATCACCTGCTCGGAAGTCCAAGCACCAGCCGGCTTGTCCTTGAAAGCAGCAGTGTGGAAACCAGTGTAGGTCCATCCTGGAATCAAGAGGTGGACGCTGATACTGGGAGCAGCTTTAGCCAGATCGAAGGATAAATGCTCCGCAATCGTATGCACAGCGGCCTTGGAGGCATTGTAGGCGGGGTCACCTGGGGGGGTTGGTGATTCCTTGTTTGGACCCAGTTAGAACGATGGCGCAAGGGTTGTTGCTACTGCCGCTCTTAACCATGTCAAGAGCGGCGACAATGCCATTGGTGTACCCAAGAGTGTTTATTGCGAAGGTCTTTTCGAAGTATTCGTAGTCTTCCCAGAACCCCTTGTTGGGTTTGATGGCAGTGCCAGCGTTCAAAGCGAGTAGTTCGATGCCCTTCGGATACTGGGCTTGAATCTGTGGCACAATATTTCGCCATGACTCGATAGATGAAACATCGATGGAATAGCTAGAGGTCGTGGTAGAACCGATGGAGGGGAATTGCTTCAGGGCCTGCTGCAGGCCGTCGGCGCTCTTGCCCAGGAGAATCAAATTCATCTGGTGCGAATAACATCGTTGCGCCAGAGCCAGTCCAATACCAGAGGCGGCCCCCGTAATGAGCGCAGTAGCTCCCTTGTGGAAGACAGTAGGAGTAGGTGCTGATTCCATGGTGGTAAACAGAACTGCATTTGAAAAAGAAGTATGGTGAGAAGGGTTGAGCAGTGGCCTGGCCCATTTTGTTATCACTCCAGGGCAATCCCAGGTATTTCCCCCAGAGAAATACCTGGGTGTGTAATCTATGAAAACACAAAAACACCCGATTTGGAAAAGCGTGGCTCGAATAACCCTACATGATGATGGAGTGTGGCCATGTACCTACATGGGGTTCTTCATAGGTATGAAACAACCAATCGCCGGTCTTTGCGAGTATCCGCCACCCTTACCCGAGTTGCCAGAAAAGAAATCCGAATTGTGAAAAACGTCATAAGCAGCAACATTTATGAGAAGAATCTGTCCGCCATTTACAAATTGTTTGCCAAATTACTTTTACGAGAAGACACATTGCAACAGAGCTTCACGTTGTCCTCTGTCTGTTTGCTGCCACAACACCATGTCGGAGTCAGCGGTTCTTGAATTTAAGGTACAGATCCCTGAAGAGGAAGTTGACCGGTTGTACCGAAAATTGAAGGATACGCGGCTCCCACCCCGTGAGATTGTGCCTGGTGCAGGGGAAAAATACGGTAAGTTCATAGGCTCTCATATCTCTACCTCATGTAGTAGAGCGTCTACTGATTTGCTCTAGGTCCCTCCTACAAATGGGCAAAGGATCTTTATAATAAGTGGATCAATGATTTTGACTGGGGAAAGGTCCAAGATGAGATCAACGAGTACCCTCACTACCTGACCACGATCGAGAATGTCAAGATTCATTTCGTCCATGCCCGCGCTGAAAAGCCCGATGCCATCCCAATCCTTCTTATTCACGGGTGGCCTGGATCTTTTTACGAGTTCAGCCGAGTATGGGGTCCTTTGTCACACCCGAAAGATCCCAACGACCAGGCATTCAATGTTGTGGCTCCTAGCCTGCCGGGATTTTGTTGGTCTGACTGGCCTCCTCGTTCCGGCTGGACTCTGCAGGATACTGCCGTTCTGTTCGATAATCTGATGAAAAGACTCGGATATAGCCAGTATATGGTTCAATGTGGTGACTGGGGGGAGCTTCGTTGGCCGTGAGCTAGGCTCCCATTATACCGATTCATGCAAACTGGTCCACTTCAATTTCTGCCCCAGTGCTCTCCCTGAGGGCCATGTGCGGACATCCCGTGAGCAGAATGTTGCTGCTCGCGTTGACAACTGGCTAGAAAACCACCTTGGATATGCTATCTGTATGCGAACAAGGGTAAGATCCATGGCCAGCTATTACCAGCAATTCCCATCGCATTCCAACAAGAAGAGAGAAGAACAAAGTAAATACTAACACCAAGTTTAGCCACACACGATAGGTATTGCATTGAACGACAACCCAATGGGTATATTAATGTGGGTGGGTGAGAAATATAACGAAGCCGCCGATCCCGAGAAGCAGAAGCAGTCATCTTGGAGCGACGTTATCCTCACCACCACCATGTTATACTATTTCACCGACTGCATCATGCCTTCTGCGCTTTGCTACTACGAGAACTTGCACCATGAAGATTTTGCTGAGTTTACCATGAATCCTGAGAATCATGTGAAGGTTCTTTTTGGGTACAGTTCATTCTTCTGGGACACCGAGCCATCCTCGAAGGTCGCAGTAGAAAGGACTGGAAATTTGGTCTTTTACAGAGGTTGGTCTTTTATTGGAGAGCACAGAGTTCTGATTAGTCTGACTGACAAATAATTTCAATTGCACAGAACATGACGATGGTGGGCATTTCGCCGCTCTTGAGAATCCTATAGATATTATTCAAGATCTGCGCGATCTGGTTGGACAGGAATGGAAGCGGTAGATGTGCAGATAATGAAGAAAAATGTTTTTTGGTCGTGAAAAGACCCTAGGCTACGAAGTAGCCTTTTATACAAATTTTGATTTTTCCTCTTGTTTTGAAATCGAGTTTATCTGGGGCATCCACCCTTCTTCTGTCCACAAGCCTTCGACTTAAGTACTACATGCAATGTGGTACTAAAGATCCCAGGTTTAAGAAATGATTTTTTATATAAAATCCAATTTTTCCCCCTGTTTCCGAAATCGTGTGCTTTCTGGCCATACGCTATCAGGCAACTGAAACGTGCACGATGTAGTAGTGCTGTCCAAATTCCTGCGGCCATAAAGCAGGGCATAACATAGCGGATGGTAGGATCCAAGATGATAGCGGCTACTATAGAAGCAGTGTAACCCATAGTTGCAAAGACGCAGATGTGGTATTTTCTTTCCTGGAAATGATCTGAGAAAGCTCCGCCATACTGAAGACCACACGGCAACCACGTAAATAGGGATCGTCATATATTGTGCGGTGACGCTGTCATAGCCAAGGTGTCCGGTGAGAGTGGGAAGGTAATATGAAATGGTACCAGCGCCAACGATCATACTCTATGTAAGTACCAGACCCCACGGTCGCCAATCCTCCAGGGCCGTATTAAATGCCTGGAGAGACGAAATGGGTGCTAGGTTAGCACCGTGTGAGCCCTGGAGGTCATATCTGTTTGTCCACCGTGCTCAAATCGTCGGATGAGGAGTTTTCTTTCGGCATCAGTAAATCCTGCCAGAAGAAAATTGATGGTGAGATATTTTCATTTACTTGAAGAATTAACCAGGGGAAGGTCTTTCGTATTTTCAGGGAAGTCAAACAGAAATATATAAGCTCCCAGAGAGCATACAACCGTGCAAAGACCCTCGATGATGAATAGCCATCGCCATCCTTCAAGACCAACTACTCCATCCAACCCACTTGTAATAGCCCCTGCGAGAATACCACCGAAGGAACAAGAAGCGGTTGCAGCAGACCAATAGATGGCGTATCTTCTCCCCTGTTCAGCTTTGGTATACCAAGATGACATGAGGAAGAGCACGCCCGGAGCGAAGCCTGCTTCGATACAGCCGAGAAAGAACCTCAAAACCATGATGCCTATAAAGTCCTTGACAGCTGCCATCACGCAGCAAAGAGATTCCCAATGCAACATGATCGAAGGAATGAAAATTGACGGTTTGCTCCGGGCGAGAATCATGTTAGAGGGAGCCTCGAAAATCACGTATCCGAAAAAGAAGATTGAGAGCGCCCAGTCGTAATCCTGAGAACTCATTCCGAGGTCTTTGCTCATACCGGCTAGTTGAGCGTTCCTAGATATGGCTCTATAATCCACGTTGCTGCCACTGCAGAATCATATGGTTTGGCCGTCGCAATGGACACCCTGCCTGCATTGGTGTACAAACTGATTGCTGGGGCGGCAGGCTCAAGTACGCAATTTAACACGCAATTCCCATTCATGATCAATAGAGAATTTGATATATCGAGTCAGGGTACCACGGAGCTATGGAATAAGCCCTCGCTCCAGTGTGCGGCTGCAGATTCTGTAAGTTTATGCCCTTTCAATCCCGAACAAATGAAGTCTAGGGACTAATTGACCATCCTAGAAAATGCTGCAAGTTCTCGCTCGCAGCTTGATATTTCCCGCAACCCTGCTAACGCATCCCACCAGGTGATTAAGGATGCCACCGCGAGTGGCTCGCAGCAGCATATTTCTGTTGCCGCAATTGCTTGTCGTTGGTACAAATAAATGGCTGCATGTAGTGTAAAGGGCTAGTTTCTTTCTCATATGTCAATGAAATAATCAACTAGGCCAACCCTTTGGTATAAATTCCCGTATTGAAGAATCGAAGCTCTCGCAGAGAGAAAAAAAAGATAGAAAAGCTCATTCGGACCATAATTTTCGGAGAGCATCTGCCAGGGTGCATGTCCTTCGCCCCGATCGTTTCTGACAATCTTCGATCAACTCCAGAGTGAGACTCCTTTCCAGTAACCCCTCCGTCACCATTCCTGCTATATACAAGCATTGTGTGGAAACAAGACTCCACGTGTCTGGGATTCCAGAGTTAGAGACAAGGAATATCTGTTCCCGTGACTTTTCAATCTCGCGACGGTGTTTTAGTGATTGACTCGAGCCTATGATGAAACCCTCCGGGATGGAAGGATAGGAATGCAAGTTCAACAGAATTTTAGAGGCGTGATAGACTTGGTATGCAATGGCTGATTATTTCGATTAGAAAGGAAGTGATCCCCGGTCGAGGGAAACGAGGGCTGAGACGTACCACTTTGCGGGTATACAAACCAAAGAAAAGGAAATTCGCGAGTAGTCGCCTCGGTTGGTGGTGGCTTTTGGGAGATAAAGTTTGCACTTGAAGTTGACAGCTTGTCTTTCCAATCCTCCAGAGCATGCCGTAGTGACTCAGCTCGATTCTCTCGGCTCTTCCTTCTCTCTTCCGCTCCTACACCCTCGGGAACGCTTCTATCATTACAAAATGAGACGCATTGGCCGAAAGTGTAGATGACACGGTTGGCAATATCTTCAACGCAGAGATTCTCAAAGCTATCAACGTCTTCGGGTTTCCAGTATTGCTCATCAAGGAACATTGGTTGTCCAGTCTGAAGGGCGGCCCAAATTTCGTGCCGATACCATGTCCAATAGGCAGCACCTTTGATCCCGGACGCATCTCCGTGTGCCCCACGGGACTGTAGAAGGTAAGCAACCCCCCCTAAGATGGGCGCCAAAGCTGTCCCCTGCCACGTCAAGCATTTCATATCTAGGATTATGTCAGTTGATTTTCTCTGACAAACCAAACCCAGAGTGAGGAGGCCACCTCCTTATACGTACGTGGACAGTATTACACTGGAGGCCAGGATGCCATCATTCCATGCGCAGGCAGGGTCTGTAATAAGCTTGCTGATCCCTCTAATGGCTCTCTGGTGATATTTGATGGCGATGTTCGCTCGCAAGGCCATTTCGTCCGCTGGGGCCTTCAGTGCTAATTGCTTCGCTGATAATGCCAGGCACGAATTCATGAGAACCGGACATCTGAGCGCCAGCATAGGCACGACCGAATAGAAGGGCTGGTCCCTAGAGAAAGAGTCGATCTGAATCGTGGCATTATGAGCAAGCTGGCCTTATTGCAGAGGACGCTTGGGAAGGCAGTGGAATTTACCCATCGTGACACGGTATCTACATAATTCCTGAAGATGAGGATTTCTGAAGTTGAAAGTGGCAACTGTTGATCAATCACATAAAAAGAAGAACCGATTGGGCTTTCTCCAGCTGTCGAAAATTCGTTCCGCTCGTCAAATTGAGGGTCTGTCAATGCGGGCCGGGAGCTGTCATTCCAATTGATGGGCGGCAGATTGGGGTTTGACCCTTCTCCCGGCCAAAGGATTGACGAGAGGCTAACTGGATATTTCGTCTGCTCGGATGACCGATAAATCCAGTCGTCGGTACTAGCCCCCCCTTGATGCGACGTCTGGCGCCGGTTCGTCTCGAATATGACGGGGGCCGACGCCTTCCGGGTTGACCGGGGAAACGCCCTGGGAATTTTGTTCCGCATTCACACGTGGTGGCTATATAAGCGGATTAGGAGTTATATATATAACGATAGGAAGGAAATACCGTATTTCTAACCGCTGACTGTGCGTGGGAATGAGAAGGATCATCCTCAAGCCGGGGATGCACCGGGGCAGGCGACGAGACGATGTCACTGGGATTTTGCGCACGTCGTTGAGCAGCTCGCGTCCTCGACATACCCGGAGCTCCATTGTCATAGACGCATGTGCGATGCTTTTTCCCGCAATTATTACATGATGGCTTCGACTCATCGCACTTGACACGACGGGCTCGACAAGTCTGGCTGTATTGTATAAAAGTCAGCCTTTGCCAGCAATTTTGGAACACAGCGGATTCACGTACCATCCGGTTGTCACACGAAGCTTCCTGCGTGGAGTAATGCCCTCGCTTTCGGGTGCCATCTTCAAATCCGTTTCCTGCTTATCTAGTTTATACCGCCTGTGACAACTTGCGGGGAGAAGTCGGGGTGGAAAAGCTCGGCACGAGGTTTCCGAAAGCCTGACGAACTAGGCAAACATTGAAAGATCACCGCTTCTTACCATACCTTATGGGCAATTACCATCAACGAAGGAACGAAAATCGCTAAGGACGCAGCTGCTTTTACTACGCCGCATAGCAAAATGGTATGTATCACTCGCAAAGACGGACAAGAAAGTATAACGGGGGACCGTATTACTTGCTCTGTAGCAACTACGTTGTATCTACGCCTACTACAGAAACTATCCAATTACAGTAGCCAAGTGCTCTTCCTTTCATTCGATTTGTGAACTATCAAAGATATCAATGCCAACGCCAAACAGGAGATCGGTTCTAGTCCGAACTACCAAAAAGGCAACCTGCTATATTGACTTCGGACAGTTCCCTCAAGCCATCTGGGTGAAGGTCCAAGAAATTAAGGACATGTGCGATTCCAGCGTAGGTCAGAACTAAATTGATAATATCAAACGGATTTTCTGCTTTTTGCGGCGGTTTCATTAACAGATTCGGCGTCGGTGACCTAGACTCAAATGCATTCCCACATCAAACATTATTTCAGGTGATCAATATTTGATGTGAGAAATCCTCGCTGAAGTCTGCTGGCAGTACATGAGCTAGACTCGCAGGAGCAGCCAAATTGATTATTTTCACAATATATAGTAGGTGCTTAATAATGGAGGGTCTCTTCTAGTGTACGTCTAGCTCATGTAGGATTTCAACACCTGCTGAAATCCTACCATTCATATGAACCCATAGTAGAAAATAATGCTTCTACGGTTTCTTCAGATTACTAATTTGAAGGAATGATAGAAGCATATTGATAGTATTAATGGCTAATATCGATCGCTATTAGGCTGGACATTGTTTTTGTTTTGATTCCAAAAAGAATCGAAACTGACTTCTATAGAACTACAGGAGTTGAATTTCTTTAATCAATATCTCTCGTCTCTACGTCTGATCCGTAAACACTCTTTCATCTATGTCTGGAGACAAAGTGCTCTGACACCTTTAAATTCTGAATACTGAAATTGAGATTAGAAGAGTTAACTTGTAGAAAGGTCTAAGTCGACCCAGACATGGCAGCACTCGGGGTAATTACCTCCTGACTCTGGCTTATATGGTGTCGCGCGCCAAACCCTGAAAGAGTACCGAGAAGAATTAATCAGAAGATGCCAAGTTCACGCAGTCAATCTTCGAGCCGGCTAAGATTCGACCGTTAGCAAAGGTACCTTTTCATCTAAAGATAGCAACAAAGTCATTCCGGATACTCGGGTCGAATTCCCCAGCATGCATAAAAGTCGTACAAATCGAGTTCTTCTGCACAGTCATGAATCAGGGATTTGGAACATGAAAGTTGAAGTGTCGGAGCAGATCCCGAGTGGCCGGGGTTACCTTGCAGTAATTTAACTACGTAGGTACTGATCCTGCTGAAGGACACTGGATCTGGGCTCCTGTCAAATGCTGATCGACAATGTTTAATTTGCCCAGTCCCACAAGCCACACCGTTTGAGCGCTGTTTGCTCGTGAGACCTTGCCCTAATCCCTCGTTCAAAACCACCGATGGCGCCCAGTGAAGGCAAACTTCAGTCAAAGCCATTTTGATTGCTCTCTACTAAGAATAATTAGTAGCGGTGTGGCAGCTGTCACTTCCCAGGCTTCCGGCGCCACCTCGTAACCTTGAAGAAAAAAAAACCTAGATACATGCTTGTGTGCTTTTTGAAATTCGGTGGATCAGACAAAGTCGAAAATTGACTTCATACGTGTAGTTCGAGGCAGATTACTGAGCCAACCACGTGAGGTTGAATGTTTGGGATCGCCATCGGTTGAAATGAAGAATTACATCACGTCTGGCCCCAACAAACAACTTGGTGCCCATTGCTAAGGGGGCTACTGCAGTCTACCGAGTGTGCGAAGCCAACATGATACGTCTACTTCCAAGTTAGTACACGTACCGATTGAGGTATGTAGTTTCAAAGCCCACAGACTTGCACCCATACTGATGAATGATAAAATCCTTGGAATGCATGGTCTTGATGTACTATGTACTGGCATGTAAATATTAGTTGGCAATAGAGTTTATTTTCTTTCACCCACTGGCATTCGTTGATCCAGGATGAACTTCGTGTGGTTCAACCCCAGGTTCCACGTTTCATTCATAGTGCTTATACTGTAGTCTAGGACTTTACAGAGTACTCCGTAGATACCTATGAAACATGTGACATTTGCTTCTGGATATCCGTATCAACACACATTCACCGGATTCTCACGGCCCACAACCGGAAATATTTCGCTCCCCAATCGGCTCATCTTCGATCCAGGTCTTTCAGGCCTTTGATAGGTGCATCATAACTCCACATCCTAGCTCGCAAGGATCACCCCTGCGTTAGTCGAAAAACGGTGTACCTTTTGACAATTTGCGGGAAGGCAAGAATATCAAACCGGAAATGACCAACCGAAGAGGGGCCACGAGCCTCGAGGCGGGACGTACGGGCCACATGGTAAACGACTCGTGGTATTGTGGGGTGCAGATACGGGTCACAACAGGATGCTCTGATGCCCTGGGTTAGGAAAAATTGAGAATGATACCGAAAAGAACTAAAACAAGGGCGCAGCTCGATCCCTTCGTATCAAAACTTAAAATTCTAGTATGTAGTAGCTCTGTTCAGAGAATCAGCTTCCAATGCTATCTAGATCAGGGTATAAACAAAAAAAAAAAAATTCATGAGGACGCGGCTTGTCTTTTGTGGTGTGGAGTAGCCATCCATTGACAAACTCCACCGATACATTGCCGAATGGGTTTGTTTACCCAGTTTTCAATGGATCAGGTCGCTGTACAAGTCGGGTCGAAGACACTCCGATAATGGACCCTTGAAACTCTTTCTTACCGGAAATAGATAACTCAAAGCACACTGGTAGTGGTGTTATAAGCTGGAACAATCTCAGGAGGACAGAGTATGGATATGTCTCATTAGGTCCTGTATGGAGCACATAGCCCGGAAGTCAAATCGCTAGAGACAAGTGTGAAGAGTTCCTCCGATCCAGGGGTACGGACGCATATGGAGTAAAGCAGGCACATCATCTGCGTCGTACAAAGATCGCCAATAGCGAAGAATTACTATGGGTTTATGACCGGAGCAAATGCCTGTTTGTGGGGAGAGGCTAGACACAAGACGGATAGGAACGCCAGAAGGTGGTCCAAGCAGAATTTGGGCTATTGTAAGAAAGAGGTGAACTGAGCCAGGATTCCGCCAACGTTTCAGAAAATTCCTTGCGTCTTTGCTGACACGAAGTTTCAGCAATTTCATGCCGATCGCTGCAGTCGTATGTACAGTAGGTAATGTAGGTACTGCATGGTGGCTTGGCATGCAGCGAAGAACCATTGAGTGTACAAATTATCCCCACCTCCTGACCCATTTGACCTCGGTAGGAAATGGTGTTGCAGAACCCCCCCCCCCAACCAAAAATGAAGCCTTTAGATGGATTATGGGGATAGAGTAATAGAACAATAAGCATTGTTCTGTCAGGTAGAGGAACATTGAGTGCCGAACAAACAAGATTAGACAAATAAAAGCAAGGAGTCCTAAGCTCAATAGTGACGAAGAATGGCATTGTTCGAGAAGTGTCATGATGTTCTGATTGGCCCCCCATTGCAAGGGACGCTCCCAAAGGCGACCTTCAATAGCGCCGGAGATAAACCAGTCCAATCCTCAGCCTTCTCAGCCCGCCCCTGCTTCAATTATCAAAAGACACCACGATCAAGTCATTTCGAGAATTCTTCGCTGCGCGTGGTGCATTGTACCCTCGTTTATGTTCATTAGTTACATACCCCATAAGTTAAGATGTGCATCAGGGGGCGTTCATAGTAGCCCCATTCTCCTGCAGATACAGGAGCTTCATCTTGTCGCATTCAGGCAATAAGATGGCGCGCGTGTGGAATGTCCACCGTTCGAGGAGACTGTTCTCTAGCCTCCGTAGTACCTGATCATTGTATGTATTTTAGTTACTCCGTAGACAAATCAAGCAAGAGAACCGGGTCCCATTTCTCTGGTGGATCGGCCTAGCGTATCTGTTGGTGTACACTCCGTACAGTACGACTCCTTTCCCGAGAGGAGTTGACACACAAGAAGAATCTTGTATTTGTACATAGTAGATGTAGTTATGACATACATTGCAGTCACAACTCATCCGACAATAGAACAATAAAAAAAAAAGAAAGAGATTAGAATTGAGTTGATGATACTTCACAAGGGGAAGTCGGAAACCCAAGTATCCTCCGCAATTGAACGATAATCTCCCATCGCGCGCGGTCTAGTCGGACATCTTTCTCCCCGCTTGTGGGCTTCTCTTGTGGGACGGCAGAGAGAGATGTAATGCTTGCTTCGCTTCTCATCTCTTCCCCTTTCTCGCTTGTACTCACTCTCTCTCTCTCCCTCCCTCCCTCTGTATCTTCCCTTTACCCTACCATTTAATCCCATTCTCAGTGGTGTTTGGTCTCGTTTCGGCCTGTGGTGATCCTCTATTGCTGTTGGATCTACCCCTTCGTTCATTTGGCCAGGCGAACCCAACTCGGTCCTGGAGACTCCCCCCGATTCCATTCCTAATTGAAACGTCACTTTTGACCCGTGATGCCAGAATAAGTCTGGCTCGTCCCGCATCAATAGTCAAGTCTCAGCTCGCGCAGTCTTTCCGACTCTCCACCTCCCACACCCCTCCGTTTCCCTTCCCTTTCGATCAGCAAACAACCATTCGCTTTGTTGTTTACTTCACGGCCCTCCGTATTCTCAAAGTGACCTCGGAGGATAATTTCGCCCGATTGCATATTCAACGGCGCAATTCACAATAGAACGTGGCAGACCAGGGCGCGGGGACGAACCGATCGAAGCTCCAACAATCGCCCAGAACCCGTGGAACACGACCGTTCATTCGTCGTGCTAGCCTGATTTGAAGCTTGACAAGGGTACTTTATTTCGGTAGGGCATCTTTCTTTGTTCTTTCAAGCGCGTTGTAGGTGCCGTTGCAGCTCGAGTCTGGCCGAGTCCATGATCATAGGTGTTTCTGATCGCCACCCGCTGCCGCGCATTGCCGTCGCATCCCTGATTCAGATCGACCTCGGTGTAGCAAATGCTCTTTGTCCCATCCTTCACTCGTCTTTCATGATTATGTTCATGATCTAAAAAAAACATTACACTAACCAGGCCCATTCTATCTAGTTTCTGAGCTATGGGTTGCATTAATTCTAAGCCGGCAGAGTCCGACAGGGATGCTTTCCAGCAGAATGCACGCATTGAGCGGACTCTGAAAAATGACAAAAAGACCATGGATCGTACGATCAAGATCCTGCTACTAGGTATGCGACATGCGGACCTCATCCCAATTGCAAGAAAAAAAAGAAAGTTACGCTGGTAACTCTAACAAGATGCACAGGTGCTGGAGAATCTGGAAAGTCGACTATCATCAAGCAAATGCGCATCATTCACAGCCGAGGTTTTCCAGAAGAGGAGCGTCATCAGACCCGAGCCGTCATTTATTCAAATATCGTCGTGGCTTTCAAGGTCCTACTTGATATCATGAATGCCGAGAACATTGATTTCGAAGACGCTAACACACAGGTAAACATGACATGCTCTATTCCTTTTAGTTTTATACAGTATGCTCACAAGTTGTTGATAGTCATTTGCGGATCTACTGGACAATACAGATGCGGATGTAGGGTCAGATGAAGCCTTTTCTGATCTGAAGGTCCGTGATGCTATGAGAGGAATGTGGAAGGATGCTGGAGTGCAAAAGGCTGTCGCGCGTGGTCATGAATTTGCGCTGCACGACAATTTGGTCTAGTGAGTTGTCCGAAGAGCAGATTGTACGCAAGATTAATACTAACAATACTACTAGCTTCTATGATTCTTTGGACCGAATCTTTACTCCGGGATGGCTCCCCGATAACCAGGATATGCTGCAAGCCCGACTTCGGACAACGGGAATCACAGAAACTCTGTTCGAACTTGGGCAAATGAACTTCCGCATGATGGATGTAGGCGGCCAACGATCGGAGCGTAAGAAATGGATCCATTGTTTCGAAGGTGTCCAATGTCTCCTGTTTATGGTGGCCTTATCTGGCTACGACCAATGTCTGGTCGAGGACCAGAATGCGGTACGTACTACTCAGCCCTCGCCAAGAGACACGTTGAATGCAGAAATGCTCATATTTTTCCATAGAACCAAATGCATGAGGCTATGATGCTATTTGAGTCGCTCGTCAATGGCGAGTGGTTTAAACGCAAGCCCATCATTCTCTTCTTGAACAAGATGGATCTGTTCAAAGATAAATTAGCCATCTCGTCTATTGCAAAACATTTCCCCGACTATACTGGCCCCGATACCGACTTTGAGGCGGCCTATCGATACTTTGCAGACCGTTTCCGTGGCATTAACCGGATCCCCGATCGCGAAATTTACATCCACAAGACCAACGCTACCGACACTCAGTTATTGAAGGTCACCATGGACTCCGTCCAGGATATGATTATTCAGAAGAACCTCCACACTCTCATACTATAAGAACCCGAATTCCCATGCCCTTGGTGGCCTTCATGATAACGCCATTGTCCGCCACGAAGTCGATTATTCTTTTTCAGTCGAGCTTTCTAGCCTATTTTCCTTCTTATGTTGCATTCCGCGGCGGCTCCGCTTTCCATCCTGATCCCCCCCCATTCTGTCGTATCATACCTTTCTTCTTTCTTTTTCCCGTCTACAACTTTCACGAGGCGCCTTGATAGAGGAGTAGTTCGGCTTTCTGCTACATCCCTGGGTCTGTTACATTGCATTTAAAAGCCCATTCGATTTCGTCAGCTTACGCTAGACTTCGATTTTTTCAGCGACCCGACTATTTTCTTTTCTTTTCTTTGCTTCATTTCTCTCTGTCCTTGATTCTGCAGGATGATACCATTTGTTTTGCCTCTGCAGATGTTCTTTATCTAATGATGCGTGTATTATCACAATATTTCAATATTCAATCATTCGACAACACATACGTGACTAGAACTATATTCGTTTCCTAGAGTTTCTTGTATTGGGAATTATCGCCTGGTAGCTTACTTACCCTAGGATATGTTCTGTGTACTCCTTCCCTACTTGACCTCTAATAACAACCATGTCTGAGCAAAGATGCACTCCACACAATATTATAGAATATATCAGGCTAACTCGTAGTGTTTCCCACCTCATTCTATCGGTTTGCTCCTTTTTTCCTTCTAGACCAACTGAGTTGTATAAATGTATAAAGTTGCCCATGGAGGCCTGTCATTTGCCACAGGGCACGTGGTGACACCTAATACCTCAGGTGTCGACTTACATAATATCCGCATGATCAGAGACGCCGACTTCCGACCCGATGATTTCGCCTCCGATACAGACTCAACTTTACCTCTCCCAGCTGCTGGGTCCCACGTCAACCATGTTGTCGACATCTTTACGCCGGGCTGCTTGGGCGCCTTTGTCTGGCCTGCCCAAAGCCACGCAAAACGTACCTTCGGCTGGCCTGCTTGGTGCAACCCGCCGAGTCCACCAGCGCCGGTACTCCTCGTCTTCCTCTAAACCGCCAGTTCCGCCTAGTGATGGATCTCGTCGTATGGACACTTCGACCCCGGCAAAGAATGTGAACTCTTCCGGGGAGAAGGCAAAGTCTTCTCGTCGCCGTGGAAAGGACAACAGCACCCGCAACACCTCGAAGAATGGTCAGCAGGATGCGGCATTTTCGAACCTTCCCAGTGTTCCTTCAACACAGCACCGTCAGCCTCATGGTAAGATCCTATGACCAAAAACTCATGAAATATGACAATTTATCGCCGAATCTAACATCCCGTCTTTAATAGATGTCCACGTTGCTTCATTTTTCTCCATTCATCGGCCGATCTCCGTGACGACCACGGTTCCTCCGACTGCCTCTACCGAAGCTTTCGATGCCCTTTTCTCCTCAAAGAAGTTCGGGAAAAATGAACCGCAAGACGTGATCTTCACCCTTTCCAATACCGCTGAGTCGATGGAGAACATGGCGCACGGTATGGAATCGGAGGATCAATTTGGCCAGCTCCAGCGCAACTTTTCAAGTGACGCTGATGGTGAGCTCCGTCTGCTCGATGGTCCCGAGCCCAAGATGTCTGTGGAGGAGTACACTCGTCGCCTTCGCCCATTCCACCCTCCCCCTCCCCCGGTTCCCATGGACATGAACGCCAACGTCGAGCCCATGGAAACCAGCGCGGAGAACCAAGAGGAATTTTCCACATACTCGACTGTTCTGACCATTCGGGAATCTCGCCACGCTGACGGCCGTAAGACCTATGAGGCCTCGACGGGTCCTTTCGTTCGCAACAACGAGATGGAAGCTCCTGCTGGTGAGCATGAGGGTCTTACAATTGATGCGCCTAGCAACACCACTGGCATGACCTATGGCGAGCGACGCCGCCACAACAACTCCATGCATGCGATCAGCACCAAAAGACGGCGCAAGGTGAAGATGAAGAAGCACAAATTCAAGAAGCTGATGCGGAGGACACGCACTCTTAGACGCAAGCTCGATAAGGCTTAGACTTGCCTTTGTCTCGCTTTTCTCTTTCTCTGCTTTCATAATTGTCCTATCCGGGTCTCTTCGATGCATATCTGGCCCGCATCTTGCATCTTTGGGTTGAGGTGTAATATTGTCTGATTTTTCCCGGGCATATATCCTCCTGTTTCCATTCTCCCGTACATTGCGCTCTCTTCGGTTTTGTGGCCTCTTGTTCGTTTCCTCTCCTCTTTCACCCTACATATACTATTTAAATATCCAATTGTCGTTCCATGTCAGGTTTGGCTTGCTTGTGCAATGATTGTTTTTCTTCGATGCGTGGCATTATGAGGGCCTGCATGCATTGCGGACTGCTCAATAGATTTGTGTTACCTGTTGAACGGCTACTATACTGTTCTCGTGGTTTGAATACCACCGAGATTCTCGGTCGGTAGTTAGAAAGGCAATGAAGATTTCTGACAAGAGCAACTAGTTGATATTAGACCTAGTCAGTGGAAGGACTTAGTAGATAATATTTAGAAAGTGCTGATAGCATGGACGAAGTCATACGACATCGTAGTACTGTTGTATCCAAATTCGAGTTTCATGGCCGCTTCAAGAGTACTCAAACGATCTATCTACCAGTGAATAAGATTGAAGGACAATTGAAATTGATATGTAATGAACAAGCTCGGGATTGCTATATCATACCAATACACAAACCCAGACAAACCAAAGAAAAGACACATGAAGAAAACCAAACCGAGAGGAAATAAAGGGGATCAATGGGGCCAGCGAAAAGAATCGCAATCACCATCGAAGGAGAAAAGGGAGAGGAAACCCAATCCCAGATCAGCAAGACCCCGTAAACATAAAGTACAGTATCCAGCGCGCATTCATGCAAAGTATAAGCCATTCCAATATCTACCAACTCATTCCACCTATTCGGGTTCAAATGCTTGAGATACCCCATTTCTCTACATGTCTCAATCAATCAGAGATGATATCCCATTCACAAAACAAGATGAATTTATCATAGCCGAAAATCTTTCCCTTTTGGGAATCACACTCGTTCCTTGGTCCCGATGCAGCATTGGAGGCGTGCTTTGTATCTGGATCGGGGGTTTCGAGAAAAGCACACCGGAAACAAAAGTAATCTGATAGCCTGTATCCCAAAAGTTGCCTGGATACAGGCTCCAATTTCCAAGTGCGATAATACGATCATCGCTTAGCAGACGGCCTTTGAGCGGGAGTTCATAAGCAGAGCGACAATCAAGCCGTAAAGACCTGTTGAGAAAGAGGACGAGTTAGAATAATGCTTCAGTGGCCCGTGACTCGTAAACTGGGTCGTCAACTTACCCAGAACTTCAGCGAAAATGAGAATAAGAATCATTCCGACGTAGAGACGAGGTTGCTGAGCAGTTCCTCGCACACCAGCATCACCGACAATACCAATAGCGAAACTGGAGTATGTTAGTAACGAAACAGGTAGGAAACCCAGGAAATTCGAGTACATACCCAGCAGCAAGACCAGCCAGACCGACAGCGAGACCAGCACCCAGTTGGATGAAGCCGGTGTACAGAGGAAGCTTCTGGGTCAGGTCGTTGGCGACCAGCACGGACACGACCAGACCATAGATACCAATGATACCAGCCATGACAATGGGGACAATGTCTGTGGCATATTAGCAAAGTCCTAGTTCTATTCGAAGAGGGTAATCGCAATAAAGTGATGGGCTTCGTCCGAATTTCACATACTCTTGACAATGAGGTCAGGGCGGAGGACAGCCATGCTGCAAACTCCGACACCAGCCTTAGCGGTACCATAGGCAGCTCCAAAGCAGGTGAAGACGATGGCGGACGTGCAGCCCAGCGCACCGAAGAAGGGCTAGAGATGAAATATCAGCATTTGGAATGGGATGAAGTTCACATGGTTGCGGGCGTGGCTGTGGAGCTGAAGGTTGGATCACGATGGGTGGTAGACGGCAAGATGTCGGGAATTATGAACGAGGAAGCTAGACTCACCGCATAGACGGGGCTGATGAAAGGATAAAGTTAGCTCTTGTTCTTGGTGATTGGAAATTTGGTGAAAGGTGTGGCAACGATCCGGGGTTCGATAGCTGTCAAGCACCCCCAGGGGGCTGAATGTGTCGAGAACTACTCACCAGAGTTCGGTGGCCATTTTGACGGAACAAGTGGCCCTGAAGGTTTGTGTAGAGAAGCTTGAAGCTTGAAATTGATGGTAGGAGACCCGATAAGTGCAGGCTCAAGCCGTGAAGGAAAAGGATGCGGTAATCGGGGAGGATGGAGAGTTGCTACGAGGTCAGAGGCCACACACGCCGGTCCGTAGTCACGTGTTCTTGGCACCCCTCGGGCCCACCCGTTTTATACATCGCCTTTTGACTCGCAGCTTAAGGGCGTACAGGACAAATTTACCGCTGATCATGCGATATTCGAAGATATTCGACTGCAAATGACTCGGGTTTATTGGTTTGGACGTCCTTATACTACGATACTTTGAAGTGAGAACAATAATTGTAAATACCAACTCTATATGGCCCATTTTTGATCTAGAATTAGCTGCTACGTTTCTCAACGAGTAGATTAATTTACATAGCATTGGTACAAGGTCACTCTGAATCTGCGACAGAAATAAGAGTGACTCGGCAGCCCGGTACATCGAGTTTCGTGTTGGGGCCAGGCATCCATACTTTTGTCTCCTGTCCTTCATCTATCGAAGGCGGCATAGACCGAGAATAGGTTATGGCTTTTTCTGAGAGCGCTCCGAAAGCATTCGGGAGTGCGGTGAGACCTGCTTGAGGCGCTTGCGATGTCTCGCTGTTCATCTGCTCAGCTTCCGACACTACCCCAAAGCAGTAAGACACGTCATCCAAGCCCTTATTCTGTCTTGGTTGGTTTTGTTGCAGAGGTGTTGATTCTACTGACGCGTAGAATTGGATGAAATCCCCTTCGGCCGCAACCTGCGACAGCATTGAAAGATCATCGCCAACAATCCCATCCGGGAAGCGTGGAGGCAACTCTGACGTAGTGCTTGTGCTGTGATTGAAGAGATCATCCAGATGGTTGAGATCTACCTGGCCAGTGGTTCCAGGAAACCCAATTTCTGGGTCCAGAGAGAGCAAACCCTGCTTCTTTCCCCATCCACCTCCACCGCTCATGACCCGATGCAGCTTACCGCCGTTAAACACTGACTCTAGCAAGCCATCTTGCGAGCACGAAACGGTTGCCCCGGGCTTCTCGACCAATGCCCATACCGAGACTCTTTGATCGACTATATCTTGATCTTCAATATATCGAGGAAGCTCCTTCTCCAACTCGGAAGAGGCAGGCATGGGTGCCAATGAATTCGGATCTGTAGATTTCGATACTTCTCGTAAAATATTTCCCATGCTCGAGATAACCTTGCGCCGCTGACCAACAGGGTGAAGCGGTAATGTCATTGTGGATTGAATATCGGCAACGCCTGATGAAGACTTGACAATGCAGTTTGACAAATCAATTGACTCAGCCAAAGTGTATGAGCCACCATCATTGGCCGTGTTTTCCCAATTCCAGCGCATTCCAAGAAGTGTGGATTCCTTGCCATTGACGAATATAGTATGAGCGAGTCGTAGGCCAATTTGGCATGTCGTGAGATCCGCGGCGTCTATTGAAATCCCTAGATCGGGCTCCTGAGAAGCAGGGCCACCAATGCGACGGGGCGGTGCGGCCTTTCCTTGTATATGGAGCTCCGGCACTACAAGCAAAGATAACCCTTCAACACCTGGGCCGTCTGCCTGCAATGATGTTGCACAGAATGCAGTTTCATTCGGAAGCTTATCTATCACAGCTGCAACGGTATAAAGAGGACCAGATTGACCATATAATCGACCGAGTAGTTTCGGGGAGGAATTCATTGGCGGGGTCGAGCCAGTGTGCGAATTGGGGAGTGACAAGAATGAGGGGACTGGTGTCGTTGGCGATCGAGGAAGAAAGACTTGTTACAACATCATCTGGGCTCTGTGTTTGATTTCGTTAGCTTATTCTAGCTGTAAAGAAGCGCTAGGAACATACAAGCTCTTGTGGCGTCCTTGTTAACCATGTGTATGCGAAAGGCGTGTCGCCAGAGCTCTTCGTCGCAATCCGTCTGCTCGCGGAGACCAAGCTCGCCGGAACTCGGCGTGAATCGCGCGCCAGGCGCGAATTCACCAAACGAAGAGGAAATCGGAAGTTCATGAATACTATAACTTCCAAGGGACCTGGTGATAGCACATTGCTTTACGCTAAGCTAATAGGCTGTGTGGGTAGAGAAGCACGTTCACCGCGGAGTTGGAATCTGGACCTACGAAAATGACACTGTAATACATATACAAGGTCCGCCACTGTATGTCAAAATATAAGTAATTTACGTATTGTGATACAGAAACTTTAACCCAAAGTGGTAAGAGAATCCGCGGATATCCGCCAGCCTCCGCGGAGGATGCGCCTTCGCTTTTATGCTGTCCTTGTAGGCCGGCTGACTATCTTCTCATGGGGAAAATTACCGAGAGAAAATTCATGGAGATCCTTGGTGTCAATTGAGTCTCTAGAAGATATTATTGGACAGACCAGGCGTGGAGCTTTGCTCTTTATATCAGCCGAGCCTCCACGGACGACCGCGGGTTGAATACTACACTTTGATCAACTGTGATGAATCAAGATGAAGCGCGACAATAGAGGTAACATGATCCCAATGGTCGGCAAATGGTCTCAGCCACCGTTATCCTGCCTTGCCTG
This sequence comes from Penicillium citrinum, assembly GCF_028827155.1. NCBI lineage: Eukaryota > Fungi > Ascomycota > Eurotiomycetes > Eurotiales > Aspergillaceae > Penicillium > Penicillium citrinum. The sequence continues at coordinate 2,468,872 of NW_026622688.1, forward strand.
TCGGCAAAAGAAACGACGTTGTGATCGCAAAAAGCCATGTTCCAACTGCGTTCAAAGGCATATCTCTTGCGAATATTCCGGCGGCGCAGTGCCAACGGCAGCAGTGGACTCAGATATCTCGCATAGATCCACTTATCATGCAAATAACAATGCAAAAGAGCGGGCAGCCCAATCAGCCATTGCTAGTCAGTAGGTCTCTCCGCTTTTACCTGCTTGGTATACCTACCGATTCCTGAGTACTGACTGTTTAAAGCAATTCGGATGAGCTCGCATATCGAATTCGTAGGCTAGAGGAATTCTCTTTCAAGAGAAGAGACACGACACAGGAGCCATTCGATGCATATCAGCATGCCGTTTCGATCAGGAGCGCAAAAAACATCGTTGGTAGCCTTGAAAATCTGAAAGCATCAATAGCCATGACTGGATACTGATACAAGCATTAGACCGTTGGCTCTCCCTATGTCACTCCATTTGGTGCACATTTCCTCTCTATATCTAGCGTGGAAGAACGTGGTATGGGTATCTACGAGATAACGAGACTACTTCCGCCTCTTCATCAAGCTAGAGAATTATTTAGTCATTTCGCTGCCACAGTGCAGCCGACATTTGGGGTGCTGCATATTCCTACTGCACGAGATATTATGGAGAATACTTACAGATGCCTTCTTGAAGGCGAAGAGCCTAATGCATCCGCATTATTGCTAGTCTTTGGTATATTCGCTGGTTCCGCTCTCATATGGACACCACAACTCCTTCAAAAGCTGGCCACTACCAAATCCGAGAGCAAGGCAGCTTTCATGGCTTATGCCCGCACAGCACTTGCGATTATAGACCATCCTGATCACATAGCCCAACCGTCGACTACGGCTCTTGTGGGCATGGGTGTTCTTGGTCATTTGTTCATGAATACCGACGGGTTTCCAATCAAAGTCCATCTCATCCGACATCGTTGCTTGTTAATGTCTCGAGATATGCAAATTCACAGATTGGACACCCCCAAGTCACGCGAAGAGCGACGCATCAAAGGATGCAATATGATAGATGTTGAGATCCAAAGACGCGCTTGGTGGTATATGGTTGCATCTGACTGGTAAGTAGTTATCCGTATAGTCCATCTTCCTTACATATCTTTTTTTGATCCTACTGACTCGGAGAGGCTCCTCTCGTTCTCTGGTGGTCCCCACGAAGGCGCGTACACTTTTCAACCCAAACATATGGACGTGAATCTGCCTAGCAATACAGACGACGAGTTTATAACGCCATCGGGGATCGAGCAAGAGTTTTCTTTGAATGTCCCCACGGGGATGTCGGCATTTCATGCTCGTGTTCAAGGCTCTGAACTTTGTCGTGAGGTGATTGATGCCTTGCCATCCATCTTGTTGGAATCTCAAGACACTGATTACGAGACCATTCTGGATTTGGATGCAAAATACCAAAAGCATATGGACAATCTTCCTTTCTTCTTCAAACTTGACCAGGATAGTATTGAGCAGAGCCGGCGCATTTGCAAAGAACGGCCCTATATTGCTTGGCAAAGGATCTTTTTACACTTCAGTCTTCACACTCGCCTTTGTCGACTCCACAGAGAATTTCACCTCGAGGGCATAACCAACCCGAAATACGCTTACTCCCATAAAACATGTATTCAATCAGCACAGAAGGTGCTAGAGTTGCGACGGCAGATGGACGAAATTTCAGTCGGCGTTGGACTGAATCCTGGTCGGTTCTGGACTGTCATGCACCACGTCTTCTTTGCGGCCTTGATTCTGGCCATGGATGTTTCGTTCAACCCCAACGCACCCGATGCTGAAGCTCGCAAAACGAGAGTGATTGCGGCATATCAGACCTTGGAGAAGTCGAAACAAGACTCGAACAATCTCCTGGAAGGGGTCCAGAAGAATCTACAAATTCTCATGTCGACCCTAAACAAGGATCGGTCGCAGAAATCGCTTGGCCCAATATCTACAATTAGAGATCCCGGCACCACACAAGACGATTCATCGAACGAGCCTGGCTTAGCTTCTTCTGAGCCTGATGAGATATCGACAGCTCACAGTAGTCGCAGAGAGACTACTGTACAGCCTCCTTCGGTTGCAGCTACAGATAGAGGGTTAGACATCAGCCTAATGAATGATATGGACCAAGAAGGTTGGGAACAGCTCTGGTCCGATTTTGTCGCCGTTGCGCCAGAGTTAGATGTTCCACAATGGAGTTCCTTATTGGAAGATGTGGACTTTTCACCCCAGCTGGATGCCTATCTGGATCAATGAGCAAAAATCATGGCATTATATGCTATTTTTATTCTATGTATATTTCTTTTCCACTGGTACAAGGCTGAGTGAATCCTTCACGCTCCACCCCCAAATTAGAAACTCGATTTCGAGTCCGAGATTCTTCAGGTGGCTCAACCTGGGTGATTAGCGAATTGTACTCTGTACTGAGTAGAGATGTCATGCTTCGTACCAGAACCTGCTTTCCCAAGTAGCTCCATAGGATCCAGCCACAATTTAAGGTCACACGAAGACCGGACTCGAGCCGGCCAAGGGGAGGGTGAAGTCATAAGCGGCCAATGGTGCGCGAGGGACTGGGCATCGGCTTGGCAGGTGGGGGACAAGGGGTTGGTAGGGCGTTGTAGGGCTGGAAGTTGAACAACCGCCACAGTGACGAGAATGTACATGTACATATTGCTCCAACCCTCGTGATGTATCAGGACATCGAAGAACGTGTTTGGGATCCTCATATGACTTATTCATGAACTATCATACTATCTGCGGGCTTTCCTTGAAGCATTCTGCGGTCACACCGAACTGAGCTCCCCAGCCACGTCAGGTCAGTGCCAAGCTTCTTGCCAGGCAACGAGGAAACGGGCGCTTGGGATAGGGCGGCAGAAATGAAGATCCAGGGCCGAGACCAGATTTGATTGGGGATGGCTGCATAGTGCAGCAGATCCTGCAGTCAATGATGCTCCTGAAAGATTGCTCCTCCAACAACATAAAGAAACCTTAGGGAAAACCCTTGAACCAAAAAGCCAGCGCTTATCGTAATTAGAACTGCTTACTCATTTTCAACCTTGTAACTAGTTATAAGAGCAGCACAGCCACAGGTAGCAGGCATTCAATTACTGTGGGATTTGATTGGCTGATTTCTGTCAATCTTTTGGCAAGTGCTGACTGAGCCACAAGTGGCGCCTCCATGACGCAACGGAGTCGGGAGCTCCTTCCAACCTTTTAAAAGAGCCAGCCGCCGCACCTGCCTTCTTCCCACTTTTCTCCTGACTCTTGACTCTTCATTGAATCTGCTCTTCCTACTTTGTCTCCCTTTCAATTAACACAACATCACCCATCATGCCTTTCACTGCCTCGTGAGTTTTATTCCCCCCTGCCCTTACCAAATATTCTGCGGTTTGCCTCTCTCGCTCTGGGTCAGCTTGAATGATCTCATCGCGACTTTGGTCGCTCGTTGAATCAGGCCCGGATTCATCAACTTCCATATAAACAACTCCCAGTCAGATTTGACTAACTGAAAATCCAGCGATGTCTGCAAGATCATCTTTGCCATTCTTCTGCCCCCTCTAGGTGTCTTCCTTGAGCGCGGCTGTGGTGCTGATCTGTTGATCAACATCTGTCTGACCATTCTGGGTTATATCCCTGGTATCATCCACGCTCTGTACGTATCCACTTTTTCTCCTCATGGATGATCCCCAAACTTTCTCTTTCAGGATTTCAGCCGCTAATCTCATTTAAACAGGTACATCATTTTCAAATACTAGCGGTCTTGATCGTCCTAATATTTCCACGTCGCCGCACTTCAAATGTATTCTCTCCCGTCCTTGCAGCAGGGAACATGACCTTGTCTGACCAGCCCCCCCCTACGTCTGCGATCTAATCCGGGTCACGGGTGCAACGGGGCGGATTCTTTTGAGTGCTGGCGCCAGCGTGCTTCCGCCGAGGTCCGGATTTGCCTAGCCTTATGCAGCACACCCCACTACTTGGCATCGCAGATGTCCATTAATTTCCTTAATCGCGGACGATCTTCCCTGTCATCTCAATGTCTTTATGTATTTCTTGTGCTTGATGATATCTGCCTCGGTCTCTAGGTTTCTGTCTCTATTTTTATGTCAAAAGATACCTCCTGATAGTGTTATTGGACTTCCGGGCTTGTCTCGTGTCCTGCCCACCGTTAGTTTTACGATGGGAATGGCAATTGTTTGAATCTTATACCCATAATTTGATCAATTCAAAACTCGTAGGCACAAGACAGACCAGCTACCATCGAATTGTAGCGTATCCATTGTGGGGTTTCCTTATTTATTTGACTGGCATCTCAGGTCGATCCACTAGGCAAGTTCCGGGGTATCTCCGCCTTTGACAACGTCCCAACGACCTCAGAATTCGAAGCTGGACCGCGCAGCGGGATTCTTTGTTATTTGCCGACAGTTGCCTTGACTCACAATGATTTGAGAACTGGCAAATGTTTAATTTCTCTACAAGAGGTTCTAGTGTCTTCTAGAAGGACTGGTTGAATCGATTACTGAAAGGATCTTGTTCCGCGGTGTAGCACGTTCATTCAAGTCTTCCGCCGCGATTCCAAGTCTCAAGAGCGTTTAGCAGGGAATAATCGATTGATTCACAGAGATTGGAAAATGTGAAACACTGCCGAGCGCATTCGTTCATTTTTGTTGAGCTTTAACCGCCCTCTTTGCCCTGGCGCGTAACTCTGGGCGCTTGCAGCTGTATCCCCAAGCCAGCATCCAATAAGCACAGTACTTCATCGCCCCCACTTCTCCCTGCGATTGGGATGACCATCTCTAACGATGTCATGTCGTTTCACTAGAGCGCCTACAGGTGCTTCGCCTCAGCTATCATGTTTCAGATTAGTGTCGAATCCAATCTGTTTCGTCCCCGGACAGATGATCAGCGTCATAGCGATGGTATGTTGCTTCGCGCGTAAATTGGTGATGCGCGAGAGTTCGGTGGGTTTTAGTTTTAATCAAGTCTTGATCTTGCTTAGGGTAGCCAAGTGGCTTTCTCTTTATTTCTCGTCTTCTTTCTCGTAATTTATCGTCATATCTTCGAGTTCATCTACAACTCTCGAACAGTTGGTAGCTGGAAACGCGTGCATCGATCGATGATGATAACCTCAAAGAATATATGGATTCGAAGGTAGCCATTCCTTTAACAAAAAGTCAATAGAGGTATGTTTCCAATGCCGAGCACTGGCATCAATGTGGTCATCCGGGACTTACAATTATACCTATAATTTTATAGGTAGAATCGCTTCAGCATGGGTCTTCCCTCGATATACGGGCTCCTCATCACGACCCTCCTGTCTACCAATTTGGTCTCAGCGGTTGGCTCAGATACCACAAAGAATGATTCCTCTCTTTGGAAAGTGATACCGGACTGCGCTCAAACCTGTGTGACCAACTTTATCGAGACGCAATATACAGAGGCCCAATGCCAGTCGTCGACAGATATCAAGTGTCTATGCCGGAGCAAAACGCCCAGTGGACTCACATTGGGGGAGGCAGCCCTGAGCTGTACCTATGCTCTGTGTGATGACCATACTCAGAAAAGCACCAGCGTTTATAGAATCTGTGACTCTGTCTCTGGCGCCATCTCAGAGACTCACGCCACAATTACGGCGACGACATTTCCAAAAAAGACCACTAGTAAGACTCATGTAACAACAACCAAAGAGACAAATTCCCTAGAAACACACGCTTCAACTCCTACGACTACAAATGCAGTCCCGGAAATCACAACATACCATCAAACGACGTCAACGTCAGATGAAGACTCAAAGATCACTAGCTCCGAACAACCATTTTCCACCCCTGATGAAACACAGACATCTCCTACACCAACCAATACATCCGACTCGGCTGGCAATGAAGATCATCATGGGGTTAGTGGGGGCACGGTCATCGGCGTCTCGGTTGCGTCAGGCTTAGCTGGATCCTTCATAATCTGCGTGGCTGTCTTCTTCTGGTGCAAGAGATGGCGACAGCGCCGCCGGAATTCCTCTGGACCAGACTCAGACTTCTTTGAAATCGGAGGTAACATGTCTGAGCCTCCAGGATTCTCAGAGCCATCCTCCCGGCGATCTACTCCAGGACCAGGACCAACTCCAGGGCCTTCGTCATTCAATGCCCCTGGCCGACTACCAGAAATATCAGAACCAAACCGCAGCTACCAGCCGGGTTCAAGGTATCCACCCCCGTTTTTGGGAGTTCCAATGTCGTCGTCCCCGAGAGTTCAAGACATGCAAAGGAAGAAAGAGCGTATAGGATTTGCTATAAGCTCTGCTTCAGATTGGGCAGACTCCCCCCAGATCGCAGCATTCACAAACGCCATTCCACGAGGCAGGAGCTCCTAGCCAAGGCGCCGGGCTACTTCCCAAGCCGCTTAACTGGAGCCATCGACCCGCGAGTGGTGAAACTCTTTTCGAAGAAGAGGAAGAGAATCAATCAGCAACAGCAGCTGCAGTACCGATTCAAAGGCCCATTATGTCTCAGAAGTCAGGTTCGCCGAACATAATAACAGGCTTACCAGCAAACCCACGAGCTTTGAAGAACGGATTCTCAGCAGAAAGATTCCGTCGTGCCCCTACAGGTCCTCAGCCGAGGCCCTACCCCCAATACCCACTCGGTACACAACAAGCGGCGCGAGGAAGAACCCCAATACCGCAATTTAACAGACGAAACGACCATCGAGCCTCTTACACATCAAATAGCAGCAGCACTCCATATTATAGTTCTGATTGCTCCCAAGAAACAACCGCAAATACACTTCTCACAACACCTGGGAGACCAGATCCCACATCACCAAACCGAACCTCAGAATCCAAACCATTACCAAGTGCTGCAGCCCTAGCTCCCGCTGCCGAGATTGTCTCGCGACCACGTATAGTAGTCCGTGGGGATGATATCAAGCGCGTTCATATTCGGAGCAGTCCACGCCCTCGCCCGCCAAGTGAAGGAAGTGCACCTTGGGGTCCAGACGATTTCTGGCTTCAGCGCGGCCGTGGCAATACGCCACCTCCGCAGGCTTCATCCGAGCTTCCTTATCCTTCAGAGCGATGTCCTGGGATCATTCTTTATCCATCTAGCCCAAAGAAGGCTGCGGGTGGGTCACAGAGAGCTTCACCAACTGGTAGGGATTTGACGCCGTCGAAAAGAGGAGGTGATCTGATCTTGAGGGTTGATTGAAGGACTTTGCTTCAATGCTGCCTTTTTTTGAAGTTCTGTCTCATTCTCTCGTGTATATTAGAATAGGATTTCATTTTTGTACAAAGCTGTTTGATTTTAGGATTTCGTGATGATATAGGCGAATGCTTCTGCTGTTGAGCAGCAGTGAACACGAGCTGTACTTTGCATTAATTAAGAACGAGTACTAGTTGTTGAATCATATTTATTGAATATTCCTACCGGGACTGGTATTAGTGTTCTAGCCACGGCGAGACAAGAATACTACCTGCTTATAGGATCTGGCTCATATAAACAGTTTCTATAGTTAGCTTCTGATACTGCCGTACTACTGTTAGTAGGTAATACTGATGTGATGGTGTCTGGCCCCAGGCTTAGCACTGTACCAAGCCATTTATGGAGAGAGCCATGTTCAAACCCTCATGTATCAGCTCGGAGATTACTGCAGTAATGATTATCATTTGGACACATGTCTTCACAAGTGTTGCAGGAAAGCCGTGCCCGTATTAGTGACCAGAGTAGTGTTATAGCAGATCCTTACTCAGTACCAAGGCTCATGATGACCAAGTACTTGGTGGATCATCCTAGATCGCTTTGAACCTCAAACTAGCCCTCTCGTGTGATTTACAATACTTATGCGGGGAAAGGAAGCCCAGTGCGGGACCATGTGCCGATGTAGACGCATCTAAAAGCCTTGAATGACACAATTGTATCGATGCCAATGTCTTCCCCGCAAAGTTCTTGAGAATCTCGTAAGATTTCTAGACAAAGAGGTAGTTACAGTTTAGATCTCAAGATCAGTGGACCAGATCTACTGGTAGTGTATGAAGTTGAAAGAAGGTCTCTGTGGGGCTAACTGTGAACTTTACCTACTACCTAAGTGTGTCCCCAATAAATCGATATTACTGTTTGAATGTAAGCAAACTTCTAGGAGGATAGAAGGATGTATACGATACGGAAATCATCAGTTTGAGTGTTTCCCGTTTCTACCCGCAAGCGAATTCGCATTCCGAGTTTGTACTGTTTTGAAGATGTGGTACATACTCGATGTACCGTTGGCGGCGCCACATTCTACTACTGTACCGCTTTGAGCCGCCGTCCACCAATATGAACCAGTCGGTTGGAAAGTGTTCGAAGTTGTCTTTGGACGAAGCCCCTTGGCGATATCTGGTTATACACCAATAAACACTAGTTCCTCTCCAACCATCCAACCTTTTGGTTCCTGGGTGAAGCGTATTTCAGCCAACCTGCTTGTATGACGTCAAATGACCGGACTGCCCCACTGTGACCCGCCTTGATTTGACGACTTCAACACTCGGGATACTATGAAGGGATTAGTGATTGTCTGAAAGTAGTCTGGTGAACAAATGACTGTGGGTGGAATAGACTGACTAACCAACCTCAAAGACAAATCTTCGCAAATTTTCGAGTGGGAGCCTGTATTATGAAGAGAAGTATGCGCGTACTTACTGTGCATACTGTAATGTACTGCTTGGAGAAAAGGGCCATCGTCATCTTACTCATCATTTCCGGACTTGCTCTCGTTCAAAACTTGGGAGGAACTCCACTTCGTCTCCTCCATGCGAATACAACTATACTATGTACAATACGTTTGCAACCCGTTTCCTTTTGCAACCAAGGGCACGACATAATGTGGATCTCAAGGACAGAATGTGTACACTCCGTACGGAGTACAGTACACTACTATTGTCCCTTTTGGGATCCGGACCATGACGTTGGGTCTGAGCACATGGAGTGGGCCCCTCATAATGCAGGCAGCGGTTTGATCCTCTCGCAAAAGCGCACTGCATGGACTCAGAATGTTATATTAATGGCCTGTTTCTCCCCACATGCCCCATCGGTTTAACTGACTTCCGTCACGATTTGCGTCTGTCTTTTCGACACTTCTGCGAACTGCCTGCATATCAGACACCAGAATTCGAGGCTTAATCGAACTGCAATCAATTCAGTTCTACAACTGTGCAGCCATTGTCTATAGGGGTGAGGCTATAAAGCCACCGTCTCTCATTCATAACGGTGATCGTCACTGCGCACCAAGACCCGCTTTAATTGACCCACCCTGGGGCACTTCCTTGTTTCTCCATCCCTTCACAAAGATTGCCGATGAATTCGGGGCCCAGAGGCTGCGCCCCGAATTTCTAGCCCAGACGCCGACCGGGCCGAACTCTACAAACGTCATCGTTCCTTGTCAACACTTAATGGCTCCAAATGCTACTTGCGATTTGTGGGATACTCAATCTACAGTCAACATCACAATGACGAACAATTCGATGAGTCCCGACACCAGCTCTTCCTCTGAGGAGGATATCTCTCAAGCGACCACTCCCTTGTCAACACCACCAGTGGTAACAGCCAGCGATTTTGCATTTGCTTTCGACATCGATGGCGTCTTGCTGCGGGGCGGCAAACCCATACCGGAGGCTGTTGAAGCCATGAAATACATCAATGGTGAGAATCCATATGGTGTCAAAGTGTGAGTCTTTCATTATTTTTGCCCTGGCACAATTTTATCAAAACTGACGCATGGTTCTATCACCAGGCCATACGTTTTCCTCACAAATGGCGGCGGCAAAACGGAGGCCGAACGTTGCGCCGACCTAAGTCGCCAACTCGAATTCGAGGTCTCCCCGGGTCAGTTTATTTGCGGACACACTCCTATGCGCGAAATGGCCGAGCATTACAAGACTGTTTTAGTCGTTGGAGGAGAGGGCGAAAAATGTCGTAACGTCGCTAAGGGGTATGGATTTAAGAACGTCATCACCCCGGGAGATATTATCAAGACAAAACAAGACACAACTCCTTGGCGCAAGTTGACCGAGGAAGAGTACAACAACTGTCATATTATTGACCTCGAGAACACTAAAATCGAGGCAGTTTTCGTGTTTGCCGATAGTCGTGATTGGGCCGGCGACCAGCAAATTATCATTGATGTTCTCATGACAAAGGAGGGCCACCTCGGCGACCGCTCAGAAGTTTTCAACGAAGGCCCGCCATGTTTCTTTTCCCACAATGACATGATCTGGTCCACGTCTCACGAGCATAGCCGCATTGGCATGGGTGCATTGAAAACCTCGCTGGAAGCCGTCTACAAAGCCATCACCGGAAAGGAACTGAACACCTTCGCATTTGGAAAGCCCCAAATGAGCACTTTTAACTTCGCCACGCGTCTTCTTCAGGAATGGCGCAAGGAATCACATGGAATTGATGAACCTCCCTCCACAGTGTACTTCATCGGAGACACCCCTGAATCAGACATTCGTGGAACCAATGAATTCAACGACAGGAGTGACATTGACTGGTATTCAATCCTCGTGAAGACTGGAGTCTGGCAAGACAAAACCATTCCTCGATACCCACCACGCAAAATCTGCGACAATGTCTACGATGCCATCAAGTTTGCCATCGAACGTGAGCAGCAAAAGTCGATCAATGATCGTCGCACTTCAATCCGTCACCCGGTGACAAATAAGGAAAACATGAAGAACTAAATGCTTTCTATTGGTGTTTCCTTTCTCACGACCCCGGCTAATTCTGGTCAAACACCTTTGACCATTAATTGCCGATGACTTGAACTGATTTGAATTAATATGATTCCCATAGAACGATTGGATACTCCTCTTTGGTACTAGTCTTTTTTAAACTTCTCGATGTGAGCCGTCGAAACAATACAACTTTGCCATACGATACAATAGAATACTGGAATCTTAGATGTGCCTTATCTCCAAACTTGGCAAATTTTGTCCAAATCTTAATCTCCAGTGTACATAGTACTATGACAGTAACGTTCAACTCCAGGTTTTAAGTAACAGCGACATTCGATTTGCACATATCACAGCATCTTAGCCAGCTTTGAAATAAGATAAGAAAAGTAGACACCTTGCTATAAGAGTATGATAAGTAGAGAAGCATCCTATAAGAAACCTCACCGTACTATCTAGTGTAATCTGTCCCCTTGATCAGCTTCCTATGCAGCCAAATGGTAAAACAGAGTGATACAGTTGATCGCATAGTATACGAGGGAGGGATAAGCCATTTAGCGGGTAACAAGAATATGATCAGGTCGATACATTGCTTGCCACGTATAAATAATGCTAGCCCCATTATTGAGCTGTAATATAATCATACTAGCAAATTAAAGTCCCGTTGTTCTGATACTAGTACCATTATTAGTTGGTGGCTCATGTGATAAGACAGCAGGGGGTCACGGAAAGGACTGAATAGGAAGCCCGAAAACCCAAAATAGGATATTTGGTATACAATCAGATACAAGGGAGGTCTGACATTTGCACTGAACTTACATAATGAGTCAGAGTATGATCTTCATTTCGCCAATATAATTCGCCAGTCGTTGTCTTCACCAAATGTAGATTATAATTCGGCCTCATATTCCAGGCGCCAATTCCGCCTTTCGAATGGCATCGACCCACATCGCGGGGGGAAATGACTCTCCAAATCTGTTCATTCTTTAAAGATATATCAAAAAGCACACGATTTCTCGTGAATCTCAGCTTCACTTTTCAATATGGTACGCAGATTGACTTGCTTCTAAAACAACCTCAACTCACAGCTCATTAGTCTCAATGCACAGAGGCAGTATACCTCCACGATGCCTCTTTGAGAACCCTGACCACAGAGGTCGTCTCTTGTCAATTGATATCATCACTCTCTGAAAATGAGAAAAGCCTGGCAAAATCCCTTGCTCCGGGGGATTTAGCTATCGTCATGCGCCAAACTATTTTATATCCGCGTGGTGGCGGACAGCCAAGCGACACAGGCAGCCTTGCTCTAGAGAATCAAGAGCCTGCATTTACCGTGTCTCTAGTCCGCAAAACTCAAGAGGGAAAAATTCTCCACTTTGTCAAGCCGATCAATTCATCATCTCTTTTCTCTGAGGGTCAACGTGTTGTTCAGACTGTCGATGGTGAGCGCCGCGACTACCATTCGCGTTTGCATACGGGAGGCCACATTGTAGGGCTAGCAATGGAGCTTCTATTCCCCGATATGAAGAAGGTCAAAGCAAACCATGCCCCTGGAGAATCATGCATGGAATACGAGGGCTTGTTGTATAACGAGCAAAAGTCCTCGATTCAGGAAAAGGTGGACGAGCTAGTCAAGCAAGATCTGCCTATTCTTATTTCATGGGTAGAAGATGGTTCCGGTCTAAAGGGACGTGGAAAAGACCGAGAAGGTTCAATTCGAGTTGCTAGTATTGGCGGACTTGATCAGAACCCATGCGGAGGTACTCATGTCGACCGAACCAGTTTGGCGGGCCCCGTTACGATCCGCAAGATTAGTCGGCAAAAGGGGATCAGTCGGGTCTCTTACGAAGTTCCGAGTAGTGCATAGTCTATTTAAAGATTCTAGAATATAAAAATAGTATGTTTAATTAGCCCTGGAGTACATTATTATGATATAGTTTATCGATCGCGCCAGCCTTGGGTAGAGCAATAATAAAAAAAAAATCATATCATATCAGTTCTCGTGTCAAGCAAACCGAACTCCGCAAATGCCATTAACCTCGCTATGAATTCAAATGAGAACCATTTCAGTGAATCAGACAGCAAATTCTTTATCCAGCCAGTGCTTCATGACTATTTTGCCTTCGTAAAAGCTATCCTTGGGCGAGCGAACAATGATAGCTGCGTGGGTATGCCGGTCCTTGTGGATATAAACAGGATACTTTGTGAATCCTACATCATTCAGTGAATCAATAATAGCAAATTGCTCCGGTGTCAAAGCAAGCTTCGGAGAATGATGCTTTGCGTCGGAACTTGCACGGCGAGACTTTTTAGACGCAATTGATCCCAACGACCCTTTGCGTTTATGAAACTTGGCGGGATTGATAATTTTGCTTTCGGACGGATCAGATAGCTCAGATTCGGTACTTGAAAGATAAGCCGGTCCCTGGTGAGCATTGGCATGTTCAAAAACCTCTTCGAGTGCACTCTGGGCATCACGTATGAGTAGAGGCACTTTATACCTGCCAAAACGAAGCCCATTTTCTCCTTCGGCATGTAGTTTAATTCTCCGTTGGCTGCGGAAAGTCTGTACAACAGAGTTGGCAAGGAATAATGTTGAGACAGGGCCGATTAAAACAAGAACAAGCATCCAGAAAGGTGCATCTTTCAGGAACGCTTTGTGCTTTTCACATGAGCTTCCTGACAGGGATTCCAGATCATGCAGGGTCGGAGGTAGCAAATAGTCGTGAGGGTCGATAATTACTTGTTCATAGCCATCGACGTAATTGATATTGATATCCTGCAAATCTTGGAAGGGATCCTCTTTGGAAAGTGAAGTGGTATAGAATGCAGTTGTTCGGTCGTTGAGAATATTGCCATAAGTGGATCGTTTCTGGAATCTCTTTAACCCTTTAATGAAAATGCTTTCTGGATCTGCGAGGATGCTGAGGAGTGGTCGACCAGTGTCGCGGAATGAATCCACCATGAACAGTTGCTGGCCAGACATAGATACCGTTCGAGCACCCATGACATTCCAGAACTTCCCCCACCAGCCCTTTAATGGTGCCCGCACTCCAACATGTGGAGAGGCAAATGTAGTGAAGTTGACTGGTTCCACTTTATCGAGCCAGCCTTGAGCTTCCAGTAGTCCGATAGCATATCGTGCCACAAGACCTCCAAGAGAATATCCGATAATGCTAATTTTGCGAATACTCCGTCCTTCTTTTTCCAGAGTATCTAGTTCATTTTCGATTTCATGTGCGAGGCGTTCACCCCCCCAACTCTATGCCATCGTAGGTATAATTGCCACTGTTTTCTTTGGCACAGAGGATATGCAATTTCTCGCCATGTCTTTCTCTAAGTGACGAAGCTACCTGGTCCAAATGCGACGGGTTTCCCCACAGCCTGTAGGTCACGAAAAACGATTAGTTTGCTGCACCCTTGCGCGCACATGATCACTAGAGGCGACTCTTCAGGTAGGGGCATTGAAGCTTACCCATGAACCAAAACACACAGATGATCAGCTGTTGAAGACATTTTATGCATTTTGAAGTGAGCAGAAATTGACATGAATGAAACAGGGGGGGTAAGCAGGATAATTAAAGGCCTGCGTGTTCCGGAGTTAAGACAGCTTATGGCTGTGCAGCATCCGTTTAAGCCCGTCGGAGATGATAAGAACACCGGTCCGACGGCAGTTTCTGCCTTACCGCCTTATAATACAGGCACCACATGCATCGGTCTTGGCATTTTCATCCTCTTTGGCTGCACTTCGTGGCTATGTTGGGCCTGGTCCTGGGCGTCCATTGAAAGCATCTTAAACATTTTTTCAACAAAGCAGGTGCTATCAGATATCTCTCTGAAGTATATCTCATTTGCCAAACATTCATCCTTCATTCACTCTCCATCATTAGCACAGCTAAAGTCGGCAGGCTCGACTCATCAAACCTTGTGGCTGTCTATCCCATTGTTTGTTTGACAAGAGCTGATATTGCTGCTTGCGCCCTCAAGCAAATGATTATATCAAGTCTCTTCATATCTCCACCCTCAAGCTAACGATTTTACGGGTCTATCCGAGCCTTCAACAGCTCCCTCAGGCATGAAAGCCAATATCTTTCGGGATTCTTAGTGTTCACTCAGGCCTCCCGCTAGCTTGGGCTGAGACATCAACATGTTTCAACCGTTAGGCTTATTTGCCGAAGTACCCTGCCCCCAGGGTAGAGAATGTGGTCTTCTCACATGCATGTTCAAACACGCCGAGTGCACTTCGGCAACAATTAGCAGGTCCCCTAACATTGCCAGCAACTTCGGTGATTCAAATGGGCATGTTGCTAAAAAGCAAAAACTGGAAGATATCACGCCAGCTCAGAACCGGCCCTCTGGCTCTTTAAGCAAGCAGTCGTCGTTTCAACTGCCAATGAAAGAACCAATCTCAAAATTGGGCTCGAAAATTCCATCTGAAAATCCTCACAGTAATGCTACCAAGCTATCCTCAGCTTCCCGAGCAGTGTCACCCCCGACTTCGACTCGTCCAAAGCCTAGCTCAGCCAGGCATGAGTCTTCATCTACTAGTACTTCGCTGGGAAGTACGCCGACTAGACTTCCCCCTCGCAAGGTGCGAAAGGAAAGCTTAAACCCTCGCATGCTCACTAAGGCTCCTGCCAATCATGCAACTCGGTCTGCCATTCTGGACAAGCTTCATGGCGCAATGACAAAGCTCAATGCAAAGTTAGTGGACTCCAAAGATGAAGCAAACCGATGTTTTGTCCTCAATAAAGACGAACTTGTGACCATGGCCTTGGACGAAGAGGAAAAAGTGGCTAGGGAAAACTTTAGTGTTTACTCCAATATCATCAAATTACGGATCGTCAAACTGACGAAACTGGCATTGGAAGATTGGGTCAATGAAGTTAAGGCTCATCTAAATACTCGTTATTACAAGATCAAGCCTCAGCTGTCTTCTGAATCTGCCTCAGTCCCAACCAGTATTGATACCGGTCTCTCTGTCAAAGAGGAAATAGCCGTGGCTGCTCTTCTGATAACCCCACTAGATGGTCTCGAAGAGCATGGCTATGTCACAAAGGCACCTACAGAAGCAGCTATAGAGACTGCCAGGCAAGGCGTTCTTGATTCAAAAGGCTGGGAGAAATGCGAACGATGCGGTGGTCGATTCCAGGTCTTTCCTGGTCGCCGAGAAGATGGGGCATTGACTTCGGGGGGTCAATGTACTTACCATCCCAGTCGGCCTTTCCATCCTCCACGCAAGAGAACCGACAATGTTACGGGTTCTTCGGAGACGTATTTTCCCTGTTGCAGCGAAACCGTGGGTGCTTCAGCCGGGTGTACCAAGGCCAGCACACATGTTTTCAAAGTGTCCGAGACGAAACGGCTGGCATCCGTACTCCAATTCAAAACAACTCCTACCCAGCCTGAAAAAGGAAAGTTGGACCCAGTTAGTTTTGATTGCGAGATGGGCTATACAACTTTGGGTTTGGAACTTATTCGTCTCACTGCGGTCAGCTGGCCGGAAGGTCGAGAACTACTTGATGTCCTCGTCAAACCCGTTGGGGAGATCTTAGATCTCAACTCGCGTTTCTCTGGTGTTTTCCCTGAACATTTTGCCTCTGCTGTGCCTTACGATCCGTCTACATCCAGCTCAGCCCTGGCTAGTGATCAAAGGGGGAAACCCAAGTCGATGCAGATTGTCCAGTCACCCGCTGCCGCGCGGGAGCTTCTACTCAATCTTCTTCAGCCAGAAACGCCATTGATCGCACACGCAATCGATAACGACCTCAATGCGTGCAGAATCATTCATCCAACTGTCATCGATACGGTGATACTCTACCCAAACCCTGCCGGGGGTCTTCCTCTCCGTGTCAGCTTGAAAGCCCTCGCTCGCAGGTTTCTTGAGCGAGATATCCAGACTGGAGGAGACCAGGGTCATGATTCCAAAGAAGATTCCATCGCAACAGGAGATCTCGTGCGAGTCAAAGTACGCGAATTATGGAAACGTCTAAAGGCGAAGGGTTGGACATTCGAGAATGATGAGTTGGTTCCTCCAACCGGCAGCGATACCCTAAACATTCACAAATTGGCGATGAGCCTAAGTCCCAGTGCTGGTCATAAGAGGAAAAGCTTTGCCAGTTCCTAGGTTCCAAAGGTTGGTCGAAAATTCGAGCAAGCTTTGGATTTCCCTTCTCAAGTGCCCTTATCTTGAAAATCCAAATGCAAATGAGAGCACGAGTTTGATTAACACTGCTCAGCAGAATAGAGATTGATATAGATTGGCAGCATAACCTCAAAACCTAGCTGCAGTTGGTTTTCGGGATACCAGTTTCACCTCATTTATTTGCAATATACCTAGGCACGTCTCTATAGTTAAATATATGCTCGGAAAACAGCGTACATATACTCAGATGGCCTGATCTACGACTTTAAATAGGTACATATCTACTCGAGTAAACCAGAATATGTGGAAGGTATGAACTTTTTTTTATTTCGTAGCCTTATTGGCTATGCAATTCCAAAGCCCATGGAGTGCATTTACTCCTCATCCTCCTCAGCCTCGTCGTTGACGACGTTGTAGAAGCGGAGCTCGTAAACACCCTTGGAGGTGGAGACGACGCGGAGCCAGTCACGGAGCTGCTGCTTCTTGAGGTACTTCTTGGTGCTGTAGTGGAACAATGGTTGTCAGCGGGCTGCTAGACAGCGAAGGAATCGATCTTTGAACACTTACAGGTACTTCAGGTAGCGGCCGGAGAAGGGGATGTGGGCAACAACCTCAACCTTGCCATCGCCAACCTGGGAGATGACAACGTTGTCACCGAGGTTGCCGACACGGCCCTCGACCTTGATGCGGTCGTGAAGGAACTTCTCGAAGGCAGAGACATCGAAGATCTTGTCGCTAGCGGGCTGGGAAGCGTTGATGATGAACTGCGCATGAATTGTTAGTTATTGCCGCATGTAAATTGGGTGATATCAAGAGATTTAAATACCTTCTGGGTGACCTTCTGGGCCTTGCGACCACGGGTCTATTGAAGAAAAATTGAATTAGCCTACTGCTCCATAATGTCGGAATCCCTATAGCAAGCTCGAGGAAAGTTGCTTGTCCGACGCATTGACGCAGATAGATATTTCAATATCTAACATCTGATGCCGAAGAGACCAGAGCAAGAGTCCGACAGAGCAAGCCACCGGGAGGAACAGCAAAGCGGTTCGCAGTATATTTCAACGTACAGCAGCGGGAGCCATTGTGACTGTGAGGGGGATGGGATTGGACTTTGGTGAAAAGGGTCGCAAAGAGGTGAATATCCTGCGCCGTCGAGAGGGATGGGAAGAAGATCTCGCCGAGTGGAGCCCACTTCCAACATGAAAATTCGCCAGCGCCTGCGGAGGGTTGTGTGCGCTAGTCCTCTTTAGGTTTCATTTAGGGCAAGGGTTAAGCTACCATGTGCCTCAGATTGCTGCCAGTCAGGTGATTTTCTACTCAGATGATATCAGGCTTTTGATTGGCTCGCCTAAAATACACTAAGGCCATATGATCCACTAACTTCACCGCCCCTGTATCTGGTCAACCGCGAGGGTATAAATACTTCCCGCTTTCCTCGACCTTCCTCTTCTTTTCTTTCTTCTCCAGCTCTCTTTGCCAATTGGCTTAGATCAAGTGTAGTATCTGTTCTTTTCAGTTTAATCTCTGAAAGTTTTCCATAGGAAAACAACATTGATTATTCTCATTTTTGGATCCCGCGGCTTGGCCTCTGTGCTTGCGCATGCCTCGCCGCACAGTGTCATCGGACTTACACTACCTCCGATCGACGCGAACGCTCTTTTTCATCAATTGTGCCGGCTTGTCCGACCGCTTGGAGAAGAAGTTGCCCTTGGTTGTAGACTGTACAAATTCTTTGATAGTATTCGCAGTCACTGCGTTCCAATATCGACACTTGCGGTCCAAGTACTCGGAAGTTGATTCTTCCATAACGTTCGGAAATGGGACTCCTATGGTTTGCATATGAAGCTACATGGATATTATCACATCAGAACACCGTAACAATCATTCACTACCTAGTGAATTTTAGATATTAAATCTATGTTGCTAGCGGGATACGTTACCATCGAATGAGTAGGATCTGGCAACAACATGCATGATGGACCATCCTTGTGCTATACTAGAGTCGAATCTAATACTACCAAATTGAGGGCAAAGTTAACTTTATCTACCACGATTGTGTCCGACTTCTGATATCCAAGGGTCATTTCAATATGTCGTCTGGAATGTGTCGGAGGCTCTGCTACAGTCACATGATTTTGAATTAATCGCGAGGTGGGACAATCGATAAGCTCAAGCTCGGGGCTCCCCCCGCCTGCAAATTGAAGATTCGGACACCGCAATCTTCCCAGCTTTTAAGAGCGTGACCGTGTCCCCCCCCATACCCCAAACCAACTTCGCCATGGGTTCAATCGTACTGCCTCACCTTCGAACTGCCTGGCACGTGGATCAGGCCATTCTTTCTGAGGAAGAACGTCTCGTCGTGATCCGATTTGGTCGCGACCACGATCCGGACTGTAAGGATCTCTCATGTCATCGGTACAGCAGCAAGAGCTAATACTCGCCATACAGGTATCCGTCAAGATGAACTTCTTTATAAGATTGCCGAGCGAGTCAAGAGTATGTCAACCCCTTACCCACCCGCTCTTTCGCCGATTAGAATACCTGAAGGCTAATGCTCATCTTGCTAGATTTCGCGGTCATCTATCTGTGCGACATTGACGAGGTTCCCGATTTCAACCAGATGTACGAGCTTTACGATACAATGACGATAATGTTCTTCTATCGCAATAAACATATGATGTGCGATTTCGGCACAGGAAACAATAACAAATTGAATTGGGTATTGGAGGATAAACAGGAGCTGATCGACATCATTGAGACCATTTACAAGGGCGCGAAGAAAGGTCGCGGTCTCGTTGTCAGTCCTAAAGGTATGCTCTCTATAATTGCTTACGTAGCGCAAGTTCGAAGACTAAACCGCCTACAGATTATTCTACACGATACCGATACTAAAAAAGGAAGGATTTGGGATGGGGTACGCACTCGACATGCCCCAATCGCAGCCAACCTTCCAATCTACGACTTTATGAAAAAATCGGCTGGGAATGAGCCAGCAAAGAGACGAAACGCAATACTTTCACTTTGTGATCGCTGTCCGACATGTGCATGGCCGTGGGGAGAAAGGCTGATGGGTAGCTTGCACAGATGTGGGATGACACATTTGGAAATCCTACAAACGAAGAGAATCTGGCTAGAGCTAGAAGAATCTACTGGGGTGAATACATCTAATTTTTGTTCAAATCAAACAGCTTTTTGAGAAAAATCATACTCAGAGTAGATAGCACCCAAGGTATCGAAATCCACTAGTCACCGTATGGTAGTAGCACATTAATCAAATCATATCGTCGTCAATGCCAAACATTTTAGATTTAATATAACCCGAGCTTTTTGTATCTCTTCCTCACTGCGCTAATTTTCCTTTTTCTATTTGTCTTTTTGTTTTGCCGGTGTAGTTATATTTGATCGTCTGCCTGCATTTTTGACGTAAGGTGCTCGTTCAACTTTACCTACAACCACAACCCACACCAAATCTTCACTACGACTCTACACCTCCAGATATCCATACAATCCGCAAATATGATTGACCAACGTATTTTTGAGGATCTCCAGAATAAGATCGATGAGGAAACCACCGTTCGCGATGTGAGTCGTCTGCCGGCGCCCGCCAGGCGCTCGTACAGGGATTTTTTCCATGTGCCAAGCCTGAGGCCGTTGCGCACAACAACCGTGATCGAAGGCTAATATATGTGAACAGGAACTGCATGAGATTGTCCAGACGCTTGCAAGAAAAGGTAAACTCAATTTCTGGAGACTTGAAGCTCCAAGAGTGGTCACTTCAGAAATGAAGATATCACATGGGCTAACGCAGGTTGATGGTTTTTGGGGCGCAACACTGATTGATGACATCTCCAGGACGCTCGACACAAGCTGTTCTCGCCAGAGCTCACTCTACGCCCAGCGATAAATGTATGTATTACCGCTAAGCATCAATCTCTTATGGATGGCAACTTCTCGCCTCTCATCTCTCGTTTCTCTATCCCACCCCTGCGTTCTCGGGAAGCGTGTCGGAGCAGCTATATGAGGGTACTTCGGCTAATGTTTGATAACAGTGAAGCCTGTTCTTGATGATGCTACAGCTAGCATTATTGCACAGAAAGAAGAAGTCGCTCGCCTAAAATCTGTTGCAGACAAGCACCCCTTCTACAAGTACAATGGACTGTGGTCTCGCGAGCTCCAAAATCTGGTTCGATTGCCAATTTTAAGTCTCAGGCATGAATTAATCCTTTGTACTGACTCATATGTGTAGGTCGCATCAATCGAGCTTTGTGCTTGGCTTGGCGGACTGTCAGAGCACAAGGGTCCCGATTCTGCTTCATTCATGACGATCGAGGACGTGGGGAAATTCCTAGATGGTATGCTTATCATGTTTGGTCAGCTTCAAGAACATAGCTCACCTATCTGCGCTATTATAGTTCCAATCAACCTGAAGGAGCAGGATGCTTTCCACCTGACAATTGAGGAGTATCTTCTGGCGCTGATTGCCATGGTTGAGGAACTGGTTAGTACTCTGCCCCTACATTTGTGAACGTATCTTCTCACATCTCAACTCTACGACAGTCTCGTTTGGCGGTTAATTCGGTCACTTTGGGAGACTACGAGCGTCCCCTTCAAATCGGCAACTTCATCAAAGATCTCTTTTCCGGGTTTCAGCTTCTCAACCTTAAGAATGATATCCTGCGCAAACGCAGTGATGGCATTAAGTACAGCGTGAGTGCATGGTTCTACTAGAGTCCTCGACACTTAGATTGAAAGTCCTGACCTCTCTTTCTCTATATAGGTCAAAAAGGTTGAAGATGTCGTCTATGATCTTTCATTGCGAAACCTGATCCCGAAAGGCGATGCAAGCGCATAGTCCAGTCTTATTTCTATGATTGTCTAGGGTCAGGTCAAAGAAAATGAAGAAATCGAATAGTCCGCCGAAATTACTGGAGGTGTAGGAGGGGTGATCATGATGGTTCATCTCGAGATAGTACCAGGGAGAAAATCTACTTCGACTTTTCATCATTGGTCCAGGTGCTCAATAAGGGAGATATTAGCTGGATCTACTTAGGCTTGTAAAAAGCACCATGAGTCTGACAGTGCTTGATCCAAACCAATTAGGGTCCCTGCCGAATCTCGGGTAGTATCATTCTAGGATAATCTCTTTAGGACCTCATATTGAGGCCGGATAAAAATACCTCGTATCGAGCATATTTACATACGCATAACAAGCAATCTGACGTGCCTCTTGGAAGTTATGGCTTTCCTCCATAATTCCAGATGATCAACGGTAGTGCCTTCATCGGCCATCCGAGAACCATTTTCTCCTCACCGGGTACAAATTATGGGGTTGAGAGGGTCAAAAATGTGGAGTCGAGTTCATTGTGGTAAGTACGAAATCATTCAAATTAGGCGATGGGAGTCTCATTATTAAACATTTTCGTTGGATCGACTTAATCTCGCGACGTCGAGACGAGGATTTAGCCGTCTATTGTTCAAGAATGGGTCATCATCTCCCTTGAGATTGACAGATTACCGCTGAGAACGGACCATGTGGCGAAAGGACTCCCAATTATAGTTGAATAGAGTGTTGGTTCTCAAAGGACCTCGATACGGGATCACCAAATATCAACATTGAGTCTACGGAGTTGCCAAGCTTCGAGAATCCATGGAGGACCTCTTCCGAGCCACCAGCCTGAACATAGGTAGTTAATTTAGAAATGATTGGACTTTCCTAGTAGATAAAACTTGATTTGATTTCAATTTCTATATATTTTTGTTTGTATCAGACTCAAATTTCCAGAAGTCAATTCCGGTGTGCTATTGAACATGTCTGACAAGCAATACTTCCCATCAACAAGCGCCAATTGATTGGTTCCTAGAGGCCTACGAGCTTTAGTCTCTGCAAATGACCATCTACCATGGTGACTCTAAAGTGAGTATTATTAGCGGAGGAGGTTCTGGACACGAACCCGCATGAAGTGGTTATGTTGGTGATGGTTTGCTCTCGGCTGTTGCATGCGGTGATATTTTGCCTCGCCAAATGCGAAGCAGATCTTAGCAGCCGTTCAAATGGCACCGTCTAAAAAGGGTATTATCCTATTGATCACAAACTATACCCGTGATCGTCTTCACTTCGGACTTGCGGCGGAGAGAGCCAAAGCCGAAGGGTTGGTTGAGAAGATTGCCATCCTCCATGCGACTGACGATGTTTCAATTGGAAGGAGTAATAATAGTCATATGGGCAGAAGAGGGTTACCTGGACACATCTTTAGTAAGAAATATTCGATTCTTGTTATGACAATTGTCCTTGGCTAAAATTTTGTAGCAATGAAGATAATTGGAGCTGCCGCCACGGAAGGCTATTCTTTTGAGTAGTGCGTTGCACTTGGTCAAGCTGTCAATGGGAACACTGTGACAATTGCCTCAGCACTTGATCACTGCCATGTTCCGGGTAGACATCAACAGTCGACCGTTCCGGACAATGTGGTCGTGGTCGGAGCCGGAATTCACAATGAGCCTGGACAACTTCATATCACTCCGGCACCATCAGTTGAAGAGACTATTGACAGATGTCTCAAGCTTCTCTGCGACAAGTCAGATACAGAAAGAGCATTTGTGGACTTTGAGACAAACGATGAGATTGGACTGCTGATCAATAACTATGGCGGCCTCTCCGTTCTTGAACTATCAACTCTTGCCGACGAAGTTCAAATCCAATTGAACTCGAATTGGAATATCGAGCCCTGCAGAGCCCTATTTGGCGCATTTGAGATTTCACTGAATGCACCAGGATTCTCTATTTCTCTATACAATATCACTGCTGCCGCTCGTCAATCGAATGAGT
Source organism: Penicillium citrinum (assembly GCF_028827155.1). Taxonomy (NCBI): domain Eukaryota; kingdom Fungi; phylum Ascomycota; class Eurotiomycetes; order Eurotiales; family Aspergillaceae; genus Penicillium; species Penicillium citrinum. Next base: position 2,492,550 of record NW_026622688.1, read on the forward strand.
CTGTCGCTACATTAATTCGCCAATTTGATAGTACCACAACTGCAGTCTCTTGACCTAATACGACTCGCCCGTCTCCCTCTCAGCAGAAGATTTCGCTTAAGGATCTCGAAGCCAAAGAACATGAAAAGAAGCTCGCCTCTCAAAGCATCAAGTTCGATCCAACTCTATTGGAGGCAGCCATCAGGGCGTTATGCGAAAGCGCCATCTCTGCAAAGCCAAAGTTGACCCAGTGGGACATGGTCATGGGCGATAGCGACTGTGGTGAGGCGGTTTTAGGCCTGGCCGAATCTATCCTGCTCAGAGTGGATAAGGGATGCACGCAAACTGGGGATGTACAGGAAGTGATTCGGTCCATCCTACAGGATATTGACGACATGGAACTCTCGGTGCAATTTTTGGTGTTCTGTTATCGGCACTTGCCACTTCTTTGAGAGAAAATCTATCAAAGGGAGAAATCAGCCCTTCCACATCTCAATTCTATGCCAAGTCATTGAATTCTGCAGTTGCTTCTTTGAAGTCACACACTGGGGCAAGAGAGGGAAATAGGACCGTCATGGATATCCTTCTGCCTTTCGAAGAGACATTCTCCGAAACGAATGACTTCCTTTCAGCAGTTCAGGTTGCTGCGAAAAAGGCGGAAGCAACAAGATATCTCAAGGCGAAATTTGGTCGTGCCACATACGTTGGTGAGGCATCAAGTTAAGAACTACCAGACCCGGGAGCCTGGGCTTTCTTTGAGATAGTTGCCGGACTGGCGGACGGCCTTGTTTTGATTCCCAATTGATAATATCAGTATGCTTTGGGGAATGGCGAGGCATTCTTTAACTTCCGGGTTTTTGTTTCTTTGACTGGAATTGAAAACGTGCTTTGACGGTCAGCACTAGTTTCAACGAATATCATGAGGAAATATTCGAGAAAAGAAGATTACACATAAAGTAAAAGATTTAGCTTCGGCTCAGCAGTATCAGGATTTATACCAGAACTTCCACCAGGCCAAACAATATGGAGATAATGAATAAATGATATTATCATGGAGCTGCATAAAGAGCTTACTTCGTACAGGAACTAAATGAGACAGATACTGGGTACACAAATGAAATTGGTATCAACGAAGAGAGTCAGAATCGGATAGCGTCGGCGGTTACTTGGACTCTGCCGACGCAAGAGTGCCGTTGGCCTTAGCCTTCGCGATCTCCTTCTCAATAGGGTCCTGCAGAGACTCAGGCTTGGTGAGGCTGCTCCAACGACCAACGACCTTTCCATCGGCAGAAACAAGGAACTTCTCAAAGTTCCACTTAACAGGCTTGTAACCCATAAGGCCAGGCTGCTGCTCCTTCAACCAAGTGAAAACGGGTGCAGCATCGTTGCCATTCACATCGAGCTTGCCGAGCACGGGGAATGTCACGCCGTAGTTGAGCTGGCAGAAAGACTGGATATCATCGTTGGAACCGGGGTCCTGGCTGCCGAACTGGTTGCAGGGAAATCCGAGGATGGTAAATTGGTCAGGGTAGCGCTCCTTCAGAGTTTGGTAGAGCTTTTCAAGACCCTCGAACTGCGGAGTAAAGCCACACTTAGAGGCGGTGTTCACGACGAGAACGACCTTGCCCTGCAGAGAGGAGAGAGGGAAGGTTTCGCCCTTCTCTATGGTAGCAAAGTTAGCAACTGTGACGGTTGAAGATGTGTTTGTTGGTAGCTGTGGCTAGTTGCGCCACCTGGAAATTTGGCGCAAGAAAAGAGGGCGAGGGGAAGGAAGAAAAAAAAAAGGGATCACGTACTATCGACGGGCTCGAAATCGAAGAAAGATGTTGCGGAGGCCATAGTTCTAATTTGTTGGTGTCGAAGGGGGGTTGTAAAGGGAGAGAAGATAAATGCGGAGAAGTTGTTGAATTTGGAGTTCGGATGGCACGTTCGCAATGACGTCGACGAAGAAGTGGAGAGATGCAAGAGGAAGCGTAACTGTTTGGGACTTTGTAGATGATGGACTTGGCGAGGAACTATGGTGCGCAAGCCGAGGTTATGTAGTGAACTCTGGGCGAGTCGAGGTACCATGATCATTAATGGGCAACAGTTAAGAATATTACCAATGATTGCAGGTCCAGAACTCGGAGTGGTGAAGAGCCGACGGCTACCTCCTCACGCTGGGGTCCGATAGTTGAATTTGTTGATTGCTGATTGGAGGATGCAGAATGATTGTGAAAACGGTACATTTACCCAGCAGGGTTAAGCACCAAATGCCAAACCCGGAATTTGCCTATTATTAAGCTTAAGTGGTCTGGATCTGCATTTTTATGCGCTTAATGTAGACGGGCAATGCATAAATGGAAAAAAAAAAGTTGTATACTCTATCTAAATTAAAAAATAGACCTGCATAGTATCGACAAAGACCCATTGTGCCTTTTGGATTCTTCAGGTGCAACTGCCTCAGTCCTTCATATTTGCCTCGGTCCGCTAAATTCCGGTAGAGCCTCGTAAGTATTGATGCATGTCCGATCCATACACAGTCCATTGCACTACCGCATCATTCCACTGTGCAGGCGTTTCGGTTCGGCACGTCCACCATTTACGGGTTAGCGTAGCGGTGTAAGTGCCCCGAACGTACATAGTACATGGTACATCATGAGGGGTGAGCCCATAATTCCAAATCATTCAGTGGCTCGGTTCTGGTAGGCACGCGACTCAGCCACAATGAGTTGGCCATACTGCTCTATCTGGAGGTCGGGTTGATGTTCTTCTCATCACTGTATATGTAAACCTTTCCGACACCATGCCCGTAATCTCAGAAGATCTTTGCCGGCGTGTTGTGCAAATAAGATCAGATAATTCAACCTTCTCTCTCGGCCTTAAGCACATCAACATCCAGTTCTGTCATGACACCAAGGACAACACCGAGGCTCTCCATGAATCCGTTGACGGCAACGCGGAGCATACGGTTTGTTGTAGCACGGTAGGTGGTCTGGAGAACGGTATTGGACTCTTCGGGGTCTTGCTTCTGCTTCTTCTCCTGGGGCTCTGCCGATGTAGTTGTGGTGGGAGCGGTAATGGTAAAGGTACGTCGCACAAATGGTGATAACTCGGCGTCGACTTCGAGGGCTTGGAGGGCAGATTGCGCGAGACGATGAGTGGGCAATGGGAGAGAAAGAGTTCTATGTCGAATATTAGCATCCTGCTTCTTGGATTGGTGAAATTGGTATAGATCAATCAATGTGCGGTCGTGGAAAGTGGGGGGGGGCAAGCACGTACAAAGAGTAGGGGAATTCAGAGTCGGAAGGTTGTGAGGCTGCCATTGTGAAGTGATTAAGCTCCAACCGTAGAGAAATGCAAAATGAGTTCAGTGGATAGGGGTAGAGTGTAATTTCCAGCGAACAGATCAAATCAATTGCATAGACTGCGTATGTTTGATGCCCAGGTGTGCTGTATCAAACTTAATCATTTCATCTGCCAAATCGAGGGGTCTGGGTCATGTGACTTCTCGTGCCCGGAGCCGCCAAGACTGTCTCTAATCTTCGATCATGGTTATTTCCAAGCTCACGAAGTTCTCTCCTTCATTGATTGCGTAGTTTGTTTATTCATTTTTGAGATAGTGCCCGTAATAACTGTCTGATGTTTCGGGCGTCGAAATATACCCTTGAAATCGAACTATGTCGGTGACATGCCGGCAAGACATCCTGGTGGATGTCTTGCCTACCAGTGAGCAAGATATATATCTGCAACATACCTAAATTGGTACTTATGTTATGTCCATAACAGCTATCACTGCCTAGTGAAACGGCCAATTTGTAACCCCATTATAGATTGTTCCATTCCCCGGTATCATGTTAATGCAACATGATGTAACGTGAAAATGGGAAATGGAAGAATACGGAACTTAGGTAAGTTCAAGTTGCTTGGAGTTGTTTACTCTCACCCGGCCCCAAGAGTTTTTGGTGCGCCGGTGAGTATTACACATTGGTGCAGTGAAAAGGAAGGACAGAAGGATGTGATAGCCGTCCAGCTCTCGAGATCTACGAGTGGAATTCGCTTATCAAACCCCAGGCTTGGAAGTGGAAACCTTATAAATGATAGGAAGATGGATATATTGGTATTAGAAAGGATAAGACGTTCTCTCGGAGAAGTAACCTCCCAGCTTGCTTAGCAGGGGTAAGATGGAAAAATCAAAGCAATCGTCAAACTATTATACAGAAATTCTTTTTCTTCAGAAGCAAATATGGCCCGATGGCAATAAGAAATGAAAACAAGAAGAGTAAATATCGCGCCGACCAATGTAAGTCATGATACCTTTTAATGCATATCAACGTCCCAAACCATCCCACTCGCAGAATGAAAGGGAAATTATGCGACGGCAAGTTTGGCAATCACGCCTTGGACGGCGGCGGGGAGGTTGGAGATTTGGTCGGGGCTGATTTCACCAGCAGCGACGACGGTGCGAAGGTTGTTAAGAGCTCCGTAGATGCCGCTTGGGTCTGGGAGTAAAGTCAGTAAGCAACCTGGGAGCTGAGTGTAGGGAAAGGGTACATACTGCCGCTCAGACCAGCAAGGACGTCAGTACCAGTCTGTTGGAAGGTAGCGGGAAGGTTTCCGAATTGACGCTTGACGTCTGCAAACTCGATTAGCAAGGGAATTAGGACCCGAGGAAGAGAAAAAACATACTACCAAGTCCACTGGATACAGCGGTCTCAGCAGTTCCAGCGACACCACCGACAGTGCTTTCGGCGGTACCAACGGCGCCGCCGACAATACCAGTTCCGCCATTGAGAGTGCTTGCAACACTCTCGCTGACAGGCTGGACAGCATCAAGTTGACGCTTACCGCCAACACCATTGAGGAGACCAGTGACGGTTCCAGTAACGCCCTCGAGCTGACGCTTGGAAGCTAGATAGCGAGTTAGTGAAAAAGTTGCACTGAGTACTGGAAAAGAAGACACCTACCACCCAAGACGCCGGTTACGCCGTTCTCGGCGGTGCCAGCAGCGCCACCAACAGTGCTCTCGACAGTACCGACAGCACTACCAGTCACGCCAGTGACACCGTTGAGAGAGCTAGCAGCGCTTTCAGTGATGGGCTGAACGGCGTCCAACTGACGCTTACCGGCGATCCCAGCAGTAAGACCGTCGGCAGCACCCTGGGCTCCAGCAAGAGCTCCCTCAGAGGTGGAGATGCCAGGAACAGTAGGCAGAGCAGCGGATGAGACAACACCAGCGAGGGCGAGAGAAACGGCGAGGCCAGTGAACTTCATATTGGCGGTTGTGTAAGAAAAAAAAACTTCGAAAGAATGACTTCGTTGGGAATGAATGGATAGAAGCGAAAGACGAGATAATGAATGAGTGACTTGATGTGGAAAAGAAGTTTGGAAGGCTGGTTCCCATGCTGATTATATAGACCTTCTGTTCATTGTTGATGAAGAGCTTGCACCTGCTTGGTGAACTCCTCACATGCAATGCAGCTGCGATTATCAGGGGAACAGAGTTTCTCCATAGCATAATTTTGTTCGTCTTTTTCTGAGACAAATCACGATCTGCATGAACTGGACGCCATCCGCTTTACCGCGAAGCCAATCCAAATGATCGGTGTCTAGGGCAGAAGGGATGTGTCCACATGGGTTCCCAATGAAAACTCCCGAGACTGGCGGTCGACTCGATACGGACAAGCTCGAGTGTCTATAGGCAAGGTGCAGAGCTGCCAATGGTACTTTTAATTTCGATTCTTTCAAATAAGATTACTGGCGCTCGAGCTTGAAGCTTGACCGGAGAGCTGCTCACCATTAGTAGCAGCTAGTGATGTCCATATAGTAGCGCTTCTTGAGCAGGAGCGCTCGTCTTTTAGCGGACACCATGCGATTGCAACTGCCTAAGGCGAGACTCTGCGAAAGGATAGAATACAGTACGTCTGCAACATCTAGAGAATCATTGGATAGGAAAAGCAGCCCCATCAAGATGTAGAACTGAGACCTCATCTTAGTTGACATGCGAGGGATGCAGTGGGCGGTTCCACCTGGCGCACTGACTGGGAGTAGACAGTGGAGGTCTACGCAAGGGTAACTCTCCATGCACACCTCGAACGAATAGTCCTCTTAGTGCCCTGCCGATCACCAGAAGATAAAATTGGTCGTCGGTCTTGAACTCCGGAAGATTTGTTTCTTGTGGCTCGGAAAGAGAGAAATGCTCAACGGTTGAATGTCCTTGCGTTGATCGCGCATTGGCCGACCGAGGCCATCGCGACTAATTTGCCCCTATTTGGAAGCACAGACTTAGGCATGAACGACGCCAGATTGAGCCAATTGCTATTATGTTACCCATTTGAGCTGGGTCGGTGTCTTTGGAAGTCGAAATGTCTTCGCAAATGAAAGAGTCACTATTATGAAGTGCAACGGATAGACCTGTACATTACTGTACAATACCGTTCCTGATCAAGCTCTGAGCGGCGCGGGACCAATCAACATTTGATTGGTGGAGTTGGAACGGTTGCCGATCCGCCGAGTTCTGGATTGTATACAAACAACCAAACAACTACCGTACATAAACAACAACATGGTCGTGAAGGACAACAACCGCCGAGTGGCAACCCTGACCGCATGAATTTTTTGGCCCGGTGGCCCTAAAATTTAATTAGGATGTGCTGTCTGATCTCAGGGTGCTTGATTCAAGGGATGGCACACTGTGCTCGAGTGTAAGCTTGCATGGTAATTCAAAGCCCTAAGGATGCTGTGGCCAGATAGAGGGCCCTATGGCAGCAAGTAGCATAAAAGAAGGGACCGGCCTCACGAAGGGGGTAAATTAGCCTGGCCATTTCGACAAACATTGATTTTGACATAGTTAGTATGCGCAGGTACATACTAGGCTCGCCACTACCATTCAATGGAACATAGTCCAGGCTTGAAGATGGCCACTGGGACAATTCTATGGTGGTCATTCGGAATGTTCTGATCTCTCTGGGTTGCCCCTTTCAGGCGTCTACAATGCGGAGACTCAGAGATCCATTACCCACAATCCATGAGATAACACTGCTGACCAACTGCGATTCGCATTGTAAACAACGACAATTGCAGCCAGGATGGCTTGATCTATTTTTTTTTTCTATGGAATATGGGCATCATGATGGACCATACTCAAATTCCAAGTCTGACATTGATTGATGGAAGTAACGTGACTGAGCCAAAAATCTGCTGACTCATCCCACAACGGCTTCAATGCCTCAGGCCACAAAGGGGTTGTCGCGCCAACGTCAAACGCTAGTCCCCAAGTGGACATGCACGGACCAGGCCAAACATAACAGCGGCCTAGCGTGGCATGGCAGCTGCCCATATGAGATTCTTCTCTGTTTTCCATATCCACCCCTCTTCCCCCATCTCTCTCTCAATCTTGTACAGCTCCGGCTTCCTCTGCTGCTTCTTCTTTTTTTTCTAACAGCCAGCTTTATTTTTATTATCTTCCATCCTTTCGAGGTTGTCTACCCACAAGATCTACATCGCCGCACTTGGAGATCCATCAGATCATGAGCGTTTGAGATCTTCCATCTTTCTATTGTTGACAACCTGCGATTCCAATCGCAGCTATTGTCTTCGTTTTCTGTCACGATTTTGATCGGTTCATACCATCTCTGTGACTCAAGCTTGTTTCCTATCGTTCTTTTCGTCCCAGCCTGTTATAGTTGCCGTCCTCGTCTACAGACATAGACAAAATGACAGTTGAAACTGGTCGCGGTGGTCAAATGATCGAATACATCCAGGGTAAGTCGCACCACGCTGATATCTCTCAAAATGGGATGTACGTCTTCCGGCGGGGTCTAAAAGCATATCAACAACCACAGACCGCCTTTATTTGGGCTCCTATGACTCGACGCCAACCTCAAGAACGCCTTTCCCTTACCCGCTGGATGCGCCGAAGTCCCCAAGCAAGAGAGCAGCTCGGGCTCAGCCTACTACTCCCACAAGCAAGCGCCGTTCTCCCGTCTACTTCACTGTGGACGATGTTCTTCTCTACAACGCCTTCCACGCTGATTTCGGTCCCCTTCACATCGGTCACCTGTACCGTTTCGCTGTGTTGTTTCATGAGATTCTAGGAGATTCAGCCAATAGTGACCGGCCAGTCGTCTTCTATAGTAAGACTGATGCGCGTAGTCGTGCCAATGCAGCCTGCCTTGTGGCATGCTACATGGTATTGATCCAATCGTGGCCGCCTCACTTGGCACTAGCGCCAATTGCGCAGGCCGATCCTCCCTACATGCCATTTAGAGATGCAGGCTATAGTCAGGCGGATTTCATTTTGAACATCCAGGATGTCGTTTATGGTGTCTGGCGGGCGAAAGAACAAGGCCTGTGTGGACTGCGTGACTTCAACCTCGAAGAGTATGTCCTACACCACATCATTATTAAAGCCAATGCAATGCTAACGGTTATTTCAGATATGAGAAGTTTGAGCGAGTTGACATGGGTGATTTCAACTGGATCACTCAGGATTTCCTCGCCTTCGCTTCCCCTCAACATCAGCCTGTGGCGCCGATCCCTGCCAACACTCCCGAATACGATGCGCTTCCATCATCAGTCTCCGAAGTTTGCGCCACAAAACTCCCTCTTCCGTTCAAAAATGTCCTTGTGCATTTCGCTACCCGCAACGTTGGTCTCGTGGTGCGATTGAATTCAGAGCTCTACTGCCCATCATATTTTACAGCCATGGGAATCTCCCACATTGACATGATCTTTGAAGATGGTACATGTCCTCCTCTTCAGCTTGTTCGCAAGTTTATTAAGATGGCTCACGATATGATCACCATTAAGAAGAAGGGTATTGCTGTGCATTGCAAGGCTGGACTGGGTCGCACGGGTTGCTTGATTGGTGCCTATCTAATCTACCGCTACGGTTTTACTGCAAACGAGGTCATTGCTTTCATGCGCTTCATGCGACCTGGTATGGTTGTTGGACCTCAACAGCACTGGCTTCACTTGAATCAAATGGCTTTCCGAGAATGGTGGTTTGAGGACAGCATGAAGGAGAAGCTTGCACAATCCGTTCCTGTCACACCGGCTCGGGCTTCAGCGAAGAAGCGTCCCAGCAATGGTCAAGTGGCTACTCCCCCCAATAACAGTCACTCTAAGCGCGCGGCTCTTGGGGAAATTGATCATAATGAAGGTGCTGCCCAACACGAAGAGCACCTTCCTGCTCCTACGCCTGGCCAGCCCCGGAAATCTCACCGCAAGGACTCTCGTCACCATCCTTATGCCAGAACCACATCGGGGTCTTTGGCCGTTGAGCAGAATGGAGATCGCACACACCGTGGCCACCGCCTCAGTAACGACAGTAGCGAGAGCGAAGAAGAGATTCAATTGCGCATGCTTGCTAAGCAGCGCGCATCCCGATCCCCTGTTGCATCCCCAACCTCACGCTCCATCAGCTACTCCGCGACTGTCACTGCCAGTTATACCTTGGCTGATGACATTCATGAGGATCGGGAGAACTGGGTAGAAGCTGCTGCTCCTAAGACCCCCACCAGCAGAAAGAGTGCCAACGGCCCAATTTCAGTCAGCAAGGTCCGCTCTAGCCCCCGGCGGGCAACTGATAGCAATAAGAGCGAGAGTCGCGGGGTGCGTAAGACCAGTGGCCGCGTTGGCAGTACTTCTAGCCCGAACAGAATTGCTCGCACTATCCAGTAATGGGCAGAGTATTTATAACCGTGGATGCTTCCGCAGCTGTGTTGCGGCCTTACCTACTACTATTCTTCTTTTCCCTTCGGGGAACCTTGTGCATACCCCCTTTTTGCTCCTGCATTCCGAATTTTAATGTTCTTCTTCTCACTTCTTCATTTTCAAGTTTCTGTTTGGGTTTCATGGTGTTATTCTGGGTCCTGGGCATGTTTTGCACGGCGTTTTTGGTCGCACTGCTGTTGATATGTGAATCGCTGGATAATTTGGAAAAACTTCGTGGTTCAGGGTCTGCTTGGGTTTTGATTCCGATTACACGTTTCACTTTATCGGTTTCTTGTCTCATGACCATGCTATGGTGCTTTGTTACGAATTGCTTTCTCTCTGTCCGTTCTACGGCGATACGACAATTTGATCTCATGAATTCGCTAAATGTTCATTCGTAATAGTATTTTTACCATCATCTGTTGGTTCATACAGGCATTCCTCGTTAGAATGGGATCGTCTAGATCTGCGGAGCGTTTACTATGCCGTCCCCGGTCAATGGGATCTCCTTCAGGTATTATGTCTAAAACGACCTGGAGTCGACATCCATGAATTGCAAGTATCCGAATCATCGTGCTGGAACATCTGCGCTCCATGGGCTCACAACACCTAAATCACTTGATGAATCAGGACTCTCGTCTGCGCATGTGACTATCTCGAATGCCTCGAGGCCCATTGATGCAGCCACCAAGTCAAGCCACTTTTCTGGAGGCGGCAGACTCTCTTCATGGTCCTGTGTTGAAGATGGGTTTGGACGAATATTCCCATAAAATGCCAATTTCGAGATGAAACGGAATGGCAATGGGTCATAAACCTTTGTTCCGGTGCTGAGTTTTGGAGCATGGACCGAATTTTGAACTTCGTCACTGTCCAGGAAATCGAGTAAAAGCTGAAAAATGTAGAAACATTGACTGGTACCACGCAAGACACTGTTGGCGAACTCTTGTGGGAAAGTTGATGGGATAGGACCGATGAAGTCAAGGTTCTCGGCATCGTTGGTGATTGAGCCGTCGTTACGCCATCGATATGTTTCCACCGTTGCAGCAAGACGAAGCCTTGTGGAGAGTGATTCCAGAGACTGACTGCTGTATTGAACTTGAGTGGCTATTCGTCGAGCTTCTTTGGGTGGATCCGATGCCGTATATAGTCTGCGCGCTTGGACAACTAGTCCCGGAATTTTAGAGACCTCCATAAAAATACGATCTTGGATATCGATAAATAAAGCAATGGCTTCATCAACACGGGGAGACGCCATGTCCTCCCTCCTGATTTGGTCAATGTGTGCTTGCCATTCCGGCCTCGCGAAGATGCATTCTGTTCCGTTTACGAAAGCTTCGGCGACGAGAAAGCTGCGGAAGGATAGGTAAAGACAGCGATCGAACCCGGTGAGATGGGCAGCTGGACCGCGATGTGCCATTAGAAGGGCTGTTCCGGCGGCATGGCGAGCCCATGAATCTGTATTTGTTCGGGAATATGCTTCAAAGAGACTGAGGACGATTGTTATGCTCACACTCTCTGCCGATTTCATTGCGCTGGGATCACAAATTCGAGTTCCGAATAAACGCAGTGCCTTGCTGTATACTTCGCGGCTGGACCTTTGTAGTTTCGTATCTGTATGTACATGGCCCATGTGCATCGAGTTGACACAGTAGACAGCTGCATCGAACGCGGGGCTTTGCCCTATGTTTTGGGCAACGTATTGTGTCCATGGCACGTGGACTCGATACTTGTTTAGCCCGAACCAGCGTGTGAAAGCAGAGAGAACGAATGAACCGAATATGACGGGTTGTTGCTTATCCATCGAGCGAGCTGTGAGAGATGGCACGATGCGTTCGTCGATCGAAGTGGAAGGTAGAGTTTTTGTCCGGTTTCGTTTCTTGCCGAATCGCTGATGAAGCTTTTCTCCTTCATCCATGAATTTGTGAGACCTTGTATATCCGGGGCAGTCGACGCCATATCTTTGACATTGGGTACACTCTGGGCGTAGCAGGTCGCACTGATATCATGGCCGTGTTAGCTGTTTGCCGACGGGTATGGAAGTATATGCCATACTATGGTACTACTGGTAGGAGTAATGGTGGACAAATTCAGGACTCGGAACTTACTTTCACTCGCCTCTGGATGCAGGTTTGGCATCCTTTACTCTTAGGAACACCGACCATATTCAGAAGGGTTCCCGAGATATAGTCTTTGGCATTCCCGATTGGCGACTACAGAATCCAGTGGGACACTCTCCCCTGGTTGTGTGTTGGATTCGAAATTTTTTTTTCTTTTTTCACCGATAATTCAAGTTCATGATGTGAGAGCACAGCCCTTCGTGCCGTCACTAACAGCAGAACTTGCTGGGGGCATTCGATTGCGAGAACCAGAACAGGCCACTCGTCTGCGGCTGAAGTATCCAGCGAATACTACCTCGACGTCAAAACCAAATCTGCAGTTTCTCTTCTGTTTATAGAACGGACCAAAAGGGCTCTAGCGCGGTTAGTGTTTGGTCGCCATAGACTAATTTCACGCGCAATGATTATTTAGTCTCGGGCAGACGTGCATGAGGTGGAATCTTTTCCCTCGAGGAAACAAATATTAATAGAATAGCGGGACGAAATAAGCCAGAGGGCTCCCTGAACATTGAGTTTGGACCCTGGGAACCGACGACCCGCTCAAGCGAGCCAATAGACATATCGAAGGTGGACGCCAAGATAGCTCCGAGTTTAAACCATGGCTGTTGGAGGCTTTTGCTTTGTTCGCGGCTTGGCTTGAGACAGAAATCATCGGTGGACGCCGAGCCTTGAAGCAAGAGACCGGCTTTCTGTAAACCAGTGTCATTGGTAAGCCTTGAGATTAGCCCAGTACCTGGCAATCTATGCTGGTTGGTGGAGAGTGAGAAGATGCAATCTGACGAATATTTGAATGGGCCGTCAAATAAGCTCGAGGCCAAGCCGCCTCGTCCAAAGATCTGGTTCGGTCGTGCCCCGAGCGAACATTGTGCCTGTGAAAGAGTGCAATTCCGTATGATTGAATGGCGCTGATGATTGTTCATGGTCTGATATTCTCAATTAAGATACCTCGGCCTGGCCATTTGCGGATAATATTATGATGTATAGCATGGCATCTTGAGTAGTTCATGAAGGTAAGACTTGCAAGTGAAATCTTTTTCCACCACTCATGAAGCTGGTAGAATACACATGGATTTTATACTTAGAGATGAAAGGGAAATTGTACACTAATAGCTTGTGAGATTTCACTGTACTAAGCTAGGGACTGTGGTATGAAACAACCCAGCGTTATCATGTCAGAGTTGATTTCTTCGAGTCTAATATTCCATATTTGCGACGATCTAGATAGCTCTATGTCCTCCTAAATTGTTCCAGCATGTTGCGTGTGTCAAGAAGAAAACTGATCAATACTTTCATCGATACATGCACTTCCCCTGCGTGGACGACAGGTCGAAAAGTCGAAAAGTCCTTACATCCCACTGGTGAAATTGATTAGCCGAGGATTTGAGACCACAGACATTCTTGTTAGCCCCACCAGACCCTCAGGATCGCCTGTCAGACACTGCTAGAGCCCCCCCCCCTAATACCACAATGGTTGTCCGATGGCCACATGTTCTATACTTATGTAGTTCCATGCCGTATTTAAATTGACCAAAGATCTATACGAGGCTCTGCAATCGCCGTCGCATACATATTAGTTACTATAAACGCGACGCTAACCGCTTCGGGCCGCTCGGCTTCTTATTTTTCTCCCCTTCTTGATTTCTTTTCTGTTTGCCGCTCACAACTCTCAATACGATCCTTGTAAATATTACGGCGGGGATGAGAAACAGTGACCGGCACTCAAGTCTCCCAGCTACTCGCCGGAATGGAGCTCCACAGTCTTGTGAACCCTGTCGGCGGTCGAAGCAACGCTGTGACCACGAGAGGCCCATCTGTCGAAGATGCGCGGGGAAGCGTCTTGGCGATCAATGCTATTATCATCCTGCGCCAATGACTAGACGGACACCGGACCAGGCAAATCAACAACCTTTATCTTCTAATAGATTGACCAGTCAGCCATCATCCAAGTAAGAAATCAATATAGGTCCCTTTGTCGTCGCAATGTACGCAGTCAATCCCTGACTAGTCATTACTATTTAGTGCGTCGAGTCCCGGCTCGCTGGGTGGTGGTCGACTCTTTGTTCCTCAAGAGCCCCCATCTACTCTCCCAGGATACTTGGGGTCTACGAGCTTCTCGGCAGTGCTCACTGAACATCGTAATGAGATTCAATTCGAGCCCGAGGGGCACCCTGATCCCTGTCCTGTCCTGACAGTAGAGCCAAACCGGGTCCAGACCGGAGCAGAGGTTCTGCTGTTTCTTTACAATCTTAAAGACCGTCAGAAATTGTTGGATCGATTCTATCTTCGAACATGGAATGCCATTGTTCCGGAGGTCTTATTGCGGGCTGCTGCTATGTCCATTGACAGAATTTTTGAAGGCTTTCATACCAATGATTTGATCGCCCAATTTCAAAATCTCGCCACGCAGATATTCCAAAATACTTCACGGCCAATGACAATTCACCAATCTATGACGATACAAGAATACTGTGATACCTTTTGCGGGCCGAATCTTCGCTGGGAAGTTATCGGTAATCTCTTTTCGATATTTGGTCAGCAATTAGTGATAACCCCAGACAATGACCCAGACTTCTCTCAGGGATCGCAGGACCCTCGAGCAAAAGACCGACTGTTGGAGCAAGTTGTCGTGGCGAGCACTATCTGTCTGAACTTTTGTGACCAGGCCTCCTCTGCCAATGAGTTGTTGGCATATCTGCAGTACAATGATGTTATGCTACAAACTCAGCAGTACGGAGATTCAAGTTCGTTACATGACCTGGTTAGCCTTTCAGAATCATGACTTTCTAACTGCATATCTTAGGCTACCAAGCATGGCGTCGTCTGGGTGATCTGATAGCAACAGTCTATGCCGCGGGCTTACATACAGACGGAGAAGATCACGATTGCCCTTTCTTCCTCCGCCAATGGCGAAGAGGCTGCTTTATCTCAGCCTTTTACATGGATAAGCTACAGGCAAGCTTCGTTGGCCGCCCGCCTCTAATGAACTATCGTTATTGCAATATAACACCTCCTCTGGATCTAAGTGATGATGTTCTAGTGCTGGGAGGTGAAGCACTGAACACAGCGATCTCCGAGCTTGATGAGAATGGCTGGAACACCCATGGGGGTCGTTATCGCATGACCCCTTCTCGATTACGATTCCAACTATCGATTTACCGGGAACAAACTCTTGAGCTTGCCCTCGGGACTCATCAACCACAAGAGTTGGTACAGAAGATACAGTACGACTTCTCTTAATGGGTGCTACAACATGCTGGCTAACCTCTTGTTTTACCGGACAGGGATATCAAACAGAAAATTCGCAGTGTCTGGGATTCTACCCCTGACCAAATTTGCTATGATCGCCGGAAAAATGACGACTTTCATGATGGGTACCTGACAATTGTTTACATGTATCTGAATTACCTTTATACTTGCTTTTTGCTTCAAAGGACATTGATGAAGAATACAAATACTGGACAGGAATCAGTATGCGACATATCACGTCAGATACTGTCCATTGTCATCAGCATCACTTCCACTCGCACACCCATGGTAGATCTCGACCGGCATTATTCTTGGATAGTAAGTTCTTCTTATACCCGACTCTCATCCTATACAACGCGGATCATCACTTGTTAACAATGTGTCCAGGCTCTTACTTATGGTCTACCATGTGCCAGTGTTCTTCTACTTGAATTATTACACCAGTCTCATGGGCCTGGTCCCCATAACGTGAAGCTTCCTCGATCTGAGCTGATTCGTAACCTGAGTGTCTTCATATCATTGTTGTCCTGGGTATCACGTCCCGGTCATGGGAATTATCATACATGCAAAGAAGCCGAGAAAAAGCTCTCGCAAATTCTTGACCAATTGCTCGATCCGCAGCCCGTTCACGCAGAGATGGTAGACGATGTCACGTCTGGTTTGTCTAGCTTTCTGGACTGGTCGAATTACAATGCTTGGGACTTCAACACAGAGTATTTCCCTGCAACGGATGGGTTTGCACCGTGAAAGACATAGTCGTTCAAGCCTGTTGATGATCTACGCCAGAAGTGTACGCATGGTCATCTTCAAATCATTCAGTCATAATAATTGTGGGCAAATGTTCACATGAGGGGAGAGTGAATAACAAATCAGGATCACGCCAGTCAATCAGCTTGCTTCGTGGCCCCCCCGGGAACAATTATCCCAAATTCCAGGATAATCGGGTCATTCTTCACGTCATACCATCCATACATAATCGTTTCTTGGAGGGTTGTCTACCACAAAGTATGGGCGATGACACAAAGGGCAGTTGTAATGATCTCCAAGGTACCATTTCTCCAAGCACTCCCGGTGGAAGACGTGAAGGCATTTCAGCTCGCGGATTTCCTCGGAGCGGTTCACCTGTTCCAAGCAAACAGCACTGGCAATAGTGTTAGCACTGATGCAATTCTGTGAGGAGAGACACGAGTCATGGAGGAAGAGATGTATGTTACCAAACAAATTGCCCGTCGACGGCCTCGGAAAGCCCCATCTTGCCTTTTGTAGTAGTCCACCATTGTTCCAGAGTGCGAGTGGGCGAAACAGCATCCAAATTGCGCAATCTTTCGTCTGGATTTTTCCTTTGGCGCATGAATGTCTGGCGATCGCGACGATTGACAACTATTGTGAGTCTGCAAGCGTTTGCATCAGTACTCTTCAATAGCGCTTATGGTAACACGGGTCGGGGAATAATATCCAAGGAGATAAAAACCTGTACAATACATCGCTTTCAAAAAAAAAAAGAGAGAGAGAGAGAGAGAGAGAGAGAAGCACATAAACTGTAAAAGCATTCAGAGCAGAAATATCGCACTCACAGAAGACTCAAAACTATCAGCATCACTACACCCAAGCCAATGCCCAACACAATAGCCATATGGCTCGTCTTGAGAGAATGGTCGTCCGCCATGTTTCTTCACCCTGGATTTGTTGTATCCTGTTGCGCGATAGTTAGCTAGTGGATCAGACCACCCGAGACCATCAACTATCTCTCATGAGCCCAGCATCTTGTGCCCATTCACCTTTGGAACTTGAAAAGAGAAGCGAACGAACCTGCACACCTAGATAGATATCGAGCGCCTCGTGAGGCTCGGGTGATCAAACGAGGATACAACCCTGCGTGCCCCTCAGATAAAAGAGCTCCTCTTGCCCACAGGGGAAAGATGATCGACCGAAGCGGGGAGCAGAGCATCCACTAAGACAACAGCTGTGCGATGCGATCATGGCCTGTTGAGAGGGGATCGTTGGACCAATCGCAGAGTGTGGCGCTCAAAGGGATGGACGAGCCAAGGTGTAAAGCGGCTGGGAATGCTGATCGGCTGAATTGTCCATATTTTGCGTTTTTCAATCTTCTTTACCTTTTCCTTTCTGTTGTGGAACAAGCGAATGGTCATGTGGAGGAAGTGTTGGAGTGGAGGAAATTGTCTTGTACGACTTGGAAGTTCTCCAGATTGTCCGTCTGTTTGCCCTAACTCCAGTTTACTTTGGTATACTCCGCACTGAAACCAAGTCAACGTCCACATCTTCCCCTTTTACTCCACTAACTCTCCACTCTCGTACTTTAAATTTGAAAGTCTTGGATTATCCGCAGCTGACATTCGATCTTTGACATCTGACAACCAACTACCGGCGTCTAGTGGATTACTGCGTTCTCTACATTTGTTGCCGAGACCCCCGCCTCTTCTTTCTCTGTCCGCCCAGCCTCATCGGGTGTTCGCTCTAATATACGCTGCCCAAATAACTCGTCGATTTCCTCCAGTGTCTTCTGCTTGGTTTCCGGGAAGAAGAAGAATATCACGGGAAAGGAAATGCACAAGTCTTCATCAGATGGCCAGAGGTCAGTTCGGGAATTTCACTTCTGGAGACAAATATCGAGTAACTCACTCCATGCCACGAAGATAAAATAAAATCTCCATTGAATTTGACCCAACGCGATGGGGGACACTTGATTCCAAAGTGTACTAACCGCCCAGTTTCCGATCGCAACAGCAAATGCATTACCCTTCCCACGGATTTGCATAGGCATGACCTCCGCCATGTAGACCCTATCTGAATATCAGCCTCCCAAACTATTTGATAAGGTATTGGGGGTATTTTGAGCGAGAGAGGCTTACCAACTACATGGCCCGAATGACATGGAAAATATCACCGACACCGCAAATATAAAGAAAACCCCACCGATGCTATATCCGATTCGCTGGCCGTTCTCGTTCTGTGAATTGAGCGCTGCCTCGCAGATGAGTGCTAGTGATATTCCCACCGTGCCAAATAGCATCGGTCGACGACGGCCAACTCGATCGAGGAGGAATACCACAAAAATGAGATTAGCGACTGGACCCACACAATTGTATAGGCCTGCGACAAGGGTGTTTCGGTTTCCGGTGAAGCCTAGAGCTTTGTACATGATTGTTTGGTAATAACCAATTACGTTGATGCCTGTCATTTGGGTGAAAAGCTGAACAGCAAGGCCGTGTCTAGACAAATGATGAAGTTAATTTTCCATCTCATACCCGAAAAGAGAGCACTGGGAATAAAAGATAAGGGCCACACATACAGCATTCGAATGCGCCATTGTGGAACTGTGAACATAGGTGTCCATCCTTGCGCTGCAATGCCCTTCTCAGCCTCGATTGTCCGGCGGATCTCACTGAATTCAGCCTCAATCCATTCTTCATTTGTTCCGTCAAAGTGTAGTTTCCGCAAAACTCGCATTCCTTCTGCGTAATGCTCTTTCTCGATAAGATACCGCGGCGACTCGGGAAGGAATATCATACCAATGATCAGAACCATAGCTGGGACAACCTGAAAAGCGAGTGGGAACCGCCATTGGAACTGGCTGGTTTCGGGGGCATGCAGGGACCCGTACCCGATCCAACTATTGCCCATAATCGAGTCAGTTATTGCTGTCAATGATCACAAAAGACCAAGGAGCCATGAATGAATACATACGTGCTAACTATAAAACCAATACCAATCATTTGTTGTGCCAATCCAACAATCAAACCTCGAGATCTCGGATGGGCAAGCTCAGCTTGGTAAACCGGTACGGACATGGACATGAGACCAACAGCCCATCCAGCCAGGATTCGGCCAACCAGTATCATTGAGAGATTCTGTGCACTTGCCTGTAGAATGGCGCCTACGAGGCATATGAAGGCTCCCACTTGAATAGTAATTTTGCGTCCAAATCGATCCATGGTCAAGCCGCCTTGTAAGGATCCGATCACAGCTATTTGGGACGGTCAGCAAATCTCTTTATTTCCTGCGTCAAGCGATTACTTTACCTCCACCCGAGAAAGTGCTGTTGATCGCTCCCACGATCGCAGAAGTCTGCGTGGTTTTGAAGTAGGACAGGAAATTGGGTGATTCGATCACATCTGTCATAACCCCACTATCATAGCCAAACAGGAACGATCCCGTCGCAGCTAAGACGGCAACAGAGATAGTAAATTGTCGACCCATGGCGAAGACTATGGTCAATAAATTCAACCCAGGACTATGAGATTCACGTCAATGGAAGGGGAGAACGTGAGCCAACAACCCAACACAAATAGGCTCTACATGGTATACAGATGGATGATCCGTCTTCAAACCCCCTTTTAATGCGCGACGTGCAGTGATTGCTTGAAATGCGGGGCAACGGGCGCAAGTCCCTAGAGGTTGACAGGGGTATAAGAAAGAAGCGAGGGAGAAAACCCGGGGATGACAGTGGCGTTATATTTTCCTTGGACTTCGATTCATCATCTCCACGAGAGCCGAGTTCTCCAGCCTATCACGGCCCGTCGACAATTTAAATAGTAGCCCGATGGGTTCCCGGTGTGCCGACGGCTCCCCCGCATCCGCCCCATGATGTTATGAATAAAATGGGGTTTTCGCTTCGAAATTAACCGTTCACAATTTATGAACCTGTGCAATAGTCCATTCTAACGGTTATGGCTTGGTATCGGATATTTTGACATGGGATTGTAATTAAACAAAACGATCATAGTCATATGCTTTGAACCCTTCGTAGTACGTAGATGACACCTTTTTTGCTCATTCAAGGTCTGCAACCTACATTGATAATTCTCTTGGGCATCTATGCACAGACAAGATCACCTTATGAGCGGTAGGGCCAAGTCAACTGAGTTGAAGCGAGACTGCCAAGATATGCCAGGCCCTCAAGGAATGCAGTGCCAGTCTATGCTGAACTGATGTGCTGATTGGTGCTAGCGGTCTCAATACTAGATAGCTCGATTGAAAAACGGGACATGTTAGACACTGTTCAATGTGTGACCATGTACTAATAAGTACTGGTAGCTATGACCTGGGCATGTCAAAGTAGTTGTTTGCTGGGGTTTTATCATCGACCGAAACACAGTGTGCTATACACCCTAGTATGAAGCGACCACTGCGCAACGTTGAGAAGGCTTCTATCCCACATAGCTGATTCGGAGGTCATGAGTCAAATTTTTCTGATAGGACTTATAAGTACTAGTATTCCAGTACTTCCAATCAGCTTCTCAGATTGTAGTCGGCTTGAGAACATTCCATCTATTTGAATGTCAAGACAGGGGAAGAAGCAGTACTCCCAAGCCCTCCGAGATTGAAATAAGTCTTTTTTCCGCCTTAAAAAGGTAGTGTTGGTGGTGATATAGACCTCACACGGCTGATGTATAAACTTAGAAAGAAAGACCTTGTTAAGGAAAGCTTTGATGAGGTTGTTTATTTGTTTATTTTTTCCTGCGGCTCGTTTTTTATATAGTTTCTCTGAAATGACCCACACGACCCTCACCAGAATATACATACATCTACCACCTAAAGAGTATTATCAAGTGCCACATGCAAACTTGGATTGTCAACTATTCAAATTGGTTTAAACGAAGCCCTTTAAAGCAAGAGCATTGGTACATTAATAGACACCAAATTATAAAATCATTTGATGCTGTTACTTCCAAGCCTTCATTTGGATGCAAGTTGCTGCATGTCGGGACTGGGTGATCACGTGAGCACGTGTCGCACCGCGTCTGCACCTTTTCAGACGGGGAATTTTCACATCGATGATGACACGCGAAATGCTGGAATACCAGCAACAGGCGTTAAACCTCCAGGCGAGGACCCTCAGGAGGCTGAGGATTCCTAACATCGCGCGCATTCCAGCAAGGTGACGTGGGACACGCGAGGGCCCCATCCACGTCCAGGACATAGTGGAGACCTCCCCGAATTACCTCCGACTCCACGGCGCGTTTACTGCGGTGTATTGCATTTGACTATCCCGAACAGAACGTGTTCACGCTGGTCAAGAACACAATTCACGGAAAGATTTCACGGCGAATTGGTAACAGAAGGTACTATTCCAACTGTATGAAAACCAAAAAAATCCTCTAAAATATTAACAAGATCCTAGACAATATCTCCAAAGGTCCAAGTACCAGGTACCTCGGAGACGGCGAGCGAGACTAGCGCGGCCACGTTCCTGCTACCCTCCGCGTCCACATCGCGACGCGATTTGCATATTCTACTCTACACCAGCCCCGTTTTCTTTTGGATTTCACTTTTCTCTATTCCTTTTGTGCTTTCTTCTTTTTAATTCAGCGCTTCATTTGGATCATTCCCCCTTCTTCCCCTTTCCTTCCAACATCCATGCTCCTCTAGTCAAGCAAACTATGTCCGATCTGGAGTCATCGGTGGCCGTGGCCGCCTCCTCCTCACCATCTCTCCCGGCCGCCGACTCCAATTCTCTCAACTATGCCTTCCTAGTACACTCCCAGAAGACTCTCACTCAGAATTTGCCGCCTCGCGTCGATAACAAGCTTTTGGCTCGTCAAAAAAGGCGCCGAACTAGGTATGTTGGTCCGCTGGAGATTGGTTCATTACGCGTCTTTATTAATCGCTATGGGTGTACCAATATAGTCCGGAGGATCATGCAATTCTTGAGGCGGAATATCAAAAAAACCCCAAGCCGGACAAGGTTGCTCGCACCGAAATTGTAAATCGCGTCTCACTCGGCGAGAAAGAGGTCCAGGTAGGTGATGCCAAGACCTCACGGTCTAAAAATCTCCCTCTAAACCGTGTTGACCCGCATGACTGATTTTCACAGATTTGGTTCCAGAATCGCCGCCAGAACGACCGCCGTAAATCGAAACCGTTACAACCACACGAGCTTCTCGCGCCACGATCAAGCATGTCCGACTCGTCGGGACTTTTGCCTAGTGATGATAACGCGTCCGGGGAGCTAGGATTCTCAAGTGGGGCGGAGCAGACAGAAAATCAGGACCGACCCGAAGAATCACGACCGAAATCATGGGGTGGTCAGTTGTTGCAGTTATCTGATCCATCAGACCCAGTAACTGGTGACAAGGAAGAACCGGAATTACCGCCGCACAGCACACAAACAAGCGTGGCAACAGAGGTGGTGGAGGATACCCCGCCAACCACACAAGAAGAGTTTCACGGGTCCTATTCAAGACGAAGCATGAACGAGCAGAGCACTGAAGAAGAGTCTTTGCTGTATTTGCCAGCACCAAAGCGGAAACGCTCACTGTCCGAACTTCGAGGGGAAAATAGTGGGAAGCAGTCAGCGGTAGATGTGAACACCACGCCAGTCAAGTCGCCTCCTTCATTGCGGCTGTCATTATCATTTGATGGTGAGGCCATGGTCAGGAAAGAGGATGAGATGACACCGTCGCCGCCCAAGAGCCGAAACGCATTGCGTATTGCCATGTCGTCGGATGGCAAAGCCGTAATCCGTGCAGAAAATGAGCCATCGCCCTCCAAGAACCGGGCAGCGATGTTTTCAGTGCGCCGCACAAAACTTTCCGGCCTTCATCGAAGTAGTAGTGCAATTTTCCCGGCCACCCCGCGGGCGGGCACGACCGAGAAAGATCGAAGCTTTGGCCGATCTCGCGATCCTCGTAACTGGGAATCGTTCTTCGACACAGACGCACGAAGTGCCTTATCCACTCCGAATAGCTCTCAAACCGCTCCCAACGCCTCTCCTAGCCTCTTCCAATCCCGATCTAACCGCACATTGTCCCGAAGTATGTCAGGGAGACAGAGCTTTGTTTCAGTACATGCTGATGCAAGCCGCACACCTATATCACAAGCCATGGGAGAGAAAAGGCGAAAATTGTCACGGACAGTTTCTTCCTTAGGAAGATTAGAGACCGAGCGGACCCGGTCATTAAATCAATCTTTCAAGCCATCCACGCGGCTGACTCAGTCCGGTAAACAAGACCTGGACATAGATGCTGGTGACTCTGACAAAGAGAATTGGCTTCCAGGTACACGAGCAACACCTATTCGTCGGCGTCCAGCTTCTCAGGTACAGCGTCCCGCCTTGCGGGAAGCAAACCGTAACCGGGGACTGGGCATTATGCCTAACGGGGGCAAGCGCAATAGACCATATGCATCTGGCACTCAAGCCAAGGCCCCGACAGAGTTAAGCGCAGATGTCTCGAGCTTTATGAGAGGGGATTCCGGGGGCAGTCAAGAGGATGACCTAGACTGTGTTCAGGGTCTCCTGTCCCTCAGTCAAGGGGCATGGAGATAACCCTTGACAAATCCAATGACCGGACACCGGTGCATATCAAAGTCTTTGGTCAATACCTTTTGGGAATACCTTTTTATTGTCTTGTCGTTTTCCTTTGTTCAGCCTTTATGTATTGGTCCTATTTTCTTTTTTCTCCCTCTTGATTCGCGATGTGAACTTGTTAAGCGGTCTTCGCCACATCTGTCACGTGAACTACATGATCCCCTGTTTCTACGACGTCCTTTGGCCCTCGCAAATTTTTGGCTTCCCCTTTTCTTATACGAAATATTTGGACCTATCTGCTTGGCTTGTGTGGATTACCCGCAACAAGGGTCTTTTGAATTGGCGATAAGCAGAATGCTGTTGAGGACTGGACGACGGGAATGTCTACCGGTATAGATCAACTAATCCTGGAATGAAACCCTAACGACCAATTGATTGAATTTCGAGCCTGAAAGTGAGGATAAAGATTCTGGAAATAGAGCATGAATCTTGCAAGAACTTCGTGAATTGTAGTCTGCAATATAATGATCCAGTGAATGCAATACTTTGAATCAATGGCACTGCCAAGTATGCAATGGGATATCATCTGTCACGATTGAGCCCAAATGGCAATGCAAGATATTAGAAACAGATAATGTGAATGTCAATCAACCATACCAACCTTGGTAGGGTTGGAACCCTACATTCAAAAAAGCAAAAGTGCATCCCAAAGGGAGGGTCCTCTAATCATTCACTTCCCACCAGCAGAAGGCAATGAATCATCCCTTGCAATCCCAACACCAACACTCCCCAATCCAATCCTTTCACAAACCTGAACAGCAGCCCTCTCCCCACTCCAATAAGCACCAGTAGTAGTACCCAATGCCACAAACGGCGCCGTATGTTCTCCCGCAAACCAAATCCCACGCTCAAAACCAAGTCCAACACCCGAGCGCAAAGCCTCGATATCTTTATCACCGGCTTCCAATCCAACCTGGAAATTGCAATATGAGCCATTGCCCGCGTAGGGGTCTAGTTGCCAACGCGTTGCTAGGATTGAGGTTGGTTTGCAGGATGGCGAAGTTCGATCGTAGCCTGGGAGTTTTGAGTAGAATGGTTCTAGGATTTCTGTGAGGATTTGTTTGTATTCTGCGGATGATTCGTTCAATCCGGCTATTTGGTTCACTATGTTTGTACCGCAGGCTCCGTAAGTGTAGAATAGAAGTGTTGGGTGGTTACATGGACTTGGGAGGTCGGCTAATGAGAGACACTCTTGGTTCCATTCGATATTTTGCGGATGGGGTGTGTAGGTTGGTTCGAGAAATTGCACGAAGACGGGATTTGTGCTCTGGTCGTCTTGAGTATTGCTGGAAGGGGTGTTTTCTTTTGACAGGTTCTGCCAAAATGCCTCGGGGAATTTCACATATATCTTCTCTAACCGGCCATAGGAGATATTATCAATGGCTTTGAGAAGCCGACTCGGGAGTTGTGGGTTGAAAGCTTCTGTATTGCGTTTCAGCCAGCCGAGTGGACAGGTGACGACGAGTTGATCGAAGCTGTATGTTTCGCCCGAAGCGGTGGTTACACTGACTTGATGTTGATGCGAGTCCCCTTCAGTTCGAAGTGGGGTGTCGATTTTGATGACAGGATGATTGAAGCGAATATCTGCTTGGGTCAACGCCCTTGCTGCGACATGTTGTAATATGCGTCGATAAGTCGAGGCCACAAAGTAATTGTCTGGAAAAAGTCATCAGATGATAAACGTTCAGTGCTATTAGCAGATAGAAATCACATACTCCCATCGATGCACTCTTCTAGTCGGAAAAATTTGAGACTTTGTCTCTCGATAGAATCCCCAACATAAGCACCCCATAGCTTGCAAGAATCCAAGCAGAGCTTTTTCTCTTCCTCGGAGAAATCGGTCTTTTCTAACTTCTCTTGGATGAAGTCATACAGGCTTTTTTCTGGTGGGATACTGGCACAATGGTGGTTGCTATACTCGAAAGCTTCGTCGATGATCGTCCAGACAGCTTCTGTTGCTTTCGTGGCTTTTGCTTCATCGATGAGTTTTCCATCACAGGATATGGATAGATTTTTCCCTTCTGGGTCGTGGGCCACAGTCTGAGTTTCTTCGGCGATGGACGAGATGGGATTCTCCCCAGTCCCATGGATCCAATTAGGGCCCCTGTATTACTATATTAGTATATCCGGTTATAATAAGGGGTGTGTCGAAAATGTGATTAAGCAGATGAGCCATTTATACGTACAAATCTATCAAATGGCCCTCCAATTCATTTTGATGCACCTAGAGACGTGAAGAAGAAAAACTTAGCTCAAGCCCATTATCATGCCAAAAACAGCCCAGCCCGAGCCCCAGCAAGGGTTCAAGGTACAAAGTAGTGCAAGACAAGCATACCCGGCCACCGATGCGATCCCGCGCTTCTAGAATAGTTACTCTGGCCCCGTTTTGAATGAGAATATCAGCGCAGCGTAAGCCAGAGATTCCCGAGCCCGCAATTCCAATGTGAGGTTTCGACTCCATTGCGTGAGAACGACAAAAATATCTGACAGGCTGATTTGGAATGCCACGAATGTATTTGCTAATGCCAGTTTTGAACATGAATAGTCGCGACAGAGGGAATGGAAGAAAACCGACGTGATTGATGTCTTCTGATTCAAGGCGGGGGGGATGCTTGTGCGCGGGTTGATTGGCTGTCGGTGGATCTATGGGAAACGCTTAGGCGCGGCTGATTCGCGTGGACTTTTTTTTTTTTGAAAAATTAACGGGATATTTTGAGGAAATGCAGGATGGTCTGGATTACGCAAAAGGTCTACGCAGTTTCACTTGAAGCAATATTCACGATGTGTGAAAGACATATAATTTGAACTCAAAGATGCACCTGGCATCTACCAAGGTACTTGTAAAGCAAAGACCAGTGAGTGAACTGCACTGGATGGTATCTGGCGCAACGAAAAGGACACAGAAAAGCAGAAGAAAAAGCAAATCAGCCAAAAAAAAAAGACAATAGAACCTCCAGGAAGAACAGAAATAGATATGCCCAGCATAAAAAAATGAGATATCGAGCCGTGGGCCCACTCATATATCCCTCCTGTCATTTGGTAAAATGAGAAGACAGAGAGGTGTGCCGCCGTAAGAAAACTCCAGGGTGTGATGTTATCGCTTTCTGAGGATGGATGTCGGTAGAATAGATATGTACGAGTCAGCTGAATGGCGAGACGGAGTGAAAAAATCGAGTCGACATGGTAGAAGACGGCGTTAGACCGATTTTGGTGAGCGAGGGAGCCCGTACTTCGTGAGAGATCAACTCTATGTACGAAAATTGGGCATTCCGAATGATGAAAGTTCATAGCGAGGAGTTAGGCCGACGACTAGACCTTGCGTCGGAGTAGGATAAAATGCCGAGAGGCACAGATAGTTAATCCAGATGCAGTTTGATCGGTCCGATTTCAGTCTTCCCAAATAGTCTCCAAATCAAGGTCCTGGCGACGCTCAGCACCACAGACACTCCATCGTTTTCGCTTATCGCTTCGAGGGGCGTATGCGCTAGAACCACCTCGGACCACGCCAAAAGAGCTGGATGGAGATGAGGTATCGGAAATACCGCGCCGCCGATTGGTGTTGCTCGCTACATCAGCAGCATCGGCAGCGGCTTTAAGCTCCGCAATGCGACCCTCATCCTCAAGAGCCTCGGCTTCTGCATCAGGAATGTCGGGAATGGTTTCGAGAGACGAAATGCTCGGGCTTCGGGAGCGTATACTGGAAGGAGTTGAGGGTACGGAGGAGGTGGATGAGGATGAATGAATGGGATAGGACTCGTTGTACTTTCCGCCGAGCGTAGGCGACGTGTGAATCGGGGATGGGCTGTTCATGGGGTGCTGGAAATGGAGGGGCGATGTCGAGCGCATACGGCTCATGCGGGGGAATGTCTGCGGCATGAGGACCGGAGAGCCGCTAGCATGAGAAGAGGGTGATTTAGGAGTTGTGTCAAGCTCCGCATTCTCAGAGATTGTCTCGGAGATATTGAGCGATCCCAGTCGAGTCTCGATATGATCGTCTGCGCGCATCTGCAAAGGTATGGGTCGTTTGGTGCTATCGGCGGGAGAGTTTGTAGGCATACCGCGGCCATTGATGAAGATATATCGACCCCGAGAGTCCAGCCCCGGGGACGAGTAGGCGCGCGTCATAGACGGCATGCCGGGGATTCCCACCAGTGATCGTGAACGTGAATGCGATCGGGCTAAAGGGGATCGGGTCCGAGGGGGTGCCTGTGGTTCGGGGGAGAGCGACAAGGTGATCATGACGTCCTCCTTTCCTACCCGTTCCGGAACAGCCCCGGTACTGGGCCCAGTCATGGAGGAAACATCACAGGTGTTGGGCGGAGGAGAACGCCTGTTCTCAGGTCGATGTGATTGCGACTCTCCCATCTCTGCGATCCACAGTGATCGACAAAGAAAAAGGGGGTGGTGGGAGGGCAGTATTGAAGCTCGAGATAGAGAGTAGGGGGAGGGGAGGGGGAGAGAGAGGCGAATAAGGGTGGAGATAGGTTACGCCGGGCGCATGGTGGGAAAAGGCAAAGCGCGAACAACAGAAATAGTAAAAAAGATAAAAGACGAAAACCGTGGGCCGGCCAGGCTTTCGAGATGGAAGTTTGACAGAGTTTGGAGAAAAGAAGAAGAGAGAAAAAGCGAAGTGGAACAAACGAAGAAAAAGATGCGGCGAAAAGGGCGCGCGGGTCCAGGCCCGTGCAGATCAATCGCACCTGCAAGGCTTGCATAGAATTTAGTATACACTGATACTACCAGTTAGTATAGTATAGTATAGTATAGTATAGTATAGAGATATGAATATGGGTTAAATTGATCGAATTTCTATAAATATACTCTACACACAACTATTTATTCAGAATATTCATTGCCAATACATCATGGTCAGCTACATAGTAGGGTATGTTGTTGGGCAGCGGAGGAACGGAAATCTACCAAGTAGCCACTAGTTCAGGCTCACAGCCAACAAAGATGGCATTCACTTCGAGATCTCACAAGTGGCCATCTAATATATTGCAATAAATTACGGACAGGTTGGTAGAAATATGTGTGATCGACGGCAGTGCTCTGATTAATCTTTCCCAGCAAAAAGTTGTTGAGAGCACCTGACCAAAGTTATAGAGGTTGAGCACTGCAGAATGATTTTATCAAATTATGAAATATTATCAAGTTTGAGAGGATTCATGGGATCCTGAGAGAGAGAGAGAGAGATATATATATATATATATATATTTGACTTGGAATAACTTGAAAGCATCTGATTATAGTAGATAGTCAGGGCATCAAGAGTTCAAGAATGTTCTCATTTAGCTAATTGTTTTGTCATAGAGCATATAAAATACTCCGAGATATAAAGTTAAATGCTATAAACTAGTAGAATTGATCTGTCATCAACAGTGAGATAGTATCCATACTCATCCATGGGTCGCGAATGAAAACATGAACTCTTGACCCGTGGACCTCGGAACCTCGGAACCTCATCACTGGCTCGTTCAAACTTCAAATAGAATAGACTTACTAAATAAATACATTGCAATTGGATGTCAACTACTAAGTTCATAAGATTCACATGCTCATATCACGACAGCTTATGACGACTTCGCCAATAAACACGTAAGTAGATCTATACTTGTCCAATTACTAGCAATACTATGGAGTAGTTAAACTACGCAGTACACAATGTTTCTAGCGAGTGCATATACATGCGGAAAATTATTTATGATTTAGCTGCTAGTGGCACCCTCAATATCTTTTTTTGAGATTGACTTCAATTGAACAGTCTTGTCAACTTCAACGTCCTGGTTGCAGTGGAACCCACGTTGCATGCACGTCAGACCCTGATTCGTCTAGATCAAGTAAGGATCCGCTATGATTTCGATTTGGGCTACAGCATTCTAGACAGCTCTAGATGAGCCCAGGCAGTTTGCAGATTGATCAGCTTGAAGATGGTACATTGCGCTTGATACATAAGACTAGGATACTAGGTATAGTAAGTAGTTGGTATATACTAGGGAGTGGTATAAGGAATTAGATAGTAATGGGGAAAGTGAAGCAGGGCGAGGGAGTCCAAGAATGAGGCAATACGATCGGATCGACACTGCATGTGTAAGAGAAGCAAGAAAAGGTGAATAGAGGCATAGAGCTAGCTTATTGCCTCTGGGCAAGCTTTTCTCTACACTTGCTTGCCTGATCCTTTCGCACGTACGTCTCGCGCACGTAATCTCCCTCATCGCGGAGAACTTCCCAGTTACCCATGCCAAGCTCCTCTGGCGCGATACGCATGCCACGACCACCACCGCCGACAATTACATTGCCAGGGCGGTACTTGGGATTGTGCTGCATACGACGGATAGCAGAGACATGAATCTCCGCGTCAAGAGGGACATCACGGACTTCACCTCGTGGGAGTGGCCAGCAAATAGGCTTCCAGGACCCATCAGCCTGAAGATCCATTCGGCGGAATGGCAACCATTCCATGAGGCGCCAAGAGAGGACTGATGTGGCTGGAAGACCTTGGTTGAACTCCAGGCAGTCATGCAGAACACCCTTGGTGCAAGAGGTATGCAGGGCATGCCAGAAATCGCGACTGGAGGCAGACCGTTGTTTGTCATCGGGCTTCTCGCGGTAGGCATCAGGGTTGTCTTGCTCTTGTGGAGCTTGACTGGGGCGACGAGCGGCGATGGAAGCGCGGATAGGACTGTAATCACCTTCATATTCTTCTAGACACTGGAAATTCTTCATCTTGCGCTCATCAAGTTCCAGACCAGCCTTGTGAGCTTCCTGCACCATCCAAACCAGAGGATTATGGCTCAGTGCCCATCCATCCTCGGAGGGATCTAACCCCCAACCTCCACCAATGTCGGCGTGGCAGCCAGGGAACCAGACTTCGTGAATGTCCTGTTCGTCTTCGTCACTGTCGTAGTCACCGTCGTGGCTAGGCACTGCGATTGAGAGGCCAGATTGTCCGCTGCGTACGGATGTCACGTCCTCGGTCGACTGGTTCGGCTTGGGGACAGCCAAACTGTTACGTCGAGGAGAGGGGGCGCGATACCGCTCGTGCTTCGGGCCTTGGTTGGCTTCACTTCCGGCATGGGATGAGTGTGCAGTGTGATAGTAAGTCTCGCCTGGCCCGGGGCCCCAGCTTGGAGCCTGGAACCCAGGTGCTTCTGCAGGGGTAGCTGGGGCGTTCAGCTCAGTGGGTGTATTGTTACTGCCATCGTCCAATCGTATCGCGGGAACGGCCTCGGAGTTCGCATTGGCATTGGCATTGGCATTGGAGTTTTGATGTTGGTGACGGAGATGAAAATGGTGCGCCGCATCTTCATGACGATTGTGAAGATGTTGCTCTAAACGACTGCCAAAGTGATGACGATGACGCTTGTGTCTATGGTCCTTTGGACGAGCCCCCGAGATCAAATCTTGACGGAACTTTGCGCGGCGCTCATCGATACCAACAGCGTGTCGAATAACTCGAGCAGAACTGCGCGCAGTATAGGGGAACTTACTGCGCTGCATCCAGGCATTCTCAAAACGTGGCACACTGTTCACAGTATCGAAAAGACCCATGAAGCGGATTCGGGAAATCGGACGACTGAAAGTTTCGCGGAAGGCTTTCATGTATTCGAAAAGCCTCCTCTTCTCTGCCTGGTCATCCTCGGTATCTCCAGCACGCTGTTGCCATTTGGCAAATGTTTTCCAGGCGAATCGAATAAGCTCTTCGTTACCAGCTTCGAGCAGACCAATGTAGTCCAGCATTTCAGCGAGGAATCGGGCGATATAAGCACCGCGACTAAAGCCGATAAAGAAGATCTCGTCGCCGGGAGAATAGTACCGCATTAAGAACTTGTAACCGCCCATAACGTGCTCATCAAAAGAGGAACCAATGGCAGAATCCTTGGCCTTTTGGTACCAAGACTTGATGCGCTGGATCCTGCCATGGCTGGACAAGGACTTGCTGGTCACATAAGTACCAATACCGGGTTGATAGTAATGGTATTGGTGGCTCTGGCTACGATCCAACATCTGTATACATTCATATTAGTCGCGTCCCATGCGCCTCGATTTGTTTACATACGCGAAATATTTTCAACACATTGCTATCGGAATCATCACCGGCAAATTTATTACCAGTACCGTCAAAGCAGAGCACGAACTGCTTTGGATTCTGCGAAACGGCGACGTGATGCGGAAGCGGTTGCGCCATAGTTATTCGAGGAGGCACAATTAGGGGTTTGAAAACAGTCACCTTAGGCCTCCAAGGGGGATACACCTAAGTATATACACGGACCGAAGGCAAGACGGAAGCAAGAAAAAAAAATCAAAAAAGAACAAGGTTGGTTGCTGCACGGCACGACGTGTTGCAGTGGAGGCGACGAATCAGGGAAGAGGGGGTGGGTGGAATTGGAGATGAAGCAGGCTAATTGGGAAGACCCTAAAAGGGAGACGAACGGAGACGATCGCTGCAAGATACGTCAAGCTCAGTCCAAGAGAATGAGAAAAAAGATGGTGGGACCAAAAGGATCTTCCCGCCAGTCGCGATCTGGCTATATCTCCATGATTCAAGGAGTACACAATCTACTGGGTACCATTGACGTGCCGTACCGGCAATAAGGTAGGGTGGAGTACATGCTTGAAAGGGGGTGAGTACTTCGTGTATGGGATACAGATACTTCATGCTTCGTACTTGGTACTCCGTAAATCCTGCTTCCTTCTACAGTACATACTGTATGGGGTCGCACAACCCGAGCCCTATCAAACCTTCACATTCCAACGGAGATGCATCCCGGCCAATCGTAGGGATTCGAATCTCGGATTGTTTTGATATTTCCATCCAGGCTGACCTTGACTCGCCAAACTTTCACTTGACACGAGGGCCACAAGCCCGGTGGAGAAGAGTTTTGTGTTTGTTTTCATTTTTTGAGCACAAGAAATCCAGCAGGTCCGAGTTCCTCCTCTTGGACGACGCCAAAACTGGAGACTCATTCCCAGCTGAACCTATGAGATCACACATGTCTGACAGAGCTGTTCGTGGGCTCGGGACATTACCGCTGATCATTCCCCACGTCGCCTCCGCCAGCACGGGCTTTGACCAAGGAGGGCGTGACATCCAGTTCGGCCGTGGATCGAGACTATTTACTAGTGGCAAGCGCTAATCGCACTAAGACGGACTACTGGCCTTTCTCAGCCCGGTCTGTCAAATGTCTTCACGTCGGAGATCCACATCCAGTGTTTTGTCCGCTGAAGAATCATAGTCAGAGCTTTGGGTCTGACACGGTCCGAAACCTTTTCTCAAAGATTGATGCAGTACGGAATAAGAAACACAAGGTTGAGAAGCGCCATTCGCCTTTTTCTTTCCTCGCATTGCCTCTGGTCCCCGCTGGTGGAACCTGACTTCAGCTCCGGATTCGATTGTCCTTCCTCTCTTTGCTCTTTTCCAGGCTGATCATGATCAGGATCAGGATCAGGCTGAGGGAGAAATAATGCATGGTCCTCGTTCACATGGGAGAGATGGTATATACCATGTCATTTCTGCAGGTCAACAATAGTGCTCACTAATTTACATTTTATTTTATGTATACTCCGTAAAAGGAGGATTTTTTTTTTTTTGGTATGGTATGTACAGTATTGTATCAAGATATTGTTGGGTTGATGACGCATCAGCGGGAGTGGCCGCGGTCCCCCAGAAATGCCACACTTGGGTGTTCCGTGGTTGACAGCTTCACTTGATATCATTTTCAGATTTGTTTTCGAGATTGAATTGAAATAGATATGGAGATGGAGATGGAATGTTCTGATTCTTATCCACGAGGATCATGAATATGCACCAATGTAGCCATTCTGTCTCCATGCATGCTAGGGACCCTGAACCAGGTGGGGGAAAATACAGTATTACTGGGGTACTTAGTATGTACTCCGTATAAAATAAGACATTGTATAGTTTGTATGTTCTGTGTATGTACATACAAATATACATACACTACAGAATACACGATAGATCAAATTTGGATTAATTACTTGGAGACAATGACTGGTAGGTGGATAAACCAATCAAATAATTCACAATGGAGGTTCAAATGGGAAGAAAAACAAGAGAGAAGAAAAAACGAGCGACTAGCGAAATCGAACGGGTGGGTCTTTCGCCGATCCGAAGTTTGCGGGAGTTTGTATGCAGCGGGCCCAAAAGGGGAATTTGCACTCTTCCCCCCCCCCCTCTCTTCCTCCTCTTCTTCTTCTTTATCGATCACTTTGACACACTATATGTACAGTACAGTACGCACTCCCTTGCGTCGTATTCTGGATGAGATGTTGGATGACAATACGGAGTACTGTACATAGGATTAGGTACATCCACAGATATATTGTGGTGGG
This sequence comes from Penicillium citrinum, assembly GCF_028827155.1. Classification (NCBI taxonomy): domain Eukaryota; kingdom Fungi; phylum Ascomycota; class Eurotiomycetes; order Eurotiales; family Aspergillaceae; genus Penicillium; species Penicillium citrinum. The sequence continues at coordinate 2,526,270 of NW_026622688.1, forward strand.
TATGACAGCCCCTCTCACTTCCACTCTTCCATCACCGGTTGCTCCGGCGATCGTCACAGCCAGCCACTGCTTGCCTATCGAAAAGTCAAGCGCCAGAATCAATCGCCCCTCTCAGACCTCCACTTCGTGCTGCCACGATCCATCGTCCCCCATCCGGCTGGATGACTGGATCTCTCGATCGCCTACGCCGTACCGTACGGAGGGTACCTACCATGTGGAGCAAAGTCACTTCCCGAGATTCGGTCCCCTCGTATGTACTGTAGTGTATGTGTACACCGCTACTGCCCCTTGACATCAATCACATCCACTTCTTTTTTTTTTCAAATGTTTGTCAATCTCGACCCATGACTGAGTTCTCTGATGCAGGGCAAGGGGCTCATTAAAACAAAACCGTGACGTCGATACGCGCCTGATGTGGTACCTGAACTTGTTTACTTGATATACATATACTACATATAGGTGCTGTGCAATAAATGCTACCCTATCGCCAGGAATATCCCAGCCATCGTGTGACGATCATGGTTTAGGAAGTGACTGGGGTCCAGCTCTGTTCATACTGTACATACTACTATGTACATAGCGTACGGAGTACTGCTCATGCTGCGATTGCTGCTGGCCCGGGTGACGTGCCGTGCGCAATTGCTTGGCCCACCCCCCTTTCCCGAGCAACAAAGCTCTCCACTCCACCCAGCCTGCATGATGATCAATTACTTACTCTAGGGTAGTTCGGTGGTTCGTCATCGAGGCAAGCCATGCTTTTTTGGAGGGATCCGCGCTCAAATCTGGCCCACCGGTCCTTGTTCCACGCGGGGCTACCGTGCTGATTGGTAGCAAATTGTTCGTCCTGAGCCACAGGCTCGGGGAAAATCGAGGCTAGTATCAAGCTGGTCTAACCATTTCTAATGAGATCTGGTCCTCACAGTCAATCAACTATTGGTGATAACAAATCCGCCACTGTGGATGCTCCACAGTCTTGCAGCTGGTCCTCACCTGGGTCTCCCGCACAGCTCGTTTTTAAATCCAGGTGCACGCGCAGCTACACCCGCGTCTTTCTTTTTCTTTTCTCCCCTGATCTAATCTGGCCTGTGGTAGCCACCTTAATACTCTGTGTTTTCCTCTTTTTTTATATCAATTCCACAGGGTTTCTACATAGTGACTAGGTCTCTCAATTCCCTAGGACTTTTGTCACCATGTCGATGCTGCGGAGATTCTCCACGCAGTTCAAGCGGAACAAGGACGCCAATGGCGATGCCGAGCCCAAGAGCAACAAGGAGAACAAGGAGAGCAACACTAAGCGCTTCTCCAAGTCTGCTGCTCCCCGGAAACCTTCTTCAAATGAGGAGAGCCGTGCCGTGAGCCGCGACGAGGTCGTCGCTGTTTTTGAGAAGTATGCGCAGGCTATTCACGCTTCTCGCGAGCCCCTGCCCAACCAGACCGGTGATGGAACTTATCTGAAGCATGACCAGTCCTCTGGTCTGTTCAATGACATCAAGTCGCTTGGTTTCCGTGATCTGAACACTGTCAAGGACCTGATCAAGAACAAGGCCTCTGGTGAATTGATTGACGACAAGACCTACCTGATGGAGCGCATTATTCAGGTAAGTAATTCAGTTAATCGCGCCTGATGCGTAAAATGCCATTCGGAATCGATTACATCTATTGGCGGCAGAACGCAGACTGACACTATCTACCACAGCTTGTTGCCGATATGCCCGGTCACTCCAAGAACCGCACTGAACTTACAAACCAGTTCCTGGACGAGCTGTGGAACTCATTGCCACACCCTCCTCTCTCGTGAGTTTTTGGACCTCACAAGTGTACCAATGTTTCGCCTGATTACTGACACCATTGGTAGTTTCATGGGTGATGATTACAAGTATCGTTCCGCAGACGGATCTAACAACAACCCTACCCAGCCTTCATTAGGCGCAGCCAACACTCCCTATTGCCGTACCATTCCTCCTCTTACCATCCAGCCAAGTGGTTTGCCTGACCCTGGTCTAATTTTCGACTCCCTGTTCGCTCGCCAGGAGTTCACTCCTCACCCCAACAAGGTTTCCAGTGTCTTCTTTGACTGGGCCTCCCTCATCATTCACGGTAAGTTCTCATCATGAAACGAAGTTAAGGAAGCGGGCTCTAATATAAAATACAGATATCTTCCAGACTGACTACCGTCAACAGCACTTGAACAAGACCTCTGCTTATCTCGATCTTTCCATTCTTTATGGTGATGTTAAGGAGCAGCAGGACATGATTCGTTCTCACCAGGACGGAAAGCTGAAGCCTGATTGTTTCTCCGAGGGTCGCCTGCAAGCCCTTCCTGCCGCCTGCGGTGTCTTGCTTGTTATGCTGAACCGTTTCCACAACCATGTCGTCGAGCAGTTGGCTGAGATCAACGAGAACAACCGGTTCCCCAAGCCCTCTCCTCACTTGAATGAGGAGGACACCAAGAAGGCTTGGGCCAAGCGCGATGAGGATCTGTTCCAGACTGGTCGTCTGATCACTTGCGGCCTGTACATCAACATTACGCTCTATGACTACCTGCGCACCATTGTCAACCTGAACCGCACCAACTCTACTTGGTGCCTTGACCCTCGCGCCCAGATGGAGAAGGCCGGAGCCACTCCCTCAGGTCTCGGTAACCAGTGCTCTGTCGAGTTTAACTTGGCATACCGCTGGCACTCGGCTATCAGTCAAGGCGATGAGAAGTGGATCGAGCAAGTCTACTTCGATCTCATGGGCAAGCCCGCTGAGGAGGTCAGCATGCACGAGCTTCTTATGGGTATGAAGAAGGTCGACTCGCTCCTCGAAGCCGATCCCTCCAAGCGTACCTTCGCCCACCTGAAGCGCCAGGAGAATGGCTACTTCAAGGATGAGGAGCTTGTCCAAATCCTGAGCCACGCCACTGAAGATGTTGCCAGCTCCTTCGGTCCCCGCAATGTTCCCAAGGCCCTCCGTTCAATTGAGATCCTTGGTATGGAGGCTGCTCGCAGATGGCACGTCGGATCCCTCAACGAGTTCCGTAAGCATTTCGGCCTGAAGACTTACGACACTTTCGAGGAAATCAACTCCGATCCGGAGATTGCCAACTCCCTTCGTCACCTGTATGATCACCCCGACAACGTTGAGCTGTACCCCGGTATTGTTTCTGAGGAGGCGAAGGAGCCTATGGTCCCTGGTGTTGGTATCGCTCCCACTTATACTATCTCCCGTGCTGTCTTGTCCGATGCAGTCGCTCTGGTCCGTGGTGATCGTCATTACACCGTTGACTACAACCCTCGCAACCTGACCAACTGGGGTTACAACGAGTGCCGCTACGACTTGAACATCAACCAGGGTTGCGTCTTCTACAAGTTGGCTACTCGTGCTTTCCCCAACTACTACAGACCCGACTCGATCTATGCCCACTACCCCATGACCATCCCTAGCGAGAACCGGGTTATCATGAAGGACCTGGGCCGTGAGCAGGACTACTCGTATGAGAAGCCCTCCTTCATGCCCAGCCGCGCCAACTTGACTTCTCACCAGAACGCCAAGCTGGTTATCGACAACCCCAAGGACTTCACTGCCTCCTGGAGCAGCTCTATGCAAGAGCTCTTCGGCAAGGGTGACTTCGATGCTAAGCAGCAGCAAGCCATGGGCCAGGCTTTCAGCACTGAGGAGTTCCCTGGTCTGGTTAAGAAGTTCTACGAGGATGTTACCACCCGTCTTATTTCCGAGAAGGGAGCCAAGCTGGCCAACATCAATCAGGTTGACATTACCCGTGATGTCGGCAACCTGGCTCATGTCCACTTCGCTTCCACTCTCTTCGGCCTTCCTCTGAAGACCAACGAGAACCCCTCTGGTCTTTTCACCGAGCACGAGATGTACATGATCCTGACCACCATCTTCTCCGCTCTGTTCTTCGATGTCGACCCTCCCAAGTCTTACTCGCTGAACCGTGCCGCCTCCGCCGTTGCTCAGCAGCTCGGCCAGGTTGTTGATGCCACCGTCAAGGCTGATACCAACAGTGGACTGCTTTCCGGCCTCATGGACAGCTTCCGTCCTCACGACAATGCTCTCCGCGAATACGGAACCAGCGCTCTCCGCCGCCTCGAGGAGTCTGGTCTCAACTCCAAGCAGATTACTTGGTCTCAGATCATCCCGACTATCGTTGGCATGGTTCCCAACCAGGGCCAGGTCTTCACTCAGGTCATTGAATACTACACTGGTGAAGGCAAGCAGCACCTGGCTGAGATCAACCGTCTTGCCAAGGAAGATTCCAAGGAGAATGATGAGAAGCTCTTCCGTTACTGCCTGGAGGCCATTCGCATCAACGGTACCTTTGGTGCTTACCGCCAGGCCGAGCGCGACATGACCGTCCAGGAAGACGGCAAGACCATTGAGATCCAGGCTGGCCAGGACGTCTTCGCCTCCTTCGCCCAAGCCAACCACGATCCTAGCATCTTCCCTGAGCCCAACGAGGTTAAGCTCGACCGTCCCATTGACTCCTACCTCAATCACGGACAGGGATCCAACACCGGTCTCGGCAAGGAGATTACCAAGATCGCCCTTGTTGCTATGCTCCGCGTTGTCGGCCGCTTGGAGAACCTCCGCCGTGCTCCTGGTGCTCAGGGCCAGCTGCAGAAGATCCGCCAGGATGGTGGCTACTACGTCTACCTCCGCCAGGATGGTACTTCGTACTTCCCCTTCCCTATGAGTAAGTTCTCCTATATTTGCTTATTACTATTTAATACTAACGATACTTTTCCTCTACAGCTCTCAAGCTTCACTGGGATGGAGACTACACCTTCAAGCAATAAGCGACTCGTCGAGTCGACTAAAATATACCCCAGTCACGACCCATTCTACGAGGTCTAGACGGAGTCTAATGTCAGGCATTCCTTGTGGGTGGCCATGCTTTACGTTTTGGTTTTGTTTTCGGGGGACTGCTCTGTGCTCCAGGATATCCAGAAATTGTGCTTTTAATGTCAAAGGCTTTGTAGCTGTAGTATATAGTTCAAATTTGAATTTTCTCGAAATATTCGCCCCCATTTGTATTTGGTAGGCATTGTATTTCGCCGAAGGTATAAGCGGTCTGGAAAACTTGTACATGCATAGGATGATGATACTCAACTGTTACAATGCGATATAAGAACTTCTAATGGACCGAACTGGTAATGGCCCAGTGACTGCTAGCTCAAGGTTGACCCAATGATGGGAAAAATGAAGCCAAGCCCTAAAACAGCTGAACTAGGACTTGAATAATTATCAATTGCCTGTATTTCAAAGATGAACCCCCCGTTTACCACTGTTATTTATCAACTTGTTTTGCGTATAGATCGCAGAGCTCCCAACTGACCGCCTTTGCTATTCTGCCATTGTCATCAACATCGAAGACCGACAACAGCTACAAGACCACAGTTGATTCATCATGCCCCCCAAAGTGGCGAAGGGCGAATACATCGAGACCGTACGTCATTGATACCATACTATACGCCATAATCAACTGACGACCGGGATTGGTCAATCAATACCAAGATATGAACTCCAACTAACGCGCACAACAGGACACGGGAAACAAGATCTCGCGACGGTCCCAAATCCACGGCACACAACACATTATATTGGGTGGAAAGACAGTTATTCAAGCCGAGGCTGTTATAAGAGGAGACCTCTACCGAGTCCCAGCCACCGCAGCCTCGACAGATCCAAACAACCCTCCTCCACCATCCAACGCCCCGAGTGTCGCAATCACAGTCGGCCGGTACAGCTATATCTCGAAGTGTGCGATTTTACGACCACCAAGCAGGTTGCACCGCGGTGTACACTCTTTCTATCCTCTGAAGATAGGCGATCATGTTTTCGTCGGTGAGTCGGCTGTTGTGGAGGCTGCGTCGTTAGGGAATCATGTTCATGTTGGAGCTCGGGCTACGATTGGAAGTATGGCTATCATAAAAGATTTCTCTGTCGTGCTTGATGGAGCAGTTGTGCCGCCTGGGATGGTTGTTCCGAGTTGGTGTGTAGTTGGTGGGAAGCCTGCTCGGATTATTGGTGAAGTTGGTGAGGGATATGGTGTTGAGGGGGCAGAAGGTGGATTGGCGAGGGAACGGTATCGCGCTGTTGGGAGACCGTAAGGTCCGGTATTCTACATTTCTAAGCCATTCTGCTTTTGAGCTTTCCTTGTCTTGTCTCCATTTATCATGAATGATACCCTTTTCTTTTACCAAATTCGGGATGATGCTCTATTACCGGAGAAATACTACTTCGTGTGGATATGATTTACAGATATTTTATCTCAATAATAGGTTCATCTAATAACATAACCCAATACTCAGAAGATAAGGAAAAGTAAATAACCCAATAGATCAATCGATCAATAGCAATGTATGAATACTGCTAGCCCATCTTTTCGACTTGTACTTCACGAATCAGTCGTGGCTCACCCTCCACGATGGGCATTCCGATCTCTTCGAATGCTAAATCGTTGATCCATCGACCGTGAAGTTGCACGGACTGGCCTTTGGATAATTTTGACGCAAGATAAAGCCAATTGAGGGCATTTCCCACTGTACTCACCTCATCATATACATGATTTAGTGCATATTCCGACATGCGGCGATAGAGATTCTGATCCGTCCACAAGTCAAATAAATGCTTTGCAACTGCATCAGAATCCCCAACATCCACGAGAAACCCATTTTTACCATGAACAATCTGACATGGAATACCACCAGCGCGCGTGGCAATGACCGGCTTACCCTTGTGAATAGCCTCGGAGACTTTCACTTCGAATCCCTCGCGCGTTGACAGCTGCAAGGCAATTGTAGCCTTGGACATGAGTGCATTCAAAACCTGATCCAAGGGTCTTAGCCTCATGACGCAGATCTGATCTCGGAGATGTGGAATGCTATGTGCGATGTGATACATCACTTCATCGTATATAATAGCCCCGTCGGGGTCATCTACTGAGCCATGTCCGCCAATAAGCAGCTTTGGAGGAGTCAGATCAGGGCGTTCAACGGTGAGTTGATCGTGAAATTTCTCATATGCGTCTAGTACATCGAAAATACCTTTCGACGGGTCGAACCGCGCAATTTGCACGATGTATTGATCTACATAGTGGAAGGTTGTCAGCTTGTCAGTCTGGACATCACCGACATGCATCCGTATGCCATGGTCTTATCAGTCGTCTTACCGTCTGGGTATTGAATAGTGGTCATATCTGCATTCTTACATGCAGCATTGAAGATACGGCCGTAATGAGCCACATCCCAATCTCGCATATTTTTGTTCAACCCATCTAGCCTGTACTGTGTCAGAAACAGTTTTCGGACATATGAGCTTATCAGGTGGCTTCGTACTTACCAGTCGGTCGAAGCTGGCATATACCCGACAATCTCTGGGGGGGACATCTTGTGGTACAAAGGCACTCACTGGATGACTGATATAGCAATCGGATAATTTGACGTGGCTCCAAAGAAACTTCCAAGTTTCAGCCTGTGGCGTCCCAGGTTTATCTACCAAGTCACTTCGGATCTGTATGTGGCTTCGAAAAATGACTGGCCGCTCTGGGGCCATATCTTTTGCTAGCGTGATCAGTCCTGGCAATTGAGGATCATCCACGATCAAGATATCTGCGCCCCCCTCTGAGGGTTTGCAAAGAGGACCTCCTGGACAAACCCAGTATCGTTTCGCATTCTCCTGAATCCAATCCTCGAGTAATTGTTTGTTTCCAGAGGTCAAGCGCTCTTCGGGACTAGCGATGCCTTGGAGGATATTATGATTGGTCTTGGTAACTCGAAAGACACCTGGTCGTGGTTTCGGAACATACCTAGATAAAAGTTAACAAAAAAAAAGACAAGCTAAATTAGTCTTTCTCTCCTCGTGAAGGGAAGCATCTGCTACATAGTAAATATCGGACCCACCAGTTGATATCCGTGCCCAAGGAATGTGAAAACCGCACGAGGGCATGTCGCATCAAAGCTACACCTCCACCTTGCGGAGTCGCGCTAAAGAAAGCAATCTTGACATTTCTTTTCTTCAGATCCTTCGCATAATGCAGTACTGCAGACCAAGTCCTTTCAGAGACCGTCCTTTGGAAATCCTCAAGATTTGTTAATTGCACGTGGAAACCCGTGTCAACCTCCACGAGGCCCATCAAACCAACTTGCAGCAAGGGAATGTTTTCCGGACCAAACAATCTGCGCAAAGATCAGCGTTTAGGATCCACCGTTTCGCCGATCTTTCACGAACCTAACAGATTTTCGCGCCATTGACTCTGCTTGTTCATCAAGCGTTTTGACATCCCATGCGCGAGAAGCAGCTGAATGACGTGGATTTAAATGATCTATCGGTTTGGATTCTGGCAAAACGAGAGGAATGATATCGATCTCCGACCACAGTCGAGAGCAAAGCGACTTGCAAGTGCGAGCAATATGTCGGGGCATTGCTAGCCCCATGATCTTCTCCATGTGGGTTTCTGCGTATTTCTTTAATTCGGAGATGATGAAGTCGGTTACTTGATCACGACCTTTGCTTAGGACGACTGTTGTCTGAATGAAATCGAGGAGGTAGGTAGGGTCTCGGATTGCAATCGCGATGTCTGCCATCTGGCTATGATAAAAGGTCCCTGAAACGCCTGCATAGATGCTCTTTTTGTGCCTGTCAGCTTTGAACCAGCTCGGGCTTACTTTTTATTTTCTTTCTGCTATGAATGCGTACATCAGATAGTGGTGCCAGCCAGGCATTTCTTCCAAACTGCTGCGATAGTCGTCGTTGCTGCGTCACCGAGGACCGCCGTGCGAATTCATGCCCTTGACAAGGCATCTTATCTTAGTCCAGAGCTTTTATTGATGAGTACTTAGAGAGAGAGGGAGAGGGAGAGGAAAGCTGGGAGGTTTTTCTGGAAGTTCATTCAAGTTCAAAGTTGGCCAGAGCATCTGTCTAAATAAGGCGTGAAGTATGTGACCACTCGTCATGACGTCGCGGACTTTCACCAGCCACAGCTCCTCTAATATTGCTACAAATAGTAATGTACAAGTCTTGGAATTTATCTCTGAGCTTTGGTTGAGAATTGTATATAAGTTGAATAATCATGGACTAAGTTACTCTGAAGTACAAATAAATAATAACTGACTAGTTAGAAGTTTACACTTCGTGGTAAAAGATAGACGGCGAAGAACATACATGGAGATAACTGTACATACTAATACTCAACACATTCTCCCAAAATTCAAATTATTAACCATTATTACCTTTTTTTTCAGCATTGATTGCCCAAATGTCAACTGCCATCTGCCAACTAGACCCTGAATATCAGATATCTCCAAAATTCCACCGATGCCGCAGTAAATTAGCAGTGGAGCCCACGCCTGAAACGGGATGAGTAAGCGGCCTGCCCCTTTTCCCCCCGCCTCTCTCTTGTTTTCTTGGATCTTCCTGAGATCTTCTTAACTGTGAAGCCCGCTTGCTCCTTATTCTTCGCCCTTTCTTCGTGTTTCTTCGTGGCACGCTTTCTTGTAGCGCCACACATTTCGCTTTCAACCTCCCTTTCAAACTCAATTGACGTGTCGCCAAGATGGGTGGTCAAGTATCTAAGATGATGGGGAAGATCTTTGGTACGAAGGAAATGCGCATCCTGATGCTGGGTTTGGATGCTGCTGGAAAGACCAGTAAGGATACTTTCTTCTTTGGGATTGGGTATATCAATTCGACGCAATTACTGACGTGGACCTTAGCTATTCTCTACAAATTAAAATTGAGCAACCAGGACGTCACAACAATCCCTACCGTCGGCTTCAACGTCGAGAGCGTCACCTATAAGAACGTCAAATTTAACGTTTGGGATGTCGGTGGTCAGGACAAGATTCGTCCCCTCTGGCGACACTACTATTCCGGTACACAAGGTCTGATTTTCGTGGTGGACTCGAGTGATACCGCGCGTATGGAGGAGGCCCGTTCGGAGTTGCACAAGATCATCAACGATCGCGAAATGAAAGATGCCCTTTTGCTGGTGTTTGCCAACAAGCAAGATATCGGTGGCCGTACGTACCCCTTCGTCCCCTTCCCCTTCCCCTACCTACTCTTACAAGCCCATCTGCTGTATACCCTTGACGCCAACTCAAACTGACATATTTGACCAGATTTGAGCCCAGAGGAGGTTACTCAACAGCTTCAGCTCACCAAGCTCAAGGACAAGCTGTGGTATGTCGCGCCCAGTGTCGCAACTGATGGAACCGGTATTTTTGAGGGTCTTGTAAGTCCACCCAGTTTCCCCCTGCTTTTGACCGAACCCAAAACATCGACTGACCCGCACGTTCTCCACTTGTAGGCGTGGCTCTCCAACAACGTCAAAACCCAGCCGCAAAAATAAATACGCCCCGCTGCCATCTCGAAGAGGCAACTCCCCAGCCTCGTGTACAACACCTTACACTGCACCGTGAAAGTATTTTCTCTTTTCGACTCATGTCCCGTGTTTGATGACAAGACGACGCAGCATTTGGGCTTTTCACCTTGTTCACTTTTCTTCTTCTCTTTTTCCTTTTCCCATTTTCCTTTGTGCGCGGCTCTTTTTCTTTACCCCATTTTTCTTCTATGATATCCCCTCTGTTGCTACACGGACTCATCAGAGCTCCGCCTTAATTATTTAATTCTCCACAAGTGGTTTATATCATCAGCGTCGCCATTGTTCGATTCCCTTGTCATTATTGTGGATTGCCGATGTGTATAGAATTGACTGGTTTATCAGAGGCGGAGGGGAGTTGACGTTTGGAGCTGAGATAGAATCAACTTGGACTAAAATGACATGCATTTGACTGAATATGACACGCCCTCGTTCGATCGGATAATTCCGAGTCTTTGAGGGTTCACTACAACACGGAACCAACCGCCGGTGCCGGACTAGCAATTCCCAACGTCGTCGTACTTGTTTGAATCCATCGCGGACAACTATGTCCTCTGAAAACTACAGCGCCACTCCTAGTGTCATGTCAAAGTGACGAGAGAGCTCGGAGGTTTCTCCCTATTTGGTTGCCACTAAGGTGCTTATAAGCTGAAGAGAATGTATTTGATAGAACGCTACTCTGAGCCTGCCTGCACATCGCTCTTCCAGATTATCATATCGTCCTTGTCTCAATCTTGTAGTCATACTCCCAAGTTCATTGTATTATCATATCTTCACCTGGACATCCGAAGAGATACAAGACCTTCGCATACCAAAGACAATGCCGCATTTCAAAGAAGGACAAAGAGTCAACTACAAGCCCGTTGGCGGTATCACACCTAGGACAACAATCTCGATTCCAATACTGTGCACATCACTAACCCACTACTTTCTCAAATAGGACCAAACTCCAATACCAATAGCAGCGTTGGTATAATTCACAATGTTTGCACCTCAAAAGTCCACCTTGACAGGCCGTATTGTGGAGGCATCAGCACAGTAACCGTGCTACGAGGTACGTTTGACACGGAAGCCAACGCTGGAATCCGGTCCTCAATGCTCTTGGGTTCAATGCTCATGGCTTGGTGTAGGTCGAGAATGAGAAGACGCACAAGAGATCTGCTGTCAAAGAGAAGAATATCATGGGTCCCGCTGAGTAAAACTTGGATAGTGCCTTGATAGTAACTGGTCTTACCAATCTTTGTATCTGGATGATACTGAGCGAGTACATACTCGCTAGGTAGTAGTTACTACAAATGGTGGCAGTACACATCAATTGCATTTCTCTACTTGCTCCAGTGCTTGCAATTGCAAATTCTACGATAGGCCTTGCATTCTAGTAATCTTCAATCTAGCGGCGTTTAGTATCCTGCTCTGAAATGTCAGTGCTTTTGCTTTCCAGTGTAAATCTGCTATGATGGATGCGCCAAGGTAGTCATCCAAACAGGCTAAGCCTGTCTGAACTGTCTGGAAATATCAACCCTTACGCAAGAGAGTGAGCTCGTGCATGATGATAAGCTGAAGGCTCTCTCGGGGTCAGAGTTAAGACAGGAGGACCTTGCAGGGCATTGGACGACCTTGGTGGCCTTCAAACACTGCAAAAGGCACCCCAGCTGTTGGCTCCTGTTCTCAACCTCAACCTCAGCGTTTTCTCTTTGACTTTCTCTTGTTCTTCCTTATGCAGGTATTTATCATGAACACTAGTATATTGACTATTTTCAAGAATCATACGTTAAGTTGGTATCCCGAATCAATCATGAACTTCATCCCAGTCATCCCGTCAACGCGCTGTACACAAAACAAAGGAAATGCCAAGCCTGATCGAATTGTTGAATAAGCGAACAATGGCTGTGGCAGATGGAAAATATACAAGGTGGGTATTCATTCAAATCGTACGATATCCTTCACACAAAGTGAGAGATACTCTTTAAGGCTGGTTGGGCCAGATGTCGTTGGCAATGTCACGGACAAGCTGAAGCTTGTTGATCATGCCATTCCAATCGATAGCGTTGCCCTCACGGTGAGAAGCGAAACCACACTGCGGGCTAACACCGACCTGGTTCAGGGCTGCCTCGACCGAGATGTTGTTGCCCTCGGCGATGATCTTGGCAGCGTTGTGGACACGCTGCTTCATCTCCTCCTTGTCTTCCATGGTGGCGAACTTGCTGGTCACAACACCGAGGATGACATTCTTGTGAGTGGGCAGGTGCTTGAGGGGCTCGAAACCACCGGAACGCTCAGTGTCATACTCCAGGTAGTAAGTGTGGACGTTCAGCTCCTGGAACAGTTTAATGGCGATACGGTCATAACCACCCTCGGAGAAGTGACGGCTACCAACGAAGTTTCCGCGGCACAAGTGAACACCAACGTGGAAATCCTCGGGCAGACCGATGAAGCAGTCGTTGTACAGCTTGATGTACTTCTCGAACATGTCGTCCGCGGAGTACACGTTGCCCTTATCGGCCTTGAAGCCGTTCAGGAATTTCTCGGAACAGAAATCTATCATAAATTGTAAGTCTTGCGTACTTCAACGAGATATGGTAAGCTCGGATGTGACTTACAGGCCAGGTTAGGGTCATCGTACTGCACGTTACGGCAGCCAGCATCGTACAGGATCTTCAGCTCGGCCTGGTACGCCTTGGCGATATCGCCAAAGTACTCCTCGTCGGAGCTGTAAACATCCTTGGGATAGGCCTTACCCTCGCGGTAACGCAAGTGATACCAGTTAGGTGCAGCCAGGGTGATCTTCAAGTTCTTGACCTCATCCTTGGGAACGCGGCTAGCCAAGTACTTGAACTGGTCGACATATGTGCTTCCAACGTGCTTGATCTTGCCGGTGCAGAGAACGGTCTCACCGGGCTTGTGACCGGCCTCCAAGAAAGCAGCGATATCGGGGGCGTAAGGACGGAAAATGTCGGCATCAAAGTCGGTGACTTCCTCGAAGCCATCCAGGCCAGGGAAGAAGGTACCCCAGAACACTATGTCTTTGTGAGCACTACTGACTTGATTTTTTGCCGAGAAACTTCCGCTACTTACTATGGCGGCGATACTCTCCATCTGAGATGCCAGAGTAGCCGAGCTTCTTCTGAGTCTCGACAATGTCGTTGATCGCCTTGTCCTCGACGGGAATCAACTGGGACTCAGGAACCTCACCCTTCTCGGAAGCAATCTTGGTATCCAGCAGCTCCTGGGGGCGGAGCAGCGAACCCAGGTGCTCCGCACGGAAAGGAGGTCTTTGGTGAAGTTGAGGAGCCATGATAAAGAATGCTGGATGGCAATGGGATCAGTATACGAATACAAGGAGGGAGACTAAGAGTTCATCAACTTACAGCAGAAGACCAAGGGCTATAGACACAACAGAATTGAAAATCGAAGAGGAGGAAAAGAAGAAAGGAGAAGGGGAATCCGTGGAGTCTGAGCGAAGGACCAAAAAGAGGGGCAAGAACCAGCACATTGCCATCGCTCGTTGCCATTTAATTCAGTCCAGATGCGATTCCGCCCCACCAGGTAGAAAAAAAAGATGGACATCTCCACACTTTGTAGGTCGCCTATCGGAAGTAGGCAATTGATCAGTTTCTCCGTCGGAAATGATCGCCTTTATCAATTCACACTACATTTGAGACCGATCAATGTCTTGTCGAAGGAATAAGACCATGGTCCATTTGAGATGAGTAACGGTTTCGGGGATTTTGAAGAAGCTTGGCATATCAAGAGGAAAAGCCAGGATGGTTGCGGGGCGTTCTTGGCGTTCGACTGGGGTAGTCCTTGATCAACTGTCTACAAGGATGTTAGCAACAGCAACTGAGCCTGAATCACAATATATTAATGATCGTCAAGACTACTGCCAGCTGTAATATATGCAGCTCAGGCTCTAATATTACTACTAGTAGTAGTAGGTATAAGTAATGCATTTGTTGGAGTTATTAATTAGTCGCTGTATGGTATTGTAGATAAAAGTTCACATCTTCAAGGGGACGCAACTCCACAATGGGGGATTTCCGGGGTTCTATCTATAAATAATTTAGCATAAGCCATTCCACTAGGCCAGCACGGATTATTCTGATTCCGTTTATTATCAGCTTCTCTAGCTATACATAGTACATCTAGCTAATTTTGTAGATTTCTCTGATAGTTATAACTAACAAACTAATCGACGACAGTAATTGTACTAGTTAGCTAGTGAGCTGACTCACGCTGACAAAGAGCAAAGTGGGTTGAGGCGGCGTCAAAGTGGGACCCTCCGGCAATTCGACCTGCTTTTTCTTCCCGAATTGCCTCTGCGTCCATCCATCCGATGCATAGCCAATTCTACCGGGATCTACATATCTGAGTACTGTGGATGATAGTCATGATCTATGGAACCCTTCCATCATGTCATGTCCGTTAGAGCAGCTCCCGAATGAGTTGCTGGACCACATTATCGCTGTTCTGGCCCCTGAGCCTCCTTCTTTATCCCAACTCCATCTGCCGCCTCAACTACATCTCATTCACTCCAAGCCACAAGACAGATATCTCAAGCATCTTGCACTCACCTCGCGCCGTTTTCTGGATCTAACTCGACCTGTACTTTTTCAACATGCTTGTCTTGAGTTGAAAGATGAACCTGATTTTCGCATCTTTCTGACTCGCTCCGGACTAAACCGATACGTCACTTCTCTCGTAGCTATCTCTCCATCCAACCCAGTCTATCCAGATGATCCATCCTGGTGGCGCAGAGTCCTCCGCTATCTGGATCCCAATCGTGTAACTCTTCTGGCTTCACCGGCCTTTATAGGTCAAAGCTTGGACGTCTCAATTCAGGGTGGTTTCAACTGGGCCTTTGAGATTGATCTACAAATCTTGCAATTGGAACGAGATACCGGCCATCCGCGAGATCTATCCTCGTTCACGGACTCACCATACTGTACAAACCTGCTTGCGGCTCGTCCGTGGACCTCGATGGCCTTCAACGAATCCTCGTCTCTCAAAGCCTATCACCATTACGAGTACTTCTTAGGACGTGTACCCTCATTTCTCGGCGAGTGGGGATTCAATCTTCGTCAACTTGAGCAGGACTCGCAAGAACGTGATATCCATGCTGAACCCTTAGCTCCGCCATATATGACAAGCATGCTAGAGGCCTTGAACAAATTCTCTTATATCGCTGTATTTCCATTCTTCAACCATATGGATCTGATATTGAAGACAATATCTGCGATGATTAACCTACACCACTTAACTATACAGCTAGCCCCAGATGTCAATAACCACGCTACCGAATTAGAGCAGCGGGGCTCTCTCGATCCGAATGATCCCTGGATGGAGCTAGAAAGTGCATATTCTATTATTGGATGGCATGTCAATCAGCATCCTTCTATCGCCGAGTTTCATAGTCGGGATCTTCACGTTCAAGCCATACAGGATGACTTGATCCGAGTTCTAGGTGATAATATGGGAACAGGGTGGACTCATGATGGAGATGGGATATGGAGACGAATTTTGCCAGAATAAGTCTCGAAGTATATATAACTCTTATTGTATTATCAATGAATATACCAGTATGGAACAAAATGTGATGTTTGACTGGCCTGCTTCTCTTTGCCCGCAGCAGACTCTATACCAGCATGTATGAAAGAATGCGGATCTACATCCCTTTGGTGTATCGATTCTAGGCTCAAGATCATGTTCTTTGAGTATTAAGCTTCTCAGTGCTCCACTTAGAATGAGACTAATGCATACACATTGAAATATTCAAATAAATTCACCTTCTTTTCCCTACCTCCCAATTACGCGATGTCCTTGTAACTCGGGAAAGGCGGTGGATTCCCGAACTTCTCTGCGGCCCCACGCTTTTCCCAGATGATCCTCAATTCCATCGCGGTGGATCGATGACAGCTCGCAGACTCGCCTTTCCATGGTCATGCCAATCTCCAATTCAACACATGATATATATTCCGCAGAGCCAGCTTTCCCAATTCTTGCTCATTCCCTTCTCAATGAACCAGATAACGGGACCGTAATCCCCAACGAACCTGTTTCTGGCAACTCGAGCAGGAATGATTGGAATCTCAAGGAACACTGGAATAAGGGAATCTCAAATTCCCAATCGTCTATTTTCCAATGTGGGACTGTCATTGGTTTCTCTAGGCTGAGGGCCAGGACCAAGGATAACGATGATTACATTGCACAGGTAGTTTCGGCTCCAAATAGACGTATGCAAGTTATCTGACAAGCATGTCAGGTCCCACGACACCTTCTCATAAAAGGTCTAGCTCAGAGCTCTAGTCAGACGAAGGCTTTCATCATATTCCCGACTGGTTTCGAAGCATTTGCCCCCAGGACTCTACTCAACGCTCTACAGTCCAGCTCGATCGACGCAAACCTTTCGCGGGAAGAAGCAATCAAGAGACTTGATAATGTGCAACTATTGCCAGTGCATAACTTCCGTCATGCAGCCCAAGCTATCGGTAGAGTCTCAGAATCACTCGAACAAATCGAAATCGCAAGGCAAAAGCCAGAAACGAATGCTTCAGCTTTCGAACCGGTGTTTCTGATTGTTGTTGGCCTCGATACCCTCGCTGAAGGTATCATTCGAGCATCAAATCCAGTTAGAGGAACAGCCTTGCTCGCAGCGACTCTCCGAAATCTGAATCGTATGTCTCGCTCTTATGCTTCTTTTCTCTCAACCTTCCTTGTCAACACCAATGGCCTTGGCCCAGCAACTTTCGAACTACCACATCAACAGGGTCCCAACGGTCCCAGTAAGCAGGACAAAAACCCCCGCTCTTCGTGGGACGATGGCGTACATTCGATTTTCCAAACACTAGGATCGTCACTCTTATCTACTCTTCTTATGAAAACCCTCGACCAAGGCATCGATACACACATCCTTTTATCGGATATCAATACGGTTCAAGTTGCCGAAGTAATCAAATGTCGACATGGGCCTGGTCTCGGAAAATGGGGCTCATGGATACTTAGTTTTTAATGAACTTGAATTCTCTATATCTACCAATATGCAAAGATTGAAATTGATGCAAGAAGACTCTGAAAGAATACGAACGGCGCCGTCTTGGTTGATGCAATTGTTGTCACTCACTAAAAATCAATTTCGCTATTCGATCAAGGTGAGACAAAAGTCCACCCCCATAAAGCGCCATTATACCGATGCCCATGCAAAGTAAGAATTTTTCAACCCTATATCATCATCCAAGGGTTTCCCTCAAAGCCTACCCACCTCTTGCAAATCGCAACTCCGAGCCATCACTTATAGCATTTTTTATAGTAATAAAAGGGGTATCAAGCTTTTGTTCTCCTTGCCTCCATCCACTCTTTGTTGCTGCTCGAATTATTGTACATCCGTTTAATTTAATAAAAGTCCCGAGGATGGAGAGTAGAAATGATATGCGTTTTGATTCAGAGGGCATCAGAAGGAATGTTCTCTTTCCCAGCCCATCTCCTGAGAACAGCACTTTCAGCCACATATCGCGCTTCTTGTTCATACTTGGCAAGGTCTTCGTTTGCAGTGTTCTCCTCGAATAAAATATCTTGCTGTTGCACTTTGACCCATTGCTTATGTCGCTCGCATCGTTTCTTCGTGCAGACGCCTCTGGTCAAGAAGGCTAATTCGTCTTCACCCTCACCATCCATGGCTGTATCGCCATCTGCGTCAGTAGCGTCAGGTAGACTGGCAGCCATAGCTTCGACCGTACCCTCTGCAAGTGCTTTCTTTCCAATATCTGAGAGCCGCCACTCGTCAAATTCTTCATCAGACCATGATAGCCGCGAATCAAAGCCACAGATATCTTTCCAACCACCCTTCGGTTCATTCTGTTTTAACTTTTCCACGAGGCCCTTGGCTCGTGGACGCAGAAGTCCTACAAAGGTTGAGCGAGCAGAAAGCATCTCCTTGCGGTGTAGAAGATTGTCACGCAATCTACGGAGCTTCTCCATTTCCGCAACCTCATCCTCTGAGTAATCCACACCCTTGGGATTGATATCGAACGCGTCACCGGCCTGCGGCGTTGTTTCGCTCTTCACTTCGGAATTTGGTGTAGTCTCTTTCGTGGAAAGTGATTGGGAGATGATCTGATTACCTAGTCTGCGGAACTCTTCCACCGAGTTCACTCCAAGAACAGCTGCTTTGAGATCTCCAACGGTGAGAATACTGCCCATGCTGCCCAGACCTTCTACTCCTCTTTGGCTAGATCCATGGTTGAGTCGACGAGCTTGCTGACGCATGAATTCTTGGCCATGGTTATCAGAACAATATTTGCTGGGGTTTTTCGGAGTAGCGCGTGCTGGTTTACGACATTCGGGGAGGCGACACATTGGCTTCCAAGTTGTGCGACCTTGTCCACTTTGTTCACAGTTTGGACCTGGAATTTGCCGGTTAGAGTGACTTCGCGGTAATCAAAAATTGATGGACAAAACTTACATATGTACCTCTCGATCAAATCTTCATCTCTGAGATCAATATTGACGCACTTTCCATGATACCAGTCTTCACAATCGCCGTCGCAGCCAATCATCCAGGTGTGGTTATCGGGTCGTCTGCAAATGCAGAAAACTTCGTTAGGATCTTCAAAGTCATCTTCATCCTCCTCTGCACGCTTTCTGGCCCCTTTCTTTTTCTTCTTCTTCTCTTCGGGAGCTGGTGATCCTGCAATAGAGACAGAATCTTGTTTCTTCCCGGGACCTTTGCTGGCGCGAGATGCAGGAGTATTTGAACGTCCACCATCAACGCTATCTGCATCTGCATCATTCGCCTTGCGTTTCTTTACCGCGGGTTTCTTTGCTGTGCCTTTCTTTGTTGCGGTAGATCCGGCCTTTTTATTTGATGCAGGCTTGACGGAAGTCGCTGGCGATGACCGATCAGAAGATGAGGCTCGCGAGGCTGTTCCATTCTTCAAGTTGGCAAGTTTCTTCGATGTTGGGTAATCATTGGTCCCATCAAATCCGGTCGACTTAGTTTCCAGGTCATCACTGGCAGGAAATTTGTCTAATGTTGAGCTTGTGGGTTCCGTTTTAACAGATGGCAGGGCGATGTCTTTGCTTGCGATCAATGGCGCACTTTTGCCAGGATCATATTCATTGTCATAAAGATCAACCCATGTATCCTCCCTACCGTTCTGTGCACCCGCTTGGAGATCTCTGAATGTTTGATGTACCTTTCGAGCCCGAGCCAACCCAAAATATCCGCTTTCTCGCCATCCTGTGATACCCACAATCCGATCATCCTTGACAACGATGTTTGCCGGTGTCAAGTTATTGTGCATGAAAAGAAGATTTTCCCCGGTGCTCTTTTTGGCGAAAAGAACTGACTGCTCGGGTTCGTGCCCTTGAGGTGGGGCTTGTGTGTTGAGTCCGCGACATACGTAAGAGGGTTCATTGGAGGGAGGATCGATCGTTCGAAGGATTTGTAGGAGTTGACGGCATTGATTTTTGAACATAGCAATTTGTTCCTTACTTAAATATCGCCAGGCCACATCAAGGGAAACACCTGGAACCCGGGATTCCACTGTGACATTCTTGCCCTCAATTGTGCCACAGAAATGTACAACTGGAACTGTTACGCCAACCTCCCGCAATGGCTCTTCCATCTTCCGCGAGGCGGACAGCTCATTCGCATTGGCGCATGAATACCACTCCGCGGCTCCGTCATGTGCAGCCTCGTGGTCGACTCGAATAATCACGCTACCAACAGCAAATACATCCCGAGGCCCTGACAAATTGAGCGAGTATTCTGGAGTGGAATATTTCTGTGCAATCTCTCGCCAGTAGGTGTTGATGTCGGGATCAGACTGATGCCAGGTTTGGTAACGCGGGGTGAAATCAGATGCGTGCGGGGCATAACGTCCATATTGCGGACTTTGGGCGAGGAAAGGGTCGTCACGCGGAATTCGAGCTGGGTTTGTCTCGTAGGGACGGGTTGTTGTTTGAGAGGCCTCTGTGCCTTCGGCGAACCCATTGGCGTGAATCGCGCTGGCCTCCGTGTCCGGCGCCATATCGGCAACGTCTAAGTATCAAGACACAGGAGCCTATCGCAAAGCTACCTTCCTGTTCCAAAAATTTTGCGCAGAAAAAGAATGACTTGGTGCTCGGTCAGGTTAGGCCGATTCACGTTGTATCGATCGAACGGCGGGCGGGCGGGCTGAGCTATATGCAAAGTCCGAACGAGGAGGTTACCGCATCGTGGATCTCAACTCAAGACCGCTGACACTCCAGACTGTCAGCTGGAGATTTCCTATGCTCACGCGACAAGCGATCGATGCCTCAGGGGCGAATGGAGGAGGTTTTCTGTCAACTGGGCGTAGTTCTCACGAGAGTTCGCGCGGAGTCTCCACCACTGACGAAGGGTAGCGCCTCTCGTCTAATGGGGTATCTGGGGATATATTGGAGGGGCAGCGAAGCAAGTAAAATCCGAAGAGGCAGTCTGGACCATACAAACGCCCAATATCGAGCGCGTTGACACCGTCCCTTGATTTCACTTTGTGCCAAAACTCCGCGGTCCGGCCCTGGCGATCTGCATTCAACCGGGAAGGCGGTGAGGATTGACTGGCATTATGTATTGCTTTGCGTCGACGACATTTTGAACATCAAGTCAATCTTGAACAGCATCAATCATAGGACTATAATATTACCAGCCTATTTGGAGTTTTCACCAAAGGTCCATTCAATTGTATGATGTGTACTGGAAACTTTTTAATTATTTCATTCTAGGGCAGCTTCATGCTACTGCTAGTAATACCAAGGCTACTTTCTCTAGTGGATTAGTATACACACAAACAAGTAGTAACAATGCGCCTGGCATTCCATGTCAATGAATAATGCTAGCGGTTCCATCTATCAGCATAGCATTGGTCATTTTCCATCTCTCATATAGTAGTGAATAGTATATGTCATACACAAAGTTTGTATTCGGCTAATGCTCTTCGATATCACTAGTAGTATCATCTGTACTAACGCATATATCTACTGGTATTCAGGGCCAATTTTCTACCAGTGATAGTGCATCAGAGCTACTAGTTAGACTTAGAAAAAGCTTGAGGTCACTATTTGGGACCTTAATATCCGTTTACAGATTGGATGGAAGACTTCCCTGGAGTCTAGGTGAATTTTCTTTATTGTCTTGGCTCAGGCTTCTGGAATAAAATTGTAGTCTCAGAACTGTCTTCTTTACTATTCATTCCGACTCAGAGACCCATGAATCGTTTTCACTCTCAACATCGAAATCACAAGGAGCATTGCTGCTGCTTTGGCCCCTAGCCCCGCCTATGCAGGGACATCATGGTGGACATCAATGGCCCATGCTTAATAGGCTAATCATTGACATATAAAACACATTTAATCTAACATCCCTGGCCAATCTCTATGTGGCATTTTCGATGGTACACTACGGCCGGCCCGAGTGGTAGATCGTCGAATTAGACCTTGGAAGGATTTCAACGCTTTCGGACTCACATTTCCCTAAAGAGGATACCCATCAGCTCATTTAAACCATAAACTTTGACTTACAGGGAACCCTTATCATTAGCTACCCCGGTGTCGGGAAATAAGGAAAGAGAGCTACGAGGTGCTCATCCATGTCTTTTTGTGACTACAGGTAGAACTGACTGAGAAATTTTATCTAGAGGCACTTCAAAGGTTTATTGATCCTATGTCAAGGTTTGAAGATCATCTGGTATTATTAATTTGCATTCCGAGGCTGGCGCTTTCAAGTTCATGGGAGAACCTCCATATGTTTAGTACTTTGTATATGGATATCGAGCATATTATTGATTGGGTCTTTTGTTACGTTCCAACGTACTACACTCTTGAAGATGCATGATGAAAAATCATACCGAGTTTTGATTATGATTACTGACACTGAAACCGCCAAATCATTGGCCCAACAATCGAAAGTGGAAGTGCAAGTATCAAGTCAATTAAGCTAGCCCGTTGACGATCATCGGCCCAGGCTGCTGGGATCGTAGTCTGGCATCGGTATATGAATATGCTCCGACTGAACTGGCCGTTGTGCCCCACCTAGCCTGCTTACCTTCTGTTAATACTCTGCGTACTAACTATATAGAGTCTTCCCAGGTTTGGTCCACCCCCATTCAATATAGGATCGGACCTACGATCATCCCATCACATACCAGAAACACCAGGCTAAAGCAGTGCGAGGTCATAGTGGTTGCGCTTAAACGGCAGTGGTATAGATGGGCGGATCAATACATACATTGTATATGGGTCCTGAACCAAGCTTAATCAATTGATGGTTACAAAAAACTTTCTGTTGAACTAAATAATATAGTAGTGATTTCCTTCAAAGACGAAACAATACTGATTCGGATTTCAGTCTCAGGGGGCTATGTGATTCGGCTTCCCCGGGTCTGCTCACCCTCTCGACCCCAGACAGTTAGATGCTGACGTCTGTCGTCCATCTGAATTCATCTACCGCGTAAAATTAAGGGGTTCTTCAATTCGGACCCCAGTCCTGATCGACAAATTGATTTCCGAATATGGTATGTCGTTGACAAGCTGTGGAGACACGTTCTTGAGATAGGGCGGGGAAACAAAAAGGATCAAGAGGAGATGTGATGGATAACCTAATTCTGCGGAAGTACGTAAATTTGATATTGAGAATTGGTCTAGCTTTTTCACTATCTCTTTTCTTGATTGCCGACCTCGATATTCTACTAGTCTAGTTTGGCGGCGACACGCCTACCAGTCCTGGAGTGGGTGGACGGTTGAAGATAATGTTTCGGAGCATCCCATGGGATGCATGTACTCCATAGTTGATACAGACTTGGACAGACGGCACCTTTGATGCAAGAAGGCTTCGAAGAACGGTGGATCAAGCATAACCAAAGTGCAGAATGATTCGTAGGCCATACAATGCAAACATTGCCGACCAACGGCTGTTTCAGAGAATATCTTGGCATGGAGAATACCGCATCCTTCCTACTAAGGAACAGTGTGATATTTGCATAGTCTGCTTGTCGTGGCAGTGCTCGAGATGTACTGTAAATGATCATTGATCAATTCTCTACTCCGTACTGGAGTCCATATCATCTGGGCTTTCTAGAACCCCCCTTTTCTGCCACATTTGTAGATATACTGTAGTAGTGCAGATGTTTCGGGGCCAACCCGAGCCCTAATCGGTCAACTCCACGGGTAAACAGGCCAATTCATGTTCTTCAGACATCGCACTGCCTAACCCGATTTAGGGTGTCCTGTGCGAGCCCTGTGAATTACTTTCTTCAACCCACTGATCTGCCCGATCAAGTACTGATCGCACGGTGGATCATCCCCAGGGCATCCCCTTCCTCACTTCCAAGGTTCAGGGCCCAATTCTGCACTACATTTGGCCCCCATTCCGAACCCCTTCTGCCAGTACAGTACATGCTTGACTCCAAGGATCATCTCTATCTGCCAGGGGTCGACCTTGGTCCACACGTGCCGATAACTTCCGCTGATGATGCCCCGTTCTTTTAGTGAATGAAGTCAGATTGTACAGCCCTGCCTAGTGGAGTCTAGTTTTGCCTCATCGTATCCACTGTACGAGCATCCGGTGGATATAAGCTGATGTGCCAGCACTGATGCTGACCGTCAACGGACAGGAAGATCTTGCATCGTAATAGTTGTGATTTTTTTTGTCATCGTCCCGCTTGCTAAATAGTACCCTTGTCCGATTCTTCGTTTGCGTCTCCTAGACGAAACCATTATGGGACTGTGATTCTATTCGCTCTAAAGCCCGGACCTTTTTCCACAGTGCAGACGTAGCCGTTGAGAAATTCTTGTCGATCGAATATTCGACCATTGACTGAGTTTCCAGGTGCTTTTACACCCAATACTACGATTTACTATTATATCGTATTAGTGTGAACTGAGTGTGATATTCTTCGCTCCCTTTTTGTCCACTATTTCGTCCCACACGCTGCTGGCAATGTCAAATAGTCCAGAGTCAGCAGACTCCAACGACAAACCCCAGGCGCCCAACATGCGGTGGCAATTTATCGATGCTTCAAACAACAGCCGAACCAATTTGACACAAGTCAAGCGTCATGTTATGCAGGAATATATGCGCCAAAAGAAAGGTGACTCGCCGCAGGGCGAAGTTGAAGAGGAGGATGTGGCTGTTCGCCCGGCGAGGCGTGGACGGCCAAGGCTGACTAGGGCAGCTCAACGCAAGTCAAGCAAGAAGACAACCAAGGGAGCCAATGAATCCAAGAGTATATCTTCAGAGACTCTCTCTACAGCTGCGACGCATCAACCTCACCTGCAATCTGCACAAGATGCCCCGGCGCATCTCGAAGACCTCAACCAACACTGGGATGCATCCTTCATTGCACCCCCCCACTATATCTTCCTTGCCATTACGGACACAGAGCGCATCTCACTTTTCGTTTGAAGATCCTCTCCTTCAGCCACATGAGTTTATCGACATGTCCCCGCAAATACAAAGTCATCCGACGGGTTTTAACAGCTTGGCTTCCTGGTCGTCTGCGCCAACAACACCTCCTGATCTTATACAGTCACCAAGAACCATAATGAGCGCCGCAAGGACAGATCCTTTCAATACCCTCCCCATCGAGCTGGACTGTGATGGTCAGAGACTTTTCGATTTCTATGTGAATGAAATGCCAGCTTGCTCTTATGGTACCCATTTTCGATCGCTCAAGGCACATAATTGGTATACAGCAGTCTTCGTTCCAGAGGCAATGAAAGGTGCCGTTGCTTTTCAAAATACTATTCTCGTCCACGCTGCAAATACCTGGGCTTGGGTCCGAAATGAAGGAGAATCGGCCGACGGGCTTTTACATCGAGATCGTGCCATCGGTATGCTGCGTGAACATCTTCATAAACAGCCCGGGGACATCTCAGACGTTGCAATCATTTCTTGTCTAAGTGCAGCTGCTCTTGAAGACTTCGATCCTCGCCCTGGCCGGAAGGAATTTAGCTGGATGCATATGCGAGCAGCTCGCGACATGATCCGCGCGCGTGGTGGACCTGCTGCCTTTGCAAATACTCGATTGGGGATGTTAATCAATTGGCAAGATTATATCTTGTCTGGCTACGAGACCCATGGTCTTAGTTTCTCTTTTGAGCCATTCACACCCTCTGCTTCAAGTCCTCCAGCAAAGCCTCCAGCCCAACCTCTTCAAGATCCTTCTTCCATACCCTCTCCACCCAATTCACCCTCATCATCAGATAACACAGCTCAGTCGGTGCCTCTTCTCACCACAAATAACATTATTCAGACATCTCCAATAGATGAAATACGGCTCCAGACTGAAGAGTTTCTTGATTTTCTCCGACGCTGCGAACAACTTGCCCTCTACCAAAGAGACACTCCGGAGTCATGCGACTTGATCCGTCATACATCTGTCTCTGGGCCATCCCTTCTTTTCCAAATCCTGGACGCACCGCCTGGGGCTCGATTCACGGCGTCGGGGGATCGCAAGCAAATGGTTGCTCGCTTGACAGCTTTAATGATGTTAAACGCAGCTCTCTGGGATTACCGGTACGCGCCCATTAATGCAGCAACATTTCTTTCGATACTTGAGCATGCCATGATAGATAGTGAAGTCAGCATGAGCGGCTCAGTCGAAGCAATTCTTCAAATTCTGCTAGCATGCAATGATGGCTACGTGGAAGAGTGGACAAACTGCGCAGATGGCATAGCTCAACCAGCCTTACCCGGACATTTGCCGGATTTCACTCAATATTCTTCCGCAGTGCAATCACCATATGCACGTCCCTGGTTCGTGGGTCGTATGTTGAAAATCGCTAAGCGCCTAAGTGCAGATTCGTGGCATCGTGTCAGCGATATGCTCTTCTCTTGCTTGACTTTACAAGTGTCTGAATCTACTATTTATTCCTGGGAGCCCGAATTACGACGTGAGATTCTGGAGGCGCCTCTCACTAGCTATATCATGCCATCTTTGCTTTAATCTTTGCTTTAAGCAAGGTTATCACACCGTCGGTCTGCATTGTACTATAAGCATCATTATTTCTGTACATTAATTTGGGTTTGAAAATATAACTTTTTCAGGTTTATATACGAGGTATTCGCGCAACATGTTGAGGGCTCAACGATTGATTGCTAGTGGTGCGTGGTGTAGTCCTAGTACTAGTTATATAAATTTCACTCTGTCTACTAGACCTTGCTAGCAGTAAACCAACAAGCTCTGGGAACCACGGCCTTATTTCCAGGCTTCAAACGCGAATCCTCTCAATCTCATATACGATCTGATAAATCCTGTGTCAGCCTCCCTTAACTCCAATAGTTCTCAAGATTTGCCCTACCTTTTCAATGTATCGAACACCAACAACAATGCCATCATCATCTTCAAAGTCACTAGGTTTCCTGAAAAGTGGACTGTCGTTATCAAGGCAAGTCAGGCACGAAACTACAACATCCGTGTATATCTTGCCCATCGTCCGGGGTAAATGAGTCATTGCTTTCTCAATAAGAAGTGCTTTGATTTCGACGGCAGCCCTCCGCTTGTTCTTCGCTGTGAGTAGAGCATCGATGGGAAGGTCTGAGTCCGGTCCGGAAACTTGGAGATCATCGCTATACTTCACGAAAGAAGTCCAAAGTCCAATTTCAAGAAGACAAACCCCCACACTATATATGTCATGCCGCATTGAATAAACTTCCTCGGGCTGCAGGCCCTGGCGCTGGGGGTGGCGATAGATATTCCTCTCCCAATTGTCATCTCCAGTCATGTTTGTCCGTCGTTCGTCAAATCGGAAACGTTCAAACCCAACTAGAAATGGGGTTCCGAGGGTTTCATTTTCAGAACGAAGTAGAACGATGTTCTCCGGTGTGATATTCTTGTGTACAATCCGTGATGCATGCAAGAACACTACTGACCGAGCCAAAGACACGGCCAAGTGAACGCGCTCATTCAAGTCAAAGTCATCTTTTGTCCGCAGTAAGGCACTGCGAAGGCTGCATGGGACGTAACGGCTCATCGTACGAGGAATGGTAAATATCATTTGGAAAGGTGGCTCGGATCCGGTTTCCACGACGCCTTTGCAAGGGAGCAAAGACGAGAATGCGGGATCAACCCGAGAAAGAATTGAAGCCAAGTCTCGAACGTCCTTTTTCGCTGTACGGAAGTCCACTCCATTTCGCAAGAAATAATGATCGATGATGACCCTTCTACCTTCGCTAGTCAATCCCATCGATGAGTGCGCTAAGGGGATTACCTTAATATCCCTCAGCTCATAGTCCTTGCCGAGAAACAAAGACGACGACGACGAGGCGGAAGAGGAGATGGAGGACACCAGTGTTGTTTGACTTTCTCCATGCGCTTCGCGTAGTTTTGCGACAGTGGAAATAGCACCGCTGTCGCCGTCTCGACTGTTCTCAAAATCTCGACCGACATTTTTATCTGACATGCGTGATAACAGAAACCATGTAGGATCAAACCGGTGGTGCCACTTCTCTATTTTTCCAAGTATAAGATTGAGTTGTTTCTTGGTGTAAACCGTCCATTTCCCGCGTCTTGTATCTCCTTTCTTGGAACGAATCTCGGTCCACACAGAACTGTCCTCTGGTTCCCCTAAAACATTATCGATAAGATCGACGGCAGCTTGTAAGTTCCTCTGAAGCTCTCCGAGTAAGTTATTTGAGTGGACCTGGTAACGATCATCGAAGAATTCCCAGTGGTCGCGGAGAAATCTAACTTGGTCTTCGATGGTGAACCAGTAACTATCGATCTCCAGTATGGCTTGGCGTACTTCTTCGTCAGCGTGATGATACGTCTTGCAGCGCTTATAGATTTCCTTTCCAGTCCTGTGAAAAAAAGAGTCAACAGGCACGTCCGAATGTCAATTTCAACCAGTGCGGGGGCGGGGGTAAATCCCACTTGATACACAACTCCGCCGACTGGAAGCCCAGAGAAACAGCATCAGTCATTGTGATGGTCACGCGGATACAAACAGACAATTGAAGAAGAAAATTTGCGAAAATAAATGCTTGAGCTGACTGCAATGGGTATATATTAGCGAGTTTCTAGGAGCGACAAGCTGAAAATAGGTGCATGCTCTGCCCAATGATCGTGGAGATTTTGACGCCCAACACTTGTCGGTGGAGATTTGGGGGCCACATGAAGATGCTGTCAGACAAGCACAAACCTAGGTACATAGATGATGTGAGAACTTGAAAGGCTTCAGTATGGTCATTGCGCGCTCCCTCACGGCAGCGGCTGTACTGCAATGTGAGTGACTGGAATGAACAGTCGCCATGACGCATTCTGAGGCTCGCGATCTGCTGGACCACTTTCGACAAGATGCTGTTGTGACAGAGCAGTACACTATCCATGTCGAATTGCAGATCGACCGGAATCAGAGAAGACGTCAGGTCGAGATAGAGACACGATGGACACGGGACAGGATTATTGGAAGCGGTGCCTTCGGGGATGTTTGGTTGGAAAGCAAACAGAGACTTGAGGAAGACGGGCGCGCTATGCGTGCTGTGAAAGTCATCAGCAAGCGTCGAATGCAGGATTGGAGGATCGACTACGAAAAGGAACTCCTCGCGTTGGCCAAGTTTTCAAAGCGCAGCTATCAACAAGAGAATGTTCTGGTCGAATTCTTTGGCTGGTATGAAGATAAGTCACACCTTTATATCTCGATGGAATACTTCGAGCTAGGCGATTTGTCACAGCATATATCTAGTTCGCTCTCGGAGGAAGATGTTAAACAAATCACTACAGATCTCCTCCACGGACTTCGCATTGTTCACCAAGAAAAATTCGCCCATCGAGACTTGAAGCCTAAGAACATATTTGTTGTTCAGAAACCACCTGTCTCATGTTGGTGGGTTAAGATTGGAGACTTTGGGATCTCAAAACGAGCACGCGGGGATACAGAACTACATACCGAGATAGGGACTGCTTTGTACAAAGCGCCTGAAATAAGTGGATATTATGAGTCGACGAAAAATCTCTATGGATATGATCAGGCGGTTGATATGTGGTCTTTGGGTTGTGTAGTCTTTGAATTACTCACACAGACGGTTCCATTCGAGGATGCTTTGAGTATTTTGAAATTTTGTGATGGGAAATTGCCCTTTCCAGAGGATGAACTCTTGTTGAAGGTTGGGCTTGAGGGAACTGCTTTCGTCAGATCCCTTATTCAAGCAAATCCTAGGCATCGATTAACCGCTAGTGATGCACTGGAATCTCCATGGATTATTCAAGAGAACCAATTGAGACCTGCCCTATCAGACATACATGATCTCAAAATAGAAGAAAAGGAGGACATCCTGCGTATGGCAGCACGAACAGGTGATATGAACAAGGTTCAGCATCTTCTCAACCAAGGAGTTGATATCAATGCCGTGGATGCTCAAAACCAGACTGCTTTGAATCTTGCTTCTTACAACGGTCAGACCAAGGTGGCTGAGTATTTGATGCAAAATGATGCATCCTTTCAAATCCTCAATCTCGAGGGCAACAGCCCGTGGCACTCCGCTGTCATGAACTCACGCCCTGAGATCATACGTCTCTTCGTCAGAGAGCGATTCGAGACTTATGCCAAAAACAATGATGGCTATACACCCCTAGGGCTGGCTATCATAGAGGGTCATCTTGAATTGATTAAACTTTTCTTGCAATCCGGTGCAAGGATCAAGGAGAAGAAGGCAGAATGTTGTCTAAATTTAGCTGTTATTGCGGGAAAGACAGAAACTGTACAGCTTCTCTTAAAGGGATCAACAGGCTTCGTCGCAGCAAGCAAGTCCTGTCGCATCAGTGCTCTTGTCTTGGCTGCTGCTTTTGGTCGTCAGGTAATCTTCCATCTCTTGGCTGAGACCATTGGATGCGATGTCAAAAATGAAGATGGCTTGACGCCCTTGATAATAGCTGCGGCTACTGGTCAGCAAGAGATGGTTGAATATCTGTTACTTGGTACTCACTTGAATGATGTGGTCGTAGCAGACTCTTCCTCGGAGTTTGCTTCCGACGCCATTTCATGTCTACTACGCCCTAGGTCTGTTATCACTGGTGGGGAAATCCTCGAATTAGGATCGCCTCATTCAAGGCAACTCTTTCCTCACTCGAGGTTGCAATCATCAAAACCACTAAATGACTATGGATTCACACCACTTGATGCTGCCTGCCGGACCGGTAGACTACCCATCGTCCAGTTGCTACTTCAACACGGAGCCGATCCCAACGTAGCAAACCTGACTGGATTCATTCCTCTGCATCAGGCTATATATGGGATACATCCAGAGACCGTCCGACTCCTGCTCGAAACAGGCTCAGACCCCTATGCGGTAAATATAAAAGGAATGACGCCTCTCCATTGCGCCGCAGTTGGAGGCGATATTGACATAATCAAGAGCCTTCTTGAGCTAGGGGCTACCTTACAGTCCGATTCAACTGGTAGAAATGCGCTACACAAATGTGCTCGTTACGGCCACATTGAAGCCCTCAAGCTACTTCTAGCCAAATTCGACAAAGATGCCAATGAAAGTAATAGATTTGGAGTCACGCTATTGCACGCTGCAGCCGAGAATGGAAGCATAGATACTGTCAAGTTTCTCGTTAGGAAGGGGGCGAACGTCAACGCCGCTTCAATCGATAAGTGGACACCACTACACAATGCTGCTTCGAAAGGACATATCGACATAGTTGCATTTTTGATTGATAACGGAGCAAGCATCAACATCAAATCAGGCTCCGGTATAACGCCACTGCATGATGCTGCATCCACCGGCCAGACGAGCACTATTAAATTTCTTCTTAATCGAGGGGCTCATCTGAATGAACTGAGCTCACAGCACGAAACGCCGTTGTATTTGGCTGTGCGTCATGGTCATTTCCATGCAGCTCAACTATTGCTAAAGAGAAACCCTGATCTCACAGTCAAAACCAATGAGAATGAAATCACTTTGCAGCGCGCAATCGCTAGTGGATCAATCGAAATATCTCGTCTTCTTTTGGAGAAGGGAGCGGACAGACATTTTTATGATCATATGCGTCTCACCCCGCTCATGTACTCGCTCCAGTTTACTGACCGCAAAATGACTAGGTTCTTGATAGACCAAAGGGTGGATGATGCTGTCCTCTCTGTAGATGGGAAAACGGCCTTGCAAGTGGCCATTTGCTGGGGTAATCTGGATGGGGTAGAGGGCTTACTCAAGAAAGGAGTAGATCCTAATTCAAATTCTTCGACCTATAGCCTGTCTCCTCTTTACCTTGCTGCTGATGCAAAGAGTGTCAACATGGTTCGACTTCTACTCGGTGTTGGAGCTCATGATACAACGCGAAACCGAGCGACCTTGAATGTCGCTATACTCAAAGGGCCTCCCAAGATAGTTGAGCTTCTTCTGGACAAAGGCACAGACGCGAATGCGGATATGTCTGAATCGGGCCTGAAACCATTGCATAAAGCCTCTTTCCTCGGAAATGTAGAAGCAGTTCGGCTTCTTCTGGCAGCCGGGGCCGACATACATCTTGCGGACACCTGGGGATATACTGCACTGCATCATGCTGTGCAATACAATCGCTCAAAGGTAGTTGAAGTCTTGCTGGAGCTTGGTGCTGACGCTGGAAGGAGATCTAAGAATGGTGTCAGCGCTTTAGATCTGGCATCACAAGGTGGTCGGAGGGCTTCGATGAATGTTTTCAAAAGCCGGGGTTTTATTGTGGAGGGAGGCCATTCATAGGTTTGGGGCTATCAAGACTACTTAGTGCGTAGCTTGAGGCACATTTTTCGTCACCGTATTTCAAATAGGAAGTGGAGAAGTTTTTGAAAGGTCTCCGTGTTAATAAAAATAAAGATTCTGGTCGCTACGATTGTCATGAAGCGAAACGGTGTCGGTTAAACTTCGGCAAGATTGAACCCTCATTTTCTCCCCGCATCTCCCCACTCGTCTAGATTAGGTACTACGTGGCTCGAGTTGCACTTTTTGAAGCAATTCAAAGAGAACTATGTAGAAAGAATCATTCAAATATTGCCATTATCCTCACGCATTCAATACTGGCTTTCAGTCTTTCCAGAAGTTATTATCATGGCCTCTCCTACACAACTTCAGACTTTTCCCACCAAGCCACGAGTCTTTATCCTCAGCGACATCTCCAATGAGCCTGACGATGCTGAGTCTTTGGTGCGCTATCTTCTGTACTCTAATCAGTTTGCGACAGAGGGATTGGTGGCTTGTACATCGACCTGGATGAAGGACAAAGTCTGCCCTCAGGACATGCACAAGATCATTGATGGCTATGAGAAGGTGGTTCAAAATCTCAATGCACACGCTCATCCCAATGATCCATACCCCACTGCACAGTATATGAGATCTCTAATCAAGAAGGGCGCGGAGGTAAAGGGATACTCTTGGCTAGCCACAAGGAGGATAATCATCTAATATCTTCTACTCCAGACATATGGCATGACAGCAGTTGGCGACGACATCCCTCTCAGCGAAGGTGCCCAACTTCTACTAGAACGTATTGAAACCCCTACAGAGGATCCCCTCTGGATACTTTGCTGGGGTGGAACAAATGTTCTAGCCTCTGTTCTCCTCAAGATCAAAAATACTCACTCCTCCGCCGATGCCGCTAGATTGCGCTCAAAATTGCGCGTCTACACCATCTCGGACCAGGACGATACTGGATCTTGGATTCGGTACAATTTCCCCGATATCTTTTACATCTGTTCTATTCACGGCTGGAACCAGTACGGTATGGCCGCTTGGTGTGGTATCTCTGGTGACGGCTGGTACGGCTTCGACCGAGGTGGTCCAGACCCTTCGAAGATCAGCAGACAATGGATCAAGGACAATATCCAAATTGGTCCTTTGGGATCTACATATCCGGATTATATGTTTATTCCTGAGGGAGATACGCCGACTTTCCTATATATGATTCAGAATGGTCTTGGTGTACCAGAACGCCCGGAATACGGATCTTGGGGTGGTCGATATATTCCCACCGATATCAGCGGTAGAGGCGTGGCTAATGGCCACTTCAGTGACACAGTGGATGAAGTTGTGGGACTTGATGGCCGGAAATATAAATCCAACCATGCTACTATATGGCGCTGGCGCGATGCCTTCCAGTCTGATTTCGCTGCTCGGATACAGTGGTCTCTATCGTCTGATCTGAAAACAGCAAATCACCATCCAGTTGTTGATATTAATGGAGACAAGGGATTGAAACCACTTTACTTAGAGCTGGAGACCGGTGCTGTTTTCCAACTTGATGCTTCTGCATCATACGATCCTGACCCCAACGATACTCTCACTTTCAAATGGTATCAATATCTAGACCCCAGCGCAACACAATGGGCGGCCCAGTATGAAGTGGGGCAATTGGATATCAAAATGCTCAATGACGTCGGCAGCAAGATTGAAATCAAGATGCCTCCTCCAGAGAAATGCTGCGTGGAGTTGATTAGTCGAGCGGCAGTTCCCAAAGGCCAGGTGTTACACCTGATCTTGGAGGTGAAGGATAATGGATCTCCTGCCTTAATCGGTTATCGACGAGTCATTATCCAAGCAACGAACGAAAAACTTTTGGGTGGTGGCGGCGGTGCCGAAGCCATTGGTGACCTTATGCGGGATATCTTACAATGAGCCTATTGTTTCCTGAGAAAGGAAAATACTATACTAGGGTCTATGAACACTTCCAAGCTCCTGAATGGCATTGGATGTATAGTTCGGCATCGAATGTACATCATCAAGTGGATATCTTGGATCTCATACTAGATAGGCATTGGAGGTATTTACGAAGACTAAGAACATTTCCAAAAAAACAAAGCAATATTCATTCAAAATTTCACGTTCATAAGCCTTATACCTCTGCTATCTTTTTACTCCAGAGTTTGGGAGACGAGGAGCTATTGCTACTCCAGGTCCCACTGTGAGTCGGATGCATCGATAAAGGATGTAAACCTTTATGTCTAATTCGAGAACGTGATTCCACAGTCTCAGGGCTAGACGAAACAGCAGTATCCGGGATTTCTGCTTCTTCACTTTGATATTGACGCTTCAGTGCATCATCAACCTCTTCGAGAGAGTATCCCACAGTCTCGGGGTAAAAGAAGAAGACGACAAATATAGCGGCCCAATTGAAGGCCACGAAGACGTAGAAATACTTAGCACCCATACTCGTTAATGCGATTGGTGAGCACTGAGCGAATAACAGATTCAAGCTCCAATTTGTGGCCGTCGCGACCGATGAACCCCTGGCTCGAATGGCAGTAGGAAAGATTTCGGATTGATAGATCCATGAAATCAGACCAAGGGATGTGAAAAAGAATGAGAAAACGAAGAACATCGCAATTGCAGCACGAAGTGCATTTTCGTTGGCGTTTGGATCACTGAAATCGACGTATTGGGCGAGGGTTGCTTCCACACACATTGCTGCTCCCATGCCGAGTAAAGATGGGATGAGTAGCTTTCGTCGACCAACATTGTCGACAAAACACATGAACACGGTATTCCAGAACAACGCCAGCGCGCCCCAGACACCGATTATCATTAGGGAAGTTGATGTAGATAGACCAAGAGTCTTATAGATTCTGGGTCCATAGTTTTGAATCACGTTTGTGCCAGATGTTTGAGTGAAAGCCTGTAAACCACAAGCCAAGAGAATCCGACATCGCCATCGTTTGGAGAAGAAAAGATGACGCCATGACCGGACGGCGGACTCGCTCTCATGAGTGATGCTCTCCTGTATTTGCGCGAGCTCATTTTCGACGAATTGGCCATTACTGGCGTTGTAGTTCAGGTGTAAACGAGCGAGGACCGAACGGCCTGCACCCTCCTTGCCTGTTTCGATGAGCCATCGAGGCGATTCAGGAACGAACCAGATTCCGCATGTGAGAATTACGGCCGGCACCGTCTGGAAAGATAGAGGGAATCGCCATGAAAAATCATTGGTATGCAAGGAACAACCGTATCCAACCCATTGGGCAACCATGATTCCCAACCCAATCATCCACTGCTGCATACTGGCTAAAGATCCCCGGATGCGAGGTGGTGCGATCTCGCTACAGTATACAGGTATAGTAGCGGACATGAGACCAATAGCAAACCCCGCGATGAATCGACCAGCGATCAACATCGCGATGGTGATGGCTCCTCCCTGGAGGGCGCCTCCCAAGGTAGCCAGTATTCCACCGATAAAGATAACCATTCTACGACCCCACGAGTCGGAGATATGAGATGCTAATAGCGAACCGATGATTGCACCTCCTATTGAAGAGAATTAGGCATTATGGTTCTGGTTTGGAAGAGTGAATTGGTTGAGTTGGGCAAATTCATACCGGTATATGAAGAGATGATACCACCGCTAGCAGCATCAGACAGAGTAGGAGATCCAAACCGATCGAGAAAAGCATCTTGCTCAATGCTTGAAGAGATCACGCCAGAATCATATCCAAATAAGAACGAACCGAGAGCTGCGAAGACACAACAGAGGGTGACAAGAAGGAAAGCCATGATTCATTGCAGCACTGCTGCATTGCTGAAACAACAAAGTAAACTGAAAGTTGAGACAGAAGCTGTCACCAGTCAAAATGCAACAAAATTGGCAGACCGATCCATATAAGGCTAAACGAGTATTGACAGGCGCGTCGATAGAATGTGCCGATCCACCCTAGTATCCTTGTCTGGGGGAAACAAAGTGGGACGTGCCTAAGGGGTCAATGGATCACGAAACCTGTGGAAAAATGCGGAAGCCATGCGGGAAGTGAGGGAGCTGTCAGGCTAAGAGGGGAATGGTAATGAGCTACAGATTTTGATTTTTTTTTTTAAAGGGGGGTTTTCGTGACCAAAAACAAGTCTGACGGACCAATATGCAGGGCTGACGATGAGCTTAATCGTGGCCCCCTCACAGTTCCGAACTCTTTTCTTTTGCAGACCCATTCATCGCCAAGTGCTGAGAGCAAAGTCCAGCTGGGGGCCAAATCGATTTGCTGGGTCTGGATTCGACAGGCTAATCTGGAAGAGGCAGCTGAGAGTGGAAACTGTTTCGAATTATTGGATTACAGATTGGAGTCAAGTCCAGGGACCACTGGATTGTACTGTAGTTTCATGGAATGGCATTCCTGATCGCGTCACAGGGCGGATATGCTGGAATCAGGCTCCTGGGTGCATGGCGAATCCCCTTCATGACGACGCGTGCAAGAAGGAAAACAATTGACCAGACTCCTTTCACCTGTTCATCTTGAACCAAGTAGAAGACCAAGGCACAAACTGTTTTGTGGGTATGCTGTACATACACAATACTGGAACACTAGCGGGCATATGCGGGCTATGCAGGGCGTAACTCAACCCTCATCTGATTGATTACGGATCTGTGATCTGCACTGTCCTGCTAGAGTGATTTAAGGGATGATCAGTGTCAGCACTGTCATAATGTACATACATAGTAGTTAGCTTTAGATCATCCATGGTCGTTTAGTCTATTATGAAGACGAAGGTTCATAAATCAAGGAAAAGGAATGAATTAGCGTCAATCGTCGAGGTGAAACAAGGTTAAACGGGATTTCGGTAAAGACTTTCCTCATGAGGCGAGACAATTGATAACGGAATCAGAGTAATCATACATATATATCTAGTAGATATATTCACTAGTAATTATACAATGTAGTTTCTTTAATCCTGCAGGATGGTTAGTGATTTCCCATAATATCACTCACAGACTCTTGCTCTTCGTATTCTCCGTAGTACGTACTTTGTAGAAGGAAGACTTCGTCCGAGTCGGCTCGGCGACTAGGGGACCTTGTGCAGCGGCCCTCTGCATAATGAATATGACCTACCGTCTTTGAGTAGTATGTGGTTAATTTCAATTATGTTATGGTAGCATGGGAAAAAATATTTCACCATAATCATTGGTTTAGTTTCGCACCCAAGGGGCGATCTATAAAAAAAAAATCGTGACTCATACTAAATTCTTCGCCGGTTGCGAGTGTACGGAGACAATGATTGTGTTGTAGAATAATTCTGAGTGGGAAGAGTGCATTAGTAGATTTCATCGGGTATTAATATTTTTTTTGACTGATATAAGTACACAACATGATTTATTGAATAACTAGTCGGTCAGTTAGTACGAGATAGTTAAGTTATACTGTACCTACACTAGGTAGTTAGTTAACCACTGTACTTGTACCTCGGACCAAGGTGTACCTTCACAGTATGAGAGATCCTATACTATAACTAGAGTATAGTATACTTAACTACCACTAGTAGTGAGTAACAAATCCGACACCGACATTTGTGTGAATGACTATTATTATTAATCATAAAATCGTATTCGGCGAACCAGCTACATCGCCGATGCATGCAAGTACAAGGGCAACTACAGAACACGCGACGGTTGAGATGCAAATCCCGGAGAAACGTCCGATATGATGTAGATGTATAAACTGCTTCAAGTTCTTCTAGTAGTATGTAGCTACAAAGTCTGTACCAAGACTTAAGGTAATTTGTTCACTCCAAGAAATACTGCGGGAGTACACTATATATTGAAGAAGATCACTCGGCAGATCATCTCGTCTAAGCTCCTTGGCATTCTCCGAGCTGGTACCGATTTGCTTTGCGCGCGTAGAGAAGCCGGTGGGGACGGGAAAATTCTACTTCGGACTTGAAGCCGAGGCCTCTTCTCAAAGGGAACAATAATACCTCGTACAGAGTACAACACCCAATAATAACCCAATAACACACGGAGCTCGGGCTCGCGCCCAACGAAAGTCCGACTTGGAGAATCCACAGGGCGTAACTACTGTACAGTATTCTGTCGTCATACAGTAACCTTTTTTTTCTTTCCCCTCTCTCTTACTCTTTTCTTTTCTTTCTTTTTTTAGTGGTGGTGAAAAAGAAGAAAAGAGAAGGCTTCTAGAAAACTGCTTGTTCTTTCTATTCTGTCCGATTTCTGTTTCGTTGCTCTTTTTCCCCCACCGCTTTCGGCCGCAATCATTTCATCATCGAAAAAAGGTCCGTGAGTCTTTTTGGGGGGGGGCTTCTTTTGCTGATCAACGATTCCTTTTGACTCTTGTCATTCGTCTTACTCGTACTATCTTGAAGGTCAAGCCTATCTTAGGTTCTATTATTATCTGTGGTTCTCTTGTACCATATATACATATACACATCCTTCTCAGTCCAATGTTCCTGTGCAAGGAGGGCGATCGATCACATTAGATATCGGATCGCCCGCCAAGCCCACTCTCCTTACATGAATCCTATCCATCATCATGGCCACCACCTCCGGCGTTCACGGTGAGGACGACGATTCTGCCTTGAACGACTATGTCAACGATGACGACCCTTCGCAGATGTCCATGCAGGATGTCTCCCCTTCAGATTCAAAGCCGGGCTCGCAGTCCTTGCCGATGCAGAAGCGTCGACGTGTAGGTCGCGCTTGTGATGAGTGTCGTCGAAAGAAGATCAAATGCGATGGCAAGCAGCCTTGTACCCATTGTACGGTCTACAGCTATGGTAGGTTATCATTAATCGCCCTCCCTCTCCCTTCTCCCCCCTCCTCTCCGCGCGACCGCCTGTTTGGTTTTGGTTTCATGCCTCAGGGACAAAAAAAAAAAGAATCACACGTGGCTGACATTCCTCCAAGATTGTACCTATGATCAACCCTCCAATCGTCGTCGAAACCCTGCCCCTCAATATGTCGAAGCCCTTGAAGCTCGAATGCACAAAGCTGAAACCCTACTGCGAAGCGTACTCCCCGATTTAAATCTCGATGACCCACAGCTGGACCTGCATGCCACAGAACAACGACTGGTTGCTGCTCAAAAGGACAAGCAGTCGGCGGGATCTGCGACGACTAACCCCGCAAGCGCAACAGCGCCGCCGCCAGAAAATGCTCAGGAAGGAGGGGAGGAATCTCTGCTAGAGACAATGGTAGATAACTCAGGCTGCCTCGACCGTGACGATCAAGGACACTGGGATTACCATGGACACACCTCCGGAATTATCTTTGTGCGACGCCTGCGCAAACAACTCGGCGCTGCAGATGTCCCTATCAATCGACCTCGCGGCATGTCGCAGATGCTTGAGAGTCCGAAATCCGTAACAGGATCACCCCAAGATCAAACTCTCACGCCCACGCACGATCTTCCGACTCGGGATATTGCTCGCCGCCTGTGCCATAATGCGATCGATCATGCTTGTTCTTTGATGCGATTCGTGCACGAGCCGTCCTTTTTTGCTGCCCTTGAGCGTGTATATGATGTACCACCAGAGCAATATACAAACGAAGAGAACTCGTTTATCCCTCTTCTATATATCGTGATGGCCGTTGGCTGTTTATTTTCTGACGATGGAGCTGGGACCTTGGATCTTGCTGGATACGAGGGTGCCATTGGCCAAGGGTACGCCATATCCATTTATTACCTCGCAAAGACCTATTTCCTATGATGCTAATGAGATTGCAGTTTCCAATACTTCAAAGCAGGACGACAATTACTTGAGGTTACCGACTGCCGTGACTTGACCTCTCTCCAAGCAATTTGCTTCATGATTCTTTTCCTACAATCCTCTGCCAAACTAAGCACTTGCTATTCTTATGTTGGTATTGCTCTTCGTTCTGCACTCCGTCTGGGTCTGCACCGCTCAGTGGCTGCCGATTTCAACCCGGTCGAGCGGGAATTGCGGAAGCGTATCTTCTGGGTTGTTCGCAAGATGGATGTCTATGTCAGCACACTCCTGGGTCTTCCTCAGATGCTTAGTGACGATGACATTGATCAGGAATACCCACTGGAGGTGGATGGAGATTTCGTCACTCCTCAGGGTATTCTTCAAATGCCTACGGACTATACGCCACTGATGGCAGGATGCAATGCGCATACGCGGCTATGCAACGTTATCTTGAAAGTGGTCAAATATATATACCCGGTCAAGAATGCTCGCCACCGCTCAAAATCCCATCAAAGGTACATGGTCAGCCATTCTAAAATCCGTGAAATTGAGCGCGATCTGCAGACTTGGATGGAGCAATTACCCGCAGCCTTACGGCCTGGCACTGAAGTATCACCGCAATTGGAACGAATCCGCCAGCTTCTTCGAATTAGCTATGCGCATGTGCAGATGGTGATGTATCGTCCGTTCCTACACTACGTCTCTGGTGGCTCACAAGCGAGAGGCGTTGATAAGCGGTCGTATGCTTGCGCTGCGGCATGCGTCAGTGTGTCTCGGAATATTGTCCATATCACGACTGGAATGCACAAGAGGGCACTACTCAATGGATCCTTCTGGTTTACCATGTACACGACATACTTCGCCATTCTCTCCTTAATCTTCTTCGTTGTTGAGAACCCTGACTCGCCTACCGCTAAGGATGGGGTTCTCAAGGATGCAATGGAAGGCAAGAATACTCTAGCTGGTCTAGCTAAGAAGAGCATGGCTGCCGATAGGTGCTCCCAGAGCTTGAATGTATGTAGCATCCCCCACTCGATCTTACTCACAAGATACACCACTAACCATGGGCCTCACAGTGTCTGTTCAAAACCTTGCCAGAGATGTTGAAGAATCGCCAGAGCTCAAAGACACCAGTCAACTTGAAGCGATCGGCACCTTCCGGTCCGACTGCAGAGAGCGAGTCTAATCAACCAAAGCCAGAGCAGGCAACACTACCCCATCGTTCGAGCACATTCCCGGCACACATGATGTCAAATAGCCCCAGACTGACCCCGTCAACACGTCGACAAAAAAGTATGGATACAACACAACTCAGCAACCAACCCGTTGAAAATGGCACTCAGTCGGCTTGGATGGCTGCTTCACCAGACCTGTTGACAGAGCCCATGGCTACTCCAGAGCCCGTCTCAACAATGTCTATGGCCTCCTCATTCTCCAACCAAGACCCATCAAGCCTGGCATGGGCTCAACAGTTCAACAATCCAGATAAGCTACCCGATTTGATGCCCATGATGTTCCCATCCGACGACCCATTCGCCTACCCTACCCAACCGATGTCGACATTAGAAGACGATCATTTCAAATATGATGGCACAGGAATGCCACAATCTACCTTCCCTTTCGAGCAACCTGCGAGCAGGCCTCCTGGCACACCAGGCGATCAAAATATAACATCTCCCAGCTTTGACGGGTTCGGCAACCTCCCCAGTTTCCCGGTTGGCGGCGTCAAATCTTCGGTCCCCACTCGGCTCCAGGCTGGCAATAATCAATCCGTGAGCTCTTCGCGGCTGAGCTCGCCCATATCACAGACTCAATCACCGAGTGAAGCCCTGAGCAGTCCTGACTTGGTTTCTATTCCAAACCAGAACTTCGTCTGGCAGGGGTATAACTTCCAACCAAGCAATATAGCACCGCAGCCCACGGCACCACAAGACAATACTGCCCCTAACGGACTTCTAGACTTCAATATGGGTCTGGATGAGAATGCTATGGGACTGAAGATGGAGGGGATCTCTTTTGATGATCTCTTCGGGAATACCGCTTCTTTCAACTCGGGCAACCCAGCGCCGAATGATGACTGGACTCAGTGGATGAACACCGCCTCCTGAGATATTCCTCTCATGACGAAATGTAGTAACGAAGGAAATAAAAGAAAGAAAAGAAAATCGTTGTTCATACCTGGCTGGCGTTCTGTCTTGGAAAGGTTTTTTTTTGTTTTATATAGCTTTTGTGGTTTGGATGAAATACCGAGTCGGCGATTTTTCTATTCGCTGTAGATGTATTCAATGATAATGTTTTATCTGATGAAATGCAGCGTACGTAAACCAGTGTACCTACACTTATTACATAGTACAATATCCTAGCTACACCAGTTACGCTCAGACATAACTACAGTACACCTTGACGATCTCCTTATCTGGGACTACCATGATCGGTTTAGATCAAAGACAGACCCACTTGGAGCCTTCTTGTCCCGAGTCTGTCGAC
The DNA here is from genome assembly GCF_028827155.1 of Penicillium citrinum. Taxonomy (NCBI): domain Eukaryota; kingdom Fungi; phylum Ascomycota; class Eurotiomycetes; order Eurotiales; family Aspergillaceae; genus Penicillium; species Penicillium citrinum. The sequence continues at coordinate 2,568,542 of NW_026622688.1, forward strand.
TCTCTCGCTTTCTGACACTCTGCAATAACGACATGGCCCAGCCTGACAAGCTTTCCTTGGGACTCCAGTCACTCACGAGTCCCACGATTACAATAGTGTACATGCAGCGGTAGATAACTGCCATCCACATTACTCCGGTCTCACACGCATTACATCGCGGTCGCATGAATCGCTAGTCCTTACAACGTTGGAAATATCATATTTGTGATACATTATATCATTAAATTATTCACAGACATTCGCCAAATCAAAGCGATATTGCAAGCCCAATGGCGTCAATACCGAAACTGTCCACCATTGTCTCGTGGCTGATATACCTCGTGCCCGTCTACATATTCATCCTCAATCCACTCCTACAACAATTTCTCCCGGAATCCGTCACCCTATTCGGCAGCAATGACTTGAGTGAATGGGTAGATGCTGCTCCGGGTTTAAATCTCACGGATGACACTTTCATTAGTCCTGAAGATGGCACTCCATTTAACTGCGCCGGCGAGCCGGAGGGGTATAAAGTGCATCTGCTTTCGCGAACACCTCTTATCTTATACATTGAGAACTTTGTCGGTGCCGAGGAAGCAGATCATTTAGTTGATATAAGGTATGACCAAATAACCCCAGGTTGAAATCAAGAAAGAATGATAATTTGACCTAATGCGGATCAATTTCTACAGTCTGAACAAATATACACCCTCAATAGTCTACGACGGAGTCACAGAACGAGTCGATCCAAACCAGCGTCTCTCCGACCGAGCTCTACTAGACCGCGATGACACAGTTCGCTGCCTCGAAGAACGCGCCCGCGCATTCCAAGGCTGGAGACCACATCTCTACATCGAGCGCATGTGGGCACAACGCTATAACACCTCCGGCCACTACCGGCACCACTATGACTGGACAGGATCACTAGCTCGGGGTGGTGACCGACTAAGCACATTCATGGTCTACCTCGGCGCAGACTGTGAAGGGGGAGGGACTAATTTCCCACGCTTACGGATGCCCGTGGGCAAACAGTGGTGTCGGTTTTTGGAATGCGATGTGGATGAAGGGGAGGGAGATGGTGAGGCTGTGCAGAGGAGCAAGGACGGTATCACGTTCAAGCCTATTAAGGGGAATGCGGTGTTTTGGGAGAATCTTCGGGCCGATGGAACTGGGTATACCGAGACCTGGCACGCTGCGTACCCGGTTACGTCGGGGACCAAGGTTGGGTTGAATATTTGGAGTTGGTACCAACCTCCTAGGAGAAAACGTGGATAAATGGAGTGGAGGGATGGGAGGAACGATCGGATGGAGTAGGTCTTCGAGATACAGCGGACTTGGCGGGAAAGTCTGGGCTGACGGAGATGAACTTGGGTTGATTCGAGGTTGGAGGGTGATTCCGTGCTGCTTGGTGGTTTTGGGGTTACTCCGGCCAAGACATCCCATCTTCTTCACTGCATGCCACCGTGCATAAACTGAATCTTTGTGGTAGCACTGCTGACTCGATTCTCAGACATAGAATGTACATACTTTGAATACCTAGACCAGTTTGAACTACCTTGAACTTCGTTCCAAATTGTAGAACGAATGGCCAATGATTTTCCACCTCTGACGTTAATCCTGGACTTAGTTGATACCCCTACCTTTTCATGACATCTCTTTCTCCCCACCCCTCTCTGCCCCCTGGCAAACCTATCACCTACCTACTCATCCTAGGCATTCACCCAGCAACGAAGTGAACCCTTGATCTTTCAGGCAACCGCATTAAGGCACAAGGCCGAGAATGTAGAAGAGTGCCAAGGGACCTCGTACGCCGAGAGATACCAAGACCCCTCAGCTCTTGGACCTCGGAGCGGGAATTGGCAAAGAGGAAAGCCTTGGCTGCCAAGAAGTATCGCCATGGCCAAGGATGCTTGGCAGCCCTCATGGCCCCATCGCCACGCTGTCTCCAATTTATTTCCCACTTTCTTGTCCCCCCTTAAAAGTCATTTCTGGGCGAATGACTGAAGAGAAGAGAGGGAAATCCGCGGGTGCCGGAACTGAACGGGTTTATGTGATCCGTCTCATCGGCCAGAAACGCCCCGATTACTTGGTACAGGAGTACATAGGATACACTTATACTAGATTTGACTAGCTTGATTCCGGGCCATCTGCCAGATAAGGAGGCACGAGCGCTGTCACAGATATCTAAATTATGTACTGTACGTGATTGCGTTGTACAACAAATGAGAGAGAGGACTTAGAAGACACTTCGTATTGGAGCATTCAAGGACCAGGCCACCATACTGTACAGTACTATCATTGTGCTCTGGAATGCACAGCCCCTCGTTCTTCCGAGGGCGCTTCGCACGACCAGCCAGTCATAAGACGAGCCCCGACGCCATTCGGGTTTCTGGGCCCGCAGGCGAGTCTTGGCCCGGTCTTGTCCTCTTGTCCTCTTGTCCCTTTCTTGTCACGCCTCCGCCCGGCCCAGCAAAGCGGTTTTTTCTGGGCAAAGGCTCGGCTCTTTATTTCCTCCCTTGTGAATCCCCCCCATTGCGGAGTCTCCCCCGGTTTTCTCTTCCTCTTTCTTTCCAAGTCTCACACTTTCAACTCTCCCTCTACCTCTTCTCCCCCTGACTTGGCTCAAATATTAAGAATTAAGATAAAAGAGATTGTTCGAGGTTCTTTTTTGGTTTGCCTCAAACATAGTCTCTTGGGAGCTTCGACTGTTGTTGTCTTGTTGCCGTGTTAATTTCGATTTCTCTCCCCTAACTAAAGTCGTGCCTGGGCATCCCGCCAGCTCGACAAGATCCGTTTCTTGGCATCATGACGGAGAACGCTCTTCCTCAAACATCACCACCACAGACAGCGCCTGCACCGGCGCCTGTTGTCAACGACACGGCCGCCCACGTCGTTTCGCAAGTCACGGCCGCGTCGACCGCTTCGGTGACTGCGACCGCTGCTGCCGCCACCGCTGCTGTGAACAATTCCCTTAACGGTGCTGGCGAGCAACTACCCTGCCAGTGGGTGGGATGCAGCGAGAAATCCCCAACTGCGGAAGCTCTATATGTAAGGAATGAACTGACCAGGCCATATCGCATTGCGATCGATGGTACTGAAGGAAGAACATATCGACTAACCTTTGTCTTCCCGTCCTACAGGAACACGTTTGCGAGCGCCATGTCGGTCGCAAGAGTACCAATAACTTGAACCTGACTTGCCAGTGGGGGACGTGCAATACTACCACTGTCAAGCGCGACCACATCACCTCGCACATTCGTGTGCATGTGCCTCTCAAGCCGCATAAGTGCGATTTCTGTGGCAAGGCCTTTAAGCGTCCACAGGATCTGAAGAAGCATGTCAAGACTCATGCTGATGACTCGGAGATTCGCTCTCCTGAGCCTGGACTGAAGCATCATCATCATCATGATATGATGTTCCCCCAGAACCCGAAAGGTTCGTTCGTTCCCGACTCTGTTGCCCCGCTTTGATGATTTCTTTGCGAGTCAGACGCGGGTTTTCCACCGCTCTTCCTTGCGCGCCGTGAACTCGAGCTGACTTGATCCCGCGCATTCCAGGATACGCCGCTGCGACTCCTTACTTTGATGGCCCAATTCACGCTGTCTCTGGCGCATATGCCCATGGAGCTCCTCAGTACTATCAAGCGACACACGCTCCACCTCCTGCGCCCAATCCTCACTCCTATGGCAATGTATACTATGCACTGAGCCAAGGTCAGGAAGGTGGTCAGTCGTATGATCGCAAGCGAGGATACGATGCTCTCAATGAGTTCTTTGGTGATCTGAAACGTCGTCAATTTGATCCTAACTCTTATGCCGCTGTTGGCCAACGTCTGCTTGGACTCCAAGCACTCCAGCTCCCCATTCTCAATGGCCCGGTGCCTGAGTATCAGCCTATGCCCGCTACAGTCCCTGTTGCTGGCGGTGGAGGCGGTGGTGGTGGATATAGCCCTGGCGGTCACGCCCCCGGCTATCATCTGCCTCCCATGTCAAATGTTCGCACCAAGAGTGACTTGATCAACATCGATCAATTCCTGGAGCAGATGCAAAATACTATCTACGAAAGCGATGAGAATGTGGCTGCTGCCGGTGTGGCTCAGCCTGGTGCTCACTACGTACATGGTGGTATGAATTACCGTGCCACCAACTCGCCTCCGACTCAGCTCCCTCCTAGCCATGTCACAGCGACTACTTCGGCCCCCATGATGGCTGCTTCTGCTCACTCTCCTTCAACTGGAACACCCGCCTTGACGCCACCTTCCAGCGCACAATCCTATACCTCACAGCGCTCGCCTGTTTCATTGCCTCAGACCCAGCGCGTCTCTCCACCTCATGAAAGTGGCGCGGGCATGTACCCCCGACTACCTTCAACAACGATGTCGGACAATATGACCGCAGCCTACCCAACTGCCTCTAGTGCGGCACCGCCATCAACACTCAGCGGGGCCTTTGAGCATGACGACCGCCGCCGTTATACTGGAGGTACCCTCCAGCGCGCACGCCCAGCTGAGCGCCAAATTAGCGTTGACCGTATGGATACTGAGCAAGACAGCAAGACTGAAGATGGCGATCGAACTCCTACCAAGAAAAGCCCTCAATTCGCTGAGAATTTGATCGATCCGGCTCTGTCCACTTCCTCTCCAGACCCTGACCAGGAGGCTGCTCAGCGCACAGCTCGCGCAGCCACTGAGGTGGCCGAGCGAGATGTCAACGTCGCTTGGGTGGAGAAGGTTCGTCTTCTGGAGAATCTTCGTCGCATAGTTTCTGAGCTTTTGGAGGAGGGTCAATTTGACTCGGAGGCTGCAGCTCGTGGTGGATCCGGATCCCCAGCACCCAGTGCCATGGAGGGTGTTGAGACGGCCAGCACACGGCAGTCCCCCGTAGTTGATAAAGAGGAACCAACCAAGTCTGAAGGCGAGGCGGTCCTTTACCCAACTCTACGCGGGTTGGACGAGGATGGAGACGACAAGATGCCTGGCAACGACGCATAGGCTGTGTGCTCGTTACCTCTTTTCTCTCATTGTTTCCAATTTAACGCTGTCACGACTACTTTCTCATTTTCAACTCGTTCGTTGAGGTTATCCTCTGGTGGGATCTATATTTTTCTGTCTAGGCTGTCTATCTCGTTTCTTTTTGTCACCTTTCGCAAGGGGCTCTTTTCTTCTTATGATAGCTCGATGGTCACAGACTTATGTTCTGGTGTTTGTTCGTCACTTATTATTTTCTGTTCTTGTCATATATATCTATTATCATTTGCGTTTCCATTTGGTCACCTTAGGTTAGGATCCCTCTAGCAGCTGAGAGAACCTCCCTTTTGAGAACAATCTCCATCTGTATGAATAGGACTGCGTTCCACTCGCTGTTTATTTACAGTCATGTTGTTTGCGTCTATAACTAGTAGTTCTAGTACAAGCAGTAATACTACCACTAGTTATTATCACCACTACTACTCTCCTCCACTTGGTCCACACTTAATCCCTACCTAGGCAATCAGCTCAAGATGTAAAGTTGTAAGGTTACATGGATCTGAAGAACTCCAATCTTGTTTTGCTATCCAGTGGGACCAGTTTCTTGGGAGTTCATCGCCGGAGCTGGAGTAGGTTCGATACTTGATCGACATGTCAAGCCCCGATGAGGTAACGCGACATTCCAACGGGCGAAGCTAAACTGCATCCGGGTTCCTGTGACGCAAACGACCCGAGTCGAAACATGAGGGAGTCTTCGGGAATCGATCTCAGATCAGCGGGTCTTCTGGTATGTGAGGATTTGCTTTTGTCAGGTGAATTCTCCGTTGAATGAGGGGGAATTGATCTATATAGCACTGGTATTTAGTGGCGATAATTATGTGCCATTTCGTTGTATACTATACTTTTGTATTGTTTCTAATTCAATCATAAAAATGTGAATATTTACTCCCCAAGGCTGACTCTGCTGATAATAATTGCGAATATGTATCTTCGATCCTTTTGGCCCCAGCGTAGGATGTGAAATGGACCGATCTGCCTCACAACTGCACTCGGAAGCATCCTCAATCCCACGCTGAGCACGTGATATTGTGAAATTGTATTCGTAATACCGTCATCCCCGCTAATCTCCCCCGCCAATTTACTACCAATGTAATGTATTCCTTCGACCAGCCTATTGTATCATACGACTCTGTGACGCGACTCCACCAACTGTTTACGGTCAAACCAGACGATTATTGTGCATCTTTTTTTTTTTCTCTATTTGATTTTCTCTTTGGATCCATCCTGATTTCTTTACTTTTAATTCTCTTCAATCATCCTCTATTTTCCTCTTTCTTTCTTTTTTTTCTCCCTTCTCTCTTCTTCCCCCTGTTTGTTTTCTGTGTCTTCCACCCTTGGTGTATCCACGAGAAAACAAAAGACACACGCTCCCCACGCGACAAGGCGGTCACCCCAAAACAGACGCCCATCGCGCGTGTCGATCGTAGCGGATTTATCGATAAATCAAAACCTCCAGCCACACACCTTTTGCGACTCTCTCTTGGTCTCGGCTCGACCTGACTTTTGCTTCCATTCTTGTCTTTTTTTTTGTTTTCTGGTTTCTTTCTTTATTACATTATACATCTGTTTCTTTTTCTTTTTCCCTTTACCCCTTCCTTGTACCATTTCCCGCTTTCTTGTCCCGGTGGCAAATCAGTTCTTTCGGGTCTGACGCTGTCGTTCTCTGGTTCTACCTCTGAGAGTCCCTCCGAGACTGGGGCGACCGTTGAAATCCGGATCCAAAATTTGTCCCATCTTGTGTGTTTTTCTTTCGCCTCATCACCTCTTTGAGAGATCCCTTTGGGTGATTTTGGTTGTGATATCTCATCTTCCATCTTTTCCAACCTCCCCCCGCGTTCGTCGTGACTAGTGCGCAACCTATCGACGCCTCGGCTTGATCGTCCACATTCCACGACAAAAATTCGAATTTCTGCGCCTTGCAGTTGCGCCTTGACCAGATCTTCTTGTTCTATTTAAATCGAGTCCGTTTGAACCAATATTTCAGATGCCTCTCTCAAATCGTCGTCGTGCGCGGCGCAAGGAAATCCAACTGCAGGAAACATCCGATGCGGAAGCACCAGACTCGTCGCCTACTCGTCCATCCGCAAAGAAGCGCAAGGTATGTTTGAAAGCCCACGACGGTTTCCCAGTCCGAGACCAAATTGTACTATGCGCGTAAATCAGAAGGCTGAGACAGAATTCCATTGTTTACAGGTCGATCGTCATCCTTCCCCGCCTCGAAATACCGTAAAGGCAGAGTCCGGCGACGAAGCCGAAGATTCAGCAGGCGATCATGATCAGTCAATCCAACAAGACGTGACCGACTTGGTCATTTCCTACTTAAACACCCCACCGCAAGAAATCCGCGTCTCGCGCGATCACTCCAATCAGAAGACCGAGAACAAACAGAGTATTGAGGCCTACGCCAAAATTGCTGGCCGGAACTGGACCTATTACGTCAAAACTTTACATGTCAATATTGGTCGTGAGCCGGATCGCGAACAGAAGTCTACAGAGCAGTCCAGTCCTGTCACCATTGCCGCTCGTGCGCTCCCCGATGTTCATGTCGATCTCGGTCCAAGCAAATTCGTTTCGCGCCTGCATGCCGAGATCTTTTATGATGGGGAGCAGGCGCCCGCCTGGCACATTAGGGTCAATGGCCGTAATGGTGTCCGCCTGAATAATGCGATTCTGAAGCGTGGCGCCGATGCTATTCTTCGTTGTGGTGATATCATTGAGGTCGCCAATTCCCAAATGATGTTTGTTACTCCCGGCGACGAACCCAACATTCATCCCAGCTTCATTGAGCGCGCTCAGCGCATTGCTAGCGGTCAGGAACCGGACCCTGCTTCCGTGGCCTGGGACGCTTCACAGCATGCCCATCCATCGGCCTCACAGGCCACTGAACCTGCGCGGCCCTCGTCATCCGGCGGTCCTTCGCTGGCTCCCGCACCCAATCTACGTCAGCGACAGGTGACACCGCCACCCCGTTCACCTGGTACAGATGGTCAACGTACGACGAAGCAATCACCACTTTATAATCGAGGCATGATGATGGAGAGCACTGAAGAGATTGATTATAGCAAAGATGCGGCTAAGGATCTCAAGCCGCCATATAGCTATGCTACACTTATTGCGCAAGCCATTTTCTCCAGTGAAGAGGAGAAACTTACATTGAACAGTATTTACAACTGGATTATGGAAAAATATGCCTTCTATCGACATTCCCAGAGCGGCTGGCAAAACTCGATTCGACATAACTTGTCACTCAATAAGGCATTCCAAAAAGTGCCTCGCCGAACGGATGAACCAGGCAAGGGCATGAAATGGCAGATTGCTGCGGAGCACCGCGAGGAGTATCGTAAGAAACAGATGCGCAAAGGTGGCACCCAGTCCTCTGCGCCATCATCTCCCGCTACAAAAGAGCCTCCATCCTCGGTGCGCGGCAATCATATTTCTAAACTCGATACATCCTTCTCAGCAACGGCAAAAAAGTCCCCACCAGTCTCTTCGCCTGGGTTTAGCTCATTCCCGGTGGCGCCTGTAGAGGCTTATACTCCAGAGCGAGGCTCTCGGGGTGGTCGTGGAGTCGGCTCAGACCATCCTCTGCGACATACGAACCCACGAGATTACGAAGAACCATCTCCATTGCCAGCACGTACGCACCATAGCGTGAACACTAGTCAGGCGCAAAGCAGCAGCAACAATCTCAGCCGCGCCTATGGGTTGTCGGATAATGCTGGCGGTTCCCCGCCAGTTCTGTCCTCGTCATACTATGATGATGGACCTTCTTCCATGATCACTCCCGCTCCACAGCGCCAGCAGCCACGCTTACCGCCTCCCAGCACGGCGCAAATTCCTTCTAAGTTTATGCCGATGAGTTCTCCGGCTCAGTTTTGGAAGTTCGCCGACATTGGCAGCACACCTGCGCGTCCCGTTCCAGACATGAGTCCTTTGAAGGGAGAGCCTGAGGATCGCATCATTGGTGGCTTTCCCAGTAGCAGTCCGCCCCCGCCTAACTTGGTTAGCCCAAGTAAGCCAGGAACTTCCAATGGTTTCGGGTCTAGCCGCACGCTACCACCGCTGCAGTCGGATGGTGGAGACAGGGGCCCAAATGGGGCGATCCAAGAGGATCGTATGGACGAGGAGGAAGAAGAGGATACAGGCGGTTTCGATCTTGCTCGGTATGTCCATTCCATCACAAATACCTCCACAAAAAATACGTCACTGACTCTACTCATTTAGGGGCTTCCAACCTATTGGCTCTTACCATAGACAGCTGAGCAATGCTGCCAGGGCCACTGCCACCTAGATTATTTGACCCCTTATGATGTACAACATGATTGAACCAGATTGTATTCATGCTGTTGCGCTCGGCATTCACTGGTGTTGGCGGGTTTTTTTGTATTTGGTATTTTCTATCATTTTTTTTTTAACTTTCCTCTAAACTGGCGACACGGAGCGAAGAATGGAGTTCCGAGGCTGAGATCTGGGCATTTGTCAATCCGTTTTTTTTTTCTTTTTTTGGCTCATTTCATTATCTCGGCTTGCTGTGATTTAGTTTTTTGTGTTTTATTTTATATTTGTACGCCATCCTGGACATGATGGCTTTGTATTCATTGGCGAAGCCATCAATGTATGATATTATCTAAATGAATTAAAGGTCAATCAATGCCTTTCCAATTTTCAAAGTGCAATGCAATTTCTTCTAGTTCCTGCTTCTGATTATAAATATACCACCTGGTAGGCAGTATCAGTTATTGGCAATGCGTGAATATGTACGTAGCAGTACTATCGTAGTGACAGTAGGCACCCATTTTTTGATTGGCCACCAAGTACCGTTCAATGCATAATCTTTCCATGATCTTCAATCCAACTGCCCTAGGGTAGCAAATTATCATCCGATAGAGGATCGCCAGGGGATCTACTGGTAGTAAACACTGGCGAGATAGCCAAGGTTGACACAGGGGTCCGTACTCCCCAAGGTGATCGAGACCTCTTCCCATAACTAGCAACAACCATTCTCTATGGACAAAAGGCCAAAATATGATGAAAGTAAATACTGCGTGATCCAATCGGGAACACTCCAGAAGATGATCGCTCCTTCCCGTAAACTCAGTTAATCCGCAGTGTCGTGCCTTCCTGCCACGTTAGACTCAAGTAACATTTAGGGAAGGAACTATCGATTCGAATGTGCACTCTTTCCACAATCTCGGAGTGAAGACGAACATGCCACATTCACTCTTGCCTTGACTTCCTTCACTCCATCCTCTCTTACTCACTCTCACTCTCTCAATCATCCACTCTCTCACACTCTCCTCAACTTCTCATCTATCCAGCATGGGTAACTCCATCAGTGAGAAGTTTCAACGATTGGGTCTTTTGCTCCAGGATGATAGTGATCTACAATATCTCGATACGCAGATCAGTTCACAGATGGATGCCCAAATGAAAGTTGCCACTCACTGCCCACCAGAAAAAGAAACTCATGTGAGTACCGTCGATCATGCCTTTGGTGGTAAACCACGAAGTGAGGGATATCAGTTTTTGACAGATCCTGTTGGCTAGAAATGCAGACTCCCAGGGCCAAACAATGAGGTCCAGGATAAGGTCTCTGCGAAATTTCATCCTTATTCGGCCGTCAACATTTCATCCTCTTATTGTCCAGCTCTTGCTTTTGTCAGAGTTCACCATAACTACTTTGTTGAAGAAGATCGTCAGAAGAGTCTTGATAAATTCTTCGAACCGACAAATGTATGGGGGAGAATCTGGACTTTGTGAGTTTCACACTGCATAATTGCAATGCAATAACATACGCCTTGACTCTAAACTCCGAATTCACCAGATACTACTTTCCACTTCCTCCGGGATGCAATAAGAGACTGCTTCTTCTAGTTCCTCTTCAAGAGGTTATCAATTTCCTGCAAGAAGTCAATACGGCCTTATCTTGTGAACTTCGGATCAGAGAAGATGATGAAGGTCGGATCCTTCAATTTGACGAGCCGGGCTGTCCTAGGCCCGAGTTTTTGGGCGTATCAAAAACACTCGTCGCCAAGGACAAGCTGGTCATGGACAAATCATACAAAATCACTGGCTCTTGGGGAGATTGGTCACGCAGCTATGAGCCGGACGTACTTCAATCTCTTGAAAGAAGGATTGGTGCAGGCCTCGGCGCTGAAAGGCGTCGCAAAGGTAAAGGAAACAAGAAGAAGAATCGCAACCCCCTCGAGCGAGCCCGCGAGTGGGCTGAACGCCTGAATCGCCTACAGCAGTATCTGGGGCTACGGCCTCGGGGTGCAGGGATTGCGACACAAATTCCGCACGTGGATGTTGACAAGCCCGCGCCATGGCCTTATCCAGATGGACCAATCTTTTTCAGTGTGGATGTCGAGTGGAAGGAAAGAAATACGACACATGTGACGGAAGTTGGGATCTCAATTCTTGACACGCAGGACCTAGTTGGACCCCCTGGCCTCCATGGTACGAATTGGCTGGCAATGATCCGATCATATCATCTCCGCGTATCGGAGTATCGATTTTTTGTAAACAAGAAGTATTGCAGTGGATGCCCCGAAAGCTTCAATTATGGGACCAGCGAGTTCGTCAATTGGGAAGAAACTGGCAAAAGAATCGATGATTTCTTCTCCCCGCCATACGACGGCAGCCGAGTGGATCGTTCAGCAGGCCTGAAAGAGCGCAAACTCATTTACGTGGGCCATGACACTCGGAATGACCTCGAACAACTCGCCATTGCCGGCAGCCAGATGTTCAAAAGAATCAGATTTAACGGACCAGAGGCTATATTCGAGGAGATTATCGACACAGCTCTGCTTTTCTGTGGTTTGCGAAACCAAACGAGCCCTACCTCGTTGTCAAATATGATGACTGGGTTGAACATATGGACTCGTAATTTGCACAATGCGGGCAATGATGCACAGTATGCGATGGTAGCTCTAGTGAGTATGATGCTAGAGGCTGCAGGAGAGCATGACGCCGCCGTTTCCGAGGAGAACTCCCTTGTTGAGCCTGTACAGCAGGCGTGAAATAATCAGCAGCTTAGGACAATATTGGACGTTAGTGACTAGCGTACCATGATGAGTATCTTTTGTTTCATCTTTATTATCCACAAATGTTTAATCGACCATTTCCCCATCGCGCACGCCTTTAAAACTTCAAGTCATACATAGTACCTGTAGAATGTCCATGTACTTTTGCATTGCCTAGGTAGCAACTATTTCAGAGAGGCGAAATAGACTTGTTATAACATCATTCGCAACATTTAGAGTTCAACGAGGGATGAGGGTCACTGTCGACAAATCCCAAGGCCACCGAACCATAGTTCGTGAGCCTGGAGTCACGATGGCTGTCGATATACAATTAGGTGTCTCAACGTTTCAATGTTTCTGGGCGTAAGATGACCGACAATGAAAAAGTAATTGGGAGAGGTGTAGGACTCTGGAAGAAGTTTCACTTGGATTCCGATAGCAGTACATAGTAGGTGAAAGTAGGGTTATTGTGGTTCTGTCCCACTGACGCCATGGCCACTTCGGATTGACGGCATCCTCCCCACTTGAGCTCCTCGTATCTTCAACCCCTCCAAAAAATTCCCCGAACATCCAAAGAAGTCAACTAAGACCAATTGAGGCGCGACCAACTTAGAAAATGTCCAGTCAAGGCCCCCTTACCGCCTGGCTACTTGCCAGCACTCCACATGCTTTCAAACGCGCTACAACCCATCCATTCCTCGCCTCTGCAGGTTCAGGCACCCTCGCCAAATCGACTCTCTCCCAATGGCTTTCACAGGATAGACTTTATGCTCAATCCTACATCCGTTTCATCGGCTTTCTACTTGCCAAACTCCGACTTCCCGCACAGGCATATAATGGCCCGGGCCCCCGGTTCCCAGACGCACAGGCCGTCGATGTCCTGATCGACGCTCTCGTCAACATCCGTACCGAGCTTCAATTCTTCGAAGCAACGGCCGCAGAATATAATCTTGACCTGACGGCAATTGCCTCGGAGGAATGTGGCGAGGGTCTCACGAAGAGTGGAAGCATTTCTACGTCCGCGGGAATTTCCACCACAGGCTCGGGTTCGTGTCCCGGCTTCACGGGGTCAGTATTTAAGGCTCCAAATGATCCTGCTCAGATCGAAAAGAGCCAAAGTGAGGCTGGAGCACGATCAGCTTCGGAAATTAGTCATGGTCCTCATCTCCACCGCCTCTGTAATGCCCAAGGCGAATGTCAGATGCAGGACTGGAATTCGGTGTGCAGCCCGCCTTCGCAGTGTACCTCTGCCGAGGATGCATTGGAGTCAGATTGCGACTCCGGTCCTCCGGCTACGAGAGGCTACACTTCAGCTGTTGCGCCTTTGGAACCGGGTCGCACTATTTACTTCGGACCGACGACGATTACCCGTGCTTATATTGATATGTTCATGTCCGCGGCGAGCTCTGGGGTATCGATAACGGAGGGTATGGCGGTCCTTTGGGCGACTGAGGTTTGTTACCTTCGATCTTGGAAATATGCAGCCTCGTATTTGAAGAGGAGAGATGGTCCGGCGGAGGAGGATGCGGATGGTGGTGCGTTGAGGAAGAAGTTCATCCCCAATTGGTCAAGTGCGGAATTCGAGGGATTTGTAGATCGCATTGGGGATGTGTTGGATGGCATGGCTGAGCAGATTAAAGGTGCTGGCGAGGCGGAGGAAATGCGACGGAGATGTTTGGAGTGGTGGAGGCAGGTTGTTTGGTTGGAGGAGCGGTTTTGGCCGCATATCGAGTGAGCTTGGCGGTATTGTGAAAGAGACAACATGACCAAAAAAAACGGAATGAAATAAAAGTTGCTGGAGTTAACGGACTGATTGTATTTCCCTTTTTATAGACGGTAGTTGTGACCTTCGATCATAACCAGCAGATATCAGATATCAGATAGACTCCACTCTTTCTGACGGGTCTAAGCAAATTACCCGATCGGGACACACGTGATCACATACTTACGGAACAATGATGGCCCGCGGTTTGGCACTGCAGCTGGCGTTGCAGTCGCAGTCGCAGTCGCATGGCGGACTTCATCTTTGTTGTTTACTTCATGACTGTCGCGCAAAGGGTGTGATATCGACCCGCTCACACTCTTTTAAATCCTCCTGTTATTACTTGGCGCATTCGCGCGGTCTCTGGAAGACGCGTCTCCTTGAACCCGCAAGATGCCCATGACGGATGAGACAGACCACAGTGGCGGGGTCATTCTGGATGGCCCCTTTGATCCCGATGCCCAAGCTACTGTAACAGATTACATTGATTACACCGAATACCTTCCCGCCGATATAATTCGTTCCCTCACACTGATTCGCGGCTTGGACGATCGCTATCTCGAATCAGCCCAATCCGTACACGACTTCACCAAGCGGTACGGTCAGCTTCCTGACATCGCTTCCGACGAACGTCCTAGTGCAATCGAGCTGCGTAGGGATATTTCACTTCAGCTTGACCGCGCAATAAACGCACGCGAATCTTCCTATGCCGAGGCTTGTCGGCTTTACGATGTTGTTGATCGCCACTTCGACCGCTTAAGTTGCATTCGCCAGAAGCTCGATGCGCTCCCTAGACCTCCTTCCGAAGAACCTACTCCTCCAGAACCTACACCCAAACGTTCACGCAAGAAGGAAAACGCATCCACCACGCGGATCACTCTCAGACTAGACAACCGCAAGCGCAGCAACACTCAGAAATCAAGATCGCGCCGCGCCGGGCTCACCGCGGAACACCTGGCTAACTTCAATCCGGATTCCCCTATCGATAGTACCGAACACTCCGATGCGGAAGTAGAGCCAGAACTTCCTCCTAAGGCAGCTAGACCACCGAAGAAAGAGAAACCACGACGACCTAGCTCTGGCACGGGATTTTCCACAAGCAATGCTCTTGCACTGCTCAAACCACCCCCCCGAAGATGCCAAGATTGGCAGTCAGGATCTGCCATGGCTGCGATTGACTGAATGGGAGATGACGAAATTGCGAAAGAAAATGAAGAAGAACGCCGTCTGGCAACCGAGTGAGGTCATGATTCATCGTGAACTTGCCCTTTCTGGTCGTGGCTGGGAAGCTTATCGCACTGCTAAAGCTTTGGCACTGGAGACCGGAGAAGAATTTGTTGACTGCGACAACCTTGAGGAAACACGCCATGAAGAGATGATCAAGGATCTAGAGGAGACAAAACTTAGCAACCGTGGTATGAAGTTGAACGAGGCCAAAAAGCTAAAGCGTGAGCTTCTGGCACGAGAGGCTGCAGCCAATGGAGACACACCAGCGAAGCCTGCTGCTAGTCTTCTGACGACCCCAGCAAGCCGATCCTCGCGGAAGCGAAAGCGAGACGAAATCGCAGCAGAGGCGGCAATCGAAGATAAGGTAGTGGGAGGACAAGAAATTGCCTTGGAACCTACAACTGTTCCTTTGAAAGAGGCAGCATCCAAATCTAGCTCCACGCGCCGTCGATCCAGTCGAGGCGCTGCTGCCAGTGGATCTGCGGATGGAACTAACGCTCCTATCACCTCAATCTTAACCCAAGGATCCCCCATGGTTGAAACAAAAGCATCTCCGCCGCCACCATCTCCAACTGGCTCGCGGCGCTCAACGCGATCAATCATACAGCCTACGGGCACGCCAACTCCTCCAGTGACACGACCTTCATCAAGGCGATCCGCAGCCGCTTCGCTCGAGTTCGGGGCCTTGGGAGGGCTTTCTACCAACGTTGCGACTGGTGGGCGGGATTTCCGCATTAAGAGTGCTACCCCTGCTCGCAAAACCCCTGTTCGAGAGGCATCTCATGCACCGAGTGTTCCTGCCCCGACTCGACGACGCAAGCGCCCGGCTCCTGGCCCCGTTTCCACCGGTCAAGATGGTGGTGCGGCTGTTAGTTACGGTCGTCGGAAAGCCAAGCCGGGCAAGAAACGAATCAGCACCGGGAAATCTCAGGAGACTCGGGTCGATGAAGATGGTGTCCTTGAGGAAATCGATTCAAATGAACCGCGGTATTGTCTCTGCGGCGACGTGAGCTTCGGTACTATGATTTGTTGCGAGAATCAAGATGTAAGTCACACCTAATCTACTACTAAAATCTGAAAATATCCTAGCAAATACTAACTTGACTGACAGTGTGATCGTGAATGGTTCCATCTAGACTGCGTTGGTCTTTCTGAGGTTCCTTCTCGCACAGCCAAATGGTATTGTCCTGAGTGCCGAGTGAAGTTCCACAAAGGCCCGGATGGTATCGTGAAGGGCGGAAGGCGATAAAAAGACTAGATAGAATGGACTTTCTTGCATGATACCACGAGAGATTTTCTGTTATTTTGGGATTCCAGGTTCTTTCGGTCTGTATGGAGTTGGTCGTTTGCGGAGTTATCACAGCACGAGGGAACTATCAAGCATTGGTCTTTGTTTCAGCCAGCGAATCTGATATTTTTTAATACTTCGATGATTCCCCCATGTTAGGTATTTTGGATATGTTTGTTTATTTATTCTAGCTTTTGAAGTATACATACGCATCAATGTATTCCTAGTCATCTCAATGTCCATGTACGATGTGGCTCATTTCACATATGATATTTCTGTACAACTATAATAACTCAATCGCTTCAATGCATAAATTATTTCAGCTCCCACTTGTCACCTTCTGAAAAGATCTCCACCGGCCGTCTTTCATCCAGGGACTTCCGGCCAGCATCCAAAATAGCAGTGGTAGCAATCGTATTCTTCAGAGTAGGCAACGGGCGAGCATCTAACTGATCGAGCGTCAAACGACCTTCGTTGACGCCCGTCACAGCGTCAATGAACTTCTCAAAGCTGATATAGCCGTAGCCAGTTTGGCCACCGAAGTTGCCCTCCTCATCGGGAGCATATTTCATGTAGAAACTGGAATTAGGTACGTTAGTTGTGTATTTCGTATGACATTTCTCCCTATATTAGATTTCGTCACTCACGGGTTCACCCAAATCAAACCCTGGTCATCACCAGTGACATCGTAACCACGCTTGGCTTGGTTGACGCGAACCTCGCCATTTGAAGCCATATCTATCAAATGTTAGTGAATGCCTTTTTCACAATCAAAGGAAAAGGTATACACACAGTGGAAGTACTGATTAGAATGGACACCCGCATTTTGAGGCGCCGTCCAGCTGGCAGTGTATACACCCGTCGCGATCTTAGCCGGGTCGTCCTTGCGTCTCCACTCGACTAGAAGAGTGATGGTATCCTCAGTCTCGGGAACACAGCCCAAAGCTGCAGCTGTGCCTTGAGAGGCAGTAGCCGTGACACGAACGGGCTTGTAGTCTGGGACCATACTCTCATTGATATCAATGTGATGCGAGTTCAGATAGTATGAGATATCAGAGTCACGACCAGCCCAGGCCTTGAAAGTCTCAAGCTGGCTCTTAGGTTGACTCATATAACTATAGAAGTAATTGAAATCACCCAGGTTCTTAGCCTTAGCACGAGCATCGGAGTAAGCTGGGTCGAAACGCTTATGGTGCTCGACGAAAACGAAGACTCCGTGCTTTCGTGCGGCTTCCACCAATGCGAGGTGATCGGCCAATCGCTGGGTTGCAGGCTTGGTAATCAGCACATGGTGTCCGCGCTTGATGGCATACAGAGCAATTGGGTAGTGTGTCGAGTCTGGAGTGAAGATTGTAATGGCAGATCCCTTGGGCAGAGCGTCAATTGCCGACTTATAAGCGTCGGGATCGGTCTGATCATCGGCGGGGAATGAAGTGAAGGAGGTGTCAAGGCCGTTATAAACCTGGGAGATATTGCGGCGCAAATGATCGCCTAGAATTTATTGTAATCAGTCACAGGGTGAAGACTTTTTCATGCTCGCTCTCGATTTGAAACTTACGAATGCCGGGGAATTTCTTGCCGGACACGCCAACCATGCTCAGGTCACCAACTTTACCGCGACGGCGCAGGTCGAATAGTGTCAGGCCCACGACACCAACTTTCTTGTCTGAACCCGAAGCACCACCACCGACGAAGCCAGTGGTGTACTCGCCTGTGCCGACCTGAAAATTGGAGTTTTGTAAGTTTGCACTGTATGTGCGGGGTGTGTTGGCGGAACTTACCATCAATACACTTGGAGGAGCCATGATGTGAATTCTTTACGATGAAGAGAATGGGGGGAAACTAAAAGAAGCGCAGAAGAATGAGGAGATGAGAAGAAGAAAAAGAAGAAGAAGAAGAAGAAACCCTGGGCACAATGGGGAACTTTCGTTGCTGGACGTAATTCTTCCGGCGTTTGAAATGACCCCAGCTTGCCCTCAATAGCCGATCCTGTCTTATCTTATCGGCGCGGGGCCACCCCGGAATTGCATTTTGCCCTGAAAGAAACAACTTTAACCTTTCATTGATATAGTCATGGTATAAATATCTCTGGTTGAGTGAAGATATTGAAGAAGTTTTCTGTCTGGTCTGCCATGAATCGACTCTATTTTTTTCGACTCAAAACGTCGGTTGGCGCATAATCCCCGCGGGACCTGTGTCAACCCATTGCATCGTCGTACTCCACACCAGTTAACACCCCCCCACATTCTGGAGAATGTTGGTGGTTGGTGGAATTCAATTCTCCGCCATTCAGAGTCCATCGGAGAATTCGCCGACGTGGGGGAAAGTTGCATGGAGAAGACGTGGTGGTACAACATGGATTGTTCTTAAAAAGAGCGAGGGAGGGGATTGACCACTTTTGTTTTCACTACTTGAATTATATCAGTACTCCCCATCGATACCCTCTATACCCTCTATACCCTAATAAAAAAACAGAGCAGTATGTGTTTTATGATGTAGCAAAATGCAATTTCAAGTACTAACACCATCTCTAGCATCATGCCTCTCACTCCACTTCGCCCCGGTGTTTATGCACCGACAATGACCTTCTTCGACCCCAACACCGAAGAGCTCGATGTTGCCGCAATCCGCCGCCATGCCGTCCGTTTGGCCAAGGCTGGGCTTGTTGGTCTGGTGACCATGGGCTCAAACGGTGAAGCCGTGCATCTGACACGCGAAGAGCGCTCAACAGTGACCCGTGAGACACGCTCTGCCCTGAGACGAGGCCGGATTCCAAAACGTCCCTGTCATCGCCGGTGCCAGTGACCAGAGTATTCGCGGTACCATTGAATTGTGCAAGGAGGTTGCTGCTGCTGGCGGCGAGTACGCTCTCATCGTACCTCCCAGCTACTACCGGTATGCTGTCGGTAACGATGACACTCTTTACGAGTTCTTCACTGCCGTGGCCGACGCTTCGCCTGTTCCTCTGATCCTATACAACTACCCTGGCGCTGTCGCCGGTATTGATATGGACTCCGATCTTATTATTCGCATCTCTCAGCACCCCAATATTGTCGGTACCAAATTCACTTGCGCCAATACTGGCAAGCTGACCCGTGTCGCCAATGCTTTGGGTGCAATCACCCCTCCATCCCCTCTGGCTAATGCCAACCGTCCTACTCCTACCGTTTCCAAGCCCGATGCGAAGCACCCATACGTCGCCTTTGGTGGTATTGCCGACTTCAGTCTTCAAACTCTCGTCTCTGGAGGTACTGCCATTCTAGCTGGTGGTGCCAATGTAATCCCTCGCCTTTGCGTGCGCATCTTCACTCTCTGGTCCGAGGGTCGCCTGGCTGAGGCTATCGAGGCCCAACAGGAACTTAGTGCTGCGGATTGGGTCTTGACTAAGGCCGCTATCCCTGGCACCAAGTCTGCTATTCAGTCTTATTATGGATATGGTGGATACCCACGACGCCCACTTGGACGTCTGAGCGATGAGCAGGCCAAGGCCGTCGCTGACAAGATCAAAGGCGCAATGAAGGTGGAGCTCGCTCTGAAGGATGCTGCATAAATAATGAAAATAGTTTGAGACCTAGCTAGGCCTATCAATGATGTACATGAATAAAAAACTATACATAGTATATATATGATGAAATTGAGAATCATATAGAAAAAAAAAAATCTAGTACATACTGGTAGCCGATCGCTGAGAATCCAATTAGGAAAGTAGCCGATCTGATTCCCTGAGGGTCCTCAAGCTTATTTGTTGTCGGGTTTGACGCAACTAGTTAGTCCAATTATTGTCCAACAGCCAAGTAAATTGTAGCGTGATTTGACTAGAAAAACAGAATACCCATATTTCGCTTCCTGTTCGATATTGTCCTTTCCCGGTACTGGCGTGGTATTCAAAGTTCTGTTCCGTGAAGATGATAGGCGGAAAAATCCCCCAACTCGGAGATGTTGCGAGCCCGTCTTCAGCCGCCTACCCCCGACAGACGACAACATATCGAATAGTAGTATGAAAAACTATACCAGTGTCAGACTTGCTATAGACAAAAACTTTAGACTTTTTACTCCGCGCATGACACCCCAAAGAAACATAACACCCCCTCCCATGTCGAGCATGATGCTTCGTACTTTTTGGTATTCAGTAAATGAATTGGCATAGACTCCTCTAGCACATTAGGGCATGACTTCGGTGATTTGGCCGCGAAGGATGGCCCGCCTAGTAATACGTTGTCTAGTGGAGACGATTGCAAAGTATGCGGTATCAATTCCCCAAGTTTGGTATACGAGTCTCCACAGTGTCACTACGGGGGCGTTGCGAGGCTATCCTATCCAATGCCGGATCATCATCTCGCGGGCCAAGACTTGGGCTCTTTATCTACTAGAATAAATATTTTTTTTTCTTGTCGGGGGGTCATTGAAAAAGTAGTACCCCTCTCCTACCCCCACGTCCTTTTTGAATATCTCAATCTCCCATTTCTTTCCTCTACTTCCTACTTCAAACTTGGATCTCCCTGACAATCCATTTCCTTTTCATCCACATCAGCATATCACAATGCCGTACCCCGATGAAGCTGAGGGCTTTCAGGTCGATGGACCTGACTCTTTTACCCAATTCCACAAGCGCTTCGTGAGTTAGGAGCTTCCATCTTCCCAATCTAGGTTATTATTCTAACACGCGGATTTTGCGCATTTACAGTACCCCCTGAAGCCATTCGGTGATTATGGTGAGTATTTAGGGATCAAATACTATGTGAGACTATTGTTCTAATCTGGATTTGCAACATAGACGTCGACGTGAAGATTGAAGCCTGCGGTGTGTGCGGCAGTGATGTGCACACTATTAGCGGAGGATGGGGAGACCAGAAGTTCCCATTGTGTGTTGGACATGGTTCGTGAATGTTACAATCATTCGAACGTGAGATAACAGTCAGTGACTAATGTAATACAGAGATCGTCGGTCGTGCCATTCGTGTTGGTCCTAAGGTAACATTGATCAAGGAAGGCGAGCGCGTCGGTGTCGGCGCCCAGTCTTACTCCTGTGGAGAGTGCAAGCAGTGCAAGAATGAGAACGAAACCTACTGCCCCGTCCAGATGATGGATACATATGGATCGGAGTGGCCTGATACCGGTATTGTCAGCCAAGGTGGGTACTCTTCTCACGTCCGTACACATGAGCATTGGGTCTTCCCGATCCCCGATGCTCTAGATAGCAACACTGTGGCGCCTATGCTTTGCGCTGGACTCACAGCCTACTCGCCGCTGGTGCGCAATGGTGCCGGACCTGGCAAGAAGGTCGGAATTGTTGGTCTTGGGGGCATTGGTCATTTCGGCGTGATGTTCGCAAAGGCGCTCGGTGCGGAGACTTGGGCAATTTCTAGGTCTCGGGCAAAGGAGGCCGATGCGCTGAAGCTTGGTGCTGATGGATATATCGCCACTGCGGAGGAAGGCTGGGATGAGCCACACAAGTTTTCGTTTGACTTGATTATCAACTGCGCTAATTCATCGGAGGGCTTTGATCTGGCTCGCTACCTTTCTATGATGGATGTGCATGGTCGATGGGTTAGCGTTGGGCTGCCTGAGGAAGAGGGTCAAGTTATCAAGGCTCAGAACTTGATTTCAAACGGTGTCCTCATTGGTGCTAGCCACCTGGGTAGCCGTCGTGAGATGCTTGAGATGTTGCAGCTGGCTGCGGACAAGGGGCTCAAGGGATGGGTAGAAGAGATCGCGATTGGCGAGGAGGGCCTGAAGGAGGCTATGTTGCGCATGAAGAAGGGTGACGTCCATTACCGCTTTACCCTGACTGGGTATGATAAGGTGTTTGGCTAGAAGAAGATTGCCAGTATTAGACATTCTTGGTATTTAAAATGAAGAAAGTATACTATGAGTACCGCGGGAGAGAATCTGATACCTATCTTGAGTACCAATACCAAATCTTGAAGTCACGTACGTTGGTACTAAGCCATGAGTCACGTATCATTGAGCTAGCAGTAGTACTACTGAATAGAAAAGTGTCAAAGCACTTGATAGATATACGTTGTGTATTCCATGGGAAAGGCCAGGTGCATTAAAATCCCGGCCTTCACGGAGTCAGTAAATACAAAAGTAAGGTTAACCTGAATGATCGGATGCTAGTAACATATGCACAACACTAATGACAATTGGGCCGATACTTTGTTCCCCAAGATTTCCCTATCTTTCCACGCCAGTTTTCATCTAAGAACGAGATTATATTAACCATTTGACTTGTTCCATGTAGTTGATAGACTAGGCTGGTGCGGTAAAGCTGACCCCTCAACAGCACAGGGGCGGGGTTGTGCCATCGACCGAGTTGGAGATGGAAGGCGACGAGGGGCTTAGGTCAATGACTGGGACGATATGTGAATCTCTAACTCCTTTTGGTGATTAACTGGGGTAGCCCGTTTTGGGAATTTGAATGAGAGCAAAGTGCCTGTCTTGTAGATAAGGTAACTCCTGCAACTTTCTCGCATGATTGATTCGAGCTTGGTAAATGAATAAGTTATAAGAACTTACCTGGGACATCTGTTTCGCTCAGATGAAGACTTGACCCGGCTTGTCTTCTTACATTCTTCCCCTTGAAATTTGATAGCCTTCTTGGAAACCAAATCTTTCTTGTGTTTATCCAAGCTCCTGCAACTATCAGAATGTCCGAATCTCCCGAAGGCATTTATGAACGAGGAATTGTGGATCCTTAAACACCTTTATCTATATGCACTTCGCCCTATTGGCACATATTACCCCATCAACATGCAAACCATCAGTCGCCGTGGCCAAATTCCGTAGCTGATGTAGTCATCATTGGCTCCGGAATTTCAGGCATAACCTGAGCACGCACACTTATCAAAAAGTATGAGATATTAAATGTCGTTCTTATCGACGCACGACAACTATGTGCTGGTGCGACGGGGCGGAATGGCGGACACATCAAGACGATGACATTTGCTATGTGGGCGGAGCGCAAGAAGATATTTGGTATAGAAGAGACGTTCTGGATTTCCCTCTTTGAAGACTGTCACTTAGAGGCTATGCATTCTGCGATGCTCGAAGACGGTATCGATGCAAGCCTCGTTCTGACAGAGGGCATCGAGGCATACTATAAGCAAAAAACACTCGATCAGGCTTGTGAAAGCACTCAAAGAGATGTGTGCTTATATTCCCAAACTGGCCGCTAAACACAAAGTCTACAAGGATTAGGAATATTTGAAGAACGAATTCAAACTATCTTCACGCTGCGTTGGGGCAATTTGTGAGCCATCAGCATCAGTCTGGCCTTACAGGTGGATAACCGGGGTTCTCGGGCACCTGGTTTATCCCAAAAAGCTCAATGTTCAAACGAACACAATCGTCACTTCGATTCTTGATGACTCTTCCTCTCAGTATGCCACCGTTTGTACCAACCGTGGCAATATCAGAGCTAGGAATGTGATTCACGCTGGAAATGCATGGGCGAGCCATCTAAATCCAGAACTTCGGCCATTCATCTCTCCCGTTAGAGTCAATGTGGTCGATTTTGATTCTTCCTCTAATGACAAAGCCGACCAAAGCACATGTGTGGCCAGTAGATCCCCATTCCACCTTAGTAAATACTCCCTCTGGCTGTGATACGGCGAAAAGGATTATGATTATCTCATCCAACGCAACGACGGTGATCTTGTCATTGGAAGAGCTTGTACTGGACGCAAAGATACGCCCGATGATAGCACGGCTGATATTGCTCCTATGCAGCACCTACGTGGCTTTGCTGAGGAAGCCCTAGCATCTGTCCCTATTGGATCCTCTACTCGCATCGATCATCAGTGGTCCGGTATTGTGGCATTCACTCAGGATGATGTTCCTTTTGCAGGTCGGCTGCCATTTTCTGGGTATAAGCACCAGTGGGTGTGTGGTGCTTTTCACGCTACCGGTATGATAAAAGCTTCTAGGACTTCACAGGCCGTTGCTGCCATGATCCTAGGGGATCAGTCTAATAATGATATTCCTAGCTCGTTTCTGGTAATAACAGAGGAGAGAGTCAGAGGTCTAAAGAGATCTGTGGAAGTGGGAGGATATCCTATTCATGCCCATAAGGCAATTTCCGCCTCACTTTGATATTTGGGTCATATCACTCATACTAGTAGTACGCGCAAGATCATGTTCGTCCGTAATTATTCGAAATTAAATGCACAATAATCAAATAAACGAATTCCACTGAGACTGTGACCCTTCATGATATGGTCCAGTATATTTGACCCGTATTCATCGCAATGGGATCAGGTGATAGCGACCATGAAAATATCTAGCCCGGCAGTATACTTAAAATGTACTGTAGGTGAGCGTCAGCGTCAGAGTGGATCACTCCACAAGGCCGTTTTATACGAACGGCGATCGACGTCAGTGCTGGGCCGCCAGCCTGTTCGGGGTTGCCCATACCATAGCAATTAAATCTTTTCTGTTTTCGAGTCGGCGATGTGAAAAGGCTGGAAACAAACAAAAAAAAATCCTGAACTCGGGCTTGATCATTTCCGGCATGGTAGATGTCTTGAAATTTACCGCTTATCTTGAAAGTTGGCCTAAACCCTGGGACAGAAGGTCTAAATCGCCACTGCGGGCTATAGTTTTTGGCAGTAATACAGAGTATTGTGCACTTTGGTCCAAGTACAGAATACACAAGGACGCCATGCAGATTGCCCCGGATTGTAAGTAGCAAATACTCCACAATCCCCCCCCGTGATTTGCCCCCCAAATACTAGAAAAATCTATTCTCTGCAGCTGAGTAGAAGGCCCAAGTAACGAGTACTTCCTTTGCCACCAAAACTTTGAGATCACCGAAGTATCCGCGACCGCTCGGTACTCGTGCCGGGGGCCAATCACTCCACGGCAATTCACCGCCCGACTCTCAGACCGCGGCCTTCATTCTTTTTTTTGAATTCTACTCCCTATTTCACGCTCCCTGCGCTTTCTTTCTGTTTTTTTTTTTTATTGCATTCATTATTCTCTCTTTTCCCTCGGTTACCAGGTGTTTTGTGTTATACGGTCCTTCAATCCACTAGACTTGGATATCGCCTTTTCACCCCTGGCGATTCTCGCATACAATTTCACATTCGCAATCGACATTATACAATAGACCTGGGACGGGAAAATTCCAGTCGTTTTCATACCTATACTCGTGTCCTATTGAGGACATTGACTGTTAAAGTCGCGATAAGCGATTGTTTCCCTTCCTTTGCGCACCCTCTATATTCAACGCCATGTCGCCACGAGAGACCTCCACTCGACGACGCCCCTCGCTCTCACTTCGTCCACGCCCCCGGACTGCAGCGCATCCGGTTACCCTCCCCAAGGAGTATGCCCTCGATCAGTGGCAAGAGACTCCCCGTACAGAACTTTGCCATGAGCATGTTGGATCGGCAGTGGAAGAGATGGAGCCTTTCCCAGACGCAATGCCTCGGAGGCGTTCGGCCAAAAGCTTCTCAAGCTTGCGGCACCCGATGGATGGCCTGGTTGCCCTAGGCCGCCGGCTGTCTGTGACTTTGCGACACAAGTCTTCCAAGAACAATTTTCAAATGCCTGGAGAGGCCAATGATGATTCTCAGTACTATACAATTGAGGCTCACCCCGGTCATAAGCGCAATGTTGCTTCGCAAAGTTGGGACAAACGGTCTCGAGCTTGGTCCAACAGTTATAGTATCAATAGACGTCCCTCTTTGAACAGTGTTAGCGCGTTACACGGCTTTTATGCGCCAACCGCATCAGTCCCAACACCCATCCCTGGACATGGAATGGAGCCACCCATTCTTCCCACTGACAAGTCCGCTGGTGCGGCGGCACGTGCTGCTGCGGCCGCTCAAAATGAGATGGTGAGGTTGGAATTGGCCAAATTGGAGCGTGAATTCCCTGCCAAGGTATCTGATGTTAAACTCGACTCAGAAAGTGGTATCGGCATTGATCTGCGTGATCGCTCTGATGCTTCGGATACTGAGATTGGTCTTCTTCGCATTGGTAAGTTAATTTGGTGACGACTGACAAGATCATTTCTACCATCTTGTTGCGAGGCTAACCCTTTCAAAGATCCGGTTTCATATTTGCCTTCTGAGATCATGGCTCAGGTGCTTTCTTATCTGGACCCTGCCTCCGTCATGAAGTCAGAACTGGTTTCCCATGCTTGGAATCGACAGGCATCCTCGCCTCACGTTTGGAAGCATGTTTTCCGCACTACATATGCCCCTCGACCAGTCAGTTCCACAGCAACCAAGAAGAGGCAGTTCCTCGGATTAGGGAAGCCCATGCCCAAGCAAGACTGGAAGCGAATGTTTCTCGTTCGACGGGCTCTTGACCGTCGCTGGAAGCAGGGCAAAGCTGCGGCCATCTACCTTCATGGACATAAAGACAGCGTATATTGCGCGCAATTCGATGAGTGAGTTTACCGTAAACATTAAATTTCGTTCAAGAAGTTGCTAATAAATTTTTCTAGACATAAAATTATCACTGGCTCTCGCGATCGAACTATTCGCGTATGGGATGCTCATTATCCCTGGTCTTGCCTCAAGATTATTGGTCCACCCCCAGGCGATGTGTCTGGATCTGGACCCGTGAACAATCCAGCACAACAGGCCACCGGAAAATCCCCTTTCGTGACTATCTGCCCACCATCAACCCCCTCGGCTGATATTGTCTCCCCGATGGAGCACCCAGCCGATTACCATAGTGCCTCGATCCTTTGTCTTCGGTTTGATGAAGAGATCATGGTTACTGGATCCTCTGATTTCACTTGCATTGTTTGGGATATCAAGAATGATTATCGTCCCATTCATCGCCTTGCAGGTCACCGTGCCGGCGTATTAGATGTCTTGATTGATGACCGATATATCATTTCATGCTCCAAAGATAGCACAATTTGCGTCTGGGATCGCAAGACAGGCGACCTACTCAGGCAGCTTATTGGGCACCATGGCCCGGTGAACGCTATACAGATGCGCGGTGACCTAGTGGTGTCGGCAAGTGGCGACGGCATAGTCAAGTTGTGGAATGTCACCACTGGGGTCTGCGTCAAAGAGTTCCCCAGCAAGGACCGCGGTCTCGCTTGTGTCGAGTTCAGCGATGATGGACGCACCATTCTGACTGGTGGAAATGACAGAACAATCTACCAGTTCGATGCTAATACTGGCGAGCTCGTTAAGGAGCTTCGTGGTCACAGTGGTCTTATTAGGTCTCTTCACCTAGACAGCATGAACAAGCGTATCGTCAGCGGTAGCTACGATATGAGCGTCAAGGTGTTTGATACCGATTCCGGCGAACTCTCCATTGATCTGCCTGGTTGGACCACTAGCTGGATGCTTAATGTTCAATCAGACTACCGACGAGTTGTGGCAACTAGCCAGGACTCTCGGGCCGTTATCATGGATTTTGGCTATGGATTAGATGGGATTGATCTGTTGGAGGAGTGATCAACTTCGTGCATACTTGCTATATTAGCTTTCATAATTCTCTCTTTTATTTAGCGATTTTGGGGTCATTGAACTGGCATTGGATCATTGGGGAGTTGGACAAAACCTCGGGGGAAACGTTACAAGGATGGAGAACAGAGACTGGCAAATTTGGGCATAGAGTTTTCATTCTTTCTTGGCTAGACCTATACACGGCGCATGGAGATATATTAAAACACTTTCGCTTGAATCAATTACTTCACTTAACTCTTGATATGCTGATTCTCTTGGTAAATAAATACAACCAACATGAAAACCAAGAAATGATTAACGAGCTGTAGTAAATTCATGCCCCAGGCAGGTATATTATATAAGCACACATGATTGGTTGGTAGAGCTGCTAGCGCCACTGTGATCCGTGGATTTTGGCATCAAAACAATCCCATCGAGTGTTTTCCCATCAACACTGCCAGGCAGACTCCGAGTAGAGGTCCTGATCGCGATCTCCGCCCTTGATTGATACATTCCTAACCTTTTATCCTCCGCTACCTTTCGCTCTATCTCCCCGGAATCCCGATTGCGGCTATCACTACCCCACCATGGGTGAATCCAGGTTCGGCTTTTTCCCCCTTATCGACAAATACCCTTCCAACAACTTGAAGCGGTTCGTTGACAGGCGATTCCTTACAGACAAGAATTGCTGGCTTGGTTGAACAACCTGCTGCAGCTGAACATCACCAAGATCGAACAGTGTGGAACCGGGTATGATCGGCCGAACACCCCTCTCCCCCTCTTGCCTGAAAACTTGCGCGTGGAAAAGACACCAAGGGGAATTGCACTGACAGGCCTTGATGGACGTAAATAGTGCTGCACTATGCCAGATCTTCGACTCGATATTTAGTGAGTATCGCCTGGCAAGCTTTGTCAGAGGAGCGGTCAAGGTATTCGAATGCCACTGGAACAGCTATACTGATACGAAGATTTCTATTTTTTTAGTGGACGTCCCGATGTCTCGAGTTAAGTTCAATGTCAACACGGAATACGCCTATCTTCAAAACTTCAAAGTTTTGCAGAGTATGTCTAGCTATCTGACAGTGACGCGGTCGAAACCAATTGATCGACGAGGAGACTTTCCTGACATTATAATTTAGATGTCTTCACCCGCCACGCGGTCGAAAAGCCCATCCCCGTCCAATCCCTCACCAAGTGCCGTATGCAGGACAACCTTGAATTCCTCCAATGGACTAAGCGATACTGGGATCAGCACTATCCCGGCGGAGATTATGATGCGGTAAGCCGTCGCAAGGCTTCTGGGGCCCCTGGAGGCGCACCTGTTGCTGCTTCTGCTCGTGCTCCCTCTGCTGGGTCACGCCGCGGAGTTACCCCGACCTCTGCCGCTGCGCGTGGTCCCCGCGTTGCCAGCGCTGGTGCGGGTGGTGCTGCCACCGCAGCTCTGCAGCAGGAGATTTCGACGCAGAAAGAAGCCATTGCCGGACTTGAGAAGGAGCGGGACTTCTATTTTGCCAAGTTGCGCGATATTGAGCTACTGCTCCAAACTGCCATTGAGGCTGACCCGGAGCTGGAGAAGGAAGAGGATACATTGGTCAAGCATATCCAGGGCATTCTGTACTCGACCGAGGTAAGTTCTGACGTCTAGGGCATGGTGGGGGGGAAAAAGATTGGGCTAACGCATGACTACAGGATGGATTCGAGATTCCCGAGGCGGAAGAGGGAGTGGCCGATGAGCTAGAGACCTTTTAAATGATCGGGCCAGGGAGAGAGCAAACGAGTTCCATTACTAAATACCCACCCGCGACTTGTGATTCACGAGAGCGTAGATAGTTGAATAGCGCGTGCATGTCCACCCTGGGCAACCGAATGATGAAATACGAACGGTGTACAGTCCGTTAGAGCAAACAAGGCAAAAGCCAGAATCCAAGTGCTATGTCGCAGTAAATTGTGCTCATTACTATGTAACTACTATTTAGTTATTGAGTTGCAATGATTGTACTGGAAACACTAATCCGCATTGACTTGTCGCATCCGTACAGTCAGCCGTGCGTACCATGTTCATTTGTATTGTATGCAGCACCTACCGCGGCTATTGGCTGCAGGCCAGTCATAGTGCGGCGTCCTTGCGTACTGTAGATCCACTTTCAAAGAGATGAAGTTCACCCGTCTGTAATACAGTAGTATAAGGTGCCGAGTAGTCGGATAATCAACATACTATAGACTCACAATGCTATATCACTTAATAAATTATATATCTCCTCCATATTCAACATATTCAACAACTATAGAACTACTCTTCTTGTACCATGTACATACTATGTACATAGTACAGGAATCCCGCAAACTCGACCTCATTAAACCAGCACCGAGTCTATACCAGATCGGGAATAGCCAAACCCTCTTACCCCACCTGACAGCCAGCCAATCACATCTCTTCCCGCTGTGTACCTGCAGCGCTCTCTTCTTTTTTGGGCACAAACTCATTTAAGACATTTCCTGTTGCTTTTGCATCTTGTTGCTCCCTCACTGATCGGATAGGTCATGATTCAAAATAAACACTGCTCTATTTACTAAATGGCTGCTTCTAAATTCGCTCCAACTATCTCGTCCACTCCCTCTGAAAGTCGACGACAAATTCGGCTGCAGTACTCTCCCCTAAAAAAGAGCATCTCGGCCCCAGGCTAGTTCGTCACCAACGCGGGTCGCCTAGACTTGGCTTTTCAATAGGGGAGACACTCTGGTCCGGTCTGGCTCGTTCCACCGTTCCACCCAGAACCGTTTCGCTTTTTCCTCATCCCTCTTTCTTTTCTTTCTCTTCGACTTTCTTTCGCTCCCTCCCTCCCCCCAACAAAGACTCCTCAAGTCGGACGGGCTCGTCTAGCATTATCTTATTCGTCTAGCACAGCGAAGTGTGCCATTGACGAAACCGTGCCCTTCTCAAAATCCTCCTAGGACCCGCTGGTCATTCGGGTACTTGATATCACTTCTCATCTGTTGTCTCTTGCATATTTGGCGATTGTCTAGCAACAAACATTATGGATTAGGCCCCCCCCCTACACCTTCTTTTTTTTCCTTGTTTCTCTGTTCAACACCCGACACTCATTTGATCCCTGGTACGTTTCATGATCTACGCTCTGGCCCTGGAAGAGGATGCTATCGTGGGGCATCGCATGGAAGCCCACGCGGCGTTGGGGTCCGCTTGAAACGAACGCATCACTAATCGAACGATCCTGTCAGACATTGCGAAACATCGCTGCTAAACTTGCATACTATTCATTCTTTACCATTTTATTCTGTCTGCGACTACATTTACACTATTGCCACCCCTTTGGTCCATTCATTTGAATTGATCGCTACAATCCTTTCGCCTTCCGGCCAATTCAATCTGATCTGCCAGTTCCGCGAGCAAGATCCTGCTTAATCAATCTTTGCTTTTCTTGTGCTATCAATCAACTGGAGGTGGGGAAATCAAAGGAATTGCTTAATCTTTGTTCATTAATTATTGGACTCCAACCCCATCTCTACCCTCTGTGAGGATTTACGACCATTGGCTGTTTGGCCGTTCGCTTTTTCTTTTTACCCGACCCGTTGCGCAATGGCTCACCATGGCCATTGGCGTGATACTCGAGTCAGCAGGCTCCTTCGAGCAAGAAGCCGTTTAGAGGCGATCGAAGAGGCTTCCAAGGACGACAACAGCTCAGCTAATGTCCTGGCGGATGGTGACCCGAGCCAGAACTCACCTCCCGCCGATATCATACAGTCAGACGTGATCTGCGACCCGCTACAGCCGTTAGACTGTAAAGGAAAATCAGACTTCTCCGAAAATGAAATCGTGCTGTCAAAGCGACAGGAAGCCGAGCCGACTCAAAGTGTCGTCGTCGAAACGGTCCTGCAGATCGTGGACACCAACTCAAATACTCTTTGGCAATCCGAAGGAATTGATTTCCCCCTGACGCTCTCTGATCCGGCTTTCGGCGCTGTCACTCTGTCAGCTGGTGAAACTGCATTCTCTTCGGAACCTGTGTTGTTGATAACATCACCTACGGCTCTACCTACAGCAGTGGCCCTCGCTCAAACAACGAATCCAGCTAATTCAACAGTACCAACGACCCCGACTATCTCGCCTACGACCAAGTCGATGGCGGCTGCCTCCTCACCAAAGGTGTCATCCGTAATCAGCTCAACACGATCTTCTTCGATTCCTCTGGTCTCCAATTCTACTACATCTGTGCCCACTACTTCTACTTCTATTTTGAATATCTCCTCTTCATCATCTTCTATCTCATCCACGACATCATCTTACAGCAGCTCTAGTAGTTCATCGGGCTCATCGAACTGGTACGGTGGCTCTGGTCACACTAGTACAGTTTCAGGCAATATTGGATCGATGCCCACGAATAGCAGCGACCCAGATTCCTCGTCTGGATCCGACACGGCTGACGACAATACCACACCAAAAATCGTGGGTGGTGTTGTGGGCAGTGTTGCGGGCGTGGCTTTACTTTTGTTGTTGATTCTTTTCTTCTTCCGTCGGCGCAGCCTCCAGAAAAAGGGCACTCAGGCCCTACCATCTTCCGACTCCGGTGCACGGGAAATTGCTGAACGAAGAACGAGCAAGGATCCTCTCTTCAATGCATCCTATCTTGCACCCGCTTTCATGAAACGCTGGCGCCAATCGACAATGAGTACGAAAACCGAGAGCACTGTCTCTTCGGCCCCAAGTGAACGAGGCTTTCAAAAGATATCTGGACGCAAGATTGCCCCTGTTCTTACTCATGGAGGTGATGGTTTCGGTGGTGCGCCGACTGGTGATTCTCCAACCATTCCTGACTCTCTTATCGGCCTGTCTCCTTCCTTTCCTGGTGGTCCTCTTTCTTCCCCTTCTCATGCGCCACCAACAGCAACACCCTTTGGCATGCCACTCGATACCAATGTCACACGTGAAGCTGAAGAGAACTCCTCTCCAACGCGACCAAGGCAAGTCAACCTCCCCGTCTCGAGCTCTGTCGCTTTTGGTTCTCCCATGACCGTGAATCCATCGCATTCTATTCCTCAACCCCAGAGTGCAATTCCAGTGGTTCCTCCTCGAAAAGACGCACTGGGGCGCAGTCTTCCCAGCTATGATGGGAGTCGCGATAGTCGCGGTAGTCGTTTCACGGAGAGTCTAGATCTGTGAGACCAAATGCCGCGATTCTTATATATGGTAAAACGTGTCACGAAACAAAAGTTGACGTTGTGAGAGACGGAGTTTGTCTCGAATTCCTTGTGTCTTAGCCAGCATTTTCTTTATTCATTCCCTTCGAGTCTATGATTCGGATCATAGTAGATCATGACGTTGCTGGTCTTTTTCTTTTTCCAAACCCAATTTTGGTTTTTGCTGTTTTGCAGCCTTCTTCACCACTCGCCTTTCTCCCAAAAAGTCGCACTCTACGAACATTTTGGGCTCAGCGTGCCTTTCTTTTTTTTTTTGAAAAGTGTACTCCCCTGTTCTCACATTTCCTGTCCTCCTCTCTTCATTGTCTGATTTAGATACCCCTTGTTTTCTCGCCCTCATTTTAAAGGTCATAATAAATATTCAGATTTGATAGCAGCCATGATGTACATGGAGGATGAGCTTACGACTCCGTACTTCGTATGATCCTTGATAATTCTAAAGGGCCGAAATAGACCGAAATAAAAAGAAAATTCCTTTCCCCAATTTTGAATAGCTTCAGGTTATTCTAACTCCGCGTGGGGTCTGAGTCCCTCGATCTTTTCACGTTCCTGATCTATTAGCAAAGAGCCCCGTTTGTCAAAAGGCTTGACTGTATATTCCGCTACAAGGATCTAAAGATCTATGTACGATTCTTGTGCCTCACAGAACTTCAAAGCATTTCTTTCTAGTAATTGTCTTTCGACATGGTCCTTGATGAGACAATATAGCAGCAATGAAATTATTCTCTTCATCAAGAAGCTCATCTCAGTCCATCGTTTTAAGGGTTCCTGATCTATGAATAGGCGGTGAAGATCCCCTTTGGCGGTGAAAATCCGTAGTGGCTGTACGGAAATCCAAAATGGATACGAAATGCTTATATAATTGGTGTGAGCGTAAAGGCACCATGTTTTCGCTTAGCCAATCTAAGGAAAGCGTAAATATTTCTGTCGGCAGAATCGTCACCTTCCCCCACAGTCCTTCTAGAAGCTCCTTTCAACCCTGCCTTTTCATACACTCGATTGATCTCAATTTATCACTTCTGAACTTCGAAAATGTTTGCTTCCAATACGGCCGACGTTCCCAGCTTCAAGCCCGAAATCACATTAAAATCACTGGAGAACCCCGTCCATCATGAACCTCCTACCGGGTGTAAACTGTGTGATAAGAATGAGAACCTACTTTGTTGCGCCGGATGCAAAATGTTTCACTATTGCAGACGCGAACACCAGGCACAAGACTGACAGACCATAAAGGAATTTGTAACAAGATCAAACGTGCCAGGAACGATGTGGATAAGGGAAAACAAGCCTTGATCGATCATCCTGACTTCAAGAATGACAATCCCTTCGAGAACCATGTTGGCCGATTCTGGAAAATAGTAGAGACACGCCACTATATGAATGCATTGTCAAAATTGGCCACAATCACTTCAGGGGAGCGCCATATCGACTCGTTGCAGGCTGAACGACAATCGTAAAGAGTTGTTGCGACTATGTCCAGGAGACAACATGGGTGCTCGAGCGACAATACCAAGGATCTTACTTCGCCTGGGGAAGGAACAGGAATGCTATGACTTTACTAAATGATATGGTAAGGTCTGGGAAGGCCGCAATTACAACTGGACCAAGATGGAAGGTTTTCTCAATATCAAAAACGTAGATGTCTTTGAGGATATAGACTACCTTGGTTCGAGTATACGCACCATGGATTTGTCCTTTTAGATCTGCATAATGATTCTCAAAGTTCAGCTTGCGCTAAAAGTTGGCGCACTATGTTCACTGCAGAAAGAAATCGATCGAATGAGCGAGCTCGCCGGTGTCCGGGGAACTGTACCCCCGAGACGTTCCTCGAGAACCGGAAATCCAGATGCAAGAGCCCATCTCTTTGCACGCCCTGATATTATGCGCGGTAAACATCTTGACGAAAAATCTAAAATCTTGAAGCGGCATTGTACTCTGCCTCTGAAATTTTCAAGCGCAATAAGCACTATTGGCCCATGCTCACGGAGCCAGAAGAGGCTATCTCGAAACCTCTATCGCCTATGTACATGATGGGAAGTCCAGAGGAAGCTTGAATGCTTTACAGCACACTTGGTACCCATGGATGGAAATAGACGGCGTCTACTCATTCATGACCATTATCTGCTTGGGACAGCACGATCAATATTTCTAAATTTGATAGCCGTTGTGCTCTAGGGTGCGGTCAAACTTTCAAGTTGTTTGTAAATTGTTCAATATTTGCCCCTTGCCGTTGAGTATTGTTCTGGGAAGACTTCATAATGTATCTTGATGACAGAAAATGCTACATAAGCTGGATTAACACCATGTTCGGAAAGACCTTCACAATTTCAAGAATATGTGGTGGAATAGCGAGCAGTCTCATTGCTTGGAAAGCCTGAGCTTGCTACTAGTAAGGCCCGCTCTTAGCCCTCAATTCTCACCATCTAAGGTAATCATTAATTGAAGCCTGGTGTCAACGATTAATTGTTGAATGGCGATCTCCTGTAACAGTAGCCTGAAAGGGGCAGTGAAAAGGTTACGTATGTAGCTTTCCTCTGGAATGTTCTTTTTGAGGCTGTAAATTAGGTAGCATCAGCTTCCCCGGTCTGCTGCCTGCACTGTTTAGGGCTTGCAAATGCATCACGTGATTCGAGCAGCAAACACCGCCACATGTGCCACTTTCGATGTGGCTCAGCTGTGGCAACGGACCAGATCGGAGCAGCATGAGCTTTACTCAATCAAGACAACATTGCGGTGGTTTCGTAGAAGATGAATCCTGATGGCTTGTATCAATCAACGTAACCCAAATGGAGGGCTATGGTTCACCATACATGGTGATTCGCTCTTCATGACGCAGAAGGCTTCTACCGATCTGGCCCCGATTGTCACTACTTGCACGGTCACGGCCCGAAACAAAGCAGCCAGATGGCGCGAGGGGCTCACTCACCCCTCCTTTCTGGAGAATTTCACGTCAAATTCAAGGAGGCACATCCTATACTCCGTACCGCCGACGGTGCTTTCAATATGATACAAGGAGGGTTCGAGCGAATTTTGGTGGAATGCTTTATCATTGGATCTAGGCGCATGATTGCAATGAGGCGCAGTCAAATATCTACTCCACTCCGGGTCACGGCGGTAAGCCAAACATTGTCACATCCAGACTTTATTGGACCAATTTAACTTGGCGGAACTGGGAACTAGATGTTTCTGGGGAGTCATGATGTTCATACGGCGTTTCGCTCGAAGTGAAGAATACTGCACCGGCGCGTAACTAGAGCTATCATGTGCCGAATATCTGATCGCTTGCAACTACTTCATCTTTCATCTTATACTCATCGCCTGCCAGGTTTGAGCTTGCATTCGCCACTTTTGCCAGCTACATTCTCACCTACGCTGAACTTCATGGTACGGTTACCCAGACCTTTTGTTGATTATTGGGGCTGTGCTAAAGAAGGGTAGTACCTCAGATTCGGGATCTCTGGGGATATTGATCAGCAGTACAAGACCTGTCTAGCATACTCTATTCAGAGTGAACTTGTGGATAAACAGATTTTTACCTTGGCATCTTCTTGTTTCTTTAGCGAGTTGAAAGCCCCCCTTCTGTGACCATACGATACCTCAGTTGAGGCGGTTCTGGGCATCAACACAGCCCCATTGTGAGAGACTACAACAGCAAGACTCTCACCCTGGTTTTTTCAACCGGACTTTTCACGCAAGACTATATCATTATTGTACTATTCTCATACCGATCATCGCATCGGTGAAATCTGCCCTTCATGGCTTCTTCATCAAATAACGAAGGCCCCCTACAAAATTCGTTGTTAAGTCCTGGTCTTGCACCTAATGCTTCGGGTCGAGAGGTAAGTTCTCCTAAAAGGCCGTACTGGACGGGTATACTAATGTTTTTCAAGCAACGTTCTCTATTTATATCCCCTGCTATTGCATCTTCCTCATGGTCTGCTCCGACAGATCAACCCCAGTCTCCTGCATCACCTACATCTTCTATATCTCCTGCATCCCCTACTACTTCCCTTTCGCCAGACATGGCCTGGAGTCCTGGCCATCCAGATCCGGCCCGTCTGATGGTCCATAATGCCTCTCATCGACCATCCTCGTCAATAGATGGAGACACACTACGTCCACGCTCAGAGTCATTCGCATCATCCGCACCCACAATGGATGCGGGTAGATCTAGAACTAATTCAGAAGTCGATCCCTCACACACAAATAAAGTATTATACGATGATGTGCCTTTATCAGAGGCTCTGACTCCAGATCCCCGAAACGAGGCTGATTTCCTTATCGAGAACAATCGCTTTGCTTTCTCGCCAGGTCAGCTGAATAAGATGCAGAACCCCAAATCTCTCGCCGCTTACCATGCACTCGGTGGTCTGCAGGGATTGGAGCGAGGCTTACGGACAGATCTGACTGCGGGTCTGTCCAACGATGAAGTTCGACTAGAGGGCACAGTTGATTTCCAGCAGGTTACACCACCATTATATAATAAGCGACCTTCAATAAGCAAACCGCCTATTGAAGAGAATACCCCCATACAATTACCAATGTCTACTGGCGAAGGTTCGCCATTCGAAGATCGCATTCGTGTTTTCAAAGAGAATCGTCTACCATCTCGAAAATCCACTGGCTTCTTGAAGCTTTTTTGGATTGCATACAACGATAAAATCATCATACTTTTGACTATTGCCGCGATTGTCTCTTTATCTTTGGGCATCTATGAGACAGTTGATGGAGGATCTGGTGTGGATTGGGTAGAAGGTGTGGCTATTTGTGTAGCAATTCTCATTGTCACTGTTGTCACGGCTGCCAATGATTGGCAAAAGGAAAGGCAATTCTCCAAGCTCAACCAAAAGGTATGCAATATCCGGCCGCATCATATTCGGCGTCTCACTAACATATCACAGAATAATGATCGCGAGGTGAAAGTGATCCGCTCCGGGAAATCTATGAAGATGTCTATCCACAATGTTCTAGTTGGCGATATTCTTCATCTAGAACCTGGCGACTCTATCCCCGCAGATGGCGTTTTGGTATCAGGTCATGGCGTGAAATGCGAC
Organism: Penicillium citrinum; assembly: GCF_028827155.1. Taxonomy (NCBI): domain Eukaryota; kingdom Fungi; phylum Ascomycota; class Eurotiomycetes; order Eurotiales; family Aspergillaceae; genus Penicillium; species Penicillium citrinum. The sequence continues at coordinate 2,606,537 of NW_026622688.1, forward strand.
GAGTCATCTGCAACAGGTGAATCCGATCAAATGAAGAAGACGGATGGTCATGAAGTCTGGCAGCAGATTGTTGAGGGCTCCGCGACCAGAAAGATTGATCCGTTTTTAATTTCTGGAAGTAATGTCCTTGAGGGTGTTGGTACCTACGTCGTCACTAGCGTTGGGCCTTATTCATCCCACGGTCGAATTATGTTGTCGTTACAGGCTACTAACGATCCTACACCACTTCAAGTTAAGTTGGGCCGTCTTGCAGACTGGATTGGTTATCTTGGCTCAGGGTAAGCATTACTGTCAAGCCATTATATAATAGACGATTTGATTGACTGACTGTTATGATAGTGCCGCTCTTGTCTTATTCTTAGTTCTCTTGTTCCGATTTGTGGCCGATCTCCCAAATCACCCTGATACACCCTCTGCGGTGAAGGGAAAAGAATTTGTCGATATTCTAATTGTTGCTGTGACAGTCATTGTTGTCGCTATTCCAGGTAAGTGCCCTTTTTCTGGTTTTGATATTCTTTACTAATAGTTCTATGCAGAGGGTCTTCCACTAGCAGTTACTCTTGCACTTGCTTTCGCTACAACTCGTATGGTGAAGGAAAACAATCTCGTCCGGGTCCTACGCGCATGTGAAACAATGGGGAATGCCACCGTGATCTGCTCGGACAAGACAGGAACCCTAACTCAAAACAAAATGACTGTTGTCGCTGGTACTTGGGGAACAAAAAAGAGTTTCAGAGCTCCAGACGAAGGCGACACTGTTTCGAATGTCCAATCAACGGCTGACTTTTTCAAACAATGCTCGGCGCCTGCTCGGGATCTTCTTGTCAAGAGCGTTGCTTTGAACTCAACTGCTTTCGAAGAAGAACGAGAAGGCCGGAAACAGTTTGTCGGTAGCAAGACTGAAGTTGCACTTCTTCAACTTGCTCAAGACTATCTCGGCATGGACCTAGCTTCTGAACGTGGGTCTGCTGAGATTGTTCAGCTTATTCCCTTTGATTCTGCTCGCAAATGCATGGGTGTAGTTTACCGTCATCCCAGCCTTGGGTACCGACTTCTTGTTAAAGGTGCATCGGAAATTATGCTCGACGCTTGCAATATGCAGATTATGGGTGACGATATGAGCGAGAAAGATATACACACAGGGTCATTGTCGGGGCAGGACAGAGAAACCATTCTGGAAACGATTGATCAATATGCGAAAGGTTCTCTGCGCACAATCGGTATCGTGTATAAGGACTTTGCTTCATGGCCTCCAAAAGAAGCCAAAAGACTGGAAGATGACAATTCGGCCGCCGATTTCGACAGCATATTCCGGGATATGATCTGGGTGGGAGTCGTGGGAATTCAGGATCCTCTACGCCCTGAGGTTCCTCATGCGATCCGGAAATGCCACTCTGCGGGCGTTCAGGTGAAAATGGTCACTGGCGATAATATTGCAACTGCCACTGCTATTGCATCGTCTTGTGGTATTAAGACTGAAGAAGGCTTGGTCATGGAGGGCCCCAAATTTCGACAACTATCGAACGAGGAAATGGATAGCGTGATCCCGCGCCTTCAAGTCCTGGCACGTTCTTCCCCCGAGGACAAGCGCATTTTAGTTGAGCGCCTCAAAGTTCTCGGCGAGACTGTTGCTGTCACCGGTGATGGTACGAACGATGGACCAGCCCTTCGCACCGCTGACGTCGGCTTTTCTATGGGCATTGCCGGTACGGAGGTCGCTAAGGAAGCTAGCTCGATCATCTTGCTTGACGATAACTTCCGATCTATTGTTACCGCTATCTCTTGGGGACGGGCTGTCAACGACGCCGTCGCCAAGTTCTTGCAGTTCCAGATCACGGTGAACATCACGGCTGTGGTGTTGACATTCGTCTCTTCTGTTTATAGCAGCTCGAACAGCAGTGTCTTGAGCGCTGTTCAACTTCTCTGGGTGAATCTCATCATGGATACGTTCGCCGCTTTAGCCTTGTAAGTTTTTCGTGTGCGATATTTTACTTTTTCCTTTTCCTTCTAACAAGATACAGGGCAACCGATGCTCCAACAGAGAAAATTCTCGACCGTAAACCTGTGCCCAAGAGTGCCTCGCTGTTCACTTTGACAATGTGGAAGATGATCCTTGGCCAGGCAGTTTACCAACTCGCTGTTACATTCATGCTCTACTTCGCCGGCGACAAGTTGCTCGGGGCTCACCTGGATAACAATGACCTTGACCACCGCTCGAAACAGCTCTCTACGGTGGTCTTCAATGCATTTGTTTGGATGCAGATCTTCAATGAGTTCAACAATCGTCGCCTTGACAATAAATTCAATATCTTCGAAGGCATGCTGCGAAATTATTGGTTCCTTGGTATCAATGCCATCATGGTTGGCGGTCAAGTCATGATCGTGTACGTTGGTGGTGAAGCCTTCGGCGTGACTCGACTGAGCGGCATCCTTTGGGCAGTGTGCATCATCTGTGCACTGGGCTGCTTGCCTTGGGCCGTTGTTCTACGCATCCTACCTGATCGGCACTTCGGCATCGTCTTTAATGCGGTCGTCTCTGCCATGACGTTCATCTTGCGACCTATCATGAAGGGGCTCAAGACTGTTGCCCATGGTATCAAAGCCCTGTTCCGTCCCTTGACTCGTTCGATCCGTCGAGTCTTCTCTCGTCGTGGCAATAAGCCCGACGATACCCAAGAGTTGTCAGATTCTTCCGATACTACTGCAACCCGTGTCAAAGATGAGGAAAATCCCACTCCAGCCGAGCCTGTTCGCAAGGAGAGCCACGAGCGTCCGCAGACGCCACCAGCTATTGCAGTCCCTCCTATTACAGTTACGATTTCACCTTAATCATGATCCTCTTTTACTTGCATTTTTGTTTTATCATCTTTTCTATGTGTCATTTGGTCCTAGCATTTAGCGAGTTCTGGGCGGTTACAATGTTGTCTTCTTTCCTTCACTATAGAGCTTGGGCTTACTGCCAGACTATTGAGCACCTCTCGACTCCTAGTATATCCCACATAGTACTCTGTTTATAAGAGCAATGATCTACTACATTTTTTAGAATCTCATATGTGACCTTGAGCTCCCAATGTTGGTTACTAGTATTACTTGGATAGTGACATTTCACACTATTACTTGGATAGTATCATTTCACACCACGGTTTCTTTCTTGCTACAATAAGGAAGAAGTTTCAAATAATGCAATTCATCGTCAATTCACGGGGCTATTCGATGATAATCTGTACCTATAATAAGACAAATATCTCCACATGGGGGTTATACCCAAAACCTTACCAATCGATGGGGTATCATGGAAGGTCGTCAAGGACGACGAAAACAGATCCCAGAAGGTTCACCTATTCACATCAATATTCATTCAATCAATTGGGAACCGGCCCTTGGTAGGGGAGGAGGGTTACCGAATTCCGGGTTGTTCCTAATTTCTCGCACAAGGTCATGGAGTTTTGTGGAGACATGAATTCCGCTGTCAATATGAAGCTGAAGGTACTCTGCCAGATGGCGAAGTTGATCAACCATGATGTTGGCCATGTTAATATCAGCGGGTGAAGGGCTGGCATTAGGGTCGTACATGACATTTCGAGTTGCTTGAATCTCATTGGCGATGGCGTGAAGCATATCTGCAGCTTCATCGTAGCGCATGGTTTCGCTGATGTCGACAAGGATAGGCTGGACTTCATCGATACGGCGAAGGGTGTCCTCGATGCGCATGGCAAAGATGGTTCTGGCAAAGTGGTCTCTGGGTGGTGGAGTGTCTTGATTTTTGGCCATTGTGATTATCTGTATGAGATGTCAGTTGGTTTGGAAATGAGTTGGGGGAAGTGTGGAAGGTAAGTTAGCTTGTAGAAGTGAATCGAGATTGTTTGCTGCAGTGAGTGGGTTGTTGTGAGTGTCGATTCACTGAGGGTCATTTCGAGGCCTTATATAATACTTCTGTGAGATTAAAATCTCTACGATGAGACTTGAGAATAAAGTAATTGATTGGAACAATAATACAAAGAAAGTATTGTATTTTTTAAGGTAGCTCAAAGATCATTGGTTCACAAATAGTCTTGTGTTGAGATGCTCCTTTGTTTGATCTGTATTGTCTTCGAGTTTTAATGCAAGTTAATACATCTTAAGATCTTCTGTCTCAAGTTCTACGAATACAAAAAAAATCTCAATCAATTGTCTTCTCCAAGTTCTCAAAGCAATCAATGCCTTTGTTGAATATTGGGGCTGATGTAGGAGTATGGCATTGATACGTCTCACCATTCACTACATGGTTGTATGTTCTAATGATTATGAATACCCACGATTGTCTGATAAGATTCAAGTCTCATTATTTTTTTATTTTTTTTACTTTATTTAAAATAGGTCATCCTGTCTGAGATCCAATTATCTAGCAATGAATACTACCGGCACATATTTGGTAACATGGATGATCTCCGGTGTTATGTCAAGTGCGCCACTAACTTTGTCCCCGACACCTGTCCCTGGCGAAGCATGTCGAGTCCTTTAGTCAGATTTCGTAATCCTGGATCAATGATCTTCAACGGTGGAGGCTTGAACCGCTTAGATGTTTCGTGGAATGTGGAATAAAAGCGACGCAGTGCTTCAGTATCGGATGGTACCTTGGGAAACTTTGGACCAAAGGGTGGAAGCCATTGAAACTCCAATCCGAAGACTGTATATCCCATTATGAATTCAATTGTCACTCCGTCGATAGTCGATTTCCCATTGTCCAGTAAGGTCACCACCTTTCCTTTGTTTTTCTGGACACATTTGGCGCAGAACTCAGTCGAGTTTCCTTCGGAGAAACAGTCCATTGCACGGTCCAGATTTGGATAGGCTTGAACGATCTTTTCGACAGACTCCGCGTCTCGATAATCGAAGACTTCATCTGCCCCATAACTTTTCACCAGGTCAAATGAGCGTGGAGATGCGGTTGCCACGACTTTCAAGCCCGCGAGTTTGGCAAGCTGAATGGAGTATATCCCTGCAGCTGTCGCGCCGGAATATATTAGAATTGGCGTATCCCCCCGCCCCTGTTGACCCTGATTCTTGTTTCCATCAATCCAGGGAACATCCAGTCGCGTGTTCAAAGCTAGCATCGCCGTAATTGCTGATACTCCAAATGTAGCCGCCTCCTCGTCGCTAACCTCAGGCGGAACTTTCCAAGCCAGATCTCCATTCGCCTTGAGATATTGGGCGAATGACCCACGATCCGGGTATAATCCACCATGAACCATACCGGCTATCCGGTCCCCAACCGCCCACCTTGTGGATGCTTTCTTCCCAACTTTCGCGACAGTCCCCGCAAAATCACAGCCGATGATCGATCCTCGTGGAGAGACAATGTCGACATGTTTGAAATCTGTAGGGTTGAGTGCGACACAGACTACCTGAACCAGAACTTCATCGTCTGATATCTCCGGAATGGGAATCGTTGCGATCTTCACTCCATCACCAGATGATTTGCCTCGAGCATAATTAGTAAGACGGCCCACAGTCGATCGATCCCCGATCAGCGCCTCCATTGACTTTGGGAGTTGGTCGGCCATATCAGCAGGTAAAGTAGGATATTAAGCAGATGTCCAGCTATAGCTGTCTTTTGTGGCCAACGGTGATGTATAAAACATGATGGATTGGGGGTGGATGATGTAATCGACTCCGGTGACAGACAGTTCCACCGCGCCGACGGAGTGTCTGTTGCACCGAACGTTGATCGTTGCTCGTTTTATGTGGAGATGTTCACAAATACTTGATCAATCGGATCTGCCAACCAGGTAAATTATGGAGATATTGATATTTTTCTGGAATTGATCAATTTTATATTGTAAATAGAACTATGACAAGGAATCGCAAAAAGGATAGTACAGTATATTCAAATGCGAAATCGACAAATGCGAAATCCACAAATCCGAACTAGAAAATTAGCGGGTAACCCTCCACTTCAACAGTGGACCTACTGCAGGTGGGCCTCTATTCCGTTTTTCCCCTTTTTTCATATAGCTTTATAGAACAACTAACATCTTTATCTGTTAAGAATAAAACAAATCAATTCAATCACCAGTAAGAACAGAGACCGATCTCTGAAGAATCTTCAAGAACTCATAATATTCGAGCGAAGTCATTCAACTGTTTTTCTATGTAGCCTCTTCTGATAGGAAACAAGGCTTATACAGGATCGAAGCACTACAAAATCCCCTGCTTCGAGGATCAGATATCTCATTGTTACGAATCCCGTGACAATGGCTTCCTCATTCAACTAAAACCTGGCCTCAGGCGTATATATATATATATATATATGGATGATGAAAGAGAAGTGTAAAAGAACCCAACGTAGAGTCTCGCCCCGAACAAAGGTAGAAACACCAAATCGTGACAGAAATAGAATAAAGGTTACAGTGTGGATGCAATTTAAATCATTGGGTCTTTTTTAGGGTAAAGATCTCAATGTTATTTATTCTACCTGGCTTCACGTACATTCAGAATGCAGGCTGCTGCCGGTTCTGTTTTCTTATTACATTACTAGTACTTTTGATTCTCACCATCTAGAGTCGACCCCTGAAAACAGATACTGATATCTAAAATAAGGCTTTGTTAACATCATTCATTCCATGAGTTTGAGCAACCTGTCCCCCTTTTCGACAATCATGCCGGATCTCATCAGTCAGCTTCGTTCGGTCATCCGTAACCTCGCCCATGTGGGCAACACAGGTGATATCAATGGCTCTTATACTGCTCTCACTCATATCTGTGAGATATTATCGATTATGCTGGATTCAAACCCTGAACTGAGCGCCGGTGAATTGGACTTCATTGATGAAACAATTGACATCATGAAAGATCAAATTGAATTGGTCAAAGATCAGCCTGAAGTTGCACATGATGCCATGGTTACTTCCACGAAACTTCTAGCTTTGCTCGTTGATTTAATGTAAGAGAGAAGAGAGATTCAGGAGCTAGCTTTGTATTCCTCTCTAGAACCCGAAGCGATCCAAGATATATGGAAGAACTTTTATAAGGCTGTAGACGAGTATGCTTCTGGGTCTGAGCATCCCGAAAGTATAAGAGAGATTTATGATAGTTTAATAGTCATTTCTATTCTTGATATTCAAGACGAAGGATTGATTTCTGAGAAGGAAGATCCTAGACAGTCTCCAAAGATCTGAGCGCTGGTTACAGAACTCACACGAGGTTTAATCAGGCTTCATAGATGTCGCTGTGAAACAGGTACCATCTGCGATTCACGTTAGCTACTAGTTACACTATTATTAGGTAGTATGAGGAGATTATGAGAATTTCATATTTCTGTCACACCCGAGGCACTTCCGATACCCAGTATGAGTTGGTACAGTAGTTTCCGAAATCAGTTTGACCCCAGACTCTTTCTACTTGATTCCACCTCAGTCCTGTATATTGAAAAAATAGTTTCGACTCTAAGGTCAGTCAGGAACTTGGCAGTGGAGCTGAGAAAAAGTCAATTACAATAATTGTATCAACTTACTTCTGTTCCGAATTCTCATCCGCCGTCACTAAGCCGGCTAAATGGGAGGCTCAAGGATCGTGGCGTGGAGATACGGCCATTCGACTTGAGTGGGCCTAAAGAACCGCTCGTTGAGGCTCTCCGTGATATCGACGTCCTCATCTCTGTTATCGCGGCCACCGACCAGAACGCCCAGATACCTCTGGCCACTGCGACGAAGAAGGCTCAGGTCAAGCGTTTTGTGCCATGTGCTTTTATCACCTTTGTGCCGCTGGGGAGGATGATGCTACGGGATTGGGTTAGTTCTCTGAGAATACAGTGGGTGGTATATGCTGATTTTTTCTACAGAAGGAGGATGTTTATAACCACATCAACCGCAATTCATCTCCCATACACCATCATCGACGTCGGCTGGTGGTACCAGATCGGCTACCCGCGCCTGCCGTCTGGCAAGATTGATTATGTCGCCATGGATGTACCGACCCTTGTTGGCGATGGTACGGTGCCGTCTGCACTGACTGATCTTCGGTACATTGGGAGATATGTCGCCAAGGTTGTGGCCAATGAATGAACGCTGAACAAATATGTTCTCGCGTAGAATTGAGGTCTGGATGGCCAACCGGGTGGTCGACGAGCTGGAGCGATTGAGCGGCGAAAAGAGCCCCCGCAAGTATCTCAACGAGAAGACGCTCCGAGAACGGGTCGAGACAGCTGCGGAACATTACGAGACAGATCTGAACCAGGCATTTCTGGAAGTCAGCGCCGAGTATATGCTATCCTGGGGTATCTAGCACGACAACACCCCCGACAATGCTAAGTATCTGGGTTATTTGACGTCGAAAGAGTTGTATCCAGACTTTCAGCCGATATCCTTCGTAAGCTACTTGCAAGGAGTCCTGGATGGCAAGGCAAAGCCCGTGCATGAGGATAACGAAGCTATTCGATCTCTCAGTTCCTCGTTGCGGGAGGCTCTAGATGGCAAGGTATAGAGAGTGTATGAGCATGACGAGGCCATTCCATCTTGTCGAGGAGATTGGATAGCCACCTATTCGGGTTTGTGGCGTGGATAAGTTTCCGAATTGTCGCAAATTATTGCGGATATTGATGATGGGCTGTTTGCTATATTTAGCCTGCTTAGCTACTTCAGATATAAGAAAATATCTGTTCTCGATTATATCACTAATGAGCGTAGGTCTTGAAGATGAGCATGTTGGAGCTATGTCATCTGCACTAACAACGACAAGCATACACTATACTTCTATATTGTATAGTCGATGTGAATTCCTCAATTGTCATACAGAAGGGAAGGATGAACTCGTATTCAGTTAATTTTATACGAATGACACCGATAACGGTACTGTAGACATATTGTAGAATTCATTGACTATTTAAAACCAGTCTGAGCCAAGGGACCTATAATAATAAATCAATCAGAGCTCGCAAACTAAGGAATTATTTTTCGGCAATCCAGTCGAAATAGGTTGGGGTCAAATTGATTTCGAAAAACTATTACACGCATGCTTCCAAGGTTTACTGGAGGACCTCCTTTCGGATTTTCAGCATTAAATCTCTTTCGGATCCCGTGTCGATAGGTAGTCTACTCGGGTCGTAGTACACCGTGGAACTGCCTTCTGCTTATGTGATGATAAGTGTTTTTAAGTGACGTGAAATACTTGTCTAGCATCTTCATAGCACTCCATTGATATAGGTTAATGTACAGAAATATAGCAATTGGCCGATTTATTGAGCGAAAAATCCATTTCAGACAGACTTAATTATTGCCCAGAACCGATCTCCAGGGCTTGGAAGCTGACGTGTCTGCATTAATAGTAGAATCCAGCAAATTTTTAAGAAGTAACACCTTCCGTATTCCCGAACGCCACCCAGGGGCACGCAGGTCTAGTTCTTTGAAACGAGATGCCATGTGGAGTCCAGGCCTGAATCATGTCCGCTGGTGGTTCCCCCTGATCTGGAGCTTCCAAAATATCTTCATCCTCGGGTGTGACGGCTAGAAGCAGTCATAGTAAGTTCCGACCATCTCACATGCCACCTCACCTATCCACATGGCGGTGAATTCGTCATCATAAGCTTTGCGGGGTGTGTCGAAAAAATTCCAGGTTCAGCTTGCGAGGGGTAATGGCTATATAGGAATGGAAAAGAGCTCAGACACAATTATAATTGTGTGATGAGCATGGCCTAATTGGAAGCTCCATCTACTACCAGTGAGACTTCGAAGTCTTCGAGATGGAGGTTGTAAGCAGAGATACTACTAGACAATGCCGACTTAAGATATTGCCTATTCTTAGCTTTTTTTTTTTAGAAGAGAAAAGAGGTAGCCTGGGAGCACGCCATCATGTGAACAATGCGTGAGCTTCGTCGATCTTGCGTAATGCAGATCAAGGCTCATTAAAAGGGTTTTGAGCTCGAGGATTGCGCGTAGACATTCTTTGTAGAAATGCGACGATCCACCCAGTGGAATGAATTACTTGCACAAAGCTCATTGGTTCCACTCGATCAATGCAATGAAGCAGAGATGCCGTGATTGATTCCGATCATAAAACTGGAAAAAAGCAGTCTATTATACTGCCTCTAGTCTGCTCCTTGGTGGAACCGTTTCATCATCAGTTGGAACACCCTGGATCTATCGCAGGGAGATCGGCACCGGATGGGGCCGCGGAAGCTACAAACAAGTCCCTTGTGGGACATTCTCCTGCATTGCCCTGCATAAATTGAAAAGCTTGGATCACAATTCATGGTTTGTCTCGACGTATTGATTGGCGACTGACGTTGCTTGAAAGCTTGGCCCGCGGATCCGAACAAAACTTAGTCATTTTCCGGTGGTTCAGGTCCATTTTTTAGATCGTGAGATAAATAGGGAAGTCCAGATTCTCGCGGGAGATCCACGGAGCTTCCATCTCTAAATACCCTAATTTGGTCTAGGGACATCCATGTTTGTATTCGGGAGGATGAGGATCCTGGCGATCCTTACGTTTGTGATCGCAATATTCATGTTTGTACCTGTGCCCGTGTCAGACACCAGCCGAATCATTCTTATATTTTGTACCTCAACTTTGCACGTCTATTCCAACTAATTATTCTTTTCAACTCTTTAAAAAAGATTTTTCATTCTGTTCAAAACTATTTCTTTTGGGATTCTTTGATTTCTGCTGTTGGCTTCTTGTCAATCTTTTCATTCTACCTACTCCATTCAGCATTCAATGTCCGCTTTCTATACCATGGAAGCCAGCTTAACGAATAGCCCTGATTGCCTGGTACCCTTCGAAAAAGGTCATTTGCACCTAGTCTTGGAGGACAATGGTCTAGAATTCACTCCAGATGGAGGATTCATCCGCTGGTCGGCCTCCAATAAAAAGCATCCACGCAACTGGCATATGCCTCGCAAGATCTATGATAGCAGCTTGATTATTTTTCTGGATTTTTTCACGTAAGTCTCTTGCCCACTGCTCAGATCACAAGGACGTCTTATTAATGTTTTGTCTCTCAAAGTACCGCCATTAGTACAGCCGGAGTAATTAGTCCTCATAGAGAATATCCCTCCTGTGGGAACAAAACTGACTGAGTATAGAGCGCCGCAGCTGATCGTGCTCAGCATGACTTTCAGATCCAACAGGAACTTTCTCTCTTTGTATTTGTTTCACTGTTCGTTCTATGGCCCCCATACTCCCTCTGGTAAACCAAGAGTTTTGCTAACCGCACCATCACCGCACGCAGATATTTAATCGGTCAATGTCTTGGGGGAATCATCTTTCCGTCCTTTTCAGAAGCTTTCGGTCGGAAACTATTATACATCATCAGTACTGGTCTGTACAGTATTTTTTGCGTGATTGTTGGTGTTGTGCCTTCACTTGCTGGCGTCGCCGTCGGCCGATTTTTCTCGGGCTTCTTGTCCGCTATTCCAACTATTGTTGTGGCCGGCAGCATTGAAGATTTGTATAATTCAAAGGACCGTATTTGGATGATATTCCTTTGGGCTATGGTTGCAAATATGGGTATGTGCGTGGGTCCGATCATCAGTACTTATCTTGCTGAACACTTGGGATGGTAAGTATAACTAGGCAAGTCATTTGCCTGACTTTGATAATCATTAAGGACTGACATTGACTATCTTTCAGGCAATGGGTGTTTCATTTCGCCGCTATAGTTACTGGTGTGGTATCATTTCTTCTCATCGGTATTCGCGAATCACGGCCTTCTATGATTCTTGGACGAGAAGTGGCCAAAATTCGCAATCAAACCGGTATCGACACTCTGAAAGCATTGAATCCTGATCACACACCCGATCTACGAACTTTTATGCGAGTTGCGCTTTTCCGACCCATTCAGCTGTTCTTTACTGAGCCTATCGTCTTTCTGGTCTCTATGATTAGTGCGATTGCATTCGCCATGGTCTATCTTTTCACTGAGGCTCTACCCCCAGTCTACCAGTCGATGGGCTTCTCTAATGGAACCTCAACACTTCCATTTTTGGCAATTTGCATCGGTCTAGTAGCGGGCTTCCTCACCCGTATCAAAGACTATCGGAAAATCACATCTGCTGAGGAGCAAAATCTCGTCCTAGAGCCAGAGGACAAACTCTTTGGGTTCTGTATTGGAGCACCTATGCTTGCTTGTGGGCTTTGGTGGTTTGCTTGGACCATTCCTCCAATCATTAACAACGTGCACTGGATTGTCTCAGCTATATCCTTGGTGCTCATTGGATTCTCACTGAACGAGTTCGATGCTGTGCTCGGGGGGTTACCTTGCAGACAGTTATTTGAGCTTTTCTGCAAGTGGCTTTGCGACACTAGCACTTCTGCGCTCACTTTTGTCTGCCGCTTTCCCATTATTTGCCTCGGATATGTTCGAAGGACTCGGTGCAAATGTAGCCGCGTCAATACTGGCGGGATTGGCTACTTTGTTCTGTATAGTTCCCCCATTGTTTACCAAGTACGGTAGGCAGATTCGAGCCCGCAGTAAGTTTGCTCGGTACAGTCTGCAAGTGTATCATGAAAACAGCGTTGAAAAAAGCGGACTCTGAGTCTATTCAAAAGTTGTGTTCGATTTATTTGCTAGAGCTTTGAAGCTCAAGTTGTTCCTTTAATATATTCAGATTGAGCTTTGATGCTTCTCCATGACGGAGGAAAACCCGTATACGGTGTCATGGGGATGAATACATTTGCTCTTAGTATTTAGCATCCAATAAAAAAAGTCTTTCGATTCCTGATTCTCACCTCCCTCTTGATAGTATATTACCTTATATAGGTAATATATAAAATTTTATCATCTCTCGTCCCCTTGCCAATATTAATTGTTGGAAGTATATCAAGCATCATAACAACTCTACTGTGTATAGCTGCCTCAGGCCGCAACACCCCAAATCCACCTCCACAGGCATCCAAACCCAGCTTCGTCACTCGTGGACACCTTCACTTTATTCTCCATTCCTCTCTAGTTCTTGTTCGAAATTGCACAGGACAATCAACGGCCTTCTGTCCCCCTAAATCTGAATTCAAGATCTATCTTACTGTCCCGCCCCCTTCTCTCTACCTACGTCCCGTGAGCAGTTGTCCTAACTACCCCCGAAACCTCCCCGCTCTTCTTCCTTGACATACCAAGACACCTTCGACGCACCCCGCCAGATATACAACCGCCCCTCAACACGCTTCTTAGGTCAACCGCAATTCCTCTAGAGGTCCAATCGCTATCCGATATACTTGGTCTCACTCCACGTATCAAAATAAATCGCCACAATGTCGCAAATCAATTACCGGACCATCAACATTGACCAGCTCGACCCGGAGTCGTCGGTCAACTTCCCCATGGAAACCCTTCTTCCTGCCACCCTGCCCCAACCCGAAACATCAAGTGATGCCGCCAACGTTGCTACCCAAGTGCGTCAACTGTTGCGCGGCGGAGACGCCGAGGGGGCACTTCGTACGGTCCTGGACACAGCGCCGCTCGGCGGCGACGAGGGTGCTAAGCAGGTGCATCTTGCTACTGTCACTGAGGTCCTGCAGGGTATTAGGCAAGGCGAGATGACCCGTGTCCTGGAGGGTGTTTGCGCCGGAGATGGCGGGGCAGAGCGTGCGGATTGCTTGATGAAATACCTGTATGTGTATTCAGCGGACGGACTGGTCCACTTCCCTTTGGACTCGTCTATCTCGTTTAGGCTTATGATAGTGTACTAATTTTGCACAGTTACAAGGGAATGTCTTCCACTGGTCCCAGCAGTGGATCTCAGTCGCCGCGCAGCAAGTCGGTTTCCCCACAGAGCACTGGTGGTTTCTCCCAGATTCAGGGTCGGAACTTGGGTGAAAGTGGTGGTGGTCAGCAAATGAGCGTTTTGCTGAACTGGCATGAGAAGCTGGTTGAGATCGCAGGCACTGGATCTATTGTGCGAGTCATGACCGACCGCCGGACGGTTTGAGCGGAAATATCCCTGAAGTTTCGTGTATTCTTTCTTGTTATTCTTGGTAGAGGTTTGATTGCATCTGATAAACATTTCTCTTTCTGTTGAACAGTCTTCCTCTTGTGTCGCCTCTTTAAGCGTAGCTGTTTTACAATTGATTTACTAAAACATTATCCCTGGGTCATCCTCCACTCTCCAATATTTCAATGCCTATGTCTCGCAACTTTCGAGCTCCCATCTTACAGCCAAGAATCTATCGCTTCTGGAAATCACCGCCACCTAGAATCTCAGTGAGATCTATTTCACCACTTCCGCGTTGAAGCGGTTGCGGCTGGTTCTTGTCCTCCTTCCATCCGATCATATAGATCATTCGGAACGTAGCTGGAATACCAGGCGAGCCCTCTTCCATATGTAGAGATCGGTAAATAGCCTCGTTGGCTAGTAAAACATCCCGCGACAAAGGCCCAGCCTCTCGATGCAAGATGGCGTTGCTCTCGCCCATAGACTGCAGGTCCTGCATGAGCGCAAACGTATCCGGAAATTCAACCACTATATCCTCAACGTCGACGGTGAGCATTTTGAACCCAGCACGGCTCAACAGACTACCCACGTCCTTCACATCTGCCAATGGTGACACATGCGGACTCACACCTCCGCGTCTCTCCATATCTGCCAGTTGGAGTGATCCCCGTAGCTCGTAGAGGGTATCACCGCCGAACATTGCCGCGATGAATGGGCAGTCTGGCTTGAGAATTGTATTGATTTGGTTGAGTAGGGCAGGGAGGTCGTTGATCCAATGGATGGACAATGATGACAAGACCGCATCAAAAGTATTCGGTTGGTAAGGTAGCGTCTCCAGGTCGGGGATCACTTCGCGATGGATGTCGATATCCTTGTTGAATGGGAAATCCTCGTCCCGGTGGAGAAGCGCTTTAGATGTTTCAACGCATGTTAATTTTGATATCCTTTCTGACAGCGGTGGAGTTGGTTGGCCTTCTGGCGCAGTCGTGTCAAGATTGGGAGTCGTCAGTGCTCGCGCAACATTACAGCTGTTTGCGCCTAGATCGAGAACGTGTGGAAACTCGCGCTTGATATCCTATTGGGGCGAGAAAGTCCAGACGTCAGCAAACCATCAGCTTCATCTCTCTACCTCTCTCTTCCAAGGATATGATAACCCTTCTCCTGCCGGGATTCTTACCAGCAAACGCTCGCATAACCGCATTGCGACTTCATCTTTCAAGTAGTCCACCTTCCGGCTCTCTTCCACGTTCATAGCCGCTCGTTCTTTCTGAAGGTGCTTGGTTTTTCGATTGAACACCTCCAGCATGGGATTGCCGGGTGTCTGGCTGGCATAAGTCCGAATGCTGGCGTTTGCCGCGAAGCACCGCCGCGGCACAGTGCGAAACATTTGCAAAGATATCATGGTGGCTAGATTCCTCGAATATGACGTGACCAAGCAATATATACAGCTTCCTTAGAACATATTGTGTATTGTACGAGGGGGAGGGATGGAGGTTGAGGTGAAAAGCGAAAAGTGGAGGGCGAATCTTAAATTTTGTCTGACGTCGATTGTTGTTGCGGAACCTCCGCAGCTTCTCTCCGCGAAAGCTCACCTCCGTCGCGCCCGCAATTGGGCTTCAACTCGATTTCTGCAAGAATTGAACTCTTGCAGAAGAAGCCATTAACAGAAGATCTTTTGCCTTTATCAGCTGTCTGGTTCGTCATAACGCCCTGAAAGCAGATTCTATTGCACCCCACGACATGCGTCGGCCGACCCAGGAGGGAGCCTCAAGAGCCGCAATCCCAAGGACATTGAGAGAACATGAGCTAATATCTGTATGGCTATAGATATCATAACTCGCTAAGCTGCTTCTCCTTTTACTAGGGAACAGTTGCTATTCGTGTCGGCCACCCCTATCCATAATTTACTTCAACCCCCGCCAACGCGAAGCATGACTTGACCGTGGAAGAAGTCATCATATGTACCATCTGCCTCTTTGCACAACAAGACCTATCACTCGAACTTCATAATCATGTCCTGTCCATTTCCTTATACTTACGTCTCGTGCCCCTGTGCCGATACACCTGTTCCCGACCCAGCCAGAAAGCGCAGATCCAGGGACTCGCCGCAGAAATCCCCTCCCGAGCGCACAAATGCTAGCCACCAAGACACAAAGGATGTGAAATCACCAGAAAATGCAGATAAGAGAGGTAACGAAGAAGAAGTTGGAGAGGACGAAGAAGAAGAGGAGCAAACATTCGATCCTAGGTCTCCTCGGTCCAACTTTTCACTGTATCCTCCTGAGCAGCTTCTCTACTGTGAAGACTGTCATCAAATTAAGTGCCCTCGATGTATAACAGAAGAGATTGTGAGCTGGTACTGCCCAAGCTGCTTATTTGAAACTCCAAGTAGCATGGTGAGAGGAGATACCAATAGGTGTGTACAGGTGCATACACCCTGGTTTAACCACCCCCGTTACTCACACACATAACAGATGCGGTCGAAACTGCTTCAATTGTCCAATCTGTACAGCACCTCTATCTGTCAGTACCATTGAGAATGTCACAGGTAATGGCAATCAGCAAGGGCCTTGGGTCCTTTCCTGCGGTTATTGTCTCTGGACAACGCTTGATATTGGCATCAAATTCGACAAGCCTACGAACATTCGCAACCAGCTACAGAAGATGACCGATTCTACAACCGGGCCAGCATTTGATACTCGATCAAGACAGGGATCACGGGCTTTTAGCGATCTCAAGTCGCCCCTCTCCAATCTTGCGTCTATTGATGAGCCAGCAAACATTAACGACGGTGGTAGAGAGCAATCGACATCAAAAGACGACCCGGCGGTCGAAGCTCATCTCGGTGCAGAAGCCCAATTCGCGGCTTTAAAAAACTTCTACCGCTCACAGATCTCTGAGACTTCGACGTCTCCGAATGATCCTTTGGGCTCAGACCTGGGGTTCTCGTCGCCCGGTGCTCTAAATCGATTGATGTCTTTGTATGCTTCATCATCCCGCCTGAGTGGACTATATGGTGGCAATAAAAAGCAGAAACCTAAGCCACCAGTCATGCGCGAAGCAATAAACGCTAGTGAGGGTCTCCGCGTTGCTCCAGAGAACGGAGACGCTGCCATCATTGAGCGACTTTCCTCTCCGGATTGCGGTTGGGATGGCGTTGCGTCGTTGAGCCAACGCACAGAGCAATCCCCTGATGTCCGGTTTTCCGACGAACTGTTACCATTGCCGGTGCTCCTTCGGACGAAGCGTGCTAAGCGGTGCAAGTCATGCAAGCATATCCTCGTAAAACCGGAGACGAAGCCGCAATCTACACGCTTCCGTATCCGCCTCATTGCTCTTAGCTACATTCCTCTTCCCACACTTCGTCCCCTTACTCTTCCTTCTTCTTCCCTGATTCCGAATCCAGCTCCAGATTTGAATGCTTTGGCGCCTTTGCGCCCCGTCCATGTGCTATTAACGTTGAAGAACCACATGTTTGACCCAGTGCGTATCACTCTCGCCACCCCGTCCGTTACGCCGGGCCGTGTCGCTAGTAAAGTGACTGTTCTTTGTCCTCAATTCGATATCGGACCGAACAGCGATGTCTGGGACGAGGCTTTACAAGGTGCATCTGCGCCAATCACGAGTGACCCTCGTCTCCGTGCTGCAGAAAAGGTCCCCGAGGCCGGTAAAGTATGGGATAAGGGCCGAAACTGGACTACAGTTGTGCTAGAGGTGATTCCTGGAACATTGCCTGGTTCAGAAGCCAATGATGGGAAAGAAGGGGCAGATGAGAATGAGCTTGCAATTGCTTCGCAGCAGGATGAAGATGTCCTGGAAATCCCGGTGTTTGTGCATATGGAATGGGACGCCGAGGCACAGCTTGAACAGCAGAACGTCGGCAGAGAAACTAAGCCAGATGATTTGGTTGCTCGGGAATTGGCCTACTGGATGGTACTTGGTGTTGGAAGGATCACGGCGTCACTGTAGGTGACAAGTCGGAGCACACCGTTGATATATTACTTACTTTTGCGCTCTGCTTTTCATACCCCATGTATTCAGTCTTAGTACATATTTGAACCAATGCTGTATATTGTTCTACGAGATTGCATCGATCCAAAGTAACACTTAGGCTACTACATGGTATGGGGGGAAATCCGAGAATCATGAATGAGATGAGACGACTTCTCCTGCCGTCATCCTCACTACCAGGAATCAACGGTGCAAACCCCATTCACAACTACGCAGGCATGTTTTGAAAATTCGGAATTGTTCGATTGGAATATTATCACATATCCCATCCCATCCTCATTAAAGAGAAACACGGCCCGGATGGAACTCAGCTCCGTTGCCTCGTCCAGTTATATGAAACAGAGGCCTTAAAACCATGCACCAGTCAATGGGGGGGCACATAACTCAAAAGAAAAACCCGTAATGCATTTTTTGGTTCTTTCACCCGTCATGTTCTCCTTGAATCTAGAGTGAGTCCGGACCTAGAGACAAATACACCTTCATTTCCTTCCCTCCCGCAAACAGCAAACGAGCAGCTTAGTACTCAGCACCGCTCTGGGGGAACTCGAAAACAACGGCGCGGCCGGTCAACCGACGGTAGACCTCGCCGTAGGCATCGAGACGGTGGTCAACACCACCCTTCTCCTTCTCATCCAGAACAACCTTCAGGGTCTTGGAGCCATCCTCCTTGGTGCGGGTGCGCTTGCCGACGATCTCGACGGGGTAGACGAGGTCGGACAGGATAGCCTCGTGGACAGCGGTCAGAGTGCGGGAACGAGGGCGCTTCTGAGTCTGGGTGGTGCGGGAGTTGACGGAGCGCTTGGGGCGGGGCAGAATACGGCGCTGAGCAACGAAGAGAACGTGACGGTCGGAGAACTTCTTCTCAAGCTCGCGGGTCAGACTGTTGGCGAAGGAAAAAAATCCATGTTAGTCCGATTGTTCCAGGCCCCGGCGGTAAGAAAAAAAAATTGTGGACATCTCCAGGTATCGTCTTACCGCTGCTGGATCTTGTGGAAGCCCTGGAGGAGAGGGACAGGGACGAAGATAACGATGGCCTTCTTGCCGTGGCCGACCTCAACCTGTTGTAGAAAGGAATATTAGCATTGCTGATGTGGTCGAACTCTCTGCGCACAAAAGTGTGGCGGGTAGAGAAAAAAAAATTCCAATTCAACAATTCCGGTCCAGACATCGAGGAAATTTTCGTATAGGTCGTTCTGTCTATATCGAGATAACCAAATCCATAATCGAATTGTGTTGAAACAAGCCCTGTTGCGAAATTGGTGCGATGCCACAAAGTGCACAAATATTTCCGTCTCTTTCCCCGATAAGACCACCACGACGAAATTCCCTTGCGATGCGATTCCAGAATGTTTCGATTGGCGTATAGAGAGCAGTTCTTACCTCGCGGGCAGAGACGAACTGCAGAGGACGAAGGGTGGCCTTCAGGTCCTGAGTGTTGCTCTCGAGGTCGAAGAGAGCGCCGGCAATCGCGTTCTCGAGCTCGGAGGGGCTCTGCCGGGAGGGCGAGTTGGTGGCAATCTTGTTGATGGCAGCCATGTTTGCGAGCGACGGGAGTGCTGCGAAGGTGCTGGTTTGAGGTCGGCGGAGAGGAGGTGGACTTCGCGTTCTCAAGAGTTGGGAATTTGCTGTGGGATCGGCGGCTTCGCTTAGGGTGCACTATTTCCAAATATGGACTAGTGTGCCTTCCACTTAGGGGATGGCGGGTCCCGTGACTGGCCTGCCCTCGGATGGCCTCTCATTGGCTGTTCATTGCTACAGTACTGTACATCAGTCCAGTATGTATTTACAAACAGTTGCTGGACGATATGATCTCATGGCATAAAACGGATATGTTCTACGTTTCTCCCAATATAATTGCAAAAACTCAATATTGCTATCGGCAAAAGGGATATAGAAGTGAACAATGAACGCATTGCTTAATAGCAATGAAGCAAGTAGAACGGGAGACGCCTGTACCCATGAGAAAATTTGCAAGGTGATTTCAAAAATACGATCAACAAGCGCAGCCTTCCTTTGCTGTCGCCGCACTTCGGTCACCAAGATTGACCCGCGAGTCCTCTCCTGACCGACCTCCCAGCGCAGTCTGTCCGGTGCCGGCACCACCACGCCCGGTCTTCAAGCTGCTCTCAGGGATGGCATTGGCGATAGCAGTGAAAACGTCAACCACATTAGCTCCGGTTTTAGCACTGGTCTCAAAGAACAAAAGACCCTCCTCATCGGCATATGAGCTTGCCTCACGGGTCGACACTTTCCGGGGATCCCCAGAGACTGTATCCTGTTCCTCACCCTCGCCGGCAGCATTCTCTCCATCACCATTGGCGGGCTCACTCTCGGCCTCGGCTGCAGCCGCGGCGGAAGCATCACCACCATCGTTGGTCAAGTCCAGCTTGTTACCGACGAGAGCAATGACAATTCCGGGGCTCGCTTGGCGCTGGAGCTCGGCCACCCAATGCTTCGCTTTTGTCAGGGACGAAGGCTTGGTGACATCGTAGACCACAAGAGCTGCTTGCGCATTACGGTAATACATCGGTGCGAGAGAGGCAAATCGTTCTTGGCCTGCGGTATCCCAGATCTCAAACTTAATTGTGCGCGTAGGAAGCGAGCATTTCTGTGTCAAGAAGGCAGCTATACTATGACGTTAGCCGGGCGTTCCGAGACCCTATGTGATGGCGTTCAAAATTTCGGTGGTCGTCTTGAGAGTCCGACTAAAAGCCATACTTTGCAGAGCGCAGCGTCTTTGATAAGACAGTCTCTTGCAAAGTATGCGACTAGCCTTCCTTTCAGGTCAAAGCAGTAACCAGGGAGTTTTCCTTACCGCCAATAGTGGGCTCCTTATTCTCTTGAAAATCATTGTTGACAAATCGAAGGACAAGTGAAGACTATAATTGAAATGATGAATCGTCAGCTATTGATCCTTACGGAGTGAGAGAGTGACAGCTGTACCTTGCCAACGGCAGCCTCGCCTAGCAAAACCAGCTTCACGCTGCTGCTCGGCTTTGGAGCATTTGCGCCGGCAGACTCGGACATGGTTGAGACTATAATATATGACGTGAAATTGACAGATGACCAAGATTAGGTCGTCGTGCAGAGAGCGGCGCCTGACAAACAGTTGATCAGGCAGACGTATTGAACTGGCGGACTTTGTTGCGACACCGATAGTCGGTATCCAGGGGTTTCTATATGTATGAGATGGCTTGAAGCAAAAAGGCTTGGTTTTTCAAACTGGTGGGATGAGTTGAAGCTCGATGTCGCAATCCACGAGGAAGCAGGAGGTCTTGAGGTGGAGGTCGATGATGATGGTTGACATCTTGTTTCGGTTTAGCGCGATCCGTACTTCGGCAGGTCACGGGATCCGGGTTTGGGGGTTTGAAGTATACATGAAAGGATTCATTTTCCTATTCATTTGAATTGGTAGGTACAAAATGTTTATTTTCTGTAAATTAATTCAAATAGGTGGTTGCCTTTCCCTAAGGTCATGCAAGTATATATCTGCAAGAGCAAAAGTAAGGTCACCTTTGCTCCCGGCTCCAGGTGTCACAGAGCCGCTTTTTATATTTCGACCAATCTTGGAGCCCGATTATTGCCAATGGCCATATTCCTTGAACCATGACCACCTGGTTAGATATTTCCCTGCGGAAGACAGATAATTCATTAATTTAGTGCTTTGCTCAGAAGAAATAGTACTCAAGTATATTCCTGAAACTTTCACTACTAAATTCATACCCCCGCACTGAGATTTATGCATTGTGATGTATTTCCATGCCCTAATAGTATACCCAGTCTTAAAGTGTGATTGAGAATGAAGATTAGGTATGTCCCATGTCGACATACGTCTGAAACTACTGATTTAAGGTTGAATTCTTTTAGCTAGATACCTTACTAAAGTAGGCTGGAGTTGAAACCGAGCCCTCGGTTTCAACTGATAAAATGCAGACCTGGAGGTCTGCATTTCTCGGCAAGGCTGACTCGGAGGCGCATTCAGTACATAGATGACACGGCGAGTCGAGCCGACCGCTGGGACAAGGAAAGTATGAATATTGGCTGCCAAGAGCTAATTCATTTCAAAAAGAGGAATCGAAGTCACTCAAAAGCTCCGCATTGATATATATATAGATGTCGACCAATTACGATTGAGTTGCGTACTGAGATTTTTTTTAAGTAGTACAGTCTGGCTGGAAATTAGGTCCTGGAGATAAACTATATACAATGCTACGGTAAGAACAATATTCATTCCTTTAGAGATCGCCAATATCTATTTAGCGGTCTGGGGAAAACACCTTGGGGAAGTGAATTTTATTCATATGCGCCACGATGATTCACAGACCAGTGCCCAACGAATATGCAAGATGATGTCGGGCGCCAGTGGGACACCAGTCGGGGCCGGGGCTCAACTGCCGATGCATCAACAGGCGCTCGGTTCGAAAATCAGCCTGCTGGTTCCTGCTCGGCATTAGTCCTCAAGCAAATCTGCCCGACGCTCAGTCTATACCGCCCGAATTGTTGCTGTCAAGTCCGAGCGATATGACATTTGGGCTACACGAACTTACCCGTGCTATTCAAGGCTGGGACAACTTGAAGGTGGAACAATTCTTTTTTTAAGTCTTAGTCTCGTATCGGAGGTCTAGACCATGATATGCACGTGTAGCCCTAACCCACAAGTGCAAGTTGAATCAATAGAGTCATGCATTGAGCGTGAAGTAATATACAGGCGTGACTATCCCAAAATACAATACACGAGTATATAAGAAAATGAATAAGAATAGCTCAATAGATATTTCCGAGGCAATAACCTTGCTATTGCAACCGTGAGGTCCGAAGGTCTAAGTCTTCTGGTATCAGTCCATGCATCCCATGCAGTAAATTCCGTCCCATCTATGCCATAACGCCGTGGGAAGAATCGAGAAAAACAAATCAGATAACCACAGGACAGCAATAAGACAAATGAAAACAAAACAAAAAAGAGAGAAAAAGCACTTTTGATAGATCGAAGTGATGTCATCTCGGTTGTCGTAAAAGAAGAAAGAGGAGAATTAGGTGCGGAAGTAAAGTAGAGGTGAAGGTATCCGAGATAACGAGAAAGTCGCATATGCGAAGACGAGAAGAAGAAACCGAATAAGTGTCGACGCTGATAATCAGAACCCGATGCAGAATCAAAGAAATTAAAAAGGGTATAATGTGGTCGCGCAAAGCCAGTGGCGAATCAACAGTAAAAATTTCACCGAAAGGTTCGAAAAAAAGTCACAGAGCGAAAATAGTGTTACAAATGTCTGCGGCTAGCTCGTCAGTCTTGATGCCCAAAACGAGGCGGGTGCATTAGGGTACTCACCGAAAGAGAAGTAAACTCCAAACGTAGAGACATCAAAACCCCAGGAACCATAGGCGCCTGACAAATTGAAAACATAAGCGGAAAGTAAGATGTGTGTGTGTGCCGATTGAGAGTGTAATGGCAAGTGATTTATTTGGGTGGTGGGGGAGGAGCACCAGGCTTCTTGACACCGGTTGTATCATAGGCGCCTCGTCCCATGTTGAACGCTGAGAGGTCTCGAAGAATCATATTGAGATCTGCGGAAGCAATCATTGTCAGAATGAGTTGGCGATGGAAATGGTGACAATAGAAATAGCAATAGTAATAACAAGACGATTGCAACTAAGTCTTTGCGAATGCGACTTGCAGGGTTAAGAATGGGATAGAATAACTCACCAGGTAAACACCACCAACGGTTCTTATATAGTAGTTATTTCTTTCTCGGCCGGAGAATCGCTAAGCAAACGAACTCCCAATCCACCCCCCGTAGCAAAAAATAACCCCAAAAAAATCGAAAAGGACCGAGTCTAGACAGGGACAGGCAGTGCAGTCGATGGATGTGGAGGCAGTCAAGATCGGAAGACGGATCCTTTTTAAAAGTAGACCTGACCGCAACTGGAGCAATGCGGGCACCAGCAGATTGTAGGGCAGGAATGTGAGAACTGAGAAACCGACAAATAGAGAACAGGCGAATGTCTGGTTTTAGAGGTGTCGACAAGTCGTTGCAGCTTGCTCTTTATTTGGGCTCCACCGCAAGATCGCGTCAATCGGATTGATTGCCCTCGAGGAAACGATAAGTTGGCAAGAAATCAAATAATAATGCAAAAAAACCCCAAATCAAATCAAAAAATAGGAAGAAGATTCTCTTCAAAAAGATAGGCGCGAGGGTGGCTGCAGAAGAAAGGCCATGAAATCGCGATCTGAACCAGGAAAACGGCTTAGAAGGGATATGAAGCCAAGTCGGCAAGGGAGACCCTGGAAAGGAGAAAGCCGCGGAACTGTGGCCCGGTAGATCCGGTTGTAAACCAGAAGGATGGAATCGCAAGGGAGAAGGGAGAAGACAGGGCGGGTAGGGAGGAAGCGGGTTTATTATGATCGCAGGGAGGAAAGATGACGATTAGATATTGTTGGATACAGTAGAAGGTTCAAGTATGCGAGCAAGAAGTGGAAAGGGAAAAAGTCCGGAGGGAAGAGATAATTATAAGGCGAAATAATCTTAGGGTACATAAACAGGGGTGTTAGCGATTGCGTATGTAGATATAGTACGAATGAAAGAAGAAAAAAAAAAAGGAATAAAAAAGAAAGAAAAAAAAGGGTATTTCAAAAAAGAGTAATAAAAGCAAAAAAAAAGACTGAGATAGGATGATCTTCTGTCTTGCTTTTTCTGGAATAAAAAATGATTAAATGGACTCATCCTAAAAAGGAATAAATCTAAATAATAAAATACATTGACGGGAGAAGGGGGTATGTATCAGTAGGAGAAAAAAAAAAAGCCGGACTACGTAAAATCAATAAATCGAAATTACTTAAAAACTAACACGATTAAAAAAAATCCCAAAAAATAATCAAAGAGGAAATTAAATTAATACATACCATATCATAAGCTTATGGACCCCCGATTTCTTTGTTTAGTAGCGGCTCCCGCAGAGTCCCTTTTGGCTCCAAAGAACAGGAACCCCCTTTCTGCGTTCTCCAACGTCTGCTAAAGCCGGTAGTGTTGCAGTAGCGTCAGCGCAAATCGAGGACTGATTGTCTTACTATGTATTTGATAGTACCATTTAATACCAGTGCCATTGGTGACCTTTGATCCATCACAATCACAAATTCGATCGTGGATCTATCCAGTTTGAATTATCCTCTTCCCACACCCCCTTGATCTTCAATGGATGTTTGCTGCCGCTCTCCCCGGCCCAACAGACGAAAGTACCGTGCAGCGCAGGGCGCAGAGATTTTCGACAGAGATCATTATCACCCTGATCCAGATGAATTTCTGGTTTTTTTTTCTCCACTAGGAAGGGGAAGCTAGGAACCGAATCTCCGGGCTGACCTCCTCTTGCATAAGTGGAGAAGGGGGAGCAGCCGCAGGAACAGAAACGGATCCATCCGAACAGAACATCGGGACTCGCGTGGTCGGGGCTCCATACGGACAGATGGCCTCGCTTCCTACTGGATGAATATTGCTCACTAGTCTTCTCAACCTTTTCAACCCTAATGCCAGGGGTCCCTGGGGGGGAGGGGAACGCTGGCATATGATGCCTAGGCAGAGGTAGGTTACCAGCAAGATGGCTGACGAGATGTGTAAACTGTACTCCGTATGTATTAACTATTTCGTACTATGTATCCTAGGATGTACCGAGTAGAGGACGGGATCGTCCCCTAGCCAACCTAACATTTAACTATGTGTTCCATAATGGGTTGTACAATGTACACATGGATAGTTAGTTGGTTACCATGGTGTCTACATATGCAAAGTACGTTTTGCTCGACTTAGCCAAAGATTCATCTGTCAAGTAATCAAGACCAGACATTCGGCTTGCGAGGTGGTTCTCCGTGCAAGAGTCTAGTGTTTTGGTTTCCAGTCGATCAAGTTCAACACATCACAAGGAAAATCACAGGCCAAACCCTTCAGCCATAACTTGTGGTCGCAAACAAAAGGCCGAGACAGTTATTCGTGAATGATAGATGAAGAAGAGTCTCGGAAGCTTAGCTGTGATTTCCCTCCCCAATCGCTTGTCGCTTCACTTCCCCCTTGGGCGCGTTCCGTCGCAGATATCTCTAAACAAAGCCAATCGACATCAGAGTTTCCTCCCTGATCACGCCCTACGTTGCTACTGAGTGTGATATGGTAATCTGCTGTCTCATATTCCGAGCCTGTCTCTCCTCTTACTTCAGTTCAATCTCTTTCTTTCTAGCTACCTAGATTTCTCTTTCTTCTTCTACCTAGTTTTCTCAAAATCGATCGAGCCGAGCTGGCTCCATCATAGGGGGTGGGCCCAAAGCCGAAAGGACCCATCATGGCTGAAGGATTGATGAATCAGAGTAGGCTATGAGTCCACTCCCGGTCTCGGTTACGTATGAACATTCTTCTCGCCTTCTAGCCTTTCTACTTTCCCGGGGGTATGGCTCATGGGTACATACGGAGGATCCGTATGAACTGTATGGTCAATACACAGAAGTTTAGCCGTAAATTCTCCATGGAAACATTCTGGACTCCTTCTTTCTCTGTCCAGGAACAACAGAAAACTGTTACAACACCCAGCTCCACCCTATGTCTGTCCTACCTTGGCAGCATTACATACAGAGACAATTTCACTTTCATAGATTCTACATCGCAATTGTATAGTACCTTTGATTCCTCTCACTCATAAAATCATACATCAGCAGCTCTGTCCAATGTTTACCCACTGATTTACTCCGTACTCCGTTAGTATTTCCCCGTTAGTATAAATTAAGGGTGCAGCTGACGCAAATCACAGATTTTGCCACACTGGAGCCGCGCCGTCTATCCAGCCACAATCCTTTCCCCCAGTGGAATGGTGCGACGGGACAGATCAGGTCGCTGAGTCGTTGCGTCAAATCAAACACGCCAGCTGTCCCTTCAAGCTCCCATTTGTTTCTTTGTATGTTTGTACCCCTGATTTTCAGTAATATCCTCTAGACAGCTAGGTTCGAAAGCTCTCTTCCAATTATACTATCTACTACTACAGTAGATTCAAATTCATCGGGGAAAACTTGAGCTACTGTACTCTCAAATTGGAGCAATCTATTGAAATCGGGACTGGTGATCGACCGCGGAATGTGCCCCGGGGCCGTTAGCGAGATCGAGAATACTGTGCTCGTGAAACTCCGGAGCAACCTCTCTCCCCACGGAAGTCAATAGCGAATGTGATGTCCCATGCCTTTCCTTCTTTTGGTCTTTTTTATTGCTGTTTACCTTTGCTAGTATGTTCACTCGTGTTGCCCCAGCCCGCTGACGGGGTCCTCTTCTCACTGGCAACCCCCGTCCAACACCATTTCCTATTCGTGACGATGGAGACCAAAATGCCCAAATGAATGGCTCTGGGGGGATGGTAACGATGATCCCCTGTGGGGCCCACGCGGTAGAAACGCCCCAAATAATGGACCCGATGGTATTTACGTTGCACTAGGGCGACTGGATGCGGGCACAGCACGCATTTCCGTCGGGGACTTTGTACGAAAAAAGAGTAGTCGTGGAAATTTTACAGACTCCGTACAGAAAACAGATTACAGGAAAACGAGCTTCCTCTTCGTCCATGGTGGATCCAGGAACTGGGGAAAGGTCTCCATCTTCGGGAAGACTCCATCGCTTTTACGGGCTAGAATGACGCTAGAAAGAATGAACAGTAAATTCCAATATATTTGAACAAATGAAAAGTCAGAATTAGACGGAAGACCCAATTGTATTTATGATCGCCCGATTAGGAAGGCTTCTCTATCTTAAACAAACTTGAACCAGCTACAGATCCTTTCGGTCTCTTCCTCCGTGCTCCCCGTAATAAGTACCTTTTTTACACGCAACCTCCAAGGTTGAAATCCCCTTGCAACGTTGTATACAAACTAGTACGGTCAAGGTTTCCAGCAAATGAGAGCTACGATTCTCCGACAGAGCCTAACGGCCCGTCCTTTGATCCAGGGTTCTGGTTCCGTTGGTTCCTCGGGTTGCTAGGTATTCTGCCGAGCCGATCCTGTCGGATGAGCTCGCCACAAGCGGGTTCCTGGATATGTCTCCAGAATGCGGCTCGATGCATTAGTTCTTCCGTGGAAACAAAGTTTAGCTGGATTGCATGAACCAGACTGTACTGTCGTTTCTTCTGTTTTCATGTCTATGGAGTCTGAACCTGAATCCACCGCATCACAGATAATCATCGTTGGGGATAAAAGAAAGTACAGAGTACACATCGTATTTTTGATATTTCTTTGATAGATACATACATATGCCAGTATGTACAGTACAGTACAGTAGAAATCCGTGGTCTCAATTTTCCGATCGACATATCAGACATACTTGTACTCCGTACTGTAGACAGCACTCCCGCAGATGCAGCCTTCCTGCAGAGTGGCGCTGGTCCAGGGCCAACTGGAAGCAAAGAAGCACAGCCGGAGCCGCCTTACAGACGATGAGAACCACCAAGCAGGGGAGGAGAAGACTAGAGCGGGTCCCTTTTTTGGATCTTCTTTATTCTGACAGCCGTCGATCGATATGTCAATCCCTTAAAATGCGGCCGTTTTACTTTCCTCATTGTTTGTCCAAACCGGGTCATTTGTCCAACCGTTACGAAGGTGTCTCTTAAGGTGGTGTAGGCATTTGTACTAGCTAGGGCTGCGCGGAAGTGAGAAGCCGGACGATCCTAGCGAGGATTTTCCTTGAAATTCAGCTCCATCAACAGAAGTATTCTGGAACATGTGGACATGACTAGATCCACCATGTCCACCCAAGTCCACCTTCTCCCTCCACTCTCGCCGGGCCTGGAGCGTACATGTCTGTAAAGAGTATTCCGTTGTGCTCCGCAGCGGTAATAGTGAGAGGCAAGTGATGGACAAGAGTACGGATGACAAGAAAAAGAAGAAGATCCTGCGTGCACCCGAGGTTCTGGAACCTATGGCTTTATGATCCACGATGCATCTGTACAGTACAGTACTTTGTACGGAGTACAAGCTACTCCGTAAATAGCAGGTTGGTAAAGTGGAGGCGCACTTGCGGAACTCTTGTCTCTTCTGTCTGCTACAGTATACAGTAGCCTATTGTACTGGAGTACTTAGCTCATAGAATACTACGTACTTCTTTCCATAATGTGTTTACTATTTATGCAACTTGTTGAATCGCTGTCAACCACTCATCCAAAAGTCCCTTCCCCTTTACTTCTCAAGTTTCATCTATGTCATATGGATCTTTTCGCTAGCTGATATCATCGGAGAACCGCACTGCGGCGAGACCCGCGATGGGGAGAAATCCTTTCTTTGCGCGCCAATCTCCGTCAAACCAGCCGGATATCATCCGGTGGAAATGGGTGGTTCCATCACGGGAAAACGAGTGACAGCCTCCAATCCTGTCTAGTACTTACTATATCGGTAAGCTCGCAGCTGCTAAGTCAAGCATGTCGATACCTGCTGTACTGTGTACTATGTACAAGAATACTGTAATGAGGATCGCTAGTTATCCACTGCCGCCCCAACACCCACCACGTCGGATTCGATCGTTCATCCTTTACCTCCCTGCCGGGTCAGCCGCCCCTGACTTTGGCACTTCCACACTCTCCAGATCATTTCGCCCTAAGGTGCAGTGACGCAGGCGTCCATTCTCGAGGTGCATATGGGGAGGGAAGGCCGTACCTGGTACATCCGTACTGTATATCAGCTCTAAATCAAGCCATACACAATACAATCTGGACACACTTCAGGCCATTGTGACCCACCGCAAAAACTAGACAAGAGCCAGAGAGGGTCCGGCTTCCTCGTCAGGGGTTCCGCGACCAGTTCAAAGCCAACGCCTGATGTTTCCATCCCACTAGCGCCCGTCAGTGGAGATTCCACAGCTTTCAGATGTGCGCCTCCGGGAAAAATGCGAGGTTGGGGACAGAAAAGCGTATCCCCCTTCCCCTTGTGATCAAGGAAAAAGAAAAGAAGTGGCTGTCGCGACAGATCGATCTCACTCGTTACGCCGCAAATGCATCATGACACACCACAATACATATGCAAAGCACGACACTTTCGTGCTGCATTGCAGTGTCGATCTATACTTGAGATCACCACTCCGTACGGAGTACAGTATGTATGTAGTACAAGTCGGGGGACTCCGTATATATCCACTGTGTTGGGTCACCTACATACAACATTTGACTAAAAATTGACATACATGTTGCACTCGATTGAGTACGCATCATGCATTCTTGTACACCGTGCAGAGAGATATCAAAGTAAAAAGTACTTTCCAAAATTACAAGGTTGTAATTGCCTACCTAGTAGCTAGGTAGGCAGTTACAAAGTATAAGTACACTGGAGTGTACTTACATATATTCTGCCAGAGTAGCTGGTTACTAGGTACCACCTAGTACCTAGGTAGTTGGTATACAGTCTGGACTACACACATGAAGGGAAATGACCTGAGAATACGAATGAATTTCAATGCCCATCAACTTGATGGATATGGATATGAAATCCACAATTATACCCAGTACTAGGGGCTTCTGCACTATCAAGGTTAGATCTGACGGCCTTTATTATCTTGCAGATCTTGACTGCTTTCCATGGCTCACATCCCTCGGGAAGCGAAATTAAATCTCGACCACCGATCGCCTTACTCCCGATCAGAAACTTTGAAAATGCTCATCCTAAGGTTTCTTCCCTACGGAAAACCCGCATCGTGCATTACACTAGGGGATCAACCTTGAGAGGGAAATCCGGGAAGCAGATTCCCCCGGATGCAAGCTGTCGAATCCGCTCACTCGGGCCCGATTGATACGTCACATCCATTCCTCTGCTTGATGGATTACAACCCAATGATATGGTGGACGGACTCCCCGACCGCTAGATCTTCAGCCAGGTTGGATTGAAAGATGCATTGGTATGCAGGGACTTTATCGCCGCCCCCTACGAAGAATGACAATATAATATGGCTGGAACTTTTGTGAGATGCGTGCCTCGAACTCTCTTGCAAGGCACTACACATTACATATTATTATTCTACTTGACGCGTCCTTGACTTTTTCCACCAGTGATGATATTCTTCACAAAAGTACCAGAAAAGAAAATAAGATGTCTAAACGTAAATACGTCACATCGAGATTTGGAATTAATTAATAAATGAGTACAGTAGTTACAGTACATTGCCCATGCTCCGTATTCAACCATGGGGGTGTCGTATTGCCAGTTTTTTACTCCCTATGTTGTATTCATCTTGTACACAAACATTCACGACCGCGAGCGAACGATTTGGTATGCCATTTCAAACTGCAAGAAGGTATCCCATTAGCAAACCATATCTTTAACTTTCCCCCGTGTTGGAATTGACTCACCTGCTCATTGGTTTGGCAAATCAGTGTGCGGGGCCCCTTGCCGCTGCCCTTGGAGATATCCTTCACGGTCTGATTATCCTCCGCCCCCTTGTCATTAGCGTCCGAGTCGATCGACACGCCTAGACTCTGGCATTTCTCGGCGAGGGTTTTGCGCAAGAGTGCACTCTTTTCGCCGATGCCACCGGCGAAGACGAGGGCGTCGACCTCGCCGCCAAGCTTGACATAGTAGTTCCCAATGTATCCCAGGATGCGGTCAACCACGATATCAAAGGCGAGTTTATGCGCCTCTGATGGTGGATTTTCAACGGCGATCTGTGAGAAGTCTGTCGTTCCTGTCAGAGCCTTCCACCCTGATTTCTTGTTCAGGATATCTTCCGCCTAGCCAAGTGTCGCGCACGAGTTAGTGACTCGTGAGAAGATGATCAGAGACTGGGTTCTCTACTTACCACGCTCAGGTGCATATCCTTAGTGCTTGCTGGACTGAGACTACCAGCTTGATTTGTGTAGTGGAATACCAATCTATACGCGATCACAATCAGCATCACTATACTCGGAGGTAATTGCTGTGGACATGGCCCGTATCACTTACGAAGGATCGATATCACCACTTCTTGTTGCTCCAGGTAAGCCTGCTAGAGGTGTGAGGCCCATCCTGTCATTTCGTTAGCAACTGAATCCAACTAGATCGGTAAAGGCAGCAGTATCTCACGAGGTGTCGATGGATTTTCCTTCCTTAATGGCACAAATCGAAGCTCCACTTCCAATGTGCATCACGATCAAGTTTGTATTTTGAACTGGCTTTCTCAAGAATTGAGCCACAGAACGAAGAATAAAAGAGTAACTGATTCCATGGAATCCATATTTTCGTAACCCGTTTGCTTTCGCGATCTCCTGGTTGATTGGGTATGCCTTCACGTGAAGGGGCATGGTCTGGTGGAAGGCAGAGTCAAAGAAAGTGATGCTTGCTACGCTTGGAAGCTCTTTCCTGCATAGTCGAATAATTTCTAAAGCAGAAAAGTTATGCCTGTCGCGAAAGAGAAACCTGTCAGTATCTATATATTGCAATCCAGTGAAATTGGGGATATTCTTTTATCTCCATCACATACAGCGGTGCCAGGTCCTCTAGCTCCTCCAAATGGTGAAGTGTCTCATCATTTATTTCAATCGCTTCGTGATAGTCGCCGCCGTGGACAACCCGATGACAAATGTAGGCGAGATCCTGTTCGCTGGCGACCTGGGCTAGATCGGCATCGCTAAAGCACCGTTTCAGGATATATTTGAACGCATCTTGTGGTGTACTAAGATTGTCCTGTGGTTCCTCCTTCTGCTGAAAGTCGCCTCGCTGGTATTTAAAAGTGGCTGGTGGTGCAGTTATACCTGACACCTGAGCATCTGCAATGGCGCGCGGGGGATTTTCAAGTGCATAAAACGTCACCTTAACCGAGGATGAACCCGCATTGACGGACAGTATAGCTTTAGCCATAGCAGTAAATTATCAGCAGGAAATATAGCGACTACTTGTTGCAATAGTTGAGGTTAGAAGTATGGCTCAAGAGTCTGGTTGGGCGGTTGGCGCAAAAAGAGGTGATGTCAGGATGGTCGATATGACGTCGTCAAAGAGAGAAGCCCCGGCTTGTAATATACTAGCACCCCTCAACAGGTTCTGGACAGACATGGTATGACCCATCAATGTGGTAATTGCCTGAT
Source organism: Penicillium citrinum (assembly GCF_028827155.1). Classification (NCBI taxonomy): domain Eukaryota; kingdom Fungi; phylum Ascomycota; class Eurotiomycetes; order Eurotiales; family Aspergillaceae; genus Penicillium; species Penicillium citrinum. The sequence goes on from NW_026622688.1 coordinate 2,639,494, forward strand.
CCATGCATTTTTCTTTGTTGTCGCATTACCTCTTCTTCTCAATTAATCTCTTATCTTCAACTTTGGTCTACAGTACAGTACTATACAATTTACGTTGTCTATCAATTGTGTCCGAAGATCCCGTACTTCCCTTCCCGTGCCGATCGGACTTAAATTTAGGCTCAACCAAACACTCGCAATGCCGGGAGAAGTCATCGACCATCCAAATCCAGCCCCGTTGGCATCACAGCTACCGGATTTCTTAGAGAAATTGGAAGTTCGAATCTCTTCTAATTCTCTCAATCAGCAAGCATGCGATGCACTACTGAAATTCCGAAAAGCAGCTTCATACATCGCCGCAGGTAAATTAAAGCTTTGCAGACTGTACATTATTGGATATCACTAACAATTCACCAGCGATGATATTTTTACGAGATAATACTCTTTTGAGGCGTGATCTAACCCATGATGATATCAAGCCTCGCTTGCTTGGTAAATAGACCCTTTCCTTTATTTCTTGTCAATCTACTGGTATGTTATATGCTCACACTTTCCCCAGGGCATTGGGGAACATGCCCTGGCCTGATATTGGTATACTCCCACCTGAATTACCTCATAAGAATGAGAAATCTAGATATGCTATACGTGGTTGGCCCAGGACATGGGGCACCTGCAATCTTGGCTTCCTTGTGGTTAGAGGGCTCCCTGGAGAAGTTCTATCCTCAATATTCTCGGGATGCTTCAGGTCTTCATAACCTCGTCTCTTCATTCAGCACAACCGCTGGCCTCCCAAGGTTTTTAGCACTACGTATCGTTTTCTTTTTTTGAACCATCTAACCATTCTATAGTCATATCAATGCCGAAACCCCCGGCGCCATCCATGAGGGTGGAGAGCTAGGGTACGCTTTAGCCGTATCATTCGGCGCGGTTATGGATGATCCCAATCTCATTGTTACGTGTATAATCGGAGACGGTGAAGCTGAATCAGGACCTACAGCTACGTAAGTACCACCAGTATGCCCCACCATCCACCTAACTGCAGCATCTAATCGAAGTAGCTCCTGGCATGCAATCAAATACCTGGACCCTAAGGAATCCGGCGCTGTTCTCCCTATACTTCATGTGAATGGATTCAAAATTAGCGAGCGCACAATATTTGGTTGCATGGATAACAAAGAGCTCACGGCTCTTTTCACTGGATACGGATACCAAGTCCGCATTGTGGAAGACATAAACGATATTGATACAGACTTGCACTGCTCTATGTCTTGGGCTGTGGACGAGATTCAGAAGATCCAGCAAGCTGCTCGATCTGATAAGCCAATCCTCAAGCCAAGGTGGCCGATGCTTGTTTTGCGTACTCCGAAGGTAGGTTCATCCAATAACTATCAACAAAAAGCCCTTGGGCTGATTGTATGCTATAGGGATGGTCTGGACCTAAGCAGCTCGATGGCCAATTCATCGAGGGCTCTTTCCACTCTCACCAGGTACCACTACCAAGGGCCAAGACCGATAAAGGGCAATTAGATCTGTTACAGAGCTGGCTCTCTAGCTATCAACCTCAAAATCTCTTCACGGAATCAGGCGACGTTGTCGATGAGGTCAAGTCTGTAATCCCGATCGATAATTCCAAGAAGCTGGGCCAGCGTATTGAGGCTTATAACAAACACATTGCGCCGAAGCTTCCTGATTGGAAAAACCTCTGCGCAGAGAAGGGCACACAGGAGAGTGCAATGAAAGCCGTCGGCAAATTCATCAATGAGACCTTTATCCATAATCCACACAACGTTCGGCTATTTTCTCCTGACGAGTTGGAGAGCAACAAGCTCGATGCCGTGTTCGATAGCACCAATCGCAACTTCCAGTGGGATGAATTTGCCAACGCTCGTGGAGGTCGGGTCATTGAGGTGCTCAGCGAGCATCTGTGTCAGGGATTCATGCAGGGCTATACCCTGACCGGTCGAACAGGCATATTCCCATCTTATGAAAGTTTCCTCAATATCATTCATACTATGATGGTACAATACGCCAAGTTCATCAAGATGGTGAGTTTCAATATCTGATTCTCCTGATAGGGACTCACTCACTGACTCGTTGAACAGGCCAAAGAGACCCAATGGCACGGCTCTGTCAGTAGTATCAACTACATCGAGACCAGCACTTGGGCTCGCCAAGAACATAACGGATTCTCTCATCAGAACCCTTCTTTCATCGGGTCTGTTCTTAATCTCAAACACACGTTCGCTCGTGTCTATTTGCCTCCAGATGCAAACACTTTTCTTTCAACAATCCATCACTGCTTGAAATCAAAGGATTACGTCAATCTCATGATCGGTTCCAAGCAGCCGACACCGGTTTACCTATCACCGGAAGAAGCAGAGAACCATTGCCGGGCTGGTGCGTCTATCTGGAAATTTTGCAGCACAGACGATGGCTTAGACCCGGATGTGGTCTTGGTTGGAATTGGTGTTGAGCTTATGACAGAAGTCATTCAAGCCGCCGCACTTCTGAAAAAGCGCGTACCATCCCTGCGCGTCCGAGTAGTCAACGTGACTGATCTGATGATTCTCGACAACGAAGGACAGCACCCACATGCTTTGGGAACTGAGGAATTCGATAGCCTGTTCACTAAAGATAGGCCCATTCATATAAACTACCATGGCTATCCGGCTGAGATGAAGGGGCTACTATTCGGCCGACCACGACTTGAACGAGTCTCAATAGCCGGGTATATGGAGGAGGGCAGCACGACCACTCCATTTGATATGATGCTGTTGAATCGTACTTCTCGCTACCATGTAGCCCAAGCTGCTATACGTGGCGGTGGCAAGCGCAATGAGAAGGTCCAGATCCGTCAGCACGAGCTGGATGCCGAGCTCCAGCATGATATTGTCCACACGCGGAAGTACATCATTGAGCACCAGGAAGGTAAGTCATTCACTGTAACTCGTCTCACTGTGAAAATTAACACAACTCCCAGATCCCGAGGGTATGTACGATATGCCAAGCTTCTCATAGAGGTGTCTCAAGTAGATATAGTCATCAATTTTCAAGATTTCCTGGAAGAAAGCATTCGTCGATTGTAGTATGCGAAGTAGATTGTAGAAGCAGGAAGGTCATCAAGCGTGCAAGGACCTTGATGTGCCCCACGCTGCCGACCCGTCTTCGGCAAATTTTCGGATGCTGTGCCGATAATGGGACTCATCGACCTCCGGGGAAGTGACAAGATAAAAGATTTGTAGAGTCCACTAGGCCCATGGATGAATTATCGAGGCTACCGAGGTTGGCCTATAGCCTCTAAAAGAAGATACCGAATCAAATAATGGTCATCATGTCCCCACTAATTACTTAGGTGATGGATAATTGACTACGCTCGACGAACATTATAGTTAGTATGTGATTTAGCTAATAAAGAATAATGCTCGCCATGTCCCAGCTGTCCAGGTGTGTTCGAGCCAATTTTGCCTGAACATACTTGTAGTATGCCTCAGAATATCATGATGTAATAGTACCTCATACCTCTTTCGAGACCTTGGAGCATTTCGAGGCCCAACTTGTAGAAGATACCAGTAGGCCATGATCTCAAGATCCTTGTTTTAACCATCACCAACCTTGTGATATCCCACGTCAGCAAGAAGACTATAGCCCCACCAACTTCATAACTGGAAGCCTCTCAGGCCTGTATGATACAGGTCTACATAAGCAATTTTAACTGGCAGCACTTCGCGAGCGCAGCGAAATACTCTCTGTGTATACCTTAATTTCAGATAAGGACCACCGCATACAGGCTGGCTGAGTCAAAGTAAGTCAGCAGTACTCCGTACGGAGTAAACAGCTGCGCATGAGGTCCAAAGGATCAACTCTATATGTTGATTGAAGAAAATGTTGCCTAAAGTCAATGCAACCAATTCTAGACTCTTTAATCCGAAATTCGCCCTTCGAACCAACCAGCGGCATCGTTCGGACGCGAGTATTGACACGGACACGGACACGGGGTGTATCGGATCGGAGTCAGGAAAAGAATATGCCCGCGAACCCTCCACGACTCGGGGGCTTGGCAACATGAGCCCCCATCCGAACTAAACCGAAATGGGAGGATCTTGCGAGGAGCACGCAGAGTGAACAACAGCGGAAATGCATGTCGGTCCGAAATCCTGTCAGATCAAGGCCTTTTCTTTGGTTCTTGGACTTTGATGTCATTTTTCATAGGGCGGAAGACCATCTCGCATGGCGAGTTCGATCCACTTTGTCATGTTAAAGACCCCACCTATACAATTTTTTTTTCTGATTCATAATAGTAAACCCGTTCGAGATGTGAATGCTTGCGAGTCATTGCAAGTTGTGATTGGTTTTTACCTCGTAGGATTTTGGATTTGTGGCCCAAAGATATCATAGTAAAGGACGGCTCAAATACCATGCGAGTTCCCTCCCATCTCGTATAGCTTGCGAGCGAGCCATTCAACTTATTTGTATACGTTTGGGCGCTAGCGCCACTGCTCAGCCTTGATACTATCTATACATACTGCTAAAGTCTTCAGGAATAAGTCTTTCTTGAATAGACGACTCAGCTCTCCTCTACTTCTCTCACATAGGGACCTTAAAATCCAGCTTTCAAGCATTGCCATTTTACACCAGGCTTCTTTCATTCTCGCCCAAGCCAAAGCTGTTGCTTTCTTCCAACACATCGAAAATAACCGACTTCTCGGCCAGTCATTTCTTATATCCGGTGACATCCGAAGAGTCAAGCCCGATTCAAAACAATACCAATAACCTCATTCGCGTATCCTGATCACCTAATACCTGCTTTATTCACTTCACCAACTTATAACAACATTTCCGAGCCTGAGGTCTTTCATAGAATCGAGGGATTCCTCTACTATGGATAGACAAGAGCTACAAATTGGCTGCCATGCCAAGATTGAAGGGCTTGACACCTCCTATGGATACGTTCCGACTCTCGGAGCCGGTATTGCCTATTGTGTTCTTTTCGGCCTTTCGATGCTCTTACACACCTTTCAATTCTGCTGGAAACGAACATGGTGGGCCTCAGTCTTCTCTGTTGGATGTCTGGTAGAAGTGATCGGATGGGCAGGTCGAACTTGGTCCTCGGAGTGTCCATATAACTCGACCGCATTTTTAATGCAAATTTCAACCTTAATCATCGGTGAGTCGTACAAGGTAAAAGCTTACTTTTCTTTATTTCTTCGCCAGGCTAACAATCAATCGTTTACAGCTCCGACCTTCTTTACCGCCGGTATTTACGTTATTCTCGGCCGCTTCATTCAAGTCCTAGGCCGCGAATCTTCCATCTTGAAACCAAGTTTATATCTTTGGATCTTCTGTACTTGCGATGTGATATCTCTGGTCATTCAAGCTATTGGTGGCGGTCTGGCTTCTGGCGAAGCAAGCAAGATTAACGGCAACACTGCTCCTGGGACACACATCATGGTGGCTGGTATCGTCTTCCAGCTCTTTTCGATCACCATATTCGTCCTTTGTGCCGCTGACTTCGTTCGTCGTTGCTTACGTCTTCGTCTTTTGCAAAACCTGGATGGTTCTGCTATCCCACTATTTGCCGCAACAATTCTTTCCGTGGTTTGCATCTACATAAGAAGCATTTACCGTACAATTGAGTTGTCACAAGGGTGGTCAGGCTACCTGATCACCCATGAGAGTTACTTTATTGCACTAGACGGTGCTATGATGATTGTCGCTGTCGCCGTCTTTAACGTTCTTCACCCTGGCTGGCTGCTTCCTCGGAATGTAGCTACATCTAAGAGGGAGGCTCCCTCTGTTGACGATGTCGAGTTGAACCACTCTTCAGAGCAGAATGGATCTTAAGGCCTACATTTGACAGGACAATTCGTCGAAGAATCAGTTTTTCTTTTGTTTCTAAATACCCATCGTGCACACAGATACCTCACTCCTTCGGGCCCACTACCTTGAATTTTGGACGAGGCTTATAATGCTTTTAAGAGAGTTACAATAGAATAGAAGTTAAGAAGGAATAAAGAGGTATCAAATTTGAAACTACAAGCATGTGAAAGGGAAACAAAAAGAACCACCAGACGACACTGAAAAAGCCCACCTCCGCCGAAGATGGATAATCCTCTCAACCCAAAGCAGACAGTAGAGCCTCCGAGGACTTGGGACGAATATGACCGATCCGTAGAGTAACAGACTCAAACTTCATCATAAATAAAAAGCCCATTCAGCAATCAAGCGCCACTCAAGATATAAAATAGACTCAGAAATTTCTAGCAACCCCATAACACCCCATACGCGTATAAAATCAGGCATCATACACCGTCCACGGCCTCAATCCAGCCAAAGGTAGCGCCGATCACAATGGCGGAGATGGCCCAAACACTTCCCCAAATAGCGGCACCTTGGACGGACACATCCTTAATGGTGCCAGCAATTTGCACAGTCGTATTAAGCAAAACGCTGACTGAAAGAACAAGCGTCCTGGAAACAAGGATACGGGTCTTAGTTGAAAGCTGACTCCAGGTCTTGCGGTAGATAGCTACAGCCAAGTACTCATCTTCATGGCTTGGAGGATGCTCTGTCTTCACCTCATTGTCAGTGTGACCCGTAGAGCTAACGAACAAAAAGTCACGAATGGCGTATCCAGAGGGAATGAGCGTCAGGAAGAGGACGGGAAGGCCAGCGGGCCCAGCATGGGCAGCGCTAATGTCCGGAAGGCTTTCAAAGTGCACGACGAGCTGAGCGGGGAGCCATGTTGCATAGCTACCATAAAGAATAACACTGAAGATTGATGTCGCCGCAAGAATAGTATAAATAGTAGTGGGAGTGTCCTGTAGAATTGTTCGATTGGCCACTGCACCGGACGGGGCATGAGAAATGTCATGGACCGAAGCAGGTCGGCGCAGAAAAGCGAACGGAATTACAGTCGACAGAATCGTAATCAAATAAGATGCCAGGGTCGAGGTCGGTCGTACTCCATAGAAAAAAGAGAGTAGCGAGAATGTGGGTTGGTGAGTTAGGAACAGGAATGATGCGACATCCCAGCCTGCGCAATCGAGACACCCTCTTGTTAGTAGGAAATTCCCGTTTCAGAAGCTGCACTATCCTTTATTGATGTGTCTAAAGTCAAAAGTGTTCCACGTACTGTCAAAACCAAGAGACCAGGCCAGTCCAACCTCCGCGGCTTTCCATGCCACCAGTCCCCCCCACTTCCCACCATTCCTCGAGATGTTTACTAACCAAACCAAGCTCGCCTTGAGTGACATCTGCGGTCAACGTAAACAGAATCGAGCTCGCGATAAGGCTTCCAAATACAACCAGAGCGAATCGAGCTGGCGAGGGGATGTGCGCCAATGACGACGTAGATGCCACTGCCATAAGCGCGTCTTTTGGGTCGCGCGCCTGAGAGGCGGGAGCTGTCTGGTCATTTGTCGAGGAAGTTCTCTTTCTCGGAGCCATATTGAGCTTCGTACTGCAATCACTGGTAGTAGCTTCGTATACTGAAGTAGCACAGAGCAAGAAAAAAAGAAAGAACGAGGTTGGGAGAGCGTGGAATGTTTGGTCGGCGGTGTGTGCGGCGATGATGTCACTACTGAAGCTTCCAAGTCACATCTTGGCAGTTTTCAAGGCCAACTACTCCTGACATCAAAAACAAAAAGAAGTAAAAAGTGTGAAAGAACAAGAAGATAATATATTTTAGAGCTAGAAATTTACACGAATTTGAATGGCTCCAGCACTTTGTCTAATTGTCTTTGTCATCCTCGCTCTCGGCCACAGCAAACTCAACTGTCCCGCTTTCATTTCCTTTGGTATCTCGCACCACAATGCGATATTTGCCTGAGTTCCAAAGATCTTTGATAGTGAGTTCGCGTGTACGGCCAAGACTCTCGATGTCACCAATGCGCTCCAGAGTGAGTTCCAGATGCTTATCGAATCCTTCGATTGCGCAAATCTCCCGGAAAGCAAGCTGCATGGGGACAGAATCGGCGCGGACCATCGCTCGCGAATCGATAGTGAAAATATTCTCGTGGTCATAACTTTGGATAAAGTCGGCGCGTGTCATAATCTCTCGTGCTTCGTGAAGAGGAATTTCTGGCAAGATATGTCCCTTCTCAGGGTCGTAGGTCTTTTCCATTTCCTTCTCACGTTCCACCAGGGCCTTGGCCAGAACCATGGCAGCAGACTGGGTTCAGATATTAGTATCCGAGCTTGAATCGATGACTATGCTGAAAGGAAACCTACCGAGTACTTTTGCTCGTCCATCACATCATCGTCCATTTCCATTCCGAGGATCCAACACTTGTTGAGCACCCAGGTTTTTTCGGCCCGGCAGATTTCATTGCAAGTTCTGACAATATCGGGAGACTTGGCCACTCGGTTCAAGAAGGAAAGACGGCCACCCACCTTATCGTAAACCTCCTCTAGGATCTGAGATGGTAGATTCTCACCATAAAATTGCTTTCGGTATCTTTTCAGAGCAGTCATAGCCTTATCCTTGGGCAAATCGGTGACAGGAATAACCTCCATTCGGGTCGCATAGCGCTTCAGGCGCTCATATACCCAATAGTCATCGCTGTTCATGACTATTGAAAGATGTCAGTCGCTGAAAGTTCCACAGTATCCTATAAGATAACTTACTCGTTGTGACAAGGCCGCTAGCAGCCCATTGCTCGGCACGCTGCTGGATCATCTCAAGCAAATCTTGGCCATCGTGATCATCCCGCACCAGGTGAGTGCTGTTGATAATAAGAACAAGAGGCGGTGACCCAAGCTTCCTCCTGCTGAGAGCGACTTTCTCTAGTTTATTGAAGGCTCGCTCAATATCCAGCAAGGCCGTGGTGTCACGTGGTCCACGAATGCTGAACAAACTTCCGATATAGCTATATGTTTGTTAGAGAGTATTCACAAGACGGATGAAACAAAGCAATTACTTACTCCTCATGGAACTCGTAATCAAGAGCCTTTCCCAGCCGGATTCGGAAAATCTCGAGGTCAGCATGAGCCTCAAACAGGGCACATCCATCACCGTTGATCTTGCGCATTGATTCAAGAAGCATAGAGGTCTTTCCAGTACCCTTCTCGCCGATGATTAGATAGTAGTGGCCGCGACGTCGACCGGCTATAATGTCATCGATTTTCATCTGCTCGTCCCGTACAACCCAATGCTCCTCGTGTTGATATTGATGCTTGCCAGATACAACGCCTGCTACTTCCAGGGCAGGATCGCCAGGGTTGAACGCATTATCCATCTTGTCCAGTATCAAATACTTGTAGTACTGATGGTATGAGTAGCCCGCAGCTCTGAAGCAGAGTTAGTCAGAAGATGAGCACAGTACAGGGTCAGATATCAGGCCTACCCAAGAATAGCGATAGATGCGGCTGTCGTGGCCGCTGTCTCCAGCATCTTCAAGATTGTGGATTTGAGAGTAGGGTCATCATTCTTGCGACCGCGACCCTGATCTTCTTCGGAGTCATTCTGATCTGTCGGGTCGGGGTTGTATTGACCCATGTTCTTTGGATCAGAAGAATTAAATCGTACGCCTTGGTAAGGGAGAGTTCTTGGTGGAGACCTGAAGGTTCTCGGCAAGCCCTGACGGGCAGCCCGAGACAGAGGTTGTGCGAGCCTATTCCACGGCATTATGGCAATTATATCCCAACAAATTATCAGAGACTGTGATATGGGGAATTTAGGCCACAAGTGTCTAGACTCTCGGTGGGAGAATCTTGATATAGAGACTCCTTTAGGAAATTTTACTTCTTCTTCTCCTCCTCGTTCTTCTTTTGTCCTTTTTCTTTTTCTTTTTCTTTTTTGCCAATAAAAAAAGAGAGAGAAAATTTTAGTTGCCAGACATGTATTACCGTTAGAGACTGCAATTAGAGCCGATCAATGCACTTCGTAGTACACTGTAGGGGGTTTTTAGCTGGATAGGTTCCGACGCCACATCACAAGGGGCGACGTGTTATGTAAAGAGAGCGGACGGGCAAAAAGCCCAAAGAAGCGTGCAAATATGACAAGGATCGATACAAATTGAATCAGAATAAATAAAACAAAAAGAGCGAAAGAGAATGAATAGTGCTTAGAGAAGAGAGAGAGAAAAGGAAGGGAGAACATGCGTGTTGTGGCTTAGTCGCGGTGGAGTCCCCAGCCCCGATCGACCAGGGCTCTGATAGGCTTGGCGATTCTATTGGGGCTTCACGAGATTGTGACGTGTGAGAGAGTGTGCAATTGGAGGAGATGAATTGGCCAAACTATGATTTGAGTGGGCTGAAAATGTCCTACTGTAGTATACATTCAGCTTATACTTGATGTACTGCATATACTAGAATGTAGTAGGTAATATTCAGTTTGGCACTAAATCAGGCTACTCTCATGATTGATGCAGCATAACTAGTTAGTACTTTCATTAGCTTGGAACTACACCAAAGTATCTTGGCTTTGTCAGTGGGGGAAAAGACTGCATTCATGCCAATCATGATAAAGGGTAATCTGAACTCACTTTCCCTACACTGGCGCATTGGATTAATAGTCAGTATATATACACTACCATTAGCTCCTATGTAATACATAGTAGGTGTAACTAATATGTAGACCTGCTGTTGACCCAATGAACCACCAAAAAACCTGCTGTGATCGGGAAGCTACCCGGGTTTGGAGGAGCTCGGTAGGTGATATACCCCATTAAACGCCGTACTACTACTGTCAACGCTAAACAATTGAGGCCAATGTGATTTTCCAAGATGAATATTTTGAGCAATCATTACACAATTAAGTTCTGAGTCTTTAGTGGTCGTCCAAGGCCAAGGGCGCACTCTCAAGTACTATGTATACACCCGACTGTATTGGAAGAGCCGTCTCAACTATAAATGGCCACAATGACTACTGTATATACATGGTATATTCAAGCTTGACTGTAATCTGTGGGTACAGGCCCATCTCATACACTGTATATACATAGTATACCACTCTCTACCAGGCCAATCCTTTTATTACTATCCATGACACATCTCTTCACGCAGTGGAGAATTCTCTCCGCGGTGGCTTCCCCGAACCCACCGCCCGAGCACTTCCGAGGGTATGCCGCATCCCGCGAAATTTTCTCCTCCGTTCTACCGCTTCTCTTCTTCACCAGACGCTTTTCCTTTTTGCATCCATTATCTGGGGTACGGGGGTTTTGGAATTTCTTTTCTGACTCAATTGCCCTAATTCCTCTCTTGTACCATAGCGACTTCTTTTTTTTCTCTTCTCTCTTCCCAATCCCCGCGGGTCCTCACCTTTTCTTCTCGCCGCCGTTTGTCTCGACTTCACATCGCGCGTGAGATAGCTGCCTATCGCAAATTGACTTTGCTGGAGCTATTGTTTATAATCACCGATCATAATGGCTCAATCCAATGGAGAATTGGAGCACTCGAAAGGTCCGCCTACCCCTCGAAGCTTTCCCGGACACTGTCACACGATACATCGGAACGCAGCATACAACGTGGCAGACCGCAATAGAGTACTCATATATCTGACCATCATCTAGAGGTTCCCCCAACTTCTCAGGAACAGACCAACGGCGACCACCCCGATGGTGTGGAGGATGAAACTGCTGGTGGTATGTGAGATAATTCGAAACCAATTTGAAGCTGTGGTTTTCTGACCTGTTTCAAGGCCTTTTCCAGATCACTGTGAAGCTGCCGCATGAGCCTTACAAGATCCAGGTCATGGTAGGTTATTTCTGATTATTGATTGAAAGAATCGGTTATCTGACACCGTGGTCTTCTTTAGGTATCGAGCCAAGAACAAGTTCAAGATGTTCGCCAATCCATTGTCGAACTGCCTGGTACCTTCCAGTACACATGCTTCCACCTGGAGTTTAATGGATCTCGTATCAACGATTTCGTTGAGTTGTCCGAGGTCCCTGGCCTTCAAGCAGACTCCGAGATCACCCTGGTTGAGGATCCCTATACTGAGAAGGAGGCCCGCATGCACATTGTGCGATTGAGAGAGCTTGTCGGTGCTGCCGGTGATCGGGTCGATAGCCTGCACGGCATCTCTGCCGGTCTTTCGCTGCACGACGACATCTCCGCTGATGCCGCCCGTGCTGCTGAGTCGGACAAGGACCACTCGCTTCTAAAGTACAACTTGGCTGGTCCTTCTTCATTGCAGACCATCCTGCCCAAGCCCACTTCGCCTCTGCCCAAGACCGTCAAGTCTATCTCGCTGTCACCATGGAACCCTGTGCCATACAACCTCCGCCAGAAGGGTCACCTGCTTTACCTTCAAGTTCTCTCCAACGAGGGCGAGCAGTTCCAGATCACTTCGCACGTGTCAGGATTCTTCGTCAACAAGAACTCCAATACTCGGTTCGACCCCTTCCCCAAGGCTATGCCAAAGGGTGTTAAGGGCAGCGCCCACTCTCTGCTCACTCTGATCTCTCAATTGTCCGCCTCTTTCAACGCTTCTTTCGAGGCCCTACAGGAGTTCAACAACCAGAAGGACCTTCTCACCACCTTCCCCTTCCAGAACGCCATCCCTAACAGCCCATGGCTTGTCACCCCGGTGTCTTCCAGCCAGAACGCCCACCAGCCTGACATCACTCGCTCTCAAGAGAGCTACCTGATCTCTGGCGCGGACAATGCCGAGACTCTGCGTGACTGGAACGAGGAGTTTCAGACCACCCGTGAGCTACCTCGCGACACTGTCCAGGACCGTGTCTTCCGCGAACGTCTGACATCTAAGCTGTTCGCCGATTATAACGAGGCTGCTGCCCGTGGCGCTGTTCTGGTCGCCCGTGGTGAGGTTGCTCCTCTGAATCCCACCGAATCCCGCGAAGCCCAGATCTTCGTGTACAACAACATCTTCTACTCGTTCGGTGCTGACGGTGTCGGCACTTTCACCTCCGAGGGTGGCGATGAGGCTGCTCGCGTGGCTGTCGGAAAGGATGTTCTGGGTATTAAGGCCGTGAACCAGCTTGACATCCAGGGCCTGTTCACTCCTGGTACCGTCGTTGTCGACTACCTTGGCAAGCGTATTGTTGGCCAGAGTATCGTTCCTGGTATCTTCAAGCAGCGTGAGCCTGGTGAGCACCAGATCGACTACGGTGGTGTTGAGGGCAAGGAGGTCGTCGCTACCCACCCTGACTTCAAGCCCGTGTTCGAGAAACTTTCCAAGGCTCTCCGTATTAAGCAGCACCCTGTCTGGGACAAGGATGGCAAGCGTCATGACCTCGAGGGCAGCGTTGAGACGAAGGGTCTTTTGGGCACTGATGGTCGCAAGTATGCCCTTGACCTTTACCGCATGACCCCCATGGACGCCGCGTGGCAAGAGGAGGATGGCAGTGATGTGTACCCCCACCGTATGTCAGTTCTGCGATTGGAGCTCGTTGAGTCTTACTGGCGCCACAAGATGAGCGAGTACGTGAAGGCTGAGGTTGAACGCCGCCGTGCCGCGAAGGCCGAAAGCAAGACTGAGGAGAACTCCGAGGAAAAGACCGAAGAGTCTGCGGACCAAGAGCGGGTCGATATCTCTGGATTCCAGCTTGCTCTCAACCCTGATGTCTTTAGCGGCCAGGTCCCCCAAACTAAGGAGGAGAAGGAGCAATGGGCCGAGGACGAAAAGGAGGTCCGCAGTGCTTGCGACCACCTGCGCTCCAAGATCATCCCCGACTTGGTTAAGGACCTGCACGATGGAGATGTTGGCTTCCCTATGGATGGTCAGTCGCTGACACAGCTCCTGCACAAGCGTGGTATCAACATGCGCTACCTTGGTAAGTTGGCCGAGCTGTCCAGCGAGAAGGGACCCCGTCTTGCCGCTCTCTCAACCCTTCTGGTCCAGGAGATGATCGCCCGTGCCTTCAAACACGTCTCTCACATGTACCTGAGCAACGTACCGGCTCCTTTTGTCGCTCCTTGCATCGCACACCTGCTGAACTGCCTGCTTGGCACTGATGTCAATGCTGCCCCCCCGCGCTGAAATCGACGAGTCGCTGCGTGAGATCTACCCCGAGGGCGATTTCTCCTTCGAAAAGGTCACCCCCGCCTCTCTTCGCGCTGAGATCGAGAAGCAGGTCACTATCCGTTATCGTTTCTCTCTGGACAAGAGCTGGACAAGCTCTCTCCGTCACCTGCAGCTTCTGCGTGATATCTCTATTAAGTTGGGTCTCCAGCTTGGTGCCCGCGAGTTCGCTTTCACAAAGGATCAGGTTAAGGAGGCACCCATTCCCGTTGCCAATGGAAACGGTCATGACGAAGGTAGCAAGAACAAGAAGAAGAAGAAGGGTGGCGAGAACAAGTCTCCCAGCCGCGCCCCTGTTGAAACTAAGCCTACAGTGACCATCACTGCCGATGACATCTTGAACATCGTCCCCTTGGTTAAGGATGCCTCGCCCCGCAGCTCCCTAGCCGAGGAGGCCCTTGAGGCTGGCCGTATCTCGCTTATGCAGAACCAGAAGCAACTGGGCCAGGAGCTCATTCTGGAGTCTCTCTCGCTGCACGAGCAAATTTATGGCATCCTTCACCCTGAGGTCGCCAAGCTTTACCACCAGCTCTCTATGCTCTATTATCAGACCGAAGAGAAGGAGGCTGCTGTTGAGCTGGCCCGCAAGGCTGTCATCGTCACTGAGCGTACCCTCGGTGTCGACTCTGCTGACACCATTCTGGCCTACCTCAACTTGAGTCTGTTCGAGCATGCTTCTGGCAACACCAAGACTGCTCTGGTATATATCAAGCACGCCATGGATCTCTGGAAGATCATCTACGGTGCTAACCACCCCGACTCCATCACCACCTTGAACAACGCCGCCGTGATGCTGCAGCACCTCAAGCAGTACGCCGACTCTCGCAAGTGGTTCGAGGCCTCTCTATCCATCTGCGAGAACCTCTTCGGCAAGCAGTCTATCAACACCGCTACCATCCTCTTCCAGCTGGCCCAGGCTCTTGCCCTGGACCAAGACTCCAAGGCTGCCGTCGGCAAGATGCGTGAGGCCTACAACATCTTCCTTGCTCAGCTCGGACCCGAGGACCGCAACACTAAGGAAGCCGAGACTTGGCTGGAGCAACTTACTCAGAACGCTGTCTCCATCGCTAAGCACGCCAAGGATATCCAGGCTCGCCGATTGCGTCGTGTCAACATCAACCCCCGTGTCTCTACTATGGGCACTCGTGTCCAGCCTCAGGTCGGCCAGACCGCTCCTGAGACCGCTGGCGCTGGCGCCGCTGACCCTAACATTCACAACCGCAGCATTGACGAGCTGGTGAAGTTCATCGAAGGTGATGCTGGTTCTTCCCGCACCAAGCAGAAGAAGCGCACTGCCAACCCCAAGCTCCGTGGCTCTAAGCAGTCTAAGGCCTAAAACCCTTACTTCTTCACAGCTTGATTAGACCTTGATACGTCAATACCTGGTTTCTTCTTTGCCATTTTTTGTCTTAACAATAAAATTCTCCATTATCTTGTTTCTTGGTGCGGCCGCGGTCAAGCTTGAGCGGAAACCTGTTTTATTATTTTAGATCTCTCTCCTCTCCTCCTTTTTTTTTGTTCCATGCCTTCTTTGTCTCTTGAATTTGTCCAAGATCACTGAATATGATCTAGATTTGGGATTCGGTTGTATTATATGGCCCGATACCTTGGTATGAATGGATGAGGAAGGTCTATCGGATACATTCACGAGTTTTACTTTGCATATGATAATATGAATTGGTTCGTTGATGCATGACTGGATTGTCTTTGTTCTTTTGGTAATTCTCTACTTAAGTTGAAGAAAATTGGTTTACTATGTAGTGGCATTCACTCATGTATCTTTCTATGTTGTCACGCTTGGAATCGGATGAGTCTGCGCTTCACCGCATTGGGACCCGCATTTGTTTACTTTGTTCTGCCCGCCGCCTCCGATCTCCCTTCAATCATCCTGACCTCGCATTTGATAGCGCGTTTTTATCAGAGCCTATTTAGGCTGCATTTGATAATTTTGTATCTTTTCACCCTTATGGGTATATTATCAACACATTAGATATGCTTGGAGGCCCCAACTTGTGAACATGCACACTCGCAGCAGTGATTGTGCTGGAAGGCTCTATTCTTGCGGTACAGTTCAGATACGTCTTCGCCTCGCCATTGGCATCTCTAATAATTCATTTGCAGATCTAGCATTTAGTACATAGCATTGTTTTCGAATATTCCCAATGGACGACCTACAAGCGACAGCAAAGTGGGCGAACCGCATCTTACGCCCTTTGACGTCCATTTACCGTCGGCTCGAAAAACACCAAGAAACGCTGGCAATAATCGCTGCCGAGTCGAAGGCAGAGGATGGAGAGACTGATACTGCCGAAACTCACGTGCTGAACGAAGATGAGAGCGCGCCTGTCCAGGCCAATTATTCTGGATCAGATGCGGACGAAGACGACCCTGTTTGGATACCCGGCAAGAAGCTTGACCAACGACGTCTTAAGCATAGATACTCGAACCGAGGTGGTCGAACTAGCAAAAGGCGAACAAGGATTTCAGTACACAGCCCGGAGACGAACCGCACCTTACCCGGCGCAATTGAGTTGGCAACACCCTTGATCACTGGAAAACGATGGGAGGAACCGCCGAGTGCGCAATCACAGGGATCTGCGGAACGATCGAGGACTAGGAATTCTCGGGGCCAGACGCAAGCTTTTCGTGATCGATACAAGCTCCAAAAGAGCCCGTGGCAAGAGTTGTTGGACCTGTCAGGAGATACAGGGTTTGCTGACATAGCACGCAACCTCGACCGTGTTCTCCAAAACTTCCTCTGTAATACTCGGATATGTAGACAAGCAACGACTGACGCGGGAACAGGGCCCAAGCACGGTGCTCGTTCTTTAATGTCTATGGTTACTCGATGTTTGCCGGAGTTCATAGCAAATGAACAAGAGATGCAAAATGAGATGGAGGAAGATAGAGACGATAATGTGTGTGATGCATACTTTACCGAGCTTGAGTCTTTTTATGCACCTCATGGTAGGGGCTGGAAGCCCTTACGCGAAGCTGTTCGTGCCCAGGGGATTCACCTGGTTTCCTCAATGATCCGAAACAGATGGGTGACCGATTCTATCGCATATGCTCTGATCGAAAAATGCCGACTTGATGAACCAGATGCATTCGAGGCGCTACTATCAACCTTCCTCTCTATGTGCCCCTCCTATCCGTACCCCGTTGCCGTCAAACCTCCTGTCGAATCTAGTGTGCCGGGGGATCCTATTCGGCTATTACGCAAGTATGCATCTTACGGACCATTGCATCGCTCATTTATATTCGACGAGCTAGCAAGGCTTCTTCAACGTGGTGTTCTGCCACCGCAATGGGTGTCGACGAAAGTCTGGACGAGCTGGATGACTCGAGCCATAGTATCTTTCTCCAGAGAGGATGGTGATTACGCGGCTGCCTCGCGATTGCTTGAAGCTGTTCTCATGAGCTCAAGCGATGTTCTAATGACAGCTGGTTCTGCGCAGGCTACCCAACTTCGTCAACCCCGGCGCGATATCGGTGCAGGCAGAAGAACACGGGGTTTGTCTACAGGGAAATTGGACAAGTCTGACTTCTTAAGCCCTTGCCCGATACCTGTTGAAGATGCGCTAAGCAATCATATTACAAGTCTCTTGTCAGCATTATGTGGTATGCATATCTCGCGATCTCGTGGTCTTGATGAGCATAAAGAAAGGAACGGCACTAAAGCCGGTCAAATGATCAATTACGTTTTCTACATAGTGGAAAGGGACATAGAAGGGAAGCCGTTTCGCTTGGCTACCGCAGCTACTTCGCATCAGGCCTTTAGGCGGGGCTGTGTCATTATGGCAGATTGCCTTCTACATTGTAATGATGCCCTGCTCAGAGACGATGATGAGCACATGATACCGCCAGCGCCTAATCTCGAAGAGATCTGTGAATATCTGTCTGTTCGATCTGACTTGGTAAAGGAACTTGCCTTATTCGTGCAGCAGGCGTTCCGCTGCTTTGGCGGTGCCACTGAGAATGAACATTTCGGCATGGGTCGAGACATTCGCTGCATGGTTTCGCGTCTGCTTCACTTGGGCGAACTGCCTTGTCTTTCAGAACTTCTACGCCAAGTCGCCGTGGAAACTGCTATGCAATTTGCAGAAGGAACCGGAGATCCGGACGACCACTTGTGGGCAATTGAGATCCAAGAAACGGCCATTGTACTCAGCAACGAGGAAAAAACAAGCCCTGGCTTTACCGATGACCTGCCAACGCCAAACGTGAGCAGAGGCTATCGCTGGGAAGAAAGTATTGGCGAATGGGTGGCTCGAACGCCCGCGTGCAAACCAGATCCTGCGCCTAGAGTGATTATCAGAGGACGCAATTCAATGACCGCCAGATCGCTTCCATATGTTCCCTGCTCAACTGACAGTAGCTCGCCTGAATCGGACCACTCTGCGAAGATTACATCGAGTGTGACATCCTCTCCTACGTCGACCGAACCCACTTCTGTTGGAGCGAAGCGCAATTTTGCGATGATGGATTCCTCGCCCACTCGTCCGGCCAAACGTCGGCGGCCAGAACCGGTGATTGTGGAGAATCCAGAAACGAGCAAAGCGGTTTCCTTTTCCCCTAGGATGGTAACTAGCTCCTCTGACCTGCAGCGGGAGCCTTCCCGCCGTCGTATCTTGCGTGATATATCGACTCAAAAGCGGGGCAATCAGCGACCTGCCACGAGGAGAGCCGATGGAAAAAAGGTTGAGGTGGTGATCATTAATCAAAAAGAGACCGCCGCACGCGAGGAGCGCCCCCAACCTGTTAGAGAACCGGTTGAAATGCAGGTCCACCGAACAATGGAGCGGCGAAGGCCCAGGCAACGGGAATCAGCTGGTGCATTCGGTAACAAAAAGATAGTACGCGAACCAACTAGGCCGAGAACGATCATTCCCTATTCGGAGGATAGTGACGACGAGCTTAGCTTTTTGTAAACACGCATCGGCCTTCTGAGAAGGGAATATGGATAACTTGGACTTCTTTCGAAGTCTGATGTCTATCCACGGTTCACACGGATCATCAATTTCTTACCTTGCGAACGGACCTTGTCTAGAAATTGAGGTGCTCTCTTTGATATTGGGTTCGACCCAGCTCGACCGAACAGGGCCGAAATTACGAGGCTCAATTTTCCAAGAAATCGGTGGATAGAGCGGGGAGTGGGCATACAGTACATTGGGGTGAACAGAATTGGTGTTTGGGACCTGGCATGATATGATACCCTTGGATCGTGATTGGCGTTAACCTTATGTACATTAGCATGATTTTTTCTTCTTCCCCCCTCTCTTTTTGCTTTTTCTTGTCTCATTCTTGTGCTGTATTGCTTGCTTTAAGCCATTAGGATTCCTGTCCTAGTTGTACGGGCCGATATCCGATCCATCTTACTCTTTTGATACTTCGGATCAGCAGTCTCTGTGTTTCGGATCTGAGGTTATTTGTCTTCGCATGACACCTGTCAAAACCTTGAGGTGTTTCGAATCATGCAGATGTTCAGATTTGACAAGGAATGTATTTTATCTGTGGTAGGAAGGAATTAGTTTCGCCGAGGGTCCTCCAACGGCGCATACACTGCATTTGGCAATGGGAGGTTAGTGTTAGGTGACGAGGTAAAAATGGAATGCCCTAGACATACCCAGCACTATGTTTGTACTTAACATTCAATCTATTCTTGTTTCAGCCCAATGCAAATAGTATACGGCTGGTTTGGGGCATTCGTGGGTCAAATAAACCGACTATCGGGTTTAGTCGACTCATTAGGGTTCTTTTTAGAGGCTTTCGGGAGATTAAAGGTCTGACATAGATTGGCCTGCCAAGAAGTTCCCCGAGCCAACGGGAACACACTTTTGAACTTCTCACACTTTGTTTCTTTTAGATATTTCGGCTATCAGATGAAGAGTTGGTCAGCAAATGATAAGCAATGTGCTTGATATATTGTGTTTCATGAATTTGCTCGCTGTGATAGCATCGTGCGTGGGCGCTAACTGATGCTGTACATACAATACAGTACTCTATACTCCGTACATACTCAAACAACATCAAACACACCAACCTCACCAACCACGCAGAAATCTTGGTCCACGAATCCACTTCTGTCAAGCTCCTCCGCACTTTGCCTCCCCCTTTCTCCACCTCCATACAGCGGATTGGACAGCGGACAAAGCAAGGGCCATTCTCAAACACCCCGGCACGCTGACGAGGATCAACGCAAATTCTAGCGGGCGTCTATGGATTCCTGCTCAGTTCTGGCCGCTCACTGGGTGTTTCAGCGCGAGCCAGTGACATCCAACCATCATGGCCCGCCACTACCAGCGCCAAGATTATCTCGACCTGTCGTATGTCGCATGTTACTTTACTGAGCATGGCAATCTTTGCACTGTCGCTCGGATGGGTCCTTGATTACCCCTGATTCGATCCAACCATCCCCATTCTGTGGATGTGTCGACCTGAGTCGCTCCTAGGTTGCCAATTGTGACATGGCCTTTTGCCCTCTCATCTGGTACGGATGGACATTCCTCAGATCGAGGATCTTCCCGGGAACAGCGCCAAAACCCCCTCTGGTAGCATGGCCTTCCGGATGATCTATGAGATGACGATATGACGGTATGATAGCGACGATTCGTGCGAACGCCATTCGGCCTAGCCTTGCTTAATTCTACATATTCCACCGTGCTGGCCCCGGCGCGGCACTTGGCCTGTCTCACTGCTCCCCACCCTTCTGGAAGAGTGGACGCAGGGAAAAGTTACTATTATTTCCTTCGTTTAACTGCCCCCTTGTAAGAGCTTGTCTCTTCTTTCTTCCTTTCCACGCGACAATCCTCATTGTCTGGTGTCTTTCTTTCTTTTCGACTTTCCTTTCTTCTTGACAATTGTCATTCAAACTGGTGGGCTAGAACCATTGGTTTTGTTTTTTTTTTGTGATTTTTTCTTGTCTCGTTTTTTTACAGTAGTGACAGGATCACCAGCATTCTTTCCGTTGCCCATCAACAACAAAAGCCATTGGAAAACATTTGGACAGATCTGACATTCCTTGGCTTGTTGCTGAGCACTATCATTGACGTGAAGAAACCGTATTCCGATCGATGCCTGTTGCTACGAGTCATTCACTCCGACCGACAATTTCAATCTAGAAGACTCTGTCTTCAATATCAGCAACTCATCGACAACGTCCCCCGACCTCTTGGCGACCTTTGCGTTCACTATCTTTTATTTCCTTCTTCCTTAGAGCAACCTGGTGCTGTTCTAACTTGCGTGTCGACCTTGCAAAAACATTCAACACAAGCTTTTCGTTCTTTTTGCAGTTCTGATAGAATATTAACTGTTCACCCACTGATCCCCCAAGCAAGCTGGTCTTGCTAAAAAAAAAAAGAAGAACACCACTACTCAACGCTTGCATCAAACTTGTCCACGAAAGGTCAACACCATGCTTCACCTTGTTCTTGCTCTAGCCCTCGCGGGCCTGAGCAATGCCGCAGACGTCGAGAAGAGAGGCGGCGGTGGGGATTTCATGTTCTATGAGGCAGTCAATGATGATTTGGCTCGCTACTGTATACTCGCTCTTGGTTGCGCGGCTGCTGCGGTGATGATTTGGTCTCTCGTCTTTCGATTCTCCGGCCATCTGCGACGACTATCAAGTTTCACCGACGACAAGCAGCGATATTTCGTGCCTGCACATGGTACATTTTCCTGGTTCAAGGAGCATTTGATCTATGCTCCGTTGTTTGGTGTCCGTCACAACCGCGAGTTTCAGCTTTCGACCGCCGTCAACATGGGTACCCTTCCCAGCCGATTTCACGGTATCCTTGTCTTTGGAGTGATTGCCATGAATGTTATCCTTTGCGTGGTTACCACGCCCTATGCCTCTGATGAGAAGACTTTGTCGGGAATCATTCGTAACCGAACGGGTACTATGGCCACTGTCAATCTCATCCCACTGATCATCATGGCTGGGCGGAACAACCCTCTGATTGCCATGCTCCATGTGCCATTCGATACCTGGAACTTGCTTCACCGTTGGCTTGGTCGTATTGTTGTGCTAGAGGCTCTTGCCCATACCTTTGCTTGGATGATCCCCAAGGCTCAAACAGGTTAGCATTAAACGAAATCTCACTTGGTGAAACTAAGCTAACGTCATTGCAGCTGGTTGGGATATTGTTGGAATTGCCCTTAGCTCGAGTAGCTTCCTGTACACTGGTTTGGGGGTATGAATTGGTCTGATCAGCTCATTGTCGTCGACTCGCCATTGACTCGCTTTATTTTAGGGAACTATCGCTTTCGTGGTGCTGATGCTGCACTCTCTTTCGCCCATTCGCCATGCCTTCTACGAAGTCTTCGTCCACCTTCATTTCGCACTCGCAGCGGCCTGCTTCGGCTTCCTTTGGGTGCACTTGAATGGCTTGGCGGCTCAAACTTATCTCCTCGCAGCTATTATCTTGTGGGCTCTTGAGGTAAGTTGATATCGTCTTCCATCCTACCAACTCATCAACTCACATATCTATTAGCGTACGACTCGACTATTCATCATCATTTACCGCAACTTCGGTCGCGAATCTACCACCGCTGTCGTCGAAGCCATGCCGGGAGATGCGATGCGTATCACTCTGCGCATGGCTCGCCCATGGACCTTCCTTCCAGGCCAGCACATTTACCTATACATCCCGGCTATTGGATGGTGGACTTCGCACCCCTTCTCCGTTGCCTGGAGCGAGGTTGAAGACTCGATGTTAGACGAAAAATCCCTGCCTATGTCCAAACAAGATTTAGTCGGCGCACCTCAAAAGGAGACCATCTCCTTGTTAGTTCGCCGTCGTACTGGCATGACTGACAAGCTATTCCAGCGTGCTGCCAACGCCATTGGTAACCGCGTTACTCTTCGCGCATTTGCCGAGGGACCTTACGGCAACATCCACACCATGGACTCCTACGGAACAGTCATGCTTTTTGCCGGTGGTGTTGGTATCACCCATCACGTTCCTTTTGTTCGTCACCTCGTTGCTGGCTTCGCTGAGGGTACTGTCGCCTGTCGTCGCTTGACACTTGTCTGGATCATTCAATCGCCCGAACACCTGGAGTGGATCAGGCCTTGGATGACAAGCATACTGGCGATGGACCGTCGACGTGAAGTCCTCCGAATCATGCTCTTCGTTACTCGTCCACGCAACACCAAGGAGATCCAGAGCCCATCTGCGACAGTGCAGATGTTCCCTGGCCGCCCTAATATCGACACTCTTGTCGGTATGGAAGTTGAGAACCAGGTCGGCTCCATGGGTGTCCTGGTTTGTGGTAACGGAGGACTGAGCGATGATGTACGCAAGGTCTGCCGCCGACGACAAAAGCGGACAAACGTCGACTACGTTGAAGAGAGTTTCACCTGGTAGTCAATGGCACCAGACTTCCTTGTATGTCTCATGTCTCGCATTCATAGCCAGCATGTTTTGGAATGTATTGCTGGCTTTTTGCCGTCAGAGAGCTCTCGTGTCGTGATCGCTTTCATTTCCTTGCTTCTTCAAGCCCCTCTTTTTCGATTCTCTCTTTGATGTAGTATGATCTGTGCTATATACAGAGTATACTTCAATCCTTTTTTATTACAAGCCCTGAACCTGGCTTTTTTTTTGGTACATTTGTGTGGTGATTCCGGTTTGGCCTGGATGTCTGATGTATAGCGGTCTTCGGAGAGTTTTGAGTTGTACATATCTTTCTTAGCGAATACAAGATATGAGGTGCTTTCTTCTAGGTTCATCCTCTTCCCCGATTCAGCAAAGGTGTCGACAAGTAACTATAAGCATCAGCCAACAAAAGAGCTTGTTCTGGTTTGTTTGAGTCGGTTCAAATCATTCGGTACATTCTTGATCACTCATTCTGTACATATAAAGTAACTCTCTGAAGCATCCTCATTACACTAATGTAATAGACTATGTCCCAATTTCTCATCTTATACCTCTTATCCCATTGGGCGGCATAATGAGCATATCCGTCGGGAATAACCCCACCGGCTTCGGCTTCGGCTTAGCAGTCAAGGCCGATTGGCAATCAAAGTTCGGTTCGACCCAACCTCGAAGTGAACACCCTGCAAAGCTTATATTTGAAGACTATCTGTATAATTTCATCAAACATTCAAACCCAACCATCACGGTCTTGAATTTAAGTCCGGAATTTCGACCGCTGTCCGTTGCAGTCATCTGTCAGGTGACATATAGACATGGTTGCAACGGACAGCGGGCAGATCATGAATAGACAAGAAGTATATAGGACTCATGACCATCATGAATCTGATAAACAGAATATTCGATTTCAAATCCCAATCTTCAATCTCCTTTTATCACCTCTATCCCGTATAAAACAGCGAAAGCTCAGTCTATCCACGAATTATGTCCCTGGCTGGAAAAATCATTCTGATCATCAATTGAATCATCATCTACAAGAAGTAATAACATGAGAGCTGGTCATAAATTCAGCCTCGCTGACAATAAGGATACTATCTTGAGTCAGAAAATGGATTTTACTACGGGCTTGGTCTTTGATATCTCCCTTTCTCCACCTATTGGCCACTACCAACAACATTGTTGAAGTAGCAATGTGCTATTTCGCCGGTTCTTCCAAGGTATTGGCAAAGCAACTGCCCTCCGCGCAGCTTGCGAAGGTGCTAGATCGGTGATTAACTACCTTTCTGACGCAGAAGCTGCAAATGCACTCGTCGAGCAAATAGGATCAGATAGAGCGCTAGCTGTCCAAGCTTATGCCTCTAAATTATCCAATTTAGATCGTCTCGTCGAAGAGGCCGTCGCAAAATTGGGCCGGATTGATATCCTCATTCCTAACGCCGGTATCTTGCCGATGAAAGACCTCGCGAATACCAGTGAGGCTGGTTTTGACAAAACGTTTAATCTCATGGCAAAAGGACCGTACTTCCTTGCACAGGTTAGTTAAGATTCGGAGGATTGAATTATTCTCTTGACAAATCCCTCAGGAAACAATTTCTCATAAGTTTGACAAGGAAAGCTGCTATACATATACCATCCGGAGGAAGGATCATCTTTGCCTCAACTAGTGTCATTAATCTATCGAATATTGCTCCTGCATATCTTCTCTATCCCCCTGCCAAGGGTTTCATTGAACAGATGACCCGTGTCATTGCCCAAGACCTGGCACGAAAGGGTATTTTGGTGAGTGCGATTGCTCCAGGGCCAACCACCACAGATCTCTTCCTGGATGGACAATCCGATCAGGTTCTTAAGGCCGTGGCTTCAAATAGTCCCTTCAACCGAATTGGAGAACCCGAAAAGATTGCCGCAGCCATGATGTTCCTGTGTGGCAAGAATAGCAGTTGGATGTCTGGTCAAGTTATGAGGGTTAATGGAGCTATGACATGATGAGAACGAAGGTCACAATTACTAGTTTAGTGTCTATCAATGCATATCCCTAAGATGAATAATCATTTTATGTTAGTAGATATGTTCTGTTTTAAGGTTTCTTAGATCGAGTCACTCTGAATAACCGATCAAGCAGCATTTAAAATGTCGAATTTCGACTATAGTCCAAACTTCAAGGTTGCAAGGTTTTGACAATGTTGCAAATAGACAGCCTTGTCTCAGAGATGATACCACGAACAGGCCAACATATCATTTTCTGCATGACTCAAATGCTCACGTCCTCGGCACTTTCCAGTTTTCCTCCGACGCCCTTCCAATGTGGGCTTAGAAAGTGTTGACGCTTAATCGATTGGGCTCGGCGAGTTCGGAAAGGCTTATAAATCCACTTGGTGGGGGTGAAGTCATTCGATCATTCCGAGCTTCCCCCGCAATATTTAAAAGGCCAAGCTTGTTCCAAAAGTCCTCTGTTCTCCTAAGAAAAAAAAAAGTTTCTCATTATTCACCATGGCTCGCCCCAATATCACCCTTTACACTGCCCAAACACCTAACGGGATCAAGATCTCTATGGCTCTTGAAGAGCTGGGGTAAGCAAACCAAGCAGATACAGGTGCAGATATTGATGAACAAGACTAACAAATAAACAGTCTTCCCTACAAGGTTGAGCGGATTGATATTTCTAAAAATACGCAGAAAGAAGAGTATGGATTTTTTTTTTTCGATATTCCAGCTTCCAACCTTACAAAAGGCTAACCAGATACATTAGCTGGTTCTTGGAGATCAACCCCAACGGTCGTATCCCCGCCTTGACTGATACCTTCAGTGATGGCCAGCAGATCCGTCTTTTCGAGTCCGGTAGCATCCTACAATATCTGGCTGAGCAATATGATCCCGATCACAAGATTTCCTTCCCCAAAGGCTCTCGCGAGTACTACGAGATGAACAACTGGCTCTTCTTCCAGAACGCAGGTGTAGGTCCTATGCAAGGCCAGGCCAATCATTTCAACCGATATGCCCCTGAACGCATCGAGTATGGCGTGAACCGGTATATCAATGAGTCGCGCCGTCTCTACGGAGTTCTCGACAAGCACCTGGCCAAGTCCAAGTCAGGATATCTAGTCGGCGACCACGTCTCGATTGCTGATATCTCACACTGGGGCTGGATCACAGCAGCTGCGTGGGCTGGTATTGATATTGAGGAATTCCCGCATCTGAAGGCATGGGAGGATCGTATGTACCAGCGCCCAGGCACCGAAAAGGGACGCCATGTTCCTACGCCACACAATATCAAGGAGCACATGAAGGATAAGGAGACAGCTGATAAGTATGCCGCGGAGACACGGGCCTGGGTTCAACAGGGAATGAAGGATGATGCGAAATAGAGTATTTGACGCAAACTTGACACTTCCTGCAAGCGCTATTGCTCTATGTTAAGAACCATGCCGCAGAAAACATATTTGAATTTTGAAGTGGCATAACCTCAAACCCAGCTCTCTTTGTAGAAGAATGCAATTATTGCACTTGCGGTTTACCAAGAACAGCTAGAGTGATCAGCGTAAGAGTGACTTACAATTGTAAGCTGATCAGAAAGACAACGCATCTGTATATGTAATCTACATAGCTCACCGCCTCCGAAGATTTCGTGATCACGTGTTTTCATTGCCACTTCTTTCCATCGGGGAACAAGAAGACACTTCTTTTTGATGTCAAGTCACGATCACTAACACCATTTTGTATTTACTTTCAAACCGGTGCTATGGCTTGGCGTAACCAAGGAATAACAGGCTCTAACAATATCCCCTTGGGCCGACGTCGGTTCGGGGGTGGTGGTGAGGAAGAAGAGGAGGAAGATAGTCGCACTGCGACTCCTTCCTCCATGCCTGACGGCCCCAAACGTGGCCGCAGCCCCGTCCGAGGTAAGTAGAGTCTCCCTCTTATTCACAAAGTCGAAAAGAACCGTCACTGATAGTATCCTTTTTCCCCATGAACAGCGGACCCCCTTCCGGCCGATGGCGTGAAGCGGCGCAAGAAGCGCAACCGTTGGGGTGATCAGCAAGAAAACAAGGCTGCTGGTCTGATGGGCTTGCCTACAATGATCATGGCCAACTTCACTAGCGAACAGCTTGAGGCTTACACCCTGCACTTGCGTATTGAGGAGATCAGCCAGAAGCTTCGAATCAACGATGTAGTTCCGGCTGATGGTGATCGGTATGTCTCAATGATCCTGCCCTTTTGGTTGCAGCATGCTCATGATAATCTTATTTCTAGGTCTCCCTCGCCTGCGCCTCAGTATGACAACTTCGGTCGTCGTGTGAACACCCGCGAGTACCGGTACCGCAAGCGTCTTGAGGATGAACGCCACAAGCTGGTCGAGAAGGCCATGAAGACCATTCCTAACTATCACCCGCCCTCTGACTATAGACGCCCCACAAAGACTCAAGAGAAGGTCTATGTGCCAGTGAATGACTATCCAGAGATTAACTTCAGTATGATAACTAACCCTCTAACTCCGTATTGTCCCTCCATCGTGTCTGCCATGACTCCCTGCTCGACTCGAGTTGACGAGACATTCTCTCCGATGTCGTCAGCCCGTTTCTTGCTAACTCTTGGTGCTCGATGCTGCACATTGCTTGACGCGATTTCCCTAAATTACCGGATTACTAACACTTAGCTCTTTGCTATCTTTTTAAAGTTGGCTTACTTATAGGTCCCCGTGGAAACACCTTGAAGAAAATGGAGACTGAATCCGGGGCTAAAATTGCCATTCGTGGTAAAGGCTCCGTAAAGGAAGGAAAGGGTCGCTCTGATGCCGCTCACGCTAGCAATCAAGAGGAGGATCTTCACTGTTTGATCATGGCAGACACAGAAGAAAAAGTGAACAAGGCCAAGAAACTTGTGCACAATGTTATCGAGACAGTAAGTCCCAGCATATCCTTTCTTTCTCTTTCGAGAACTTGGATTGACCTTTTATCTATAGGCTGCCTCCATCCCCGAGGGCCAGAATGAGCTCAAGCGTAACCAGCTTCGTGAGCTCGCCGCTCTTAACGGTACTCTGCGTGATGATGAGAACCAAGCTTGCCAGAACTGTAAGTCTATCTTCTTCGCTTTCTATGTGTCATCTCTAACCTTGATCAGGTGGTCAAATCGGACATCGCAAGTACGATTGCCCCGAACAGCGAAACTTCACTGCCAATATTATCTGTCGCGTCTGTGGCAATGCTGGCCACATGGCCCGCGATTGTCCCGACCGCCAGAGAGGCAGCGACTGGCGCAACAATGGCGGCGTTGGCGGCCGTGGTCCTCGTGCACTTGGCACTGGCGATGCTGTTGATCGTGAGATGGAGGTAAGTTTTTTCTTTCTATCCCTGGCTAATCATGTCAGCGAAATGCTAACTGGCCTACTAGCAACTCATGAACGAACTGTCTGGTGGTGCTCCCGGTGAATACCCGCCTCGCCGCATCGAGGCCGGTCCCGACTCTGGATATCCCGATGATCGCGATGCGAAGCCTTGGCAACAGCGTGGCCCACCACCAAGCGATGTCGCTCCCTGGCAACAGAAGCGTGAGAATCGCCCTCGCGACGATTATGGTTCCCGTGACCAGAATGCCGCACCCCCATGGGCTGCTCAGAGCCGCGGCAACGACTACGGGGGCTACGGCCAACAAGCTGGATATGCTGCCCCAGGAACAGCCCCCGGCGCTCCACCCGGCGCTGCACCTTGGCAACAGCAAGCTCCTCCCGGTGGACAGCCAGGCTATGGATACGGTGCTTACGCAGGCTATGCTTATCCTCCTGGCATGGCTGCTCCTCCGCCGCCTCCGGGAATGCCTCCTATGTACGGCGGTGCCGGTAGTCCTCCTCCACCTCCTCCACCTGGCGATCAGCCACCTCCTCCTCCCCCGAGTGACCAGCCTCCTCCTCCCCCTCCTCCAGCATAAACGATGCTGGGATTACTAAAGAAAAGTCACCAGAATTGCATTTGCTTTTTTACTTGCTCTCAGTGATACCGACGGGATGGACTAGTTTTTTCTCTTTCTTTTCTTTCCACTATGTGAAGTAATACAATTTAGTTTGCGGCAGAATTTTGATATCTGTAATCTCTATCGTTTGGAAGACTCTATCAGAATAAGCAATAGTATCAAATGCGAGGTTCGCTCTTTAAAGGAAGAATTCCTGGTGGCTCTTTGGTCCAACTTGGAAAAAAAAACGAGTGGATATCAAATGCTGCCTGAGGCCCCAAAATACAGTCTTGGCTTTATCACAACTCTGCAAACCCCCCGCAAATTGACGAAGTACATGATCAATCTTGTTCTCGTCAAGATTACTCATCGGTCATGTTCATTCAATACCCGTAAACTATCAGTCCATTATAAAATCAGCCATAGCTTTGCACATGCAGGGACCGTCGCACAGCGACAGCTTGCCCTTGGGGCCGAACATGCACGATGCCGCACCACCCACTCAGCGCAAACCTTCTTCTGGCCAATCTCAACGTAAATCATCGAGTCGATCTGAAAGATCGAGTCATGCACCATCTCTTCGACACTCAATTCCGTCAGACAATCTGAGGGAATCTGCGCGCGAGCACTCGACACGTCGGCACTCGGTATCCGCCTCAACCGCGTCGTCTCCTTCAAAATGGTGGCGCATTCGTCTATTTCGTGGTATGATTCAAGATGTTAAACGAAGGGCACCATATTACTGGAGTGATTGGACAGATGCCTGGGACTATCGTATTGTACCTGCGACCGTTTATATGTACTTTGCAAAGTAAGTTCTTCCCCTTTAAGTGCTCGTTATCTTGCTTTGGAGATTAATATTGGTTGGGCCTGGGTGATCAATCATTCTTTCATTCAATTTTGACATATCGGACTATTGTCGTCATTTGTCTTCGAAAACTTACCATTGTACAGTATTCTACCCGCTCTAGCCTTTTCGCTGGATATGTTTGAGAAGACGAATCAAAGTTATGGAGTTAATGAAGTCCTACTTGCATCTGTTCTTGGAGCGGTTGTTTTCTCGCTTTTTGCTGCACAGCC
This sequence comes from Penicillium citrinum, assembly GCF_028827155.1. Classification (NCBI taxonomy): domain Eukaryota; kingdom Fungi; phylum Ascomycota; class Eurotiomycetes; order Eurotiales; family Aspergillaceae; genus Penicillium; species Penicillium citrinum. The sequence goes on from NW_026622688.1 coordinate 2,669,854, forward strand.
TCTGGTCATTGTTGGTGTGACTGGTTCGTTCCCAGTTTCAAGATGTCATTTATGAAACATAGTTTGTCCATCGAGCTAATAACAAAACAATACCAGGCCCCATAACCGTCTTTAATTATACGGTCTATGATATCGTTACACCCAGAGGTACTCCGTATCTGCCATTCATGTGCTGGATTGGAATGTAAGTTGCCCAAATGTACATATACTTCCTAGATCGAAGCTAATTATTACACTCTAGCTGGTCTTTAATCATGCATTGGGTGTTGGCCATCACAAACTCCTGCAATGGGTTGACATACGTGACTCGTTTCTCATGCGATATCTTCGGTTTCTATGTCGCTTGCATTTACCTTCAAAAGGGTATCCAAGTTCTGACACGGCAGTGGGGGCAAGTTGGAGATACATCTGCCTATCTTGCGATTATGGTGGCACTTCTCGTTCTCATGAGCGCCTGGATCTGTGGAGAGCTGGGCAACAGCAATCTTTTCAAACGATATATTCGTAAATTCTTGGAAGACTATGGTACTCCTTTGACGATTGTCTTTTTCACTGGCTTCGTACACATTGGCCATATGCGGGATGTTGATGTTGCTACTCTTCCTACAAGCAAGGCATTCTTCCCTACGCTTGATCGGCCGTGGCTCGTACACTTTTGGAATATCGATGTCGGGGACGTTTTCTTGGCCATTCCTTTCGCACTTCTTTTGACCATTCTGTTTTACTTTGACCACAATGGTAAGTGCTTCCCGAATAATCACTACCTCATTATTTATTAACCGTGGCGCCAGTCTCTTCTCTCATGGCCCAGGGCACTGAGTTTCCCCTTCGGAAGCCTGCTGGTTTCCACTGGGACCTCTGGCTCCTTGGACTGACCACTTTCGTTGGTGGTCTTTTGGGTGTTCCGTTTCCCAATGGGCTGATTCCTCAGGCTCCCTTCCACACTGCTGCACTCTGTGTTACTAGACAGGTAGCGGATGAGGATGAGGCCAACAAGGGAAAAGCCGTCCGAGTCACAGACCACGTTGTGGAGCAGCGTGTCAGCAATTTTGCCCAGGGCTTGCTAACTCTCGGTACCATGTCTGGCCCTCTTCTTATTGTCTTGCACTTGATCCCTCAAGGTGTCATGGCTGGTCTGTTCTTTGTCATGGGTGTCCAAGCTTTACAGGGCAACGGTATTACCCAAAAACTCATCTTCCTCGCCCAGGACAAAGCATTTACTTCTGCCTCTAATCCCCTCAAGCGACTAAACCGCCGCGTTGCAATCTGGGCCTTTGTTATTCTCGAACTGATTGGTTTTGGGGCTACCTTTGCCATCACTCAGACTATTGCGGCTATTGGTTTCCCAGTCATTATTCTTCTTTTGATTCCTGTGCGCTCATTCTTATTGCCTCTTTGGTTTACCCGTGAGGAGCTTGCTGCATTGGATGCTCCTACTGCTAGCCCTTTTACCATGGAGAGCGTTGGGGGCACTTACGGTCTTGAAGAGGATGCTGCCGAAGCAGCAGCAAGTGGGGCTCAAACCTCCTCTAGCAATTCAAATGGGGTCCTCGGGGGTCGAATTTCTTCCTCTTCAGAGTCGGCTGTCGAGGGCAATGATCTTGAGAGGGGCGAAGCATACGAGATGACTTCTCGTTCGTCAGTACGCAGAAGAAGCACCACGAGTCGCATCGATTGAGTGTGCTTCACTTTTGGCTAGTTTGGAACTACCTGCTTTTATTCAGTAGTTTTTAAAAAATGAAAAATCCATACTTTCATTCCAAAAATCAGAAAACATTCCAGTATATCCTTTGTCTGATGACGTTCACGTGACTTATAGATCGTATTTTGCCAATCGCCACGGGGGTGACCTCTCACCGCCACTGGGAATGTAACTTTTTCTGCCGCAAATTTTCTTGAGAATCAAGCAGCAGCAGCAAGCAACAATGGCACCTCGCAAAGAAGATGCGGAGTCTGAGGGTTCTTACGAGTCTGACCAGTCTGTCACAAGCCAGAAAGACACTCAAGACCGTGCGCCAAAACGTCGCCGCCTCTCTGAATCTTCAGATGACGAATATGTCGCTCCAGCACCGCTCCCCACCCTCTCTCGCATTAAGAAGAAAGACGATACCAAGAAACCAGAGCCGAAGGACGAGGAAGAACCCGTTACAATCAAAGATGCTTTGGAAATTGGACTCCGAGCGGAATCATCTACATTTGGCGACTTGAATGTATCTCCATGGCTTGTTGGTTCTTTAACGACTATGGCTGTTCGACGGCCCACGGCTATTCAGAAGGCTTGCATTCCGGAAATCCTAAAGGGAAGAGATTGTATTGGTGGTAGCCGTACTGGTTCCGGAAAAACCATGGCCTTTGCTGTTCCAATTATGCAGAAATGGGCGCAGGATCCATTTGGCATATTTGCAGTTGTTTTGACGCCGACGAGGTTAGTTTCTTCCCTCTCCAGGACGGAGTGAGTCTCCATTCGACAAGGGGCTTATATTAACCTACCTTTTATATATACAGAGAACTTGCACTGCAAATTTTCGAGCAATTCAAGGCTGTCTCGGCCCCCCAAAGCATGAAGCCCATTCTTATTACTGGTGGCACAGATATGCGGCAACAAGCAATTGCCCTTTCTCAACGGCCTCACGTTGTGATTGCAACACCCGGACGACTGGCTGATCACATCAAAACTTCCGGTCAAGATACTGTGGCTGGATTGGGTCGTGTTAAGATGGTCGTGCTTGATGAAGCCGATCGACTTCTCGCCAGTGGACAGGGTAGCATGTTGCCGGACGTGGAGACCTGTCTTTCTGCTCTTCCTCCCTCCGATGAGCGACAAACTCTGCTATTTACGGCTACCCTAACTGCTGAGGTGCGCGCATTGAAGTCGCTGCCGCGCCCTGCCAACAAGCCGCCTATTTTTGTAACCGAAGTCTCTACGGAGAGCCAAGGAAACATCCCTCCCACCCTCAAGCAGACATACCTCAAGGTGCCTATGACACACCGTGAGGTCTTTTTACATGTCTTACTCTCCACCGAGGAGAATATCTCAAAGTCCGCCATTATCTTCTGCAATCACACCAAGACCGCTGATCTGATTGAACGTACTTTGCGCCGACTTGGTCATCGCGCTACTTCTCTCCATAGTCTTCTTCCTCAGTCGGAGCGTACCTCTAATCTTGGGCGGTTCCGTGCTGGTGCTGCGAGAATCCTGGTGGCTACTGATGTTGCATCTCGTGGTTTGGATATTCCCTCCGTGAGTCTTGTCGTCAACTTCGATGTCCCTCGCAACCCAGATGATTATGTCCACCGTGTTGGTCGTACTGCTCGTGCCGGTCGGGCTGGTGAAGCTGTTACGCTCGTGGGACAGCGGGACGTGGAATTGATTCTGGCAATTGAACAACGTGTTGGTCGACAAATGGAAGAATTCTCGGAGGAGGGTGTCAGCATTGAAGGTCGCGTGACAAGGACTGGCGCATTGAAGGAAGTTGGCTCCGCGAAACGTGAAGCTATGGGCGAAATTGACGAAGGTCGTGATGTACTGGGCCGAAAGCGCAACAAGCTTAAGAAAGTGCGGTAAATGATTCTTCAAATTCTTTTATTTGTTTCATATATACATTTCTAGTTGATACCATATTCTGAATCTATGAGAGCATCAGCGTTATCGCTTCATGATCTTCTATCCTTCAAAGATCTCTCAATAGTCCAGAACTCCCCGACTCACGTCGTTGTTGTCGTTCTCTGTATATTCTGCACCTCCAAAACAGCAGCTGCTCAAACCCTTCAGAGGTCATTGAATCAAAGGAACCTCTCCTCCTATCCCGCCTAAAACATATTCACATTCATCGGCCTCTTTCTCGAGTGTTTGGTTCTTATTGTCCCTCGTAAAAGCTGTTGTCGACGGTGTATTCTGTTCGACGCCATCTAACCCCAAGGGAAAGTTGATATCATCGAGCGACATCTCATTTGAGTTGGGAAATAAATCGTCCAAATTCCCAAGGTCGAAATCTTTTAGCGCATCAAATTCAAGAAAGTCGTCTACGGCAGTCTCCATCGAAGATACTGAGGACAAATCTCTCAGTGAAGGATCATAAAAGGTGTCGAATGTATGAACAGACTGGTCTATCCAGCTAGAACTAGTATCTTGAAAAGAGGCCGATATCATCTGTACATCATCTGCCAGTGGTGTCTGTGTTCCTTCGTGGCCCGTAAGAAGCTGATTATAGGGACCTGTAGCGGATGGAGGTAATGTCGTTGTAAAGAAACCCATGGAGTCTTCAAAGTGCGAGCCGGGAACGTCTGGAGATGAATCTTTAAATAGATTGTCTTCTTTCGGTATCGCAAAGTCCTTCGCGCTTATTGTATCTTGTAAATCGCCTCGTTCTATAGTAGAATTTGCTTCGATGGTCCCGGAGAGATGTGGTATGGGTTGATCTTGGTTCGAGGTTTGACTGCCGCATCTACAGTGCTTTGCTGTTGTTTTCCTTTCTTGTCTCACAGCCGAGGTTTTCTTGGTCTTTTCCTTGGACTGTAGAACGAGTTGGTTAGGATCACGGCTTTCCCATTTACCAAGGGCCTGTTTGAGCATACTTCCCACTGTCGACATTGGCTACAGGGAGGGTTGTAGATCATATTGCAGCAGCGTGTCTTGGGCTTATGGACTTGAGAATCACTCCCTTCAGTATTTTAGACTAGGAATAGAAGTGAAATGATATGTTCAGATAGTTTCGATGATAATAGAAAGTGTTGCCTGGGCTGGGACTGCACAGCCGCCGGGGTTCAATATGGCAGAACCCCTAATACCGACGATCTCCTAGCATTACGACCATTGGTAACTAGTTTTTTTTTCTTTTTTTTCTTTCTTCTTATGCAGGATAGGAGCTAACAGGTGGGATTTCAGGCCCGGCTTTCTTTCGAATGCACTCGAAACGTTCCTTGTACTACGTTATCCCTGATTGGATCTATCGTACATCGATCGATCTGTACAAAGTATGTACACACTCAGTACAAGTAAGTCTGAGGCTGTCTCAGGCAGAGCTGAAAGAATGTCTCTGCATGAGATAAATGATGTGGTGGGCAACAATTTGACCCTCCTGCAACCCCGAAAAATGTCAGATTCCGCTTGTCAGGGCTCATTCTACGCTGTAGATCAGAGTATAAGTTGACTCCTTTGATGCGGTTGGATCTTCACTCAATGCTGGGAGTATCTTCTACTATGTACAGTTCAGTTGGACTCAGGAGAAATTTCACATCTACAAGTTAACTACATATGTAAATAACCCATTGGTATAGTACATTTCTCTTTGGCCAGCGTGTGGTCTTGGTCAATAGTCTTTGATCTATTGTGATCACAAGATCAGTTTGTTAGTTCAGGGGGGGGGGGATCCATTTAGTATATGAATTACTGCGCTGAATGAGGAACAAGGAATTAATTCAAAATTGAATGAAAGATAGAATGGACTTACATAGTACAGTATGTGAAATCAATGAGTCTCACTCACGATGAATCATTTCATTGAATCTGTCTTGTTCGTCATCTTGCATTATCTGCTAGTTCTTCCCGGCTGCAAATCGGATGCTCGACCACATTTCTGAGTAACACAGTCATTTTCTGGTCATACAATACTTACTAGCACATATGTACTATAGTATCTGCCATTCTGCTGTGTTCTTTGAGATACTGCGTTCTTTATGAATCATTTTCACTCTCACTGCAGAGGACAGTCACCCTTACTTGAAAAAGCCCCTCACCTTTTGTCAAAATCCTTCTGCATACTCTGCAGACTGTACACTTTATACCCAAGACTTATTCCTTGAACCCAGATTTAATTGAAAGGTCACAGATGGTATCATTGATTGTAACAATAGTAGAAATATTCTAGACGCCGCATGCTCCCAAAATTAGACCCCCCTTCGCATCACCATTTGCCAACCAACAGATGTACAGATTCATCAAAGCGCAATTCGTCATCAACGGTGAAAAGCAGAATGCCTCGTGAGAGAATTTGTAACAAGAAAATAAAAATTAAAGAACGAAAGAACGGGAGGGATGAAAAGGCCGGATCAATGCCAGCCACAATGACCGGCTCATCCAGTCCACGCGTCAGAACTATCATGACTACCTGTCGTACTCATAAGCTTGAGGAGCCCGTCCACCGCGTCCCCTCTTTGAGAAGGTGATAAATCGGTTTGCTTCTCAGATTCGTCCTGCCGCCTTGGTTCCTCACTCACTTCACGGGCTCGCCTGTCACGGATGACAGTTGCCGGTGGGCTGCTCAGTTGCATTGGAGATCCAAACGTGCGAGGTGGGGTGCGTTGAGACTTCTTTACACAAGAAGAATCATCCAGCGTGGAAGGATGAGCAGGGAGGTCCGGGGTGCTTTGGAAAGGCGTAGAGCTCATGTGCGTTGTACCGACGCGGGGAGTACGGAATTGAGAAGGTGTAGTAACTTTTCGGAAAGAGGTGGAGGGTGTTGAAAGACTGGAAAGAGAGATCCGAGGGCATTTGCGGCTATGTGCTTCTAATTCGGATACTCGACGATCGAAATGGTGGCTAGTCACATTACGCATGGCCGTTTGTAGGGTGTTTCGGAGAAGTATCGCTTTCTGGTGGAAGAGAATATACGTATATAGTCAGTCAAATGAGCCGCGGCAACTTCTAATAAATATTTAACCTCGCACAATAATTTTGACTAACCTCTTGAATAAACATTTTACGCGCGTCTGTATCTTCCGGGATGGATCTTGTTTCTTGCTCGAGGCTCTGAGACGCGTTTTGGGATCTTTGTGTTTCCATCTGATCTTCGGCTGTTTCGTCGCGTTTGGAGTCGGAGGTTGGCGTTGAATCGACCACATTGGGGACTTGTTCGGGCTATTATAAGAGGTTTTGTTAGTCAATTGGCCGGTTATGTCTATGTATGATCATCGCCGATTGACATAGAACGACAAACCTCGTGAATGCTCTGTTTGATAGTGGACTGGGAACTTGAATCTTGCCCGCGTCCAGTGTTGACTTCAACCTCCTCTACCTGATCTCTAGTCCGTTTCTGGCCTGCAAATATGGGGGATGGCAGTAGCTTTTTGGGAGAAATATTTGTAAACAGTGTTCGCTTAGTAGGTGTGCCGGCGACCGAAAGTGACTGTTTGTTCTGATGAGCCGGTGATAGGCACGTGTTGGTGTCTTTTTCGCCAAGAATGCGGCGACCGTCTTTAATCGGACTGAAAGGCATTGTTGTAGACTGCATTTCGAGGTGTTTGAAGGTTCAATTGAGGTCGGAGGAGAGAGTTGGGGACCAGAAAGACAGAAAGACACACGACGTGGCGGGGGAAGTGGGCTCGGGATCGGGACCGTCCACGCGCGAATCAACACAAACAATCGATATTCAAGAGACAAAGGGAGAAATGATGATGACAGGAAATGGAAATCAAAAAAGGAAAAGAAAAAGAGGTGAATCTTAAACGAGCAAGAGTGCTGAGCAAGAGGAAAAGAAAAAAAAACGGGCGCGTCAATCGCGTATAGAACCCCCCGATTACTAGCTTTGTATAGAGCACGGACGTGGGCTCCACAGCGTGTGGTCGTGTTGAGCACGCGTCCACGGGTTGCGCGAGGTGATAAGCTGTGAATTATGAGTTATAAACTAGATCTGTCTTTCAGGTAATAGATGGTTATCACAGTCAATCTTACATTATATTCCTTGAAGAAGAAAATAGTGCTAATATCAGAGATATCTTGTCGTATAATCAACGGGCGTTAAACGAAATGATTTAGATACCCCATGTACTATGTACTACACAGTATATTGCCGCCAACATATTTATGGCCTTTTATACAAGTAGTTGAACTCAAACTTCCCAGGGGTGCCTTTCTTTCTGATTTTGAATTTGTCCTTTTTTTTAAAAAAAAAAAAATTAAAAAAAAAAATTCGTACGTCTCATTCTTGAAATCACTGATTCAATTGGTGCGCCGCCCATCACGCGTCGGGTCTGGAATTCCTTACAAGCACCTGCTGCGCAGCGCAGCAGTGTATAATCTCGAATTCGGAGATTTAATTTGAAGATGTACCATGGTTCAGAATCATACCTTTGTGCTAGCTCTAGTAAATCAGTGCGCTGTGCCTGAGTAGTATGTGGATAGGTCATATTTAACTAGGTAGTAGATACTATCTCGGTGCCATATTAATATATTCTACAGGGCGTGACCGTGGACTATTACTACTATGTAAAACTAATCAATGCTAGTATACCCAGCAATATACTTAAACATTACAGCTGGAAATAAGAAATACCCCAATAGACCCGAGTGTATAAACCAGCTTCTTAAATTATATGTAGATTCTGTATGTTCACAGTATGAGAGTATCACATCTCCGCATGACATCATCGACCAAAGAGAACAGCACAAACCCCCAGGTCGGCACTGCAGTAGCTCACACTTAATTCATCGGTTCAGTCCAATAGAGACCCTGTTATCCTCTGGTAGATCCTAGTAAAATATTGGGAAAAGCCCTGAAAATACCCAAAGTCCGCAGAGAAGTCCCAGCTGAGCCCCGATTTTCTTCCCCGCATTTCCAGTTGATCAAGTCCGCATTCCCGGAACTCCCCCTTGGCTTTCCAACCTGATCTTCGTCACTTCCCAAGTTGCTTTGGGTTTTCTGGTGAATTTACCCAAAAAGAAAGATCAAGATCTCGGTTTTCACTATCATTCCTTATTGAGCTGCACAACCAGAATGCGACTTCCCCTCGCAATCCTGGCTGCGGCCGTTACACAGGCGGCTGTGAGCACGGCCTCCTCCTTGACACCGCCGGTACTCCCGTTAATTGTGCGAAATCCCTATCTGAGCACATGGTTGGGCGATGCTCGAGAGGCGCCCTGGTCAAAATGGCCTATGTTCTATACCGGCGAGGAAGTTGGCCTCTCGTTGATGGCTCATGTCCCGAGTCAGGGAGCTGTCTATCCTCTGCTTGGTAAACCACAGGACTCCTTGCCCTCCGATCAAGTACAATTCCCAGAATACTTGGGTAACAACTATGATGCTTCTACAACAAATCTCACCTATCGAATTGATACTGGCTCGTCTAACCCCCTGGATATCACGGTCTCTTTCCTCTCGCCAATCACCCCCTCGTCGACTCTGCGACAGTCGATCCCAGCCTCCTACATCACTATCGATGTGCATGGGGAGACGGACGTCAACATTTATATGGACATTGATGCCCGCTGGGTCAGTGGTGACCATGGAAGTCGAGTCAACTGGCAGTGGGATACTGTGGATGTCAAAGACAAGAAAAGCAAGAAGCCCACACTTCAACGTTGGCAAGTTCGAAGAGAACAAGAGTTACATTTGTCGGAAATCCGTGATCGTGCTGAATGGGGTACTCTGCATTTTACTGGCCCAGCTGTAAGTGAAATAAGATATCAAGCAAATTTTCAGAAGCTCGATGACGCTAACATTCTGAATAGACTGCCCAATATCAATCCGGAGAGGCAGCAAAGGTTCGTCGAAGTTTCGCAAAGACCGGCTCCTTGAACAACGAGAACGACGAGGATTTCCGTGCTATTGGTGATCGATCGCCTGTCTTTTCATTCTCCAAATCGTTCAACTTGGGTCGATCCTCCAGACAGAGCTCGGATAGTGTTACCTTCACCCTTGCTTTGATCCAAGTCCCCGTCGTGCAGTATGCAGCGGCCCGCGGTCTTACCCTAATGCGTCCCCTGTGGGAGTCTTGGTTCCCCACCACAGAGGAACTACTGACTTTCCACTATAATGACCATGCCGTGGCCGGTTCTTTGGCATCCAACTACTCGACTCAATTGGCCAAAGATGCTTACCTATCGGGTGCCGAAGATTATGTTGACATTGTCGCTCTCTCGGCCCGCCAGGTTATGGGCGCCACCACTTTTTCGGGAACCCCCGAGAATCCAATCCTCTTCCTCAAGGAGATTTCCTCTAATGGAAACTTCCAAACCATTGATGTCATCTTCCCAGCATTCCCATTCTTCTTGTATACGAACCCGCGTTGGTTGGCGTACCTCCTGGAGCCGTTGATCGAGCATATGCTCAGCGGACAATATCCCAACACCTATGCCATGCACGATTTGGGTACCCACTTCCCCAACGCTACTGGCCATCCCGATGGAAATGACGAGTATATGCCTGTGGAAGAGTGTGGAAATATCCTGATCATGGGCTTGGCCATTGCCAATTCCCTTCAGTATGAGGACTCGTCTACTGCCTCCTCTATCTGGTCCACATTAGGCTCGCCGTCTTGGTCGGCATCTAGCGATTCGAACTCGATCTTCCCTCTGACGGATCTTCAGACATTCTCCGGAATCGCTCATCAGGACGGCAAATGGGGTGGTGGAATCCAGGGTGAACATCTTGCGAAGAAATGGGTGCAGCGAAGCTACACTCTCTGGAAGCAGTGGACTGGTTATCTGGTGGAGTTCTCTCTGGAGCCCGCTAACCAGCGTAAGTTTCATACCTATTCTTGATGGATGTTTTCCATGTGCAAAGTACTAACGTAGATGTAAGTGTCCACCGATGATTTTGCTGGATGGTTGGCTTTGCAAACAAACCTTGCCCTCAAGGGCATCGTGGGTATCAATGCCATGAGCAAACTTGCCGAGTTGACCGGTCACGATGAAGATGCCAAACGATTCAAGGTATGTTATAATCACTTCCAATAGATAAATACATCAAAGGTACTCTAACTCACCGAAACCAGGAAACCGCCGACGAATACGTCACCAAATGGGAAGAATATGGTATGTCCCGCGACAAGTCACACGCCAAACTCGCATACGATTGGTATGGTTCCTGGACAACCATCTACAATCTCTACGCCGACGCTCAGCTCTGCTTCCATCTGGAAGGAACAAATCTATCCTCCAAAGAATCCGCCGGTTTCGTCCCCCGACACATCTACCAAAAGCAGTCGATCTGGTACCACTACGTCCGCCAGAAATACGGACTTCCCCTCGACAGTCGACACTTATACACTAAAACAGACTGGGAATTCTTCTCTATGGCCGTAGCTTCGAAGCCCGTTCGCGCGGAGATCTTGGAATCCGTTGCACGATGGGTCAATGAGACTGTCACGGACCGACCATTCACCGATCTTCACAAGACTGAAGGCGATGGAAATTTCCCTGGACCGAACTTCTTTGCTCGACCTGTTATTGGAGGTCATTTTGCATTTTTGGCATTGGAACGCGCATGTGGTGGGAAGGCTATGGAGGGCTTGTCTTTCCTGGATGATATTGATGAGGATACGATGAAGGAGTGGTCTGCCACTGCTGAAGCTGCAGTCAAGGACTCACAATTGTGGAGACATGGTTCTGGAGAGCTGTAAATGGTATCTATAGGGTATCATCGATTGAAATGATTCGAGCTTCGGCGTGTGATCCGTTCAATCCCACCCCGCGTGAACGTAAATAGCTTTTGTTCCACTCTTGCTGAAGTTGATGATGCACGAATGTTCGAACCAACAAATACGTTCATAGATACTTTGGATGAAATGTGCCTGGTTCTTTCAATGACATCTGCACCATCACAACATCTTCGTTGCTGGTTTAGATTCAAATCGTAATTGAATTCTGTTCTTCAGTAGCCGTTCTTCTAAAGCAGTATTGGTATGAAGTAAATTGTATGCAAGTATTGGGATAGAGAACAGCCATTGTACAAATTGCCGATCTATAGTGGGGAACAGAATATGCTTCTCTATGACAAGATTGACATCAGTACACTACTAATCTACGACTGCAAGTCCTATTCAGATGAAGGATTTCATTGCGTTCCTAAATTTTTATGACGTTTGGATCGAATCAAATTACATGGGCCCGTTGAATTTCAGTTCATCCAATTCACGTTTGCACACGTCCACATCCGATAAAACATGTTAAGCACAAGTTCACACATAAGACCCCAACAACCGATCAAGGCGAAGAAGTCCTGACTAATTTTTGAAAAAAAAGATAAAAGGCGAGAGATTCCCACTTAAAAAAAGATCAATTCTCTCCTCCAAACCCGAATCCCATGGAAAATAGACGTTTCAGGAAATAAATCCCCGCTGCTATCATAATCATCATCTCATAACGACACAGCGGGTGAGAAAAGAGAAGGGAGGGAAAGAAGAGATGTGCGCAGGGGCCGGAACGAGAGCACGCTGTCTGGGGCAACAGTCACCCGGTTCATGGCCGCATTTGTGGTGAGTGTATTTAAGCGCCCAGGCTGGGGAAGTTCTTCTCGTCGACGGTAGGACCAGCGGGGGCACGGCCACCACGGGGAGCACCGCCGCGGGGGGGCACCACCACGCTGACCACCGCGAGGAGCGCGGTCACCACGGGGAGCACGGTCACCGCGAGGAGCACGGTCACCACGGGGAGCGCGGTCACCACCGCGGCCACCACGAGGGCCGTTGGAGGGGCGGGGCTGCTCGACGTAACGGAGGTCGACCTCAAGGAAGTTCTTCTCCTTGCGCTGCTTCTGGCGCTGGGACTTCTCGGTGGAGCCGGAGATGTACTCCTCCTCACCCTCGTGGGAAAGCTCCTTAGCAGCATCCCACTTCTTGTCACCCTTGCTGCCCTCGTTGGCAGAGCGGACGGGCTTAGCAGCAAGGCTGGCCTTGGCGGCCTTCTCGGCAAGGTAGGACTCGTAGGAGACAGACTTGTCGGCCTCCTCGGCCTCCTCGGCGGGAGTCTGGGGCTCGTTCTCGTCGGCCTGAGCGATCTTCTCGCCGGCACGCTCGTCATCCCAGGTCTTCTCGCCGCCCTCAGCACCCCAGCCCTGCTGGACCTGCTTGCGGGTGTCACTGCAGAAGGAACGGGTCAGTTTTGATACTCTTTTCGATCAAGCATTGTCACGGGGACAATATCTTCTTCAGATCATGCAATGATCGTGCAGTCGTTGGGTGGAGAATTGCTTACGTCTGGCCAGTGCGGGACTGACGGTCACCACGGCCACCACCGCGGCGCTCACCACGGCGGGTGGGCTGCTCAGCCTCATCAGTGGGCTTGGAGCGGTTGTTCTGACGACCGGCGTTACGGTCACGGAAAGCTGTTTCACCCGAATATTTCAGCTCCAGGTCTTCCAATGCAAATTCTCGATCCTCAATTGATCACATACCAGCATCGTTACCGGCGGTCACACGGCCACCGCGGCGGTTGTTGTTCTCGCGGGGCTGAGTGGCGGGAGCCTCCTTGGGGGCATCACGCTTGCCATGGCGGGCAGCCGGTCGGTCGACGGCCCGGGCGGGGGGCGCAGGGGGTCTGTTAGGGTCGAGCTCCGGGTCGTTGCCTGTAGAAGGATTGAAAAGAAAATGATTAGTTGAAGGTACTCATTTTCGCGTGATTAAAGAATTGGTGGTGATGTCGGTAGTCGCCGGAAGCGATTTGTGTGCGGGCGATTGAAAATGGCCCCTCCAAACGAGGAAAGCAGAAATGTGAGGAGAGTTCTGGTGGGAGAGGATGGAATTACCGAGGAGCTCGTAAAGGTTCTGCATAGAGAAGAAGAGGCGATGTTAGTTATCCCGCCAGGCATGATTTATAGCCCAATTGCTCCGGAGTGAATGAGCTTCGCTGCTTCGTTCTATCAGCGTACCTTGGACCGGATGGCTTCCGCCATGACGCCTGCTTGCGGAGTCCTTCCGACTGGGAAGGCACTCGACGATCGCGAAGAGGATAGGGAGGGGGCACAAGGCAGAACCTCAACAGATCCGGCCTTTCAAATGGAGTATCGATATCGCTATCGTTGGGGATGCGAAGGAGGAGGGAAGAAGGGAGTTTGTGGTGCAGCACGAATCCGGTTAGGCGCGATTTACTAAGCGAATCAGGCTAGGGCTTAGGGTATCATGGCGTCACTGCTAGCATCATCGATTAGCCCAGTATTATACTAACTATACTCATTACAATTGAATCAATTCTTTTCTTTTCAAGTTTATCTCTCCATTTATACTGATTTATGCATTGTTTAAATGAAAAAAAAAATCCTTGAGTGATAGACTATACATGTTCTACCTGGTATCAAGATGGTGGCGGTAAATTGAGATATCAAAAAATAATGAACGCCCGGCAATGCTTAGAAGACTTTTAGCAACATGGAATCCAATTCCCTAGTCGTCGCTTTGCATTTTTTCCCCCTTGAACTTTCTCCCCTAACTTCTCGGATTATTCTGTTCGTAGTTGAAAGGTGTTGGGAAATGCATGCTGGCACTGAGTCCGAATGGATCAGTATCCAGCATTGGTTCATACTGTCCCAGCAGATGGTTTGCATGTCCGAAATCTCCGGCCGATGGCTCTCCACCAGAAGATGGGTTGAACCCAGGTAGGTTGTGAGAACCCGAGGCAACTGATTGAGGTGTGAATCCCGGGACAAATGAATTATGCATAGATCCATCTTGGTCCTCATCGACCATATCTGCTTGGGCATCATATTCTTGTTCTATTACAATTAGCAATGTTATACGATAGAAAATATAAGGACTATAACACACCGAGTTGATCATAGTGCTTTTGGAATGGCGATGGATAGTAAGCCGCAGATACTCGTCCACCAGCCCCAGGCCTCCGTGGCTTAGGATCTGAAGGATCAGTCTGGGGCATACTGATAGCCGGTGGTGAGGTCTGATTGTTGAAAGTCCGCGGTTGCGGCAACAGCTGCGGGCGACCGGCTTGGGGTTCTACACCGACAGGGACATGCCGCCTTGAAATCCAAAGCCAGGTGACTTTGCATGCGATGGCGAGGAGACGTGAGAAGTGGGAGTAGCTTGAAACTGCGGCGAAGATACCCCATAGGCGCCCTCACGCTGCGATATGCCAAACGCATCGGGCTTAGAGGCGAGACCAGAGGGATGTCTCTGTACCGTACGAGGTCCCGGAGGTGCTGGCGCCGACTTGGGGGGGCATGGGATTTGAAGCCGGTTTAGCTACAGCCCCTGGGGCGCCAGTTTTCAGGCGTAACTCGGCCTGAACATCGATCCCCTTCTCAAGTAAGATGCGCTCGAGGAGAGAATTCTTGTAGCGCAACATCAAGCATTCGTCCGCAGCACTCCGGTGACTCTGCTGGAGACTCTGCAATTGTTCTTCATTGCGCTTGATGGTCGTTTCAAGTTGGCGGATATATTCGGTACGGCGTTCCCGAAAGGCAGCCTGTGCTTGTCTGTTACGCTGCTTGCGTTCTTCAGAGGTAGCATAGATCTGATAAGACAAAAGAGAAGAAGAAAAAAAGCAAATTAGTCAGGCCCAAAAGAAATTTGATAGTCAAAAATGGGGGTTTTGGTGGTGATAGGAATGCGGGGCCCCGGATTTGTTGCATCAAAAGATGCAAGATAGGGAAAAAAATTTGATGTGTTACGTACAGGTTTCCGACCACCTTTTCTCTTCTGAGTCTGCGCCGCCTCTTGATTTAAAGGCTCAGCCTCAGCATCCGGTGTTGAGACATTCGAACTGATTTCACCATCTGGTAATGGCTCTGACTTGGGCACGACCGGATCCATGACCATGTCATTTTGTTCGGGGTGGGAGGTCTCGACCATAGAGACCATTGGAAAGATGATCTCGCGGATCTATCTACTTGGGATCTTAATCGGACCTCACTCCCTGATAATCTCTCCCCCTCTCTTTTCCTTTTGAGGGGAAATCACTATTCCTACTGTCCTGTCTTCACACTCTCTTTCTCTGTCTAAAATGCCCTCCGCCCGGGGGGTATATCAAGATGATAATCCCGAACCGCGCGAACTTGGGGTGGGAAGAGGGGGGGTAGACTTAAAGAGAAGAATAGACGGAACAGACGCAGGAACCGCGCGGCTAGAACAGATCGGAGGGGACGTGCGAGCAATGGACGATGAGTGACATAAAAAAAATTGGATTAGGAGAAAAGAAGAGTCAGAAAAATCGAGATAAACGGGGGGAAACTGGGGGAGGATGGGAAGTTGTGAGGTAAAGCGATTGACTAAACGAATAATAACTATTGTCCACCGCGGGCTCCAGAGAGGGGCTCGCCTAGGGGACTTTCGCGTTTTGCCTTTTCTTGTCTGGGTTTTGTTTTTTTTTTTTCCTTTCCTTTTTTCCCTTGGTTTTTACTGTTGGGTCTTGGGTCTGTTCTGTCTTCTTTCTTTTTAAAATTCAATTCTCTTATAAACTTCCTCTTTAGACCAATTCCTTTCACCACAGACACTATTTTACTTCCACAACCCCCTTGAAATCTTCTTTCTATTTGCTTCCAGAAAAATTTTCACCCTCCACTTCCAGCGGAAAAGGGCAAGTTGGACGGGCACGGGTCCACTAGGATTGGAATGGTTGGTAGCCACGTTCGTCAGATCGTCACATCGTACGAGGGAAGCGAGTTGCTTGGAAGGAAAAACCCTGTGTCCGCGGACAAAGACCGGCGCGATTGGTTCTGGACACGAGGAGTTCCAACGAAGAGAGGAGTTGGAGACGACTCCAACGCCGAATAGCCGATACCGGGGCGAATTGGAGATACTATGACAGTACAGTTCACTCAATACATTACAGCAGAATCGTAGAACTTCAATGATTAATGGCTGGCTTTACGTACTGTATACAGTACCATACAGTACCATAAATACTCATTCCAGACCCAGTCCTAACGGTACTGTGGCCTCCGCCTTGCTGGTTCTGCTCACCGCGGGGTGTCAGGGGCGCTACCACAAAAGTATGCCCACTTGCATGTCAAAGACTACCAACTAACTATTGCCTGACTGCCAGCGTTGATTCCCACAGGTTAATGCCATGCCATGCCAATATCCCACATTGCTTTTTGTCTGCTTTCGCACATGACCTTGTCACGCGGCGAGCGAATGATGCAATTTTGCCTTGTGCGGGGGTGCTTACATAGTACATAGAGATGGGATGCGTGAGACTAGGCCCATCGAGATCGGCTCTACAAAGTAGTTCGTCAGTAGCATAGTTTAGAGGCGGTGTTTCGTACCAAAGTACTGTATCTAATTCACGGTTGGAAATTGTATACCTGTGATTCCTGTAAACAAATTGATTTATACTGGAATCACTACCCGGTAGCAGCATATTCATATAGTAAAGTACACATAGTTGTAGCACAATAATACAGTACACATAATGCACTACAAGAATCCTCGGCGATCGGCATTTCGGTTCCCCGCCAAATTCGCCGTGTCACATGCCCTCAACCTGGCTGAGCTGTACGAAATTACACCACAACGCATCAAACGTGTTTCCGAACCTTTCGCCTACAGCATTCACTCGACGAATCCCTCTCTGCAAAATCCCATAATGGCGACCCCATCTGGCTCCGGCGACAAGGATTCCACCCCCGCGACCACTGCGGCACCTCCCTCCGGAACCCCGCAAAACCAATCGACTGCGACACCAAGGGATGACGATGAGGATTCGGACTTTGATGAGCTAGATGGTAGGTTCGCCTGCACATCATCTCCTCCCTGATGAACCACCGGCATCATGCTGACACCCCCGCAATAGATGTCCTAGACGATTTCTCCAAACCCAAGTCCCAGCCCGCTCCGCCTACAGCCCCGGCCGACTCAACCGGCTCCGGGGCGGCTCCGGCAGAATTCGACGAAGATGCTTTCCTAAAACAGTTGGAGAAGGATATGGCGAACATGATGGGGGGTGCAGGAGCTGCGCCGGGGGTAGCCGCTGGAGCTGGACCAGCGAATGCTTCAGCTGATGGAGCGGACTTTCAAAATTTCCAACATTCTATAGACGAGGGCGCCGATGCCTTTGCGAAAAAGCTCGAGGAAAGCGGAATCCCACCTGGGGATTTCCTCAAGCAACTCCTCGCCGATGTGATGGCCGAGGAGGGTGGTAGCGGTGCTGGTGCGAATGCTGCCGCTGAGTTGAGCGGTGCTAACGCAACACCCGCCCCTGCCGCATCTTCAACATCAGGGAACAATTCTGAACAGCCTGCCGAATCCTTCAATGAAGCTATTCAACGGACCATGGAGCGGATGAAAGACTCTGGGAACCGCGCTACGGAGGCTGCATCTACAGATGACGGTCTATCAGATGATATGCTAGCTCAACTTCTCAAGGCGGTTGAAGCTGGCGCCTCTGGTGGAGGTGAGGACGGCGACCTCACAAAGATGTTTATGGGAATGATGGAACAGCTCTCGAACAAGGAGATGCTTTATGAACCAATGAAGGAATTGGATGGTAAATTTGGTCCCTGGATCGAGAAGAACAAGGCCGATAATAAGGTTTCTGCGGAGGACATGGAGCGTTATGAGAAGCAAGCACGGATTGTCAATCAGATTGTGACGAAGTTTGAAGAGAATGGGTATTCGGACGAGGATCCGAAATGTCGCGAGTATGTTTGGGAGCGCATGCAAGAGGTAAGATTGAACCTGGTTCACTCTGTTGTCGAAGTCATGGTAGATCAAAAGATGCTGATTATATTTCCCAGATGCAAGCCGCTGGGAGCCCACCTGAGGAACTCATCTCTAATCCCCTCATGGGTGAAATGGGCGGCGCAGCTGCAGGTGCAATGCCTGAGGGAATGCCCGATTGCCCGCAACAATAAAATGAAACATGATAATAGACTTGTTGCTACTGATCGGCTTGCTTTGTACTGTACATATACGCAATTGCGTCGATACCCAATTCACTCGATACATCATTTGTGCTCTAGAGCGTCATCTCTGGCCTGTACCAAAATCCCACTATAATAAAAAGGGCAACACGAATTGTTGAGAATGAACCCTGAGATCGTCTGTCATAGAATAGTAGTTCGACGAAGACGGTTACCCTTCGTCGTGTAGTAGTCTTACCTGTGTTTGCCGCTTATGCCGTACAGAACCTTCAGTTTCTTAAAGAGAACATTCATTATGATGAACTAGTTAATGTTATATTTGTAATTGAATATGGTGATTAATTCTATTGACTATTCTACTAAGCACTTTTGTCCACATGTACATACTAGATGCCCAAAGCAGCATCCTCCTACACGAATCCATATACACAGGCAAATCCACGCTCACAAAAAGACCAAAACCAAGCTATCCACACAATAACAAAGCCCATAAGCAAGTAACAGCCACCAAAAAAAAACAAACGCTATCTATGCAATCCCGCTAAAAACAGAAAATGGATACAAGCCCAGATACCAGAATAACTTACGACATATCCATATCCTGTGATTGAGCAGGATCAGATAAAGACATAAAAATATCATCATAATCATCATCACTGAACGACGTATTTACTGGTCCCCGCGAACCATTCGCCTCCGCCTCCCGAAAAGCCGTCTCCATAGCCTCTTCCTGAGAAACGAATTCATCCAGAGCCTGTGTATCCGCTTCTTGCTCGGGGAGCATGTTATCTTCCTCATATTCGAAGCCCTGCATCATAGCATCGGCATCGACGTCACGCGCCATTGACTCCTCCCACTTGCGCTTATCGGCCATATGCTCTGCCATCATCATCTGTTCGCCGCGAGCCTCGAAGCGGCCTGAGTCGCGCTCATTCTTGACGCGATTGAGGAACATCTTGCGGGTCTTTGAGCGGGAGAGCGACGTGGTTGTTTTCATTGGGTTGGCGATTTGAGAGGAGTAGCGATCTGCGTATTTGGGTCTGTTGGAAGGGGATGGAGAGGTTGGTGACATTAGGGTTGAGGGTTGGAAGATAGATTTTGAGGGCGGACTGAAGAGATTTGAGGGTTCATTTTGGCTTTGCTGGGTCTGGACCTGGGCATGAGGTTGAGATTGAGACTGGTCACCATTGATGGAGAAAGCTGGGAATCGGACGGGAGAGAATTGGTTCTCATCCATGCCGGGTTTCGAGGGGCTCATGGTCCATGGAGGCGTGGCGATGTTGGCGTTGCGTTGGCCTAGGGGGGGAAGGTCGTACCGGTGTATAATGGCCGATTTGCCGGTAAGGCGTGGATGGCGAGGTTGGATTAGGGTGTGTCACGAACATGTTGGAGGTTGGTTCGATGAAGAGAAGTTGGGACAGAGTGGGTTCCGTGGTTCGGATGTGGAAGTCCGTTGTAGTTTTGCCTGATCCGGGGTATATGGTATATGGGACAAGATGAGAGATCAGTCCAAAGGAGTTTTTCGAGTGATTTCAGGTGACTTCGTTCTAGATTTCTGGGGAAAGGGGTTTCTTTTTGAATGGGGAGCGAGGCTGGTGAGGAAGTTGTCGATCATATCGTTGACTGCGCGACGCGCATTCCGCCACGTGAGGAGCGCGTCGCCGAGGAGGCGAGAATGGATCAACGGGCCCGGCAGAGGTTGACCAGTGATCTTCGCATTCTTGTTCTTTTAGCAGATACGGCAATTTCTTGATAGATTCAATTGACAGGGGGCATTTGCAATGATTAGAGAAAAAAAAAGAAATTGACTGATGGAGTTGTAGCTTTGCATTGGGCCTTTTTTTTTTTTACCTTGGTATCATGCTAAATAAAGTCAACGTCAATCTGTGCTGTATGTAGATTGTTTAGTCTGCAATTGTGACCCACGTGGAGAATGTACATCATTTCAAATCTCTGGAGCACTGTGGACCGATAGATCTTAGATTATAGATGTTCTGCGAAGGAAGTACTCAACTTCCCAACTTCGCCGTAGTAGAATACTAGTATAAAATAGTGGGCAACTACAAATGATAGTATGTGATAATTACTGAAAGAAACAAGAGGCATGATTCAATAAACTTTTCAATACAAGGCTAAAGTCAATGTACCCCGGCACTCTAGCTCATCTCAAAGGATGAGCCTTGAGAGACCGGGCGGATAGAGATATATTAAGTAACAAGATATATTTGAGGTGGAAACCCGGTAATAAAAACAGGGTAAGGAATCAGTCACGAGAAAACGGGGCAAACACTGAAGAAAACAGGTGCCATGGGGTAATTGTAAAACGCAAGATCGAAAAGTACGATCATAAGGAATGTCGAGGTTGCGGACGAGAACGCTCAAAAGGAGTGAGGAAAATGTCGGGTCTATATATGTCGCAAAGGAGTGTATGGGCAGTCGAAATATACCCGAAAGACGGCAATAAGAAAGAGGTGAAATCTGCAACCGAAAAGAATAAAGAACTGTGACCTTCGCCAACCCTGCCCAAAGCGCCCTGAAAAAAAAATTGCGTGATGATCGTACAGAAAAGAAGATTTTTACACTTCAAAAATGCGGGTCGTCATGAGCTGCATTTGCTTAAACTCAGCCGATCAGGCTTAGAAGTTCGATGCAGCGTTGACGGGACCAGGGTTGTGGTACTGGTCCAATGTACTCCTGAAGGGGGTGCCCTGGGAACCGGCGGCCGGGCTGGGAGCCTTCTCGCGGGGACCGGAGCCAACAGCAGTGCCACCCATCAGGTCATCATCTTCCTCATTGTACTGTCCGTTACGCTTCTTCTGGATACGCCAGATGACGACAGCCAGAACACCGATCACAATGGCACCACCAACACCGACAACAACGCCAATAATGATCTTCTTGTCAGAGTCGGAGACGCCGCTGCTGGACTTGTTGCTGCTATCGTCGCCGTTGAGCGAAGGAGAAGAGGTATCCTGGGCGGGGTTGGAAGTCGAGGTCATAACATGGGGCACAGTGGTACCGCTGACAGTTTGGTATGATGTGATGGTTTGCACAACAGGGGTTCTGGTGGTAGACGAAGAATCAGATGCGGAAGTGGATGAGCTGTCCTCACTGGAGGACGATGTAGGGTCATTGTTCTTGGATGAAGTCGTCTTCGAAGGAGTATCCTTGGTAGTCTCAGCAGCGCTGGAAGACGAGGAAGAGGTGGTGGGATCGGCCTTGGTACTTGTCGGGGCGTCTGATGAAGACGAAGAGGAAGAGGAAGAAGAGGAAGAAGAGGTTGTGGTCGGATCGGCCTTGGTAGTAGTTGGGTCGGCAGAGGTGGCAGGTTCAGATGATGAACTCGAAGAATCAGATGTAGCCGTGGGCACAAGATCAGTGACTGCCAGACTCTGAGACGCAACAGCAGTCAGAAGAAGGGCGTGAGCCAGGAACGAAAGTCGAACGAGACGCATGATGGGTGAAATGAATCTCAGAGATTCAGGAACAACAAAACGATCGTGAAAGGGTTAGGCGGTTAGAGTTGAAAAGAAACGAGAGTCGAGAGCGTAAATGGAAGAACGAAAGGCGTTGGAGGAAGAAGAGGAAGAAGGTGAGAAAGGGAGAACTCATCCTCCCAAGGCAGACTAAGCCAAAACAGGGAAGGACAACTCCACTTGGCCGTATTTTTCACTTTTTGCCAACTCCTCCTAGTTTCACCCCGTTGCATATCCACTTCAATTTTAGGCCACCACCGTTGCTCACTAGGGTTACAGGACAGCTCGATACTCCGTACAGAATATTCATCATCCAATGCTTTGCTTCTTTTATTTCAACTTCTGGTGATCCTCTCTGTATATAGTCAGGGCCCTGCATAGCACTCAACCCACTCATGACGGGAGGCCTCGCGTTTTCACTCGAGTTTTACTCCGTACACTACACTACACACACACTTCCCCATTTTTCCGGCGCCAATCGATCTACTCCACCAGAGCCATAATTAGTAACCCTAATTGATTGTTGATTGTCTTTGCATCAC
Source organism: Penicillium citrinum (assembly GCF_028827155.1). Lineage (NCBI taxonomy): Eukaryota > Fungi > Ascomycota > Eurotiomycetes > Eurotiales > Aspergillaceae > Penicillium > Penicillium citrinum. The sequence goes on from NW_026622688.1 coordinate 2,692,399, forward strand.
ATCTTTGGGTCGATCCTGGCCAGTGTGGGCGCTATCTCCGGCCCGAACAAAGTATTCAGTTTTCCAATACAGAGAGAACATAGTACATACAGTACGACAATGTGCTCCCCCTGCGTGGTGCTAACCAAATTATTCTCTTTGCCTCTCAAAAGGCAACTTCATCTTTGACCAACCAACCCCCTTTTACATAAAATCTCCTTACTGTCAGCCGACTGAGCCGGGACCTTCGGTGACTAGCCCTAACTGGGCCAATGTGGCGCCTCAATTGCACCAATTTTTTGCGCTGACAGATCAGCTTGACGTCTGCCCGAATCTCCGCCGTTTTTGACCAGGCTCAATACACAACAACAGAGGACTCCGTAAGCAGTCGAGATCCCATGATTGGGTCTGATGCCAGACTATTGACATGGCTGTACCGTTACAGTACCCATCCATTGTAAGCACTATGTAAACAAAGCAATCCATTAATTATCCGTCTAGTCCCGGCCCAAGAGTTCCAAGAAAGTCACCAGGTTCCCGGCACATGGGCGGTCCCTGAGCCATCCGGAACTTCTCGATATTGAATGCAGATTTTCTTATGATCTTTCGGCTTGATTAATGTATGCATAATCCATAAAGAAAAGGCTTTGTATACTTTGTACTCCGAAGTGCCTCAACATAGTACAGTGCAGTCAGTAATGGTGCCGCGCGGCTTTTATGTGATTCGCCCGCCATGCGCTCTTAGAACAGCCAATCTGAACTAGATGCTTCCTATCTATCCCTTTTGCCCACTTCCTGGGCAGCTTTTCAATATTTAGGGAAGTCATTGGGCCAAGTCTGTCTGTTCTCACTTCAAATCCCAGTCGCACGGGGCAACAACACAGCCTGGGAAAAGCGGGTGGAACAGGACGCCTTTTGATCTTCGGACTTCAAATCATGGATCCATCTCATAAACGTGATGATGCATCCCATACGGAGCCCGTGTTTCGATTGATCAAGAAAAAAAAGAACGTGGAAAATACATGAACAAGAGCCAAAGATAACTTGGAAAGAGCGAACAAGAAAAAATAAAAAAAGCAAATGCCAATTATAAGTATTTTGTGGGTATCATCCGGTCAGAACAGAAAAAACAATTGCAAGTAACAAAACGCGTCCACCTCCTCAACTAGAGTTTATTGGGTGGCTTGCCCTTCATCTGATCTTTGATCTCTTCCTTGAAGTAATCGACGAACTTCTTCAAGCCAAGACCTATGAGACACCCAAGGTTAGCGCATTTCCACCATAGATTGAGATTCCATCTATGGAGTTCCCTGGTATCTTACCCTGTCCGTCATCGAGCGAGGTACGTGATGGTTCTGGCGGAATACCATGGCGAACTTGCTGGACACGCTGATGGACTTTTCCGACTATCTGATGGAAGACAGGGCTTCGTAGGAGCTGCGAGATTGAGCTCGGGTTAGTATATACAGGTCCGCAACCAATGGAGACTCGAACATACTCTGGCAGTCATCCAGACCTATGTCTATTAGCAAAATCTCATCGATGAAGTGGTTGAAAATGTCCATTCAAATGCCCACTCACCTCGAGCTGCCGCAGAAAGAGGAAGTACACCATGGCTAATCTTCCTAGTCTCGTGGAAATGTGAGGAGGCGAAAACGAGGACATTCGCTTTCTCAAGCGGAGGAGCTCTTAGTAAGCCCCGCACCGCCTTGTCATTTTGACTCCCCCAGACAATTCACGAATAGTTCACTTCTTTATTTCTTTTCTAGAGAAGAGAAGAAAAAAAAGACTCAACGACACGCCTGGCCAGCCATGATTGCGTGACTGGTGCAATCTCACGACATCATTTGTTCGCGATGGCGAGTCTCAAAGCTCTGCAGTTACCAGCTTCGATTACACTTCGCTCGAGAATTCCACAGCCCCTCTACCGATCATGACAAAAGGTTGTTATACCTGTCGCCGCCGTCGCATCATTTGCGACAATGGTCAGCCAACTTGTAGGAAATGTCGAGATGCGGGGAAAGAATGTCTAGGCTACCAAAAGCCTTTAGTATGGGTTAAAGGTGGCGTGGCCAGTCGAGGGAAAATGATGGGCCGCTCTTTCGATGATGTGAGCAAATCTAAAGGCGATACCGACCCCCAACCTGCTATCGAGTCCGATGATACTGCGCAACAGAACACTTTTGGATTCAGTTCCTTCTCAATAGCGAACCTTCCCTCTGATAATGAGTCACAAAGCTCCGGGACACAGTCGAGTCCGGAGGCCGATACCTGGAACCTAGACACAATAGGAAGCGCTATGCTGGAACCCGCGGAAGGAAACATACCATCGGACTTGGGGCTATCAGAGAATACAGATACGGCTCTAGTACAGATTCCTCGCGGCACGCCTGCGGAGTACGTTCCAGCGCCTTGGGGTTTGGTAGATCCGCTGTTCAAAGATCTTTCACGGACCTCGCGGTTTTACCTGCATCACTACAATCAATACATGGCAGAGGATTTTGTGGTATATGCGGGATCTCAGAATGCGTGGCGAGAGATCATTTCTTTAGTTGGCGACTCGCCTCTTCTTGCGCATGCACTATCCTCGATGGGAGCTCTTCATTATTCGCTCACGACGACCACGGAATCGTCCACTATGCCTTGGTCGAAACAAAATTTGCTAACTCCCGATACTCAATTGACACCCGAAGATATTGAAAACTTCATATCTCCAACTGGGGCTAAACGGGTACCGTCGAAGGCATTTCAGCATTTTTTGGAATTTAAGCAGCGAACGCTCAGCCAGCTATCTAAAGATCTCTCGAACCCTCTCGCCCAAAAGGATGATAGGACTCTAGCTGCAATTATTGTCCTGGCGCTTCTTGATTTATTCGAATCAGGTAGTGGTGCTTGGAGTTATCATATAGAGGGTGCAAAGAAGCTTCTAAGAGACCGACCGGAAGATGAATTGGGCCAGGGCATTATACGAGGGCTTGAATCATTTGCCGTGGATGGATGTTTAATGTGAGTCTGTTGTTATGTATACCATATTTCGGTCGCCAAAACTAACCAAAATAACAGCTTGGAGATTATGGGATCGACGCTGGCACGTCCAGGGGCTCTATCGAAACCCTTTTATTCAACATCCATGGGCCCGAACTTACTCAAACGACTTGAAGTAACCTCTTGGATAGGTTGTCCAGCCTACCTCCTTGAAGTGATATTCTTCGTACATACTCTCTGGTACCCAGACTCGGAAATCGCAGCTGCCATCCCTCGACCAACAGCCTTGCCCATGTCCATGCAACAAGGCAGGCCACTCACCTTGGAATCATACGTGGCTCTTCTCCAAGGAATTCGCAGTTTTGACCCAGTAGCTTGGGCCCACGAAATGCAACAATTCCATCCCCTGGTCGATGTCTCCCACCGCATCACCCTTGCCAGCTCCTATCAAGCCGCCGTATACCTCTACACTAGTCGCGTCCTTTCTCGATCTAGAGAGGGCTTTTCACCACCATGGACCGATCTCGGCGTCCCAGCTGACCATTCAGCTGTAGCCAACAATCTCGTCACCCAATTATGTTCTGTCCCTTCTTCCGATCCACACTTCAAATGTCTCATCTGGCCGACATTCATAGCAGGCGCCGAGTGCCGCCGGCCATCGCAGCGTGCACTCATTCTCGAAATGCTGGGTGCTATTTATCAATCCGTCACCAGCGTTAATGTCCGCAATGCGGCTTGGGTACTGAGGTTGATGTGGCAAAATAAAGATCAAAAGCGACCCGAGCGTAACACATTCATCGATTCTCAAGTAGGCGATTTTCCTATGGGAAACGCCGAGGATACTGAAGATGGCGACGATTCATTCGATTGGATCGATGAATTGGACGAATCTCGTCTTGACTGGCTCTTCATATAATACCTCCGCGTTGACCAATGCTTTTTCGCGTATGGCACGGGAATACTCTTCACTGTTACGAATTATGGTTATAATGTTTGTATATAATTTCAGCATATTACGCGGGGCTATGCTTTCTATAAAATTGAGACTGCATCTCCTGATTGTTCAGGCTCCTTCGAGTTCCAAGGTTTCGTTCAAACTGCATTAGTTTGATATTGTAATAATGTTCAAAAAAAAAATAAAAGGCGCACGACTCTACTATGTGCAGCAGACCGTCATATCTTAGCCCCTTAGCCGTAGCAGATAATAAAACTAGTACTGATACTAGTCTGACACTTGTCGATGATGGCTGCAAGGATTGGAACATTGTGGGTATCATGGAATTCCAAATGGACAACTTGAGCTTCAAATTGTGCCAATCTCCCGGACTGCTGGAAGACAAATACAAGTACAATTATTATGTAGTAGTAGTTAGTACACACCTGGACATACGATAGAAGGGAACCCGTGCCGGGAATCTGTGGATTTTTCTAGTACTAGCAAGGTAGTATATGCATAAGACCTATCTACCTAAAGTCGATTGAAAGAAAGAGCAGCACACTTGGAAATTGCCGGTGTAACAGAGATCCATTGACATGAGATCGGGTATATCAATTTTTCTTTGGTCCAGGCCCAAATGAGGATAAGGAAATCAAATTTATATAAAATATTGAGGTAAAGGAGGGAAATGCGGGTGGACACAGAAACATTCATAGTGAAAAAGGTGTCTGGCTAGTAGGCTGAATTGCAAGAGCCAATGATTTGAGCTAGTGGAACAGAAGAAGAGTGGACGAGGAGGAAAATAAAGGACAGAAAGGTGAGACAATGCGTAGAAAAGAAACGAAGGCAATGAACGGTATAGCGCTTATTCCAAATCCATCCTTGGGTATGACAGACACAAAAGAAGAAAAGGAGGAGAAGAAGGAAAAGGAAAAAAATAAGAAAAATGGCAATTGAAGAATTCGTAAGACAGTACTTTCTACCGCAAGTGGGCAGGTGAACCGGTATCTGAAAAGAAACAAGAGGTCAAAAGTCGCCAGATGTGGAAAGAAACAAGAGCCTCAATGAGGATCGCGACGATATGCTTCGGATCAAATCAGGGATATATAACAGCGAGAAAAGCGACGGGGGAAAGAAAGGAAGAGGAGACTGCAATGGACGCAATGAAAACAGGAAAGATATGAATACGCATGCTCCCTTCCAATTCTAAATGCAGAAACATAACCCAACACAAGAAAACACGCTCGTCACGATAAAATGCAAATGGTACGAGGATGCAGAGAAGGAGCCCGTCTTCGATGAGTAGAAGCGGGTTGGGGATGTAAGTGATAGGGGGTTTCGGTGTCCGTCATTTTGGATACGGGCTATATGCGCTGGACAGCAGCGCAAATCCGGGAGCCACCATTCGTTAAAGTCGCTCGAAGGACAGAGGTGTCGAGGTAGAAGTTTGGTGCTCAAGGCGATGGTCAGACGGTGGGCGCCGGAGGATTAAAAAACGGCAGCAAGGCCGTTTTTTGAATGGCGCCTGCTAAACCGCTTCTTCCCTTTAGTCGAATCAGAATCGGTTGCTTGGTTCTTCACTAGGTGATTGCGACCCGAGGAATGACCATGGCCGTGGCCGTGGCCGTGACTATGATTCGTATTTTCGCCCTGTAGGTCAGAGGTACGGTCGAGGGTGTTGGCGTGGCTGGAAAATCCAGAGGAAATATCACGGAAGGCATCGTCGGCAGAATAAGGACCAGAGCTCTGTTGTGCTAAAGCCATCTCCTTAGCCCGATCTAGAGCATCTAGCCACTCCTGTGCCGATAACGCAGTAGCTCCAATGTTACTTGAAGATGTTTTGGAGTCCTCAAAGACGAAATGTTTGTCCTTCTATAAAAGTGAGTTAGCATATAAACTCATTGAATGTTAAATGATAGGGAAATTTTAACATACCGTATCCACGACCCAAGTAGAATGCCCCTTGGCGTCAGTTGTGCTGCGATAGTGTGTTCCTGGTGCACAAAGAGGTATTTCAAGTTTCGATTTCTTCTCATCGCCGCCAGACGCAGCAAGGATGATACGCCCGGAGGAGGTGACCATGACCAAGCGATTGCGTTTTTTAGTTGCCGTTCCAGAAAAGAACCGCGAGAATCTTCCAGGCAATTCAACTTCGCCGCTACCGTTCTTCGATGTCGGGCTATGAGAAGCAGGCGAGGATGTCACCGTCATATTTCCTAATTTGAGGATGCGCTCATTGGATTTGCTGAGTACAGGGGACCATTCAATATCGAGTTGGCTTGGCGGAGGTAGTTCGGTGACTACACGAGGCAGTGCGCGAGAATTTTGGGTGGTAGCGTTAGATGGAACTGTCGAGATAGCAGGGGGGAAGTTATCGCCGCCTTCAGTGCCATTTAGCTTGATGGGTTCTCGTGGTGGCGGAACGTATGCTTTCAATCGCGGAGCTTTCTGGGTCCACAGTTCTGGACCCCATGAAATGCCTTCGAAGAATTCGTGATTCTTGATATGCTCGATCGGCAATCGTCGAGCAGGTTCGAGAACAAGTAAACGCTCAACTAGATCCCGAGCCACGGCAGGAAACCCAATGGGAAACTCGTAATCCAGGGCCACAATCTTCTGGAAGGTTTGATATTCGTTGCCGGCTTTGAAAGGGGGACGACCTGCGAGAAGTTGGTAGATAATGCAGCCAAATGCCCACAGATCACTGGCCTTGCAAGCATTCTTTTCGGTCAACAATTCCGGACTAACATATTCTGCAGTGCCGACAAAAGAGCTTGCACGTTCCTCTTCGGGGATGTCGCTTGAGTCGATAGGTATAGAGCTCGTGCTCTCATCCGGTCGTCGTGGTGTGCTCTTGAGGATCTTCGCCGTGCCAAAATCAGTGATTTTGACGTACATTTGGTGGTCCAAAAGAACATTCTCTGGCTTCAAATCCCGATGAATGACTCCTCGTTTGTGCATATAATCTATTGTATCAAGGATCTGCGCACCGTAAAACCTGGTACACTCTTCATCGAATGTTACCATTCGCTTGAGAACGCCCAGAAGCTCACCCCCTTTGCACAAATCCAAAACAAAATACAGTGATCGCTCATCCTGGAAAGTGTAATAGAGTCGCACGATACCTGGGTGATCGGTGAGGCGATTCAAGGTGTCTTTCTCAATATTGACATACTTGACCTTCTTCTCCTTGATAATGTGTCGCTTGTCGAGGATTTTGATCGCATATTCTTTCAAAGTTTGTCGATCCGTCGCGAACACAACCGTACTGTAGGAACCTTCTCCAAGAGTATTTCCAAATGAAAAATCCCGCACGCCTTTCTTGATGTAGCGCGCAACGGTCTTTCCGTTGGCATCGACCTCCTGTCTGACCGAGACCGCAGCTCCACGGTCCTGCCACTCCTCACTACTGACCGCTGGGCCATTCTCCATCTGATACGGTGTGCGAGACATCTGCGGCGTTACTCCAGCTCTGGCATGTGCTCGTGATGATTGTCGCATGACTGCTGGCCCATTGGCCGGAATCTGAGCTGTGCGGTATGAACGGTCGCTGTGAGAATTATCGCGCGCGGGGACACCGGCTTGAAGAGCTGAGTTTCCTCCGCGGGTATCTACCCGCGAGTGTTGAGTGGAGGTGGAGGAGGCGCCTGAGTCAGTTCTCATACGATATGAGTTGTCGCGAGGCATTATGGACGTAGCCGATCCATTTGTGAACACGGAGGAAAGGGGCCGATTCGGATTTGGGGGCGTGGATTGTGGTTGAGTTGAATAGGGCTGGTATGAACCCGACGAGGGCGGAGGGGCATCTGAATAGGGATTGATGGCTGATATACGGTTGTCGTTGGGCACTGGCGCTTCAACGGGGGCGGGAGGAAAAGGCGTTGTTTGCCGGTCATCGTTGGCTATGGGATTCTGTGGAGATGTTGATAGCGAGTTGTCCGGGAGTCCGGATGGATTGGAACCCATGTAACCAGTGGAGGCATCTTCGGACTGAAGAGGTGAATCATCTGGATTCGCAATCCTTAGCCCACCCAGAGACTGGGATAAACTGAGATCCCCATTCATGATGTTTGGGCGACCGATGGCAGAGGTTGGTAGATGAGGGGAGGGTTTGCGGAAGGAAAGGAGAAAAGGAGAATCGCCGGGAAACTAGCGTTAGCAGCAACAGCCAGAACCCGGAACGAAAACGAATAGAAATCAGTGATCAGGCTAAGAACGGAGGTGAAAGGCGAATCAACATGGTCGAATGAAGAAACAAAAATGATTTAGAAAAAGGAGAGAAAGTTGAGAGGGGGAGAGGAGGGGAGAGGAGAAGAGGAGAAGAGAAGAAAGAGAGAGGAGGGGGGGCCAGAAAGGATCAACAGGAGGCTCCGTCTTAGTAGACAACACAGAATCAGGCCTAGTGTTGAAGGGCGGGGGGGGCTGAGTAGAACATATATAGACTCAGTGATATACAATTAGAGACTTGTTCATAAACATATACTTAATTGTATGCTATATATACCTAGTTCAGGAGAAACCCAACTATACAATGTAGGTATATTGCATAGTTATGGAATAACTATGGACAGAGTATGTACATAGTAGAGAGAGTATGTAAGTCGTAGAAATATCAACTACAGTAACCACCACGGCTGACACTTCCCTCTTGATTTACCCGGTTGCGATCGAGATTGCAATACTCTCCCTGTCTCTGTGTGTGTGTGTGCTTCAACATGGATGGTCCCCGTTCGTCCGACTGTCTCATATTCTCACAGTAAATCATCATCCAGTCATCCGCGTGTATTCTCGTGCAACCATCTCGCGGCAAGTGAAGCCATAGCCATGGCTTTCATGACGAGGAGGCCTCCCTCCCTCATTTCCTGGAATGATGCTGAGATTCAGCTATATCTTCAGAGCATATTAATGCCTTCTTTGGTGGTGGATTTGAACAATTTGAACCTGAATGATCTAGATGAGAACGATTCCAACTCTGGTGATGCCAACGGTCATGATGACGGTGATAGCGCTTCCATGAGCTCCCATGACGAGACCCTCACAACCTCCGATACCTCAAAAAGAACATCATCCGAAGCTAAAATTGTTGTCTCTGGTCAAAAATCTACAAGTTCCTTCATGACATCCGTCGACACAAAGCCTTCGTTCCTTGCTTCCCCCAAGGGAATGGAATCGGCCCACCCAGCTCCCGACCCAAACAAACCCTCTTCCACCTCAAGTACCACTACCACTACTACGGTTCAAGATTTGCCGTCTTTACAATCCAATGGTCGAGATCGAGATTTGTCTAGTTTCAATATACCCCCACGACGTGTTGTATTTGCTATTGCCTCGGGAATAGTGGTCAGATACCTACTTCTCAGCCCTATAAACAAAAAGGTCAGTTAGTATTCCGGGAGAGGAAAAGTTATCTCCAGGTCTTCATATCCCTAATTGAAGAGCAGAAAAGAATCGGTATGGTATGCAGATTCATTCAATTGGGAAATCACAACTTTCCACTACGCAAAAGCCACGTCTTTCGCTCGGTGCCATTCCGGATATGACCATTGATACCGTCCCACTACGGGATCTAGCCTTAGCGTCAACAATGTCTTACGAGGCCGTTCTGGCTGCTACGATGGTCTCGCCATCCGCCGTAGCGGATCCTATTCGGGAATATGGCACTATCCGGTCTGACTTCGCGTTCATTGAGTCTAGTAAGGATCGAGATGGCGAATGAACCTACGACGGACGCAAACACGAAAACATCAATTATCTATTTAGATATTGTTTTACTACCGTTGTTTCGGACTTGCAGAAGTCCAATGATTGTTACTAATTATTGATATTTGAGCCCCTCATGAGTTGATGAAGCAAAGGGAGACAGACATCCGATTAGGATTCATGCAGTATACGATATTGAGATATGGACAGGAATAAGTTCCGGTTTTTACCAACAGCCATTGGCTAGTTTCAATTGTATTTTATTTGACCACCTTTTCTTTTCTTCTCTCAAATCCCCGTTTCCTTCTAGAAAGGCCAACGGCAGCATTGGAACTAGCCCAGGCTTTCAGGCTGAAACAAAGCCTGAACTAACTATAGTTCGTAGGCGGGGAGAAAAACACCGAACCAGTCGTCTTCCGTCCATAATTCGGCTGCCTTTGACCCCAACTGACGCGTCCTCTCCATTCAATAATAGCACATTCATTTCCCATATTCATGTCTGATGTTATATAAGTGATCACTTTTTGGCCATATTTACTAAATTTGATACTCCTAGCCGATGCTGCCGCGCGGGCTCAGTTTTGCCATTTCCCCTCTGCAGTTCGACATCTCTCAGTCCCTCTCCAAGCTTTGGATAGAACTTTGACCAACTTAGATCCACCGACAATTGAAATGAGATGATCATCAGTGACCCCGCACTAGTCACCACCGCTTCTTCTCTGCACAGCCAACAGAAGCCCAGCAGACTTGTAGTCCATTTGTACGATAGCTATGAGAGGCTGATATGCACCTAAAGTGGAAACGAGATTTATGATGAGCCCAGATGTCTGAAGATAAGAAACATGTCATGCAGTACGAGGGATAGTATCCCTCGTACCCACGGCCTGACTGACATCTAAATCCCCAGCGTTTGGGGCTGAGTGTCGGTAGTACAGCCTGGAACAAACTATGAATAGATACTCAATTCAGTCGATCTCGCCAAGGGGGGTCTCTCCATTGCATTGTGCTATATCACACTACTGTAGTGGTCAGATTTGTCCCCAGCTTTCAGCAAACATGTCATATTCTAATACTGTCTAGAAGTGAGTACAATGTCCCGGGATCTAAGTCAGGATACCAATGTCTCACTTGGAAAAGAGATCATGCTCAGCACATCTCGCTTCGGCATCTACGCTAATGTAGACAATATTTGGTACGTTGAATATACTGTCAGTGAGATTTCTCAAAAGGCCACCTTGTAGGATGAGATAATAGTTTTCACCTGGTTTAGCTTGCACTGGGTTCGCCTCGCAGGCGTTGTCCCTTTCTATCAAACGAGTTATGATCAACCTTACCACGTCGATTTATTGCAAGATCTACCATTCCATAGGTTATAATATCAAGACGTATCCTTTACTTATTCTGTGGATTACCACGAGCAATAGTAGTATTTCAAGAAATACTTGAATATTCAATGCTAGTGGTTCTTCAGGCACACCTCCACCTGGGCATATACTAGTATACCGTATAATATTGAACATCTTCAACCCTCGAAAGAAACTCAGCATCCCTAAGGGTTTATTTTTTTTTTTTAAAAAAAAAAAAATCCACAGTATTATAATGATTACTTATCTGAAACGAGGCACATAAAATTCATTTTTGCTCCAACTCAGGATGAACAAGGAACGAAGCTGGGCAGCTTTGTTGCTAAATCGGACCGTCGATTTCCTGAAGTATAAATATGCAAGGTAGCCAGTATATATCCGCAGAGCTACCTTTCAGCTTTCATACTAAATCAAAGCCTTCAAATCAACCCAAAACTTATCCCAGGAACCGAAAATCATCCAGAAGACCCGAAGAACAAAATTAAAAATCTAGACCAAGTAAATGTCTCAGAAACCCAGCGAAGAATAATCTCGCTTCGCGATTCCAACAACAATATTTGGTTCAAGTCCCCACTCTCTCAACGCCACTCTAATAAACCCAATAACCAACCCAAATAACGTTCGATCCAGACCCAAACTAACAATCACCTTGGTCGTCACCGATTTCTCTACTGTAAAATTGTTGATCGACAATACTCGAACGGGGTTCTTGCCACGGTACTCTACGTGATACCTCATATGGCGCATTCGCTGGGACTAGGAATTGCCACATGCTACCGGTTGTCCTATGCCAGTGCAGATAGATAGATATCAAGGGATCGACGTGGCAATAGTGTTCACTATGCACCCAGTACAGTAGTCAGCCAACAGATTTAATCATTTGCTCAGCTACGCAGCTCTACAGTACGCATCGGAAATAGACAGATCATTCTGAATGCCGATAGCCGACATGATTTCATTATCGAGATAGGCAAATCACCGAGTCAAGCAAGTCTAAAAAAATGTGTATCGAAAAAGGACAAGCCACAAGCAAGATCCGGCTCTAGGTGACAAGCGTAGAAGGCGGAAAATATAGGTGGAAGAAGAAAGGTAGAATTGGGGCTGAAATCACATGAAACGCCAACACAAAGATCGTTATCTCCCAGATGCCGCTTCAAATGCTCCCTTTGCGTGTGTATATTTTTCCCCCATAGTGACTTCGTGTAATTGTACCCAAAAAAAAAGAGAACAGCCAGGAAAGGTGTGAACAAAGATTAATGAAAACCGTCAAGATCAAGAGTTATATCTACTGCTGAGCCTTCTTGGCGAAGATCTGAGCACCATCGACCAGACGACGCTCGGTGTTCTGACGACCGTTGACGAAGTCGGGGTAGTTGAGGGTCAACTCAACAGCACCGTTGACAATGTTGTCGACAGCCTCGACACCCAGCATGAAGGAGTGGTCCTGGTTACCGACCTCGTAGCGCCAGCTACCGAAACGGCCACGGGACCAGATGCCCTTCTCCTGCAGCTTGGGCAAGATCTGGGTGAGGGCACCCTCACGCTCCAGGCTGGGGGTGGGGGTAACCGTGGTCGAAGCGGCGGTGGTAGGTGGAGACAATCTCGTCACCAGCCTGCAGCATCTCGGTGTTGACCAGACCCTGGATAGAGTCCTGGAGAAGCTTCTCGTGGTTAACGGGCTTCATGGAGGACTCGGAGACCTCCAGCATGATGGACCAGTAAGGGCCCTCCTTAGCCTCAGTGGAAGAGGGCTTGGAGCCGTCAGCCAGCTGAAGGGTAGGCAGCTTCTTGGACTGCTCAGGCTGGTTGTAGGGGGAGTAGTTGGAGAAGATGGTGGCACGGTAGAAGGGGCAATCGTCCTCGGGGAAGTACAACCAGCACTTGTCACCAATGCGGTCGGGGCGAGCACCACGGATACCGACACCGATAACGTGAGTGGAGGAGTAGAAGAGCTGCTTGGTGAGGGGCATCAGCTCCTTGTCGTCCATGGCCTCAGCCAGGAAATCGACAGCCATGGTGGAGACCAGCTTCTGGTAACCAATGGTGGTGCCGTCGGCCAGGGTGACAGTCTTGTTGCTGGCGTTGACCTTGGTGACCTTGCCCTGCTCACCGAAGCGGGTGTTCTCCTTGGGGAGGGTGTTGGCAACAGCAATCCAGATACCACCGGTACCGTCACGGGCAGGGAAGCGGAAGGTGGCGTTGGGACCCCAGTTACCGGCAGTCTTGTTCATGATAACGTTGTTGGTGACGGCCTTCAGGTTGGGGGCAGCGACACGCTCACCGAGCCAAGCGCATTGCATCTAGATGAGGGGAAGACGGTTAGATCTGTCGTTCTGTAGAGTGAAGGGGACGGGGTGTAGATCGATGTCTTACCTTGGTGGTGGGAACGGCCCAGACCTTGTAGTTGTAAGGACGCATGAAAAGGTCGGCAATACCAGTACCCATCATGCGGACAATCCACTCGTCGAAGTTCTTGGGCTTGGTGTTGGCAACACGGGCCTCAAGAGCAGCGTCAATCATGCCATCAATGCACTTAACCTGCTCCTCCTTGGGAAGCATGGAGATGTTGTTCTGGAAGGGGTAGGGGACCCATTCGTTCAGGCAACGAACGTAAGAGATACGCTCGTGGGTGAACCAGTCGTCCTCCTTGGGGAGAGCCTCATCGATGCAGTCATCGAAGTACTTGTAGTGGGAGAAGATAACGTGGCCACCGACATCGTACAACTGTTTCAGGGGGGGAAAAGAAGTTGTCAGATCGAGGGTCTCCGCGGGGTCAAATCGACAACCCAAAAAGAACAACAAGGAAGCAACTTACGAAACCTTCAGGGGTAACGTCGGTCGAGGCCAGACCACCAGGAGTCTCATTGGAGTCGATAATCAACCAAGAGGGTCCATTCTGTACAATTGAGTTAGTTTTTGTTTTCTTGTGAAGTACTGGCATTACCCCTCCATCAAATCACCCCTTATTTTTTTTTTTCTGCCAATGTATGCCAGAGGTATCAATCCCGAGGGGAAAAAAGGAATAAAGTAAAAGACTTACGATCTGGTTAAGACGCTTAGCGGCACCCAGACCAGTAGGGCCAGCGCCAATGACGAGGACGTCAACGGAACTTCAAAAGAAAGAGGTTAGTTACGAACGAAGGCGATGATGGCAAAGAAGCGGTGGTTTGTTTTGTCCTTACATGTCGGGGTGGGTCATCCTGCCTTGAAGAAGGTCCTGAAAGCTGGGAACGCGTTTAAAAGTCTTGCGGGCGATGCTCAGCATAGAAAATGAAGAGCAGCAAGAGACTGCAGAAGAAGATGGGGAGGAAAGGGATGTTAAAGGGAGGAAGATGAGAGGAGGAGGAAAGTGGGAGGTCACAGCTACCGTGGGTAGGGATAAATGGAGCCGGCACTTTTCAGCGGTGTCGCAGAAGTGGAGAGGGCTGTCTGTTTCAGGTTTACGGGCACTCTAGTTTGCCGCCTAGGAAATTGATCAAAATTTATGGATTTCTGTATTAGATTACTGGAAATGAAAAAGGCATCGGGCCGGATCTGGACCTCACATTGTCCCAAACGCCATCCCCAGTGGCTGTCGCGGGTCCAGGGGTAGAAGATGTTGTCGGCCGCGAACAGTGCCCAGACATCTCGTCGTACTGAACACGTATACACAGGGGAATTCCATGAATTCCATTAACTTGAGTTTTATTGACTAATTGTTCTTCTACTTACTCAATGCAGTACTTCGTTCACACTCGTTGATACTTAATATTCGATCGCTCATTTTATTCCAATCTTGAGCCTACAAATTATGCTTTACATACATAGTATGGACATACTTCGTAATTTACATACATACACTCCTGTCTTGTTCGCCATCACCGCCACCTCACACATTCTATGCTGGTTGGTCTTTTAAACTATCGAGTCTATCACAAATGCAAATTTAAACAAATCCGTAATTGGTCTGGTCTGGTTCTTTTTTTTTTTTAATCTTTTTTTCCACCCGGATATGGCTTATCGTGATTCTTCCCAAGAACGGTGTTCCCATTGCATGCGCACAGGTCAAGAATTCCTTGGCGGAAGAGTTTCAGAATTCACGCACGAATCAGCAAATGCCGTTATCATCTGCTCATCTCGGAGTATTTTGATTCGCAAGTGGCCATACAAGGAAAGGGGGTGGATTAGTGCAGGTGGCAGGTAGCAGCGGGTGCAGAAAGGGGGACTACAGACAGTACGGAGTGTGTGTATCTAACGGACTATGGGTCGTTGACAGCTAAAAACGCCACTGATGTCGATGAGCACGTTCGGTGGCCACATCTTCATCTGGTTCCTGAGATCTAATTGAGAGTCCTGTAATGAGATGGAATGAGTAAAAGTGTATATAGAATCATGATCTATGCTTAATAGTTATAATTTGTAGTACATACTCGTATCAGGATGTAAATAACCATAACTACGATAAACAGTATAAAACTCAAGTTAATATGGAATTGATGTATGTATGTATAGTGTGGACTGGTTATGAAAAGCCACATCAACATCAAGCTGCAATGTTTACCCGAGAAAATCCTTGAATCTCTTCCGAGAAGCGTCGGGATGATCATCCATCTATCTGGCGGTCTCGAGACAGGATTGACAATTGGCATTGGACCAAAGACCAAGGAGGCACAGGGTGGAAAAAGGGTAGTCCCACTGACTATCCTCCCAAACAGAGGAAGAACAACGAGGATCCCTTCGCGAAGGGGCAACAGACTCCTCTCTCCGTACGGAAGACCGATCTCAGTTCACATTGATCGTCAACGGGTTGTCCGCGAAACTTTTTTTTTTTTTTAATTTCAGTTGCGTGTGTATTTTTTTTTCCTTCTCGAACCAGCAGTTGCACTTTGGATGGACCCTGTCCTAGTCACACAGACCGATCTTTTTCCAGGGGCCCCTGAAAGTCAGAAAAGCTTCTTTGGGTCTAACCGGCCACTACGCCGTAAAAGGGACGGGGCTCGCACTACGGAGTACGGTACTGTACCATAGCTCATCGATAATCAGGGCCTTTGTTAGATGATCGATTGCGGTCCCCTTTCCAAAGAAGCGTCGTCTGGTTAAATTTGCCTTTTTTCCTCAATGGTGGGGCTTGGGGGTCCATCGTGGAGTTCTGTTGGACGAGGGGAATGGCGTCAGACACAGCCTCTGGACAGACGATCGCCGCATTCCCCACCCGTAAGGGACCAGGGCGGCCTCGATGGCCCAGAGGGTCACTGAACGCGGGTCTGATGTGGGTCAAGGCTAACAGCTGCTTGCGTAATGCTGGTTGTGCCAATTGCCCTGTTAATTTGGATCAGCAGTGTTTTGCGTTACCTTGAAGCAGCGAATGTGCTTTTATCTCAAACCGGGAGAGTATCAAGGAAGATGGTCACATTGTACCTCTTATTTCGGGGGACCCGGATGAGGAGGGTCACGTTGAAAAATGAATCTCTTTTTACGGGTTGGTTGTACGTAGTACCGCACTGGTTGGACGCGTGTTGCAGAGATTCTAAGAATAGTAATACCATACTGTACCCTCAATTCCTGTGAAAAAAAGGTACAAGGGAAATAAGCTGGACACAAAGATTGGAACGGTGGAGGTTTTGTGGATGGTTACTGCTCTAATTGGCGTGCGGCTCATGGACTATCAGAAGTTTGCCACGAGTTGTGTTTGTTCGTTTGAGCATCAACACTCGCACAGATGATGGGCCAGGCACTGTATTGTAATTAGTTAATATGTGTACTGTATTGACGTACAATACTGAGTGTACTTTTGTATTTTTCCATACCAAGAGAGTACAGGTGGCCTCTGCAGCACCGTTCCGGTAATTACAAAACTTCGCCCCAAACAAAAAAAAACCGCCCCAGATGGAGAGCGGATGGTCCACTTCTTCTGTTTGCGGCCGCGGAGTGTCTTCTCGATTATCCAACTTCATTTCCATTTCCCTGTTCGAGTCTCCTGTGCAATTCTAGGTCTTTGGTGCCGACCAAAAAAATCTATTCATTGTATTCGTTTCCATTCGAAGTACGTTTGACTCTCTCCCCTTCTACCTTTGCCAGCATCATTTCATTATCAACACTCGTTTCCTACTCTGGCGCGTTTACTTTTTTTTTTTCCCCTTCTCTTCTGTTTCTGTTCCTTGGGACCTCACGTCCAACCAGAGTTCACCACCGCTCTTCACTCTCGTTTTGAACCAGCAAAACTGGAACTCACAAATTAACACTTGGATAGTGTTCCTGATCTTACTTTAATTTTCCCTCCTCACCCCTCGTGGCTTCCTCCGCTTTTGGCCAAGGAAGCCTTTCTCGGCCTCGTCCATTCGAATTCAAGCGCTTCATCTCCGATCAGACTCGAGCGTTCACCATGTCTGAAGGCGAGAAGGTCCGCACCTCCGGCGATTCGCCCCGCGAGCAGGCTCTGCCCACCGTTAGTCCCTCGGCGGAGAAGCAAGAGGCTCCCAAGGCCACCTTCCACCCCGCTGTCTACGTGAGGTGAGTTTTGGAAGTTTGGAGCTATGTCCCAGCTTCAATCCTCGAAGGCATGAGATTTCGAAAGGCTAATTATACCTTGCGATAGTGTCTGGATCACGCTGAGCTCTTCCGTCATTCTCTTCAACAAGCATCTCCTTGATTATGCCAACTTCCGTAAGTTCCGCCGTTGAAACACCCCTCCCCCTCCGCCTGCTCCACGTGTGTCACAAGATTGCTAACAGATGAGCTCGATAGGATTCCGTATGTCTATGCAATTCAATTGTCTCGTCCGCAAAGTCCTAATTCCTAACTCGTTCTCGCAGCTATCGTTCTCACAACATGGCATTTGACCTTCGCGACAATCATGACCCAGATTCTGGCCCGATTTACCACCGTCCTTGATGGCCGTAAGACCGTGAAGATGACTGGCCGCGTTTATCTGCGCGCCATTGTTCCCATCGGTCTGATGTTCAGTCTGAGTTTGATCTGCGGTAACATGACCTATCTCTACCTGAGTGTGGCCTTCATTCAGATGCTGAAGGTAAGCTCAATTTGAACTCAGCAGCCAGCTTTTTCCTTTTTTTCGTTGAAGCCATTGTGCTAACGAGATTGTCAAACAATAGGCTACCACTCCCGTTGCTGTTCTCTTCGCTACCTGGGGTATGGGCATGGCTCCCGTCAACTACAAGGTCCTGATGAACGTTTCAGCAATCGTTCTTGGTGTTGTCATTGCCTCCTTCGGTGAGATCCAGTTCCAGCTCATTGGATTCCTCTTCCAACTGGGTGGTATTGTGTTTGAGGCTACTCGCCTGGTTATGGTGCAGCGCCTGCTCAGCTCTGCTGAGTACAAGATGGACCCTATGGTCTCTCTTTACTACTTCGCCCCCATCTGTGCTGTCATGAACGGTATCGTAGCTCTTTTCCTGGAGGTTCCCCACGTTACCATGGACCATATCTATGGCGTTGGCTTGCCGACTCTGTTCGCCAACGCCATGGTGGCTTTCTTGTTGAACGTCTCCGTTGTCTTCCTGATTGGCAAGACTTCTTCCCTGGTCATGACTCTGTGTGGTGTTTTGAAGGATATCCTGCTTGTGGCTGCCTCCATGGCCATCTGGAACACCCCCGTCACTGGTCTTCAATTCTTCGGCTACTCCATTGCTCTCATCGGCCTTGTCTACTACAAGCTTGGTGGTGACAAGATCCGCGAGTACACTGGTTCGGCCAACCGCGCTTGGGCTGAGTATGGTAACACTCACCCTGCCCAGCGTAAGTTCGTGGTATTTGGTGCTGCTGCCTTGATCTTCTTCCTCTTCGTTGGCTCCATGGCCCCCAGCTACGCCCCCGAGCAGGTTGACCGTGTGAAGGGAATGCTCGGCGGTGCCACTGCCGGCAATGCCTAAATATTCTCAGACATGTGATTTATTAGCGCAGACTGCTCGAGGGGGTGCGGGTGTCGAAAGAGGGGCCTATGTCAGAAGTTTGACTGTGGATTAGACCCTCTCAGTTGAGTTGCAAAATGAGTGTGCTCGATGGAGATGAGTTTCTCAATAACATTTTTCTATTTGTGACCCTTGACCTACGTTACTGGTCTTACCGAGCTTGCCACGGTGACATGCAGGAAATTCCACCTGTGGCCGGTCCTCGATTCCGAAACCCTTTTCGCTGAGTGATGGGCAGATAAAACAAAGCAGGCGAAGGGTTTCGAATTTTCCTGACCGATCGTTTTGTATCTGGACATCTTTCGTTCATTCACCGGCGGAACCCGGTGTTGTTACGGACTGCCTTTCCTTTCTTTACCTTGTCTTTTTCTTGTCTTTTCCTTATCTTTCTTTCTACTTCCCATTCAACGAACATGGATTTGCTGCTGGATTTGCTGTTAGATTTGCACGAGCTCTGGTGTCGGACTGCTTTGGGACCTGTTCTGGTGTTTTATTTCCCTTCGTGTTCTCATAGTATTGATCAATAGACTTTTCTATTCTTTATTTCATCTTATGAATGTCACCCCACTGTCCATAGCACATACAGCACTGTAGGGATTCAGCTGCGTGTGTCATCCCAATGCAGCCACAAAGAGGGCTGGGCCTCCGCCATTGGCCAATCACTTGCAGCTCACCGCCCCACCGCTCCAAACTGCAATGCGCAACCGCCAACGCCGACTGGCCAAGCCCCGTATGTTTCCGTATGGTCATCCTGTGCCCAGCGAGCCCCATTATACTAGTGTAACACTGTTTTGGTATGGTAATCCATCCAAGATGCGGAGATGAAGAGAGAAGTGGAATAGGCTGGCGGGTCCCGATCGCCTCAGATCCTCTCGCTCTTCCCTCGTCGCCGCGCCTTTCCTCTCCTCTCTTCCTTTCTTCTTCATCCTTCTTCCTCACATACTTGGGTCGTTCTCCTACTTTTTGGCAATCACCTTTTCTTTTCCTCTCTCCTATCTATCCCACCTCTCCTCAACTTATCTTCGAGGTCTTCTCTTTTACCTTTAGTTATCCTTCCTTTACCTCACGCCGTCTATACTTGTGATCTATACAGTGGTAATAGCTTATGGTCTGCTGCTCACCTAACCTCACAGTACAGTTATATACTTTCTTGTCTCAAAAATACTCAATATGAGTCCAATGCTTCTCAATCGTCTCTCCGATGGCCCCGCTACGGTGCTTTCTCCTCCCCAGGAACACGCCTTCGCTCAGTTCCCTTCACAGTCTTTGCTGGACCCTTCGGGGGGCTTCAAGGGCTATCATGCAGACTCGGGTTCAGCCTTCGCAAACAATGGCTCTACACAAACCACCTCAGACCCCAATGCCAGCTCCACTTCTGCTGTACCTAAGCCATCTCGCAAGAGGTCGCGTGACGAAGCCGCCTTCGAGGAATCCTTCGCCCTCAATGTTCCCTCTGAACCGAAGCCTCCACCGGCGCCAAAGGTCGAGCCTATCTATGGCGAGGGCATGGTTCTATTGAATCCCGATACCGGTGTCGCTATCTCCGCTGAGAGCCAGACTGGCACATGGTTCGAAGAAAAGGCCGAATCGCAACAAGCTGCGGGGGATCCTATCTCGTCGCGTTCCATTGTGCTTCAATCTGACGCTGCTGAGGCCAGCCGTAAATCACAAAGGCTCGATCAATCCGCGCCAGGTCTTGATGACATCGCACTCTACTCGATGCGCCAGCGCCTCAATGGCCCCAGCCTCGACGACCAACACCGCTCGCTCAACTCCGGATCCACGCCATCTCATGAGCCTCACATCGACGATGCCACCCTCCTCCTTGGTATCAGCTGGCAGCGCATCGATACCGACGATGATATGGCACCCGCTATCCGCGGCTGGACAAAATACATCGACAACCAGTATGCTTCTCACCTGCATAATTCTAAGATGCTCATGAAGAGCCGTGCTCTAAATGCTTTCCTTGTCACTGCGACGCCCGTTTCCGCTTTCGCCCCGGCATTCTATCTCTTCAATGATGATCTCACCCAGTGCCAACTTGTCGCTTCATCGTGGGAGTCTTGTTTACAAAACTTGCGCCAATCCCCTATTGTCTTTGAAGGCGCCGCCCCTCTCATTGCGGCTGCTCGATCTGCATCTCCTCCCGCATCTAATCCATTTACCTCCAATGTGGATACTGGTGTACCTCTTCTACAACAAGCCCTTTCAAGCCACCCGCAAGCTCCAAGTGGCATTGACGCGGGACAGGGACTGAATGGGGGTGTTGAAATGGGGATGGAAATCGATTCCTAATGTCAAACGCTCGCTCGACAAAACCTTCTTCGAATAGCCTACGACATTAATTCTGCGATCAATGTTCGACACCTCGCCGTCCACCATTACCGATCGATTCTCGACTTCTTCTTTTTTTTTCTTTCTTCTTTTATTTACCTGATTGTTCACTGGATTTAGTTCGAATCGCTTGCGCCCAACTCACTCAGTTCGGCAGCATCGTCCAGATTTCTTCTTTGCCCCAGGTGGGCATGTGGAGGTGGTGTTTCTCATTTTGGTTTTTGGTTCTGGCGGCGTAAAAGGAGGGTTTAGTTTAGTTTTGCATGCTTCTTTGGATTTCGTCACTATCTACTTGAATCATTATGAGTGAAAATGAAGAATAAGACTTAAAAGTTGAACTCCTATATCTCTTAGACGGAGACACTCGAGACTATAAGGAAAGTAGATCTACCTGAAATTAGCAAGTCACTTTCATGAATCGGACGAACAATTTACTACGTATGCGAATGCAAAGGACTGAAATGAATAGGTCAGTCATCTTGTTTTCACATGGGATTTTATCTTTTCCGTCCTAATTGTCAGGATACTTTTTGATCAGAGTCTTCAGAACTCTATTGGATGATCGTATCCCTTGATCGGCATCCCATGGGATAAGAGGCTTGTGCTTGCGGGGTAAGACATGTGCGGTCAGGGAAATGAGTGATGTCTTAAGTTTGAATAATCCGATTAAGTAGTACTGATTTCTTAAGTTCGGAGGATATTTGCAGATGTTTGAATTCGACCGCTGAAAGATTATCTGGATACTAGTCCAATATCCGGAAAAGAAGGTCCTAAAGCCGGTGGTGATTGGTGTACTCACTGGCAGGTATGATTTACATGGGATCTCACGTCCGATTAGCAACAAACAGACCGACGATTATGATGGTCGTTAAGAGTATTGTAAGGGAATGACTTTTGAGGTCATGAACCAAATACATGCTACTAGGAAGATACAAAATACAACCCTAGAATGGGATCATTCATCTAATATTCGAATTATACAGCAGAAAACATAAAGGGCTACAAACAATCAAAGGACGGCCACAAGAGGCTGAAATTTCGAGCAAAACAAAAACGCCAATCTATGCAAAATGCACGAATGACAAGAGGTTGATGAGAAGCGATCGTTGATTGAAGCAGAGGGCCCCGGGGATTTCTCAAGCAGCTTTCCCCCTAACACTATCACTGGCTATGACCAGGACGATGATGAAGAATCAACTCATTGCAAGGCCTAATCATCGTAGTCATAATCACTATCTTGATCATAGTAATCATCATAGCCACCGCTTTGGTAGTTTCCAGCAAAGGCATCATCGACATGGTCGTCCTCCATTTCATCATCATCATCGTCATCCTCCAGATCATCGAGATCAGGCTGCTCGCCTTCCAATTGATCCTCTTGAGTCGCTGCATCTTTGCCGGCAGCCTGTGGGGCTGTTGGAGGGGGAGTCGGTGGAGGTACGGCTTGAGGAAGACCAGGCTTGATTGCTGTTGCTGTTGCTGTTGACGCTGGCTTGGCCTGGCCAGCTCGCCGAGAGGACACAGCTTCAGGGGCAATACTGGTACTGCGACGGGAGACAATACTGCGACTGCGGCTCCGACTTACATCACGACTCATGCTGCGACTTTGGCTTCGACTGAAGCTTTCCATCTTGGTTTTCTGATCTTCAGGGACTTTGTCGCCACCGTATAGAGTATCCAGGAGGGAATAATTAATCTTCTTACTATACCCGCGTCGCTCAAGCATCCGTCGGGTCGCTTCAGCTGGTGTCGAAGCTCGAGAGCTACGGCCATCACCATCCTGTCCATCTTCGAGGTAGCCGACGTCGCCCATTCGGCCCTTTCGGCGCTTCCGGGGTTTGGAGGATGATGCGCCACCAGTAGCTTCGGCCAAGGCACGTTTCAGAGCCTTTGCTTGTTGTGTGCGAAGGTATTCTTTGTTTGCACTGACCCAAACACGTTCCTTTAGATCAACCTCGGCCGGCGAGAGAAGACAATAGGCAACTTCGGGATCATCTTCGAATTCATTCTCGGTTATTTCTGTGCTGTCCGATACCTGCGTTTTGGGAGGCATTGTAGCATTTTGGACCATACTCGAGCCCTTAGCCAGCATGGTGCGCATCTCTTCTTCTAAAGCATCTTCAGACGCAATCTCTTCAGGAGTCGGGGCAGGATATGATTGTTTTCGTGAGCCCTTGTCGTTAGCCTTATTTTGCAGAAGACCTTCCTGTCTGGTCTCCTCGACGACCTCATTCACAGCCCTTGTAATAGATCCTCGTCGAGAGGGATTTTCTGTAAGAGCAGGATCGATAGGTAGATTGGGGATGGTGAATCCATCAGCATCGACACGGCGGGGCTGAACAGAGCCAGCCTCGCTCTCCACAGCAGAATCATACTCAAGCTCTGCGGCCGTTTCCGGGTGTTTTCTCAAAACCACACTTGGCTTGTGACCCTGACGTGCTCGAGCAAAAGAGGGTGGATCGTGCGCGTTTTCTAATTGTACAGAACGGAATTGATCCACAGTCAGCTCACCACTCTCAGTTGAACTAAACTCGTTTAGACGCTGGCTGATTGTAACCTCTGTAACCTTCACAACGTAAACAACCTCACGGATAGTACGTCGAAAGTTATTCATACGTGCGGCGAGAATCAGGGCGGCACCGCATACACCAGCAGGACGTCGACCTGTTGTCATCCAATCACGATTCATTCGTTGCACGATGCGCACAGCCTCACTTGCCACGGGCATGGTCAATGATCCGAACTCGAGCTGCTTAGCAAACCGATAGATCAAGCTCTCCGGATCGATGGGATTCATCATGAAGACATTGCCACCAAGGCGCAACTCGTCAAGGAGGGCCTTGTAGGTGCGACCCAGTTTGAAGACATTCATCATCAGCACATCGGCAAAATCAATCAGCATAACGGTATTTCCGTCTTGTCGACGACAGGCGATATATAGGCAGACCGCGGCAACAGTCCTAGTGCGACGACCCTGGATAAAGTTCAACCCGACGGCAAGCTTGAAAACTTGTCCAGCAGCTTTCATGGCACTCTCGGGGATTGTTAAAGCTCGTGATAATTGGGAAATAAAACGATTGCCATTCTGTTCGGTCATCTCTCGGCTTTCCATCCCACCTCCCCTCTGGAAACCAGGACCAAAGCTGCGCACATGGGTCTGATCTTCACCAACGAAAGTACCTTGAACGACGGCAGCACCAGATGAACTTTCACCGAAAGTAACTTCCGATACAATATTGGATTCACTGATAACAGTACCACACCCGGTACACACTTTCTGACCATCTTCATCCACAATCTGCGGTGCAGGGCAACCGGGGTTGGGACAACTCGAAGTCTTGGGATGAGTTGTTGGCCGAGTAGGTTGGGGACGTCCAGCAGGTTGCGGGCGTTTTATAGGAGTTGGATTGGCGGGCTTGGTACTAGCAAGACGCCCAACGGGCCCTCTTCCGGCGCGTGGAGTGACCGATATACGCGTTGGGGGCCTTGCAGCCCCGGGTTTATGAATAGGTTTTGGAGTAGACATGATTCAAAAGTAGGAAGAGACAGAGTCTCGACTGCTAAGCGTTGTAGGATTCAATGGACGGCATTCGAAGCCGGACAAACTCAGTGAGTATCAAAGGCTGAGTAGAAAGATCCGCGATTTGGTGCGATAAGCATAGAAAGGTGATTTGAGAAGCTGATTGACTAGTGAGGCGGGGAGTCGAGTTAAGTATAATCGAAGTGAGTGGTGAGGTGAGTGACGGCAAGATAAGAAGAAGATGATAGAAGCCTCAGCCTGGGAAAGCTGGAACGAAGCGAAACTGTCAGTGAAATGCGATCAAATGTCGACTAAATTAGGAGGTTAGGGCAACTCACAATATGGATTTGAAGCATAAAAAAAGTGATAAGTGATAAGAAGACCGTCGCGAGTGATGGGATGAGGTGTGGGGCGACGCGGTGAAGGGATTTTTCGCGGCGAAGTCTGCCGCGTGGTCCAGCGGGATGGTCACGTGGATCAGAAGAGGGCTCGCGTTCAATTCGGGGTCATATTGGAGTCGAAATATTCGCCAACACAGAAGAGAGCTACAGGGGGTATGTATGTGTACAATACATGGAATAATGATAATAGATTTAATAATCAATAGTAATCGTAATAGTTATAGCTTATACGATGAGTAATTCTAGCTATAGGCAAGTATAATTCACCAGGTTGAGTCAAGCGCTAGTCCCGAAACGGTTACATGGGCGCGCCTTCCACTTTCAACTTTTTTCGAAGTCGCGCCGGGAAGGAGCAGATGAGGGTGCACGACAACACGTGAACGAGGCTGGCTCGTTTTCAAACCCTGCGAGACTTCATGCATCTCTCATCTTCTCATTTGCATCTGACCACATTCTCCTCTGCGACTCGGAACTAGGCAACATACTACACGAGGGTCATGGCTTTCTATCTGGGATCCTGGAATGTTGTTGCGGCATTTGTGCGTGAAAGAGGCAAGCTACCGCACAAATGGCGCATCTCTACCCTTCGCAGTTCTTCCACCGGTTTTTAAGATCTTTCTTTCTTTTTCTTTATATAAAACCAAACTGATCCATTCATATCCTTCTTACCCTTCTTCCGTAACTCTTTCTGTCTCGTATCGTCGTTCTGTTATATGTTTCGCCGAACTTCAGATCTGATCACTAGACCCGCGCGGTACCCCTGGGTCCTTAATATCCAATAGTCACACCCTTCAACATTGCAAATCTCCCTTTGACATTTCTCGGAAGCTTGATAAGATCTGGCACTCTCCCCTATCCGTGATTGATCTGCCTTCTTTTCCTCTCCGTCTCTCCGAGGCTGGTCCTACTGATATTCCCCTGGAGAGGGCAGGAAAAGCCTGTCAATGCACAATATGCAGGCACAAAGTCCCGAGACCCACTCGCGAAGAAGCGTTTTTTGGGTGAGCAATGTTCATTGCTCGTCTTGTGTCGCCTATATCACCGAAATCCTGTCTGAAATATCCACTGTTACAAATATCGACGTCTCAATCTTAACTCATGAAGTCCGCGTTTCCCATAGTGCTTCGGCACATCCAGCAGATCTTGTTATCGCACTTATTCATGGCGCCTTTGAAGTATATCATGCTACAACCTTTGACGAGCGTGGTTCTATAATTTCTGAACTCGACACCACATCATGGAATCACCGCAGCTCGAATGTATTTTCCACTCCCAGGACTTCTTACTCCAGCATCTCTTCCAATATCAAGGAACGATTACAATCGAGCAAAGAGAAGAGACATCTTGCCAATTGCGAAGCCTGCCAGAAGGAAGAAGCCCAGGGTATTTCTCAGAAACCCACATATGATCAGTCATTGCCAGAGAAATATACCAAAGATATTACCGAGGAAAAGGAATTCCAAAGTCCAGCCACATCCCGCCCACCAAATGCAGCTTCCACCCCATCGTCAATGAAAAGTAGCGATACTCGGGCAGAGCACAATGTTTTCAGCCCGCAAAGTCTACCCCAAGCTACAGAGGCTGCTCAATCAACCTCAGTAGCAGATGAATACAATGCTCGCATCAGCATCGGTGGCATGAGCTGCGCCTCATGTGCAAATGGGATTACCGCTGCGGTCGAGTCTCTGGATTTCATTAAAGAAATAAACGTCAATCTTCTCACTAATAGTGCGACAGTAGTATATACTGGTCCCCGGGAGAATATCGACCTTGTCACAGAAAAAATTGAGGACATTGGATTTGATGCTTTCTTGGATGAAACAAATCAAATTACTCAGGCTCCAGCCCCTGTGCAGATTCAAACATCGACGAAGTTTGTTACAGAAATCGCGATAACTGGTATGACCTGTGGATCCTGTGTTGGTGCTGTTACTCGAGGAATTGAGGAATTGTCTTTTGTTCGGAATGTCTCTGTCAACCTTTTGTCACATAGTGGCAGGGTTGAGTTCGATGGAAGGGAAAACCTGGATAATATTCTGGAAAAGATTGAAGACCTGGGCTATGATGCTGTCGTCAACAGTGTTCACCCTCTGAATGATACCGACAACGAAAGAAGTCCCCCGCAGTCCAGGGTAGTCTCGATTCGTGTCGACGGAATGTTCTGTCACCACTGTCCAGAGAAGGTTTTGTTTGCAGTTGAATCACTACCAGGTGTCACTGTTGAAGGTACTCCTTGTGAGGCAAACCCTGTCATTAAAGTGACCTATTCCCCACAGCCATCTTTCACAATCCGCTCGATCATATCTGCCATCGAAGAAGCCAATGGTGCATTCACTGCCAGCATATATCACCCCCCAAGCATCGAAGATCGCTCTCGTGCGATGCAACTACATGAAAGACGCAGACTACTCACACGTCTTCTGTTTGTTTTTGCTGCCGCTATTCCAACCTTTCTCATCGGGATCGTATTTATGTCTTTGGTCTCTTCGGAGAACACAGTCCGCAGATATCTTGAACAAACTATCTGGGCCGGTAGCGTCACGCGTATCGAGTGGGCTTTATTCATTATCTGTACTCCAGTCATGTTCTACGGCACTGATGTATTCCATACCCGCGCTCTGAAGGAGATTCACGCATTATGGCGTCCTGGAAGTCGAGTACCAATCATGCGGAGATTCTATCGGTTTGGCAGCATGAACCTTCTTATATCTGCTGGAACCTCGGTGGCATACTTCTCATCGCTAGCTGTTCTCATTGTCGATGCTGTCTTGGGAAACAAGACAAGTGCCCACAGTACGACTTACTTCGACTCGGTGGTATTTTTGACATTGTTCATTCTTTGTGGTAGATTTATGGAGGCGTACAGCAAAGCCAAGACAGGCGATGCCGTGTCGTCTTTAGGAAAACTTCGGCCCTCCGAGGCGCTTCTGGTTGAGACTGAGACCACTGGCACTGCTGAAGCCCCCAATGGCCCTTCTTCAAACCAAATGAAACGTATTGATGTTGACTTTCTGGAAGTCGGCGATACAGTGCGCATTCCTCACGGTGCTTCTCCGCCCGCCGATGGTGTCGTTGTCGGAGATGCCACTTATCAGTTCGACGAGAGCTCTTTGACCGGCGAATCGCGTCCCGTCAAGAAGAATTCCGGAGACGAGGTCTATACTGGCTCCGTCAATGTCGGACAACCTGTGCACATTCGAATCACCGAGCTTGGAAGCTCGTCGATGCTTGATCGAATCATAGCCATTGTACGCGAAGGTCAGAGTAAACGTGCGCCTCTCGAGAGAGTCGCTGATATGCTCACCTCTCATTTTGTTCCCGTCATCACTCTAGTTGCCATACTCACTTTCCTAATTTGGCTCGCTCTCGGTCACTCGGGCGTTCTTCCGCAGGATTATCTTGACATAGCCCGGGGTGGATGGACTTTCTGGAGCTTAGAGTTCGCTATTGCTGTGTTTGTGGTTGCTTGTCCTTGTGGACTGGCACTTGCTGCTCCCACCGCGCTATTTGTTGGCGGTGGACTTGCCGCAAAGCACGGTATCTTGGTCAAGGGTGGTGGTGAAGCATTTCAGGAAGCCAGTCGTCTCGATGCCATTGTTTTTGATAAGACTGGTACTTTGACTGAAGGTGGTAGCCTCAAGGTTTCTGACCATGAAGTCTTGACGAAGGATGCCGATTTCGTGGCGATTGGATGGGCTCTTGCTCAGAAGATGGAAGAAAGTAGCAATCATCCAATCGCCCAGGCTATCTCTAGCTTTTGCGAGACTCGATCCAAGGCAAATGTCGAATATTCTGATATTCAGGAGATCTCTGGTCAAGGAATGAGGGGAACTTTCTCTGTCACTCTAGATGGATCTGTCCATGCGCAAAAGTACGAAGCCGCCATCGGTAACGAGCGTCTTCTTCACAGTATCTTGCCTTCTGACAATGACACCTACTTTGTGTCAAGTTTGTTGTCAAAATTTCAGTCAGCGGGTAAATCAACCGCCATCCTTTCTTTACGCCCTATCGACACGCAGTCCTCTGAGAAGTCTTCATTTGTTCCCGTGATCGTTTTTGCAACTTCGGACACAATACGGCCTGAGGCTATCAGTGTCATCTCTCAACTGAATGATCGTCATGTTGAGGTCTTCATGTGCACGGGTGATAACCAGACTACAGCCCATGCGGTCGCCAACGTTCTTGGAATCCCACGTTCCAATGTCATGGCCAATGTTCTGCCAGCAGAGAAAGCCGACTTTATACGCCAGGTACAAGAAGGATCGGTGAATGCTTCGCCTCTTGGAGCCAATGTCGAGACTTCAAAGAATTCAAAGAAAACTCGACCGATCGTCGCCTTTGTCGGAGACGGCGTCAATGATTCTCCCGCTCTTGCTGCAGCGGATGTGAGTATAGCTATGGCCTCGGGCTCTGATGTAGCCATCAACTCTGCCAGCTTCATTCTCCTCAACTCGGATCTGAGCACCATCCTGCAGTTGGTTCTTCTCAGTCGACGCGTGTTCAATCGCGTTCGTATGAATTTCGGATGGGCTGTCGTATATAACCTATGCCTTGTTCCAGTTGCCGCAGGTGTATTCTACCCTATTGTCAGTGGTCATCATGAAAAGATGATAGGGCATGAAACGGTGACTGTCAATGAGCACTGGAGGTTGAGTCCCGTGTGGGCAGCATTAGCTATGGCTCTGAGTAGTATCTCAGTTGTGACAAGTAGTCTGGCACTGAGAATCGATCGACAGGCTATTCGGAAGTTATTTAGTTGGACGTGATCTTATTGCAGCCATGTATGAATTATGATGTTTCATTGCGTTTTGCATAGCGTTTCTCATTTATATTAAAGTCTATTTTGATAGTCAATACCAACTGGAATCCCTTTTTCCTTCATTTCCCTGCTTCACCCCAAATTTCTGCTATCTTCTTGCTCTGTCCTTTGGCAACCTTCTTTCTACCGACTAGAGATTGTAGCTTTGCAGATACCATTGTTTCCCGGTTCTGAGGCTCTAGAGCCATATATGCCTCGACAAATTCACGGGGTGTTTGCCATCGCCGCTGTATTTCCAGTGCCTTCTCGCCGCTCACACCACGAGTGCACATGAGCATTTTCAGGAAGATGTCACGGAGTGACAAGATGTCTGATTTTGAGGACAGTGCCGAAAAAGTAGAGAATGTAACGCCGTAGGTGGTGGAGGGTTCTTTGGCACGAAGTTCATCGAGGAGGGTGAGATATGATTGTGTAGAGGAGAGCCGGCGGCTTGGAATGAGTGAAATGGGTTTCGGATTGGTAGTATGCGATTGGAAAGTCGAGCTAGGTGTTTCGCTTATCGGGGGGGTCTTGAGCACCGTACATTTTCCGTAAGAGTAGAGTCATCCGAGCTAAGTAACGAATAGAGTCGTCCAAGTTGCGGGTCTTTTTGATGAAATAGCCGTTAACAACCTGCGTTGAAGCAATGGCAGACGCGACCATCTCGTGATACTTCGGACCACTCCCGCTACCAGCATCCGGATGAGTGACTGTGAACTCTTCAATGAGGTAGATGACATTCTTGATACCAGACCGGCGCAGTCGAAACTTCTGCTCGTGGAAACGACCATCTTTGATCGAGCCAATGAGATCATCTAGGCGCTTTCGTTCAATTATCCAGTCCAACATAACTTCATCACCCTCCTCGCCATGACGCGACATGAAGCTTGGATCCCGGCATTTTGCCACCCACATAGCGTCGCCTAGTTCCAGCGCGCGTACTTGAGGGGTAATACCTTGCTTCATAAGCTCGTTGGCAATGTAGTCTCGATCGGTAGAGGTACGCACTTCTCGTGTGTCCAGTACTAATTGAATTGTGAAACTGCCCGGAGGTAGAGCTATGGGCTCGGTAGGGCCTTCTGTATTGACGGCATGGCCTAAAATGTACTGTGGTACTTCAGATCCATCGTCTTCTTCGTCATCATTCAATGCTGCATTTGCTTGCGAAGCGGATGTTTGATTGTTTGTGGATGGCCCCGGGTTATCAGAAGCTCCAGGTAAAGTTTTCTGAATGCGTTTTGCAACTTCCCAGCCATCTTCTGAAAGAGCGTATTTCCTGAGAGGACGACCGTGTTCATACACAAGATCCTTCTGAATCAATGTCTTCATGGAATTCCATGCAGTGTAGAACTTTGTCGGATCTGTAGGGGTGGTAAAGGAGCTATCACAGTAGGGCTGGGCAGCCTCAATAAGATGTGCTTTAGTCATGCCTTGTGCTGCATTTTCACCTATGGCAGTCAAGCCTATAATTAATGCATACGCGCCAGATCGCAAAGCAGGCACGTAAGGTCTAGCTTTACGGGGCTTCTTGGCTAGCTGAGCATCAACGCCGGTATCAGAGGTTCTCTTGTTGGCTATGGATTTCAATCAGATTTTCGGTGGACTCAGAGCGAATCGCAGTAGTAACAACAGTACTGACCTTGACCTGGTGGCTCTGGTAAGGGTAGGCCATGCTCCTGGCAATGTGCCTTTAACTTCTCCGTCAAACGATCGCATAGTTTGGGACCCAACCCATTAAGCTGCTGCGCTTGCGATGGATGTTGGAATTCTAATGGACAGGCTTTCATCGACTCATAGGCCTTCTTATAACTAAAGCCCTGGTTAGCCTAGTCATAGTGAGAGTGTAGTGAGATACGAACACAGTCACGCCTTTACTGTTCCGCTCACGAGCTTGGTCCAGCCATTCCTTTATCCAACCCAGCAAGAGAGGGTTTGCGCAATCCTCGCTCATGGTGGTCAGCGGCCATTGAGCTGGTTGGGATGATGAAATATCCAAGACGCGCCGTGGATTTCCTCTTTGGGAACGCGATCCTGGGCAGTCATGTGATCGCCCTTACAAACAGGAGCACAGAAGAAATTACTTTTAAGATAAAAGATATAAATGAACTGAATAGGCATAAATTTGCATATTTCTTTGTTGTTCTCGTTGATCTGGTTCATTTGGAATGCCGAAAACCGGTCCAAGCTTCGACGCTAGATGATTTTTGCCTTGGATCTATAACTCGTTGGCGGCGTTGAAGATGACGTCGACACATCAGTTCCACCAAATACAAGCAAGAATCCTTGCAACAACTAATCCATGGACTGAGATATAAATGATTCTGAGTGGATAAACCTCCTTCTCTTTCTTACATACACACGCACACACAAATTTCTCATCTATTGACATCAACTCGACTCGGATGAATCTCTTCTCGACATTAACTTTTGCTCTCACAACTCATTTTCTACCTCAATTTCCTACTTACTATTAGCACAGGGGCTTTCAGATCAACGAATTAAAATGGAGGAAGAAAACGATTCCGCACAAAGTCCGCCAATCCCAGAAGGCCCAACTGATAGCCATGTGCTTTCGCAAATCGAATTAGACGAAAAAGGGCTATCACAAAAGGCTGGTGACAGCGCAGAAATCACTGATCTCGGATGGACCAAGCCTCTTGAGCACATCGAAGGACCATTGATTGCTGGAATCCCAAATGAAGACCTGTGGATGTTGATACGTCGGTTTGACAAGGTATATTCCACAATCAAGACACCATGTGTACGTATATTGACTGAAACACCATTTGAAGCATGTATACAATGTCAAAGCTGTCCCAGATGCACCACCTCAGAATTTAGATTTAACTCGTGCGGACGACGATGAATTCACTCCAGATAAACTTCGTGCTACCCTTGAGCGTTTCTATACATCGGTCTTTGTCGCCCTTGCGAGTTTTGTCAAGCATGTTGCACGATTACGTTCCTGGAAAGAAACTCGACGAACGGCAATCTTTTGCTCGGTTTGTATTCTTTAGAGGGGATTTTAATAATTGAATTACTAAGAAAAATTATCCCAGGTCTACTTCCTGGCATGGCTTTTGGATGTCATTGCCCCAGTTTTCTTCGCCGTTGTGATCGCTTTGGTAATATATCCGCCATGCCGGGCCATCTTATTCCCTCCCGCTCCCATTGCCTTGGTGGACAAAGGCACCGGTGGTGTTCAAAAGCCTAAGGCTGGTGTTCTAGGCTCAGAGGATAGTATTACTGGTGCCCCCGAGAGGTTCAAGGGAGAAGCTGCGGAGCAGGAAGCTAGCAACCTTGTCGCGAGTGTGGCAAGTGTCGCTGTGGGCAGCGCAGTCGGGAAGCATGATCAAGAGGTGGCCGAAGGCGCACCATCAGAAGAAAATATTCCAGATGCTAGTGATGTAGTTGCAAATGCTGCTGATGCCAAAAGTGCTTCCGTCGGGGAAGTTCCAGCTGAGTCGCATGACAGAACCAGACAACCTATGAAAGAATCCGTGATGGAAGCGGCCGATATGGGAATGCAGTTGATCAGCAACGTGACAGATACCTTCGAGAAACTTGCAAAGTATATCATTGACCCGTTTGAAAGCTATCGAAATTATTGATGGGTATGCCTCTAATCCTCGATCTATAGTGCCTTGTCAGCGACACCACCATTCCATCCATGGGTTCCTCGTTTGCGTTTATTATCCGTCTTGCTTCCGGTTTGCCTCGCATCGAATTCAGTCACAAGCTATGCACTGGCCAAGGGTTTTGGCTTCTTTGCAGGATTTGCCTTTTTTGGAGATCCTGTTATCATGAGGGGTCTGGCCTTTTTAAACCAGAATTACCCAGGCTGGCACAAGCTTCTTCATTTCGAGAAGTATGATTCCGATATCTATACTTTTCAGATTGTCCTTTACTAATGAATCAAAAGCTTCCTTCTCAGAGGAGTCCCGACAAATGCTCAACTGACCCTCACGCTTTTACGAATTGGCGAGGCCAATGCAGCACCATTGCCTCCGCCCTCAACATCTCTAGAGAAGCCACCTTCCCGACCTGCCTCTCTCAACTATGATGAGCTCGAGCTGGGAGCTTCTACCAAAGAGATAGAAAAAGCAGCTTCCGCTGAGCGTCCAGTTACCCCAGAGCATACGAGCGCCACAGCGGATTCTTCTCACAGAAATACGATAGCCTCCGGTCTCATCGGATTTTTCCGGGGATCAACGGCGACGGGAGTCGAGGGGAAACGAGGAGTCGACCGTATGCGAGCTACAATCGGTTCACGACATGCTAAGAACAAAATCGGTGTTCTTCGCTCCAAGGGTAAATCCACCTCAACAATCGGACCGGTCAAGTTCGACGCCAGGTACAAGGGTAAACGTGGTGTGGCGATCATCGATTCTATGAGTGAACCTCCAGTACTCTATTTTACTACCGAGTCACCTCCAGATGATGATCTTCGATTGCAAAACCGGAAGAAGGGCTCAGTACTCTTCCAAATCCCAGTCTCGGATATTCAGCATCTGAAGAAGCTTGGAGGACTGGGGTGGAAAGGCAAACTGGTAGTTGGCTGGGCCATGGGGAACAAGGAAGTTGTTGATGGGTTACGAATCGTGGGCAAAGACCCTACACAATCTTTCCAACTTACGGCAATGGGAGCTAGAAATCAACTTTTCAATCGGTTGATTGCTATGGATGGACAGGTTTGGGTCAGCTACTGAATGGACCGTCGAATATGTGCTAAAACAATCCCAGGTTTGGAGGTAACCGCCACTTCTTTATTAGCTTGCATGAGCCTTTTATATCCCAGATGATTTACCCATGTGCTTAAAATTGATATTAGAATCATTCATACTGCAAACGATTCAATCGGTCTATTCAAAGTCTGATATTTGATTTTGATCATTTTCACTGGACAAGACAGTAAAAAGACAGTGCTAGTCTACTTCTTATTGCGAGTTAAACCCACAGTAGATAATTGCGATAATAGAGTAACTGTCATTGATGCTGGGTAATCTTGAGGATTGTCTTTACAATAGAGTACGGCGCGCTATAGCAGCAACCGGTGCAGTCAACCAGTATTGTTGGTGTGGTTATTCCGAGAATAACCACTCTCCATTGCTTGGTCCATAATTATTGCGAATCTAGATAAGTATATAGCGGATTAAACCGTTCAAATCCTCTGCCGTAGAATGATACATAATTTCGGTCAGAATACAAAGTAGCTACCCAAGTAAATACCAGAAAATCGGAAATACAGTATAACCTTATAAGGTGATTAATATGGATGTATGTAGTGCTGCCAATCCATGCGGAAAACCAATATTCATTAGATTTGGATTCCAAATCGTTAAGTGTTAGACTAGCTACTAATTTACTCTGCCTCCGCCTCATCGACCTCAGGGAGATCCGACTCCTTAGGGACATCATCACCTTTAGCCTTCGCGGCGGCCGCAGCAGGACCACTGGCCTTGGCCGTATCGGCAGGAGTCTCCTGTGCATCAGCCTCATCTTCTGCAGCTTCCTCCTCCTCCTCTTCTTCTTCTTCTTCCCCTCCTTCGCCATCTTTGTCACCATTGGCGCCGTTCTCGGCAACCTCGGCTGTATCAGTGGCTGGGGCGGTTTTCTGCTTCTTGGCTGCTGGGGGGGCCTACGTGAATTCAGTCAGCAAATCAAATTTCGGAGGAAAGAGCTGGTAACAGTAATAGAGTATGTGAGAGAATGGATAGGGAGGCAACGAACCTTCAGCTTCGCCTTCAGCCTCTTCGTCGTCCTCGTCGTCATCGGATTCAGCCTCAGCCTCTTCATCCTCTTCACCTGCGTCACTCACACCGGCCTCAGAGTCCTCATATCTAGATCAATGCGCATTATATTAGTCGCAATCCTTGTAAGTTGGTTTTCCTCGAAGAAATAACTATAAAGCGACACTTTGAGCTATCGCGATTTATGCAAGACAGCTGCGCATAAGCTGCCTTGCGATGAAAGTAAGCGCAAGATGATGCGCCGGAGGGATTGGAGAAGCGCGCATGAGCTTAGTTGTAGATATGGATGGACTTACTCTTCCTCTTCCTCACTATCGTCACTGGGGAGAGCTTGAAGCTCCTCCTCCGGGTCATTCTTTCTCTTGCCAGCACGGGTAGACATTATATAGTATTGAAGGGACGAATGGGATGGGTAAAAGGATAGTAGGGTGGTTGGGGAAGGAGGAGGAAATGTAAAAGAATAGGAGAAGAGAGGAGATAAAGGTAGCCGAGGGATTCCGAATTAATAAGAATGGAGCAGATTGAACCTTTTTTGGGGGGGGAAGAAAAGAAGGAAAAGAAAAGAAGAGCGAAAGGAAAAGGAAAGGAAAGGAAAGGGAGGGGGCGCAACCCTGGGGTGACGACATGCGATGGATAGCTTACACGCGCGGAGTGGCAGTCAACTTTTGGGGTCGGTGCACTCCCCTTCGTTTTAGGACTAGGGGAAAAAAGAATTTGAAAAAAAAAAAAGACTAATATGTACATTCCTGTCATTCCATAAATTACTGTGCCAAGAATTCAAAATTGGCCATGCTGGGGTCTAACAGGTTCTCGTCAAGGCCAAACCCATAAGTGCCGACCATGTCGTAGATCAAATCCGGCGGTGGAAATCCTTGCGCCATTGCATTCGCGCCCCCTGGCACATCCTGTCCATCCACCACCCCATGGTTCGGGCCAACTTGCCAAGCTGCTTCCCAGGAATCGAACCGCTCAAGCATTTTACCTAATCCTCGTGCAATATGCCGCGTGAGGTGTCGTTCGCCGGCAGAGACACAATTCATCAGCTCTATCACCCGCTCGACTAAACGCCGTACTTGTCGTGCATTGATGCTCAGGTATGCCGAATTCCAGTTAATAGCAACCTTGAGGAGAAAGACAGCGGAAAATGTCACCATGGTGTGCGTGAAAATGGGGACCCCAACAATCGCGTCCCGAATATCGGGTTCTTCGAGGACCATGTTCAAACAGGCCATCGCGGAGGAGATGGCAATGTTGGCAGATTCCTTACGATCCATGGAAAAGACTGGCGTGTTGGTGGGAGACAGAGCACGAAGAGACAACGAGTTGAGCTGGAATTTTGCAAAATGATAATGCAATACCACACCTTTGGACGGATACGTTCGAACATATGGGCTATCGCCTACAAAAGAAAGAAACCAGATTAGCAATGGAAATAAGCCAAGCGAGGATATTGAAGGTAAGACACACCTGATCGAGGCTGCCAGAGCAATCTCCATTGATCAACAGCAACGTTGTACACCCTCAACTGCCCGAAATCTTCCTCGGTGACAGCTTGTTCGGTATCACTGCCAAATGTTCGGTAGGCTTCGGTCAAGATCATGAATAATGCAACCTGGGCTAAAAGACGAATATCACCTGGAACTACCATAGGCAACTCGAGAAAGGTTTCGTAATTTCGAATGGCCACATCCTCGTGAATAACAGGTGGGCGTCCATAGGCGATACTAAAGTGGTGATCGCAAACATAGAGCAAGTACCACAATTGAGCTCGCTCATACTGATCACTGTGGCCACGAGTCAAACGTTGGTAGCTCTGATGTAATCCCATCTCTGTCGCGATGCGCACTGCATGACCTGATAGTTTCCAACTTAATTCCGACAGCCAAAATGCTCCAACACAAAGGCCACGGATATCATCAAGCGTGTGGGCTCGGGTCAAGGCCATGCTCGACACCAAAGATACATACTCGCGATAACAGAGGTTCAGTGTATCAGTTCGGTTAGGAATATGAAGTGCTGCAACTGTGAGCACTGCGGCTGAGAGAAGCGTTGATGCGCGTCGTACGGAGGTCAGATCACGATGCACTAGAATGATTCCACCCCAGAGGAGTTGATTCATAGTACGACTGAAATATGCAAAAAGTTCCTCGGCTTCATGGACCGAGATCAAGCCTCTAGTGATAAAGTCCTCTTCTAGAAGTGTCGTCTTTGGTGCCTCAATATGATTATTTCGTAAGTTGCGCAACTTGGTGACCTCGTATAGGCTACGCATCGGTGCTGGAACTAGTTCTGGATCTTGGAGATCAGGTTCGGGGGAATTTCCCCGCGTAACGTCCATCACTACACCCGGACCTTCATGGTGGCTCGCATGTGTCTGTGTCGTGTGCGATGCATCAATTGATGGCCGGTGACTGTGGTGTGAGGCGGCCGGACTGGGACCATTACGGGCATCACCGGCCGCGAATGTGGAGAGATCTGGCAGTCCTGCTTGTCGCAAGAGCTGTGCAACAGCGGTTTGAAGCTGCTGCATTGTAGAAGTAGCTTGTGATTTCCACCTGGAGAAGCCATGAAGTTAGTGACTAATTGCCATTGACTTTCAATAGGATTGTCAAGTGGGAAGAGGCAGCGCAAAAGCCCGAGAGCATACGTACACCCCATCATCGTCGACGAACTTCTGAGAGAAGTCGTTCACCACGCATTTGATGCCGCTGCGAATGCATTTGGTGCAATTGGTCTCGCCACTTCTGAATTCGCAGCGAATCTTATGGCGCTTGCACTCGGCACCTAGGGCTGGTCAGCGAGATGTGAATGTGCAAATGTGGGGAAACATGGAGCTTACAGGCACGAGCTTTTGATATCTTCGGTGCTGGTGCACGCGAATCTGAACGATTGGATTCCTTAGGAGAATCCAAGCCAGCATCTGTTGATGACCGCTTCAGTGGAGTAGACACATCCATTGCAGCAGGAGTCTCGGTGATGCTCCGGGGAAACTGGCGATGGCGGGGGAAGCGGAGGAAGAATGTCGGGAAAGGCCGAGTGGGTTTCTTTTTGCCTGTGATCCGCCTTCATCAGGGACTGTGCACTCCTACCGACAGGATGTGCCAATTCCGAGGGAAATTTCCCAGTTACATGCGATAAGCAGACATGGCCTGATACGACCATTTTGGTTTAGATCTACTTTAGAGGACACTCGTTGAGGGACGCTCGTTCCTGGCGCTAATTCTAGTCTCTACCCCAGGCCATCCACATTAATCCATAAGATCGCTCTTCTCTCCCTTTAATCGGCTTGGTCTCCGAATTCTCACATGGAAGATCCCAGTCAAGCTTGAATGTTGCGCGATCTAAAAAGACCCCAGAATTGAAGAGTACATGGCAATTCGTGCAGCAGATCCACCCCAGATGTTCTTCAACCGGGCAAAGTCCGGTGCGGAGGGCCCAACAGCGGATCCTCTCGGACTTGATGCGAATGCGGAGAACCAAATCCTGTTCTCTTAAAGTCAAACAATTGACGACAGCAACACTTTCTCCCGATTGGGATTCTTTTCTATTCACCACTTCCGAGCCCATAAACGACATAATGCATATTCTTATCACCGGCGGTGCCGGCTTCATCGGCCAGCTTTTGGCCAAAGAGTTACTCAACGACTCCAAGTATCAAGTTACCCTGACCGACATTAATCAACCTCCGATTCCGAAGGGTGTTCGCTACCCTCAAAATGCAAAGTGCATCAAGGCAGATCTTCTCACTGGTGCCAAAACAGTTGTTGCGGCCTCCCTCGACGCAGTATACGCCTTCCATGGTATCATGTCGTCCGGATCCGAGGCGAACTTCGATCTAGGTATGAGCGTGAACATTGACGCGACTCGCAATCTCCTCGAGGAACTACGACACACTTGTCCAGGTGTGCGAGTGATCTACTCCTCTAGCCAGGCAGTTTACGGTCAACCATTACCCGAAATCGTGACCGATAGCGTCATTCCAACACCCGAATCCTCCTACGGTGCCGAGAAGATTGTTTGCGAGACACTGGTGAACGAGTACACGCGTCGCAAATTCATCACAGGCTTCACGCTGCGCTTCCCTACTATATCAGTTCGCCCCGGGGCACCAACCGCCGCCGCTTCGTCCTTCCTCTCGGGCATGATTCGCGAACCTCTTGATGGCAAGGAATGCGTGATTCCGATCGAAGATCGATCTTTCAAGTCATGGCTCTGCTCTCCCAAGACTCTAGTCAGCAACCTCATTCATACACTTAGCCTTAGCCCCGATTCCGTGCCTCTGCATATTCGCCAGATCAACGTGCCTGGTATCTGTGCCACGGTTCAGGATATGATGGATGCGTTAGAGGCAGTTGGCGGGAAAGACAAACTTTCTCTCCTCCAAGAGAAGGAGGACCCTGCATTAATACCAATTTTGAAGTCATGGCCTACACAGTTCGATAATACCCAAGCTATATCTTTGGGGTTCAAGCGCGATGAATCCTTTGAGCAGGCTGTGCGGGACTACAAGCAGCAACTTGAACAGTCATGATAACTCCAAAAACAGGCACTAAATGAGTTTTGACTAGAATATTTGTCTTTATAAAATATTTCAATCCATTGCTGAACAGTCTAGATGGCAAAGATAGGTATCTTTGCCATCTAGACTGTTCCATCTTGCATGTTCGCTCCAATTCACCTACCCATATGATTCAATGAGATAATGAAAAATTCGAATCCTAGAAGTACACCTAATTAAGTGGAAGCTAGTATATTACATGTTAGAATTTGATATTAGTACTCTTTCTGTCACTTCAAAGTGTAGTCGTTCATTTTGTACTGCCAAGCCTGAGACCTCGTGCCTTTTAGCCCTAATGGGCAGCCTAGGCCGAGATCCGTCACTAGGGGCTGAGCGGATATTCCAACATCCGAATTGCATCGTCTCCAAACCGCGAAATATTCATAATTAGGCGATGCGGGGTTATTCGCTGACAAATTTAGAATCATTCAATTTAAAATGTCCATAAAGATACGCACTTCCTGCGCTGGGGAAATATTGAAATCAGTGCGAACTGTGCCAGGTCGATCAAGAAGAACCAGTATTCATGAAATTAATCACCTTAGTTGCTTCAGTTTCTCAAGCCCTAGTCTCATTCAAGCAAGCTACAAGGTTTAACTTGTATTTCCTAGCACTTTGTTACGTGCACAATGAGTACCCCGACCAAAACCAATCGTTGGATCCTCCAAGAAAAGCCCTACGGCAGTTCAATACTGGACGGCGAGAATCCTACATTCACCTCCGAGATCGTCAATATTCCTGAACTGGGAGATGGACAGGTACTTCTAAAGACAGTTTATTTAAGCAATGATCCTGCACAGCGAACATGGATATCACCACTCGCCAATCCAGAACGCCTCTATCTACCGCCAGTACAGCTCGGCGAGACCATGAAAGCAATGGGAATTTCGAGAGTCGTTGAATCCCGTAGCTCAAGCATTCCTACTGGTAGTTTGGTGACGGGGCTACCAGGCTGGACCGAATATTCAATCGATGATGCTAAAAACGTATACCCTTTGAATCCTCAGCCGGGCTTGCCCGAGACACATTTCCTGGGTTCACTTGGCCTTCCGGGTTTGACGGCATATTATGCGTTATATGAGATTGTCAAGGCGAGCTCGAAGGATGCTATCGTGGTCAGCGGTGCAGCTGGTGCAGTTGGGAGCATGGTCGTACAAATTGCTAAGAAGATGATCGGTTGTCGAAAGGTATGTAAAGGTCTATTGGAAGATCATGCTTTCTGTTGGTGCTGATTACGATGCAGGTTATTGGTATTGCTGGTACGGATGAGAAGTGTCGATGGGTCAAAAGGCTTGGTGCAGATGTCTGCCTGAACTATAAGAAGGCTGAGTTCAAGGAACAACTTACCAAAGAGACAGACGGGTTTGTCGAGGTATATTTCGGTATGGAATCTCTTCACAGTATTTCCCATTCTTCCCAGATTCTAAGCGC
This sequence comes from Penicillium citrinum, assembly GCF_028827155.1. Lineage (NCBI taxonomy): Eukaryota > Fungi > Ascomycota > Eurotiomycetes > Eurotiales > Aspergillaceae > Penicillium > Penicillium citrinum. Next base: position 2,734,066 of record NW_026622688.1, read on the forward strand.
TTATCCTTCAGACAACGTCGGCGGAGAGATTCTCGACTTCATGTTGACCAGACTGGCGAGATTTGGCCGTGTGGCCGCATGGTAAGGACCATATATTTTTACAAGACAGAGAATAAAACACTAATTTATTCAGCGGTACTATTGCCAACTACAATCGTGACTCGGATATAACTGGATTGAAAAACTTTTTTGTATGTGAAAATTTGAGCCCTTGCCCATGTTCTGGTCACGAACCATATCTAACGGCCCGTTTCCACTCGCATAGGAGGTGATTACAATGCGATTGCAAATTCTAGGATTCATCAACATTGATTGGATTGAACACTTGCCTGAGGTACAAGACATACTGATCAAGGAATGGAAAAAGGGTACTCTAATTATTGGAGATGAGAGTGAAACGATTGTTGACGCTAAATTTGCTGATATTCCTCGTGCTTGGATGACGCTCTACTCTGGAGGTAATACCGGCAAGCTTATCACAAAACTGCAAGATTGAATGCGGGATGTGCCATACTATTATCGTCACGATCAATAGACTTCACAATGAGAAGCAGTATTTCACAAGCTAACTTGTCTTATGTTTCTTCCTCCATTGTATTTTCCGTCTAATTCTGGCAATCGTAGATGTGGCCATATTTCTATTGAAATCTATTATGTAATATCAGAAGGGCGTATAACTCAGTTGGTAGAGTGTTCGCTTTGCATGCGAAAAGTCTGGCGTTCGAATCGCCATTCGTCCATTTTTTGCTTCCCCTGGCAGTGACGCGTTTTCTTTTTTTTTCTAAAAAACGAAAAAAAAGGACTTCTGGACTCTTCTTCTTCCTTTGATTAGAAAAGAAAACGACCAGGCTCATAATCTGTCTGAAGAAGGAACACTACACCCAAAAAGTACCTAATTTTAGTAGCTAGAATGACTACAGTAGGTACTGATATATAACTATTCTACTATGCAGAATCTAGTTCGTTCACATTCCCGGGCTCGAATTTCAAGATGAATGCCGTTTCATCAGGCGAAGGAAAGATATCTGTCATGGTGACTACGTAGGAGGTATTCTTCTGATCTCCTTAATATGCCTATTGGTCAAGTATGTGTCCTGGTAAGGCATCTTGCGATGGATGGACAACTATGAGTTGAATTGAATCCGCAAGGATGTTCTTTCTGAGAAAGGACCCCCGGTTGTATCAAAATAGTAGTAAAACTCTCCTGGTGGCCCATAATTGGCCAACAGAGAGCATGCCTATGCTCTCTGGACAATATGCTCTCTATTATCATATATAAGGCCACTTTATAAACCCATCTGCAGCTCTACAGGAGTAGCACTCGTATACTTGCTTGATGTCAGCTAAACTTGTTTACACGTCTTCCTCCGAAACTTCTCAATCTTGGCGAAAGTTAGGCACGATACTTGACGATTCCCTTTGCATAGGTTTGGAAGGGGATCTACTTAGGTGTTAAGGCCACCACTGAGCATTTAATAAGACTCTCCACTCTATGACGTGAAGCTCTGGTCTGTAATCAGGGATTTACCTTGATCAAAGACGATGGCGCTGAGATCTGGTCCACAAAGGATATTGATGGTGGCACAGGCTGCATGGGTATTGGCGATGGAAGCGTTTTCTCACTCACTGATGGATGTTTCGAAGGAGAATTCCGATTCAAATGAAAATCCGCCTTCGATGGACATCCTAAGAATTCCTCTGCCCTTGACAAGTTTGCGAACGAGATAAACTCTGGAATCGGAGGCGAAGATACAAGCTTCATCGATATTTCTATTGGTATGGACGGAACCTGTGGCACTTCCTTTGAGCTCAAGGATGGCGTTGAGTGCGAAGCTGGTACAACTGGGTTCACTGTGACTCGTCTTCTGAACTAAGTAATGTGTTGGATAATTGGTTCGTTGAGATTGTTTCTCTTGTAGAATGTTAGGGTCGTATGTGAGGTCAATTGCAAACTAGAGCTGGGAAAGTCAGTGGAATTGAATTCAGAAACTGGAAATTGGATGGCAGGACTCAGCTGGTTCCAACCAGCTAAGTAAAGAGTTCCAAGTTGGAAAGACGAAGATAGGTAGTCAAGACTAGACATATTGCAGGACAAAATGGGAATCAGTTCAGCTGGGAATATGTCTCTTCAGTTCTTTGCTTTTTATTTCAATTCTTACACTCATTGATGATCAAATTATGCACTTTTCTCAGAGTATTGATCAAAGCGTTGTTTAGCACTAAGTGATTTTCTAAAGATTCTGGACCTCGATGTACTAAGAACCAGCTGGGCTTAGGAAAAATATTTGATTTTATATACAAGTCAAGCTACATGGAAGGGATGTTGCTTGAACTTGCGCATAGAGTGATTAACATGCACTTTCAATGACCTGAAAGGCTTTGGATACTGCGCTTGTAGAATCACCTTTTGAGTAAATCTATATCAACTCAGACAAGCCTATATCGCCTTGGATATTGACTACCTTTTATCAGTACTCCCAAGCGAATATGCCGAAATCAGTTTGGAATCAGATGAGTGGTTTTCATTAAAAACGATCAATACTCCTACCTAGGAGTAATGAACTAGATACCAGCCTGGGGCTATGTATACACTGATATATACGTTCTACCTTGCAAGGTAAGAATAGACTGACAGAAACTTGCATGAAAGGAATAGGACTTCAATAAACATCGTGTCTGGCAACGCCTTTTTATCCGAACAATCACGATACAAACCTTGGTCCCTTAAGTGTCACTGCCGCTGCTTCGGAAAGTAGCACAAAGCTGGCAATACTGATGAGTGAGGTCTAGAACCGGCTGGGGCAGGTTGGTAGCCTGCACAATACTGCGGACCTTGACGGCTCCCTCATCCTCGATAAGTTTGCGTACCAGGTAAAGAAGATCCGGGGAGAACTATAAACCAAGATTAGACAATGGGATATTGTAAGGCAGCTTAGGACGAGAATTCATACCTCAGAGTACCAACGATATTGCCATGCAATTAGACGAATTAGTGCACCGAGGATGCCTCTGGTGTCATTTCTCTGTTCATAGAGCTTGAGTAGCCCTCGCGTAGCCTTTGGTGAAAACCGCGTTGCCAGGCAGTTCTGATACGCCTCAATCGACTCGTCAAAGTGATGTAGACGCTCCGCGAGGTCACCCAGGATCTCCCACTCGGTAGCTGACTTTTTGTATTCCGTCGCTTGCTGCCGAGATTGGGCCATCTCAGTGCGCCAAATCGTATAGACTCGTAGATCTTCATATAGCACCATAAACAGATTGTCGAGCCATCGTTCACATAGGCGCTTGTTTTGGAATTGTGTGTAGGCACTATGAGAAGGATCAGGCTGTTCAAATATTAGTACGCAATATAGTCCACTCCTGTTATCAGAGCACTCACGTCTTCGTTGCCCGACTTAACGACTTCAGATGCCACTGTTTGTTCCGGCCGCTCAATAGAGTGGCCATTCGAGGCTTCATTTCCATCGCCATTAGGCGCATTCTCAGTGGGGCCTTCGACAGAACCAGAGTCATCGTTCTCAGCTTCAACATTTCCGGCGGCTTCCCCATTCGTCTCTGCTTCTAAGGACTGAGCGGGCTTGGGTACATGCTGCCGCTCGACACGGTACTCCTCCTCCATCACGAAAACCTCGCTGCGAACTTTCAACAGCTGATCCCATCCGATGGCTGCGGCAATCTTTGTAAGTAGATTGTAAGCCTTAAGGAACGTCCCCTGATAGCTAGCCGCATGTAGTTTACGAAGTGTAGGGTGGACATAGTCGTGGGGATCACCCTGTTTAGGCTGACCCTCATCAATCTCATCAAGAATGCTTTCAGAAAGGATCGGAAGCATAATTCGGGATGGCTGAGGCATGCGCGGGGTGTCTTTGTCTTGATAAGTGAACATAGGGCAAGAGTTCAAAGTCAAAAGCGCCAAATCCCATCGCTCCATGCTCACGTATACCTCTGCCAATCGAGCCCAGGTGCTGAATTCACTGGGAGCCGCGGTGACCGCCCGCTTGGCGCATTCTAAAGCCATTTCGTTCTCGCCTTTATCTTGACAAAAGGAGGCCTGACAATCGAGGAGTGAATATTCCATGGGAACATCTTGGAGAGCGTCATACATCAAGCGTACTGCTTGCACCTCCTCATCCGCCATTAATTGAACACGGGCAAGTAGAGATGATACCTCCACATCACGTGTGCGTAACTTCTCAAAGAGGTTAATACCGGATGTATAGCGACCGGTGGTATAAATGTATTTCAGGATACCGGATGTGAGGTGGTTAGTTACGGTATTGGGGACTTGTGTTTCGGGGTCAGAACTGAGTTGACGGCCTATAGCGAAATTAGAAATGGGCCACAAAGTAGAAAAAGATTCAGAAAAGAGCATGTTACCCAGGAAGAAAAGTTTCTCAGCAGCATCCAAGAATTTGTGCTCCATTTCTGTGTTCGTGACTGGGTTGAACCGCCTGACACCGACAATCTTCTTGATAGCGTCTCCACTTCCATCATCAGCATAATGATAAGCTCTCAAGACTGCACAGAGGAAAGTCTCAAGCCAGAGAGCCTCCGTAGCCACTCGCTTGTCTCCCCGCTCGTCGATACAATAACTTTCCAAGCTTCCAGGGATCTTAACCTCCACTCGCATGTCCAGGTGTGAGAATGCATTGTAGCAGCTGCGCGCATGTCAGAATGTGGGTATATATAGAACAAAGGACAAGAAAGCCTGACCAGTAAATTCCCGAGACAACTTTGTGCGTCTTGTCGAGTGGGGAGAAAGTGAGGGTATTGACATAGGCAGCGAGACTTGCAGATGAGGAAGCGTCGATTCCGGTCACATGGTGGTAGACACCAGTCTGTAAAGAACGAAAACACTTCGGCATTAGTTACAAAATCATAGAAGCTGAGGACATCATGCAAGAAAATACCTGGCGGGTGGAATTGGCCTTTGGCTGCTTGACCAAATACACGAGATCTGGGGGACCCAGTTCCCTTAGGCTCTGTAGCGAGTCTGAGCGCGCATCGACAGCGACGTAAATATCCTCCTCCTCATGGATCCTGAATAACGAGCATACCGTCAGCCGCCTTTCCCAAATAGAGCGCACTTCTCAACCCCACGTAGGCCGAACAATGGCTGAGCGCATGCATCTCCGGGGAACACGTAAACCGGGGGTTTCAGGAGGAACATACTCAGGAACAGCGGGCGCGACCATGACGCCTGCACATGCGTCGCAAATTTCAAACGGCAAGGGTATCCAAGGAAGTCGAAAGTCGAGAAAAGAAGAAAAGAAAAGAGCCTGAGTACTTTGATGGAGGGGGAGGGGAGAAGAGTGGAAGTTGGAGATTGAACAGTCCGAAGGAGCTTCAGGCCATCAGGCAACAAGGCGGAGACCGCCCTTGCCTAATTGGGGCCCGCGCGCGCAAACGCGATGAAGTTGCGTCTCGACTACGACGATCTCGTTGTTTGCTACTCTCGATATAGACCCTCGGCGATGTGGCCTATGTACTAATATCGATTCTCTCACGCGTGGCCAACACGCGGAACCTGAATCATGGCGAGTTGGGTCGCATTGAATGTGGAACCAGATGATGCAGTTGAGGAGGAGGTCGACGACACTAAGGAGCTTCAGATCGAGGAGGCGTTGAAGCTATATCACAATGCGCTGAAGCTTCACTCCCAGGGTCCTGAATTCTATGCGCAAGCAGCTGAAGCGTACGAGGCGCTTCTCAACTCGGAGATCTTCAAATATCCCGAATCCATCTCGGATTTCAAGCGGGCAGCTCTTCCAGATGCGCAAGCCGCTGAACTAGTCGAAGAGTCTCCCGCAGATGGTATCGCCGAATATAACGTGAGTGATTCGACATCCAGCCTATTTCAAACCCTGTACCTATCCCGCAAAAATTACGGCAAATACCTACTCGATGTCCTCCACGAGACCATCCGCAATGCTACCAGGGACAATGAATCAACACAAGAAATTTCTTGGAAAACGAGTGAAGCGGCCAAAAAGGCACTCGCATCCTTTGCCGAAGCCCTCGAGCGAGACGACACTGATTTGAACTTATGGAGACAAAGTGCAAGACTTGGCAGTGCTTTACAAAGTTACCGCCTAAATCGGTTTTGCTTGGAGAGCGTACTAGCCGATGACGATAATCAGTTGGATTTGCGGCCCGAGCAACTTGGCCTGGAGGAGATTTTCTCGGAAGGGCGCTTGCGGAATACACTCCATTCTCTTTTCGATGAATTATCTGCGTCCCAAGTTCCAGTGAAGAAACCCAACAAAGCGCTGGCAAAATATCTTAAGCAACACGAAGATCTATATCCTTACCTAACAGCTCTTCCGGATAATCTTGCTTCGTTGGATGCGTCGAGAGGCCCTCTTGCTCTTTCAACTTCTCCCTTGGAGGTCACACCGCTGGATGCTACTTGGGAATCTGTTGGCAAATCTATGCTAGAAGCTTTCGATGACGAGGATGTCAATTTACCCACTGCAACCCCAAGTCGATCCATTCGAGTCATCCTCCCGGAGAGGGATGCAACATTCGACAAGGATCAGGAAATGGAGGAAGCAGACCACCTTGCTCCCGAGAATGATGACGCTAAAATCGACACCGAAACCGCCGATGTTAACGCCTCGGCTGATACAGAGCAGAGGACAAAGGTCGAGGACAGTCAAGCAAACGATATGAAAACAACATCAGCAGAGCCGGGCGAAGAGCAATCATCCATTGACCAAAGCGCGGAAAAGCAACTCATGGAATCTCTCGAGGGTGAATCTGTGCAGCCTTCGGAAAGAAAAGAAGAGGTAGAAGACGATCACAACCAAGAAGAGACGGAGCCAAAGTCACCGTCTGAGACACGAAAGCGATCATCTGCATCGGCAGCTCACGATGACCAACCGGAAGGAGGCAGAATGAAAAGTCGACGCACCCGAGCCCGTGAATCAAATGCGGATGGCTTAGTTCAGCCAGATGAAATTGCATTTGACCAAGAGAAGTATTACGAAGACCGATTGGAGGTCTTTGTCAATGCCGACGAATGGATGTTCAACACACTCAATTCCCTCTTTTCTAAATTTGGGATGGGATCGCTAGGTACCATTGAGAGTCTCAAGTCCAAGCTGGCAAATTTGAATGACTCGAGTGATGTACCGGAAGAGCCAGAGGCACGCCTATTGAAAGACTTCCGCGAGATTATCAAGAGCTGGAATGATGAAAAATCCCGGCTCATGTCACAAAAAGATGACATCTCTTCGCTCAAGGGTATACGTGGTACCAGCAGGTCGGGGCTTTCTGTCTTTCTTGAACATTCGAGAAAGGCCAGCAGAAAGCCCGTCCTCCAAGAAATATCTGCCGGGGATAGGGTGTACACTTTCTGCGATTCAGTGAATCAATCTTTGCTGCATCAGCACGAGGCCTTGTATGAGTGGCTGAAGTGTCTGCTCATGCCAAAGTTTGGAGAGAAACTCTCGGAGTGGCCTGTGATGAAGTCATCGTACGAAGATTCTCAATGGTCCGAGGAGTTGAAAGAAGCCGTTGTCCAAGTTCTAATACAGGGAGACGAATTTCTGTATGCAAAGATGAGCGGCATTGTTGCGAAACTTGAGCGCCGTGCTCTTGATTCCAATACAGAAGCACCTTTTGAATACCAGCTTAGCGATTTCTCGGAACTTGAGATGGTCCAGTCAATCTATGAGATTCACTTGGATATATTCTCCGCCATTGATGCGATGAGTGGCAAACTTGAGCAGGAGAAAAAGCTTGCTCAAGGCGACCGTCTTGGTAGATGGAGCATGTTATCTCGTTCATGTCTGGAATATTTCATAGAGAATTGTCCATCTGAAGAATGCCGTCAAAACATTTGTCTTCGTCATTTGTGGACATCGGTCTTCCACTTGAATCTGGCCGGAGAATCTCAGCGCGAGCACATTTTGCTTTGTCTTCAAGATCTGAAGTGCATACTGCATACTCTCGGTGACCCTAGCATTAACCTTGTGAACAATACTGTCATGTCCGAATTATCATCAGAGACCATAGACCAAGAGGTCTTGAAACTGAAGTGCATGGATTTCTTTGCCAAGGTTTTCAACCCCAATGACGAAGATCCGGTTTCTCTCATCGAAGCTATTGAGCCAATCCTTGAACCCTCGTCTATTGAGTATCCAGATGGTACACCCGAATCGAATGACCCGAACGACCCATCTTCTCATTCCAGCGAAATGGCGTCTTTTCTTGACCGTGGAGACGCTACCTTGCGTTTATTTCTCTGGCGTAGGCTCCAAGAGGCTTACCAAGCCATCGATTATCCACCCAAGGTTGTTTCTTGCTACTTGCGTAGCATCGAAACAATAATGACTGAACTGGAGGACATTAAGCACGCTGAAGAGGCCGAGAGTCACCGCCAGATTACTTTGTTAGGCTGGCTCAAATCGCTTGATGGAATTTTGGCCAAGACTATACCTCTTATATTACAGAACTCAGAAAAGGCTTATGAGTGCGTCGACATGGATCATTTGCAAGCATCTATGTCTGCAGTTGCCCGACTGGCCAGAATCTTACAGGGCTTCATTCTATATGAAGACTCAGTACGGGTAGGTCAGATATCTGCGCGAGATCTTCGATCATCATTGGCCAAATCATTGGAAAACTTCAAAGAGAAAATGCGGGAACTCTATGTTCGTTGCTGGATCCTGCTGTATACCATGTTCATGGAAGGGATTTCCCAGAATAAAGATCTGTTTGCCGATCCAATAGAGGATAGGATCCATGCTCTTCGAAGCGTACACAATGCTCTTGGAGTTCGTTCATTGTGTAGGTATTCCCAGAAGCGATTCCTCAAACTCTTGAAATCCGAACTGCTTGCTCTCGAGACTAAGGGCGATTATGAATTTGATATTTGTCAAGTTTTGTTCGACCTTCACGGAGTGAGACTCTCCCTGCCGATGGATCAGCAGATCATGGCTGCCCACCCGAAAAATTGGATCGACCAACAGCCATTATGATGATCGACTTTGTCATGAAGCAAGCCCAGAAGATGAACATCAAAGACTTGTCAAAGTCGGAGTTGAAGACTACGGTTGAGAAAATGCAACAAGCGATCGGACCTGCCAAGCCCTCGTCCCAATCCCCCCCAGATGACATTCAATCGTCGTATCTTCAATATTTATATCAAGGCCCCTATTAACCCGTCAAATCTTCTTCGAGCTGTTCAAGGAGTGACAGAGCTTTCTATGCAGGTAGTGCCTGGTGAAAATGCTCAAATAGCTCTGAAAGGCTGGTACTTCCTCCTTGGACATGCTGCCTTGACGAAATTCCGTTCTCAAAAACGCCTAAGTCCAGGTTCAACCGCAGAATTAGACGATGCGATCAACTTCTTCAGACAAGATCTGGACCACGGCTCGGGCCGGTGGGAATCATGGTACCGACTGGCGCAGGCATACGATACCAAACTGGAGGAGGACATAACATGGGCGGCTGACAAGATCAACAATAATCGCAGTGAATTGGCAGCCACCCAACGGTATGCCATTCATTGTTATGCCATGGCTGTTTCGATCGCCATCCGCACCGCCGAAGCAACAGCGGAGACCCGTGACTTGCTTTCTGATTTGTATACGGACTTTGGTATTCGTATGTATTCTTCTTCTCGGGAGCCTTTATCCATGGGTGCATTTGGACTGTCAGAATTTTCGCGACACTTCAGCAGCGAGGAAAGCCAGCAGATGTACAAAGCCCAGCCTTTCAAAGAGATGTCTCTTTACTCTGTCTGGAACTTCGCTAGCAATCTGCTCCGACGCGCAGTCATTGCCAAGCCCAAGCGCTGGTTGTAAGTTTAAACTGAGAGTATCTGACTTTTGGCTGAATAGGAAGTTCACTGACATGCGGTTAGGGCCAATTATTTTCTCGGAAAATGCCTATGGAAAATGTGCAGTTGCGATGAATCCATGCGTACTACCCAAAGGAAGGTCGAAATGCAGGATGTCATAGATGCATTGCTTGATTCGATTGCTGCCCTCCCGCAGCGAAGGGATTCCAGAGCAGACCCAATTTTCGAACCCCATTTCAAATTGTTGTCCGTTGTTCACAAGCTCGTTGTGCGAGGAGATATGGCTGTAAGATTTCTGCCCCGGTTAATCTATTCAAATCTGCCCTATCTAACTTCAACTCAGCCTCTGGAAGCAAGCAAGACCCTTGCGGTATCTCCTTGGGCTCGTAAAGTCGATGCTCCAGAAAATACCGACGGCTGGAAAAAGTACTTGCTCGAGGTAATCAAGCGGTTTAAGAGCGCCGACAAGTCGAACTGGCATCACCGAATGAGCGCAAAGGTAAGTTCACAACCGACCCTCAATTGTGCCGCGAGAGATGAATATGGCTAACTGACCATCAGGCTGCGCATGTGATTTATGACGACCAAAAGAATGCGACAGCTGCCGTCGCAGCCAAGCATGAATTGTCCCAGATATTCACCAAGACGCTTACTATTCAGGTCTGGCGGCCAGAATTTGAACGCCCTGGGCGGCATTTCGTGTACACGACGCGTTACGTCTATTTCTTCGTCAGTCTTTTGGATCAGCTTGATGATCGTGCTAGTCTAGACCAGCTGCTTCGTCGTGTCAGAAAGAAGCAAGGTGATTTCATCAACCATACCAAGTTGTGGGAAGATGTATGTTTGACTTATGCCAAGATGATCCGCCGAGCTGCAAGCATAGAGGAGGGCCACGAAGAAAGCGTGTTCAAGCCGATCGGCTGGGAAGAGTTCTCATCGAAGACTGCTCGTCTGGAAGGTTTGAGCAAGCTCTCTGATGATAGCATGCCGCTTCTCGAACTGATGCGAGATTCTCTGGAGCTTAAGAAGCTCAACAATAACTTGATGAAGGTCACCATGTTTGAGGATCTCGTTGCAGACCTGTATGCCCGAGTATATGAGCTCAACATGGCTCAGCTTATTGAGCAAGTCAATGAAGAAAATAAGGAGAAGATGAAGGTTGATCATTTGCTGATGACAGGCGATGGCACTGCAGAAACCTCTACGCCCGCAACCCCTGTTCAGGCTTCCGATACCCCTGCTCCTCGTGGCCGGACTAAAGGGATCGCTCGCCGCGACATCCAGAAACGAGCAGACACAATTGTCAACTTGAAGCTTGGACCGCGAACTACAGCAAGCAAGTTCTCAACTACTGCGGACAACGACCAAGGCCCAGCAACCCCACGCGGGCCTAATGCAACCGTGTCAGGCTCTACCTCAACTCCCCAGGATAACGGCAAGCAAATATCTGCTGCAGAAGATGGCACGGATGGTCAGAAGGAAACTGGCGATAGCGGCAATGAAAGTGACGCCGATGAGACAGATGACACAAAAATGAACAACCCGCCGAAAGATACAAGTTCCTCCAGCAATCAGAATCAGAACGAACTGGGCGACGGGGAAACTGAGAACGAAGATGAGGGCGTGGATGAAGGCGAAGGAGAAGAAGATGAAGGCGAGGAAGACGAGGGTGAAGGAGACCTCGGAAATACAGAGGTAGAGACTGGCGGCGAAGAAACCCAGGAAGGTGACGAAGTAGCCGATGAAGACATGCTAGATGAAGACGGTGAGGACCAGACCATCGATGATAGCAAAATTGCGGATGCAGATATTGAAGACTCTGCCAAAGTCACCGAAGATGATGGCAAGGGATCGACTGCAACTGTCAGAGACGAAGACACCGAAAAAGGTGATGCCATGGACACCACTGATGCATGAGGGTCTGGACGGAAATTTGCTGTGTGACCATTCCTCGTGCGGCACGCATAGAGGGTTTGCATTCCAAGGTTCTATGGTTGGGTTCCAACAGTGCGAGGACTGGGCGTTGAGTAGGAGCAATGTTTGTGTTTTCTTTTTCATTGATACCAGGAACTTCCAGCCATTTGTCCATCTGAAAGCGCGTATAGCTTTTTACTTGTCATTTATATCTTTCTTTTCTTTTAAGAGATCGGAGTATCATGTCCTGAACTGAGTTCATCGACAACAGGCTTACTTTGTTTCATTGTAACCGCGATTCAAACCCAAGAACGTAGAACCAAAGAGAGAAGTGGTGAAAGTAATTTGCAGGATAAAAGACAATATTAAGACAGATAGTAATACACAAAACGCCCCAGCTAGTCTGAGCTTTATTAATTCCCACCGGTGGTATCCAATCGCAAACTCGCTAAAAGATGAGCTCCTAAAACGCAAGCTGAAAACCTTGCTCAAATCGTAACAGTCATAACAAAATGGACGAGATGATTAGATATCACTTTCCGGAGCCAAATCCCATTTTCTGGTCGAGATTTTTCTTGGCTTTTTGGTAGGCGAGGTGGGCGAAGCAGGAGAGAACATGTTGTCGGTTAGGTGCAACTGGTTCATGCGCTGCAATGCGTTCTCAATGTCGCTCTCGCGGCCTAAAAGGCTGGAGGACTTGTTGGGTGAAGGATGCTTGGACCTGGGCTTTCGGGTGGGTGATTGTGAATTCATTTCACGTTCAAGAGCAGCGAGGCGTCGGCGAAGTTGTTCATTCTCAAACTCGAGTTCATTCACCCTGTCATTCGATGATGGTTCCGGGTCTTCGTAGACTAGGTCATGTCAGCCACATGGAGAGGTATGAATATGCACATAAGATACACTTACTGCTAAACCCTCGGGAAACTAGCTCAATCTTCTTGTCCATGTGTTCGTCATGGCGTCCAAGCTGGAAATTGTTAGAATCTTTCTGATTCAATGTACGACAAAGATGCTCACCTGTTCATCCCAGGCTTTTTGCCATCGTCGGCGCTCTTCTTCCATCATATCATCCATTTCAGCCCAGCATTCCTCGCGCACTTCTTGTTCAATCATGACACATCGTTCTTCGCTGGCCTTCAAACGAAATTCCACCTCTGATCGTGCTATCTCTTCTTCGGCAAGTCGAATAGCAATGGAGTGACAATCGTTAGAAAGCCGGTTGATCTCTGCAGCGGCACGCTCCAGTTCTTCAGCCAATGCGTAGTTCGGGGACGTACGCCCGCTGATAGATCGATGGTGGCTGGAAGTAGTAGAGACAACCGACCCAGTCAATGAAGGAACGCGCGGCACGGTAACCTCGCGGGCCAATGCAGAGTATCGAAGAATCTGAGATGTAGCGTTGAAGTCACCGACTGGGTCGGCAGTGACCACCATGACGGCCTTCTGAGGGTATTGACCTTTGGACATTTGATTCGAAGACGGAAATGAATTCGAAAAGAGAAGCTCTGTGAGCTTGCATTGACGGTATGGGACTAGCGCCGTCTGTACATTGGGTTAGCATCATATAAATAGGTATCCTCAAAATCGGAACTTCACTTACCTTGGCACCGTCCTGAATATTGCTCTGCATCTGAAGGCATTGGCCTAGATACATCAAACTTTCATTGATCTTGCCAGCCTCAGCAAGTGTGGCACCAGCTGTCTTAGCATTTCTGGCGCGCTCGGATCCTGGTTGTTTCATATTAGTTTTTTCTCCGAGACGGGCTCTGGATTTAAGGAACTTACCGGCTAAATCCACGACGGTCAAAGTATTACCCACCCAATTCGTTTCGCCATGTCGCTTCTGTACCCGCTTCTTCACCTCCAAGCAGAAGAAACCGTGACTTCTGGAGCTGACGCTGTTGGAGCCGGTGCCTGTAACCTTTCTCTCTGTAAGACCGACATCAAGAATCGCCAGTGCTTCTTCGTAAGTACTGCAGGCGATCTTGCGAAGCCCTGCAACGACTTTGTGATCTGGTGATCCCTCAGTTGGCTTAAAGAGCAAATGACGTCGGCGGTCCTTTTGGGTGTTGCCGCCGCGAGACATAGTACTCCCCTGTCCTGGCACAATTGATGGCGACAAAAGATCGAAAATGCGGTCATTGTAAACCTCATACATGGAAACGAGAACGACATAATCGGAGTTTGCGTTCATATCGACGGCAAGATGGCTAACATCGGGAAGTCTAGGCAACGCAATTGGTCGATCACGAGGCTGACGGCGAGGGAATGCTAGAGCGGGAGTTGGTTCCTTGAAGACATAAAGTCGTGATTTAGCCAAACGTTCCTCCTGCATATTGGGGCGAGTGAATGGGAGAAGATTTAAAGGTCCATGGGCTATCCCTCCAAATGGCTCAGATGACGATGGACTAAGGCCGGGTCGATCCTTGCGAATGGGGCTGGACTTTGGGGTTGGATCTGCCTTTCCAAGGCCTCCTCCAGATGGACTGGGGTGTTTTGGGAAACCATATCCAAGAGGTGCATACAGAGGTGAAACCTCATCAGGGGTGTGAAGGGTATTAGGGCTCCGTACCGTAAGTGGTGTGTGTGCGCGAGAAGGGCTCATGGGAGTTGGGGCTCTGGAATTGCGGCCACGGTCACTGTTGGGGTCGCCGTACACGGCTTCCAGGAAGGTCTGAGCAGCAAAAAGCTGCGCTTCAGATGTATCCGCTGCGGCCAGTGAAGCGAGCATCATGGGGCTGATACTACCATCTTCTGTTTTCACGGTGGGTTCCAGCGATCGAAAGATGACGTCCAAAGCCATCTGGGTGATGCCTCTTTGGGATCTAGATCCTAGGATAGTATGGCTCTGGCGATCCATGTGTATTAGCTTTCCTCTTTTCGCTTTATTCGGATAATCTTCTGACCTTGCCACTTCCTGTCACTCCCAGTGTTGCGACCAGTCCATCACGACTCTCTTTCAGAACCCCACGGATCATGGATTCCATTCCGGTGTCATGGAAAACGTCTAGCTGAGAAGCGTTTTCTTCGAACACTTTCGTAAACCCAAACTTTTCAACAGCGCGCTTTCGGGAATCGGTAGGTGGTTGGAGCGTAATGTGTGTTGGAACTGGCGCAACGATAGCGGTGCCATCCTGTGATGATTCTGGAGGCTCGACAGCGAGGAATCGGTCTGCCTCATCGAATTTCTGGGCGATTGGAGGGCGCAGGCGAAGATAAACTTGAAACAGCGACGTTTGAGGCTGTTTGGGAGACATATTGGCGATATAGTCTGGATGTGTCCAGAGCAGAAAAGGCGGAAGCTCGTCAATGAAGTTTCACATTTGCGAAGTCGAGACCGCGCCAAGTTGACTTTGGACGTCCACAGATCTCCACTATGACTTCCTTCTTTGGAATAGCTTGTGTTGGCCTAGCAACCATTCGAAAGGGGATTAGCGTGATGTACCTGATCTATAGAGTCACCTGACTCTGCATTGACCCGCAGCAGACAGGGCTGATTTGAGGCTTATCTCTTTGGGTTCATCTGCTCTGTTTGATTCGTTTCCTGAAATCATCTTCTTTTCTTCTACAGTACACGAGAAGATGTGGCAATGAGCCCGTGTCAGTTCTCCTTGAGGAATGCCCCACAAGATATCCAAATGTAGCATTCGCGTATCGACAAGCTATAACAACCATCTTTTTCATTAACTAGGCTGCGCAAATCAAGCATTGCCCGCAATTGCTAGTCTCATGAAGATCATGACTTAGAGACCCAAAATGGACCTCGTATTGGCGCCCCGATGGTACTGCGCCACTCACGGTTTTGATGGAGCCTGAGCCAATCAGTGCTGTCTATTCGTATTTCCGGAGGATATCTCCTTTCTCCCTTCGATTTGATTGGCTAGCGTGACCTCGTCGTTTTTGACCCGATTAGGAAATGTCGTTTTCGCTTGTTCTTTGGCATCGATGAAGCACCAGTATCGCTAGAGATGAGCCTCTCGAATTTTATTTAAAGCGTGAATTTCCGGCTAGCTTGGCCGTAATGTGAATCTGCACGTGTAAGCACAATCAATATCCTGCTATTCTCTTACAGCGCGAGTCTCATCCATCTCTATATCGGGACTACTACTTTAAAAATTACTCCTTGTCACTTTGCAATATGACTTATCGTAAGTTATTACAGGGGAACTCGCCGGGTTTTGAAGTCTTCTATTTACTATGATACTTGAGAAAGTGTGCTAATCAGTCATAGAGGAGGGGAGTTTGTGGTTCTACGCACCAAATAAAGGTGCACCCATCGCATTTGCAATTCTATTTGCGCTTTCTGGGGCCACCCATTTTTACCAGTGCCTGTATGTCAACTTTTCACAACTAATGTACTAAAGGCTAATTGATACTACTTTGCAGACGGTATAAGTCTTGGAAGGTCACAGGTATCCTTCCATGGTCCGCACTCCTTTTCACTGCAGGATTCATCACTCGAACCGTTGGTGCATTTGGACAATGGGGCAATATTGGAATTTACATTGCAAGCACTGTTCTCCTATTGGCAGGACCGTAAGAAAGACATTGTCCTTTACTTTCGAATTCACACCCATGCTAACGAACACACCCTAGACCCGTCTATGAGGGTGCCAATTACTTCATCCTAGGTCGAATGCTATACTACATCCCTTATCACTCCCCCATTCACCCTGGCCGTGTCTTCACTACCTTCGTTGCGGTTGGCATCGCCATAGAAGCTATCACTGCCAATGGTGCAGCTCGTGTTGCAAGCTCCGGATCGACTCCACACGAGCAAAGCGTCGGCAAAGCTTTGCTCAAGGCAGCTCTCATCATGCAAGTTGCTCTTATGGTTGCTTTCACTGCACTGGCAGCAAAGTTCCAATACAATTGTCGGCGGGGTGGTGTCTTGAATGATAAGATCAAGCGCTGCTTGAATGTCCTTTATATCAGCAGCACGCTAATTACGATTCGTACCATCTATCGTACCGTGGAGTACTTCACTGCCGCAAGCTTGAACGCATTTGACGATATCGATAAAATTAGTCCGCTGCTCAAGCAAGAGTGGTTTTTCTGGTTCTTTGAGGTCGTATTCATGTTTTCCAACACCATTCTGCTGAATGTGTTTCACCCTATGCAAGTCCTGCCTCGCAACAATAAGGTCTACCTGGCTGAGGATGGCGAGACAGAGGTTGAGGGCCCCGGGTACAAAGATCCTCGACCATTCTTGTTGACACTCATTGATCCATTTGATATTTATGGCCTCATTGTTCATCGAGGCAAAAAGGAGAAGTACTGGGAGAAACATGAGACTCAGCAGGAGATCTGACCTGGTGGCTCTGAAGTCACAATTGGGCCATGTTGATTGATACTTAAGATCTACACAATTGGTGCATGATTCCAGAGTTATCAGGGGTATCAATTGTTATTTGTATTTGGTATCAGCTATAGACTATTTTTATTCTAATTATTCTAATTATTCACACCCAAGTTTCCTCCATTAAATGTCATCCACATCCTTTCCGAGTTCCTCATGAATCTGCCAGCTGTAACCTGCGAACTTGCTTCGCCGGCGAATTCTCTCTCCGAAGCAAAGGAACAATGGTGGTACCACGCAGAATAGAGTGGCGATACCAGCCAGAACAGACACTGCAATGTTTGGTCCTAACCCTGAGAACATTTGTCGCGTAAAGAGTGGGACAACTCCCGAGATGATACCTCGTACGAAAGCCACGGCGGCAGTGGCACTCGCTGAGTAGCTGAGATAGCTATCTGAAATATAGCCGTATAGAACGCTGTCGATTTCCGTTAAGGCATAGCCGACGAAGACCAAAGAGATTGTTGGGATAATCCAGGGAATATTAGGTCCCTGGATAAGTGGCGGGATAGTCCAACCAAACCACCACAAACCAACAGCCAAGAAAGGAGCCCCGATCGCCAGCCCGGTGAGCTTGTCTTCAGGCTTTATAGGGATTCCTTGGCCGCGACGTTTATTGAAGATATGGCAATCCAATAAACGGGTCAGAGCACTGAAGCAAGTGCCGAGGCCAATGGCCATGAATATAAGCGATGATTGCGGAGCCGAGAATCCCATTTGCGCGTAGATGGGCTGTATAGCCTCGGTGAAAATATAGATGAGCGACATGGCAATTGAGACCATGATAGCGATGGTAAAGATGATGGGCTCTTGGAATAAGAGCTGAGTGGGGCGGAATAGTGCCTCTTTGATAAATGTACGCATGTTTGGGGAGTGATCATGATTAAGAGCTCGGGGAAGTGATGGAATTTCTTGTCGCATAATGTCAACTTCGTGGGTCAACAAGAGAGAACATCGCGACTCGCGAATAAAGCAGAGGAGGCCAGTGATGGTCCCAAGGATGAGAGCATAAACGTAAAAGACCCATCGCCTAGAAACTCGATTAGAAAATGTTCGAGACGCAGAAAAGACTTTACATACCAGTTCAGAAGCTCAATGATGTGACTGCTCATTATTGGGCCAACTATTAATCCGATATTCGAAGCGACAGTCCAAAAGTAGACAACCCAGATGCGAGCCTGGGCGTTAAAGATGTCTTCGATGCTTCCTCCAACGATTGTGCCGGGAACTGCTGAGAGCAACCCAGCAAGGACTCGCATGACAATTGCTGCGGGCAAAGAGCGGACGACTCCAATTACTACGCAGCAGACGCAGCTCAGTAATCCACTAATGATATACAATTTTTTGCGTCCGAACGATTCAGTCCAAGGAGGGAAAACCACGTTCCCCACAGACTGCCCTAGTAAAAATCTGTCACGTCGTTAGTGATCAGTTGTACTTGCTAGACCGATTATCATATACTCACAAAGTAACGAAGCAAAATGTAGAGTAGGTATAATCCAGCTTGTATTCATGTCGTGCTGAGGCGGCAGCAGCAGCTCCTGCAGTGCTGCTCGCAGTACTGTAGAGAAGATTAGTTTTGGTCGATATAAGGGAATGAGGAAGGAAACGAACATGAATAGATCTAAAAGGCAAACGAGTCCAATGTCGTATGATTTCCTCCAAACAGGCCAGTTCCTTGGGTGTCTTGGGTTGTCGTGTGTCCACCTTATAGCTTTGCCATTGGGAGCGAACTCAAGGTAATGCTCCTGCAAATATTCTTGCATTGGAAACTTGGGCTCATCGGCCGACGCGGTCTCGAAACTCTTTGAACCCATCTTTGGCTAGTAGAAAGCCAATGACCACACCGTGGTAAAGGAGTAGATCGAGAGGAGAGATGGAAACGAACAGTTGTTTGACAAGATGCGTACTATGTGACATGTGCCTGGGTATAAATCCGTTCCAGGACTGGCATCTGGGGCAAGATCTGCCAGCCTCATGGAATGACAGCCCCCCGCAACCATTCGTGCTCTGATATCCAGCACTTTCGTCCTGAAGAAGTGAAAGAAAATCAGATTTTGATATCGGTCCTGTCGGTCAGGATCTTCATTTCCAACACATCGTCTAGCCATTACTATCAGCTTTCAAGCTAATCCATTAATCCAGACAATTATATTAAGTCGAATATCATGCAATTGACAGTTGACGGTATACCCACCATGGTGCCCGCCCCTTGGTTTGAATCTAGGGATGTGGAATGTTTCCACATTCCTTCGGTAACTGGGGGCTGGAACTTGTCAATCGCTGGGGAGCTTGAGGCCCGCTTAATTGAATGGCCAACTATAATTCGTGAATATTAGGACAATGGAGGTTCTGAGCTTAACTTGCCGATGAAGAATCCAGATCGGAGGATTTTTTCAGCCACCTTCACATTCCTTCTTGTGGCTGCATGTGGTCAACGAACAGCTCCACTCTAGAGTCTCCAAGAGCTTCTTTCTACGAGTAAAAGTAGACGATCAGATATTGAGAAGATGCACAGCTGGAGCCTGGAGCGTGTGGCCTCATATAGTTCTCGAAGTAAAAGTTTGGTATCATAGAGTACTAAGTATTTGCTGCAGCGTGGTCAAGACTAAAGCGCGAATGGTGTTAATTCAATACTTCAGCTTTAAGCTCAAGTTCCGGTCGTTAATGGACCAAGTATGGGTCAGACGAATACTATACTAAGCTACCCATGATGGATATCATGACCACATTGTACATAGTCACTTTCCAAACACAATGCTCTGGTATGTTCATACAAAATTCTAGAAACCGACGCATCATTTACATACTGCCAATCGCATACTATTCAGCTCGCGTTACTGGATCGAATATAATTAAGCCTGGAGTGCACTCAAGTACTACTTAGCTTATATTTTTCACCTTTCAACCTTTGGCAGCTAGGCAAATAATCCCTCAAAAAAGGGGTCTCTCTCTCATTGAGATTCAAATCTTTTCGATATGCATAGTATGTATCTCTGGGTCAATTGACAGACCTTTGTACATAAACATGTCCAGGCTTTGATTATTGTGACCGACCGTTAGCTTTGGTTAGCTCTAAGTACCTCAATAACTTTTTCAAGTAACAGCAAATACTTGAATTCCAAATTCTGCCATTTTTTCTTTCGAGTTGCCAAACTCTGCTAAGATAAATGATTGTTGCTTTGCGATGTTTAATCGAAACGCGCTCTGATTGGAGCTGGCGGACCGCCTGATCGACGTCTCCGAGGCCAGATCTCCGAACTTCAACTCCGCCATCACATTGAACTTGCCCAGCACCGCGGGTATTCGTACGTCTCATCGCCCAAAAGAAGATTTGTGGAGCTCTAGCTAATCCTCCCAGATATTCCTATTAGACCTCCGAGACCATCCCGCCCTCTCCTGAGCGTGTTGTATCGCGTGCGCTCGAATTATTCCTGTCCTTTTCCTCCGCCGACACCTAATACAGCGCCCATCATGCTTTCAGCTCTCTCGGGGACAAATGTCCGCCAAACAATTGCCCAAGTGATGAACTTCGGGCTTGTTTTAGGAACTGTGCGTTCGCCCGTGATTCAGAATCTTCCTCAGCGCGCTAATTCCTGTCCCAGGCCTTCATGATTTGGAAGTCGTTGTCCGTCGTATCTGCTAGCAGCTCTCCTATCGTGGTCGTTTTGAGTGGTTCCATGGAGCCTGCTTTCCAGAGAGGTGATCTTTTGTTTTTGTGGAATCGTGCTCCTCGAGCGGAGATCGGAGAGGTCGTTGTTTACAATGTGGTGAGTGGCAATTGTGTTCCCGAGTCTAGCAGCATACCTAGAGCTAACCTATATTATTTCTCCGTCAACAGAGAGGAAAAGACATCCCCATCGTGCATCGTGTAACAAGAACTTTTCCGGAGATTGAAGGCAAAAACAAGAATGTGAAGGAGGTTACAGTGTATGTCTACACTCAATTTATGGATTTACCAAAAGGAAAGCCACGATATAGATGCTAACCATAAAATCTAGTGATGCTGCGCCCGGTACACATATGCTTTTGACAAAGGTATCTATTCGATCGCCGCATTTCTACCAGCTGTAAAGGCTAACCATCTCTCTCTATTCAAAGGGCGATAACAACCTGGCAGATGATACCGAACTATAGTAAGTCTGCGCTGATATTCCCAAGATTGCGGCCAGTGTCTGACTTGGATTTCTTCACAGTGCCCGCGGTCAGGATCATCTTTCTCGTTCCGAAGATATTGTTGGTAGTGTACGTGGTTATATTCCCATGGTGGGATACGTGACGATCATGCTATCAGAACACCCCTGGTTGAAGACTGTTCTTCTTGGACTTATGGGGCTGATGGTCATGCTTCAACGAGAATAATTGGTCAATGGTTTAATATCTCGAATATTTCAAATGCCTCGTGACAAAAAGAAAATGCACAAACAGCTAGTACACACCACTTAATCAAAGGGCACCACTGCATTTGTAGAGTAACAGCCGAAGCTGCTTTGCATCCTTTTATTTAAATCTTAAAGCCAGAGAATTTCTTTCACCAGGTTTCACAGGTCAAACCAGGAGGAATAGTACTTTGTTGCGAGAGAAGTGTTTCACAGGCGGCCTGACGTCTTTGCTTTCCCCACTTCAACTCGGAGGTTCGAGCTTCGAGCTACAACTCCCTCGTCCGAACTTTCACTTTTCCTCTTTTCACTCTCCTCGGCGTATTTTTTTGGGCCCGTGCAATCTGCATTTTGTTGCTAATATCACGTTTCATTCTTGGGTGTATCGTCTTTGTCCAACGACGATTCTTCTGTTTAGCAAACCCCGCACCTTCGCGCAGCCCCCCCACTAGGTTGATCATCCTCCAGAAACAATGGGTAGCCAGAAGCGCATAGCAAAGGTCAGCCATCAGCATACTATCGCTTTAGCTGACAGATCATGAGCTAACTCTATGTCCACAAACAGGAGCTGCATGAGCTCGTCGAGTCGCCCCCGGAGGGCATCACGGTCAAATTGGCGGACGAGGATAACTTGTACGAGTGGAGGGTGTTCATGGATGGCCCTGAAGGCTCACCATACCAGGTATGTTTGATACGGGAATACAGAATCGTCCGAAAGGGCTACTTCCTGACCCCTCAGAGGTTGCTATGCACACCAATGACTTAGCTCTGGTAGTCCCTCGTTAACACGATTCCTCTTCTAGAACGGAAAATTCCAGATCAAACTCACCTTACCTACCGAATATCCCTTCAAACCACCAACCGTCTCCTTTGCAACCAAGATCTATCACCCTAACGTGACGAACGATGACAAAGGGAGCATGTGCTTGGGAATGTTGCGGCCTGATGAATGGAAACCCAGCTCCAAGATTGGAGCTGTCCTCCAATTTGCACGCCAGTTACTGGCAGAACCAATGCCAGACGATGCCATTGAGGGAAGAATTGCCGAACAATACAGGAATGACCGCAAGCACTACGACGAAGTCGCCCGAGAATGGACTCGGAAGCACGCTTCTTAGGGGTGCCCTATGACAACAATGTCTAAGACGGAAGTAGGGGTGAGGCTTAATTAATCTTTTGCGAAATCAAAGAAAGTCTTGACGTTGTAGATGCGGAAAGGAACCACAATTGTTATTTTTAAGTATGGAAGGGCAAGCACAAAACTTGGGCTTAGGCTGGCTCCAGGGCTCTTACTGCATAGTAGCACATGAACATATATGAATAAAACCATTCATAAAGGCTTAATTGATTATGCTAAAACCAAGACCTGGCAACGCATCTTTTTTTGCGCGGAGAAGTTCCGTCCGACAGACGGAGCGTCCGTGGGTGAATTGGCCACAGATGTAGTCAGATAGTCGAGAATCTACATATATTGTATTATCCACATAAATGATTAGGATTATTCCGAAAATTCCGCGGAATCTTACCTGGGATATCACAGCTTCCCCGCATGACCCCACGGGGTCTAAGCTTGCTTCGGTACTGTATAGCCGGAATATCCAGTCGAGGGCTACGGCAGGTAACACTTGAGAAAGTTATCATATAAAGAAGACGTCTCTACTTCGGCAGACGTTATGTTTCAGGTCATATGGAGAATGATCAGTCATGGCGGCCATATCGGATACAATCGTCTTCATTGGGCAAAACATAGCAAGCATCCTTCTTTTATGCACTTTATTTCACCTGACCCATAATTACCTGACACCAGGCGTTTCTGCCATACCTGGTCCATTCCTAGCTAAGCTCACCAATATCTGGAGATTCGTCGATGTTTCAAAAGGTCAAGCCCAGGTTACTCTATTAAAGCTTCATCGTAAGTACGGCGACTATGTACGATTGGGTCCAAATGTGGTAAGCATTCGAGACTTGGATGTGATCAAGACAATTTATGGAATCAACAGGGGCTATGAGAAAGTGAGTGGTTTTGCATCTGCTTTTTGACCGTTCGGCATATACTGAACGTATTTATAGACCGACTTCTACAAAGTTCAACAGCAGTTGGCGAAGGGTAAGCCGACGCCTACCCTTTTCACGACTACCAACGAGGACTTCCATGCGGCAATCAAGAGACCGATAGCTGCTGCATACTCAATGAGTACGCTCACTGAGTTCGAGCCTTTTGTTGATAAGACTATACATACATTTTTCAAGAGAATGGACGACTTTGTCGAGAATCGTGAAACTTGCGACATTGCCACTTGGTTACAATACTGTATGCTCTTACTGTGGTGCCACCATTACTTATTTGCTCCTAACTCATAAAAAAGATGCTTTTGATGTGATCGGCGAATTAACCTTTAGTAAATCGCTTGGGTTCCTGGAGAGAGGATCCGATGTGGATGGAATCATTGTGGCTCTAGAAGCAATGCTCGATTATTCTGGCAAGGTAAAGATCAAGGATAATGAATGCTACAGGTGATTATCAAAGAGCTGACTAGGGCCAGATCGGACAAATCCCCTGGTTGGATTATCTTTTTATTAAGAATCCTATTAGAGGGCTTATCAAAGGGGGCTCCACTGGTGCTGTGGCCCGTTTTGCTCGTGCCCGGTTGGACGAAAGACTCGGACAATCTAGTCTAGAGGACATGAAAGAATCGAAGTCCCAACATAGGGACTTTCTCTCGCGATTCCTAGAGGCAAAGTCTGATCACCCAAATGTTGTGAACGATAATCAAGTCTTCTCATATACAGTCAGCAACATGAATGCTGGCTCCGATACCACCGCCATATCACTACGGGCCATTCTATACTACACCCTGAAAAGCCCGCGAGTTGCTTCGAAGCTACAACAAGAACTGAATGCTGCCTTCAAGGAGAAAAGAATCACGTTGCCTGTTTCATGGAAGCAAAGCCAGGAAGAACTGCCTTATCTTGATGCAGTTATCAAAGAGGCACTTCGTCTACACCCTGCCGTGGGTTTACTCCTAGAGCGAAAAGTACCTCAGGGCGGCCTCCAACTCCCAAACAATGGACCATTCCTTCCAGAAGGTACCATAGTAGGTGCAAATCCATGGATAATTCACCGACATGCTCTCTTCGGCGAGCAAGTTGACTCATTCGTTCCTGAGAGATGGTTACCGGGAGAAGGCGAGTCTCACGAGCAGTACCAGGCTCGAAAACAAAAGATGCTTCGTGCGACATTTACTTTTGGGGCTGGGCCGAGAACGTGCATTGGGAAGAACATCAGTCTGTTGGAGATTTATAAGTTGATTCCTTCACTATTCCTTACTTTTGATGTAGGACATTGGCGTCTCGTATTATATCAAGTTGCATGCTAACAGCTTCATAGATTCGGTTGAAGAATCCTGATCAGGAGTGGGAGACGACTAATGCATGGTTTGTGCGACAGAAGGGAATGGATGTTCTGCTAACCCGCCGTGAAGTACCTGGTATTTCTTCTTCATGAGTTGCGCAAGCCAATGTTTGTATCTCGCACCTAGTGCAACGACCTCATAGGCTGGGCAGACTGTTTCACAGATTTTGAGTAGAATCACCATTAATTGAGAACAAGAACAATCACCGAAATTCCTTCATTAATATAAGTAGTTACTAGTGTTCGAGACCTCATGTCTAGGCGAAATGTATCACGAATTAGAATTAAAACGGGGCGGTCGATTGTGATATCAATAGAAGATCCAAGAAGTAGCGTACATTTTGCGCGATTTTTATCAAATCACCATATCATACATCTGACTTTTTGGGTATAGACAACGGTAAAAGTCCCTGCTCTTTGCTCGAATGAATTCGCGCATGGCCCCATGAGCGAGAAAATCTCTCCAAAGATTGCGTGGCGGTTCCCAATTTCGGCTCGACATGGATTGACCACAGACGAACTACATACAACAGGAATGAAAAGAACAAGCACAGAATCACTACAAGTCGGCAGGCATTCGGCGTGGGAATGTAAGACTCCGGGTCTGGTGTGCCATCGGCTAGTCGGGCAGGCTTGAAGCCGAAGGACATGGGAAGATAGAGGAGATATACTAAAACCGAACGCATCAGAGGCCCATGTATAAGATAGAGTGGGAAGCTGATAGATCCAAGCCAAAGTAAAACGCGATTTGAGAGTGCTTGGCGAAGAGTGGGCGAAAGCATTACTCCTAGGCAAACCATCTGGGCGCCGATACTAGCGAAATAGCGGCTCACGTTGGCGTTCTTTGGAAAGATGACGTCGCCAATGCGAGCGAGCTGTGAGGACCAAGCTGTTTGCTCTGCATATTGGTCTGGAAATGAGCAGAGGTAAAGTCCTAGAAGGACGAGGCTGTATGGGATGATCTGAAACAACGCTCGTGGTTTTAGGTACGAAGTTGACGATTTTTGACTGCTATGGAATGAGAATTCGGCTAACATCATGCCAGCAAATATATTCATTCCCACAGCGCCTGCGATCGATTAGATCTAGGTACAATATTTGGTACTTCATCGAGGCCCCTGTGGGCCTCTTGTGGATATCAACATACCATCTCGGGTTGCCCAGCTCCAAATATAGAGTAGAATTTCGGCACAAAATCGGAATCGAGGCGATGTGTTGATCAGTGCAAGTAAAGTCATGAAAACATACAATGACCCGCGTAATAGTGGAAGCAAGGCCCATTGAGGCTGGTCATAGGCGTTTTCTCCGTACAACCATGTCCCCACGAGCTGCCGAACTAAGTCTTCAACAGCTCCCACTAGGGAAGTACTAGGTTTCGGGGCCGTGGATCTCAACCAGAATGCATCCACTCTGCGAGCTAATTGAAAAACTCCGAATTGGCAAATCAACCATGTTAAGAAAGTCACCAAAGCTGCCGGAAACACCAATCTTCCAGATCGGCGAAATGCACCGGTTGATAATGAACCGAGAGCCTCGGAGATGGCGCCGGAGCGAGCGAGTTGGAGTGGTTTGAGCGAGTTCACAAAGCCCAGAAGAATGAAAAACATGGCAACCCATGCCTGACCCTGAATGATCAAACGGAAGAACGGGCGTTGAAACAGAACCGACTTACCCGTCTCCGCAAAGGAGGGCGGGATCAGGAAGGTCGCAAAACATAGCGAGGTATGACTCGCTACAACGAAGATCGCGGCGATTCCACGGAGGCCCTAGAAGAAGTTAGTTTGTGGTTAGTTCCCGGATATTTCGTTGGTCATTTCCGAATTCTCCACTGTTGGGGTCGCCTGGATCAGGGTCGAGCTACTATGTTCAGTGGGTTCTCCGTACTCTGTACTGTAAAAGGGGATTTGAGGACCCATAGCTACTTGGTAGATGACTCAATGACGACATAAAAGAATACATAAACAGGGTTGTCACATACATCGGCCCAGCTAGTCGAACGAAGTTGAGGGGAAGATAGATTAGACGATACGTCCAGAGTGGACATGATGGGCGGCAAATGCGATCGCGATCAGACGTCGTTGGAGAGACTGGTCGCGCGCGCGAGTGTTTCATACATAGAGAGAAGTGTGATGTGACAGCGATGAGTCTCGTTTGATAGAGGAAATGGAGAGTTAGGTTTAATTTGTTGGCATTTCATGGTAGAAATACGACTCGTAGGATTCTGGCGCGGGTGAATTGATGTACGCTTGCGTCGAAGAAGTGCCCTACATACATCTGTAGTAGTTAGTGCAGTGTACAAGACGAGGACGAAGACGGAAATAACAGATCGCAAATTGAGGAATTTGAATTTGCGATATGTTGAATCCATTCTTATTGCAGTGATAGACAATACTAATTCAAAGCCAGCAGTCTATGATTCTGTGCTTAGTATATGCATAGTAATATTCTAACGGTGGTTTGCCGTTGATGTTCCCTGATCGACAGATCCCCTTGAAGCAATATATTCAATACAACTTCTGTTCTATTCAACGTTGCTCAGGTCAACGAGAGTCTCCGGGGGGATGAGTGATAGTGCATGGACATATCTATACATATCTATACGTATATTTTCACATATTCTACATATACTATTAATTAAATAGCATGGACTATATGCACTCCTCACATTCTGAAACGCCCTGTTCGCTACGTCATGTGACACTAACCCAATCGGGCATTGTTGATTTTTGTCTCATTTTCATTTTCGCTTCTTCTTCTTCTTCTTCTTTTTTTTTTTCCTTCTTTTCTTTTTTGCTTGTTGCTTTTTGCTTCTTAGGCATTTCATACCCCCCTCCTCCTTCTTCAACTTATTTCGTTCGTTTTTCTATTTGATTATTGCCGGCCGGTTCTGGCATTGGGAGGGGGGCCTCATATTGTCCATTCCTTTTTCCCGTCCTCTTTTTTAACCAAAGCCAAATCTGCTCAACCCTTTCTTTTTTCTACTTCTCCAATCCTTGGCTTCTCCTCACATTCTCGTGTATACGCAACCGTCACGTTCATTTTTTTATGTGTCCTGTTTCTTTGCAAACTGGTTTCGATTTCGAGAGAACTTTCAAATTTATCACTGTCCGATAATAATCCGGTCGTTCCCATCTATATCCTACATTTCCCAACACCTCCGCAAAGCTACCCGAACCCGAGGCATCAACAGCCTCCCTTTCCGCGCGCTCTCCTCCTCGTCGAAAACCAATGTCCAGCGGGTCCTGGGTACTTGATCGTGGCCATGGTCACAGAAAATGGAACCCCTCGATATCCGCCGCCAATGGTTGAATCTGACTTGCGTGGTCGCCGAAAAGTCCTTCCACCACCGCGTTTAGATTCTTTAAAGATTGATCCACACGCGCGAACCAAACATCCGTCGCCAAGATCTTCGCCGCGGTCTCCGCACTCTCCGCATTATCAACACCCACGGGCGCGTTCGCCTTTACCAGCACAACCACAAAGTGCTGTAGAAGATCGCCCATGGCTACCCATGTCACTTCGGGCGGGTTCGCCCCAGCAGGAGACAAACGATGACTGGAGAGTTCGACGCCCCGGGCCGCAGGCGATACCCTCGACAACACCTCTTTCTTCCGATCCCTACCAGCCAAAATCCTATACTCCCGATAGCGATTTCGACCGACCCAACCACCGAAAGGCCCCGCCGCCTCGGGGTGGCCTACGCATCTCAATGTCGACCTCCCGGTTGAACTCAAGACGGCCAAGAACACAGCAATCGCCTGACCGGAGGCAGGATTTGAATATCCATGGCCTGCCAGTACCCCGTTTCCCGTCGAATGGCCCAGCCGATGACGATGGCCCACGGTCCAGTGTCAATTCCAACCTCACCTCTCGGTCAAGCATCGAACAAACAAGCGGAACTGAGCGTAGCAGTGTGCTCACCAAGAGCAGCTCTATCACGGATCTGTCACCGGATACTCCTAGTGCACCCTACGGGATGGACGAGGGCATGAGTGTTGAAGATGCAATCTCGATGTATCTTGACGGCTTCAGTGACGTGACTGAGGAGCCCGCCTCGCCAAAGTCTCGGGCAGATAGCAAGGCGCCCTCAATAACACCTCCGCCATCGCGAGATACAACTTATGAAGAACCCCCTCCTCCAATCCGAACATCGCTGGACGATATTCCACCTATCCCTCCTCTGCCGCCAACCGTTCTGCCGGATCCCGTTCCGCTAAATGCGCTACCATCTGATTTCTATCTTCTTGAACCTACAGTTCTGGACCCTTATGTTGTAGAATCTCCACCAGAAACCCCCTGGCCAATGCCCAATCCATTGGAACAGGTATCTTTTGAGCAGGAGCAGGAGCAGGAGCAGCCACGGGCACAGACACCGACGCAGCCGGAAACAGTTGTTCCAGAACCAGCACCCTCGTCACCATCCCTGCCACCCCCACAATCATCACCACCGTCACCACCCTCACAACTACCACCACAACCAAGTCCACAACCTCAATTTCAACAACCGCCTAGCCCTCAATCCCCTCGCCAGCGACAGCCATCAAAAACTGTAATACCCGGGACCGTCCCCCCTCCCCTCAGTTCTGGAAATGATACGCGGGATGACTACGGGTTCCGCAAAGCAACCCAATATGTCACATTAGAACAATATGAAGCCTGGAAGAGGCCCTACTCTAACTACGCCGCCCACCGTCGCACAAAATGGTACGAGCTTTTAAAAGAGCATGGACTACCAACTGCCGATGTCACTACTTTTCCAGCACGATCCAACAAAGTGAAGCGGTTTGTGCGAAAGGGCATACCGTCTGAGTTGCGGGGTGCGGCCTGGTTTTGGTATGCCGGCGGGTACGAGCTCCTGAACCGCAACGTTGGCGTGTATGATGAACTTGTGCAAAAAGTCATGGCTTCTCCGAGCAACGATGATAAGGAGCACATCGAGCGAGATCTTCATCGAACCTTTCCCGACAATATCCACTTCAAGCCGGACATGACCGACTCTTCTGGAACTTCTGGCAGCAGTAATCCGCAACATCAAAATTCCAATACAGAGACGTCAATGATTCAATCTCTTCGTCGAGTGCTGTATGCCTTTGCGCTTTATAATCCTAAAGTCGGCTACACGCAATCGCTGAATTTTATCACTGGCATGCTGCTCCTCTTCCTCCCCGAGGAAAAGGCGTTCTGGATGCTGCATATCGTAACATCAGTCTATCTCCCTGGAACCCATGAGATTAGTCTAGAGGGTGCGAACATTGACCTCTGGATCTTGATGGTCTTATTGCGCGATTCAATGCCTGGTATTTATTCCAAGATCGCTAGCATGGAAGGTACAGCACCCACGCGAGGCAAAATGCCACCACTCACAGTGAATTCCCGTCTGCCTGACATTACTTTGGGATTGACGAACTGGCTGATGTCTGTCTTTATTGGCACGCTACCTTTGGAGACTACACTTCGAGTCTGGGATATATTCTTCTTTGAAGGTTCCAAAACATTCTTTCGTGTTTCATTAGCCATTTTCAAAGCCTGCGAGCGGGATATTCTCGGCGTGTCAGATCCCATGGAGGTCTTCCAGGTGGTCCAAACCGTTCCTAAGAAGCTCTTAGATGCCAATGCTTTACTTGAAGATTGTTTCGTTCGAAGACATCGCGTGGGACAGGGTCGGATTGAAGAACTTCGCGCATCCCGCCGGATAGCCGTCCGCCAAGAGAAGTTGCGTCGGTCTGTTGCTTTCAGCAAGGGCCAAATACCCTCAGCAACCGACGATTTCACTGTTCGCTCTCGCAATCAGACACCCCGGGTTGAGGATCGAGTTGTGCATTCCTGGCGTCAACTCAAACAACACGCATTTCGTTAACCAGCTGTCTCATACCCCTATCCCTATCCCTTAATCCCTGTAATCATAATCTTTGCCTTGTCAATTCTGACAAAATATCCTCCAAACCCTCTGAGAGAGGAGGATCCTCATGCATCTTTCATCTTTATCATCTTTATGTTTTTTTAGGGGGGGGGCTGGAGGGAGAATGGGCGTCTTTCAGGAACTGGGGTGGGCACATCACATCCACGCAAGCGAAAGGAAGGAAAACTCGCATATTAGACGCATACACTTGTACATATATACTAGCATTATTATCAGCACAATAAATGCCAAGCAGGCAGCGCTCCTTGGCTCCTCGGCGAGACCATGAACCAAAATTCTTTCCAACTTCAATTTTAATCAAATTTGACTAATAGCCTATGGTAGCTGAACCCTGAGTATGAACCTTGGGAACCCTACAGGGCTGATCTCGCAACTAGCGGGCGCTAGTCCGAGGAACCGCGGGACTTGGCAGGCACTCGGATTGGTCGATCGCTCTTTCCTTTCTGGTGTCGTCATGCACCTTGCCAAAGCGGAAACCAAACGAGCTACTGGTTTTTCGGTTCTTTTTCTCTTTTTCTGGTTTTTCTTCTTCTTCTTCTTCTTCTTCCTCTTCTTTTTACCTCTTGATATTTTACCCTCACATTATATGCAGCTATGAGTGGTCAGGCTGCGAGTTACTACGACCAAAGTCAGGGCTTCGACCCTCGGGCCCAGCAGAACTATGACTATCAACAACCAAATTACCAGCCAAACTATCAACAGCCAGCCTATCCACAGCCAGAATATCAACAGCAGCCACATTACCAGCCTCCAACGGAGCCAAAGCCACCGCCACAGCCTCAATATCCCGATAACCCTCCTCCGTATAGCACCTTCGATCAGGCGTTCAAGATCGAGAAGCCCAAGTACAATGATCTCTGGGCGGGCCTCCTGGTCAGTTCTCCACACTCTCCACCTGAATATGCACACCGAGCTAATATGTATTTTCCAGCTAATTGCTGTCTTCCTTGGCTACGTTGCTGTATCTGGAATTACTATTCACAAGTATGCAACGCACAAAGGGTTTAGCGGAGGTGGTATCTATGATGCAGCCAATGACTTCTCTCTAAACACTAACACTTTGGTCCTATTTATCTTCGTTTTGGTTGTCGCCCTAGTCCTTTCTTGGGCATATTTCATGGGAGCGCGCTATTTCACGAAGACTTTCATCTGGGTGACGGGTATTCTCAACATTGTGTTTGCGCTAGCTACTGGTATTTATTACATTGCTCGCAAGCAATATGGTGGTGGAATAGTATTCCTTCTATTCGGTGTCTTTGCAATTATATGTTTCATCAGCTGGATTCCTCGGATCCCATTTACGGCATTCATGCTGCAAACTACGATGGATGTTGCACGAGGTTATGGTCATGTCTTCCTCGTCAGTGCGCTGGGTGGAATCGTGACTGTCGCTTTCTCGGCCTGGTTTTCTGTGACTCTCGTCGCGATATACGTTGCCTATGAGCCGAGTTCCACTGGAACGAATCCATCCTGCGCAAATGGTGGCTGCAGTACTGCCAAGGTCATTGGCTTGGTCGTGTACGTCACTTTCGCCATGTACTGGTTCAGCGAATGGATCAAAAACACCGTGCACACCACAATTGCCGGTCTTTACGGATCCTGGTACTTCTGGAGCAAGTCCGCAGGTGGTATGCCTAAGGGATCAACGCGTGGTGCTTTTCGACGGGCAACCACATACTCGTTCGGGAGTATCAGTCTAGGTAGTCTCATCATTGCTTTTATTCAGATGTTACGCCAGGCATGCTCGGTTGCACAGCGCCACGAAGCCGCTGAAGGAAATATAGTGGGAAGCATCTTCGTCTGGATCTTGGGCTGCTTCATCTCACTATTGGACTGGCTTGTTACATTGTTCAATCGCTACGCATTCTGCCATATCGCCTTGTACGGAAAGGCCTACGTCCCTGCTGCAAAGGATACTTGGAAGATGATGCGCGATCGTGGTGTTGATGCTTTGGTCCAGGATTGCCTAATTGGACCGGTCCTAACCATGGGCTCGACATTCGTAGCATATGTGTGCGCTTTGCTGGCTTATTTGTACCTTCAGTTCACCAAGCCTGCGTACAACAATGATGGTAACTTTACTGCCGTGATCATGGCATTTGCTTTCCTCATCGGATTGCAGGTTTGCCAGGTTTTCATGACACCTATTGGAAGTGGTGTTGAGACCATCTTTGTTGCAATGGGCTGGGATCCGCAGGTCATGATTAATGATCATCCTGAGATCTACTACAAGCTGGTAGAGCTGTACCCCAAAGTGCAGCAGGCAATCCACGCTTGAGTCAGTAACGGCACACAGATGAGATGGGAGAGATGAATAATTGGGAGAGTGCCATGTCGATTTCAGGATTGGGCTGCGTTGCACAGATGGTAATGGTTGGGGAAGTCTATAACTCATACATGCACGCTAAGTAATACATCCTTACGAAATGAAATTATGGTTCATGTTGTAAATTTCATCGTGTTCGTTGATCATTACAATTTCGATCCTAAAAAAATCAACCCTTTCAATACAAAAGACTCCGAAAAGGGCTCCCAATACAAAGAAAAGAAGAAAAAAACAACCCCCCCCGTATCAAGACAAGACAAGAAAAATACAAATTATCTCACCAGACAGGAATAACTCACACTTTAAAGAGCAATCATCAAACCCATGACAGCCGCAACACCGAGAGCAGCAACACCACCGTGCGCAGCGCTAACTTGGGGAGCAGCACCCTTGAAAGGAGAGAAACGGTTGGGATCCGCACCACTGGGAGCAGGAGTAGCAGCAGAAGCCTGGGAACCGAAAAGAACAGAGGAAGAAGAGGCAGGGATAAGGACGCCGTTAGACATGACGGGGGAAGAAGCAGCGAGCATACCCATCATGCTTGAGCTAACGGGTACATCAACGGGGATCTGCGAGATATGTGCGGGGGCAGGGGTGGTCTTGCAGCTGCACTCGGTTCGAGTCTCGGTTACGTAGACGACGCGAGGCTCGGGCATGGCTGCTTCGCTGTCGGGTGAGTAGGCTCGCTTCATCATGTCGGCGGGTTGCATTGGCTTGGAGGCGTGACGGGCTGGGGCTGTCTCGCGGCTGCTGGAGCAGAGGGAGCTGTCGAGGGAGCTCAGGTCTGATCGATATGTTAGGATTCACTGGAGTTGATATGGTTATTTTAGAGTCATGGATGGTGAACGTACCAACGCCGGCTTCCTTGCAGACTGCCTCGGCGGACTCGGACAGACTCTCGACGGCCTCTTTGTTGTGGCAGAGGCACTCATCGGCGCTCATGTTGGAGCAGTCCTTAAACTTGGCTGTGTCGATACCCTCCAAAGCGGCATTCTGGTGAATTCAATGTTAGCGATTAGGGCTATATTCTAGTCCGCTGTTATGGTATACTTACAGCGCAGTCAAGGTAGCTGGCGGTGGTGCTGGCAGTGACACCAGCCACGAAGAGAGCAGTAGCGACGAACGAACGCATGGTGAATGAGAATTTGATCTTTTCTTGAAATTGAAATGGAATATAGCAACGTAGTACAAGTAACAGTGAACAATAGTAAAGTCTTGTAGAGGTATAAGAAGGGAATTATAGAGACAGCCAGGCGCCGGGCTCAATGGAATTAGAAACGACTTAAGTACACAATCGCAAAATCAACAAACAGGACTGAAAATAGGCGTGTTTACCCTGTATCCCTTGGTCTCCTGTCCCTGTTGAATAACTCTTTGGGAAATGATGACGTTTGGGCATTCTGGACAACGACTCATGTATGAAGATAGACCAAGCTCTGTCTGGATGGATAAGATTTCACTGGCATCTGTCCCTAGATGACTGTGCGTTTTACAGTACCAGGTGCGAATGGACACAGGTTCTTATGTTGATCGCTGCGGAATGACACAAGAATGTGCCAGTTGCTATGTCTCCTGTCGTTCCTGGCAGTATCCCTAGCTACCCTTTTCTCCGAGGAATGCAGTGGAAGGAGAGGGAAAGCTTTTACTGATAATGATGTTTAAAAACGATTAGAAATTATTATGCATAGCCAATAGAATCAAATTAATTTTTTGGATGAGTTTAAGGAATAGTGTATGCTTGTTTATTCATAAGTAGTTCGTATGTTTCATTGTTGGTTGAAAAGTTGTGGTGTAAGTTGTACAGTATAGTTCCGAAGATCGACATCATAAATCCCACTGTGCCATTCCTAGAGCAGATGTAACAGAGATACAATCATAACTTATCACCAGGGTAGAAGATTAACTAAAAGCTACGCATGACTGTAACCCGAAATCAAGTTATGGGACAGTAACTGACTCGCTCATATCTGGCATCTACCGACGCAGCAACCTCCAAGCGACCATTAGAACATGTCATGTGGCAATTCAAAATGTAAATATGATACCAACTGAGTACGGAAAATTGTGCATAGAATCGAAATCCTTAAGCAGCTGCAATTCGAACTCCATTCGAGCATTGTCTACTTAAAGCTCGTTGACACGTATGATGACGACCGTGTACGCAACTCGATGTGGAAGCAGGAGTGTACTAATACCTATTAGTACTACCAATAGATCCCAATGATTAGGAAGCCATGATATCTAACCCGAAATATTTGTAGGTATGGGCCTTTCGATACCTATCGAAACAAGAGTAGGTTCTCTTGATACGGACCGGGAACCAACACTGAGAAAGGGCTACTTGCAAGGAGTAATACTACTAGGTAGTAGTAGCAGCAAAATGTATATATCAATTGGGTATACTGATCCAAAGAAATAAGCTCAACGCTCAAACAAAGCTATAAAATTGCCCATAAGACTAAACTCCCCAAATTAACTCCGCATTAATTATCCGAGACCGGCTCAGAACTTCTCGCTCGTCACACAGCGCGTTGCATGCACCAATACCCATGCCAGAACCTTTACAATAAGTGTCAGCCCCTTAATAAATAGCTCTAGCCCCCAAAAGAGTAGTTTCAGGACAGTCCGAGTAATACCCGGCAGTTTCTCGCCCTTGTGAGATGAATCGGGACCATATCGTCCATATTTTTCGAGATCGAATTCCTCAACGACGACCTTCTGGTCTTTTGTCTTGCTTTTCCTAGCTGTACGCTGGCTACTACCGGTTGATGGGTTTGAATCTGATCGCTCCCAGAATTTGAAGAAACTCTTTCGCTTTGCCGCGGCCTCAGCTTTTTTATTAGCATCCTCAATCTGAGAGGCCAAATGCAGACTCTCCGCATAGTCTTCACGCTCGGCCAAAGTCGTAATGAGCTTTCCACGATAAGGTGCTCCGACCATTGGCTCACTGTTTGTGTATGATTCGAAAGAATGGGTACTTCCGATTTCCATATCCGCGAGAATAGGATTGGTAGTTTGGTCAGAGACAGCGACGGCAAGCATTGCCGCGACTAATGAATCAATCGCATATAATGAGGGAATAGTTGCGATAACTGCAGCCGGAGAGATCGAAAGAGTTCTTGTTGCCAGGTCCAGAGCGGCCAGTGGCTCATCGGAATCGGTAACTGGCAAGGTAGATGTACGTGCGGTTGCAGCCTGCTCTGCAGCTTCCATGGCAGTCGAGGAGACTGGCCCAGTAACAATGATAGTTGGGGGTTGAGACATGACTGCATCACTTGAGGGTGCAGATACAGCTATGTGCAGCATACCTGAAGATCGAGTGCGTACAGGCGAGAGGGGGATCCCGGCAGCTCCAACCAAAGCTGGTGGTTGCCTTTTCGACAATGATGGGTGCCGGAGCTCATACAGGCGTAAATTACGATTCCAAGATAATCGACAAGACTCCTGTGCGGCAGCTCGTTTCAAGGCGCTTTTTTCTACTTCTGCTGCTTCCGAAGGTGTAAGGTGATGCTCTTTACTGACTTCGCCAGCCTGTTCGATGGCAAGCATGGCGGCTAATCTTGAGAAGAGAAGCGCCACGAGCCCATCGTTAGGGTATTCTCTTCGCCTGCGGTCTTCGATGTTTAAACCCATGATGGGGATTTCACTTCCTGGGTTTGAGGGGGGTCCACGAGATATTGCTATCTCGTTGTTCGAATAGGTCTGCAGCGTATAGAATGGATGTTTGGAATTGCCGAAGGCAAATGTCGCAGGGCCTGTTCTGTATTAGGAGTTAAAGATTGCTTCGAAGGCGATGATGATTAATGGGAAGTTACCTTGTGAAACGAAGGTTAATTGTACCAGGCGATTTTTGTGGCCGTTGACCATTTGCAGCCTCCCAAAGAATTTCCAATTCTGGTATGGACGAGTATCGAATCTCCTCTGGCTCCAAGGTACCGACTGGAAAATTCACTACACTCGCAGGAACAGTCTTTGGTCCTAGGAACTGATCGATATCTGAAGTTGTTGTGAGAGTTAGGTTTGGTCGGCGCTTGGGCGGAGGCTTAAGTGTATCGAGATGTATTGATGGCTCATCATTTTGCTGGTTGAGCTGTGTCTTTGGATCAAAACGCGGGAACATAGATCTCATTGGTAAAGGCGAAACAGATGATTGTGAGGAATTTGGAGAAGTGGTTGCATCCGTATTATTGCCATTGTTGCTACTGTTACTTGCACTGCTTCGTGAAGGTAATGCTCGATGACTTGAGCTTGCATCTTGATCCCTCCGGCTGCGGGGAGACGGCGGAGACTTTGTTCTTTGCAAAGACTGTGCCTCTGAAGGGTCTGAACGTGCTGCCTGAGTTTTTTTCAAGGTTGGTGGAGGGGGAAACTGTTGTGTGTCCTCAATGATTTGAAGCAACACCGACTCGGTATTCTGTGAGCCCTTGATATCGCCAAGGGGAATGGGGGATGGCGGTTCATTTTTCGGAACAGGCTTTTTAGCACCTTTTCGAAAAGGATTCTTCTGTCCTCTATTTTCAGGCGATGGAGGGGGAAATAATTGAAATTGACTCATTGTGATACTGGTATATGCAAGATAAAACTCGGGTGGTGAGTATCACAATGCACCGCCAAAATATTCCAAGAGGCGAGCATACATAGAACATAGAATGTGCAAAAAGTCGACCAGGGGGGGTGTTTCGAAAAACATATAGTCCATATCTGCCGCCAGAGCCTTTCGATCCTGCAGAAATGCAGCAATGTGCCGGAGCGCCTCCAAATGTGACAAACCCTAAAAATAGGGCGGCGCCTAGAGAATGGCGGATGTGATTGGGTTGCAGCAGTGGGATGAGTACGGCGAGTTTAGTGACCGGCGCGTCGAGCAACCTTGCTGATTGGCGTCGACTATGAATACGGAAAAAAGTAAGTTGCTGATTGCTAAACCTATTGTTTCCTGGTCATTTTGAAGGTTAATTGGCGGTCAAGCTGAGTGAGAATCTCACGATTGAGTTAGCGCCTTGAAGCAAGCGGCCCATACATAACCAGCCCTGGAGGTACATGACGTAGAATTCAACCCCAGGAAGGGAAGCACAGGGGATCTTCACTTTAATTGCAGACAATTTGTCTCGAGAAGTAAAAAGTATGAAAGTCTATTCAGTGATATATGTACAAGATATAGTAGAATTACAGTGCTTTCCGCTCAAGCGGAGGCTTCTTCATGCACTGAGTACATCAAGCCCTCGGCCATCGCAATTGCACCCTCCATGTCACCCTTATTATACAGGAAGAGACCTTGCAAAGCAGCCGCACTAGTAGTCCTAGAGCGATCTTCTTTGTGGCCGTGCTCATCCTCAATCAAGCCAAGCTTTTGTAGCCGATTGAGGAAGATTTGGCGGTGCGCCCCGTCGGTGTCAATCTCTTCGTAAAAGCGATCCCAGAGGCGGGCAACCTGATAGCGCGTGATCTCCCCTAAACGAACAGTCATATCAACACGACCGGGTCGAACCAAGGCTTCATCTAGTCTTTCGACGTGGTTAGTGGTGAGGAAGATGATGCGCTCCTCAGCACTAGCGACACCATCAAGTGTATTCAACAGACCGGAGAAAGTCACGTTTGCTCCACGATAGCCATCAGCATCAGACTGTGTACGCCTGTTAGAGAAGGCTGCGTCGACATCCTCTAGCAGAACGAGAGTCCGATTTGGAACAATAGTTAAAAGATGGTTGAGTCGGTCGTCCGTGAGTCCGCGCTCACTTAAATTCAGTATGGCGATGTCGTAATCTAGCTCTCCTGCAAGAGCCTGGATGAATGAACTTTTACCGGTACCCGGAGGACCGTAGAGCAAGTACCCGCGCCTGTAAGGAATACCGCGATCATGGTACCAAGACGCGCTACCGATGAAATCTTGTACGTCACCCACGATACGTTCTTTGACTCCCTCGGCGAGGACCACCGACTCCAATGGTCGCTTCCGTCGTGGGTGTCCAAATGGTCGCCATTCCGTTCCCCAACTGTTATAGATGGTCGTTTTTCCTTCGTGTGATTTCGCGGCATAATCATGGGCCTCGGTGAAGAGATCTTCAAATATATGGCGGTGAGAGTAGAGGGTGGTAAGGGTAATCGTTTCCCAGGGTTTCCCGGTCTGAATATCTCGAGACTTGGATTCCCGTACACGGTTGACAAAGATAAAGGCGTTTTTGTAGCGAAGGACATGTTTTCCGGGACCGGGAACGAGCGAGAAGTGTGTTTGAATTGCTCCATTGGAGCGCTCGACCTTAGAAGTCTGGATGGAAAGGTGTCGCATGCCGGGGGTCATTTTCTGGAGCATACGGTCGAGGAAACTGGTGTTTTGCGTGGCAGCACGGGTGGCGCCGAGTTGTGATTGTTGATATAGAGTCATCCAATGTAGAAACCATGGGTATGAGTCGTCCTTAATGCTGATTTCAACGTCTACCAGCATACGACGACGAAGCAAAGCTGCGCCATGACGGAGACCTTTCTGCGCGAAGCTCAAGCCAGCACCCAAGCCAGCCAAGCCAAAACCCTGGAAAAGAAGAACGAGATTAGAACCATCAAGACCAAATTTACCAGCCAAGTGAATCAAAATGAGATCATACCGCCGTAAAGAAAGGATTAGTCGTCAGTTGAGAAAAAAGACTGCCGTCGCTATTTTGCGCGGCTTGTTGCGCCTGTTGGATTGCTTGTGTCCTTTGTTGCAAGATCGGATCGCCCGAAGGCGGCGCAGCATGGGAGACTCCACTAGACTCCATGCTGGCCGAATTAAGATGAAGCAATTGAGAGTGCAAGCTACACCGGGCTCGTGCCTAAAGATTCGAGTCAAGAAACTCTCCAACGCGGACTGCTTGAGATTCCCGCGCCGATAAGAAAGATTGATAGTCGGAGTTACAACGGCCCGAGCTGGCGTGACGGGTTGGACTTGGCCGAAGCTACCATGGAATTAGAACTTGGGTTCGTGCAACAACCATGACTTTTGATTGATTCATTATAATTCTAAAGTGGTGATTACTACATCTCCTCCCCAGAAATGGCTGATGATCTGGTGATCGGCTGACAGGCTCCCCAATTCCGAGTCGATCTTGCGGGGGATCCGGCCTTCACATGGAGCCGACGCGGGTGAAGGGTCAACTCCGCCCCGGAGATATCGGGGCCAAACGGTTGGGCCTTTCGTGAAAAGTCCTCTGCATTCCTCCCAATCACGGCGGCCTGGCGCAGGGTTCGCGGTCGAGTTGATTGGGGTGTATTTAAAACGTCAGCTTCCCCTTCATGCGTGCTTTTTTGCAACGCCCCCGGGCTCTTCGGCTGCCCATTCACTCGTTTACTGTCCGATCATCTGTTCGCAACATGGGTTCAACCACTACTGGTGTGCTATACGCGTTGACGGTGGCCACTTCCCCAAACAGGCCAGCCCCGGAGGATGCGCTAAAGAAAAGCCATCATGCTGAAACAGGCTTCAGGAATCCTTGGGAGTGAGTGGTGGTGTTAATCTGCCTTTTTTCTGTCGCATGATCCTAACACGAAATTTTCCTCATCCAGTTCATGGAAGGATGTTGACTTTAGTAATGTCCGCGAAATGTTCATGTAAGCCAACTACAACTGCCTCTAAGGCAATAAAACAATTGAATGTCATGATCTAATTCGTTTTTCCTTTTTCTTTTCCCGCATAGGCGTCGCTTGACTGGTAAAGCAAACGTTCCCGATACTACTGGCCCAACGGTCACGGTTCGCAAACCCGATTTCCTTCCGACTCGTGATACCCAAAAACTCCGCGCGACATGGTTGGGACATGCTTGCTATTATGTGGAGTTTCCTGGTGGTCTCCGTGTTCTTTTCGACCCCGTATTGGAAAAGCACTGTGGTCCTTACGGTTGGTTGGGACCGAAGAGATTCACGGACGCTCCATGTGAGATCAAAGATATCCCCCTGATTGATGCGGTGGTAATCTCACATAACCACTATGATCATCTCTCCCACCCTGGTGTGACTGAAATCGCCAAATTGCATCCAAACTGCCACTTCTTCGTTCCACTAGGAAATAAGTCCTGGTTTCATAGCTGCGGGATCCGGAATGTAACGGAATTGGATTGGTGGGATGAGCGTGATATCACCTTGTCGCCGTCGAATACAGAAGAATCCCAGATTGAAGTTGGAGGAAAGGCGGCAGCTCGACCAGCGGACATTAGAGCTAGACTTGGCTTTTTGCCTTGCCAGCACGTTACTGCTCGCACTCCTTTTGACCGCTATAAAACGTTGTGGGGCTCTTGGTCCGTCGAATCTGGAGGAAGCAAAGTGTATTTCACAGGGTCAGTCATTTGCGATGTTGTTGAGCAAAATAAGCGTCAACTAACTGTTTGAATAGTGACACTGGCTATAAGGCTGTCCCCGAGCTCCCCGAGGGCGAAGATGATCATGACCCGAAATACGATTATGCCATTTGTCCTGCCTTTAAACAAGTTGGCGAGTTCCGAGGTCCCTTTGACCTAGGTTTAATTCCCATCGGAGCCTATGCGCCTCGGCATATTTGGAGTCCAGCGCATGCTGATCCACACGACGCCGTAAATATCTTCCAAGATACTAAGTGCAAGAATGCTCTTGGAATGCACTGGGGCACTTGGGTTCTGACCGAGGAAGACGTTCTTGAGCCCCCCGAAAAGCTCAAGACGGCCCTGAAGACACTAGGCTTGCCCGAGAAGGGTGTCTTTGATGTATGTGAAATTGGCGAAAGCCGAGAATACTGATCAAAAGGCAACCCTTTGTCTCGAAAATCTCACAATACCTCATGATGCCAATCCACTTATTCTGGAGTATGGCTTCATACTTTACATAGCGGCTTGGTTTATAACAAGGATGATGTAGATTACATTTGGGAGTTGAAGAATTGTACGATAGAATGAATTCAATTTGAATCCACCAGCATTTCAAGCATTGAACTTGCTCGTTCATATCTTAGATAGTTATTGGTTGTTTGTCTGTATAGTTCATCTTACCTTCTAGAATAATCTTCCACCGCCTTCGGTTTGACTAGTTTGTTGTTACCCTTTTGAGGTTAGTGCGGTGAGTCCCAGGAAGCTCCCACTTTGGAAATTTGGCGGGCATCGACGTGGATCCGAGTTGGCTTCTCCTGACTGTTCATCAGGAACTCTTCTGTTCCTTTTTTTTTGCGTCTATCGAACTAGAGCCCGCTTCGTTCTTACCTTTGAATTTACGTTAGAACACCGTCAATATGCAGGCTCCGGTGGTGGTGATGAGTTTGTGCCCCTCTTCGATATCGCCGATGATATTGCTAACCCCTCGACAGACACCAATGCTGGTGACAGACAGGTTGGCCGTCGTGCACAACTGTCGAACATTACTGCTGCAAAGACGTACGATCCTCTTCCTGTCCGAGATTTCCCCCCTCGAATGATACTAAAATTGAACAACCCCTTAGTGTGGCCGATATTATCCGGTCATGTCTCGGTCCCAAGGCCATGCTGAAGATGCTGCTCGACCCAATGGGCGGTATTGTGCTCACCAACGATGGACACGCTATTCTGCGAGAGATTGAGGTGTCGCACCCCGCTGCAAAGAGTATGATTGAGCTCAGCCGCACTCAGGACGAGGAAGTCGGTGACGGAACCACAACGGTCATTATTTTGGGTATGGGATTCTTGTTCTGTCTCAAAAGTTTAAGATGCAAATTGCTGATGGTTTTGCAGCCGGAGAAATGCTTGCCCAGGCCCTCCCTCAGCTCGAGCGCAACATCCACCCCGTCGTCATCATCTCCGCCTTCAAGCGCGCTCTCGCCGATGCTCTCACCATCATTGAGGAAGTTTCCATCCCCGTCGACATTAACGATGACAAGGCCATGTATAGCCTGATCCAGTCCTCAATCGGAACAAAATTCGTCTCTCGCTGGTCTGACTTGATGTGTGGTCTGGCTTTGAACGCCGTGCGTACAGTTTCTTTTGACGTGGGTGGTGGAAAGCAAGAGGTGGATATCAAGCGTTATGCTCGTATTGAGAAGATTCCCGGTGGTCAGATTGAAGACTCGGAGGTTATCGATGGTGTTATGGTCAACAAGGATATCACCCACCCCAAGATGCGGAGGCGGATTGAGAATCCCCGTGTTCTTCTGCTTGACTGCCCTCTCGAGTACAAGAAGGGCGAGTCTCAAACCAATATTGAGGTCTCCAAGGAAGATGACTGGAACCGCATTCTGCAGATTGAGGAGGAGCAGGTGAAGCACATGTGTGATGCTATTGTGGCATTCAAGCCCGACCTCGTCATTACTGAGAAGGGTGTTTCCGGTAAGTACTCCTACGATGTGCAAATTTTGTGATTCTCTTTTTAACTAGTGGTATTTGCCGTTAGATCTCGCACAGCACTTCCTGGTGAAGAACAACATCACTGCCCTCCGTCGTGTGCGTAAGACGGACAACAACCGTATTGCCCGTGCCACCGGTGCCACCATTGTCAACCGTGTCGACGACATCCAAGAATCCGACATCGGCACCCGTTGCGGTCTGTTCGAGATTGAGAAGATCGGTGATGAGTACTTCACATTCATGCGCAAGTGCTCCTCCCCGAAGGCCTGCACAATCCTGCTGCGCGGTCCCTCCAAGGATATTCTCAACGAGATTGAGCGCAATTTGCAAGATGCCATGTCCGTTGCTCGCAATGTGATCTTCCACCCCCGCTTGGCTCCTGGTGGTGGTGCCGTCGAGATGGCCGTCTC
Organism: Penicillium citrinum; assembly: GCF_028827155.1. NCBI lineage: Eukaryota > Fungi > Ascomycota > Eurotiomycetes > Eurotiales > Aspergillaceae > Penicillium > Penicillium citrinum. The sequence continues at coordinate 2,777,898 of NW_026622688.1, forward strand.
TGTGAAACTTGGACAAATTGCTCGTTCCATTGAGGGTGTGCAGCAATGGCCCTACAAGGCCGTCGCGGATGCTATGGAAGTCATTCCTCGCACATTGGCACAGAACGCCGGTGCTAGCCCTATTCGTGTGCTGACCAAGCTGCGTGCCAAGCACGTCGAGGGCCACACCAGCTGGGGTCTGGATGGCGACTCTGGCAACCTGGTTGACATGAAGGAGTACGGCGTGTGGGAGCCAGAAGCTGTCAAGCTTCAGAGCATCAAGACAGCAGTTGAGGTAAGCTTCACTGAATCCCATCCCCCTATTTGGTTTTTCTTTTTACTAACAAAGAACATAGTCCGCATGCTTGCTTCTCCGTGTTGACGACATCTGCAGTGGTAAGTCTGCTCAGCAGGCTGGCGGTGGTGGTGGTGGCGACGAGTAATAGACGAGTATGACCAAGAAGCAAAAAAAAAAGACCATGATTCATGGACCTACGGTCCGTACATAATGTTACACGACTACCTCTGGGGTATTCTGTATAAATATCCTAGACCAAAACGAACTGTCATATGGGTATCTTTGTATAATTATCGTACATGGTGATCTGGCGCCCATCTACCAATAGCCACTCCAATCGAGGATAGTAGTATCAGAAGATAATTCAATCATCCTCGTGAATAATAACTCCAGGAACCTCCTCGTACTGTTGCTGCCCATCAGCAGCAACATCCTGCTCATTCGGCAGACCAGGAGCTCGAGGACCCTTCATACCAACATTTTTATCAACAGCCACAGCTGTACCCGGAGCTTTAGGCTCGTCAACACCCTTCTTCCCCCTAGCAGCCTTCTTCTTCTCCCTCCTCCGTCGATTCTTCTCAGTCTTCTCATCATCCTTCCGTTTCGTCTCCGCCCGTTCTTTCTCCCACTCCTCATCTCCTTTCTCTTTATCCACCTCCGACTGCATCATGCGCAATCGCTCATACTCGCGTCGTCGACTAGCCTTGTAGACGTGAAATTCGCCCGATCCCGCACCGGCCGAAGATCCCTGGACGTTGGCGACGATCTCCGGTGGAGGCGCGAGGGAGGAAGCGCTTCGCTTGTTTCCTGTCCCGGGCAAAGCAATTTCTTTTGACGGGTCTTTGAAGAGAGTGCTGATTTGGCTGGCGTGTTCGGAGTGGGGGGGGTTACGGCGCGGCGCTTGGTCGGGCGCTGGCTGCGCGGGTCGGCGCTCGTTGGGACGGAATCACGGCCTGGTTCGGACATTGTTGCTAGGGAACTGTTCTCAACAAGGAGATGTGCGTAATGTTTTGTCCCGGTCGAAGGTCTTTTTTGTGGAGGCAGGCTTCTGTCTCTTTTTTTTTCCGTTGGCGCAATGTAGACTCGAGTTTGCGGTTCTTCAATCCGCGTGTGTTCACCCCAGAGGACCTTTGGTTCGCAGTAGCAAAGTTTCAGGTAGCAAACTTGGAAGTATTTTTCCTTGAGAGTGGGGATGTAGCTATTTCGAGGATCAGATTAAATCCACGAGGGGGAGTATGGAGTATAGAAAGGTGAGGTGAGACGCAGCCCGGCGAATCGCCGATCCAAAGTCTGGAAATGCGCTAACTGTTTTCGGACACATATTCTTGGTCACCTTCCAGAAGTTCTATTGGGAAAGGCTTCAAGTTCGAAAACTTTCTCATTGATATAAGCTTTTTATTGAAATTCGCCCTCCTCTCAATTCAAGGCTTAGGGACAACAGCAAGAGCGCAATTCCAATTTGAAGTAGTAAGCTTCAGTGAATGTTAAACATTTCCATGTTATATTGTCAAGTACACGGAGGATTTAACTAGTGATGCTCATGTACTATGTATGAGATCCTCAACGTTTTTCTTGCACCTCCTCAAAACTCCAAGGCTATCATAATCAATCATAAAGCCATGGATAGATAATTTACTTCAATTCACTATCCGGTTAGTCTTCCTAAGGGAACCTTGGATCATTGGTATAAGGACCGTTCATCCACAATCCTTTTGTAGTTGGCTATCACCCACATTAAATAATGATGGACGTAAAGTTAATTCTTCAGAAAGGTAGACCAATGTTTATTCTTCTATTCAATGATATTCATTCATCAATCACTAGAAGCCATACTTATTGAATATAGACGGAATAAGCCTCAACATACAAGATGTCTCTGTTCGGCATCGCGGCCCCATTCAGGAGGAAACTCCCGCTAAGCTAGCATAATACTAGGAGAGAACTTTCACTGCGATATAAAAAGAGAAATCTTATACAATCTGTTGTCCTTGATCTTACCTATTAATATCATCTAGACTCTACTTCTATTCTACTTCTGATTATCTAATAAATCCTTTCTTTGTCCAAAGCCCATTTAAACGGAAGGAGCGACTGGTCGCAGTTTCGCGTCGCGTGCCTTCCCTCAGTAACGTCACTTTGTTCCCACGGAACTTTTTCACTTCGCAACGTGAAATCCACTTCTCTTTCTTCTTCTCCCCCGGTTCCAACTAGGATATTTCTGCTAGAAGCTCCCAAAACCCTCATCTTCCAATATATTTTCTATCGCAAGTTCCCTAAAGATGCCGTATCGTTTTGGTAAGCCCAGATCCCCCCTTCTTTGCTGCCCATTGTCCAACAATGGCCTGAAGGCCGAAATCCATCCACCTGAATATTTCTTATCGTGAACCCGGTAGAGTATATCTACAAATCTTTTCTATATTGCTCTCTCAAGAAATGTTCCTCTATGCACACCTCGAACTTGGAATTTACATGAGTAAATTTTGCGCTGGGGGGCCATGGACATGGGCGAGCTTCGCATCACTTGATATCCTTTTCTACAATCCACCACCTATGATATCTTAATACTAACACAATTCCCAGAGCTTGCATCGACTGGCCGCGCCGGTTGCCAGAACAAAGATTGCAAGGACAACAAAATCAAGATTGATAAGGGTACCCTTCGTACAGGCACTTGGATCGATAACGAAAGATTTCAGTCCTGGTCCTGGCGCCACTGGTAAGTCACCATTTTACTCATGTGGCTGTTATATCTGCCTGACATCCTCTAGGGGCTGTACGACACCTCTCGTGCTCCAAAATATCAAAGAATCCATCGGAGGCGAGGGCGAGGATGAGGACAGCCTCGACTTCGATGCCTTAGATGGTTTCGATGAGGTTCCTTTGGAGATGCAGGAGAAGATAAAGACCGCCCTTGTGAAGGGACATGTTGAAGACGAAGAATGGAATGGAGTAAGTACTGGGTAGTCTCTGAACTTATCATCATGAAATACTGATCATTCCGATAGGATGTTGAATTCAATCGTCCCGGCATGAGAGGCATGCATGCCCGCAAACCTCGGGCTAAGAAAGAATCAAAGGACGCATCCCCGGTAATTCCTGTCTGCTCCGGGGTTGAGTAACATTGGATGACTAAATTTTCCTTTAGAAGAAGACCAAATCGGCGGCCACTGAAAATGGCAAGACTGCCGAAGCCGAATCCGAAGCCGAAGCTCAGAGCCCAGCCAAGACAAAGGGCAAAGCCAAAGGCAAAAAGGGGACCGAAAATACGAAAGAGGCCTCTAACGGTGAAAAGAAGCCCACTGGAAAACGCAAGAAGGCCGATCCTGCCCCAGAAGCCGCGGCTATTGATGGCGATGAGAACGATGATGAAAAGCAGCCCGCACCCAAGCGCACGAGGGCTACACGTACCAAAAAAGAAGTTACCAAGGAAGAAAATGACGAGGCCCCTCAGATTGAGAAGCGTGGTCGTCCCTCTAAAAATACTACCAAGCCCAAGACAGATCGTGCCAAAAAGTCTGCCCAGGAAACAGACACCGAGGCGAAAGCTGTCAATATGGGTAAGCCAAAGCGTGGTCGCTCCAAGCAAACCAAGAATCAAGATGCATAAGAGTGATGTCTTGGAGAGCCATCTGTCCAACCTACCTATTTGGCTTTCTGGTTAGCTACTCTGTTACATACCAAATAGTTCATTCAATTCTAGTCCCCTTACTTGCGGCGCATTTTATTACTTAACTACCTATTATCGTGTTTCTATGGATCGAGATTCGCATTACCTGAAATGATAAATACAGCTCTATGCTACTGGGATTCATGAATTGTTACTTGTAGTCTGGAATCCTAGTAAGCAGTACTAGGACCATGAAGGTCACGATATTCAAAATCGAAATCGAAGCACAATAGAAACTCATAAATCATCATTAGAACGGCATTTCAAGATAAAAGCAACAATTGCAACCAGTCTTAGCCTTCAACTCTCCTCCATGACCGAAGAAATTGAATATGAAACCGAAAACAGAGCATTTGAATAAGATGAAAAACATTCACAAACGAATTTAGCCTCATGATACCACTCTTTCCAGTCTAAATCTCCTCAACTCCGCGGCTTTGAAGGAGCACCCTAAGATCAACATACTTCTCTTGATCGTTCTTGATAAGTTCCTTGCGCTTCTCAGAGGCCGCAGAGTAGAGAAATGGGTAAGATTTCATGATCTCCCAGAATCTCTTCCCACACGCATATTGGAATAGATCCAGAGTCTCCGCAATGAAATTCACGATCCATTTCTGAAACGGGTCTTTGAGCGGTGTAGTGAAGTGTTCGGGATTGATAATTCGAATGGTTTCTACCAGAGGATGGAGTTGATGTAGTCCCGGGTATGAATTCCAAGCAATTTGTAGTTTCAGGACAATCAAGTCCATCAATTCAGTCATGTCGAAATTCTGCGCTTCTTTATAAAGTGAACCAAGAGACATGATCTGCTTGCTCAGATCGTCGCTATCATTGATGCCTTCTAATTGTCGCCACTGGCCGATATTGGAAAGGTCTCCGATCAGACGCGTTTGCTTCTCATCCATTGAATTTGTCATTTGGTTGGCCATCATTGGAAATGTCGAATCGCTCACGTGGATGACTCGGGGGTTGAATTCGTTCGTCTTCAGGTATGAACAGATCTTCTCTGCTTCGGGTCTATACTGGATATCAATGGCGCTCCGGAGAACATATAGGTTCTCTGGATGGAGTATGTTTTTCAGAAGAAGATTTGAAAGTATTTGCCTCAAGTTCATGCCGAAAATCAGATCTCTCTGGTTCGCGTCACCAACTTGGTTCTCCTGCTTGATAGGCGCCAGTCCATGGATAGGTAAGTACTTGAACAATTAGCAAAAGTATATCAAGGTGACCTTCTAGATGAAGTTACTCACCGAGACTCCGATCATATCATTTCCCGGTGATAGAGACGGAGTGCCAAGACCGAACTGGGTGAAGCTCTTCGTTCGCCCCTTTCCCTTTGGGCACTCGAGGCTTGTTAAATCTGGACCACCAGGCCTATACTCCTCGCCGCTTGTATCAGTTAAAGGAGACTCCTGGTCTGAATCAGCCGTGGATGAATTGAAGATATTCGCATAGCCAGTTGACTCGATTAGCTCCATTTCTTTGCCGCGTTTTCCTTTCACAAGCGTCTCCTTTCGGGCCATCTGCACCCAGAAATCAACACCTGGAGTTAATCTGGCTATGTTGAGAAGCCTTCGGAAAAGATTGGCATTTTTCTCGCCGTAAACTTCGACGTAAGTTTTCGGAATCCGTCTTGGCAACTCGTACAGTTCCTCTACACTGGAGTATCTACTGTTGAAGTTGTCAGCATTTGTATTGAACATGTTTCATGACCATGTATCGGTGATTAGAAAGAGATGTAGATACATGGGTATGTGACCTCGAAGTGAAGAACTTACAAGGTGTTTCTGGCGGGGAGGAAACATGGGTACGATCTTTCATCAGTGGGAATATTCCAAACACTGTCGAGAGGTTTTGCGCCTTTGGGTCGTCGATGCAATCCAAATCTCTCCAGACCACTGTCTGGGAGTAATATTGCAATCCAGATATCCGTCTTATAATTTCGCCCGGCACTCTTGAATCGAACGATATAAGTCTGGCCGGGATGAAGTTCCACGATGCGGCTGACGCGGGTGAGGCTGCGGGTTAAGGAAAATCTCCGACTCATTGTGAACATTATATGGTTCTGTATGAATAGCTCACTATATTTAGACTTTGAACCTGTGAATAATTGTTAGGAAAGGATCTGGCAGATTAGGAGATAGGGTAGGTGGTTTGTGGGGTACTTGTGTTTGATTGCGTGTGAGCAGTGGCACATGAGTGTGATGTGAGGTTTGAAAGAAGCTACGGAGAGTGATACAAAGATAGGTGACGTGAATGTGAATCCTGCGGATGAGTGAGAGGAAAATAGTGATCAGGAGTAAGGCATTGGAGAAGAAAAAGCTGGCATAGAACTATGCCAGTTGAACCGCGACTAGGACTTACTGGTGAAATGACAGAGACGAAGATGCAGAAGAGGAAAGATTTAGAGGAAGGAAAAGTTGGAGGAAGGAAAACGTAGAAGGATATCAAGGAAATGAGATTGGAATAAGAAAACTAAAAGATCCAGAAGGCTATCATGGGAATTTATAACAGTCGATAGACATCCAGTAAGCTAGGAGATGTTGTGAATCACGAAGTGGAAGAAGTTGAAGAGGTGGAAGAGGAAAAGTTTGCGGAGACCAAAAGCTATAATAACTGATGAAGGATTGACTACGACTACTCGAGAAGCAATCTTGCTCGACGGTTTGATATGGAACACCCTTTAAGTATTGACTATTCTACGAGAAGTAAAGTGAGGTGGCCGGATTTCTCATTCTGATTTCTTGATAGCTAGAAGGGCTATCGCCTTTAAATGCAGGTATTGCCTGTAAAGAGCGGAGACGACTTGTCAACAGATAAAACAGAACACAAAATTCAGTGCAGAAATAGCTGGAGAGATTGCCGGTGGCTATAAGGTCAAGGAGTGAAGACATCAATGCAGATCAATGACAGACCACTGGAACGCCAAGTACAATTAAAAATGGCTAGGGTGGTTTCTTCAAACCAAGGAAAAAAAAACTTGATGACCACCATCGATAGAAAAATAGAGGTGAGTGCTGCCAAATCAAAAAGGTGACTGTCAAGTATAACAGTCACAAATCCATTCTGGTTCAAGTGAGCAAGCCTCCTGAATTGAGTCTCGATTTCAATTTCAATTTGTGTTGCATAAACCACGAAGCTGAAGGTCATGAAGGCAAATAGACAACTGATCAGAATAATCTCGGAGTCCGCCTGAGGCTGTTATAAAGTAAGTGCTCGAGTCGAAATGTTGCAGAACAAAATTATCAGGAAAGACACCGTTGTAATGTCAGACAATGCAAAAGGAAATTTAGAGGATTCCTACCGGATCTCCGCAAGGTCATCCATATGATTACACATGGCCACAAACAGGTCAAAAAATAACTTGCCACCGTTCTCCATCTCCATCTGCATAGTTCCGCTTCTCTTGAAAGTCTTACGACTTCGAATGATGAGAGCCAGATAATGAGCGCGTAGCCGAGAATCAGAATCGGGAGTATTGTCGTAAGCATACCGAGCAGATCGTAAGATCACATCGGCTGCGATACCAATTTGAAGCCCTTGCTTGCGAATAGCAATACGCTTCAATTCCTCCAAGCCATATTTCTCGGCGGAACAATACACAACCGTATCCCGAAGAACAACATCTCCCACACCGGGGTGGAAAATTGTCGCTTCACTCGACCCGCGGCCACCGTTGTTATTGATTTGGGAATTCTCGAGATACCAAGAGTCTCGACGCTTACCATGAAGTAGGCGTGGATAGTAGTCGCCCTTGTATAAAAACTCGAGAATACACGACAGGATTTCGGGCTCTCTATTGATTTTATTAGTTCGTTCCTTAACCACAGTGGGGAAATAGTACTAACTCCTCGGGTAGCACTAGCTGTTTTGTGCCTTCTTCCAGGGACTCTTCCTTCAAAACGGCACGGAAATATGGGGAAAGAGACAATACATCCTCATGTGCAGCGAAAAGGCGCTGATCCTGACCCACGACCATCTTTACAATGGGGCTGGTCAGAGCGCTATACCCATCTTGTTAGTGACTCTGGTCTCCAAGTTCGGATGAAGACTTTACCACCTTCCCGCCGATGGGGTTTCTGTTGTAGTGTCCACTTTCTGCTGCATCTTCTCCTTGGCCTGCTCATCGTACTTCTTCTTCTCAGCCTTGACGGTTTTCCCCGCCCGGCTTTTCGAAGAGAAAGACCGCTTGAACATTAGGGTGCCGTTTCGAATATCTGATCTGGAATTTCTGCGGAGCGATGAGAAGACCCTTTGAGCGATAAGAAGGAATGATATGAGTTGGTCAAATGAGGGAAATGGGCGACGCTGCTAATCACAAAAGCATGTGAAACGGAGCCTGGAAAGCCGTGATCCGACTCTGAATTTCCCGTGTCATCAAGATACAGGATGAGACAGACTTCGGATGGGGCTTTTGCATTCGCGAGCTCGAAACTCACGGCGCGTGTTGTCGACTCTGGCAAGCGTGAAGAGAAAGAAGAGGGACGAGGAGGGAAACCAGTGATATTTAAGACACGCGGTCAGGTGATATCAACTGCAGGTGCCGCAATCACCGGGGCGCAGGCAATGCGCTGCCCAGGTGCATCTTTGCAAGCTCGCTGGCTGCTTTGCCTACGAGTGTTCGGAGTGTGGCGTCAGAAGGAACTTGGGGATTGGCTGATTGCTGCGTGATCGGCGTTGTGAAATGCACGGCGGTTCTGCCTAGTGGAGATTGATTAATATACTGAATAAATATAAGAAGTGAGTGAATTGATTTAAAGCATCTTCTTTAAATCATTTGGAAATGACCATTTGAAATACTACAGAACAAGTCATATTGCTAACTAGTAGAATGTCGGCCATGTTGAATGTTCCAACATATATATACTCGTAATATCTGACAAGCTGCGAAGAACTACTAGTTCTTAGTAAGACAACTATACTTCCTTGCCCGCAAGGAAGCATAGTTGAACACTTGGAAAATCTGAGCGAATTGGAGCCGTCTCGAGATTGAAATGACTCCAAAACTTTTGGTCTTAAAAAATTTCCTTAAGACAGAAGACCGCACCCAGCAGCACCCAAAGTTACACCGAAGCTTTGAAAGTGACCAGCAGTCACTCCAATCAAACCATTTCCAGCAGAGCATGATCGATCACGCTGACCTTCGCACTTCTTGCAAGTAATAGCAAGTCCTGAGCTGTAGTACTCCTGTATGCGTACATTAAAGATTAGCAGTCTGCCGCCTTGCAAATTCAGGAAATGAGACAACTTGAACTCACGGTTCCGTAGTGCTGAAAGTTGTATGGAATGGTGATATACATATTCTACCAATGAGATCTAAGGTCAGTATTTGATCTCGATCAAATGGAGTCTTTGAGCACCGAAAGACTTACAGGAACACCGTCACCAGCATTATTACCACGGTTCATAGTCCCCTTAAGAGAGCCGGCAAAGTTCGCCCACGCCTCGTTGCCAATAGGGAAAGCTGCCAGGGCATTGCTTGTAATTTCTTTATCGGGGAAATTCTGGGCAAGAGCAACATAAGAAATGTAGGTGAGTGCACCACCGAGAGAGTGCCCAGTTGACTCCAAGGTGTAATCGGGATACTTGGCGATCAGTGATTTAACCTCGGAGATCACATCGTCATGTACAGCAGACCATGGACGGTTAATTCCCTTCATTATCTTTACGCCAGAGGGGAAGTCCACTCCAGAGAATGATGGAGTAACTAGCGTGGTGTCGATATCATTAAGAATATCCGTGACTATGTTATTGTTAGCAGGCGGTTTTCAAGACCTAGAAAAGGAGAGAAAATACCAGTAGTTGAGCCTCTCATCACGACCGAGATCTTCTTATTGTCTTTAGAGTATCCCACGTATCCCTTATACGGTTAATAAGGCTTCATCGCTGTTTTAACGACCTACTCACCTGGGTGTCGGTTAAGACATCGCGAATTTGCTTGGTGATCGTGACGTCGAAAGCCTTACCAAGGCACCCGGAATAGGCCGCGGAAGAGAGCTTTGCTGCGCGAGAAAGTGGGCCAAATGCACTTGTATCTATTGAGAATTAATATTTAGTAGCTATAGTTACGAGAAGGTAACTATATCAGAGAGTGTGAAAGTTCAACACACCAGTTGTAGCCCGTGATTGCAATGAAGGAGCTGCAATAGCTTGAGAGACAAGAGCAAGTAGACCAAGAAACTTCATCTTGACAGGAAAGAAGATGCACTAGATAGAAATTTTGGCAGTGTCGAATCTTGAGCGAGTCGATGGAGTTTTCTGCTGTTTTTCACCAAAGATTGCTGGCGAAGATGTCTCTTAAATACTTTTGTCGCCATTAAAATAATACTGATATTGGCCTCGGCAAGACTGGGTTCAAGGATAATGAGAATTTATTGAGTTATTTCTAGGCATTTCTGTAGATGGTCTCCGCGATGAAAAGGGAACTGTATCAAACTAAAACAGGTCGATGCAAGTGGATACGGAGTGTCCCCGCCTGGGGCAAATCGGGATCTGTAGGGTTGATAGTACTATGCAACATACCTGAGAAAATTAAGAGAGTACAACATTAGACAAAACATCCGAGGCTTGAGCAAGTTATTCCGGGATTTGCAGTGTCGTATTATGTTTAGATGCATGCAATATTTAGCTCAATTTTTTACCCCGCGTTTGAATCTTGACATGTAATATCGTCCACGGACGAAGTACTATTGGGCATAGCCAGCCAAGACCGTATTGAATTAGTGTGTGGAAGGTCATACGGACCAAGACATTTTCTATAATCTGTGCTTTGCATGTTTCGAATATCAAGAAGTCCAGAATGGGTCTAAGCATCTCCGACGGCCCCAAGAACTGGCGCTGTGGGGAAAGCTAGCGTCGATGGAACTAGGTTCAGGATCGAGTCAGGCATGCTCAGTGTATCCGTGATTTACAAAGGAACAAACGTATTGTACCACGGCATTCAAGATCGTTAACGGAAACCCCAAGTCGTTTCTGAGGACTCCATTTGGACAAATTATCGGTTATCCAGATCAGGCATTTAGAAGGTCATCCGAAGCTTGCCCGTTACTACTTTAACGCTCGAAGTCAAATAAATGTACGGTATAGATTCGGGAACTATGTGAAACCTTAAGCAGGGCGTTAATGTCACATCACACGTATGCGAGGACTTGAAAGAGAAAGTTTCAGGGATCTCTGACATAGCCCATTATATTATCGAGCTTTGAAGTCAAGCCGAAATGAGGACTTTTCTTACAACAAATCTGTACAATCCGAGACAACTTGAGGGTCACCCAATGTGGAGCCAGCACGAGGACAACTTGAATAAAACCTAGCCCTGGAATCCAATGTGATGTAAGGGTCTACAGGGCCAGATTTGTAGGTGTCTTTAATTACTACTGTTTTTATAAACCTGGAATGGCCCCAAAGGCCAAGATGCCGAGCCGGCACTTGAGGGTTCGGCATTTATGAACCGAGGCTCTGACTTTGACTACACACCCAATCGATCAAAGAGGAAAATACCCCGGAAGCCAATTTCCTGCATGACGAAAATGCTAAAGGTACACACAGGCCGTTCGTTTATTATGCAGACGAGGCGGGGTTGCTCCGATGCAAAGAGCTTGCTTGAGCATGCTACAACGATATAGTCCTGAGATTTAGCCTGCGTACGCTCGCATCTTGAAGGAGGCGCACAAGAGACAGGAAAGAGTTCGGATAGACATTAGCCATTCGGACCTTCGGTATAGTAAGATATTTTCTAGTGATTATATTTAACATTACAGTAGTTTTAAATTCCATTCCACTTGCGATTCGACTCCTACCAATACTATGAGGAGTAAGGCTTTTTGGTTCGAGGAACGAAGCACAGTGTAAAGACATCGGCTTCGTGTACCGTTCAGTATACATGCAACCAAATTAGATCGGGGAAGTAGGTAATCAATAGGTATTGACAGTAAAGTTTATCTATCGCCACAGCCTCAGGACCTACGACCTCCAACTTGTTGGAGGAACCCATTGCCTTGGTCATGAATATCTGAATGTATGGCATGGGGGTACTAGCATGTCTGTCATATATGAACAATTCATTTCCGCCATTAATTCAAAGTCTAAGACTCAGACACCCGCGATCGCTATTTCCAAGCTTTATGAATATGTACTACTCTATCCTGTTTAGCATGGGTGATCCAAAGAGTTAGGGCTGAAAGTGTGGCTGTGCTGACATATGTGGCTGTGGCAATGAGGGGAGTGTGGGGTTAGTCCCACATGCCAGCCACCGGTGATATCATCTGGTGACTGCAGCAGCTGGTGGGTGTATGATAACAATACTGAGCGCTGCTCTGGGGCCTCTACCATTCCTCTCACAAGACCCTGGTTGCCATAGAAGCTGCTTGAAACTACTGTCGATCACCCTGCAGCGTTAGTCAATAATAATTCGCAGAGTGATCTATCGAACGGGGGCACGCGCTCACCCCCTGCCTTCCTACGCGCCCATCGCGTTTCATCGACTGTTTTTTCCCGTTCTTTGTTGAGATACCCTCGATCGTTTTCTTCTCGCCCAACGACCACTCCAGATAGAAGTGCAGTATTCACCAACATGGCTATGGATTATTTCAAAAACCGCCGCCGGTCTTCGCAGATCATGCAAACCCCGAACCCCGTCCTCAGCTCCGAGGATGAAGCCTTTCTCCAACAAGTTGTCTCGCAGCAAGAGCATACGCCCAGATCGGCTGGACCAGTGGATTCAAACGATGGAAAGTTAACAGAGATCGTTGCAGAAAGCCCTGCACAATCTGGACTAAGTGAGACTGCCCAAGATGTTCCTCTTCCAGCTTCCCCGGCAGAGGAATTTGGCAAAGAGCTAGGAGAGGAGGCGCGGGAGAACAACGACACACCTGATACGCAAACTGAGTCCCCCAAACAACAAGATGGCAAACCATCAGACAAGAAAAAGAAACGCTGGACCGCGATGTTCTGGAAGAAAGACTCCGATTCCAAGAAGGTGGGCACTGCGACTGTTGATACCTGAGCAAATATAGTATACTGACAGAATTTCTTCTCGTTACAGAAGAAGAGTCCCAGCAATGACGATAAATCCAACTCCAACTCTACAGCGGCACCGACATCGACTTCACACAGCGACGAACCCGGAGCTAAGAAGGATGAAGAAGACATGAAGGATATCCTTGAGCACTTAAACTTGGCGGCAGAGAACAACAAAGTATTTTCAATGAGCGAGGAAACACAGGAACTGCTGAAAAAGTTCAAACTTATCTTCAAAGATCTCATTAATGGTGTTCCCACGGCCTATCATGATTTGGAGATGCTGTTGACGAATGGAAATCGACAACTCCAAGATACCTATACGAAACTTCCTGGTCCTATGCAAAAGCTGATCGAGAAGCTTCCCGAAAAGTGGACGGATACCTTAGCACCTGAAATGATCGCCGTCGCCAGCGAAAGGGCATCAAAGAGTGGTGTCAATGTAGAGAATGTCGGCAAAGCTGCAGCCGCTGCTGAGAAGATGGGTCTCAATGTTCCCAGTCTGAAGGAGCTTGTTTCAAAACCAGCTGCTATTATTGGAATGCTCCGGTCAATTATGACCTTCTTGCGAGCTCGTTTCCCTGCTGTACTGGGAATGAACGTCCTTTGGTCGCTGGCATTATTCAGTAAGTACTCACAGGTGAAGTGGACTTATGCTCATAGGCTGATAATTGTTCACTTTAGTCCTGCTCTTTGTCCTATGGTATTGCCACAAGCGTGGACGTGAGGTTCGTTTGGAGAATGAGCGCTTAGTGACAGAAGATGAAATCAACAAGCTCAATGAGGATAACCCCGAGGGTAATATTCGTGCCACGGAGACCCTGACCACAACAGCTCCACAGGGCGCATCGTCAGAAGAGATCCGGGAAGGTGTGAGGAAAGTTGAAGCAGCTCGGGCTGAGCCCGTAGATGTGACTGCCGTCTCGTCCCCGCAGAGCGGCACCGGTGAGGTTGAAAATGTTCGTCCTGGGCCTGTTCCAACTCGATCAAAGTCCCGTCTTTCTATATTCGGTCGATCATCCAAACAGCCCGTTGAACAAAGCTCAAACATTTCACCATATCCGGGTACATGATGGAGCTTCATGAGCCCCTTCTGCAATAATTAGTGTGAACATTTATGATCTAATATAGTGTACCGCCAGTTTGCTTACATAGAATGGAAAGTGGCGTATGGTGGTTTAAGTACACGTTTGATAGTGTTTTAATTCAAATTTATACCAGTGTTTTTCATTCGATGTCACAAGTTCACTGCTAGTGAATACTAGTAGTATTCGTAAGACCAAAGGATACCACCTGGTATTGGGCAATACTTTGCTACACTTGTGGTGATTGACTGCTCTTGCTTCTATAAAGCAGCTAACTAGCCGCAATTACCTATGCATAACAGGAATCGCGAACAAAGACATTCAACTTGAAGTGCTGAAGTGAACATACGGCCTACCACTAGCTAAAATTTCGGAATATACAAGCGTCCGTTCAATGCCCTTGACTCTGAGATGACCGTACCTCCTCGGACATTGCAATTAGGCCCACTTGGACCTTCTTAGACCTTCTGGAAAAATTTCTCCTTCTACCTCGGAAGAATCAGGACAGGTGTTCTCCGAAGCGCCAGGCTTAAAAATAGGCTAGGGCGGAGCGGATTTTGGCCGTGGATCGACAATTGATATTATTGGCACTGGGAGAATTTTCATCTCCACCCCAGCCACTGCGGGGCGGGAGATGATCTTGCAGGCACGAGAGAGATTGGGGGCAAAGAGTGATTGAATGAATTTAGGACGGAAGTCCCTTCTGTATCCCTTGCAGCAAAATTCGGGGGAGATAGCCGCCCAACTGTGATGAGCCCAAGCTGATCAGCCCGGTCGATCTATCTTATGCACGTAGGATTTCGTGTTGTTGTCCCCCTGCTTACCGCTTCTTCCCCTCCCCCTCTTCCGTCTATGAAAGAACAGCCTTGAGTGTTTGGTAAATAAGAGATTGAAGAGGGGTCGATAGTGTATTGGGGAGGAGTGAACGGGTCCATCAGCTCCAGAGCTGTGCCGGAATAGACAATCCCGAGTTGCCACCGCGGAAGGGAAAAAATCCCAGCGACGCTTCATACCCAGCCAATTAGCAAGCACGGTGTATGTAAAAGAATTTCAGAATTGCCTTCGTGTCAACAATATGATTCATCGTATCGTGACTCGACTCTGATCTGGCTATGAATCATCATGCACGGGTCATCCCCGGCCCTGTGCTGGTTGATGTCTAGAATACCTGCAACCGCATGCTATTCTGTTGTATGTATGTACTGGACTTCGAACCAATATTGTTCATTGTTGTTCTCCCATCTTTCCCCCCTCTTTCTCTCCTTTTCCTTTACAATAAACATTTCTTTGGCTCCTGGCTGGTCGGATAATTCGTGACGTGGAACCCGTACTGGACCCGCTAATGATGCACTTGTGTCTACTCCGTATGTATTGCTGGAGGGGACTTTTAGATTTTCCCCCCTCTTTTTTTTTTTGTAGCAGCGCCGATCGTCATGATTGGCTTGGAGTAGCCTCATGCAAGGCAGACTCTATTCGAATGACTCCTACTTTTGTATTGGGAAATGAATCAAAGTCTAGTCATTGTACCATGAAGAATGGTATTCACTTTGAATGAGAAATGTAATTGTAGTAACTAATGTAAGTGACTTCGTTCGTATACTCCGTATAATACTCTGAATAAATGCTTGTACTGCTTGCATCTGGTCTCGCCGTGATTGGCTCAAAAAGATGCGGTGAACCGCACGGGCGAATGAAAGACGGTAGAATTGCCCCACTTTCGGTTTGGCGGGAAAAATCGACTTCCTTCAAGTCGACCTTCTCTTCTTCCTCTTTTCTTCTCATCCTCAAAACATCTTTCGGACTGCTTCCAGACTCTACTCCCTTACCCTCTTGATTTTCCATTTACACCATATACCCTTCTGATATCGTCGAGAATTCCAAATGGCTTCCGTGCAGCTGTAAATCCCCCACTGGGGAACCCTCCCTGGTTCCTCAGTCCTGCAGCTCCGAACCTTCAATTCCACTTGACGATATTGTTTTCTCTTTCAACGCCCGCTCTGAAGCGTTGGAATTGCCCCTGAGTACAGTCCCAGAAGAAGCACTTTGACGTCCCCGTTGGACTGGAGGTGCTTTCGTGGTTACGATCAATCAATACCAAAATCCCTACTCTTTCTCTCCACCTATCCCTCCTCTCTTCACCCGCCCTTGACGACCACCCTTTTCTCCTCGATATCTCCTTTTTTGAACTCCAAGGACTACGACTTTAAACTCTTCTGGTCAATTTCCAACTCCAACAATCACCTTTCTATCAACCCGTGTCAATTACACTCCAGTCCCCCTTCTAAAAGAGGAGAGAAAAAAAAAATCCGACATCCCACCTTCTCTGACCACCACTTGGAAAAAGTTTGAACTACACAAACAGGTCAATCTGCCTTGAAACGCCCTTTTCAAATTTGTTCAAAAACCACAGATTCTATTACAATACCCCCCCAAGTCGAACACTATGCGACACCTCGATCTTACACACAAGGCTTTAAGCCAGTCCAAAAAGTCAGGCAACAGCCGTTCTGGCGGACATGGCTTATCTGACCGAAAACGCCGGGCATCCTCTTCATCCGTCTCCAGTGTTTCCAGTGTCTCTTCTCTTGAAGATCTCAGTGAGGAGGGTGACGACTCGGAAGATGATGCAGATGACGAGGAGGACCGACCGTTAGCACAGCGGTCTTATGGTCGTCGTCGACCAAATATCTCTCGCAAGACGGGGCGCCAACCCGTCAAAGCCAAGCGAAGACGGGTTTCCGATGACGAATACGACTTCGGAAGCGATGCTAGCGACTCCAACGATAGCTCTGATGATGTGTACGCCGGCGTTGATTATATTACCGATGCCGATGATGAAGAACAAGATGTGGAGAAGCTTGAGGAAATGATGATCATGGATGAGTCCGAGCACCGGATAATGCCACCATCCGAAGCCAATGATAGCCAGTGGAATAGCACTGAGATCTTTGGAGAATCCATGCTTCTGCCCGCTGCCTCGTTTTTCGACGAAGAGCAGCTTTACACTGCCATGGACACCTTCGGGGAAACTGACATGGCTAGTGAAGCCGTGGAAACACCCGTGGCTCGACGTGTGCACTTCGAAGAGCGATCCGATTCCTCTTCTGACAGCGAGTCGCACACTGATGATGAGATTCCTGGAGATTTCCTTCAACAAGACTCACTGGATCCCCACCTGCGTCGGATGATCGAGAATGACCATGACAACAACCGCAGCCATCGCCGACAATCTGAAGAGATGTTCGGCGATGGCGATTATGGCCATAGTAATATCTATCACGTCGAGTCCGATGGGACATCTGAGGGTAGCCTGAGTGGTTACGAGAGTACGCTACTCACTTATTTGTTCTGTCTAGTTGATATGCTAATTTTCTTCCAGCCGACGATGGCGATACCACCGACGAGGATTTACCCCCACCAGCGACCATCACCCATCCCAGATCTCTTCTCCGACGTGATTCTACCGACTCTCTGACCGTGACTGGTGATGACAGGACTGATACTCTCCCCCGCCGGCGAGGTCCTATCATGGGCACCTTCGTGGCTGACCCTCACAAGCCTGTTGCTCTTGTCGATTGCACCGGCAAACATCTTGTCATCATCCCAGCTTATGCCTCATCCCGACACGACTGGCTTGAATCGGCTGCCAATAGTGTGCCGGGAACAGCCAACAACAGCCCCCGCCAGACAACTCTGCATTTGGTCGACGAAAGCGATACTGATGCCCTGACCTCTCCAAACCAGACAGACTTCAGTCCCATGCTTGCTTCTGGTGCCAACTTGATGATGACTGCTCTTGGCAATGATATCACTCCTGGAGGCCAAGTCATGGGCCCACCCGAGGCTTTTTACCCATCGCAAGAATTCAATGTTGACAGCTCCTTCGAGGATGATGACGAAGATGATCCCGAGTCTGCCCTCAACGTTGATGATTTTATCGACTTCGGCGATGGATCTTCTGATGAAGAACAAGAACAAGATGAGGATATTGGCAAGGCTTTCGATGACGAATCTTTTATCTCCCCCATGGCTGGTGGATCTTCGATTCAGCACATGGGAACACCCCCCCCAACCCGCAAGAACTCCGAACAGCATGATACCAATGCTGAGCGTTTCCTGAACCATCTGGATAAGGGTATCGTGACCGCCTTTCGTCGCAACCACAACCGTTACCAGGCCCTTCTTCGTCTCCCTCAACACCGTGAATTTATGCCCGCCAATTCCCCCTCTCGACCGGCCAGTGTTTTCAGACACGCCAAACACGCTGATCAACGCACCCCCACTAGAAAGCGTAAAGCTAGTGGTTACGCGGGAGGCGAGGCTGTACGACGCAAGCTCATGGACGCCCAACGCCGTACACAAGTACCTCTTTGAGACTCTCACATCCTCTGTTGGTCTCTGCGCACTACAAGCGCTATTAGACAAAACCCAGCTGGATCATCCAGCAGCTCATGAATCACGAAGTTTCGATTTAAGTAAGATCGCACGATACACACGGACGCTGTTCAATTGTTTCGAGTCTCTGGTAGACTTGGCTCCTGGGACGCAGCGATGTCTTCTCAGAGTCGCTATCTAGTGTCCTAACCTCCTGGTCAGATCTCCCTCTTCCTGTACCTGGAGATGAGGAATGCTATCAGCTGCGCACCCCACATTCCATGGTTTCAAATATTGATCAATGATGGCTCCGATGACCCAAAAGTTGATCGATTGTTGTTTTGTGCATGGGATGCTTATGTTGCCACTTTCATTTCATTCTCTCAATTTTCATCTTGTCATCTTTTTTTTTTCTTGCCATGTTCTCCTTAGCAACTTCCAGGAGATGGTGATACCTATTGCTTATTCCCGGAGTTATTTTGATCTTTTCCTGTATGAGCTATCAATATGTCGTGATTATTTATTAGCCAAAATAAAAAGAAATACCGAAATATTTCTCTTCCAAGTAGATATCCATCTGAAGCCACTGTCAATGTATTGAAGTATAACATAGTAGTATTGTTTCGTAATGAAAATAGTCTGCCAGGCTGTGCCTGAATTGGCGATTGACTATCCCATGCAAATTCTCCATACAACGTTTCCCAAGACGGGTTGTTAAGGTAGCTACGGGCTTGGCCATCATGATACATTTATAATCTCGAAACACTCGCTTGAGCGGAGCCAACTTCCAAGAAGAGAACTTCCTTGGTTCGTATAGATCCCATTAATCGATTACGTGAAAGGTTGCAGTACTCTGTTTTCTGGGAATTAATAGACAGGTCTCAAGGATAACGTACCATATCCCAAGCGTCTAGTTCGTCAAGTTCGAGTTGGTGTGCAGAAAAGATGAAACAGGGAAACACTTCCTGCATGAGACGTGTGTCGTCGCTATCCAGCCTTATGCCGACCCAAACTCTTTCTGAAACGAGTTCTCGCGAAAACCTCAAGCCACATGGATGCAGGGTCAAGCAGAATGTGACCTTGCCTAGAGCTATGGAGGAACTTCAGCATGTTTGAACAAGCAAATTTGTAAAGATGAATCATGGTTCTTTAAGTACAATACGTTTTTGAAACTGGTGCAACTGTATACACTCTAGTGCCAAGAAACACTAGATCATGTTAGAACGTCAATCAGAATGACGATCTTCCTGTATCAGTCTCGATACCGTGATTTACGTTCTTTATAATACGGTGCACCGTCTTGTAACTGTATTGGCAATCCAGGTATTCTTGTAGAATCCTTCGTGGAACTGGGAACAGCTGTCTAACAACGAGTGAATGCAGCACAAGCCAAAGTACTTTTCCAACAGCACAAATGGCCATATGATCCCGCAATGGCTTTCCCCAAGAAGCCCGCGCCTCCAATTCCAGCAATAGCCCGTCCGATTATGAGGGCAACGGAATTGGGCCTCGCTCCACAGATGGCAGATCCAACTTCGAAGATCAATACGGCACCGATGAAAGTCCATTTTAGTGATAGCAAGGTATAGAGCTCCCCGAAGAAAAGTTGGAAGCTGCAGGTCGTGAGGAGAAAGGCACTGCCGTACCATCCCATATCTTCGTCGCTGAGGAATTGAGACGTAATGGTCGGGATGGCGGTAGCAATTATAGTGTGATCCTTTAATACATTTGTATTAGCCATTACGTATGCCTTTTCGAGGAGGTATGGCAGGAGTATGTATTCAGAACAGACCAGAGCGACTAGGAAAACAGTCAAGCAGAGAGCCACAAAGAAAAAAGTTAATTTGATGCCAGAGGGGTATTTCGGCGGTTCTGGAATGAAAGTGTCTCTCACATGTTCCACGTTCTTGTTAGAAGTGAGTTGTTGGCTGTTTTCGTGTGATTTCTCCAGGACGTGTCCATCAAACGCTTCATGATGTCCGCGCACCATATCGCAGTGCTGGATTTCGAAATGCGGGAAGAGTGGAAATAAAATGCAGTTTTTCAAGAAAGAAATGAAAGATTGGACTTGTTTTTAGCTGAAATAGAAAAGAGTATCAGTATTAATAGCCTACGCAAAGTAAATCTTGTAAGTTGTACTATATCTACAATGCCAACTCCGTCCAAAAATGAGAAACAAGACTGTTCATTGGACAGAAAATTACCTATTTAGGTTTAACTCTTATCTATGGATTTTATTCTCATTGGATATATGATTACCCGATATGGTAATTCCCGAGATACATAGATCCTTCTCTTCTCTTCTTCCTTATAACCCTGCAAACGCTGATGATCCGGAGAGCTAGTAAGCTGTAGTACAACCCACTGATGAGCCAGCGGAGAGCAAAAATGATCTTAATGAAGTAAGTGACCAGAAATAGGAAGCCATATTTATGCATTTGTGATGTAAGGGAATTGTAGTATGCTAAGAACCAAGAGGCGGTACTAAACTTACAAGAACATACATATTTCGAAAATCTGTGTAAGCTACGTAAGAAAAAAATACAAATCTTAATGACAGGGATACTTCGGAAAAATTCTTGATGAAGTCTAGTGTTTCTTGGCGGAGGGGCTCAATAATCGCTCGCAAAGTGTCGGCGGTTGCAGCAGTTCCAGGACGTACAGTACAGTTACTACTCCATACAATAACCAGCATTATTCCTTTGAAGCTGGCGATTCGACGTCACACTAATGCCAGCCCCTTTCGCTGGTATTTTTAGGGCGAGGTAATGCCATTATGAAACATTACAGGGGCGTCAAAGAACTCTCTTCGTTTGAGCCTTGAAATATTTCGATTACGAGCTTCTGCCAAAGAAGAGTTCAAGTTAATTCATTCGAAACGATATGGCCCTTGTCTGGGAGAGTAAAAAAGGCCTACAGCCGATTGATCCGATATCTTGACAACAATTTCTGCTGTCTCGGCTTGTCTTTTCCTCTTTTACTTGCTCCGCTAAAACTGGACTGGGTGGGACAGAGCAGAAATATCCCTTAGATATATACACCTAGGCCAAGTGAAATAGAATAGGAAACTAGAGGTGACCGACCACTGTCAACTCAGTCAACGGACAGGCTTGTGGTGAGCTTTCGTAGGATCAGGAGAAGTGTGGCTCTGACCACTCACTGCAAGGTCTAGCCTCAACAGTCCATTCGACAGTTTTTCTGGACCGTTCGGGGCTTGACAGATTTGGTCTTGGCTCAAACCAAGCCCGGATGAGACTTGACATCCGTTCAGGTACCGACGCCACTCAGAGGGAGACGAGACAAGCTAAAGCCCCAGGTTCGGCGCCACTAAACAGTTGCTCGGGTTTACCCCTGAGAGATGAATCAACAGAAGCACGGAGAAAATGGGAGAGAACCGGTGAACGGTGGCACTTGTCAAGCCTACAGGAGTATTGTTCATGTGAAGAGTCGTTGCCTGCTGAACTTTGCTTTTGGCGGTTGTCAATTATCACGGCGCGATGAGCTCTGGTTGGCCAGTCATGATTTCGCCTGGCGTCTATGTAGAATCCCCATCCCTACAATTGTAGAGGTTTATGGTGATTGCTGATCAGTGGTCGGATATGTTAATCATACTGTAAAGCACGGGACCATCGGTAGTCAGGGCTAGGTCTTTGTGCTGTCAGGGAGGATGGCCCTATGATTGTTTGTGGGGAACACGTTGGCCAGTCTCCATCGAGAAATACTCAGGGCGCGACGCCGGCGGCAAGCTGGCTTTCAACCCTTGTGTTTCTTTTTTTGGCTCAACCTGCAGGTAGAAACTGCAGGGGAAACGTTTGATAGGGGTTTACCTTGTTGGTCGGACTTTGAATAAGTGCGATCTGGAGAAATGACCGTGTCCTGGGGACAATAGATATGAAGTGCGAGAACGTATACCTACAGTACACTGTGACATAGCGCCCAGTCCAGCAATCTGTGCATAAAAGTACGCGCATTGAGCCCCGCTAGTGGAGTCACAATTGCAGAAATTCACAGATGCACCCCAAGAAGACTGACAAAGGCGACGATCATAACCAGATCTTCATGCTGGCGATCGTAGCCAGGCATCAAGCTCACTCACATCCCACGCTGCCACTATTCTCCATGCAAACACCGTCGATCCGGCGGCTTTTGTACAACTATGACCTATTCCTGACGAGAGTCTCCAATCGTGGGGCTATTTTTCGACCTTACCGTCCTCTTGCAATTGGCTCGTGGGTGTTCTCCGACCTCCTATTTAGTCAATTCAACGGATCACGCCGGAGGTGGTAACTATTCTCCTGTGGAGGTGTAGTATGTAGAAGTGGTAGCCTATCCTGTGGCCATTGGCTTAGGACCCTTGGCAGAAGTGGTCCCATTCTGTTCCTGCACTAGCAGGTTGTGCCAATTCCAGGGAGCTGACTGGATCTTCCCATGCACGGTGGTGGGCGCCATCTTGTTTCATCTGCCCGGCGAGGTCTGTGCCGATTGGAAGAAGCAACAGACACCTCTGACAAGATGTCTTACCACTCGCTTGCCACAATGCTGCAAACTGCAAAAGAACAAGCTGAGCTCTAGAGCCTCGAATGGCGCTAGTGGGTTGTGATGTGTAGTTGAAGAGAAGACCCTTGGCGGTTATGCCGGATTGCTTAAAGAAGGCTTCGCCCACCAAGAAAAAGTTGATCTTCAAAGCATTGTTTTTTTTTTCTCTCTTTTCCCTTTCTGTAATTTTTGTCCTTCTTTGGACTCTACTTGATTCAATTTTCTTTGACTGTCTCTCTAATTGATTTGGATTGTTCATTCACCTTCACTTCGGGGGAAACTCTTCCCTGTTCCACTCGCTGCCTGCGTGGCCTTGTTGATTGTTAATATTCACTCACCTTGTCATCTTCTACCTCTCACTTCTCTTCTTCAACAATCTCTCTCTCTCTCTCTCTCTCTCTCTCTCTCTCGCTTTATCATACATACTCATCTTCTCTTTTGACCGTCTTTTTCTTCTTCTTTTACTTGTCGAATAAAAGAAGATAATCCATCTTCTTGCTTCTTTTTCCTTCGTTGATCTCGTTGTCGCTCGTTGACACTTCTCTCTTCAACATGAAGGGTGCTACTTCATTCGCGTTCGTTACGCTGCTGGCTGCTGCTCAGGCCACTACTGGGGTATGTTGATCCTAGAGAAGATATGCTAAAGTTATACTGGAGTTTCTCTCGGGATCTTTTGCTAACATCACCTTCTTACAGTACTGGGGCTCTGAGAAATGCTACTCCAGCCCAGGTCGTTCCCCCAACAAATGTAATGAGCACCAGCAGAAGGGTTTCGACTGGCTGGATTTAGCCAGTGGCTCGTTCGCGCAATATGGAGGCTTCGACTTTTCCGGTTTCTCGTGCAGTGATAGCTTTGGAGGAGCTGGTCTCTCCAAGCGTGGTGTAAGTTCCTTGTGACTTTTGACCTTCGATATACCTTTATTTGATGATATATAATAACGTGTCTGCTCTAGCAAAAATGCATTACCGGTTCTGCCTCCCGAGGCAGCGGATCCAGCAGCAGCTCCGGCAGTTCAAGTGGTAGCAGCTCGTCTGGTCCGTCTTTCAGCTGCGGTGCTGGTTCTGAGGAGAACGCCTTCTCCGTCACTCATTTCCATATTTCTACCTCCTTGGAAACCGATTTGAACATTATCTATGGCATGCCTGATGGCTCTTCTTGCCGAAACACCGCTTCTTGCTCGTCTTCCGGAACCACCATCGAGAACGATCAGTGTGGTGGCGCAACTTCAGTCTCCTTCGAGCTACCTGAGGACAGCGAGCACGAGAGCTGCGACTTTGGTATCTACACAATCGGATTTGATTGTACCCCGGGTAATACTGCTACAACCTTGCCAACTGGACCTACCACTACCCCGGCGGTATCTGTGCCTGGAATCTCGTCGCCTTCGGCATCTTCCCCTGCTGGAAGCACCGTGGTGTCTGTTCCCGGAAAGCCAGGAGTCTCTGTTCCTCACAGCCCATCTGTGCCAGTCCCTACCGTTTCTGTTCCTTCATCGGCTGCTGGAATCAGTACTCCTGTTGTAGGTACAAGCACTCCGGCTGCTGGTACTCCAGGCAGGATGACTACCTCGACTGTTTACACGACTAGCGAAATTACTATCACCAGCTGTGCTCCCACGGTCACTGATTGCCCTGCTGACTCCACTACTGTTGTGACTTCGACAATTCCCGCCTACACTACTGTTTGCCCTGTCACTGAAACCAACCCTGCCGGTACACCAGTTGAATCGACTCCCGTTGGAACATCTCCTGTTGGAACATCTTCGGCTGGAACGCCCCCAGCTGAATCGACTCCTGTTGAATCGACCCCATCTTCTCCCCAGGGTACTCCTCCAGTGGCGACTCCCCCAGCTGTCTCTACTCCAAATGTCCCTAGTGGAACATCGCCTGTCACATCGCCTGCGCCCCCAGTTGGAACTTCGACTCCCATTGTGCCCGAGGACTCTACAACCACTGTGGTGACTTACACTACTGTCACTACCTGCCCAGTAACTAGCACAGTTACCACCGGAGGATCCTCTATTGTCACAACTGGTACCACTGTTTCCACGGTGACCTTGACCTCTACATCTGTCATTTGCACCAAGTGCATTGGTTCTGCGACAGCTCCTGGTGCCTCCCAGAGCACCCCTCTCATTCCTGGCTCTACTCCCACAATCACTGAGACAGCTCCCGCTGAAACCGATACCACGCCTGCTGTTACATCTGTCACCTCGACTCCATCTGTTCCTTCCAGTGTCGATGCTGGATCAACTCCTGCTGTGCCCGAGGGCTCGACAACTACATTGGTGACCTACACTACCGTCACCACCTGCCCTGTCACTGATACCATCACTACCGGAGGATCTTCTATCGTCACCACCGGCACCACTGTTTCTACCGTGACTCTGACATCCACCTCGACTATCTGTACCAAGTGTACTGGTGGAGCAACTACTGCTCCTGGTATCCCGGCGACAACTCCTGCCATCACCGAGACTACCCCTGCTGTCCCTGGAGTCACTCCCAGCCCCGGAGAGACACCGGCACCGTCAAACCCATCTAGTGTTGATGCCGGTTCTACGCCTGCGGCCCCCGAAGACACCACAACTACCCTAGTGACTTATACTACAGTCACCACTTGCCCTGTGACTAGCACCATCACTACTGGCGGATCTTCCGTTGTGACCACAGGTACAACTGTGTCGACAGTGACTTTGACTTCCACTTCCACTGTCTGCACCAAGTGTACTGCAAGTGCAACCTCCCCGGGCGAGACTGTTTCCGTGACTGGTGGCCCTGTTCCTTCTGGCACGTCGCCTGTAACCGGTTCCACCCCAGCTCCTTCGTCTCCTTGCCCAAATACTGTGCCTCAATGTCTCAACACCTGGCTTACACTGGCTCCCAAGTGTAGCTCAAACAGCGATGCCTCCTGCTTCTGCCCCAACAAGGAGTTCACTAAGAAGGTTATCTCTTGTATCCAGGCCTGGGGTGGATCTAAGGAGGAGATTTCCTCTGCACTGTCCTACTTCACTGGAATCTGCGCCCATTGGGTTGACCAAAACCCTGGCATTGTGACAGCGGTGCCATCCACAATCACATTGGCTCCAACTGTCTCTGTTCCCGCTCCCGCTGGCACCAGTGGTGTCGACGCTATTGGAGGTACTTCCCCTGCAGGTGCCGTTACCTCTGCTCCTACTCTTCCATGCACGACAATCACCTATGGAACTCGCACTGTGACTGTTCCCCAGGTCACTTTCGTCACCAACACTGAGACAGCGGAGGGTGCTACCCAGACTGTTGGCCTTGTACCGGCTGGTCCTAGTGGTGCATCCCCCGTTAACACCGGAAAGGTCCCTGCACCTGCTGCTGCTTCCCCTACTTGGAGCACCAGCGCCAACAGACAGCCTACCTCCAGTGTAGCCCCATCCGCTAGTTCCACACCTGTCTTCAACTCGGCCTCAAGCATCTCTATCGCTTCAAGCCTTCTAATGGGATCTGTCGCTACCTTCCTGGGGCTTCTCATCTAGACGTACCAATCTGTGATTTTTCGTCTCTGGCCACGCGCGCTGAGCCTATGTGACTTTCTACGTGAGATTTCGCTTCTGCAAATTTTGTTTTTTCCTTTTTTTTTTTCAAAGCTTCTCGTCTTCCATTCTTATGTCTTCCTTCACACTCATGCTGTATGAGATTACCGAAAGCTAATATTAGCATTTGAGCTAAATTACAGGATTTGAGTCGTCAACGGACTGGTTTTATTGTCTTCACGAGGCATTTGATTTGTACTAGTATTCACTCCCTAATTGCGTGCGATAGACCTCGTGAATTCCATTAAGAAATGAAGAGAGCCTTTCTTTAACGATTTCCAAAATAGTATGTTCTTTGTATTCTGCAATTATTGTAGGAATTCGCGATAAAGTATGCGCTCTATAGCCGCAATCAGTACAATAGACAAGTGTTGTTGGAATAAATCACTATCTTTACTGATAGATACACTGTATTGATTACTTGGACCATTACCATGCATTTTTCATATATAGTTTTAATATAGATGATGAAGTCTGTATTACATTGTATCTCCAATTTCCTAGTAGCTACCCAAGCAGATAATAGAGAATCGGAGATATAGGTATATGACAGAGAATTTGAACAAGTTAATCAGATGGATGCTTATCTACATTCGTAAGGATAATGAACCAAGAAATGGAGAGTGTGATTACAGGGCTGTAATAAAGTTTCAAAATCCCATAGAGAAGTTCTCTCTTGTCTAGGTATTCAGAACTATAGAGCCGTAGTTTCCCCCCTCTACTGAAATAATTGGCTGATCTCGCCATCGTTCTTCAAGACTCTTTCTTGTTGCTGTATTTCGGGTACATGCAGAAACTGCAAACACACGGGTAATGAAAACGAGCTCATCACCTGCTGATAAACCAGGAGGTAAATCCCGCTCGATCACAGGTATCAAGCTCCTCTGGTGAGCAATGTTGGTATTGGCATCAGGCTTGAGGGCCTGCGCCTTCAGAGATAAACTCTCTGAGGAGCAACCGAGTACAGGCCCGCTTGAAATACCGCTCGCTGAGCCTGAAGAGAGAATCAATACTGAATTTTCATCCTCGAATACACCTTCGCAATCAGTTTCGATTCTCAATTTTCCATCCACGGCGCCGAGGACAGGTAACTTTGATCCGTCATGCAATCTTCGACCCGGAGAAGAAAATCCACCTTCAACAGTATGCAATGTGCGTAGAGGAGAATTGATGTGAATACGATGAACTCGAACATGCCAGTCCGGCCATTTATCAGTGGGTGGAATGAGTATTGTTGTCACTTCAACCTGTCGATCTCCCCAAGGAAACCATCTAACAGAAGCCACGGATATTGGGTGTAGACCGGTGGAAGTTTTCAATTGAATCGTCGGAAATTCAGGCTCAGAGCATTTCCATTTCACTGCCCATGTCTCTGCACCGTCTCTGCTCAGGGCTAGGGTACAATCTGGGGCAATCTGCTGAATCAGAGGGCCTGTGGGAACCGAAAATCCGAAGCTGGAGGAGTACTCGAACTTGGAATACTTGGCTTGTGTTGCCTTCATCGGCCATGCGACAAACTGTGCAGGAGACAAACAGAAATGATGATTGCCTACCGGGTGATTGCTGAGAATTTGTCTTGGAGCAGGCACAAGTATAGGTTGAAAGAAAAAGGGATATGGTTCCTCTTCTGCTTCCCAAAATTTGCTATCCCTTGTGAGAGATACTGCAATTAATGTCTTTAAACACCAATATGGAGATTGAGGCGAGTTATAGTCTTCGCTCATATACATGTTCCTATAGGTCTGTTAGTACTCTTCGTGATATCCTTTTTTATATGAAAACGTGATCTACTAACGGGTATAACCATCCAATACTCAGTGTTCCATCCTGGTGGAAAATGTCGCTTGAATGATCTGCCCACCATCTCAGATGCCGCAGTAGAAACCCCTTGACTTGACCTGGGGTTGACAATGGCCATGGCATATCGGCCACGGGACTGACTGCTAATGCGGAGAAAAAGGCACCGCAAGAGAAACGATAAGTCAGAGACCGACCAAAGGGGATAGCAGAACCTAGGGAAAATTAGCCATCGAGTATAGTCCATAAAAATATCGACTCGGCATACCGTCGGAGTCAAAGTATCGCCAGAAAGAAGCCCCAAACTCCCGTGCTTGTTGTCTATATCGAGAAACTCGCTCAGGATCAATATCCTCGGCATATTTGGCAAAGAGCAATTGACTAAACTGGATCGCGAAACTACCAGAATAGTAATCTACCTGACGACCTTTGCCAACTTTATCCCGGCGTCCTATTCGCTCGAATTCTAATTCTTGCTCTTCTTCCTCCTTTGTAGAGAGCCAAGGACCGTCGCCCGACCAGCCATCCTCGAGATAGAATGAATCAAGAATTTCCAGATCCACCTTCATCTCTTCAATGAGTTCACTAGCCGGAACTCCACGGACTTTCATAAGTGCGAGGTTGGAGAAGACTCGGAACCATCGCCAATTATTGGGCGGCATGGCTTTCCCATTCATTCCACGAAGCCACGCCGTGATGTTTCTTTGTGTCTTAACGTCACGATCATAGAATAGCTTCACTGGGTCAGATAGCAGCGCGAAACTAACGACTTCTGCTTCAACCATTCGTTGGTCCATGTCATTGATCGTCCCCCAATACTCTGGACTGTCGGGATCCGTACCCGCCGAGAATCCCGATATCCATGGCTTGGTTATTTCCTGGATGATTTTTGCCAGAGCAGCATCCGTAGGGTTATCCGCTATTGTCGAAGTGTTAAATTGAAGAAGAGTTGCAACAGCCCACAAGGGTCGTACGAATCCCTCAACTTGGGCCGCTGTTTCGTCAAAATGGACACCGGTTGATATTGGAAGACGAATGCGACCCTTGTGAGTTGAGAAATAAGGGACTAGCGGTCGTAGCAAGGCCAGAGCTGCTGTGGCCACATCCTCTCTCGTGCGAAATGCATTATCCGAGAAACCCTTCAATGGAGGCATAATATTGTCTGCTTGAAGAAATTGGACCTTGGAAAACTGTTTGATATTTACCCCTCCGTATGATCTATCATTCTACCACGCCTCGGGCGTCGGGCAAAGTCTCGGGCATCGGTCGAGGTATCGGCCGCAAGCATCAGAATTGGACTAACAGAATGGATTGTACAATCTAGTAATAAAAGATCAATTGTTGGTATGTATGAATGACTTTGCAGAGCGCTCAAAGATATAATACTTGTATCAGTACTTTCAAAGATCCTATTTGTCCACCATGCCTGGTTCTCTCACAGCTATGAAGCATCTCAGCGACAGCTCCGAGTCCAAAGGTCCTGAAATTACTGATCTTCCCAGCTTGGCTGAAGATGAGAATGACATCTTCAGAAAGGCTCTGATATCTGGAACTCATTTTCCGCAACCTCTTAAGACTCGACTCATCGAACTGTACGACGAAAACATCACAGCCAAGATCCTTCGAGCAGCCAGAACATGTCTCGAAAATAACGTAGGAAAGGTTCATTTAATCCATTTTACGAATTAAGGATAATTAACGGTTTTTCAGAGCTCCCTCGCCGTCTATCCAGAGTATGTCCCGCAGTCAGGTCCGGATGCTGGGAAATACTATTGCCGTGAAGCAGATTTCTGGACATGTGGTTTCTTTCCCGGCTCAGTTTATTCATTGATTGAAAGATTTATCAAGTTCCCACAATCTACCAACAGCAAGAATAACAAAAGTCTCATTCTAAAGGAACTACAGAGACTGGGGGAAATATGGTCAGAGCCAATTCACAAAATGGGTCTTCGCACCGATACGCATGACATGTCGTTCATCATCCAGCCTTCAATGCGGCCCAGATGGGAGTTATTCCATGACGAGCGTGCTCTATCAACTATCTTGACCGCTGCTGAAAGCCTCTATTCGCGATATAATCCGACGTTAGGTGCGATCCGTTCCTGGGACCAACTTACGCAAAATGGCGTGAACATCACATCCATGGACGAAGATTTTTTGGTCATCATCGACTCGATGTGCAATCTTGATCTCCTATACTATGCCGCAGCGCATACCGGCAAGAAGGCCTTTTCAACTGCGGCCACCACCCATGCTCACAAACTTCTGCGTGCTCATCTCCGCCACGAGACAGGCAAATTCTCGTGTCGCGAGGGATACGATGGTCCGCTGTTCAGCACAGTCCATGTAACCAACTTCGATCCTAGAACTGGTGATCTCAAGGAAACTCGCACTGGTCAGGGATACGCGAAAGATTCAACTTGGGCTCGAGGTCAAGCATGGGGTATCCTCGGCTATGCCCAAACTTTTCAGTGGACGGGTCAGGAGGAGTTTCTCACAGCTTCCCGTGGACTAGCTGAATATTTTCTTCTACGTCTCGAAAGATCTCCGTCATGTGTAGAGCAAAAGCAAAACATTTACAAGCCTGACGAGTACAAATCTTCAAGTCGAACATGTGGACGCTTTGTACCGTTGTGGGACTGGGATGCTCCTATTGATGAAACAAACCCTCTACGTGACTCGTCGGCTGGTGTGATTGCTGCAAATGGTATGCTGATACTGGCACAAAGTCTGATCTCCCTCGGTGAATATACACAGGGTCTTCGATATCTTGATTCTGCGTTGCTTATCGTTGAAGATACTCTTGCCTTTTCTCTGGCACAGAAGTCATCAATTTCAATCGAGAATAACCATGTTTCTGTTCAGGATGTGCGATCTGATATCAGCTTTGACGCTATTCTGAAGAATGCAACTGCGAATTTCAATGCTCAGGATCATCGTCGATACTGGGATCATGGTCTTGTTTATGGTGATTATTATTTGATCGAGTTCGGCAATCGACTCCTTCGAATGGGGCTTGTCTGACTTGATTTTCCCTTTCTTTTATCCAATTTGAATGCCTGATCATCATTATGGAAGCGCTGTTGTTTGGGCGAGAATAAATAAGAAGACTTGGCTTTATAGGATAGAAGACAGTTAGTATACTTAGAAGGATATTATTATACTAGCAATTCTGTTTCGAGGTTGTGCATTAGATCTGGCCATTCATGCCCGACAACTCGCCTGTCAACCCGTCTGCGGATGCCATAGTGTTTGCGAACATCATATCTTCTAGGCTTATCACGCGATCCATATCCATAAATCTTTGATCAAGAAGAAGGTAAGAGATATTGGAAAGCTCATCTGCTTGGTGGTGACCATTCACTGGGTAGCTTATTATCGACTGATCAAGTTGCGGTTTCCCATTTCGAGGAGAGATAAATTCCCCAGACTGACTCCACTGTATTTCAGACCCAGGCAAAGCTGCATCGATTCTTTCAGGTACACTTAAGACTGAACCATTTTTACGTGGGCTTTTCGTGTACTCGTAGTTCCGTGAGATTAGCGGGGAATGGCTAGTTTGCACTGATCCGGAAGCCGAGGGAGCGTGGGGATTTGAGACGACGGTTGAGTATCCTAGTACATCAACATTGAAGTTTGGAGCTGCCAGGCAACGCTTATGGAGATCCCTGAGGTGATCCGCGTATGTACTTGCAAGGCATCGGCTTGGTGGTAAATTCGATGAAGCAGATCCACGCCATCGTCGGGCCATCTCCTCGAGACTATCAACTAGATACCATAGCTCTTGCGGTAGCTCTGTGCTGTAGTAACGCCAGTGAACTGTTTATCAACCTTTAGTATCATAGCAACCCCAACACTGCGATTCGACCATTTTCATGTCTCTTACCTAAAAGAACCCGGGCAGCGACAAACACGCAAAAGACGAATTGATTCGAGACAGGATATATTGCAGCAGTATTGTCTAGGTACTTGCTAGTCATGTTCTGGATCTCCATTGCTGCATTTTGGCATGTCTCAGCGCTGCAGACACTGGGTAGTCGAACGATATTCGCCCACTCTGCGGGTGGGTATCCTATTCGCTGATGCAGCAAGATCATTGACGTGTTGTGGGTAACATGCGCGAGTGTAAGATTGGGATCCATATTAACTAGTGTAGGCTGGCGAGAGATGTTGGAATCCCTCCACTTCTGGGGGAGAAACATCTTCCAACTATTGCATAGTTAGTAGTATTCGCCACAAAGGAAAAAGTGAACTCCCTTACTGAACAAGCCGAAGGTCTAACTCTTTAAATCTAGTTAGCCAACCACTAACCTCACGTCGGTCCTCGAAGTTTATCTTTTGTTGAAGGAAAAATGTCGTGACTCTGCTGAGTGACTCGGTTGCCTCTATACAATAGGCAAATGCTCCCACCGTTGACATGTCTGGTTGCATCGTACCAGGAGAGACCAATTGTGGAGATCCGTACTGGGCTGGCGACTCCGCTTGGGACTCAGGACTCTTTGGAACGCTCGAGTATTGTGCCGGCAGGAAAGCGATTGAGTTCCCAATTCGGGCTTCAGACCGATCCCAGATGCCAAAAAAAGGAGTCGTCACTTGCTCTTCCCGATGCCAAAGGCCCCCATCGGCAGGAAGCCTTCTATGGACATCATCTGCTGTAAGACTGGTATTCCACCTACGAGAAAGCAAGATTAGAGTGTCATTTCGAGCGAGTCAAATCAGATGAATAATTAGGTGTTCATCATACCCTGTTGCAACCGAGCAAAATCGGTCTAAATTGAATATGTTCCAGAAAACTCGTCTCCTTTCTTCTTCTTCCACCCATTTGCGGGAGGGTGGTAAGGAAAGTAACGGTTTTAACAGCCTTTGGGTGTCATGACCTTCGTCTTCGACACTGAGGCGAAGATACTCCACAGTCCTCGTTAAAGAACCAACAATTGACCAAGCCCTAGAGGTATTTCCATTTCCGATCTAGAAGCTAGTCAGTGCTCCTGTAAACTTGAATAAATAGGATGTGCAATATTTGACTAACATCATCAAAGGCAATTATAATCAAGGCTTGTAGGTTCTCAACTGACAAATCATCCATGGCTGTTAGGACGACGATACTCCTTGACGTCTTAGCCTTGGATTCCGCTTCAGCTTGAGAAGTGATGCCATCGTCGGAATATCCATATCGAACAGCCGCAACCACCATTGCATGGAGAATCACTACCAAAGACGATCTTTGGTCCGGATCATGCATTCGCCGTCGAAATCTAGTTTCGTGTATCATAGGAATCCAAGGATGAATTCTCTCAAAGTATGTGTCCACAATATCCTCTAGTATTTCCGGGGTAGGTAAACTCGAAGACGCCTTGAGATTTTCAAGCGGTAATTGAAGCTCGATATTTGGATTTCCACAAGTGTCAACTCTTCTTCTTTTCCGAGAATGGTGTCCAAGAGGCGACTCTGATTGACCATCGCGTTCTGAGTGTGGAGAATTCTGATGAAGCTTCTCCGAAACTAGCTCTTTTTCTGCACGATTGTTGCGACTGTTGAATTTGCATAGCTCCATGCATACCGTAGAGAGCACGTTCACCACGTCATCAAGACGGCTGTGTTTGGGACTGGGAGGGATGTATTCACCACTGGCACCTGAGCAGCTACTTTCCTTTGCTTGAACCTCGCGTAATGCATCTTCAAGGACCTCTGGAAATTGAATCAGCAATTGTTCCAACAACTTGTCTAACATATGCACAAGAACTCGTTACTATACCAATTCGTCGACTAAGGCCTTCAACTGCCCCAGTTTTGAGTCCTGGCTTGCTTCGTTTATTATCGTAGACACATGGCGAGCTTAATCGCTGGCATTGGGAGCATGTTGGAGACTCTCTAGAGCATTTTAATTTGCGCCGTCGACAGCCTTGACATGACGGACGGTCTTGATCAGCTCCTATGATAGTTGTTTCCTCAGCTGCATTAGATGGGTCCATTAAGCCGTATTGTTGTGCTCCCCTCGAGACAACGATGCATCAGTATGTCTCTCCAAGGCTTGTCATGTAAATGAATAGGTGAGAGAGGGCTCCATGGCCTCAATCCCCCGTGATCAGCATCATACAATCTGGGGAATGTGGGGATGGCTTAGTGAAAGTGCGGGGATATCTCTTGAAGGCAATTCCGGGGTCAGCATCTCGTGTCATTTAACTCCGACCGTCATTCCGATCCCCGAGAGGATGCGCCCACCGGGATTTTCCCTCTTTGAGATATCCACGTAATATGAAGGATCATATGAGGTAAACTGGTTATCCCTCATCCACAAGGAAAATGGAATAGGTCATGTGGCACTGCTGGCAATTTATCGCCTCCTGACAGAGACATAGTGGTGTCTAATTCAGGTGGGAGATGAATCCTTGTAGCCCAAGAACTATCTAACGGGTATATTTCTGTAATAACTCGCCTACCTTGATAAGTTGAAATGGTGTGATTTCCCTATGTATATGGCCTTGGAAAGCAATATATAAACTACAACCTTGAAGTTTGGAAACTATATTTCAAGGATTTTGTTAAATTCTCGTGTAGTCATCGCCTGCAGACTTGGAAGCTATTCTAGGGGAGGGGACTAGGATTTGCTCCAATTATACCGAAAATTGCCCATGAACCTCGGGGTGCTTGAAAGTAATGAAATTTCCTCGTAGTTTCCCAAAGCCCACTAGGGCTCTGCTTTAGAGTCCTTGCTTAAAGCCACGACTTGATCTGCATTGATATCAAGTCCCATTTGTTTCATTGCGTTTGTCCCGGAAAGAGAATTTGGCCCATCAAATATCTCAGCAACTTCCTCCAGACCTCTGTTTTTAGTCTCCGGGAAAAAGAAGAAGATTAAAATGAAATTAATCGCAATCATAACAACCCAAACGATATAGTATCGCCATGAGACAGCCTCCATTGCAACAGGGTTTGCAAAACTGTTGTAAAGACTGGCTAGATTCCCTGTGAGTTGATAAAGCATGGCAGCTTTAGAACGCAGGGAGTATGGAACAACTTCCATGATGTACGTAGGTGCGACGGGTGAGCATGCGTGGTAAAGTGCTTGATAAACAAATATCATAGCCAAGACAGCACCAGCGTAGCTGTGGTCCTCGAAGTTCTTCTTCTCATTGATGGCCGAGCAAATAGTCCAGATGATGTAGGAAATCCCCATTCCACCCATGCCAAACAGAAACAGGCCTCGGCGACCTGCACGATCTACCAAGGTAGCAAAGAAGCAAGCGGAGACCAGACTCCAGATAGACATACAGCCATTGAGAGTAAGCTGGGTCTTAGAATCGGTAATACCAATAGAATTGAGAACTTCTGGGAGATAGTAGGAGATCAAGGCATTTCCGGACCATTGCAACATTGCAGGTATATACAAGGCGAGGAAAAGTCGATGCCGATTGCCTTTGGTCGAGATCCATTCGGCCCATCGCGACTTTTTCTGAAGTTTTTCCATCTGAAGGGTTGCGGTAATTTCTGCCATTTCGAAATGAGCAAGACGAGATTGAGGATCACCGTCGCCATGATAACGAATGAAAATATCAAGTGCCTCCTTACCACGCTCCTTATAGATAAGCCAACGTGGTGACTCCGGTGCGAAGAGGCTAAGGACAGCCTGAATCAAAGAGAAGACGCATTGAAGAAGACTAGGTAGTCTCCAACTCCATGAAGATGTCATGCGAAATGTCCCGTATGTGGACCATGCCGCAATCAAAGATCCCAGAGGCCACGATACCAAGTAGAAGGAGACGAGCTTGCCTCGGTGAGTTGGATAGGCAACCTCAGATAACAATGGAGGCGCAGCGACAGACACAATACCGAGGCCAAAACCAACAAGGAATCGTGAAAAGACAAACATCCCGTAGTTTGCCGACGCGGCTTGAATAATAGAGCCGATGACAATAAGGATAGACCCACCACAGATCGGATACCTTCGTCCAAATTTGTCACAGAGTTGAGCAGAGATGAGGATCGAAATCAAAACACCTCCAGTAGGACCGAATGTCATAGCACCAAGTCGAGCTCCCTTTGGATGTCCAAAAAATTGAATCCATTCGGGTAAAGCTTGCATACCGTTGATCATGCTAGCATCAAAGCCCTGGGCCGTTTGAGTAAGAAGAGCGCAAAGAAGCAGCGTATTGAGCTGAATCAATCGCATATCTTTCCACCAAGGCTTGCTGCGCTGTGGTATGACATCTTTCAAGGAGACACCCGTGAAGTCGTAGTTGGGCGATTCGCCCTCGACTGTCGAATCGTCATGCTTCTTCATTTTTGATATAACCCACAAGTGGCACCATACATCTGGCAATGACTCAATTGATATATAGAAGGCTATAACAAAAACTGGGGTGTCAATGCCCCGGAATATCACGCGAATTTCCGGCCGGATAATTCCAAGTACCTGTCACCGCGGAGAGGGCATTGCATGGGACTTGCCATTTAATGAGTTTTTCCATTCGCTTTAGCCCAAGCTATTACGATTTGATGCTAGGATTAATTAGGTTCTCACAATAATCCTTGACCTAAACCCCGCGTTTCTGGGGTTTGCATCGGCTTCGGGGCGATTGTCGGCCGGGCATTAAGCGGAATGAGGTCTTAGTCTACGCCTCTTTAACATGAAAATTTTCGGTATGCTGAACTAAGAATCAATTCTTAGTAGACAATATTCATTTTCGGTTTCTCCTTATGCAGATATTTACAAGTAAACCCCGCCAATTTCGAATGTTTGAATGGTACCATTTCCAAGTGAAGACGATATGCCCTGGTTTTCGAGAACAATGTCATCTACAGAAGCATAGAGTTTCTCACCAGTTCCATCTGTCAACCAGGATCGAACTTTGCTTCCATCAGCAGGGACCTTGGAAAAACTGGAAAGGTCGAAATTGAAAGTTGACTGTTCATCCCAGTTGGCAGCAACAATAACCAACGTGTGACTATCTTCGTCAATTGCTGGAATGGTGTTGCTGGAGTTAGTCTCAAGGATTTTCATCCCAGGCCGAATGTGGCGAGTAAACTGGGCAAGATTGAAATATTTTTCCGTTGCGCCTTTAAGGGTACGCGACGATATATCGGCTTCAATCAAGCCCCAGTCGGATCCATCAAGAACTTGCCATTGCACCCAAGCATCAGGTCTCAAGATTCTAAGATCTAGCATAATATTTTTGACCATAGTATGTCCCGTCCCATCATTGTCGCCATACTCACTATCCCAGACTTTTTGGCCAATGCCACGAGCAAGCTTCCGGAGATCATCGCGTGGTCCACTCGATCCTGAATATCCATGCGTATTCATCCGGCCAACATCGGATTTTTGAATAGACTCGCCGATTGTTTTCCAAGAATTCAAAGCTAGCTGATAGCTATTCTCGTCTGAGGCTGCAATAGTTGTTTGATCGAGTCCCCGCGCTTTCATTTCGTCTCGAAGAATAGGAATGATGGCTTTCTGGGAGTTGCCGTCTATGTAGCATCCTTCTTGTGTACCCGAGGATTTCCACCAGTTGGAAGAAGGCTCATTGAATGGCTCTATAGAGTCAAAAGTAATGCCCCAGTTGCCCTTTGCGTATTTCGCGATTGTAGATAGGTAAATGGCATGGTTTTGATACTGTGATGAAGGTAGATTACTACCGCCGTTGTCGGCGCCGCTGGGATTGTGGTTGTTGAGTTGCCACCACATTGGTGAGTTGGAAAAGAGCTCGAATATATTTGCACCTCTTTCTTTTGCTTTGAGCATCATCTCCCTCTGATTGGCATCCACTGTCCAATCCCAACTAGAGGAGCTGGGATCGGAATTCAGTCCATCGAGCCAATATCCCTCAATCTGTTTCGTTGCTGGAATATTTGCCGACTTCGACATAGTGACAGATCCATTTATTGTGTTCCACGAACATGCTCCGGCATTGTATCGGACGATGTTCAGGCCCAGTCCGGGCAATGTCTGATCGCCAGGTTCCCATTTGGTTGAGTTCAGAGTGAAGACAATATCTGCCAAATCATCTCTATCCCCGTAAGCTTTTGCCCACCAAGCAAGAGACGTCCCCCAGCCCTCCCATGCGTCGGAGTATGTATTAGTTGTAATGCTGACTTGCTGATCAGCCTGGGTAAAAGGTAATGACACCGCCCAGAGTAGGACTGCAGGGCCTACAATCCTGGAAAGAACAGCTGGCATGGTAGCGATTTGCGACGAGCTAAATCGAATAATGAAGGAAGAGAAGACTGATGAGAATTGAAGAAGACCTGCTTTGCATACCAAATACCCTAGTATTTAACTTGAAAAACACATCTGAAATGCTACCCGGGTAGATACCGATCCGACAAAAAGTCCGAGGGCGGATAAATAGCAGCATAATGACGCGAAATTGAGACAAACATGCAACTCTATCAAGGCATGCATGCAACCACCGGGGATTTTGTGGGACATGCTAGTATAAGTGGACCTGAGTCGGAGATATTCAACATTAGCATACTTGCATCAATCAATACTTTGGATAGTCGATAGGTGGAAAGAAAGATGATTGAGATTCAACATGATCTATTTCATGCATTAGTGGCTGTTCTTCACGGCTCTCGGACTGAACCCAATTTGCTACTACTCGTATACTACAGCAGTAGTACTAGAAGAAGAAAAAAAAGATACGGTTCAAGATTTTCCATTTATTGCTACATCTCAAAGTACTCCATTTCAACTTGGCATATTGTTCCTCGTTTGAAAAATAATTGTTTTTTGTACACAATATCATGGGTTCTTATCGATGACCTCGAGATCCTTGATTTGGAAAAGTGTTGCTGTCATTCAAATGTTAGATCCATCACAATTTCAAGCCTCGCATACATTTTTTATGTCAAAAAAAGCAATTCTCACTTACTGCCTGTTGGTCCTGGACTTCCACTACTGCCTTCCATCTGCAGATCAATGATGAGATTGAGCGGTTCGCCCACAAGATTTGACGCATATTGGGTGGTTATTAGAGTCCCATCAAGGTAGAATTTTACGCTAACATTGCTTCCGTCCTCGTCGCGTAGCTCTGCCAGAACCTTGTGGTATTCTGTTGGACTTGGATACTCCACATCCTTGGCTGCGTTTGAGCTTGAGGAGTTGAAGGTGTTGAAACTGATATCACCGGAACCCTTCCATTCGGCGATGTCAATCTCCGGAGGCCATGAGTTTACACCATTCAGCCAGAATGCGGGCCATGTGCCTTTGTCCACCGTCGCAATGAACTGGGCCGAGAAATCTAAACCACCGCCAGCTTCGACAGTGAATTGTTGCTTCGCATACACAGTGCCGGAGTCATAAGCGTAGTCTGACGCTCCTGTGTACGTGGCATTTAGGGTAAGAGTACCAGCATCAGCGATTATCGCATTGGTCTCTTTCATGATGGCGGCTCCATTGTGAGTGTCGCCCCATGGATAGTTGTAGTTGAAGTACTCGGTGAGCGACGAAGTCGAGTCAAAGCATGAGGTGGGAATAAGCGTGGTGTCACGTTTCGCGAGTTTGTTCGTGGTGCCACTTGCACTGGGCAATGACAGGACAAAAGTGGGAAGAGCATAAAGTAGAAAAGCTAAATACATCATGACCTGAGGTCACCGAAGCGAATGCGCTTCTTGCCGCTCTTTTCGTTCGGTTGATTGATATTTGACTGAAAGTTGAGATTGGAAGGAACTTATTGGTCTCGAATGCAACAGGTCAGAGATTCTGGCAGGCTTTGTATCTTTATAATCTCCATTTCCTGTTTCACGCTGAAACATCTTGCGAAGTTCGTTGATTCGGAAGTTCTGTACCTGCTTGTTGAAAAAGGAAAATGTACATGTATATCACCTCTGAATAGATATTAACCGAATACTCCACAGAACCTTTGCAGGAAAGATCTTCATGTCTCTTCATTGAGAAGTTATATTCGGAGATGGAACGATGCTCGGGAGTTTTGCAAAACCTCCGCCGTCTACCATGCACAGTTGACGATCTTCTCTTCCGGTCGTATGACGGTTTCTATTGGCGGGGAAAGCCATCCCACCGGAGCTCGTTTATGCAGCGAATGTCACAGTACAGCTTGGTGGCTCTTCTGCACGCCATGAAAAATCTAAACACATGGCCGGAGCTGCAGACTTATTTTCAGAGTCGGCCTCAAACGGCCATACCTCCGAGTACCAGGATCATGCGCCCAGTTGAGATGGGCACTCGAGGTATTGCGAGTGGGTCCAACTATCTGAATGCTATGCCGCGCATTACTCTGCACGAGCTACGATTAAGACGAAATTACGGAGTAATCCATCGATAATCAAGCCAGTTGATTCGAAATATACCTGTAGAATTCATGCAACAGTGCGCACTGTTGGTATTAGGGCTCCACAAGTACAGTAGAAGCTTCTTAATTAAAGCCGTCCATTCTGTGGAAAGTATTGGCCATAGTTGGCTTAAGGAGCACCTAGAAACAAATCATGAGCAATTATTGAGCATATAATTCCATAGTTGTTCCGGCAAGTGAAAAAAGAAGAGCAGACGATTCAAGAAGATCTTATTGATAAGGAGCGTTTGAGATGCCAGTCATAGTTCAAGGGCTGCTCATCCCATCGGATAGATCCGGGTTATCTTCGCGCCAATCCCTCGGTCCTAAAAGTAATATATCAATCATCAAATTTCCGGGGCCTGAAGACTCAATTTATGACCGACCAGAAATACCAACTCTCCCTCAGTCCATCGCGCACATTTTTCCGGAATCTTTCGATGCACTACATGGATAGCAATGACACGAAGTACTAGCGAAGCTGGAACCTACTGGTACTATACATCGCTGAAGTCTTTTTGTCAAGGCGTATATTTGCATAACTCAAAGATTACACAGCATATAGGACGACAGTATCAGCAGTTTCCAGCTCGGCTAGTACTTTGTGTCATTGTTATCCATATATTGTATCGTTGGGGCTCGAGCAGAAGGTTCATATTATGATTGTATAATTAACCACTGTGTGCTCATCTGGATATATGACAGGTTAACTCCAGCAATATGAAAAGGGTCCCAGTTAATTGATTCCAAGTCTTCGAGCTAGGCAGATCTCATGGCAGTATGGGAGAGTTTGCTGGTAATGATCCTCGAACAATACAGTAACGTCGAGAAGAGGCAATAATATCTGAGAGAAAAAGTGATTTGTTTTGGCAGTGAGCTAGGTAGCAAATTTATTTATACCATTGATTCACATTGAAGCGCAGGCATAATTTTCTGGGGCTGCTTAACCGGTTTCCAAGCATGAGTGGATTTGAGGGCTTATTATGCATAGTTAATGAGAGGTTTTCAACTTTTCACGATGATGCTGCGGCACTACTGTACTATTCATATAGCTACTGCTTCTATTCAGGGTATTAATTGGTGAGTCTATTATATTGAGCATATATGCGAAGTTTTGAGACGGTTGAGGAGCTCAAACCCCCACAAGGATATTCTTGATCGCATCAGAGAATCAATCACGCTCACCGATTAAAAAAGAGCAAACAGGGTATGTCAGGAATTCTATATATGTGCTTAGTTATTTTACACTGCCCAACGTAGTAAGCAGATAGCTAGCTTCTTCGTCTATCCTAATCATCAGCATCCTCATTTTTTATCTCATGCCTTCATGGAAGGGCGCAGTGTAGCGTACACTCCGTCATCTTGCATGAATCTTGAATTTACTCAGCCCCTTTGTTAATTTGGTAAAGCTTGTTCTAACTTAAGTTCAATGTTCCAATTCCTAGTAAATTTTGCCTTGCATATAAGGCCCAGAGAGACTATTTAAACAAGGCTAGGTCTGATATTATGCAAACAATATGATACATCATCGATATAGATGATGCCAGCCACAGTTATGGGATGTGATCGGATCTGAACTGGTCAGTAGTTAGTTACCGAAAGCCCTACTCAGCCGAAGATAGGTTTCCAAGTGCGAAAGAGTAACGATTTAGCTACTACCTAGCTGATAATAGCCGCTACTTCTAACTAGATAGTCGACTTATTTCCGTCGATAATTCAAGGTAGGGGGGGAATATCCACCAACTTAGACTCATATTTATCTCTACTTCCATAGTTACACTTTCGCCTTGGGAGTTTTCTGCCGAGCTTGATAAATCTCATCTATTCGCTTCGGATATGCCGAGATTGCCAACAACGTCTCCTGCTAGTATATAGTCAGTCAGATGAATACTATGTGCTCCTCGTAAACTGCTCTCACAGATTCCAATGGCTGTCTCTAATATAGTGTCAGACGGGGCGAACAGGCCAAGCTAGTAGTGCACATTCGACCAACCACATCTGAGACACGTCTGTTATCAGGTCACCGCAAAATTTCCTAATAAAGGCTTCCAAACAATACGCCAATGTGAACGGCTTCGATATGAGTTTCTGGTTAAGATGATTTTCAATACTTCTGCGAGTTGCACTACACAGTAGTTATCCTGCAATGATCCGTTAGCTCGTCGAGACCCACCACCGGAGCGTCGAATGACACGCTCCGGCGATCAGTCTCCCACATGAAC
This sequence comes from Penicillium citrinum, assembly GCF_028827155.1. Taxonomy (NCBI): domain Eukaryota; kingdom Fungi; phylum Ascomycota; class Eurotiomycetes; order Eurotiales; family Aspergillaceae; genus Penicillium; species Penicillium citrinum. Next base: position 2,820,733 of record NW_026622688.1, read on the forward strand.
GATGATAGATTTCTCCATATAGCTTTCTCCGCGGCCACGACGTACGCAAGCAAATACTCTGGACGTCGCATCACATCAATAATCCATGGGTTTATGCGAGGATTTAATAGTCGAATCCCATATTTGATCCGTGCAGCTGTCAGTTGAAGATCAGTCGCTTATCTCGGTTGAGAACTCACAGATATTACATCGCCCGTTGGACAAAATGATAGAATGGAACTGATATATGACAAGCTAAACTGAATGCGGTAACCGTCAATCCTTGGACGTGCGTCGGAACAATATCATTTGTCCAGCATCCAGTGGCATATCCAAAGACAACTGATAAGCTCACGAGTCTAGATTGGCTGAACATCCAACAATCCCATGCATTCCCCAATTGTTCGATTCATCACCTCTTGGCTTTTCGCCGCATCCCGTTAACCCCGTCCATTGTTTGTCAATTTCTCATGATTATCAATGACGATGCTGACGCCAGTCGTCTCACTGCTTTTTGGTAGATGACGTCTCCAGACTATTGACTGGTTGCTGAACTCCCCTTGCGGAGGTCGAGATAAGCGTTTCCTCCGCCAGTAGGCGTTCGCCGCCAAAAGGAACAAAGTTACTAGCCGTTGGATACAGGGGAGTCGCGGAGTTTCTACTAGAAACTAATGAATACCCTCGGTCCTATCTTGTTGACCCCCCCCCCCCTGGTCGCACGACACCACCCTCCGGGCATTTTTATATTCCCCTTTCCCGGTTCATCATTAGGTTCCGATGTCTGAAGCGATCTTGAGGCTCTAATTGATTCCAGATGGACGATGTACCGGCCATGGCCCGTCCACACGAATACACCTCTCTTTGGTGGCCCGAAGAAAGAATCAAGGCCACTCTCGACACGAAATACATCATCAGTCGTTTGAGGCCGGACAATGTTCCAAGACTCTTCGATTTGCCCCGCTGGGGAGAGGGTTTGACGAGTGAGACTTACATGGAATGGATCCTGACCAAGGCCGGCCGACTCTTCTTGATCCTGAACGAGATAGGAATCCCTGATCGAATTTTCGCCCTTGTGGATGAGTCACGCGATGATGACGATTTGCCAATGGCAGAACAGAACATAGACCTGTTATGTCTCTCACCATACGGTAACGATCCGGCTCTCGATGAACGCTTCTTCCATGCCCAATGGCGTTTTCTAGTTCGCGGCATTACAGAAGGCGAACACGTCACCTATACAACGAATGAGGGTGTCCCGGTGGAATCAGTGCGGGCTACAACGAGCAGTGGGCTACAGGGTCGGGATGAGACTGTTGATAAAGTGATTCTATCCGGAAAAGTCTGCCGTGTATTCCTCCGAACCAGAGTGCAAGTCGGCGGAGCGCCACACTTCTTCTCTTCCGACGAAGTACTCGCTGAAATCCGAGCTCTTCGGAAGTTGGCACATCAGCATATCGTGTCGATCTACGCTTCATATTTCGTGGACGACAATGTGTGCGTATTATTCACCGGTGCTGAAACAGATCGCACCCTGCATAACTTTCTAGTTGATGAGCCTGTAGTTTTCAAACGCCTTCCCAAAGAACAGCGCCGTCAGACCTTAATTACTTGGCCCCATTGCCTTGCCTCTGCATTATCATGGCTGCATATACATGGATATGCTCATACTGCCATCCGGCCTTCCAACGTCCTGGTAGATCCGAGTTTCAATATCTACCTCGGCCAATTTCAAGGACTTGATTCACTCCTGGCACCACCTCGAGTCAACGATCTTGAGTCATACCAATACTCTGCACCAGAACGATGGGTCCAAACATCAGCCCCAGTCCCTTCAATCCAGCAAGCACCGAGCAAAATAATCCTACCTTCTGGTGGTCGAACAGGCCGGCGGAAGAAGCCCGTTCGTCTTGCGCTAGCACCACTCAGAGAAAGTCCACCGTCCTCTCCAGACAACCCTAGACCGGACTCCGCTGCATCCAAGGGAACCGTGATTCATTTGGGGCTACCGGGGTCTCCATCTCGCTTCTCTTTCGCGTTTTCCTCCTCGTCTTCTTCTTCTTCCGGTGCATCTTCAAACTATACCTCGACAAACTCCACTTCAACCAGCTCACCAAGACAACGAAGTCCTCTCTGGGCTAAAAGGCCACGAAATCTCATTCCCACCCCATCAATAACTTCCTCAACTTCGTCTTCATCAACAAATTCTTCCCTAATCACTCCTCCCCCTTCCGCCCTTTCCTCCAATCTACCAACCTGGCACTCAACCCAAGCCTCCCAATCACAAGCAGACCTCTTCTCCCTCGCCGCAATAATCCTCGATATCCTCACACATCTCTGCAAAAGAAGCCTAGCCTCCTTCGCCTCCCACCGCAGCGCAAGAAACCGCTCTGCGGGTCGTGGAGGTGGAATGGCAGATGCCTCATTCCACCTCGCCCGAAACGCAGTCCAGGTACAATCATGGATCGCATTACTAGAAGGTGACGCACTAAAGCGATGCCGACGAGATCGCGGCAGTGACCGCTTTTTCTACGCTGTTCCGCGTATGCTCATTGTTCTTCGCGCGATGCTCTCTCCCGAGCCTGAGAAACGGCCTTCTGCGAGTAGAGTGAAGAAATGTTTTGGGGCCGCTATTCGAGAAATTCCTTCGACGCGTGGTCCTGCCATCCCACTTCACTGTCTACCGACTATAAAACAGGAGAAGGGGAAGACGGGGATTTCCAGAGAAAGGGCAAAGGAAGGGCCTGAATTGGGAGAGCAGCAGAGGAGTAAGAGGGCGAGTGTCATAAGGAGACAGGCTTCAGCGCCTGTGTTGACAAAGACGGAGTCTGTACTCTCCTCTTCATCGGTTTCGGAGTTTGATTTTGGATTTTCGGATGCTGCTAGTGATAGCGAAACGAATCTGGAGGAGTTAAAAGAGGATGAGGACGAGGACGAGGAGGAAGTTGATGCGTCTGTGCTGGATGATTTCGAACCAATAATTGCTATCGATCGAGTATCGCCTCAGTTATCTTTACCGGATGATTTTAATCACAGCATTGGAGGCATTGAAGGGTTGACATTTCGTTCCTAGGCTGGAGAGAACTGGTTGAGTCGTGATTTTGTCGTTGATTGATGTGTACGAATTTACTTTGGGTTGGTTCTTTGTTGAATGGTTGTGTGATTGTTTACAATTAAGACTTTAATCTATTTCGTTTGTAATATTAATAATTATCTCTTTGCTGCAACTACTCAGAGAAACGTTGAAAGCGATACATCCGAAAGACTAAATCTCATAGTCCAATGCTAACATCGTCTTAAAACATCATGATCTCAATAACGCTCCTAGTACACACAAACTCGAGGCATAATAAACGCACAGGAATATCAAAAATCATTATTCAGCATTGAACAATATTTCATCTGAGAACGATTCTTTTCAGAATTACCCAAATACCAACGCCCGAACTTCGATACTCTCCCTCGGTCTCGCACCCTGAGGAGTCCTAGGATCCCAAAACGCAGTATGAGGTACCCATTGCGCAACCTCACCCCCATCCAATCCCTTCGAATCAGAGCACTTGAGCAATAATCGTTCATCGCCCGTCATCCCAGACCAATACTTCCACTTCTGATCCGGATTGAATTTCACTCCCATCGTCTCACCCGTTCGATGCGGGTACCGGTGTTGAATGGGAACTAAATCGTTTGCATCAACAGATTCCGCAGAAGCAAAAGCCAATGGAGCAGACTGAACGGGTTCAGCTGTAAGTGGTCTCCAAACATTGACGATGCGGTATCGGCCTTTTAGCAGTTTCTCTGCTTCAGCTTCATCTCGGATGTGGAGACGGACTCGATCTGCTGCTGCGCGAGGAGTTTGATCTACATGTGCGCGATTGACGGGTTGACGGGGGGCATCGGGTGCTTGGCGACGAATTGTATGGTCAAAGAGGACTATTTTGTGTGCGCCTGGGATGGAGGAGAGAAGGAGAGATTCAACTTCTGGGTAGTATGTTTCGCGGACGGCGGTGTCCGAGTCGAATGTTGAGTAGGTTGTTTTTGTAGGGATGTTGGAAAGGGTTTGAAATGCGTCTTTATCGAGGTTATAGCTTTTTTCATCGCCGCGTATATCGGTTAGGTTGATCTTTTGGTTGAATTCAGTGTAGTTGCGTTGTGGGTGGCCGGCTGGTGGTGTTTCAACATAGTTGAAGGGTTCTGAGCCATCGGCTGGTGGTGCATAAAAAGTTATTTCAGTGGTTGCTGGACCCCTGGGGATATAGTCTGATGTAGTGCTTGTTTCGGTTGTAGTGGTGGTGGCCATGTTGGATGTATATCTCGGTTGATGTAAGTATACTACACTAGAGTATGCCAGTAGACCTCAGGAATGCGATGCGATATCTAGCAATTCAAATGAATCTGAGTCTGATGAGGAGCAACGAAGCAAGACGCACTCTTATATACTCACCTTCCAGCAAACATCAAAGTCAAAAAGTCTCCGCGAACCCGATGAATTAGTGAGCAATTGGGTCATTCGGGCATTTGTCATCTCGGCGAGAATTGCGGAGAAGTATACAATGCGACCACTCAAAGTGCTGCAAAGGTGGCGATGACCTCATCTTTGACAATGATCACATCATTTAAACGCCGAGTAATCTGTAGATATTTCTCCAATACTATGCCCTAGAAAGATCCCACGGATACTCGTGGAATCGGTTGAATTTGAATGGTGGTTGACTTGGAGATCTTCGATGACCAAGCGGGTGGCGTCATGCCGAGGCCGAAAAAATGAAGCGGTAGAAAAGTCATACTGTACTATGTAGACCAACACTACCTCGGAGCCAGGAATAGTTTCTAATCATATAACAAGTAGACTGGAAGTGAAACAGATCAAGTTCAGTTGATTATGCAGCTCAAAAGAGCAAGAAAGTAGGCACATGAATGGGATTCCTTAACGCCGTATCTCCTCGTTGCCATCCACGATCACACCCCAATTGAAAAAAAAAAGAGAAAAACAGAGAAGGCAAGGCGGAAATATGAAAAAAAAAAAATAAAAAAAAAAATATGAACTCCAATCTTTGACAGAGACCCCAGGCTCCCCATAACTTACAATTGAAAGCTAGTTAGAGCAGTTAGCTGCTGACCGAGAATGACAATGTCACCATTTAGTGATTCCGAGTCCGTTTATTACTGCGCTCACGTTCCATTCCAATAGACGGAAACATTTCAGGCCCGGTTGTCTGTCGCGCAGGTTGCAGCTGAATATTCAAACTAGGCGGGAAATCTGGATGTAAGGATGTGATACGGCCAGGATTAGGGGGATGCCCGTCGACAGGCTCCGCGGGTAGAGGCGCAGTGACAAGTTCGATCAAGGACGCATCGATCCAGCCGGCGGGCTTACTGTGCAAACGATCGAAGCGCACAGAGTCATCTTCCGCTTCGTCATTTAGCAAAGATGTAAGGGGCGGTGCATTGCCTGTTGTTCGGACCTGGTGACCGGCGAGGACGTGGTATGGAAGACTTGGGCGAGTAGCGGGCTTGTCAGCCAACTCGGCCAAGGCACTGAGGGCGCTATGCGCGGCCGTCGTACGGGTCGAGCGTGTGACGTGGAAATTATGGCTAGCGGTGCGAATCATGTCTGTTGCAGCAGGTGTACCATTATCCTCGTGTCCGGTGTTATCAGGAGTTTCCTCCGCATCAGTGTTATTTCCGTTGGTCACCGCACCGGAGCCCTGGTCGGCGCGCTTGGAGGTAGAGAAGAAGTGCATTGTTGCGACATGCGCTTGATTTGCATGCGCGCTCAACTCCTTGTCTGTGAAAAGTGAATGGATCGAGTATGTTGGTGCGGTTTGCTTCTCGACGTATGTTTTCGACCGCTCGGCTGGATTGGTGCCGCCCGCGTCCCGCACGGGAGATCCAACATCCTCCTCGGGTGCTTTGCGTTTGCGCTTGTTCAATTCCGAGACTATTCCATTGCCCAATTCATCCAGATCCACGCGGTGTCGGGTGTGTCGCGTTTTGCGATTACCGTGAAGGCCACCGGGGCTAGCGGGATTGGTGATGCTGAATTGGTTCGGGTGTAGCAGCAGAGCGTTGTTATCGGCAATGTCGAGTTGCTCTTTCTCACGCATGAGGCGAGATCGCTTACTCGAGATGCTTTGCATTAAGCGTTCGCGTAAGGTGCCCGATAATTGGTTAAACTCCTCTTTCGCGAAGTGTACACGCCAGTCGTATTCCCTCCAGTACCGATCGAGACTATTTTGGTGTCGGTTCTGTACGAAAGACGTCCAGGTTAGCAAGACATGTCTTCCACTGGGGCATTGTAGGTCAATAATAGAGGTATTCTCACCATGACCTGTGTCAAATCCGAATCCTTCTGCTCCTTCACGTTATTCACCTCCTGTACAAACTTCGAATACCAAGTCCCCGACAAACTCGCCATCTCCTTCGCAAATTTGCCCCCGCCGACAGTCTCCTCAATCAATTGCGCAATATCCTCTGACGAGTCTTGCAACATACCAGTCTGGTAAGGGTCGGCATTATTGATCAAGGTCATATCGCATTGAAGAGAATGTAATTGTTGTCGAAACTGGGCATCACGATTCTGACTAAATGTCGCGGTCAAATCATGAAGACGTTCTTGCAGAGCCGATCGTTTTTTCTCGCGCTTCGAAATCGGTCCTGATGCTCCGCCTGTAGGACTTGTAGAACGACCTCGTTGTGGCCCGCCATGGTAGGCCGGGCCAGTTCCAGGCGACGGGGGCCCTGGGGAGTAGGCCATAGATTAAGTGATTTTTTTTTTCTAAATTCGGGAAGAATAAAAAGATGGATCGATGGTCTTGTGTGTATAGCGTCGGCTCTGTAAATTATAAACCGAGGCAGCAGCAGCAAGATTGAGGATACAACGAATGTAATGTGTAGACCGGCCTGTCGTCAGAAAAGCGGACGGTATTGTCCAGTGCCAAATACGGTTTAGATCCGGGACTACATTTTCCCGCGCCGAACTACTGATTTGCCCAAGGAAATATTCCACAGAGTATTCAAATAAGTGAACAGCATGAAATGCTCACTTTTCTGAAGCATAAAACTGGCTTGGAACTAGCTACAATGATTTTGAAGCCATGTTTTTATGACGTGTGCTCCTGCAGTAGTGAGAATAATGAATCCATGCAAAGTATCAGCGCGAGTCTTCATCACGGATCCGTCGGATCCAGTCTCTAATAAGCGGAGCCAATAGTATACGAAGGAGACTCAGCAGGAGATCGACATCGCACTCCCTTGTCAAGCAAACATGCGTTGGCAAACAACTTAACGAGGCAAAGATGTCTGATGTGTGTAACTCCAGCTAACAAAGCAACACAGACTTTACTTGGGCAGGGTCGTTTGAAAGGTCACCATTACCTCAAGGCATACTCGAAGGGTTATCCTTCACAAGTGTTCAAATGACGTGTCATGTCACCTGCCTGTGTAGAAACTACTAGTCGGGACCAACTTGAATTTGAATAGTAAAACTTTTACTAACCTTACTTCGAAGTAAGCTTGGAAATCCTTCCTAGGAAAAATGTATACATAGATTGTATTGGTTCATGGATTGCAGCCCAAAGAAATTTATATCCATCGGCAAGAAAATAATCATCAAGTCTTGATCGCCAAAAAAGAGAAAAAGTGACCAACATCATGGGTATTCACGTTCGTTTCCATCCAGTCAAAACAGAAAATGCAGGACGGGGAACGCCACGGCCGAAATAATAAAAGTATAATAGATATAGTGTAAGTCACTGACCAACTCCAGGGACACATGCCAGGGGTCCATATAAGAGAATCGTGTTTTAAAACAATGTATGGGTTCAAATGAGGGTAGGTGAGAAAGAAAAAAAGAATTTTGAGGGGAGGCATATCGAGTGGTGGTGTTTTTTTTTGCACTCGAGCCAGGGTCATTCAGGTCGAATAATGGATCAGCGGGTTCGTCGGATTACAAACACACCCAGTTCGACTCCATCGCGAGGTTCGTTGTCATCACCGTAGGGTCGTTTCCGAATCCCTTCGAAAATTTCACTGAGTAGCATGGCTGAAGTGACTTCTTTGTCAACCATGTGTCCCGAGCCACCGGTAGACATGACTTTGTTCGCCGGTGGCCGGCGGCCATTCTGCCAGTAAAGACTGAGAACCTCCTTCATTCGAGCCTTTTCTTGATGAATGAACCACTCCACCCAGAGATTACGGTCCAGGTTTGCGTTTGCGCGACCGGCATCAGCGATCTGGAACTGCGATGATTGCGAGCTCAGAGACTCGCAAAGTGTGACAATATTTGCCCGCATAGTGGCGAAATCGTCCATTTGAGATACCGTGGACAGCTTGCCCAGGTAACGACCAACGTCAGCAGACAAGCCGTTTACTACAACAAGTTGCCGCAGAAGAGGGTCGAGAATGGGGCCCAGGTATTGGGATTTGAATGTGGACGCGCCCTTCTTGGTTGGATAGATGAAGAGGAGGGAGCCTCCGTCTGGCGATAATTCGCAGAGTCGGTCGACGAGGAAGGAAGGACGAGTGGGGCAGAAGAGATCTCTATACTCTTGTGCCGAAGGCGGGGGGAGATATCGCTCTAACACGGAGATGTGAACACTGTGAGGAGGGACAACAGGCATCGGAGCATGTGAGAGCTGCCGTTGAAGGGGACCTTTGAAATCATGGTAGGCGCCCACAACCGCAGCGCTTGAGAATACCGTCGCATTGAAATAATCATCAGCGGCGGTCGATGAGCGAGGTGTACTAGGAGGAGAGTGGGGTAGGTTGGAGAGACTGAATTGCTCGGGGACTGCGTGGGTGACATTGATATAAGGCGACCGACCAGGCTGCAGGTGATTGTGTACAGCCTGGACAATAGAACAGAAAACGGTATCGTTCCTCGGCAGCGAAATTGACTGATCTGATGTCCTCGGGTAAGGTAAGGTTTGAGAGACGATCTTGACAGCCTCGCCTCGAGGATTTGAGGTTCCCAAAGAAGAGACTGATGAAAAGAAAATGAAGGTTAGATTTCTGGTAAAAAAAAAAAGAAGCATCATATGAAGCCATTTTTTAAAACTTACCAGTCACGTTGATACCCTGGTCCAGCCATGATCCAACGTCTTGTTGGCAGTCCATTTCGTCATGGGGCCCAGGGCTACCTCCCGAGCTCGAAGAGCCATGAGACAAGCCATCAGACGGGCTACTGAGGGTATCTGATGGGCCTGTAGTGGGAGAAGTATTCATGCTAGGGCCTTCGTCCATCATGGCGCCGGAGGTCGGCTCCCGGTGGGGTTGCGTATCGAAGAGTAACATCTCGGATTGTGGATTCCAGGCGATATGGCTATCGTCGTCTGGGGGTGTGAGGGGAAGATTGGAAGGATATTCGGATTGAAAGGATGATGGAGGAGAGTTCCACGGAGAGGTGGAGGAGTTTGAATGCGCCGTCAAGGGTCTCGGCCCGCGAGACACGGTGGTGGACAGACGAAGACGAGAGTCTGCAGACCGGGTGCGCGACTCGACACGGAACGGCGAACCGGGTGAGGAGCTACGATGTTCCCAAGACGGGAAATGTACAGCCACGCTACCCTTGGAGAGAAATCGGGAGACGGGGGAAGGTTTTGTACGGAGAGAACCTTGAGAAGCTCGTCGACGAAGTTTTGCGGGACTTGGGCCGGAGCCGTCAGACGAAGAATCGGAGAGGGAATGATTGGAGAGACGACGTTGCGTGTCGAGTTTCAGAGAGGTCGGATGCATAATCAACTCGCCCGAGGCAGCAGCTGGCCCACACCGTCCATGACACTGTTGATTCATCCAGGCAGAATCGGGTGGGCGAAGGATGGCGGACGGCATAGGATTTGCCGTACGAGGCGCAGAAGTGGGAGGTAGTAGAGTTGAGAACTCGACCAGGTTGAGAGAGGAGAAAAGGAGGAGAAGGGAAAAGGAGAGAGGAGAGAAGAGAGGGAGGAGAGAGAGGAGAAGAGAGAAAATGTATGTGTGTGTAAGAGAGAGAGGAAGAGAGAAGGAAGAGATGGAGAGAGAGAGGGGAGGTTCAGAGGTAAGGGGAGGAAAGAAGTGGAAAATGGCCGTGGTAGAAGGTACCTAGTGTGAATATGACGAACAAGGGTGAAATGGAAGTACCGGGTACGTGTGCTACGGCAGCCGGGGGTCCAGAAGAGGTTCTAGACCGGTCGTCGAGTCATCGGTGGATGTTTGATGCGTCGCTGAAATAAATTCCAGAGAAGAAAAGAGATCCAACGATGCTAGTGTTCGGATATAAGTAATACTTATATTCTTCAAGGATTAATTTTCTAGGATATTCTACTACTTTTACATATGGAGTACAGGACTTGTTGATTTTCACCCTTTCTCCAGACTTCATTTACCTTTCCAAATTGTGTTGTTATGAGTTGAGGAGGCCCCGTCGCCGTGCTAAAAATGTGCACGCAAGTCTAGACGTTCCACGGACCTTTGACTGGCTGGCAGGACCCACGCGGCTGGGCGATCATTCTCGGTTGTGCATCGAGTTGATTGATTCCACTCTTTTGCTCATGTCCAGTTTTGTTGGATTTACCTTATATGTAGTACAGTAATGTATGTACTTCAACTGGGGTCTACTCTCCTATCAAAAAAAAAAATCGATTTTACTTTGATTAGTTCCCGCTGCAGTCTCATGGTTGACTCCAGTTCTAGATGTTTCGTGTCAAGCCCAAAAGGCTATCTGACGGGGGAGGGGGGGATGTTCCATAGCTGAGAAAAGAAGTTGTTGTCTCGGGTCCGTGTATTGGTACTTACATCAAGGCATTGTTCACCACTATAACACAAGTACCAGTACCTCACCCTCAGACAACACCGTTTCCGGACGCCCGCACAATTCTAGGCTTTGGTCTGTTGCCACTGAGAGGGGCTTTCTTTATTGTAGACGCCTCTTTGCTTGACACAAGACTCTTACAACCCTGTTTTGCCCGACAAAAGACAAGTCAACTTTAGGGCAGCAGATCGGGCATCGGGGTCATTCAGTCATTCACCCGATTGCACCTGATTACATAGTACATCTGATGGTGGTTAATGTAGGGCTACCGCAACGAGTTACCTTGGGTAGGGTAGGATGAGAAGTACTTTTATTCTATACGTATGTATTGCACTCATTTGTACTAGGTATATACAGTAGACCCTTCTCTAGTATACCCACACGCACACACACACACATCTCTCTCTCTCTCTTATTTAAATACTATTCACTCTCGGATCATGCCGATAATGGGGTTGGACCATGCAGATGGCGCCTCCCCCTCCAGATCAGATCGGATGTCGCGGGGTCTCTCATTCATCGTGGTCGTTGGCCCGTTGTAATTTCCACCGTTGGTCCCGGTCTGGTTCGCAGTCCAGTTTTATCACCCACACATCCCCCACCTCGTCTCAACTAAAGTACCTTGCCTTGCCACTCTGGGCGTTTAATGAACGTGTCATAGTCTTACGCAGCGAATCGCAATATACTCTACACATGTTGTGCAGGAGAGTCTGTGGAGCCACCTGATACCCTCCACGTTGTGACTTTACTACATACAGTAGTACAGTACAGTAACACTCTTTACAATATATCGGTTACTGTGGAAATTATATCCGTAATGACATTCATTGGGTCGAGAAATGAAGTATGATCATATTATTATTTCATATATTAAGATTCATATCTGATATCCAAAGTTTTGACAATCGAAAGATCCGAATAATCCGAATGGTGCAATTCAAGCTTTTCGGCCGAAGCGAGGCCCATTTGCCTTTTCGTTTTCTTGTGTTCTTGTTCTTGTTCGACCATTCGATCTGAGGATGGTAAGACAGGTCTGAAAGGTCTTAGTGCGACCAAATAAGGTATCCTTCCTATACTTGCGGGGAAGAATCAGGGTTGAATAACCACGCCTGATGATCCTGCGGTCGCATTCAAGTTGGCAGTGATCTACTAGTAGCACTAGTCTGCAACTCGGCGCTGCATCGTAGTCCACAGCCGATATGATGAAGATTACTCCCATAATCAAGGCGGAATGTGTTCCCATGGTTGACAACACAAAAACACGAGACACAGCCTTTTCCGGGTCTCCGCAGAATGTCTATATCTGCGAGGTGGACCCGGTGCCCTGCGTGACGGCCTCTCGTCGGGGTGATGGGATTTCCTTCCAACTGGTTTCCTCTCGGCTGGGTATGACTGTCCTGTGGTTCAAAGGAAACTTTGAAACTTTATCATGCGGGGATCAGGACCCGAGGACATAACAATGGTGTCATCGTTTGATGTACGGAATGGAGGGTTGTTCAATAATCGTCCAACAGATTCCTTTCTAGAATTCTGGAACGGCGTAACTGGTATAGTCTCACGAGGTCATTGAACGACGGCGAGATTGTGTGTGAGCGCCACCGGCCAGCGGTTGACGAAGCTCCCGGGAACAATCGTTCCACGATTTCCAAGCCATGTGCGACCGGTAGCGCTGCTCTTCACGACCAAGGCGAACCTGTTTGCGCGCAAAGCTGGATGTCTTGACGGCAATCGTGCAAGTAGGTGTAGAGCGATCACAGATCGGAGTAGGCTTCGCCATAGGGATAGAGACAGCAGGGTTGTCAAGTGTAGTTCGAAGCTCACGGCATTGACGAATCAACTCCTGCACACCCTCAGTCAATCGAGAAGCGCGCTCTTCAATGTCAGGCCAGAAAGCGTCGCCCCAGAAGGAATCTTCGCGCACGGCGGTTTCAAGAGCGGTAAGGAAACAGTCAAAGCCGGAGCGGGGACCAGCCAACTGGGCAGCAACTGTCACAAAGCGGATAGTGGGCTCTGAGTGCAGGACATGCAGCACGATGCAGGCCGGGCAGCGTGCAGTGAGGTACCAGTCATGCTCTTCAGTGAGAATACAGTGGAGCCAAGCAAAGGCACTGCGTGCCTCGCCGCGGAAGGCTCTTTCAGGCTCGGCACCCTTTTTGCTGGGCAATGCTCGTGTGGCAATACGCTCTGCCTGGTGGTTGATCAGGAATAAAGGGACGAGAAGAGTGTGAATGATGTCGCGGTGAAGGCGGAAAGACTCTTGCTCAGAACAGCATGAGTCGCGATGCGCGGAGCAAAAACTAGGGCTCTCCATACCACAATCCTGACGGCGAAGTTGTTCCCTCATAGCGCAAAAGGTTTCATTACGTTCCAATTCAAATTGGTCGCGATATGATATGCGGAAAGGGGAAGAAATGTCGTCCATGGCGAAATAGGTAATCTTGAAGCGTTTGGGGGCGTTTTTTTTTTTTTGGGAGGAGGTATAGTCGGCGACGGGTCGTCGGTTGTTCAATGAACTATCATTCGGATGATTTGATGATATTAGATAGGCCGAATGTAAACACTACCGATCATGATCCGCGTAGAGATTGGTGATTGACCAGAGAGATCTAAAATCCCATATGCATAGAGTATATATTAAAAAAAATATAAAAAAGAAGCTCTGTGGGGAACCATAGACCGGATGCGGACTTTATTATAAAACCCCCCTTTACAGAAACGTCATGGGAACGAAGCAGGACGGGGTGTCGATCGCACAGGACCTTCTTCGCCTCTTGGGGGGGGGTAGCGTCCAGGGTAAAAGCAGTCGATCGCAATGGATATTCTCCACTGCTGACGAACGCAGCGGCAGTCAATTCAATGATTGGCGGAACTGGTCGGAATGAGTGGAGGAGTGGAGATGGAAGAGCCCGTCTTGGACAGTCTGGACTGTGGTCTGCTAACTCTCTGTTGGCTGTCCTCCTCACTGGATTGGTACATACAAAGTCCTGGCTTTACTGGTTCAGGACTATGTTTAGCGCCGCCCCCCCTTATCTTTCATGAAAGAGAGAGTACCTTAAGTCAATGGGACGGTACCCAATATCTACAATTATGGAATTGAGGTGAGACTTGAAATGGATCTCATTTACTATCTTTGGTGCTGTCTTAAGTGGTGATGGTGGTAATATCTGGTGGTATTGACTATCAAGACACCGGAAATGACCGGAATGGTCCATTTTCATCTAGAGTACAGTCATTCATCTGCCCTGAGCAATCCATGTCGCCATTTCCATGATTCTGATACGGCCAACTGATCATCGCCCAATATCACCGTGCCCAACACCTAGACCACGGGCGAAAACGCGGCAACGCTATCTGACCGTGAAGAAGAGGGGGAGATCCCTCCCATCTGCAGGAAGTGGGTAAATTAGGGGTCTCCATCGTGGCATCACGATGTGGCAGGGATAGGCAGGGTTTGGGGGGGACTCCGATCGGGGTGACCCTCAGTCGGTGACCTTTTCACTCCGGAGAACGGAGTGTGAATGTTACTCTTTGTATTTTTGAGATATCTTAGTTTTTCCCTTTGAATCAGTCTCAGGCGAAGATTATTTTTGGGATCACTCAGGGGCGATAGATAGAACGATCTAGAGCAAGGGTAGCTCCTCGTGGGTAATCAATGGTCAAGCCACAAACAAAGAAGTGGAAAAAAAAAAAGATTAAAATTAAAATGATCCAAGACTGAAATAAAATAAGATATCATCAAACAAAACCAGATTTGACCAAATCAAGTTGGAAATAGGGGGCCGTTGCAGTGTGGGAAAAGTGGAACTCGGTAGACTCCGAGTTGCGAGATTCGGAGGTGTGATGCTTCAAGTGATTTGCCGTATACGACAGTACATAGTATAATAATACCTGGAGTGTACGGGTATGAATAGGCAAATCTCTTTCTTTGCTGCTATATACTATTATATCCAACCCTCATGATAGTTCTGCCTTCAAATATCGTGACTAAGTGACCAAGTGTACTAGAAGTATTCCTTGCCGTTGAACTTCCAATATATTCCATAGATAATTCTCTTCTGTATACATCATTCTAGTATCTAAGGAGATACAATAAATATCTCCAATGTACTCCGGACATGCATGCACATATACCTTATAACACCATCTCTATAATGAATGCAATATCTTCAAGTAATTGCATCGATTGTTGAAATTGTTGATCTCTGCAGTAACTACTTCGAGGGCACAAACTAGGGCTAAATCGACCGTTCCATGTTTGTTTTGCTTCAATCCTTCCTTCCCCACCAAATCACCTTTTCAATTCGCCTGGCCAACTGACTTGCAGCACCTCACACAGCAGCGTTCTCTATTTTCTCACATTTGACTCCATTTCATTCCTCAACGGTCCTGTATAGCTCCACCGGGACACTTTGAGCCCTTTACTGGCCCCTTTGGCATGTCGCTCGATGGAGTGGAATGAAGGCCGCCGCGCTAAGACTCAACTGCCACTTGCAATTTGGAAAAAAACAGGATCCATCGTAGTCTAGTCGGAATTTGTTCCTATTTCATTTCCCCCTTCCATGGCTTTGTATAGTCCGGCTATCAGCCATGAACAATTTTTTTTTTAATTTTTTTCTTTGTATTTTGTAAAGAATTTGTAGAGCGTCTTCCACATAGCACCTTCCCGACAGCGGCCCTCTTGCCGCGTTTGCACTGCGTCTGCGCCTTCATCTTTTCTAGGGAAACACTGCAATTCATCTTGTCTTTTTGAAGTCTCTGTTCAGTGCTCATCTATCTTTCTCTCTTCTTCTCTTGTCGTTCTCCACGCTTGGTTCTTCAGTGTTACCTTTATAGAGCATACCATTGTATCTTGCTTCACCATGTTATCCTCACTCGCCCTTTCCGTGCCATTGATCCTGGCTGGGCTACAGGCTGTGGCTGTAGATGCAATCCCAACAATCTCTGCGGTGGGATCCAAGTTCTTCTACGAGAATGGTACTCAATACTACCTGAAAGGTTCGTGGGATCCACTCTCCTCCGCACAGGGCTTGACCTAACCGTTGCAGGCATTGCTTATCAGCTCACTCCCCATGACCCGCTTGTTGATACGGCTCAATGCAAGCGCGACATCGCTCGTATGTCAGAGCTAGGTACCAATGCCATCCGGGTGTACCACGTCGATCCCAGTGCCGACCACAAGGGCTGCATGTCGGCTTTCGCGGATGCAGGGATCTACTTGTTCGTCGATCTTGACACCTTCACTACTCAAATCGAGCAGGTAAGAGATCTATATATACTTATTTGCGACTTCTATACTACCCTTGAGTCGGTTACTCACACAATTATAGACGGAGCCCCATTGGAACCAAACTCAGTTTGATCGTTTCAAGGAAGTACTTGATGAATTCCAAAAGTACGATAACACTGCTGGTGTTTTCGTCGGCAACGAAGTCCTGACCACTGCTGATGGCTCGGCCGCTGCGCCCTACGTCCTGGCCGCCGCTCGCGATATCAAGGCCTATCGCGATCACAAGGGCTATCGAGAGATTCCGGTTGGATACTCCGCCGCTGACATCGCTGACCTGCGTCCCATGCTTCAGAACTATCTTGCTTGCCAATCGAATTCCTCGGATCGCCTGGATTTCTATTCCCTGAATGCATACGAGTGGTGTGGTGATTCCACCTATACAGTCTCTGGCTATAACATGCTGCAGAAAAATGCAACCGACTATCCCATTCCCATCTTTTTCTCTGAGACAGGCTGCAATACCCCTGCACCTCGCACATTTGACGATCAGGCCGCTATTTTTGGAAAAGACATGGCAGATACCTGGTCGGGTGCCATCATCTATGAGTGGATCGAAGAGACCAATGACTATGGTTTGATCAGCTATGGACCTTCCGCCAATGCCAAGGCTGCGACCAATACCCTCATCGAGGACGGATATACTCGCAAGGGCACTCCAACTCCGGTCTCACCTGATTTTGCCAACCTCAAGAAGCAGTGGGCCACCTTGCAACCCACTGGTGTTGCACTCTCCGACTATAAAAAGTCTGCCTCTGAGATTTCTGCCATCGAATGCCCTGCTTCGACCAAGGGCGGATGGGCAGTTGATCCTAGCTCACCTCTTCCAACACTGGGACAAACCTATAAGAAAGAGTCTGCCTCAGAAACCACTGGAAAGGGATCGGGCCATGCCACAAGCACTTCGGGATCGACCGCGGCCGCCACCACCTCCAGCAGCGGCAATGCCGGTAGGTCCATGATGTTTGTTGGTGGATCATCTGCTGAGCATATGCTCGTCATCTCTGTCTTTTTCTCTGCCTGCATGGGTGCTCTCGCTTATTTACTGTGATTGGATTATTTGGAAAGGCTGCTGAGCAGTCTGACTTTACGCTTTATTGATACACGTTGTTATTGCATAGCATAGATACGAGTTCCAATGAACGATGTTTGCTTAACATCATAAAACTTGTTTCTGAAGCAATAGTACGCATTGAGAAGGAGTCTCAAAAACTGCAAGCTCTATTTCAAAATTGCGATATCTCATTTCTACTAGCAGGGCCCGTTTCTATGCCTTTCCCATGGTGTATAAGATTTCATTCTCACTATCCAGGCAGTACTTGGCAAACACACATTCAAACATCAAACAGTTAGGCCATTAGCCACTTCCGAGATACATTCAGAGAGCTAGCACTACCGCGGAGGTGGTGGCTAAAATTCAACATTTTCGAAAAGCAATGGACTTACGAAATCCAGTGGCCACTAGACAAGCACATTCGAAGCTGCATTTCATCATCATGACACGAACGGGATCAAAGGCCGTACGTCGAATTCTTCAAATATCTATTTCCCAATGCCTCGAATGAAGACTATCAGCATTCAAGAATTGTAAAATATCGAAGCCACATGTACAAAAACATCGCATTATTTCCCCGTTCCATCTCAGCTATCGGCCGCCGGGTCGGCATCACCACCTTCATCATGACAGCGACAACACACCGCAGCCTCGAAGTGAGCGCCACTTCTATCTCAGGGCCTGTTCAAAATCCTTTATTCAAGGGCAACCTTAGCCCTACCTTGCGAACTTTCATGGACGAACCCGCAACACCAACCGCACATGTCCGTATTTTAGACGCTATCAAACACGAACACCGCGAGCTCCAAACCCACATCCATAAAATCCTAATATCAACCAGCGCCGACGAACAAACCCGCTACCAGAATCAACTTACCTGGGAATTAGCTCGTCATTTGATAGGCGAGGAGCTAATCGTCTACCCAGCTCTAGTCAAACATGTCAAAAACGGACGAGCAATAGCAACTGGAGGTCGAAGCGAGCATCAAGATCTAAAAGAACAATTGAAGATGTTCCAGGGTCTGCGATCTACAGATCCACGATTCATTCCAACACTGAAGGCGTTGAGAGGTGATTTGGAGAATCATGTTCGGAAAGAGGAAGATCAGGACTTTGCGCGGTTGGAGGTGACTATTTCCAAGGAGGATAGTGAGGCGTTGACGCGGTCGTTGGGTCGAATGAAGACGTTTTTACCTTCTCGTTCGCATCCATTGGCACCGAGTAAACCACCTTTTGAGACAGCTGTGGGACTTCTGACGGCGCCGATTGATATTGTCGCGGATTTGTTTCGTAAGTGGCCGCATCCCGGAGAAGATTCGAGGGGAAACGTATCTGCGTCGAGGTAGAGTTTTAAATCTGGTTTGAAGGGGTTGTGTGGGCTTGATGAGGTATGAAAAGTTCTTATACAGGAAATCATTGTATTTATGAGTGTATTATTAGATCTCTAGTGTTTTATTCGATGGACTAGTCTGTTCAAGTAAACTCGCAGTAGCAGTAATCACCCCTTGCACTCCAATACCGGAGAATCTGAAGCTACCAATGGAGTTGCCAGGTATCCATGCCGTTGTAGTCGACGAAATCTGATACTCATTCCGTTATTGCTCTTGACTGCCGGACTACTGAGCCGTAGGGTGTTCTCCAAAGATCGACGCCGTTTCCAGGCCTTTCGAAACTGAAGCTGTTCTTCATCTTGCTGTCTTGTCCGCAAGAGCATAAATTCGCTATGTGCCTCTTTCTCATCGCTGAGAGCTTGTACCTTTATGGAAATAGATATTAGGAACTGGTTGAAAAAGCGTAATACTGATAATGATAATCATCCTGAGCGAAGAACCACATCCTGACTCCATATAACCTGATAAGAAAAAGTAAAAACATACATAGGCTAACCATAACTCCTGCTCTGAACTCCAAGCTTTCTGGCATCTTGCAAGTTGTCTCTCTGCATCTTCAAGCTTTTTCTCCTGATCGCTCGTCCATCGGCACTGACTCCGAACAATACTCGCCCAACTAACCACGCGAGCAAGTCGAGGCCGTGCAGATATTTCGCACTTCTCTGCGAGATGGTGGGTCTTACAGTCGGAATGTGAGTCCGAATCTGAATCCGATGCATATCCTGCTTCTGAATCGTCGCTCTGTGCGTCATTCCTCGTGGTCTTTTGGTCGAGGCGTTGCTTCACCGCTATATGCAGGTCGTGCGAGATGTCACGGTGCGCGGGTAAGTCGGGGATTTCAACATTAGGAAGGCAATGTTGGATCTTGGGAGGTGAGATATAATCTGATTCTTCGAGTTGGACTTCGGCTTCCTTTTCTTTTCCCTTGTTGGAAGTGACGCTAGTTGATGGGCGTCGTTTCCACGGGAGAGAGAATGGTAAAGCGCGGTAGACGAGAGTAAAAGCCGACATAAGAGTTCTTTTTGAACATCGATACAAATAAAAAGAGAAAGAAAAGTAATTTGAGTATTGAATGTAAGATAACTAACTATGTACCATATTCTTAATCTAGAATCAGCACTTCTTGGTGCTCTTATATGCCCAGCTCCCACCCGGACGATGTACTTCTGTATGTATCCAGACCAATAATCCTCGAAACGAAAACGAACTTGCAGGAGGCGCTCGCACGGCTGTGGGGCATGAGCCCGCTGTACTTGAGCTGCGTTAATCTGCTTGGCCTCCCACGCTCGAGAGAATGGTATGCCGGGCATTTCTGGTTGGTCTAGCCAGTTGAAGCCTACGGCGTTGGTCGAAACTGCAACCGGGGCCAGCTTGAGGGGAGCTCTCGTGTACCTGAGGACGCAAGCAGTCGTACATAATATTCCGGATTGTCGTTGATATTGAGGAGAGAGACTGGGTTGTATAGATCAGCATAGTAGATGTTGGGGATAATGTGAAAAATTATTGGTGTCTGAAGGATATTGTGAAATGGACGTGGAGTCTCTCTCGTTCTGATCTATACACTCAAGTTGCCACCAGCGTCGAATTTCGGAAAATCAAGGAACATTAATGCAAGAGTCGGAGTTGGGCGTGTTTCGCTAAGACCTCCTTTTGGTACAGTTGCAGATATCTAGACCATGCATGGTCAATTTAGGAGTTACAGAGAGTCCAAGGTATCAGAACTATGAGTTTGATCCATATCTATTGCAAAGTATAAGCAACCCTTTCAGTACAGAAACTCTTCAGGAAGACAACATTAGAGTCACAAGGTGAAAGGCGAGGCAAATCTTCATAGAAACAAGGTAACAGTATAATACCAAGCCAAATAACCGTGAGGGAATCATAAAAAAGAAAAACCGCATTGGAAAACAATCAACCAACTCCGTCATACTTCTTCGAATCTATACGCCAAGAGTGAACCAGAATGCGTTCATCGCCATGTATCGACAGAAGCCCCGCGGTTCGCTCGGGCTTTTCGCTCGTCTCGGATTTGCTCGCCAATAATGATGCTGATTAACCTCCTGTGCAGATCAGCATCTGTCCACTCGACCTGTCCCGATCCACCATACTGTACATCGGCATGCGACAGTTCATGTACAAATCGATCAATAATGGCAAATTGTGCTTCAGAGATGGGGATCCCGTGGAGACCATCTGAGGTCCAGATCCAGTCGCCGATGATTTGGGCTCGCCCTGGTGCATCGAAGTAGGGAAATCGTTCGGGATGGCGCTTTGCGATTCGGTACAAGCGCCGAAGAGCCAGGTAGTGGTCGTTTGAGAAATAACCAAACACGGCGAGCGGTCTCGGCCCTTTCGGCGAGTTGTGCTGGACATCATGCTTGTCTGCAGGGTTTTGGTCTAGAAGTTCGTCCGAAACGCTCCGTTCGAGCTGATCTTCTTCCCGGTCATCTTCGTACTCCTCATCCTCTACCGGGGATGTAACCCTATCAGATCCTTGTTTGGCGCTTGGTGAAGCCGATTTCTCTTCTTCCTCGATACCCTCGCTTGAATGGTCGGAAGATGATGCACGCTCATGGTAATGACGATGGTCTTGAGGTGATTGGATGGAAAGTTCTCCTTGATCAACTTGGCCGTATTCCTGCTCCACGTCTGAGACGTTTTCTGCGTCTTCTTGAGAGACAGAGCTCGAGTCGTCATCATCATCATGAGCAGGGGCCTTAAGCCATCTCGGAGTGAGACTGGTGATCCGTTGGAACCAGGATGATCCTTGCGGCTCAACGTCTGACTGCCGTTGAGGCTCTGGAGTGAACGTGACATCTCCAGCCGCTGGTTCAGCGTCGCGGGAGTCTCTATCTGAAACGCTGCCGGCCTCCTGCTCCTGCTCTCCATCTTCCTCATATCCCTCTTCCTGCTCCTCCTCGTACAGATCATGTCCTTGCTGAGAGGTATTATGCCTGAAGATGGGAGACTCCTGTTCGGCTTCCGGCTCTCTTTCGGGTGACAGAGAGAGCGTCTGTAAGCGAACTCTTTTGCCTGGTTTACGCGAGGAGGATCCAATGGTCGAAGAGCGTTGCGCCGAGCGTAGTATACTGCGGGGTGTACTTGTCCCGTTGTAGTAGCGAGCACGATTAGGCGTATCATCTGCCGCAAGAAGAGCAGACAAATCTACTTCGCGTTCACGAAGTTTTCGAATCTGCGTTGGATTCAAGTGGCGTAGGTCAGACTTTTCCAGGTCTACATAGGCTGGCGATGAGCTGAGATAGCTTCGAGTGGAAGGGTCTTCAGCGATCTGTCGCCAAGGACTGACAACTTCTTCAACGGGCTGTTCAGAATGACGATCGGAGTATTGCTCAGAATGATGATTAGAGTGTTGCTCAGAGTAACGACCAGGGGGTTGCTCAGGATGATGCTCTGAGTGTTGCGAAAGGTGACTGTTATCACGGGCTTCTTGCTGCCAAATATCATCGAACCCGTCATCATCATCATCTTCTTCTTCGTTCTCCAATTCCGCTTCGTAGTTGGTCCTTGGCTCAGAGTCGGATTCGTGTCTTGTCTGAGTGTTCGGGTGTTTGGGCTCCTGGCGCCAAATATCATCGTAACCATCGTCCTCTTCCACGTCTTCGGATTCTCTATACGAAGTATGTGTAGCGTCAGGGGAATGGGAAAACGCAGGTCTCGGCTCCGACTGTTCAATGTCTTCGGAGCCTTCAGAGCCAGCGTCATCTTCTTCTTCAAATCGCTCGAAATCCTCGAGTACCTCCGGCTTTGCCTCTTCCATGTTTTCTGACCTGCGTGGCTCATGATGCTCTTCGCCGGCGATGGACCCAAAATCGGACTGTAAATGATCGCTGAATGCATCATCCTCAGTTACCTTCGGCTCTTTCACTTCTTCTACTCTCCCTGGCTCATTATGCTCTTCTCCAGCAATAGACCCAAAATCGGACTGCAAATGATCACTAAATGCATCACTTCCTTCCAATTCGTCCTTGTCAGAAGGATTTTTATCGCTGTCGATGTAGATCATGCGGTTGGAATCTGCAGCATCTTGTGCATTGCGACTGACAGTCTGTCGTTCCTCATGCCATTCGGCCTCTTGTTGCAACCTCGCTCTATCTATATGGTCGTTTTGCGGAGATTGCGTCCTCTCGGGTTCGGACGAATGGGGGATCATATGGACTTCTTCCAGGTCGTCCTCGTCTTGCACATCATCCTCTTCTTCCTCTTCATTCTGATACACAGGAATTTCCCTTGGATGTATATCTTCTTGAGATTGCCCTTGTAGTTTTTCTGGCGAGGAAGTCGGTGGAAGATCAGGATAGACAACAGGTCTAGGTGAGTGTCGAATCGAATGATTTGCATGCTGGCGGACAATCGGAGAAACCCGAGATTCTGGAGACGAGCCATTGACTGCAGGACTTTTCCTGGCAGAAGTACGACGTTCGTTTGTGAGATCACTGATCCCGGGAAGTTTTCGTTTCAACCGATCGCCAATCCGTCCATTGTCTCGATCTTGTAGAACCCTTGCGGCATTATCTGTTGCTCTGCTGGTATGACTACCCAGCCCAGCTTGCTTAACTGAAGTGAGGGTATCCAATGATACCATGGTGAAGCCCTCGCTTTCCATTATCGAATCAAATTCTTCATGTTCTTCTGCGGGATCAGAATGTGGGCGCTCGTTACTAGTTCCTTGAGCTGAGTTGTTATCTTCGGCCAGCGAAGAAGTTGGGGTTGGCGTAGGATATTTTCGAGGTGATGAGGTTGTGGCAGCATCACGTCTCGATCTGACTGAAGAGGACCGTCTGTCTCGGGTTGGTGAAGGCATTTTTGATGGTGTTGAGTTTATATTATTCTCGTTGTCGAGGTAGTGCTGTTCTGCAGCTCCAATAATGGGTGTATCATACGTCGCTCTACCATACTCTCTCGGGGTATTTCCTTTCATTCCGTGTTCTTGCATTGGTGCAGTCAGATCTGCGACGGGCAGATCATCGGCTCCGAGAGAGTCACTGTCGAATTCCCCAATTGCTGCAGTGTTGATGGGACTCCAACTTTGCATGGGCTGAGTAGTTTCGTCTTCTGCAATGTCCATTGGGCTGAATTGGGGTTCAGGTTCAACTTCAAGTGAAGGTAGCGGCGCGGGAGACCTCGTCCTCTCGTTTTGAGAAGCAAACGACTCCTGCGTATCTAATCTTGGTGTGCTCTTAGGAGGCCGACCTCGTTTCCTCCTCGGTGTTTCTCCTGGTCTTCCTGGGGTATTTCCCGGGCTAGTAGGCCAAGGCGATCCATTCGTCGGTTTCATGTCTGATTTGCGCGGGCGCCCACGCGGTGTCTTCTCTCTCAATGGACTTCTATCATCTTTCAAGGGAACTTTTGTTGTTACTGTCGACGGCCGGAGTCGTTTGCGCGACGGACTAAGCTGCATTTCACTTTGGTTTTCCTCGTCCTGAGTCGCCTCGAGTGTGACTCGAATGCGCCACGGACTCACGTTCCCGTCTTGTTGATCTTTCAAGGGTGAAGGTGACCTCTGAAGGCCATCTAGCTTCATTGTCGGCGAGCCAGGAAGCAAAACATCGTCGAATCGGATCGAATGCGCGCTCTTTGTCGGACTGAGACTCACGCGTGAACGTTTGGCTGGAGTTGGTCTGCGCGCACTGAAAGCTGGCGAGTAGAAGCTCTGGCGACCGGTGAAAGGTTTGATCGGCGACGAAATCAGGTATTCAGCATCACCTGGTGGACCTAGAATATCGGGGGAGGAACTGGAGTAGCGCGTGGTACCGGACATGATGGACTCGATGCGATGGATTCTCGGCACGCGTGCCGCGAGGGGGCGTAGAAAGGAGCGCACTCCGTGGAATGCACGGTTTATGAAGATACAGCGATCACCAAACCGCCAAAGACCATTAAAAATATAAGAACATTCAGAGCATCGCCAACAAAACGGCGGGGCAATTCCATTGGAGTAAACAAGTCTCCCGAAGCGGCACGAGCGACGCCTTACACCAGCATTAGGTAATCGTGTCCCAAAAGGGTAGTCTGGGTGATGAAGTATACAATCCTCCACCTTGACTCTGATATCTTGTTATATATCACGTTCACACCAGACGAGGCCAATTGCATTATGTACGGAAATCGCCAAGCTGACCATCCCTCTATAACTCATCTTCTACAGTTTCCACAGCAGGTATTCGATCCAACTCAACGCCGCAAAACCGAGCCACCAGTCGCACACATTCACATACCATCTCCACGTCTCTCTTCGAAATACCCAATCGCCGTAGGCCTCGAATATGCCAATAAGTCTCGCGGGGAATGTTTTGGCCCATAACGGCCGGTAGAACCACCAGCTCAGTATCAACATCGTCTAAAATTTGACGATCTGATAAGTGCAGACCGTAAGCAATATTTGCAACCCAGAATCCGAAATCACGATGTCTTTTAAATAAAGCGAACAATCCAGTAAGGTTATGCGAGTATAGTCTCTCTAGCCAAGCCATTCCACGGTTGTAATTTTCCTCGTCGCATCTCCAGCCCTCGCGGCTAAATGTCCGATCCAGACCGTCCTCGGCCTCCACCCTGCTAATCGCGATCAAGGATTCGATGGGCTTGGGCAGTCCAACCAAAGCAATGTCTTTGAAGAGAGCCTCGCGGATCCTTGTTATTAAATATGTATGGGAATCAGCTGATGAGAAGGCGGGTTGGCTGGTCAGATAGAGATATAATTGATTCGCTAGATGAGGTTCCGGGGTCGTGGTGATTGAGCTAAGCGTCGTGAGGTACCATTTGTCAGGCGAGATATCGGAGCACTTGAACTTTGCTTCGATCTCGCGGAAAAGCTCATCGCATCGGGGTTCGACTAGGGCTTGATCGATTTGAGGGGAACTCATCGCGAAAGAAGGTCCAATCCTGGCTATTGATACAAACCGCTAGTGTACTAGTGTAACAGCAGGCATTTATCAGTTTATTTCGAGCGAATCTTGAACAAGAGCCATGGCATGATAGGAATTGGCTACTGGAATCATCGATAAAACTTTTGAGACTTGATAGAAATGACGCAGAGTTGAAGTGGTTTATTGCGAATGTGGCAAAATACGGACTGCAACTCCTCCAGTGTCGGTTCATTCTTGATCGTACCTCGATTGATTCTGCAATGCCTTGAGTTGTAAGGTGAGATGAGACTCAAAACTAAAGTAATCCTTGCCTGGGGATGTAATCCATTCAGGGGTATAATAGCAACGGTGGACGAGATGATGAAAGATGAGCATGCTGCTAATTAGGGCTATCTCGTCAATACCTACTATGCACGGCGTGGGTCATATAGACATAGTCCATTATAGTAGTGATTGTTTCTTGCAGACTACATTAGTATTTTTTTTATACTGTGTTTCTATAAGTGTTCCAAGATTACATACAAATCACGAATGGCACTGAAAGTGGGTGATATACGCTAGCCAACCCTAGAGTCTCCAACCTCTAGGAGGGCTATTATGTATACTAGTATACATAATAGATAGTACATAGGATAGGCGGTGGCGACAAAGAACGTAGAATCTTGAATTTCCCCTCTTTTCTAGTTATACCAAGGTACTCCCTAGTACATATCACCTGATGTTCCATTGCTTTGGCCCTTCGATGCGGGGTTCCGGGGATGTCCAGCTACAGTCTTCTCATAACATGGAATGAATACATACTCATGTATCCTAGCAGGATGTATCATTTCTGGCTGTATCGAATATTCCATCTTGTAGCTGATTATATTTGCACGTAACCTAGTATAGCACAAATGCAAATGGCAGATGATTTCTTGTACCTTTCTGGGAGGTACCAGAACCAGAATATGTAATATTCGTTTTAATTCAAAACACATCCACTTTATACCAACTCCGTAGACAACGCTCCTAACACTAAATAATTCCGGAATGACCAAAGAAGATACTCCGTTGGAATCAAAGCGCAACTAGTTAAAACTCACTCTAGCACGGTCGGCATTTCCAATGGAATTTTATCTCGAATATTTCGTACTGAATAGCGGATAATTATAATATTGAGATTGTAGGTTTTTGTTTTTTAAAATTTTTTTTGATTAATGATTCTCATGAATCGGAATGCGAAATTAACTGGATCAAAGTGGAATGTGGTTTGTCTCTTCCCCACCGGAGAATTGCAGTTTTCCAATCCTTCAAAAGGCTTCGCCCACAGCCTCAACCACCGCTCGGTCTTCCAATCTCCGCTTTTTTTCTTCTTTCTTTGACTGCATCTACCAATCATCGGGCTCTCAGCACACCACTGCGCCCGGATAATTCGCGAATTCGGTGTATTTACCCCAGTCCCGAGTCTCCAGCCCCCGCGCGCCCCCCCCCAGTTTACCCCTAGCGTCCAGCTTAGTCCAGCCATGCGGAGTGGAAAGTGAAAGGCTACTAACTAGTCTGGAAAGGATTTCGAAGGACGATGCTTACTAGGATGGGAAAGGAGCTTGGTACCTTATAATAATGCGACCTCCCCTCAGTTGCCTTCGCGCATTCCTGTGCCCTGCGCGGATCACGCCTCGACTCCTGGCCGTTTATTGTTTACTCTTTCTCACTGCCACTTCTTTTTTGGTCATCAAGATGCATCTCAAGTCCTACGTCACCGCTGCTCTGTATGGCCTACCAGCCCTGACAAATGCTGCTCCCTCTGCAGCTTCATATTCCCAGCCTGCTACCCCTTCCCCATCTGCGTCAGGTTCGAATGATCCTTTCCGTGAATACACTATCAAGGCGGAAAATATCACCGCCAAGGTCATCCCGTATGGCGCGCGTTTGACTTCTCTCCTGGTTCCTGACCGCGACGGTCACGACCAGGATGTTGTCGTCGGGTATGACGACCCAAAATACTATCTCCACGATAGTGAGACCAATCGTACCTTCTTCGGCGCGACAGTGGGTCGTTACGCGAACCGCATCAAGAATGGGACCTTTTCCATTGACGGCCACGAGTCGCACATCCCTGAGAATGAGAATGGTGGCCTCGACACCCTTCATGGCGGTTTCATCGGCTATGATATGCGCAATTGGACCGTCACGGCTCATTCGGACTCGTCTGTGACTTTCACCCTGTTAGACCAGGGCTTCCAAGACTTCCCTGGCGATGTTATCTCTCATGCTACTTTCAGTGTGTCTACTGAGAAGTCTGCTGAGAACCCCAAGGGGTTGCCCCAACTGACGACGAAGCTGGTGTCTTTGGCTCTAACAGAGAAGACACCAATTATGCTTGCCAACCATATCTACTGGAACTTGAACGCATTCCAGAATGACAATATGCTCAAGGATACTACTATGCAGCTGCCCCTGTCCCAGCGCTTCATTGCGGCAGACAGCATCGAGATCCCTACCGGCGATATCCTAGATGTTGACACCGCCTACAAGGGAGCACTAGACTTCACCCAGCCCAAGCTGATTGGAAAGGATATCGAGAAGACTACCGACCTGTGCGGAGGTGGCTGCACTGGATACGATACTTGCTGGATTATTGACCGACCTGCCGCTTACGCTGCTCCCAACTCCGTCGTCCCTTCTGTCCGCCTGGCCTCTGACAAGACCGGTATCAGCCTGGATGTTGCCACCAACCAAGCCGCTCTACAAGTCTACACTTGCAACGGCCAGAACGGCACCATTGCGACCAAGGAGTCGCAGGCCAAGCGTAACAAGGCCACGAATGGCGACTCCGGCGCCACCCATGTCAACAAGTACGGTTGCATTGTTATTGAAACCGAAGACTGGATTGATGGTATCAACAACCCTCAATGGGGCCGCGACGAATACCAGATCTTCGGCCCTGACGATGGCCCTGTTGTCAACTTCGCTACCTACCAGTTCGGTACTTTCTAATCCGGCGGATGATTCGACACCTCCTACTTCTCTCTTCCTGCATCGGATGATAAAGATGCATGAATCTCATACATGGGTTGTCAATAAGTGATTGTCGAAGCAATCGGCTTAATAGTGTACATAAATAGCGCACATGGACCCCAATGTGTTAATCTAGTACTCAGATTCCCATTATAATTCGCATGCTATGGTAGCTCAAGTAGATCCATGCCGATTCATTGTTGGCACTATGCACATGGCCACTATCTCACAAAATATCGAGGTTCATCTTTGAACTAGATATCTTTTTATTTCACGCCACTGAACCCGTGGGGGCTTAATGAAGAAATTCACAACTTGGATAATATACTGGCCCCCGAATCCGCGCTTCCCTTGACAATCTCATCTTCCCAATAATTGGGATTGAAAGTGATTCGGTTCAAAGGGTTCAATCGGTGGGCACGGTTGTAAAGATCCTCATATACTCGACCATCATACCGACCAAGGGCACTAGAAGAATATGCGATCAGCTCTGTACTCCTCTCCAACTGTTATTGCTCTTACCTGTCAAGTAGGTAATCAGGTATAATCCACGAGTCCACTAGATTCACCGCATGTGGTCGAATTCTTGACATCAGCTCTTGGACACGAGTCGGTAGACGATCAAGGTCAGATCTTGCGACGGCATTACAACGGAAAACTGTTCATGATTATAATTAATAGCTGGACTTGGTAGAGACAGACAATATGATCAAAACTCACATTCGAATCCTTCATTTTCCATGGTAAAAAGTGCGAAAAGACGGAATAACTCCCACAATATGGAGCTTGTGGAATTGGAAAGGGAATTGTCGGTGGACAATGCTTCGAAAAATGTCTTTACTAAAATGTATTGGGATTGGGCTAGTAGAGAACTGTCAGCCATATGAGCAAAAATGAGTGTTATAGATTTATTGACTTACCTTTGCTCAGCTTATGGAGCTGAATGAGCAGGCTGTTCCAGCTTTGCTTTTTGTGCACCCGTTGCTCATATGCTTCATACGCCTAGTATATGCCATCAGTCTATCTTCCATGTCGCCTCAACAGACTAGGAGTATTATTTGCACTTACCAAGGCAGTGGCACGAAGCTCAAAGCTTTTGACAATATCACGGTCACTTGCCAGCATGTCTCGTTCCGCTGCATCAAAGCTTCTGCTTCCGCGATTTCTGATGAATTCTTTGAAGATAGCATCGGTTTCGTCAGTTGCTGTGCTAGCAGGCGAGTCTACTGCTGCAGTCATCTTTTTAATCAAATAGGCGGCCACTTGCTGCGTAATCATCCAATTATCACCTTCAACTGTTGGCTTGGAAAGATAGTCATTATTAAGCTGAATGAGACCACTTCCACCCCCAAAACCATGTCCACCCATTGCACGACGACAAGTCTCCACTCCATCCGCCGCAAGCATTGTACAAAGACTCTTTAGTCCAGAGGACATACTATGCATATGAGCCAAGGAGTGGAAATCGCCCTTTTCAACATCCTCGCGCGTATTCTGATAGATGCTGCGCATTGACAGCCCCGTATAATGGAGTGCAAATGCGGTGGCTAGCAGAGGTAGTATACGGATTTGGACGGTAGGATAATCAAGAACTGCCATCTCGGGCCCTCGTTTGTCACCATCTCGATCTTGGAATTGTCTTCGGATGGCGGTATATCGCACTGCAATTGTCACCGCTCGTGCAAGAACGAGTCTGGCATGATGCACAATCTGTGCTCGAACGTAGGTTAGAGAACCGTAGACAAGAGCGGGCTGTTCGGGTTTTGTGTATTTGCCAGTATTCGGGTCCACGCTGGAATATCTCGATAGCATGGCGGAATGAGGTATTCTGAATAATTCTAGCTTTTGAAATCTCTATCAAAATATGTCTTGGGTCAGTGGAACTTACCTGAAGTGGTCAAAAAGCATATACGCATTGTCCATCGTTATGTAGCCATACTTGGGGCCAATATCGCCAACTACTATGCCGTCTAGAGGCAGATGTGTCTTCATGTCTCTCACCTGCACAATGAATGGATGAGGACCATGCGACACGTATTGGTCTGGCGATCCAGGCCTAGGAAGGAGAAGCTGAGCGACCACAATGGCATGGTTTGCGATACGGCCCAAACTCCCATTCCACCATTTGCTTGCAGTCAAAGTAGGGCTATGCAGGATGAATTCCTTAGATTGACTATCCCAACGTGCCTCCAACTCTAATCCACGGACATTGCTACCGTGTCCAAGCTCAGTCTGGGCATATGCACCGACAATCTTCCAAGATTCTATCAGAGGCATCCAATATGCGCGTTGCTCTTCACTGGCCTGTTCACGAATAGTAGTGATAAACATCTCCAAGTGAAGGAAGTATGGTGAGACATCATCAACCAAGTACTCGGCCATCTTGTACTCATCATGACTCCAGTTATGTTGATCTTTCAAGCGGCGAAGTAGCTTTGCTCGTGCAAGTCCCAATTTAAACCGGTCGGGACGAGACAGGTTCTGTTGTTTTTCTTTGGAGAGTAGCGGTTCTTGTTGGATAAGCTTGAGGATTCGCGCTTGTCGCTCCAGGAATCCGTCCGATGATAGAAGATGCTCACTCAACTCCTTGACGGAAACATTGGATTGCGCTCTTTCGTGAGCCAGTGTAGTTGGTCCATCCGGCTGGGCTGGGCTAAGTTTGTCTGTGAAGTCAGGCATGATGCTTGTAACTATGCCAAAATTTCCAGATGAATGTTTAAGCAATATATCATTTCCGGCAATAAACTTCCACATATATGGATCTCCATAGATTCAGGCCCCTTCAATTCATTAACCTAGGCTTTTTTTTTCCAGGCTGGTCAAATTCGCCGAGTGCCGAATGCCGGATGGCTTCTCCACGAAGGACGTGGGGTAGAATGCGGGGAAGTAAGTAGCCGACTCAAAAATATACTAGAAATATCTAAAGGCAGAGAAGGTAGTAGAATTGCTCTATATTTCGATAGACCGTGGGCTGTATTAGCCAACATATCTCGGGCCTTGACTGTCTTTTAACCTTCAAGACTCTATTCGGTAACCAGGTACAGGAACAAATATTTCAATCATTGGAAATGGGTGACCGGACTCTCTACGTACCCTCGCAGAGGGAGAAAATGTTCTTCCAAATTTACCTTGGTTTCATAAATTATTACGTTATGCCCAGCGCAAACCCTCGAGGATTGCAGTGAGGGATGTGAATGCAGGTATTGAAAGGAACTATCAGCACCTTATATCGGATGTACTTGCATTTCGCAATGTGCTCAGAGAAAGAATGAGCTCTCAGATACTTCGTGATCTTGCAGAAGATAAAGAAGTTTATATTGGTCTATTGGCACCGGGAGGATACGAGTATACTGTTGGCTTCATTGCTATCATAGCATTGGGTGCGGCAGTAGTACCAATGGGTGAGTCCATGAATCGATATACTACTACTCACATTGCTGGTACTTGAAACTAACTTGCAAAACATTGGAAAGCTGCCGGGCTCCCTGTCGAAGAAGCGACCTATTTTCTGACAAAAGCACGATCCGTTTGTCTAGTCGCTAGTTCAACCAATGAAGAACTCGCCAAGTCAATTGTGCAATTTATGGCCGAGAAAAGGGATTTCCATATTCCTTGTATATCGCCAATTGCATCTTTCTTCAGTTCCACTCCCGCTTCTGCAGATGATATTGTGATATCTTCAAACCGAATGCTCGATATGAATGGCGCAAGCGCTGTGATATTCACTTCTGGCACGACAGGCCCACCAAAAGGAGCTGTCCAACGCCGCACCTGGCTGACGGGAAACGCTGAAACAGACGGGGACTTTTATCGTATCACCGAGCAAGACGTGGTCCTCCACACACTTCCAGTTCATCATGCGTCGGGGGTAGGACTCACTTTTCTCCCCTTCCTCACGGCTGGGGCATGTATTGAGTTCCGCAGCGGAAGCTTCAGCACGGCCTGGACTTGGGAACGTTGGCGTCAAGGTGGATTGACCTTCTTCTCCGGAGTTCCTACCATTTACATGCGTATGATGCGGTATTATGAAGAGAATATTGCCAATCAAGTTCCCGAAGTACGGGATCAGTATATTGCTGGTGCCAGAAATATTCGTACTATGCTTTGTGGATCATCAGCATTGCCTGGACCCGTACAGGATTTCTGGGAAGACTTGCGCCAAAAGCCAATTCTGACAAGGTATGGCGCAACTGAGTTTGGTGCTGTCATAAAAACGGACCTCGATGCTCGAGGAACTCCTCGAAATAGCGTCGGTCGTGTGGCTGAAGGGGTCTCTCTCAAACTTGAAGATGATGGTCATCTTCTTGTGAAGTGTCCCTATATGTTTTCCAAGTATGTATACTTCACTCTCTTGAATTTCTGTTTGGTATTGACTCACCTCCTCAATTTTAAAAGGTACCTCCACGACGAAAAGGCAACTTCCCAAGCACACGATGCGGATGGATACTTCAAGTCCGGAGATATCGCTCGCAAAGAAGGGGATTACTACTTTATTCTCGGACGAGCTTCGATCGACATCATCAAATCTGGTGGATACAAAATCTCAGCTCTTGACATCGAGCGTGAAATCCTCGGCCTAGACTACGTCTCCGAGGTGATGGTTGTTGGCGTTGAAGACGAAGAATTTGGTCAACGAGTTGCAGCCACTGTCAGCCTGAAAACAGATCAAAACACAACCCGCAAGGGCCTCACGCTGGCAGATCTGAGGAGTGATCTTAGGAGCAAGCTTGCAGGATATAAGATCCCAACTATTCTGCGCGTCATAAATGGCGAGCTTCCAAAGTCGGGAACTGGAAAGGTACAAAAGAAGATTCTAGGGCCTCAATTCTTTCCGCCTAACTACCGAGATATCGCAGAAATACAAGTATGGAGCAAAGAGATCAAGGCCAGGCTTTAAGATTTTAAACGGGCTCGTTTAATCAGAATTATTAGTATGGCATGAAATAGACAAATAAGACAATTGATTGTATTAGATATTCATGAACCCGAGCAATTTTGTGGGTCACGGTTATCACTACTATCATATTCTTCCTTTGATTCCTATCTCAAGTCGCTGAAAGGCTTGCGGTCCTATTCCAACCCTCTAGGCAAAGTCAAATCTTGCAGTACGTCAAATCTTGCAGTACCTCAAATCTTGACCTTCGCGGGTACAGAAGTCATTCGGCCGTGAACGTAGCTGATCCGTTGGAATTTCTTGATAGCCTCCCCCCAAAGCTCTTGGCGAAGAAGTGCATACACGCTTGGGAAATCACGGAATTAGCATGGAGAAATTTTGCTGTTTGATAAGACTCACCCCATCTTGGCCTTTGGAGCCCATTTCTCCCCCAATTCAATCGCCGCATCAAGCATCTTCTCAGGATCGGCAATAGCATCTACAATACCATCTTCCAGAGCTTCTTTCCCGGTCCATTTGTGTGCCTCAAGAAGCATTTTCCGCGCTACCTGAGGACGTAACTTGAGCCTAGGAAGAGCCCCAATGCCATCAAAGTGTAACCCTAAATTCACCGGCGGCATCGAGATGAAGCCTCGTCGGGAGTTCATAATGCGATAGTCATGGGCTAAGGCCAAAGGGCAAGCACCGCCAAATGTATGTCCAGTAATCAAAGCAATTGTGGGAAAGGGGAAGTCCAGTATAGTATGAATGAGCTATCTCCATTGGCGTTAGACTCCAGTATTCTCCATGAAACTTATTATTTAGTCTTATTTTTGGGAAACTGACCGGATAAAATCCATCTGTATTTGCAAATGGATTCTTGTCTGATTCGTCTAACTCTAGGCCCTTTTGAAACAACTATCAGTTCTCTTCTCAACAGTATCTCCCAAGGGTCATACTGTGCACCAAAACTTGGTATCGCTACCACGGGTTATGACAGCTCCCTCTGAATCAGGACCTAACAGTCTTTCGACCGTTCGATAAGCTCGGATCATTTCCTGGCAATACCATGAGTTGAGTCGATTCTCTGGTGGCTTTTGCATTGTGAGAACGAAAACGTTCCCATGTCTCTCCAAGGAGAGGTTCCGAAAAGTTGGGATATCCGACATCTCGTTGGTAGTACTTTGGATTGCAGCTTAGACTGAACTTTTTGTTTCGTCTAGTAGCTAGAGATAAATTGTTCATGTATTCTCGGCATAGCTTGAATCCCCGCATCTCCAGATCTTCCGGGCCCACCAACAGTTCAATACTTTGCCGAAATTCACCGATTGCCGAATCTAGACCGCGGCATGAGGCTTGTATGGATGTTATTGGTATGACTTCATGGCTGTATTATTATGCTGCTCACTAAGTATGCTTTGAAGGCTGGTCCTCTTAGTTGAAGCAATATAGTAGTCTACCAAGATGCCTCTCCCGTCCAATTCAAATCTCTAAACAGCCAGTCACCCATGCCTTGATACTGGTTATGAAAGAAATCATTGTCATCGTTCCGTGTCATGTCCGCCATAACAAACCCCATTTGGGGATCTAAGACCGTTGTTAATGGACGGTACTCCTCTTCTGAATTACTACCGACAGTACGAATCCCGAAGCCATTCAGCGAGATATTCTCCGAGTTGGCTTCTGCAGATTCAACATCGTCATTAGCTGAGTCAGGCATCGAAGGCATAAGATAAGACCAAGCCCATGAGATCTCAGGCCCAAATCCCTGAAAAAAGGGCAGATGTTCTCTTGGCAGCACTAATGTGCATACACTGTTTGAAACCGCCATGTTCTCTTGGCTATTGGCGATGCTCTTCAATGCTCTCAGACTACCTTTGGCGGATGACCAGCGTTGAGCAAGAACCTCTAACGAAAGGTAAATAGTCTGGAGGCTATGGGTTGCTTTATCCCACAGCAATGAACTTTTCCTACTTGAAAGCAAGCCAATTCCAGCAGCAAGTAAGTGAAATGTGAAGATCGGGCCCAAGTATTGTATCTCGTCTCTGGCCAGAAAATCCTCGAATATACCTGCTACAAATGAAGAAGCCAGAACGACGGCTGGAGATGGAGAGCTTCCCTGGCTAGGACGACACAGTATTGCAAGACATATAAAATAGGGGATGTGCAGCTGTC
The DNA here is from genome assembly GCF_028827155.1 of Penicillium citrinum. Lineage (NCBI taxonomy): Eukaryota > Fungi > Ascomycota > Eurotiomycetes > Eurotiales > Aspergillaceae > Penicillium > Penicillium citrinum. Next base: position 2,856,156 of record NW_026622688.1, read on the forward strand.
TCGCCTCGAAGTTGTAAGATTTTAACAATCTTCGCGTTCTCTCTCCGGGACCTTGTGAGCCAATCTGTGGCTGGAATAGACGTAAAGACACTGGTAATTCCCGCGTCCACCGATATAGCTGGTTTTCAATAGACTGTCGAGTGTCCCGAGTAAGACTTTTGCGCCGGCAATGCTGGGTAAGATGGCCTAGTATCGAGCTGATCTCAACATAGGCAATGAAGAGAGAACCGTTAGAGCCCGAATCAAGAAAGTCCTCCATACGTGGTGGAGCTAACTCGCAGTCTTCGATGCAGACTGCTAATGGGCGGCCTTGTCCTGCCGATATTAAACAATCTCTAGCCTGGGATCAGTTAGCTTGACCATCTTGGGAGCTCACTATTCAATCATGCATACGAATAATGTCCACCAGAGACGACGCCTCAGTGCAGCATCTCTACCATCTGTAGGCTCCTTTTGCAGGCCGATCTGATGAGCAAGCCCCACTCCAACATATCGCCAAAAGCCGCTGGTGTTGGTCGAAACATGTTCGGGGCCCTCGGGGTTGTACCAGTGTAATATACACACAGCCGCAACCACTGTCATCGGATTCTTCTCGTACCCAGACCAGAATAATGCCTTCGCGCGGCGATAGAACTGATGTGTCGATGCGTATGCAGTCACCGCAGGCGCAGAGGTGACTCTGCTAGCAGCGACAAATACGGCTTGTAAGAGCAGTATTGATGGCTTCTGAGAGCCACACTCCTCGAGCCAACTCCGCTCCACAATAGGCATCCAAGGAGAGCAACGTTCCATGAAAGTATTGATCAGACCATCTCGAACTGCTCTTGGTGGTAGCTCAAAGGCCCCCTGTAGTCGCAACAATTGATGATCATCTTCTGTTGGCCCGTCAGCATCGCCAACTGGATATGATCTGGCTTGATCCTCGTTAATGATCAAGGTATCATCGAAGTAGCGTGATCTAGCCATGAATGTCAGGCTCATAGCTGATACATATGGATTTTTCGAATATTCTGAGACTTTTGTTTGCTCTGTAGCCGTCGAAGGGATACTTTCTCTGCCAACATAGGATACAGACGTTTGCCTACGCAGCGAATCTATATGAACCGTCCCATTTGTCGTTTCTTCACTTGTGGACCTATCAATATCTTCGGGAGCAGCGAGGCCTCTTGGCTGACTTTCGTCCAAACTTAATCGACTCCTACGTATCCTGCCATCTGTTGGCCCATCATTGTCAACATCACGCCCACGTTTTCTCTTGCGTTCTCGCTGCCTAAGAATTACTTGTACGTTAACAACTCTGAATATCGCAGAATTTGAAAGAGGAGCACTCACAGGCAAGGCCATTGATGCCGTTGACAATTCAAACATGAACTTGTAGGGTCTCCGAATATGCAACGAACCTAAATGCGACAATGAGCGGGAATCTTGCCACAGAGCCGATTGACCGATACTTTCTTCTTATTGCAAGCAATGCACGCCTTCGGTGCTCTCAATGGGGGTGGACTAAATCGGGTCATTCCGAGATATGCGGCATGGTCGATAGATCTAGTGTCTCGTCAACTTCATGCACCCCAAAGAAGGACATCGGGGTCATCGGTGGGTCTTAATTCACCCCGCATTTGAAAGATTCTCGAGCCGAGGCCGACGCCGAGACTGAATCTACTGAAGCTGAAGTCTTGATTGCCAATATCTCGTCCGTGAGATAGCATCTCACGATCTACAAGTAGGATCAGTGCGAATGTGGATCAAGGCATTTAGAAGCGTCAGTCGTCTTAAAAGACGGGGATATTGCGCATATATCAAATTTATATTCATAAAAGGGGTATCCAGGTGCTATTTACTAAGCAGCATAGCATAAGTTATTGACAGAGATCTGCCAACACATCAAACGCACAGAACGTAGATTCATTGTCTTCATGCCCATCCGGCGAGCGTCCAGCTGGATCGATCTCCAGCTCGAAGTCCAGATCGACGATCAGGGACAGGGTGGTCTAGGTCTCGAGTCGCTCCGGCCAATCCATGCTGAAGGAACTTTTCTCTTTCGATCTCCACCATACCACGGATCTTCAGGCTGGTTACGAGGCTAGCCCCAGCCCAAGAGCCCAGAGACTCAACCTCACGTAAGATTCCTTGGACGGGAACCGGTGTGTCTTTATTCTGCCGACGCAACTTCTGTTCTACGAAGTCGACTTCTGGTTCTTCTTTCGAAGGGTCAGGTTTCGTATCCTCTGTAGAATCAGCCGCGCTGTCCTCTGGCGGCTGGGTAGAAATATCAGCTTGTTTTGATATTTTCAATTTCTCCAATCGCTGTCGCTGTCTGTCAACGACCTTGCCTCGGATCGCGCTCCATCCATGTTGGTTAATCAACGCTTGCACTTCTTTCAAAATTCGCTGGCGTAGACCTGGAATTCGAGATCCACCGCCCATAAAAACGATACGCGCCATACAAGTTCCTCTTGCATCGGGTGGCAATGCAAGGAGAGCATTGTAGATGAGCAAAGGGATGGGTCTTTCATCGTCATCAAAATCAACTTCAGGGATATCCGAGCCTAATATGACCTTTTCAACTCGCTTTGCCAGATCGGAGAGCTGCAGGCCCTGATACTCATGCTCTGGGTTCTGAGGGGAAGGGATTGAGATGGTCTTGTCTGCGGTATTATCCCCTTCCGCGTCTTCGGCTTGTAGTCTGCACCAAGCAAACTTGCTCACGACTTCCTCGCAGTATGCGAATCCTACAGAGATGTCACAGTCTGATTCTCGCTCTTTGGTGTTGCTTTGATCCGAGTCCAAGCTGGTGAAAAAACGCCCCATCTCTAACATCAAAGCTCTCATCGCTCTTGTGCTTCGTTTTGTGATAGTCTCTCTGTATTCGTAGATTCCCGTCACTGTAGTTTCGGCCCATCCAAGATCCACAACCAAAGCAGATCGCAGCCCTGCTGCTGTCGTGGCCATTGTAGCACTTGGAAGAAGAGTAATACTAGGAAATCGCCAACGGCTAAAAAGTGTAGAAAGTAGTGAAGACAAAAGTGGATGTGGCATGAGTGCAGGGAGGGTCAAGACCAGCCGAGATGTGCCCGCATCGGTCAACATGTATTGGTTGTAGGTCTCGCGAAAAACGCGCTCGATCTTATCCTCAACCAACCCCAAATCCACGTTTCTCAGGTCCTGCTGCCACAGCTCATAATCTCGAACCCATTCATCGCCATTGACAGGTTTCGGTAACGGACCGGCGCCGATCTCTCCATGAATCCACCCACGGTAGTCCGCTGCTCTCCGTGATTCTTCAGGACCAAAGCGTCTCACACACATAGGTGTTCCACTTCCCTCAAACCCAGCTTTGAGAAACCGCGCTCCTATCTCAAAAATTATTGCGTCGTCTTCATTGCGAAACGACGAGCCTGGAGAGGTCGTGCTAGTGAAGGATGTGTTCCCTGAGCGAAGTGATTGTTGCGGCGTGTGGGGAGAGGAAGGCCGAGCAGTTTGGCTATGGCGTAAATGAGATGTGGCAGACATTGTGTATTAATGACCACTCGTTGCCTCGTGGCAGCCGTTGTGCTTGCTGTGATATTCTCGTAGTCGTGTTTGGTGTGTTCCTTGTTTGCGCCTCGGGGGAAGAGGGGCGCGGCGCTGTAAGGAGCTCGCGTTTAACAACGACCAGAATAGTTCAACTCATCAATCAAATATGAGCTGCAGATATGAAAGTTGAATTTGATTCGATGGTCAGAATCGCACCGAGGCACCAATAACAGGCCCCAATGATTGCTTGAACGAAAATTGCGCGTGTTGAAATTGGAGTTGGAAGAGAGCACGGATCTTCATCGGGCCGTGGTTTATTTACTTTCTCCCGCCTTTCAACTCAACCTCACCTCTCTTTCTCTCTCGCTTTCTGTCTCTATATCTATCTTTTTATTTCTCCTCGTTTTAATCGCATGGCCTTTACGCAGACATGACAGGCCGTGAATTCCGCAGAATTTAAGAATTTAGCATTATGGGGATACCAGGGTAAGCCTTGCAACGTGCCACTGAGGTGGTTGAAGAAGGGCAGGCGGATTTATATATTGCAAAGGTCCCCGGCAACGGCGACTGCACAACGTTTTTAATATGAGAGAAGCCACCTGCTAACTACTAAGATTAGACTTCTCAATGCCCTGGGCGCAGGCGAACGAATTGCACTCTCGAAGCTGGCTGTCTCCCATCTCGAGCGTGAAAATAGACCAATTCGTATTGCAGTTGATATATCAATCTGGCTGTTTCAAGTCCAAGCAGGCCGTGGGGGCAAGAATCCCGAAATTCGAACCCTTTTCTACCGATTAGTGAAATTGCTTGCATTGCCAATCCATCCACTTTTCGTTTATGATGGAAGTCAAAAACCTCCCTTCAAAAGAGGCAAAGCGACGGCATCTCGCGGCCACGGGAATGCACCAATTATTCAACGGTCTCAGGAGCTTATCAGCCGGTTCAGATTTCCATGGCATGTCGCTCCGGGCGAGGCAGAGGCCGAATGTGCTCGGCTGCAACAAGCTGGTGTTGTGGACGCAGTAATGAGCGACGATATCGATACTTTGATGTTTGGGTCCACTTTCATGGTCAAGAATTTCTCAAAAGAGAGTGGAACCGGTACGACTGCAGCAACTCATGTCACTCGCTATAGCATGGGTAACAAGTCCGATGTTACAAATGTACCTTTCGATCGGCCAGGCATGATATTATTCGCCATGCTTAGTGGAGGTGACTACTTACCATCGGGCGTTCCCAAATGCGGCAGTAAACTGGCTGCAGAAATTTCAAAGGCTGGATTTGGCGAAGACCTTCTAGAAATCCTTGAATCAAATCCTTCGGAGCTGGATTCAAATCTCAATGAGTGGCGAGATCGATTACAGTTTGAATTGGATGAGAACGAAAGTGGCTACTTCACAACGAAGCACAAGGCTGTTCGAATTCCACATACTTTCCCCGATCGTGCCATTCTTCAGTATTATGCAAAACCAATCGTCTCAGCCGATCATGAGATAGAAGTCTTGAGAGACCACCTGAGAGAAGCATGGGATCAAGAGATTGACCCTATGTCTATCAGAAACTTCGCCGCCGAGCATCTTGAATGGAACTACCGCTCGGGAGCTAGAAAGATCATCAAGCTATTGGCTGAGCCTCTTATCTCCTACAGACTTCGCCTGAAACGCCCTGTCTCGGGTTTAGCTCATGGCACACTCGCGCCTGACTGCGTTACTCCATGGCTCCAGAAAATCCGCCGAAGCCGTACAAACTTCGGCACGGATGGCATGACTGAGTTCCAAATTGAGATCTTACCTGTCGATGTTGTTGGGATTGATCTCTTAAGCGAGCAACCAAACCCACAGCTGGTACCTGAAGAGAGCGAGCCTTCGCAAAACACAGTCGAAATCATCGAGGAGGATGCCGAGCCAGCTACTGAAGCGGCAACATTACAAACACCTTCGAAAACGCGAGTGACGAAGCGATATGACCCTTTGGGCATTGAAAAAGTCTGGATTTTCGAGACAGTTGCTCGGATTGGGCTCCCCGGAATTGTCAAACAATGGGATGATGAGCTGGCTAAAAAGGCTGCCAGCAAGGCTGCCCCTAAGAAATCAGCCAGTCGACGGACTGGACCGAAGAAGAAGGGGCCTATCGACCCAGGCATGAAACGGGGCAGCATTCTAAAATACGGCACACTGACCAAGGAAAGGTCGGAGTACTCCCCTCCATTTAGAACACAATTACTCGAAGCTGTCATGCCAAAGTCAGGAGGTGGGAATGATTTTACATCTCGAGCTAGCACATCGTATCCACAGGCTACTGGCCTTGAAGATCATCACAATTCTCCAAGTATGTATGCAGCGAGAGAAACTACTGGGGAAACTTTTAGCTTCACGCGAGAGGTGGATGATCTTGTGGATACATTCTCGAATCTGTACACAACATCCCCTACGCCAGCATCTAAGCGCCGCCCTTTGACAAATCCGCCTCGCATGCGAACACGTGCCAGCGTTCTGGGTACCAGTGGACTTGAAGACATGGAGCCCGCCGTCGCATTCACTGACACCGAGGTTCCAACACCGCCCAGACAACGCAGAGTTGATCAGATTGGCACTTCGACACCAACGAAGAGGCAAAATAAACCGGCGAAAAGACCTAGCCTGGACAGGCATTTTTCATATGAAGAAGAGCACACCCGAAGAGAGCACGCAAGTGATATCTATAATCTGGAAAAAGCAGTTGGTTCACTCTCACTTGACTTCCCAACTCGCTGTCACAGCCCTGACCAAGCTGTCCCTCGTCCTTCACGCAATTCCCCTTCTCATAAGAAAATCGAGATCAGCAAGGGCCGCCTCTTTCCTACTCCACAAAAGCAAGAGCCTATCCATTCAACGAAGAACAAACCTTCGCTGAATCATCACCAGACTCGTGTTTCATCTGATTCTGTTATTCTTTCAGAGCTTGAACGTGATGATGGCTGTCTGTCTTTGGGACAAGTCTTCGAGGATAAAAAGAAGACATCAAAATCTTCTCCCAAAAAGAAGAGCGATGGAGCAACGCTGAAGCCAATAGAAACAATAGGGCACGTTGAAAATGTTACGACATCGAATGGCTTTTGGAAAGTTGATACATCCGCCGGGTCTGAGGAAACATCTACGGCAATAGATACCTTACCACACGATGGACAGAAAGGCCAGAGCAAGAAAAAGCGGCTTCCTCGCGTCAGCATCCTTGATATGATTTGAAATGTCCTCATATACCCATCAGCGTGAATGTTCTTTGTTCTTAGCATTTAGATTCGGCGTTATTGGAAGGAAACATGCATAGCCGGCGGACTACATCAGGATACCCAAGCTGTATAAACTGCGAACAAGCCTTGTTCCCAAGTATATCTGAGATATGTACCATTGCTGGGCGTTGTGTACATTAACATCGACTTCAAGAACTTCAAGCGTCACAGACATGTACTGATGATGTTTCTTATTGATGCAAATACACAAACCGAGTACATTAAATTCAAATTTTAGATCATACTACTCACTGATAGCGTGCTAATAGTGCTCTGTTAGTCAACTCGCCATTCGCAGGGTATATGATAAGAATGTCTGCCAAAATTACTGTACCACCTAGCTATGCTTGAAAGTTTATTATCTCAATTGGCGAGCCCTCATTTGTGATCACAGCAAATCAGCCATTACTCGTGTTAAGGCTTCGTTATCAGCCTCGAATATATCCACTGCATTGGAAGGTGGCAGGCCTGTTGGCGCAAAAAATCCCATATCCACATCACTTGGTAGATCTGATGTCCGTGGGTCAAAGTACAGCTCTCCTGCAGTTTCAAAGAAGCTACTCAAGTCCTCACACATATTAGGCTCCGTATCAATGGTACTTTGTCCCGTTGACCAAATAGATTCTGACACGTCGTAAGCCTGACGCTGTTGAACTGGGTTTGACAACGTCGGGGCGAAGTCCCAGACATGCTGAGCTCTCGCTAATGGATTTTGTGAAGTAGTGGGCTGATGATCATCGGCGATCTTCTTGGCTTCCGATAATTGCTGTCCCAAGGCGGTCTGTTCGCGCTTTGAATTCCCCTTATGCAGTTTAATCTGTTTTAAGCTGCGAATGATTTTTTGTAGTCGTCTTGATGTCTGGGCCCTGGTAGCCGAGCGGCGTACAAGCTCTGTCGCTGTATAAAACTCAGGTCGACACACATGGCGGAATGTGTGAGGCGCGTGTAGAACTGCCAAAAGTAGAGCTGCCAAAGCGGATATTAAAAAGTAATTGAATGGTTCTGGGCGCTGAAAATATACATGCGAAACTTGGCTGAAATGTTCAAGTATGTGGATAGTTCGTTTCGCCGTCTCTACCGCGGTAGATGCGCCCTGTGGGTTCTCCATAATGTGTTCACTGCTGAGAAGATTCTGTCGGTATACTAGAATTCGAAGTTGATTTCCCTGTAGAGCAAGGAGCACCTGAAGCATCAATCGGCGATTCTTGTGTTCTGAGTCTTCTGTTTGTTGTATTGAATCTGGCGCCTGGGTCGAGTCAAATCTTAATTCGCTCGGGATGGACCAAAACCAATGTTGTACTTGGGTGTCTAGGTAAGCGCATTGGTCGGAAGTTGCCACTCGTGAGCGATTAGGCCAGTCCATTATAAGGCCCCAGATCTTTGTGCTCAAGCGAGCATGAGAGATCATGCATGTCAGATATGGAGTAGAGTCGCCTGGCTCGGGGAGGTTGGTATCAATATCAATGTCCTGAATCCCGAACGGTAGACCAGAGCCGAAAGACCATTTCCGGTCGAGGACATAGATGCACCAAAAAAGTCTTCTGGCCCAAGTCCAAGCAACTTCGCCAGGAAAAACACCGCCTGTTCGTTGCCATGTTTCTTGGCGATGTAAGCCCAATTCCATGGTGGCACTAGATGCAATACGTATCATTCGCCATGCAATGATTTCATCGTCGCGATATGAATGGAAAATAGACTGCGATTGCGTAGGTACGTCAGCTATCACATTGCTTTCATATAATATCACGGATCCCTTGGCTAGTAAGATAATACAGAGTAGAGTTGTATTTCGAGAACATACCAGTAAGGTCATTATAACAATCTCCTTCATATCCACTTCCGCGACCTTGAAACGACTTGCGAATCGATCCTCTACACTATCCGCTAGTTGAGCTGCGAATTCACTTCGGCCATGAGACTCGGCTAGGAGAGCAGTGGCAAGAATAATCTTCAAGACTTGAATATCCCGGGCCGTGAACCAATCTTGATCCGGTGCATCCTGAGCCAAAGCTTCAGATGCACTATTGATTGCATATATACCATTCGTTCGATAATATTCATGGACGTATTCTCGAACACTATCCAGATCCACACAAGGGTACATGATTCCAACACTATCCTCATAGATCTGTACAAGGTTCAGAGTATCTTCAAGACTCAAACTTAGAGCGCTTGCGGTGGAGGCGGCCACCGGTAGATTGCTCTCCACGTCCGATGCTGCAGGGCTTGGTGTGGCGGATATCCCTACATCCTCGTCATGATTTTGATCATTTGCAGCAGAAGCATTTTGGTGCTGATGTAGACCAAACTCAGCGCTGGTTGGTCCGATATAATGTGGAGACTTGGGCGCGTTTAAAATGCGATGCAAGCCACTCGGCTCCGAACTCTTCGGAGTGACTATTGATTGAGGACTAGAAGACTCAAGCTTGACCAAACGATTAGACAATAACTTTATCTGTCGCTGTAGGCTCTCGAGCTGCTGATCCACGGCATGGAATCGTGGGCCCACCCTGTATAGTAAATACTCAGCATCAAACCCTTTGATCAGTCAGGCTGGTTAGATCATACCGTGGATCCTTAAACTCGCTCGGATGAGTCGATGAGCGATTGGCATCATATATACAGGTCACATTATCCCTATCGCATCTCGTACAGATCTCACCACCGCTACATTTTAACTTGCGCCGCTTACACTCGTTGCTTAGTCCGTTAGTATTCAATGTAACTGCCAAATCAAAGGCTGTGGGGTTCGAGCATACCATGCAATTGAGGTATATCTTGCCCTCTTTCTTGCTCGCTCAGATGGCGAGGGTTCATGCTCAACAACATTCCTTTCCAAACCCATAACTTGAAAGCCAGTAACTGGCATTGAACAAGTATATCAATTCCAATCGTGCATGGATGGCAAAAGCAAAAAGAGAGAAGTGCCTCTCGGAACGCGGAAACGAAAACCGAGAAGTCCGTATATCCTCCGATTGGTCGGGAGGGCAGAAAGTGGGTCTCAACTACATACAGTAGTTCACATATCTATAGAGTATGCATCATCTGGGCGGCATCTGATTGATCTTGCATGATAATGATAATACTATCAATATATATATGCAGTTGTCTGGGTGGTAATATCTTATTCCTATCACGGATAACCCGTGAATGTCAGGTCATAGAGTTTATAATATAGTGGAACAAGTTTCTATCAGACCAAGGTAGTATCGCTTAGTATCAGAAATACTTGTATGTTCAAAGTAATAAGCAGATTGGGCTTTTGTTCTATCTTCTATCACCCTATTTCACTTGTCATTTCCCCCTTATTCTCTCTGCTGGAGGACCTCTTCGGTAGTACGGACCAGAATGTCAAAGGCATTGCGAACATACTTCTCCTCAGCCAACGGATTGGAGCTGACCACCCGAATGACATAAATGCCATCAACAACAGTAGCCGTAATGAAGATCTCGCCTCTGGAATTAACAAGCTCATAGACCTTCTTGGTCAGACTGTCAGACTCTTTATCCTTCTTGCAAACAGCAGAAGTGCCATTTACTCCTTTGGAAACGTCAGACGGGTTCTTCACCCGGAAGACAGTCAAGGCAAAAGCCGGTTTTGTCACAATTTCGAAAATGTCGGACCTCCCGCGAACCAGATCCGCAAACAGATCCCCAAGGCCCATGGTCTTCCGAATATATGCCTTCATGCCGTTGAGACCATAGCTGCGCATAACAAACCAAATCTTCAGTGCACGGAATCGGCGACCCAATGAAAACGACCAATTGCGATAATCTATCACAGCTCCTGAGTCTGAGTACGCATTTCTCAGGTACGTCGGTGTCATGTCGAATGCGTTGGTTAGATCCACACGGTTTCGAACGAAGAGCAAGCTATGATTGAGTTAGTCTGATCAAGTTTTGAAATCAATTTGTATGAGAAAAAGTCAAGGCAAACATACTTTGCATCAAAATTGACCAGAAGCCATTTGTGCATGTTCATATTGAAGCTGTCAACACCCTCCGCGAAGTTGTTGGCAATATGACTACATTCCTCTGTGATAAGGGAAGCACCAGCATAAGCAGCATCGACATGCACCCAGATACGTTGCCATTCAGGCTTCTCTTTCAATAAAGCGGTAACCTCAGCATAACGATCCATGCTGCAAGAGTTCGTGGTTCCGAGGGTCATAGTCAAATGATAAGGAACAAGTCCCTCCTGCTCACACTTCTCCAATACTTTTCGAAGGCGCGAAGCCGTCATTTCCATGTTGTCTGCAAGTTGTGTCTGTACAGCACGGAAACGAGTACCTGCAATCAAGGCACCCTTTGCAGCACTGCTGTGGGTTTGATCGCTTGCAATAGCAACCAGTTTTCCCTGGTGCCCAATCTTCCGGTCCTCAAATTCCGGGGTACCCTCCTCCATACCATCAGCCAGAGCCAGCTCTTTGGCTCGTCTCTCACGCGCGGCCGTAATGACAGTCGCAATAGCATCACTGGCACTGTTTTGAATAACGCCTCCTCCTTTTGAGGAACTCAAAAAGCACTCGGGCAGACTGAGGGCTTTCGCCATCCAGTCCATGACAATTGTTTCCAGCTCTGTACATGCCGGAGAACAAAGCCAATTGAAAGCAGGAGCATTGAATGTAGCTGAATACATCTCACCCAAAATACTGGGATAGGTCACTCCGGCTGGGAAATAAGCCATGAAGTTGGGGGACTGCCAATGCGTCAGGCCAGGCTTGATCTTAGAGTCGATATCCTTTTGGATAACAGCCCATTCTTCGGGTTCATTGGGAGGGTTCTCCGGGACCAATGAGCGAAGATATCCTGGCTCTACAGTAGGTAGGACCCTCTTCTCGGGCATGGAATCAAAATGATTGATGACTAGATAAGGTGATCAGACCAAGATCTTGCTTCATGTAATATAATTTTTCAAGCTTTGAAGGGAAGAATAAACATACTATCATCAATAGCAGAATGAGCTGCTTCCCGGAACTGTGATTGATCCATGGTTGTAGACTAATGTGGGAGTGTCAGGAGGATATCGTTGCGTATAATCCGTGATATGTCAAGAGAATTACAAGTATGTGTTCCAAAGGAAGTACCCTGAGTAAGAATACAGCGTTTGTCTTGCAATTGATAGCCTAGAAATAATCAAAGACCAAAAATCAGTTCAAATATAAGATGGTTGATTAAATAGAAGACACCGTTCAGAATTTCCTGGAAGACGTTGGAGTGCGCTCGGAGGGGACATTCCGAGGCCGAGTGTACCGCGAATCGGCATTGCAAGATTTACATTGGACTAAGCGAGTTTCATCAAACAATTAAAAATGGATGCGAATGGAATGAAGTGTTCCGTGGTAAAAGATTATTTATCGAAAGAGATTGTTCAATTATATTTATTTGATTAGGCTACTCGAATTGATACTATAGTACTTGGTAGCATGCACTTCAGTGCTATCCACTGCCGTCACACATGAGAGCTACTATGGATCTGGATCAGAAGCATAAAACTTAAAAAAGTAATCAATAGTTGCAAGTGTTGTGCTCTAATTGAGTAAGTATTAATCACAGGGGGGGTAAAAATGTTCATAATGACAAGGTTGAACTGCCTGTTCGCCTTGTCGAAGCCAAAAATCGAATCTGATGCTATGTCATGCCCGAAAAGCTAACCATCAATCATCTAAGCATTAAACACCAGTAAACGAGCAGCGATGCGACTCATATGCCGTAAGAGAAGAAAGTATATAAAACAACTTTATAATGAAAAGGGGAGATCCTATATTCAGCCAAATACTTTCAAGAAACCCCAAAGTCCAAGCCCACTCAGAACGGGAATGGTAAGGTTGTCATCCCAGCCCCATAGGTCGATGAATTCACTGCCGGCGGCCACAACTCCAGACACGACACTCATAGCACCAAGGGCCAATGGACCAGTGATCACTCCTGAAGAGGAAGGCTCCCAGCCAATAAGACCCCGAACACAGTTGGGTAAAAGGTTGAGACGGCCTGTGAACATGAATGCGTTTTCAGGGTCGTTGGGAAAGGCTCCCATATAAGGCACAAACCAACCCCAAAATGTTGCTGCAGTGACAACACCAACAAAGCAAGCAGCTAAAGTGCCAGCTAAGCTCTTCCCGGTTCGAAGGCGAGGAGTGTATCGGCCATAAAGACGGCCAAATGTAGATGCTGCAGTGTCACACCAACTGAGAAGAAGCACACCCATAACACCGACATCCTTAGGGAAGAACCGTAGGACAACATATGCGCCGAGAAGGTACCAAATAACGCCATTATAACCAGAGACTTCAGTCTCCCGCATAAGTGCACCCATACAGCGGATGTAAAGTTTGTTGACCTTTTCTGAACGGTGGCGAACAAAATCGGTGACTGCTATCGGGACTAATGCAGTAAATAAAACGGGAGTAATTTGAAGGGTCTGGATTCCACGACTATAAAGGCCGAGGGTCAAAAATCCAATTGACACATGGAGAAGTTTGCGAGGGATTTCATGGCGGTGAATGAAGTTGCGATAGCGCGAATGTAAAGGAATGAGACCAAGTGGTGATGGTGATCGTGAAATATCACGCGCAGCCTCTGCAATCTTGGGTGACAAAAGGCCATTGGAGGCTTTGCCGTTCGAGGTGGACGGCGGCGATGCTGGGATCATAGGGTTGGACCGACGCTTCCGTGCTGAACGACTGGGGGTGGGGGCTGGTGGGCTTTGAGACCTCCCTGACCCAGAGCTATCTTCCGCGACCCCCGTGAAATGTTGTCGTCGAGCTGCTGAGCGCGTTACTGGTGCAAGATATCCATCACGTGTGTCGGGCCCGTCGTCGAGGGAAGGTGACGGTGAGATGACTCGAGGGGTCTCCGGTACATTGTCTGACGTCGAAGGCATGATGGACGATCGCAGGGAAAATTGAGGGAGCGCCGGCGTATTAATTAGACCTAAAAATGGTCGAGTACAAGGACTTGCGGTGTCGCAGGCAAGACTGCCGCAGGGTATCGATGATCTTCCTAACGACTTAATGATGGGCGATCGTTCTGGGCGCCCGCGAAACGTCGATGAGGGACAGTATTTTCAGTGTTGCAACACGGGGCCCTATCGCATTGCTGACATAAAGTATCTGAAAACAAAGCAAAGGAAAAGAAAAGAAAATCGTCGAGAGTTGAATGAAGCAGAGTCAGGCACAAAACGAGAAAAAGAGTCGACCTGCGCGCATCCGGCAATGCCGCGGTCATTGAGGATCACGTGGGATTTCCTTATCGATAACAGTTGGAATTTCCGCGCTTTTTTTTTGCTGCGGAAGTTTGTATCAACATCTCAAAACGTTCTTTGGAACTACAGTTCGAAGTGAAAATGGCTTCAAAGCAAAAGGTTAAGCCAAAGTCGTCATCCCGGTCTTGGGATGGTCTGACTCCTCCGCTGTCGCAATGGGCTTTGGATGCTGTATCCTCCATGGGCTTCGCCCGCATGACCCCAGTTCAGGCCTCGGCCATTCCATTGTTCATGGCGCATAAAGACGTGGTTGTGGAGGCCGTGACAGGCAGTGGAAAGACTCTTTCTTTTCTGATTCCGGTAGTGGAAAAGCTTTTGCGCCTTGAGGAGCCACTCAAGAAGCATCATATCGGTGCAATCATTATCTCTCCTACAAGGTAAAGAACGGCATGTTAATAGCTGAAGAGATCGTGGATACTGATTTCTTCTTCCATTTAGAGAACTAGCATCGCAAATCTATCAAGTTCTTTTATCACTACTTGAGTTCCACCCTGCATCTGCCGCGGCGATTAATCCACCAGAAGGAGACGCACCTCGTCCCAAGTCCTCCTCTTCGATCTTGAAAGTCGTCCCACAACTCTTGCTAGGCGGCGCAACAACTCCTGCTGAAGACCTCAGTTCATTCCTCAAGCGATCACCGAATGTGTTGGTTTCTACGCCCGGAAGATTGCTAGAACTTCTATCATCGCCCCACGTGCATTGTCCACAGTCATCATTCGAAATGCTCGTCCTTGATGAGGCGGACAGACTTCTGGATCTGGGATTCAAAGATGATCTCCAAAAGATCCTCCGCCATCTACCAAAGCAACGAAGGACGGGTCTTTTCAGTGCCAGTATCAGCGAGGCAGTCGACCAGATCGTCCGTGTGGGTCTTCGCAATCCTGTGAAGGTTGCCGTGAAAGTGAAGGGCGGCTCTGGAATTGAGGACAAGCGCACGCCAGCAAGGTATGTTCATCGTATCTTTTAGAGCCAACTCCAAATTATCAGTGCTAACATCTTGATCAGCTTGCAAATGACTTATCTAACAACTCCCTCGGCTCACAAATTCTCCATCCTGAAACAAATCCTCTCAACCGTTCAACCAACTCCCCAGAAAACCATCTTTTTCGTTTCAACATGCTCAAGCGTCGATTATCTTTCAATGATGCTCCCTATAATCTTAGGCGACGACTTTCTCCTTGTCCCGCTTCATGGAAAACACCCTGCCAACGTCCGCCAAAAGAACTTCGCTCGCTTCACGACATCCACCTCTCCTTCTATTCTTCTGACTACCGATGTTGCTTCTCGTGGCCTTGACATTCCATCAGTCGATTTGGTTGTGCAAATAGATCCCCCATCTGATCCAAAAACCTTCATCCACAGATGTGGCCGCGCTGGCCGTGCTGGACGCCGAGGCCTCAGTATTGTCCTCCTCCATCCAGGCCGGGAAGAAGACTATGTTTCATTCTTGGAAGTCCGCAAAACCCCGGTGGCTCCTTTCAACCTGCCAATGCCCTCGGACGAAGATGCTGAGGCTGCAACAGAGTCCGTTCGCAAATTCATGCGACAAGATCGTAGCCATCACGATAAGGGTCAAAAAGCATTCGTCAGCTGGCTTCGAAGCTATAGCAAACACCAGGCAAGCAGTATCTTCCGTGTGGCAGACCTTGACTGGGAAGCTCTCGGCAAGGCTTGGGGTCTTCTCAAGTTACCCAAGATGCCTGAGCTGCGCAACTTCACCGGGGATCGTACATTGGGCGTTAGCCTGGATTGGGATAATTTCATATATAAGGATAAGCAACGAGAGAAGCGACGCAAGGAAATGATGGAAGAGCATGCACAGGCCGGAGATAATGAACAAGATTCGCGAAAACGGCGCGCAGCCGACAATTCCTCTTGGAGTCAGAACCAAGAGGCTCGAGACAAGAAGTTCAAGCGGAGAGAGGCCAAGAAAGCTCGCAAGGAATTGGAAAGATGGGAACAACTACCAGAAGCAGAGAAGCAGAAAGCCCGCGAGACAGAGAGGATGGTCGAAGAGATTAGGGCAAGGAATGAACAGCAGCGCTTGGCAAAAAGTGCTGCGAAGAATGAAGCTTCAAATCCTGTTGGCAATGACGAAGAGTTCACGGGTTTTGACTGAGATCATAATTCACAGCTGGATTGAATATGGGAGATTCCAGAATACCTAGATACACGTCTATTAAATACTCTCTTAAAACTTAACAAATATCAATCCGTATTCGACTCGATCAAAATAATCACAAATCATAATATCCACAAACTTCAGATAAAAATGCTGGCTAAAACACAGACGAAATTAACAATTAATCGAGGGAGAGAAGAGAAGCAGAAACAGAAACAAAGCCCGCCGCAGATTGTTAGATGCAAATTTCGCGGTGTCATCAGTCATGGAATAAATCAGTGCACACAAACAGTCGATACAAATTGTTTAAATGATACATATTCTGGGATATGTAGGAAGGACAGCCGGCCAGTCGACTACTGGGGTAGCTTATTCCATGCCGACCAGTCAACAGGAGCACCTAGGGGCTTTCTCGCGGCCGTCGCCCACACAGTTCGCATTGCATCCATTTCCATCTTGCGCCGCTCGGGGTCATTCCAAGACTCGTCCACCTCGGCGAGTTCTTCCGGGGTAAGATGAACCCCATGAGAGTGGAGTTGGTCAACAAGGCTGATCTTCTTCGGCCATTTCAACTGGCGAAGATCCCCACTGGGGCATTGCTCAAGCAGCCAATCGGCGTCACATACCTCCTTGATTTCTTCAAGGGTGCGGAAGGCTGGGGGGTGCTCAGTTTCTTGAAGACCTGGAGCCTGAGAAGTCGCATCTTGCTGGAGAAGAGAAGTTCCTTGGCGATCGATGGTTGGAGAGTTGATGTCGGGCTGGGAAAAGGGCGAGGTACGTGTCATGCTGGAAGAAAATCGGTGCGCTTCGCGGAGACGGCTCGGGGTCTTAGGCTTGAATTGTTCGGCCTTGGTGCGAGCGCGAGTCAGCGGCGACGCGTCTTCTGGCTCGGCCGCTGTTTTTTCATGGTCAGCAAGGGTACCGTTCGGGTTAAAGTGCACAACGGCATCTGGGGGATCGTCCAAAGAGTCTGGGGGAGGAGATGTTCGGGCCATGGGATCTCCTGGGTGATTTCTACCGATTTCGCTGGTTTCTTGTCGCGATCCAGTTTCAACGGAATTAGGTGGAAGGAGGTCATCTTCGCCAGAAATCCGAGGACTAGAAAGCAAGTCCGAATAAACAGCAGTTTCGCTCTTCTTTTGTGCCTTGTAACCTCGGTAGAGCTCCATTCTCCTTCTGCGCAACATCTCCAGATTCCCGGGATTGAAACCTGAATTTTTCCACCTACCAGTATTGTTGGATTTTTCATTTTCAAGACGAGTATTTTCTCTCTCGGCGTCGATCTTGTCTTTCTCAGCGAAGAACCTTTCTGCAAGACGACTCGTTTCTTCCTCAGCCGGATCGACCTGAAGTGGATTGGATTGCGGAGTAGCTGCCTGGGAACCCTGCGAATTGGTCTGGGGGCCTTGATGGAGGGATCCCAAGGCTTGAGTATGAAAGTCAGCATGAGGGTTTTGGATGAACTCATTGTCCTGGTTGGGCTCTTCCGTAGAGCCACCTGGGGGGAGAGGAGGGAGGCGACGAGCTGTAGGGAACTTCAAATGTCCCTGAGGGATTTGTAATTTTAATTGGGCCCTCTACTCTCCGCGGTGGAGAGGAGGGGAGGGAATGATCAAGAAAAGGTTCGGCAACTGGGGGACTCACCAATCGGTTCGTGACTGAGACCTGGAAGCGTTGTGTTCGATTCTCCGGAGATCTGAGGTCGGTCATGTGGATGAGGTGAGCTTCGAGGGAGATCGGCCTCAGAGATCAAACGACTGGAATCAATCGTCTCCAGGTCCGGTACCGCATAAGTTCTCCGAGAGTTGGGGCGGAATCCAGGTTGCTGTGAAGGCGACAAAGTTGCAGAAGATCTCTTCGTGGGTGAACGGTTCTTAGCAGGCTGACGGCGGGTTGGCTGTTTTGGAGGATCGACCTTGATCTTCTTAGCAGATGGAGCGCCAGCTTCCGCATTCTCTGCCTCTTCGGCCTGGCGCTTTCGCTGCTCAGCTTCGTAGAGTTCCTGAGCAGCGTATTCCTCCTCGGTGTAGGTAAAAAAATCATCGTCCAGGCAAAAGCCACGTGCCTTTGGTTTGGAAGTAAGGACGGGAGAAGGAGGTGTCACCTCTCGCTTACGCTTTTCTGAAGGCTTTCTTGAATCCTGGCGACCATAGCAATGGGCCTTGAGCTCTGGGTCAAGGCCACTCGAATAGAGCGACACGGACCGGGTCAACCTGTTTGCAGGCGAGGCGGCCGAGGTGAGTGCTCGGGTCTTTGAAGATGGGCCGTCGGTATTAGGCACAACGGACAGGGTTGACCGGGAAGGAGTTGCCGGGGTGCTGTCCGAGTGGACGGCTGGAACACCATATTAGTATCCTTTCCGGAAGTGTCAAGAGAAAATTACGTACCAGGACTTTCTGCTGTTGTGGGCGTACTACCAGCGTACCGGTCGCGGATGTTGGTCCATCGTCTGGATACTTGGTTGAACGCCCATTTCACAAAGCCAGGGGAAGAAGGTGACTCTGCTTGATGGGACCTTTCTGCAGAGGCATTCACCTCAGTTGGTGCATTACCTGGTTTCGAGGGGCTTCCAGTAACTAAAGCATCATCATGGGTCAAGTGAAGGCTGGCAGCTCCTGGGTTTGTCATAGGAGTACTAGCTTGTGGAGGTGGGCGTGTGGTTAGATTAGTTGAATCAGACACACCTCCATCGGCCTCATTCTGAGACAAAAGCTCGGGTAGACGGTACAAGGTCCGATCAATGCGACCGCTTGCCTCGCTTCGACGGCGACGAGAGATAGCAGCGTAAGAAAGGCGGGTTCGGCGGATCGGCGTTGTCTTGATAGATTTCTCTACCCGGTTGAGACTCGATGGGCTGTTTGAAGGGCTCAAAATATCGTACGCCTTGGCTTTGGGGAACTTGCGTTGCGGTCCGAGGGGGGCCCATTTTACATCTGTTTGGGATGGGGCATTCATCAGCAAATTATCCAGGTTAGAATAGCGAATTTCGTATCCGTCGCATGGGGAATGTGGGCTTGTAGAGGTCCAGCGGGGAGCCCGAAGGGAAGACGGCACTGAGCGAAACTTGGGGTAACGAGTAAAGCGACGTGTGAAGCTTGCGATGCGTCTGAGAAGTCCAGGCCGTTTGAAAGGAATGGTGGTTCCATATGAAGTCGTCTCTGGTTCGCCAACAGAAGCCGCAGGTCCAGATGAAAAGGGCTTCGAATGCGATGAACAAACATCAGACTCATTCGAGCGAGTCTCGAGTTCAGAAGAACGAGTCTCAAGCTCCAATGAAAGACATTCCGGGTCATTCAATCGATTCTCTACGCCCTCCGACATTTCGGTATCACCCAAACGAGTCTCAAGTTCAGAAGAACGAGACTCAAGCTCAGGTGAAGAATGCTCCGAGTCATACACACGGGCTCGTAGATCTTCCGACGATTCAACATCATCTAAGCGAGTCTCAAATTCAGAAGAACGAGTCTCAAGCTCAGGCGAAGAATCTTTTGCGTCGTAAAAACGGTCTTTTCTTTCGTCCGTGCAATACGACGACGACAAGAACGCTCATTTTCCTCTGCTAGATCAAGCTCCTCTTGACGTTTACGCTTAAGCTCAGAGGCCATGTTCTCGTGTTTCTTCCGTGTGAGGTCTCTGCGTTCGACATCCTTTAAGAAAATGCGCTCGAGCTCGCGATTGTCTCTTTCCCACTGCGTTTCCCCTTCCCTAAGTGGGGATTCGGGACGAGGCATAGAGCCTCCCCGGGGAATGTAAGGGAAACCAGTACGAGGCGGTTCGGGACGGACTGGCTCAGTCATACACCAAATCAACTCTTCTTGGGTGAGACGGTCGTCCGGTTCACTCAGGCAAGGCTCGAGTTGCAAGGAGTGAGATTTCATTGCAGGAGACTCGGGAGTTATGACCGAATCCGAGTTCATCCAATCCGAGAAGGATTCACCAAAATTGGTAAGCCTCGGCTGAAGTTGGGAAGAAACCAGCTTTTCGGAAGTCGAAGGTACATGAAGAGGGCCAGGGGGGAAAGACTTCGTGGGAAAGTGACTCCATAGCAGGGAGATCGACAGAACTTGCGAGCAGGACCAAATCCAACGGGGGAAGGTTGAGAAAACAATAATCCAGTAGGAGAATTTTGAGGAAAGACACTTTGCAACTCACAGTTGTCGGCATCGCCAGAGATTTCGGCGCCATCGATCTCATTTGGCTCGACAGATGGAAGGACAGACGTAGTTTGTTCAAATGAGTTGACGGTTGGCTGGTAAACTTCAGTGTCCTGAGATTGGCTGGTCGAGCCACCATTGCTGGCAGGATCTCCAGAAGCAGCACCTGCAGAATCACCATGATGCTGCTCAGACTCAGCAGTAACTGGTTTAGTCGAATGGCGGACAGATTTCTGATCCCAGCTGTCAGTCGGGGTTCTTGCTAAGCCCTCCATGTTCACTTACTTTTCTGCCACGGGTGGAAGGAGCCTTCTTTTTGCCACGAGTTTTTGGGGCCGTTGAAGCAGGCTTCGAATCTGCAGTCTGCACATCTTGAGTATCTTGATCTTGCGGTTGGGCAGAGGCACTTCGAGTGGCACGACGGCGGCGGGGGAATGTCGTCAAGCGACACATAGGAGCTGGGGGAGAGTGGCTTGGAGCGGGTGCGCATGGTGACACGCCAGCTACAGGCAAGCAGGAACTGGTGTTATGACTGTATGATAGTTGAGAATATTGTCATGAACGAAGACCAACAACTTGAAAGAAAGAGGTTTGTAAACGGTAGGGAATGATGGTGGAAGGGTGGTGAGAAGAGAGGAAGAGAAGAAAAGAAGAGCGTGTTGTTGTCGAGTGTTTATGTTCAGGGAATTATTGCGTAAACAAACCGTGTTTCGCAGTACCGGAACTGGAAGGCGCAACGCA
The DNA here is from genome assembly GCF_028827155.1 of Penicillium citrinum. Lineage (NCBI taxonomy): Eukaryota > Fungi > Ascomycota > Eurotiomycetes > Eurotiales > Aspergillaceae > Penicillium > Penicillium citrinum. The sequence continues at coordinate 2,877,221 of NW_026622688.1, forward strand.
AGAATCAATCGCGCTCTCGAGGAAGGTGCGATCGCTACGCGCAACTGGCAAGCGCGGATAGTTCGAAGCTTCGATTTCTCGCGGCTTCCGATGATGAGTCGGGCAGAATATTATTCTTTGTACAACTACGTGCTTGACCGCCTTCTGACTTATGCACATAGTAGATCCTTACGCCTGCAACTCATCACTGCAAAGATTCAATAGGTGCATTTCTGGTAAGTTCGTAGAAAACACAAGATCCAATTCACTGTCGAAAAAGATGAAAATGTTCTAAGAGGTGATTCATTAGACGGCCACCCACAGATGATCCATTCCTGGCTTTAGCGAACAAAATAGATGGTCATAGGGCAGATTTTCCGTACTGCAACAGATATTGCAATAATTTGAGTACACTAGTATAATAATGGCGCAAAAAAAAAGAATAGATAGAAAAAATACAATGCTATTTATACATAGACACCGGCCGTTAGATCAAAAGGTGAACGGTTCGGATGAGGAAATTTGTTTTGCTTATACTGAGTGTCAACTCGCATCCAAGGGACCACGCTGAACGGTCTAATTGAAGTACGAAAGGACGGAAAGTCGGGTGTACCATGTCCATGAATACCAGGAAGACCTTAAAGGCAGATTTCTCCCTTCCATGCAGCCTCGGAAAGGCCAAGGGTCTCCATCAAGTTCTGCCATCTAGGGCCACCACGCTCCTTCCGACGAACATATTGAAGTAGCTTCTGTCGTTTGTGAACAAGAATCTGAAGATTCCGTCTGTTGTGTTTGTCCTTATTGGAAGACTGCAAGTGTCGGGAAAGATTCAAGATCTTAGCGGTGAGAATGGCCACCTGAACCTCAGGGGAGCCAGTATCGGGTCCAACACGGGGTACTTTCTCGAGATGATTGGTGGCAGACTCTTGTTGAACACTGGCAGGCTTCGGGGGTAGAACAGTATCGGTGGTGTGTCGGCCAAACTGCTCAATGCACTTTTGGACAATCAATCGAAGACGGTCTTTGGTATTGCCATTGTTGAGATTCACGATGCGCTTGATAGCTTCCTCTGCATTCTTGTGCTGTTGATTATGCAACTCGGTGATCTCCTTTTCGGCTTGAGGGTCTGCAGTGTCACGGTCTGGGTTTTGAAGTGGCTCGGTCAGGTCCTTCGAGAATTCGAACGCGCCGCTCAACTCGTCGGATTTGAGGTAGTAATTGAGGTCTGTGTTTGAAGCAATTTGTGTGCCACTCTGGATGGCTTGTAGTTCTTGGATGAACGGTGTTGGTTGACTTTCCACAGGATCACCAAGTGAGGCCTCCCGTTCCGCCTGGAGGACCTTCTGGCGGGAGATGTTGGCCGCCTTTCGTTGGCGCGCCTGTGAGGCTCGGAAAAAGTCTGTGGTTTTCTGTTGGGGTTTGGATTTGGTGGATGCTGCTCTCACGGTCGACCTGGTTGCGTGCGACAATGAAACCAACGGACTCTGGCCAGAGATTGATCCTGTGACAAGAATTAATCAGACTGTGTACTCGTGCAATTGGGTGTACAATAAGTTTCCAGTGAGTATCTTACCGGCAAAAGCCTTCACTGAAGGCTGAAATAACAAACGAGGCGGCATTATGAACAGATGCAATCAACGGCTGGCTCTCCGAACAGCGCAGTAGAAGTTCTTCCGCGACTCCCAGCTTTTGGCCGGGAAATCTTACGGTCCGACGACAGAGAGACGCTAGTCCGCTTTGGTCTTTCTGCCTGAGGCTAAATATTAATGCCTTACGACGTGGATTTTTCGAGATGCCTGAGATATAAGGTGAGATATCATTACCTAATCTTTGCTGCCCTAGCCCTAACACTCACAATGGCGCAAGCGAAATTCTTCCGAAGCGCGGCGAGGATTTCGCGAACTCCGCCTTTGATTTCTTTCATCTCCACGACAAGAGCCAGACGATTGATCTTTTTCCACCTCGTCAATCAATCAATCGCCCACCATGGCCCCCTCCCAGCTCCCCCCGGTTTTCAACCCTACCTCGCAGGACATTGAGATGCTCCTCGCCGCTCAGTGCCACCTGGGTTCTAAGAACCTTCAGGTGCACATGGAGCCCTACCTGTGGAAGACCCGCCCCGACGGTGTCAACGTCCTGAACATTGGCAAGACCTGGTAGGTTACAAAGGAACAGGAAATTCCGCTCCATCACGATAGGAACAATTGGCGACAGGATCTAACGTGCGTCACAATATAGGGAGAAGATCGTCCTGGCCGCCCGTATCATCGCTGCCATTGACAACCCCGCCGATGTCTGTGTTATCTCTGCCCGTCCCTACGGTCAGCGTGCCGTCCTGAAGTTCGCCCACCACACTGGTGCCACCGCCATTGCTGGTCGTTTCACCCCCGGTAACTTCACCAACTACATCACTCGCTCTTTCAAGGAGCCCCGTCTCATCATTGTGACCGACCCCCGCACCGATGCCCAGGCCATCAAGGAGGCTTCTTACGTCAACATCCCCGTCATTGCCCTTTGCGACACTGACTCCCCCACCGACTTCGTCGATGTTGCCATTCCCACCAACAACAAGGGTCGTCACTCCATCGGTCTCGTCTGGTGGATGCTCGCCCGTGAGATCCTCCGTCTCCGCGGTACCCTCGCTACCCGCGAGACTGAGTGGGACACCGTTGTCGACCTGTACTTCTACCGTGACCCTGAGGCCGAGGAGAACAAGGAGATCGCCGATGAGTCCAAGGTCCCCGGCGCTGAGGAGATCGGTGCTGGTGCCGTCGAGTCCGGCTTCGCTGGTGACAACTGGGACGTGAACGCCCCCGGTGCTGGTGCTCCCGGCACTGCCTTCGCCGCTGCCTCCGCCGCTGTTGGTGCCACCAGCTGGGAGGCTGACGGTGCCGACTGGGCCGCTAGCTCCACTCAGCAGACCACCGAGTGGGCTGCTGAGACCACCCAGACCACCACCACTGAGACCAAGTGGTAAATGCGCTAGACGGTAATGTGGTTAGGCGTTGAAGGGGGGAGAGTTATATCAACCCCAAAAGCCATGGCGATTCGGGATGGTTGTGACGATATCTGGTGTCTAATAGGATACCAGGGAAAAAGGAAAATGCTCTTGTTTGTTCTTTCACCGCATCCATTTACAACAATGGAATTGAAATATCTCCCGAAATCCCCCTTGACATGTCTATCCTACTTTCTGTTCAAGTGTTCAAAAACAAAAGAAACTGAAAAACAGCAGAAGAAAAAAGAGCTTTTTTCACCGGGAACTTTCCAATCTTTTTGCATCAGTGGTCTCATTTACCAGCACTCTTCGTGATTTTTTGTTTTCGCATCCGGGAGGAATAGCGACGTCAATCATTGACTGGCGCTTATGAGGGAAAGATATCCAGTCACACATTTGTGACTGGGGGAAAGCCCTGTGCTGTCAATCAACGAGGTGGACTTAATCGTTACCTTGGTTTCTCCCTGTATGTATAATCTAGTATTCGGAAAAAGGTGTGCTCGGTATTTCAAGTCCTATGTAAAGCATGTAGTGTAATTGGCTGCTATATCAGACACACCAGACCGGTTAAATGGGCATTATGTACAAGCCTCATCGCCTGTGTATTTGATATTGGGAGTTGAGTGTGTCGGTACTTGATGCGCTACAATATTCTACTTCCAAGGCCACTTAATACATTTCGTAACAACGTAGATCAACCATGTCTAGCCCTGCAAGCGCGTACGCTGGTCAAGCAATTCCCATCACCCACGCACATCTCCATATTCAAAATTTAGAAAGAGAGATTAGAGAATAAGGCAGCCACCAGCAGTTTGACCACCCTTTGATGTGGTGGTCATTCCGGCCATTCGAGCCAGATCTTCAAACGTCTCCGCAAGCAACTCGCCCGTCACAGCTGAACACTCGGCGTACCTATCACAACGGAGCTCTTGGGCAATACGATAAGTCTTTGATGAAGTTTAGTTCAAGTACCGCCATTTGTTTTGTTTGGTATGCACCTACTTCCTGTGGGTAGATTATACCCTCGCCTTCCGTCCGTAGATCTCGCTTCAATCCAAGTAACATAACCGGGATGCGTTCACCATGACCATGTTGAAAGTATCGAGTTATGTCGTTGCGCCACTTTTTGGAAATACAATTAGCTCTTTCAATGATATAAACTGCCTTATAAAAGAGTTGCTCACTGCTTTTAGTCCGTCTAGTGTCCCTCGATTGGAGATATCAAACGCTATGACCACCACGTCGGGGTGAAGTGACGTCCAATGTTGATTGGGACTTGCAGTGTCATAGAGCTCGAGCGTGAACTTCTTCTTTGAAAAGCGAATGTCGTAGATAAATGGCTGGTCGCTATCACGTAGAGGCTCGGGTGCACTTTCTACTGTCGTCCCAGGCTGTGATGGTGACGGGCGCCGGCCATTCTTTAGGCGTCTATTCGACCATTAACTCTTGAACCAGCATCTATCTTTAGTATTTGAGGATGCGAGAGAAAAGTTTCTTCTCTGAAGAAATATATTATAATGCTTGGGGTCATGACTAACGATAAAAATGTGGATTTTCCACACCCAGCGTCGCCCAGGAGCAACAACGTTACTGTGGCCTCGGGCTCTGTGGCTTCTATTTCTGACATGCTATTGCCTCTCTGCGTCTTTTTAGCTTAGATCGGGAAGACTGGGGCTTCAGAGGCCATTCGGTGTGAGTTGTCTGTATCGGCAATGAGAATCCTCTGTCATGGCCAGGAAGGCGGTTGATTGAACTTCCATGGATTCTATCAGTAGAACTCCCGAGATATAAAACTGCACCACCTGAACACCCCAAGCGGCCAATTCCACAAGATCCAACAACACTATAGCTCTGGAGGTATTCAGAGCTAGTAGGTTATTGTGAGTGGTTTGTAGCTTCAAGGTTCAAACTGCAATATCATGATTTATCTATTTCTTACACTAATTTACATGGTTGCTTTGAAACAACCAGCTGATCAGAGCATAAATTACAATACAATACAGAATTATTACAGCAAATACCAAACTCTCCGCGGAACCTCAAATTTCTCTCGCAGGAAGAGTCGAGCTATTCTCCACACTAAGCGAGACAAGTTTCTCTCCGAATCGTCAGAGGTGGTATGTGGAGGATAGTACCGATCAATTTGTCTCCGCTGCGCATTTTAACCCAACACATCAGCAAATCGCAAGCACGTCTTTTGAGCCAAAACAGTCCACGCACGCCGCAAATAATGGCGGAAACCGGTGCTGAGGGGCGCCCCGACTACACAACTTGGTCAAATTCAAGCCTGATTCATCGGATCACAGAGCTTGAGCGACAGCTCCATTCGCAAACCACGCAATTTACGGCTTCACCGGCGCAAGACTCGTCACGCGCTCCCATTGCAGAAGGCATCTACGAGCCCGCGATTCCCGCCCCTCCATCCTCCGTCGCCCAACCAAGGAAGAAGAGAGCCCACTCCCCCGATGATATTGTCCACAAGCCTGCGCCATCTCAACCGCCTAAGGAGGATCGCGATTTTGACCCGTCCAAGTACAATACGCGATTCATTGCGCTTAAATTCGCATACCTTGGACAGCGATACAATGGCCTTGAACACACGAATGGGAACACTACACCACTTCCTACGATTGAAGAGATTCTGTGGAAGGCTATGCGACGAACACGTTTGATTCTTCCTGAGACAAGTTCTGACGACGAGCCGAATGATGTCCAGCCACGGGAGCTTCGTCCATACTGCATTCATTGGGATGGGTGTGATTACTCAAAGGCGGGCAGGACGGATCGTGGTGTCAGTGCATTTGGACAAGTTGTGGGCGTCAGGGTCCGCAGTGCTCGACCAAAGCCTAAGCCTCAAGCACAGACTACCGATCAAGAGACTGAGAATGATGCGATGCAAGTGGAGCAATCCACTAACCAAGAATGGGACGATATCGCCGACGAAATTTCATATGTGCAAATCCTGAACCGGGTCCTACCAGATGATATTAGGGTCCTCGCCTGGTGCCCAAATCCTCCTCCTGGCTTTGATGCCCGCTTCTCCTGCCGCGAACGCAGATATCGTTACTTCTTCACTCAACCCGCATTTTCTCCTACCCCGGGACCCTTTGGATTTGTTAACCGAGCAGGAAATGGCCAGGGTCCACGTGAGAAGTACCGCGAAGGCTGGCTCGATATCGAAGCTATGCGTGAAGCGGCCAAGTCTTTTGAGGGTACTCATGATTTCCGCAACTTCTGCAAGCTGGACACTAGCAAGCAAATCAAAAATTTCGAGCGAATTATTTTCCGTTCCGACATTGAACGCGTTGATCCTAAGACCAGTCCTTTGGGCTATGTGACTCGACCTGGATTCCAGCCGCATGAAGATTCCGCGCAGGATGTGGATATGGCTTCGGACAATTCCGTGGATACACCTCCACAGGTGTACTCATTCACCCTATATGGTTCTGCCTTCCTGTGGCATCAAGTTCGCCATATGGTTGCAATCTTGTTCTTAGTTGGACAAGGACTTGAACCACCATCAATCGTCGCGGATTTATTGGACGTGGTCAAAACCCCACGAAAGCCTGCATATGAGATGGCCTCTGATGCCCCACTAGTCCTGTGGGACTGCATATTCCCGGACGAGAGCTCCGGAAGCCGAGACGATGCCTTGGACTGGGTATATGCTGGTGACCAGAGACTCAACAAAAACCGCAGTGCAAAGGGCGACAGCAAATTCGGACTGAAGGGAGTAGTCGACGGATTGTGGACCGTCTGGAGACAACGCAAGATGGATGAGATCTTGGCAGGCGCTCTATTAGATCTCACAGTCAGCCAGGGTGACCAAGGTTTGCTCGAACACATGGATGGCATGCAAGGTGCTGGAAAGAAGCAGAATAGAGGTGCAAAGGTCTGGCAAGGCGCGGACGACTCTCGTACGGGTGGGAAATATGTACCCGTCATGAAGAAGTCGAAGAACGAGCCCGTCGACGTCCAGAATGCCAGATGGCTGGCTTCGAAACAGCGCAAGATGGCAGCAAAGGAAGAAGCTGAGAAGAGCGTATCCCAATCATAGAGTGGTATATACTAATACTGGATAAACCCCTCTCATAGCAACCCCAATGATTAAAATAAGCGTTCACCTTGCCCGTGTGAAAATCGAATTGTTAAATATATAGTCCTGGCAAATTATGATTTTGCATCGTATAGGCATCGTCGAGATCCTCTCCATACTTCTTCAAGGATCTCGCGTTTTGGTAATAAGTGCTAGCAACCCCATCTGGTTAGCCTATAAAGTATTGCAGTATGTGAAAAGAAGACCTACTGGGAAAACAACCAGAACGTCTGGCTCGCCCTCCACTATTACTGCCAAGTAAAAGCGAACCTCGAATCCTTTAAAGGCTTCATGGATAACGATGTCCTGAATCTGGGTTGTGGGAATGAACCTTGTTGCGGCCGAGGACAGATAAGTCGAGGAGGATGTCGAGGTCTGGATACCAAAACCCCGTATTACAAAAAGTGATTCCTCTGTAAACTTGGGTTAATACATTATACCACAGTAGAATATTTATGATCAATCTCTCGTGACATACCGGTGTATCCTCTCTTGAAAACGCAATAGATCACTAGTACACTAACAACCGTTATGACCCAGGGATTGTACCTGTCCACCAAGTGGCACACATGAGCTCCAACCGGGCTGGACCAGATGGCCTGCCATTGAGCCATGTTATTTCCCTGAAGGAAAAACAAATTTCGGGTTCGTGCGGTGAAAGCAATGATGACGCAGCAAAAAAGGAGCGCGCGCATGAGTATCTGGATTCCGAAGAGGATCTTTGCGGGGGAATTCGAGCGCGGTGACGCATTAGAAACAGTGAAGCTGACGGTCGTCGGCGACGGCCGCTGAACCCTTAAGTGACCAGGCATCGCAACAGCGGGAGATCACGGTGAAATGCGTATAAACTGACAGTCGATCGCAGTCCAAACGAGCTCGTAGCGCTGCCACGACCTGCGCGGAGCTCAAATCGGAGCCAAATATACGCTAGTCCACACTAAGAATAGTGGGTATCTGCACGACCGTATCTCACGTGATATATTTCCTGAAGGACTCCGTTGACGGGAGCTGTACTGTCGGGCAACAATTTCACCTTTCTCCCACTGAAGCTTTGATCATGGGAGACCGATCACGCAGTAGGTCTCCTCGTCGACAGGATGATGGCGAGCGAGGCCGGCCAAAAAAGACTGGAGGATTTCGATGGAAGGAAAAGAGACGCGATGACGATGATCGCGGTGACGAACGCAGACTAGACCGTGGCTATAGGGATCGAGGCGATCGGGCTCGTTCACCACGTAGAGATCGTGATGGAGAGCGATACAGAGACGGACCTCGTGACCGACGACGTGACGACCAAGATGCCCCACAGGAAGATCGCGAGAAGAAGGAAAAGAAGGAAAAGAAAAAGAAGGAGAAAAAGCCAGCTGCGCCCCAGTCGTCCGAGCCCATGATCGTGGTCCATGTGAACGATCGTCTGGGTACGAAAGCTGCCATCCCATGTTTGGCATCAGATCCAATCAGTAAGTCCAGCACAATATTCTTCTTTCCGCGCATAATTCGGGAAACTGGCGAGCACCAGGAAACAGCCCAGGAAAGTCCACTGACGCTCGTTTAGAACTATTCAAAGCTCAAGTAGCTGCACGGATCGGTCGTGAACCTCATGAAATTCTCCTTAAACGACAGGGCGAGCGCCCATTCAAGGATCAATTAACGTTGGAGGATTACGGAGTGAGCAATGGAGTTCAACTTGACTTGTGAGCCTTAAAGCTACCCCAGAACCCCACACTATTTGATCAACGATGATACTAACAATTGCTTAGGGAGGTCGGTACTGGCGACTAATGGCAATCCATTAGCAGATCAAAAAGCAGGATTGGATCAACGCAATGATCTCCCCTTTTTTAAAATTCAATTATTACGGGCCAGGCGCATGGAGCGGATTATTTCACTCTTCTTTTAAACGTTTTTCTCCTTTTTCTCTTCAAGATCATTCATACTGACATCTTCTCTGTAAATACGCACATATCTGTATCTACCGACAAATGGAATGCGGTGTTTCTCTCGCTCCATGTCCGCAATAGTCATTTGCTATTAGGATAAATGGTTAATGGCAGTTCATTAGCATCGTAACGAGGATGTCTTGACAATTCCTTGATTCATCCAAGGGGAAGGATCGATCATCCTCCACTCACTAACCCTCCTAGAGAATCATCAATAACTTCCGCTACGTAGGGACTAAACTTCAATATAGGGAATCATACCAAGGGTTGGTATGCCACGGACTTATCGGAACAGACAAGATAGTAGGAACCTATGATTTGGAAAAAGGAAAGAGAGAGCTCAGAGGCTGTGAAACCAAATGAAATCCTGCAAGGGCTTGTGTGATGTTGATCTGTCTTATTTACTTTCCTCATACTACTGTACATACATACAATGCAGTATTGAATACATACTGCAACCATTCAGCATCTCTAAGGATCTTCGTGCATTGCGTCGCCGTTTTCTGCGGGGCGGCTGGCTTGCCCTTCCACGCTAGCCCGATGCAGTAGAATGACACCTCAGGCCACAAATTAAGCAACCAATTCGAGTGCGGCAGTTGTTCCACTCTCCAAAGAGGCTTTTTTTCGAATCGCGGGACTCACACGAGCTTCATCATTTTCTTTTCTTGCCCGGGTACTTCCTCTTATTGAACTGCATTCAAGTTTCGTCTTCTTCACCCCGCAATGCGGTAGTCGCTTTCACTCTCAATTTCTTACATCTCTCTCCTCTCTTTGCGTTTTTATTCACTCTCCGACATCGCTCCCCAGATTTTCTGTCCCGCCGCCAGATTTCTCCAAAAGTCTCCTCCACCTTCTACCCTCAAAACCTTGACCGATCTGCTCTCTAAGCCGCCAATATTCCCGAGAATACAAAAGAATATATCAAACGTTATGGTTCGCAACCTTGTTGTCATCGGGGGAACTTCTCACCCGCAACTGACTGAATCCATCTGCGGTGTACTGGGCATCCCACCTGCGGAGGTTCTGCTGTCCAAGTTTGCCGTGGGCGAGACCCGGGTCGAAATCCAGGAGTCTGTTCGTGAGAAAGACGTCTATATCATTCAATCCGGCGGCGGAAAGGTCAATGATCACTTGCTGGAGCTTCTCATCACCATCTCCGCTTGCAAGACTGCTTCTGCCCGTCGAGTTACTGCCGTTCTCCCACTTTTCCCTTACTCTCGCCAAAGTGATATTCCTTATGACAAGACCGGAGCTCCCCTCGTCAAGTCATCTATGGCGAACCGGCCCAACAATGGTTACACTTTCGAAAGTACCCCTCCTACCCCGGGTCCCGGCAAGCCCGAGGGTCTCGGGTTGATGAATGGCATCGATGGCCTTCAAAAGAGTCTGGCCAAGGCCCAGATCGAAGATAGCAATGGCAGTCCCGTAAAACGACGTCCCGCCAATGGGCTTCCGCGCAACGACACTACCGACTCGCTCAAGTCCCTCACCACAAACGGAGGTGCGGAGGATACCGCAAGCACCGTATCGGCCTCCAACTCCTCCAAGATCAATGCATTCCAACCCCGTCCCGGATACAAGCAATGGGTTGCGCAGGCCGGTACTCTGGTCGCCGACCTGCTCACCTGTGCTGGCGCCGATCACATCATCACCATGGATTTGCACGACCCCCAGTATCAGGGCTACTTTGATATCCCCGTCGACAACCTCTACGGCCGTCCTCTCCTCAAAAACTACATCCAGCGCAACATCCCCAACTATAAGCAGTCTGTTATTGTCAGCCCGGACGCCGGTGGTGCCAAGCGCGCAACCGCAATTGCGGACCAAATGGGCATGGAATTTGCTCTCATTCACAAGGTAGGCTCCATACCCTTCTTTCTTTTTCCTCCCAGAGACCCACCTAGTATACCTCTTAATAAGATGAGACTGGCTAACCCTTGCGTCTTTCCCCTTTTCTTTACAGGAACGTCGTCCTACAAAGATCACAGACCGCCAAAATGCTACCATGATGCTTGTTGGCGATGTCCGGGATCGTATAGCCATCCTGATTGACGATCTGGCGGATACATCTAACACAATCACTCGTGCCGCCAAGCTTCTGAAGAAGGAGGGTGCCTCTCAAGTCTACGCTCTGGTCACCCATGGTATCCTTAGCGGCGACGCCATTGACCGTATCAATGCTAGCTCGTTGGACAAGGTTGTAGTGACCAACAGCGTGGACCAGGGTGATCACTTGCGCCGATGCCCGAAGCTCGAGGTGCTAGAGGTCGGCCACGTTTTCGCCGAGGTGAGTCACATGAGTTGCATTGCGTTCTCCCTGGCGCCACATTTGCTGACCGCTTCAACTAGGCTATCCGTCGTGTTCATCACGGTGAAAGTATCAGTGTCCTGTTTCAATATGATTGAGGATTCCCCGTCTTTCTTATGGATGAACATATTCTCTAAAAACGAACGAAAAAAATGACGCTGTGGGACTGACCTTTCCCAAGCTATCATTCGAAACGAATTTCTGCCTTTTATTTTTCTTATTCTTATCCATCTTTTTCTTTTTATGTTATTGTGGGCGTTGTCGACGTGAAATTTTTCCCTGATCCTTTCCCGTGTTGAATTTCTTCCAATATAGAAACATGGTCAAAGTAGACTTGCTGGCCTCGGAGAGCCCTTGTATTTGTGTGACTTCGTTCTGCTTTCAGATCCTTGCTTCCTGGGATGCCATTTTCTTTTTCTTTATGTAGCTGCTGCTACTGCCGGCCACCTGCACATATGGGCCCGAATCAAAATCAATTCTGTCTACCCTTCCTGGTATATTGATTCCATATATATGATAGTATTAGTAGTATTTTATTTTTGGATTATAGGGTAACCAGGGGAGCAAATGTACGTCTATCAAACGTAGGAGAGCGAAGCTAGTACGCGAGTATAACGTCCTGTACCACTAACCCAATAAAATGTTCATCTGTAAGATGTAATTTATTCTTCTATATCACAAAAAAAAAAATCCACGAAATTCCCAACGCCTCAGAATTTAAGGAGCCAAGGATAGCCGAAAGCAGTTGTGGCCATTTTTCCCGGCCAAGGGATGGTGCGCTCACTTGATACTCAGAAAGAAAACGACGAACTGGGTACTCGATATAACGAAATCAGCTGCTCGCCAAAGCGAAATTGCACAGCCAGAGAGGTAAATACAAAGAATAAGAAATTATGCGAGGTCATGATGGCTAGGCTTAGAACACGGAGATGAAGTTTCCAATTCTCTCCTTCTGATTCTGAGCAATGCATTCTGAAATCCAGGTCACGTTTCGGATTTCCTGTCCAGTATTAGTCTCGAAGTCTAAGCTTGATATTTGAGAAATGGAATAGTTCTTACCTGCTCCTTCAGTTTCATCCATCCGTAAACCACCGCCGGGGTGAATTGACGGGTAAAGACCAACTTCGACATATCCATTTCCTTTTGGTAGAAGAGATCCTCTAAACTCTTACCATCGGCAGGGCCGCCGCCCATGCCTCCCATACCGCTGCCACCTTGGCTCAGACCAACAGCATCAAAGAAGGCTTTGTAGTCTGCAACTGCGCTGACAGCAAGAGCGACACCTTCAACGTCCTCGGCACGGGAAAGCATCAGACTACCTTCCGGGTATAGTTTGCCGAATTCAGGGTAGAGCTTCCTCCGCTCTTGCTTGGAAAGCTCGGTGCCGAACGAATTGAGGGTGATATTGATGGATCGGCGATCGGCTTCGAACTGCAGGATTTCAGACATAATATCCTGGGTTGGGCTTCCGGCAAAGTCGGGGTGGGTATTGACGAAGTTGAAGAAGTCTTCCAAATAGTTCTTGTACAGAGTGTTGCGGACGATCTCAATGTTCAACTCATCCAAGTCTTGGTGGCTCAAACTACCCTTGAAGTAGGGGGCGAGCGGGGTCTCGATCAAAACTGAATTGTAAAGCTCCTCGATATTGGTTGCGACACATAGCACAGGCAGAGTCTCAAACCAACCCAGTGGGTGGCATCGTTCCAGGAGTTCTCGGGTGTCTCGCTCATGCAGGGTGCCGGTAATCAGCAAGGCGATGTTATCGATCATGTAACCATAGGTAAGATACTCTAGGAACTTGGCAGTTGACCCAGTCGACTGTGCGATTAGGTAGCGGAATTCAGAGACCAGCTTGTCGGTCATCTTGCCGGCGAGTGCTGAGGTGGAGGGGTTCGGAGGCAGAGCGGCTAGGAAGTCGCCATAAGAGGGGCCCAGTTGAAGTTTCACATCTACCAAGAAGTATATTAGGACCCGATATACGAGGCAGAAGTATACAAATTGGCCTACCATCAATGGATTCGCATTGTGTCAAGTTGGAGTAGTTCTGGCCGGTCAGAAGGCTGTTCCGATACCCTCGGACAATGCCCTCGACGTACCTTGGACAGTTAGCACAATATTAACCCACAAGGAACATAGATACACTCACCCGCCATTCACATTGAAGAAAAGGCCTTCCATGGTGTGCGAAATGGGAATGATGGGGTTGGAGAGAGGAACAGCTGTAGCTCCCTCGACGCTGTATGGCGGAGGCCGTTACGTAAGCCACAGCCACATGTGGCTTCCGCTTTTTTCTGCAAAATTTCTTGCACATTTTCTAGATTCCTCCTCCTCCACGATTAAAGCGTCCACGGTCCACACCTTCTTTCAGTCTTTCTTTCGCCTTTTGACCTGGGCTTATTATTATACTAGCTGAATTTTTATTTTTCCAGCTTCGAAGCCGTGGTCGCCCACCATGTCGCTGTTCATCTTGACCGAAACCAGCGCGGGTTACGCCCTGCTGAAGGCCAAGGACAAGAAGCTTTTCAAGCACGGTCTGCCTGAGGATGCCAACACTGCTGAGGGTGTTTCCAACCTGTACGTCTTCAAAATTTCCTATCTTTGACGAATTTTTGGTGGGGAGGGGGCGAATTGCGGATCAGGCGCAAATTTTTTGTCGCAGCGGACAGCGACGCTAACATCTCCTGCAGGTTCAAATTGAAGGGTTTCCAGAAGTTTGACAGTGCTGCTGCGGCTGTAGAGGAGGCTGCTGCCATCATTGAGGGCAAGGTTACTACTCGTCTTTCCTCTCTTCTCGACAATGTCAAGGATGAGAAGAAGGTTTCTCTGGCTGTTGCCGACCCCAAACTCGGTATGTTTCAACCATCTTGAAATTGCTACAGAATTTTGGCTGACAGCAAAATCTTTCCAGGTAATGCCATTGGCAAGCTACCCGGTCTTTCTATTGAGTGTATCGCCGACTCTACTACCCACGATGCTTTCCGTGCCATTCGTGAGAACCTGACCTCCCTCATCCCCGGCCTGGCTCCTAGCGACATGTCTGCCATGGCTCTTGGTCTTTCGCACTCTCTTGCTCGCCACAAGCTTAAGTTCTCCCCTGATAAGATTGATACCATGATTGTCCAGGCCATTGGTCTCCTGGATGATCTTGACAAGGAGCTCAACACCTATGCCATGCGTGTGAAGGAATGGTATGGCTGGCACTTCCCTGAGCTGGCTAAGATCCTCAACGACAACATTGCCTACGCTAAGCTTGTTCTGAAGATGGGCATGCGTTCTAACTGGGAGACTGCTGATCTCTCTGAGGTCCTCCCCGAGGAGATTGAGGGTGCCGTCAAGTCTGCTGCTGACCGTTCTATGGGTACGGAGATCAGCCCTGAGGACTTGGAAAACATCCAGTCTCTCGCTACTCAAGTCGTTGAGTTCCACGACTACCGCCAGCGTCTTGCTGGTTACCTGACCTCCCGCATGAACGCCATTGCTCCTAACCTGACTGCTCTCGTTGGCGAGCTTGTCGGAGCCCGTCTTATTGCTCACGCTGGTAGCCTGACCAGCCTTTCCAAGAGCCCCGCCTCTACCATCCAGATTCTTGGTGCCGAGAAGGCCCTGTTCCGTGCCCTGAAGACTAAGCACGATACCCCCAAGTATGGTCTGATCTACCACGCCTCTCTCATCGGTCAGGCTACAGGCCGCAACAAGGGCAAGATGGCCCGTATTCTTGCTGCCAAGGCTTCCCTGGGTCTCCGTGTGGATGCCCTCGCCGAGTGGGATGACGATGCCACTGAGGAGGACAAGGCTGCTCTCGGTACCGAGGCTCGCTTCAACCTGGAGCGCAAGCTGGCTGGTATGGAGGGCAAGCCACTCAAGCCCCGCGGTGTTGCTATTGCTCCTACTGGTACTCCCGCTGCCCCCAAGTTCGACCTGAACGAGGCTCGCAAGTACAACCCTGATGCCGATGCTCTCGCCGACGAGGAGCCCACCCCCGCCAAGAAGGACAAGAAGTCTAAGAAGGAGAAGAAGCTGGTCCAGGAGGTTGAGTCCGACGAGGAGATGGCCGATGCCGATTCCGATGATGAGTCACAAGCTAACGGTACTGCCGACTCTGAGTTGGAGAAGATGGCTAAGAAGGCCGGCCTCAGCGTTAAGCGATACCAGCGCAAGCTCGAGCGTGGCGAGATCTCTTTCGATGCCTCCGGAAACCCCTCATCGGTTAGCAAGAAGGACCTGAAGAAGGCGAAGAAGGAGGCTAAGAAGTCCGACAAGGAGGACGGCAAGAAGCGCAAGCGTTCGGACGAGGGCGAGGATGAGAAGAAAAAGAAGAAGAAGAGCAAGGGCGAGTAAGGGTTTGCTTTTGATTTAAAAGTTTCGTACTATGTGATGGCTTCGCGGATCTGTATGATATCACTTTCTCTTTGTTTCGCGGCCTACTCGCATTTGGGGGCATTTCAACGTTTTCTTATTTTTTGGCGCAGACGGTGCTTGATGGTACAAGGCAGTACAGTTTAGCTGGATAATCTGTTCATATTTCAATTTGCTTCCAACCGTAGCCATCCTAAATTATCTCTATCTCTATATCTATAACTCATCATCTCTGCTCAATCTCCCTGGTGCTTGTCGGAGCTTGTGCGAAAGTAGGATTTATATAGTTGACCGCCCTTCATACCGCCATATTAACCTGGCAGAAGAGTAATTTTCCCTCTGGGCTCATCTCTACTACTAGATATTCGTCTACACAGGTCATAATGAGGGTAAGTTGGCTTGTCAGCGTTAGAAAGCCTTTTACTCACAATAATATTTAGATACTCGATCCCCAATCTGCCGTTCTCACAAACGTAGAGGTGCTGGCCTATTTATCGGCCAACCCACCCCGCCGCCCTCCAAACCCGCCTCCAAATGCGCGACGAAATTGGGTTCCAAGCCCAGATCTTCGAGACCATAATACTGTGGTGAAAGAGGTAAGGATGAGATAGTCTATACTATCATCCTGTTTTAGTCATGTGTATCCCGTAGGGTGGTGCGGAGCAATAGCTTACCGAGGCAACGACTCCGGCTGAATTGCACTGAAACACTGTGGGAAATACTCGCTGGAAGACAGGCCTGACAAACCATTTTTAGATTCACAATTATGCTGCTCGGATCTCTCCCCATCTCCTCCGATACCCCCGCTTCACAAGCCGACCCTCATCCTCTGCATCACAATCCCAAGCAGCCATGACAGGAACCTTGAGAACCAATGGCCACAGCAACCAAGAGGGTACCACTGATACCGGCGCCTCTCCCATTTATTCCTCAGAACCAACACCAATGGACATGGCTACTCGTGACCTCATTATCAAACTGCGCCCTTATAAACTCACCAAGGCGGAGGTAGTCATGATCTTAAATTTAGGCCTAGGCGTACCGAGCGGGGACTCTGGAGCCACAGCTGAAAATGGCGTGGTTAATGGAGACAGTATGGATGTTGACGAGGCACAGGCTAATGGTGATGGGGAAGAGCAGGAAGAGGAAGAAGGGGAGGATGATGGGGGTGCGATGGCACTTTTTGATACTGTGATTGAAGAGCGAGAAGGGAGAATCTCCGATGAGGATGTCTTGACAATTCTTGGAATTATTCGAGAAACACTCCATGAGAACTATGGTAATTAGTGAGAGGGAGTGATGCTAGTTATGTATGATTTATTTTCTGTTTTGATATCCGGGGCTAAGACCTCAAATTCAATGCATCTTTATAAATATTGGAATAATCTATGCTAGGTCTTACTCGTATGGTATATTGTGAACTTGAGAATACCAATGTAATCCCATAAAGTCATAAAACATTTCCAAGGTAGAAGGTGAGACCTACTAAGCGACAAATTGCGATGTTCATCTCGTTCAATTGTTGGGACCTGCTCATGAACCGACGGGTTGAGGTGCGTAGCAACTCCTGTAAGCGAACTATTACAACTAGCAACTAGCTACTAGCTAGTGGTAAATGGTACATTAATCAATAACATCGGAATAAATACAAGCAATCTTCGCTTTATTTCATGTGGGCCAATTGGACACCAGAGCTAGCCAGTATCTATCTATAATACAAATTCACCAACACCCTAAACGCCACACACAGCGGTATAGAGGAAGCCATGCTGTAAAAGCAAATGAAAACAAAAGTGGTATCAGGCAGAAAGATTCCCGTGGGACCAGGGAGAGTGCAAGTAAAGAATATATGCAAAATTCCGACACGATGATGTTTACCAAAAGTTGAAATTGAATTGATCCTCCTCATTCTCTTGGCCCTTACCATGAGTGAGTTTCCCAAACTGATTGTAAACAGGTTCATCAGGATCGCCATTCTCCTTCGACCAAAGACCCAGATCATCGTCGAATAGGTCACGTTCCTGTCCCTCGCAGACTTCAGAAAGTGTGATCCAATTTGCATCGTCGGTCCAGAGTCCACCTTTACCACCGCGCATATCCCACCAGTCCTGTCCGCCCAGAAGTGAGGATTGTGCTGCCTCGAAACCCTGTGATGAACGGACGTATTTCCGAAGTAAAGCTCGGCCCCAGGGGAAGAACCACATCTTTTCCCACCATGCATTGCGTAATTTCGAGTCACCGTTCATATGTGCGAGAACGGGGACGGATGCGGAGTGTGGGTTTGTCATTAGTGGAAGAGTACTCCAGGTATGATCGTGCATACTTGGTAACTTGTCCAAGGTGGAATTCCATTCCGGGCCTGAAGTTTGTTGTTTGGCGAGGCGGCTTTGGTTGAAAGGGTTGGGTAGAGCTGCGATATCAGGTGGGAGGAGCATACGTGTTTCTCGTGGAACGCCGAATTGGGCTTGGAGCATAGATGATTTGGTGATGTTGCCGAATTTATGCCATTCAACGTCTGCTCGAGACATATGTTGGTTGAAGAATAGTTCGGACTTATAATCAACACCAATACCATACTCGTAGCGATGGCCTGTCTCCAGTCGAACACTGATCCCGGTCAGGTTGCTTGCATCTGAGATTCCAATCATATTGTACAGCCACTCTTTAGCTCCATTGATAGTGCGTCGACGCTCCAACTCTCGTACGACTTCTTGACGACCGTACATTTGCGTTAGAGCCTGATAGTCACCATGCTTCTTGTGACGCTGCTCAACCACATGCAGAACTTCATCGTAGATGAGCTTTAGATCAGCAGCCTGACCAATCACCGCACCGGGGTTCAAATAGCGAGGGCGGTTCTTATGTCCATCTGGATAGATATCTGTCTTCCAGCCATATACATCTGGGGGTAGGGAAGACTCCGGGACAGAGACACAGCCGGGATCATCTTTCAAATCGCCGTAACAGATCTTGCTAGCACCAAATAGGACCCTCTGAGAATATTTCTGTACAAGGCTCGGAGAAGCACCCGTCTTCGAAGGTGATACCATCGCAGTTCCATACTTCTTCTGCAACTTTTGATTATTCTTGCGCAAGATCTCTTGGAAACGCTTGACGAGAACCTGAGGCGGTAATTGAAAGAAGGTATCCAGAGCATCCACAATCAACACAAAATCATGTCCCTTCACGGTTCTGCTATCACGGAGATAATTGCGCACGCGAGTGATGCGCTGTACCATGCGCTCAAAGTCGGTCGCACCAGGCTTGTCGTGCCCATAACCTATAACTGTCGGAGGTGGGTATCCCAATATCATAGCTGACGTTAGTGTTCGACAAGTACCACGCGAGCCCTTGGTGGCGGGCACCAGAAGGTGTAGATGTGGATTTGTCTTTTCGAGATCATGAGGGAGGCTTTCGTTAATTGTGATTCCTGAACGATGAGGAAGAACGACCTGCGCATCTTCCGGGCGCTCGATGAAAGGGTGTCGGGATGGAAATTTGGTCCAGAAGTCGGGATCTGATTTCTAGACAAAGAAAAAGACGTGCGTTAGCGTTGGCCGTTATTTGCGCGGGAGTAATTCGCCGCAGTGATGAATATCAACCAATCGATTGGAGATTTGCATTTGAATCACTGCAGATCTATAGATCGATGAAGATATAACTTGTTTTACTCACTCTTGACGAGAATGAGAGCATCCATAGAAAGAGAAGAAAAGCAATACCAGAGAAGACTATGGTTTTAGCCCTCTGTGTTCGGGGACGAAAGTGATAGACCTGCCACAGAAAGGTGGATGCCGATGATTTAGGCTCACCGAACTGTGGCGAGGGATTGAATGAGGCCATGTCTCAATGATTGACCTCAAATTGAGTGGATGGAAGAAGCGGACATTGCTGAGAGAGCTGAGATGTGTTTGAAACAGAGAAGTGCCACGCGGGAAGTACGCAATTCGAGGGGAGATTGAGGACGGACCCGCGGTTACGCATTCAGTCAGGGATCGGCGCCCGTTTGCAGTACACAATATTCATGAGTATATAGTGTATCTATGTATTTATATCTATTTACTCAGTATAATCAGTGATCATATAGTGCAGTTATATTGTATACGCTAAATGCTAATGAGGATATTCATCCCATCTACTCCAGATATATCTCCTCGCGCAATCGCTGCAGATTGCGGAATAAGCCTCCTCCAGGTCCTCCACTGTCACTATCACGTCTCTGTTCGGATCGCGATTTAGGCCCACGCTGACTTTGCTCAGTCATAGTCTGTTGATGATCCAAAATCCGCCGACGCTCCTCCACGATCCTCTCCAATGTATCCACGAATCGTTGTCGCGCCTTATCTTCCGCAGACCCTTTCCACACCGTCGCCAATGTTCGTAAAGCTTCAACACGACGAGTAGCAGCTTCCAGCCCTGTCCGTCCACCCCCATCACTCTCTAGTAATTGCGAGATCTCATTGCGCAGCTTCTTCATCGTTTCCTGGCCCTTCTCTTCTTGGTCATGACCTCCTGCCGTCAAATCGGGTCCGGAGACAGAGATAAAAGATGAGGAAAATGAGATTTCAGAGGGAGGTAATGGCCACTCCATCGCATCGCCGAATGTTTGAACAACATCTTCCAGGCGTGACCGGACCTGGCTGAGTGTGCGGAGATTCGTAATATATTCGGGGTCTGTTGTTGTCGCACTTGTCTGCTGTGTGTCCGTAGTATTCTTAGCCTCGGGCTGAGCTTCTTCTGTTGCTGCTGTCGTCGTCGCCGCCACTGCCGCATCCTCCTCGTTCTCTATCTTCCGAGTAGCAGAGGATTCCGTCGAAGACCTTGGAACAAATTTAGAAATATC
This sequence comes from Penicillium citrinum, assembly GCF_028827155.1. Lineage (NCBI taxonomy): Eukaryota > Fungi > Ascomycota > Eurotiomycetes > Eurotiales > Aspergillaceae > Penicillium > Penicillium citrinum. Next base: position 2,897,741 of record NW_026622688.1, read on the forward strand.
ATCACGCAATACATCCGTGAGAGTTTCCGACAAGCCAATAGTCTCTCCCCGGAGAACCTCCACTTCGTAAGCTAATCTTCCACCACTGCGGAGGATTTCATCGCTGAGTTGGGAGAGTGTGCTGGAGAGGCGCACATTCTGGGCGCTGATCTGCGAGAGAAGTGACTGAACTTGCGCGGACAGCTCAGTCAGGGGGACAGAGCCGGGTGCTCGGGAGGCATTTGGTTGCAAAGACGCTACCGTCAACGGGGAAAGGGACTCATTGAGAAACTCAGCGGGGTCGAAGTTTGGGTCGGCGAAGTTGGGAGTTGTGTCGGTTGGGGGGGGGTTGGATTGGGGGATTTGATGGCTGATCTTGCGGTCTGGGAGGCCATGGACGAATTGTGAAAGTTTCAAAGTGGCCGAGAATAAATTGAATAAAGTGTACCGGATTTAAAGGCGAGGTCGAAGAAACGCGAAGATGTCTGGAACTTTGAATTGTCAACTTGATCTTCTCCCTGGGTGGTTGTCCTCCACCTTCTCCAAGGCGGTGACCCCGACGAAGTTGATGGAGCTCCGCGATTTTTCTCTGAAGAGGGAGTTGAGAATGAAATCAGGGAGAAAGACATATGTCTACTGCTAATCACACATGGAAACTATGATATTGCGCAAGTTGATCTTAGTAGAACAAATCTAATACGAGCATGCAACAAATATCAAAGAAAGCTGTGAATTTGGATTCATTAAAGTATGGACATCAATATAGCCATGTGATAAAACACAAAACTGATAGGGGTAATCATAAAGTAAAAAAGAAGGTGGGTATCTCCATGGACCCATTCGCGTCCAGCAATATTACAGATCATTGAAACCCCCAAGCGGTTTGCCCGACAGCTCATTGACATCGAGTCTCGCCGCCGGATCTCAAATCCCAAGGAAGCAAGATAAATCACAATTTGAAGGTAAAAGTCATATCTTCATGCGAGCGTGGTGGTCGAGTAAAGACTCGTTTACCGAATTGATGGCGTGTTATTTTGGATCGAGCCTTAGATGTCCTCAACCACACGAGCGTTCATGGCGCGTTGGAAACCATCATCAGGAATGCCGGTTTGCTGCTGGAGACCATGGCTGCTCGGTCCCTCGCCTGCGTTGTCGGCAGCGGCTAATTGCTGGTTCATAGTTTGATTGACGGCAGGTAAGAAGATGACCTTGCTGTTGGCAGTCTTGGCCATCGCTTGCATAGCTTCGAGGTAGCGGATTTGCATGGCAGGAGCAGAAGAAAGAATATCGGCAGCCTGGCGCATCAACTTGGCCGACTCGACCTCAGCGCGAGCTGCAATGACCTTACTTTCACCGATACGCTTCGACTGGGCAGCCATGGAGAGCGAATCCTGGAGATCATTGCTGAAGATGATATCCTTGATGAGCATGGACTCTACTTGAACACCCCATCCGGCAGCGACTTCTTCGATTATCTCGGATGTTGACTGCGCGATCTCCTCACGGCGCTCAATCACGTCTTGCAGGACGCGCGCTCCAATGACATGACGCAGGGTTGTCTGGGTACGCTCGACAAGAGCTTGCTTCACGTTGGAGATACCGAAGGCGGCCTTGTGGGGCGAAGTAACTTGGTAGTAAATGACCGAGGTAAGGTTCAGAGTAACGTTGTCCTTGGTCATGCAAACTTGGCGTGGAACCTCGACGATTTGAATCTTGACATCGACAGTTGTAAGATGCTCACTGAGCGGGTTGACCTTGACCAGACCGGGATCGACGGAACGCTCGAAACTAAAGATATTCTGTCAGCTGGGCTTCCGAGAGGGAGTGTATGAGATGGCAGGGAGCACAAACCGTCCGAATCGTGAAACTAGACCAACTTCACCCTGATCAACGGGCTTGAAGGGGTTGGGGCAGCAGATGCAGCATGGAATGGCTCCACAGAAACCGATACATTCACCAAGACTGTGAACTAGAAGACGGAAGTTGACATGTTAGATCAGAATAGTTAGATACGACGACCGCCCCGCGTATACGAGGGCGGACAAAGACTCAGCGCGACATACTTAACTGCGCGTACCATCCGTGGGCATCAGGATTATCATCGTTATGATCGATCTTGGAAGCGTATTTAGGCTGTAGATCCTGTAGTCGGGCAGGCTGGACTTTGACCAGGCCATGCTCATCGCGACGTGATGACGACTGAGGTTCCTGAACAGGAGCCTTGCCGGAGCTTGCACCATTAACTGACATGGTGATAGTAAATAATGGAGATTCGACGGGGGAATGGAGAGTTGAAAAGTTTCAAATGGAAAATGTAGGGAAGAGAAAGAGGGAGGGGAAGGAGTTTAAATACGACCATTCCTTTTCATCACTTCATTACCAACTACCAACACTACAGCAACTTAACTCCTGTCCCCCATGGACAACAGCAACAGCAACATCCGATCAGCTTTCTCCGCAGTGGGGCAAAAACCCTGGATTCAACTCGCCTTGTGAGGCGCTTCGTCTCTAAGCCATGATGGATCATGGCTATGTTACCGGGCGCAGAAGCTCATCCACTGGGTGAACTCCACCATTCAACTCTATCAAAGGCGAAACTCATCACGGATTGGATCATTCAGTGCCGACTATCCGATTCAAGAACAATGATGGCTCGACTTTTGGTAGTACTTACTCTTTTTCTTGGTTTCTCTTGGTTTATCTGGGCAACTTCCAATACGAGAACGAAGGAACACGAGTTAACTGCTGGTATGTGTCGATGGACACAAATGAGTGTCGGCTATACCCATACAGTATGCCGAGATGTACTATATGTCACGATGTAATCCTTCCATTCTCATTCCTGGATTCTTCTCGATACTCAAGGTATCATTCGATATCGTTGTACATGCAGTACATATCAGTCCCTGCTGGAATGTATCCCTTTCACATCGGTTGGCAGACTCATTCTCACTGGGCAATCGTCATTCCACATGTGAGGCCCACCCTTTTCCAGATGTTTTCTAGCGTCCCCAGTAAAATACTTGGGCTCTCGCACTTCCAAAGAGCTCTGTGGAACTCAGGGGCTGCCAAGACGGTGATCAAATCCAGCAAGGCTGATTCTCATCCTCGAGAGCCGCAGTGTACTTCGTATTGTTGGCGTCAATGTGATCCGAGATTTCAAGCATTGACCATCTGCTGCGCCTGAATATAGAGAAAGGATTAATCGTGGGATCGAGACTAGCTAATATCTGAGAAGACCCTTGAGGCTATGTGGGAAGACTTGATTTTGATCGTATTCATCCTTTGCATCGCTGGCTTGGCCTGTGGCCCCCAATCTGCTGATCGCCTGATCGCGGGTTGTTCGGGGCAGTGCCCGATGAAAAGATGAGGATGAAAGGAGAAGAGCAAATGGTGTACGGGGTATAACGACATTGAGTTATTCTTCACTACTAGTTATGTATGTTGGTATTCATTATTGCAGCACATTAACGTATTCCCATCACGAGTGAAAAGCACCCGACAACACCACCTAGTGTTATACTAAATATGATTCTTCAAATAATGGTATATCAATAACGAGAAGATATTATTATGATTGCTATCTCGCATTTAGTTCATCAAATTATAACTCCCCGGCACCTACATTGGTGAAACGATTTTAAACGATAAACCAAAATATTCAGATAATAATGGATCACTGATGATACCTCTCACAGGTTTGGTACTACCATTGCACTTGGATCAAGCGACAGAAAGATATGTTATGTATAAAGCTATTACCTATTTAGAATGCGAAATGTCTACTACCTAGCAGACATTTTCGCATGCTAAACCGCGTTGCCAATCGATAGAATCATTGTCTCAGACCTCTGAGTGGACTAAGTACTCCGTAGGTATGGAATACTTAGTACGCCGCACTAGATTACGAAAAGCTCAGAGGGTATGAACTGACAGCTAAAAAAAATGGACTATCAGGGGTATTAATTTCTCTGTGCTAATCAAATCAACTGAAATCCCCAAAATACTCCGATATCGATACTCAATTCCCCTTTCGATTCGTCATGAAATCGCCCGAAAGTCCACGTTGCTGACGCCATCAGACTCCAACTTCACGTCTTGCTGCACGCCATTCTCTTGTGATCGCGGGGTTGAAGAAGAAAAAAAAAAAAGACAGAATATGTAATGAGGGGAAGGTCTCAATTTGAAATAATTTTTTTTTGAAATAGATCCCTTGTGGTTTTTGCTTTGAAGATATCAATCTTTCCAGACAGTATCGAGTATCGCATCATGGGCTCTACAGAGAAAAAGCAGCTTATCATCAATGCATTCGCTATGCATTCCCCCGCACACCTGAATCCAGGTCTTTTCCGCTATCCAACAGATAAAGGCTCGGAATACAAGGACATCAAGCATTGGATTTCACTTGCCAAAAAGCTAGAAGATGCCAAATTCCACGCTATCTTCTTCGCCGATGTCCTGGGAGGCTACGATGTCTACAAAGGTCCGGCCAATCTGGATCCCACCATTCCCGCCGGTGCCCAATTTCCAATCAATGACCCCCTGTATAGCATTCCCGCCATGGCAGCTTCAACGGAGAGTATTGGTTTCGGGGTGACCGCTTCGACCACTTATGATTCCCCCTACGCCCTTGCCCGCCGCTTCTCGACCGTCGACCATCTCAGTAATGGTCGGGTCGGCTGGAACATTGTAACCTCATATCTGGATTCGGCAGCCCGGAATTTCGGTTTAGATACCCAGGTCGAGCACGACGAGCGGTATCGCATTGCAGACGAATACCTCGATGTCACCTATAAACTTTGGGAAGCATCGTGGAGAGACGATGCGGTGACATGGAGACAGGAGGCTTCGAAGAATGGACCGCCAAAGGGGACGCTGGGAAATTATGCCAATCCACGTGCCGTGCGTCAGATTAATCACAAGGGGAAATACTTCCAGGTCCCTGGCCCTCACCTTTGTGAACCTAGCCCCCAGCGCACGCCATTTATCCTTCAAGCTGGAACATCGACTGCTGGAAAAGCGTTTGCGGCGAAGCATGCGGAAGCTGTCTTCCTTCATGCGCAAAAGCCAGAGCTAGTCCGTCCCTCGGTAGAGAGCATTCGCCAACAGGCGGCTGATCTAGGCCGAAATCCGCAAGACATTAAGATCATCGCTGGAGCGTTGGTCATTGTTGCCGAGACCGACGAAGAGGCTCAAGCTAAGTTCGAAGATCTCAAGGGATATGGTGACCGGGAAGGTGCTCTGGCTTTGTTTGGTGGTTGGACGGGGTATGATCTGTCGACCTATACCGATGATCAGGACTTCCGATTCGTGGAGCAGCCCGCTGTTCGCAGTATGGTCAATCACTGGGCAAGCACGGTACCTGGTACCGAGGGTCAGAAATGGGATAAGAAAACCATTGCAGACTATTTGACACTGGGTGGTAATGGAGTGAAGATCATTGGTAGTGTCAAGACAGTCGCGGATGAATTGGAGCGATGGGTTTCCGTTGGTGATGTCGACGGTTTCAATCTCAGCTATGCTAGTATTCCTGATACCTTTGACGATGTTATTCGTCTCTTGCTTCCAGAGCTGCAACGTCGTGGTCTTTTCTGGTCGGATTATGCTGTTAAGGGAGGGACTTTCCGTGAGAATGTGTATGGGAAGAAGGGCCAGGCAAGACTTCCTGATTCTCACCCTGGAGCTAAGTACTTCTGGCGAGAAGGCGAGGAGGTACCTCCTTACAGTCTGGAAGAGTCTCAATGAGTGTATTTCAGTACAGTATAAGTAGTAGTCGAAAACCTAAAAAATACAATTCAAATATGATTGAAAAGCAAATGAAGAAAGATTCAAGTCCTGGAATGTATACAATAGGGCACTAGTCCTAACTTACGGCCCATGGACTATTCATTAAGACAAGAGGGTTGATAGCAAGCTCATTCATCTTGTAATTCATATAACAATTAACATTATACATCCCACCATCCCTCAAGATGGCTCTTCAAGTCAATATCCTCCGGAAGCTTCAAATGCGGCGTCAGATTAGCCTCGGGATCCAACTCCCTCGAAGTCCAACCATTCCCAAAATACGCAAATCGATTCCCACTTCCATTAATATAGGTATAATCCCAATCCTCCCAACGAGGATCTCGACGAATATAATTTGCATGGGACGCACTCCCAGGGAATAATCCATGAATACGTCCTCCAGGATTACCGCCGTTATACCAAGAACTGCAATTTTCAGACCAAACAGTGCGCGGATAAAATTTGTCACAGTATTCGACGAAGTCATCAGTCGCCTGCTTCGAAGGGACAATAGATTTGATTCCCTGGCTGCGAATCTTCCGAATCACCTTTGCAATGTAGGTGATTTGGTTTTCCATACTGTTCGGCACTGTTCCACTGTGTCCTGAAGCATACGGTCCACCGAGCCAGAGCAAGTTTGGGAATCCTGGAGTTGCAAAGCCGAGATAACTATACGGAAATCCGAAAATACCGTCCTTTTTCCATGCATATTTTAGGTCGATTCCATTAGCGATGATAGAGAATGGAGGTGCATGGTCGACATTCGCGCCAGTCGCACAAATGGTTATATCAACAGGTCTTTCGGTGCCATCTTCGGTGACTATGCCTGTCTCTGTAAACCTTTGAATCCGTGTCCGGATATAACTGACATTCTCTTTTGTGAGAGCTTCGAGGTACCCAGGTCCAGGGGTAGGACGACGACAATTTGGCGGGAAATCTGGGAGGATCTGGTCACCTAGCTCTGGTTTCTGTGAGACTCGGTGAAGCATGATCTCGGTCCATTTCTCTTTCAGTTCTCGATTCTCGACTGTATCCTTGAAGATAGCACCGAATCGCTGGAAGAAACCCTTCTCGACTCCTGTACGGTACTCCAAATAGGTTTGGGGGTCTTTAAACGTTTCCCGTAATGACTCTGGGATAATATTTGGCTCCAATCGACGAACTCCCGCGCTTCCACTGCTGAATGAATCGGCGATCCATGTTGGATTCCGTGCATAGTGGTCGACGTGGCTTGCAATTGGCTGAATCGAAGGGAGAACTTGCAATCCGGAAGCACCATTTCCAATAAGAGCGATTCTCTTCCCTTTCAAATCAAGGGAATGATCCCAGTTCGAAGAATGGAAGAGCGCCCCTTTATATTCTTTGATTCCTTGGTAATCTGGAAGCGCCCAGGCATTGAAATGACCTATCGCATTGATGAGGATATCTAATTTCTCTTCGTATATCTGACGATGGGCGAATTGATTAGATGATATTCCTTGCGTGGACCTTTCAAGATTTATAAATTCTAGCATCTTACCTTCTCTGAACCATCGAGATATGCAATAGTGACCAGCCATTTACCTTCTTCTTCAAGCCACTCTGCCCTTTGTACTTGCTGTCGTGCTCGAAGATATTGGTATACATTATGCTTCCGCGCAACTCCCTGCCAGTAATCTCTGATCTCGGCTCCCTGGGCAAATTCTTCAGACCATTGAGTATTGGGTTCAAAGCCAGATTGATACGCATGGGCGGGGATATCACATCGAACGCCAGGATATGTGTTCTCAAACCATGTGCCTCCCTGAAATCGAGTTAGTTGTGTGCTTTGAGAAAAGATAGAGAAGGGAAGCTGTTATCAGAACTTACAACATCGGCATTTTTGTCGTAAATGCGTAGATCAAGCCCTGGAAGCTTTGCCGGTAAAAGAGCACCAGCAGTGATTCCGGTCAGACCTGCCCCGATGATTCCAACCTTTACAGGCCGCAATGTATCAACCGGATGCTCCTCTAGCTGGAATACATTCGGCACTGGATGTTCCGAGTCAATATCTTCTTTAACCGTAATAGTAGAAGTTGCTCCCGTCAAATCCGACGGGCCTTTGATTGACTCGACTTTCGAAATCGATGGCAAAGTCAAAGCTTCCAGATTAGCTAATTGAGTCATGGTGCACTAGATTCCAAATGAAAATGGCTTATTTGGACCCTGTGTACGCTACCTCGGCGCTCTACATTGGGGTTCTCCATCTTTAATGTATAGGCGAAGGGAACCCCACAAGTCCTTGCACGCCATTCGGAACATTTCACACGTCAGGTATTCTGAGATCAAATCTCTCCATTAGTAGAAATGAGTAATACATGCGCCGCGTTGAATCGCGGATGCTTTGCTCATGTGGGTTGATTGGTTTGGCGTGACTAACACCATCGGCTTGGGCGATGGCGCAAATTCATTTGGGGTATTCTTCGTCAACACCATCAACCCCACTCAAAACGCAATTCAGGACTTGACGAATCACTCTGGTAGTCAATAAACGTCCGTCTTGACTCGATATCTTTTAATGTTTTTCTCGGGGATGCGGGGAATTGCTATGTTCTCGGCCGACTGCTGGATAGTACCAGATTCTCTGTTACATACTACGTAGAGGTTTGCTTGTTTCTCTTTTTTGCTTTTTCTGGATACCGTGGCCAGAGCTTCAACACTCCTGGCTACCTTAAATTGACGTATGTATATTGGTTTTGCAATTACAGGGTAAGTTTTCGAAAAAAAATCCAATCTTAATGATGTATACGATTAGTTATGCATGCTCGATTGCTGAGAGGTACCTAGATAGTAGTCGCTAAAATACATCCAGGGATGATACTATGACTACTCAACCCTATTATTCTGATTTTGAGTCCTTCACTATCTAGACACATATGACTCTCGTTATCAGATTGATTCCATAAAATCAATTCGGGCTTTTCTTCATTGCAGATCACTTTCTATCAAACGAATGACAGTTTTCAGCCAGAGAAAAGGTATTTTCAACCATTTGGGAATAACTATATATGATAAATATATTGCTCTTGTATTCTTTTTATTTTCCAGAAAATTTTGGAGAGCAATTGAGCTACTAGGCTCCCATGCAATTGCTTTACGATGCAGTCAGATTACTAGCACTAGCACACAGTGATAAGATGACTCACAGGCTAATCCCGAGGCCTTCTCATCTATCTAGCTCAGCGGATAACCATACTTCTTGAGCTGAATTGAGTATTTATCAACAGCTGGGTATTTTCATCTTTGCTTGGAACTTCTCTTTCTATCCACTGTCCATTACTCAACCCATCGCATCATGTCGTGTACCCCGCCCACGGCATCAATTGCCCCACGAACTTGGAACAGAGACAACAGCGACTTTTTCATCTCAACAGATCCATCTCTTCTCTCAATCGAGGCAGTAAATGCTGCATATGCACGAGACTTTCTCTACTGGGTCAAACCATTTGCAGAGGATGTTCTCCGCCAAATGCTTTATGGCTCTATGAGCTTCGGCGTCTACAAGCGAAAATCCAGTCCAGAGTCACAGCGTGAGCCTGAAACTCCTTCCGCAGATGATACGGAACAAATTGGATTAGCGCGTATGGTTACCGATGGTGTGACCTTTGGTTACCTGACAGATGTCTATGTTCTACCTGAGTACCAAGGGCATGGGCTTGGTCGATGGCTTATCGAGTGTGTATCTGAGGTTTTTTCAAAAGAAAATATGCCATATCTTCGGCGTAATATGTTGCTCACTTCAAATGACGAAATGCAACAATTTTATGCTAAGATAATGGGTATGAAGATGGTAGGGCACGAGGAGCGCAAAGATATTGGAGCAAATTTGGTCTTTATGTGCGCCAGACCGGGTGCTGATTCAACTCCTTCGAATAATTTGGAGTGAGGAGTTTGCTGCTCGTTCATTTCGTTTATTTTTTTACTGCTGAATTGTTTTATCGTCCTTCAAAATAAATAGATAGATTGTTCAGTCTTCTCGAATGCTTTCCATTACCACGGCAATTTCAGAGGAGTGGATAAGTCTTTTCCGAGAACATCCTCGGCAGTTCCAATATCTCTATTGATCTCAATTAGCTTCTCGATGAATCCTTGATGTGAGAGGTATGATAAGGAATAGTACTTACGCCGGTCCTCTCGGGGCCCAGTACTCGCCCGTCTTACTGATGTCAAAATCGTCAATGAAAGATGCGAGTGATTGGGCCGCTTCGTCCGGCGTAACAGCTATCGAGTTGATCATAGTCTCAGTATGCTTTGATAACTTCCTCGTAATTGCACACATTATCAGACGAGCTACTTACCTCCGCCGGCATCCCAATATTTATCAAATCCAACGCTTTTGGTCATTTCTGTCCGCATGAACCCTGGGTGCACTAGACCAACCGCGATACCTTGAGGCTTGAGATCCAGGCTGAGAAGTTTTCCAACCATATTCAATGCAGCTTTGCTGGCGTGATGACCAAAATTCCCACCACCCTCTTTCTCGTGCCGAAGAGTGATACTACCACTCTCACTGCTGACAAGAATGACTTTGCTCCCTTCTCCCAAGACACCAGATTTCACCAAGTGGTGAACCACAAAGACGGGCCCGATTGCCGAAGTCGTATACATCTGGACCTGTTTGTCCCAATCGGGCTTGTCAAAGGTCTCGAAGCCAAAGTAGCCAGCCGAGATGATTGCAGTAGAAATCTTCGTCGACTGTGGAAGCCCTTTGACGATCTTTTCGCCTACATCTGGCTTCGATATATCGACTCCAGTGATCCAATGGATCTTCGAATCCTGAGGTGGGTGGGCGGATCTCGTGGTGCCAAAGACATGGTTGGATGGCTTGCGTGAATATAGAGCTCCAAGGGAAGCTCCAAGTCCACGCGTGGCGCCAACAATGAGAATATTATTGCTCATGGTTATTCTGAGTGAGCGATGAGAAAATTACTTGCTTGCTTTCAATTCGAGCGCGAGGACAAGAAATATATACGATCCTTGAAGTTGATAAGAACCTGACTCTGCACTGGCGTGATCTATCGAAATGACGTAATTATAACCGGTGATTTGCGCCGAACTTGTCGAAGTTGGCATTTACTTCCTTTTTTTTCATTCCTTTATCAGAATTGGAGTTGATGTCAAACTGCAGTTGAAAGAGCTGAGAGAATCAACTGATGTATAATGCAGATATCTCGTCTCATGCCTGGAGTCTTTCAATGACCCACTACGATCAACAGCCACTACTAACTATGTGTAGCTACAATGAACTGTAGACCAAGTTCATGGTTGCTAGGCTCTCGAACCGAATGGGACCGGGTTCTTGGGATGTGTTTCTAGATTCTTTAGTGCACTGCCCCCCAAATCGATTCGTTCTATCACTGAATTCAAGTCCACTAAGGATGAATGAGCTCCATGAAACAAACACAGCCCCGCTGCGATTATTCTCCACCTGAATTGCTGGTTCGATATGCAATAATCCATGAAGTCTTTTTATTTTGCCTGTGTGCAGTCAAGTAATACCAAACCTAGCTATTTTACTAGTCATTCATAGACTTGGAGTATCCGTCCATGTAGTATTGTTTGCTCTATTCTATATACATCAGCTCGGCGAGACTTCTGCAGACTCCACCACAAATCCTTCACAACACCAATCGCTTTTCCTTACGATAGCCTTGCTCCAGAGGAAAGACGCATCCACGGATAGTAACCAGAGAGTACAAGTATAGTTATTTCAGGATCTAAAACTGGATCCTCCCCAGATCCAGGGCTGTGTCTGGCGGCTTAGTCATAATACTCAAAGGGCGAGCCAAGCTTCTTGTTTTCTGCTTGTCGTCTGTTTCGACCTTTTTCTATTGTCGATCTTTGACAAAATCACGACTCCCTCCAGGTGTCTGCGCCAAACCTCATGCAGCTTCGAGCCCCAGCATGACTGGTTTTTCTAAACTGCTGTCAGTGACAAAGATTCGAGCTGCGATTCACCGGAGAAAGACGGGCGCCAAGGACTCGGACCGAGCTCGCGACTTACCTGGCTCGTCCTCTTCGTTAGGGTGAGTGGTGGTTTCAGCCTTTGACTCTTGTACTTGAGTATATATGTGGGAACGTTCCTTGCTAATAATATATCTCCGTATTCTTCAGTTTAAGCCATGTCGGACCTCCAATCCATTCCCCATGGGGCCTTCCAGTCGAGATCCAAATCCAAATATTTGGTTACTGCGGGACCGCCGATTATCCCCCGCTGAGATTGGTCTGTAAAGCTTTCAATGCACTGTTATCAAGACATGAACACGAGATCGTACGGCAATACCTTCGACAACGTCGTCACGGTACCCTTCCCTCACCAATTGACCATGAGCGAATCTATACGCGCAACCCGGAGGATGATGCCGTTTTGCTATCGGACCTTTTCCCACCATCCAAGAGCGCCAGGGGAGGCCATCTTTATACCTATAGATATCTCCATGGTTTGCGACAAAGGCAGAAGCAATCTACCAAGCTCTGCTCCTATCTCGCAGACCGTATCATGGACAGATTTGTCCAGACCGAGCCGATCTTCCTCAGAACCTCGTTCCCTTCAAGGAAAGCAGAAAAAACGGCTTTGACAGAGAGAGGGAAGGCTAGCATATGGTTCCATTTAGCGCCTATAGTGTAAGAACAGTAACACGAAGCAGGGGCTAATGGCCAGTCAGACTAATTCGATTCATGCCAGTCACTACATCTTGTACTACCTTGAGTCGTACATGTCTGCTCGACGAGAGCGCACCAATATGCTCCTCCGTGAATACGAGGCCGGTCGCCTCACCGTCCCGATCTCTCTCCAATCGCGTCAACGGATGTATCACGATATCCAGACACAAATCCTCCAAAAACCACCTTTCACTGATACAACGACCCTACTTGCTACTCACCACTGCATGTATTTATTGGTCTCATATATCCGTTACACTATGGGCCCCGAGACTGTGCTAGATGATTCCTGGATCAGCTCACTTCTCACGATAGCGCCGTTTGGGCGTATCGTCGAATTCTTTTCTGCTGAGATTGGGGATGGGGGTAATCAACGCCTTCAGCGAAAGGACTTTATGTATAACTTTGATCATGATATGACAGCATACAGAAAAGACCATCTCAATTCAGTCATATTTGGTCGGTCGTCAGACCAAAACATACACACCTCTGTGCGAGATGTCTGGTTCAATGCTGCCCGCGCAGAACTAGCTTCCAGACAAGCACTTCCTCATGATGTCGAGGTTGCCTGGTGTTGGAACTCTATTCCTATATTACTTGGGTGCACCGATTGTTCACCAAAAGAGGGTTGGAGAGCATGATATATTGATTTGAAGCGTTTCTTTTCTGGCGTTGGGGGCATATATACCTAGCATTTTCCCCGGGTTTTCTTCTATGTGATTCAATAACACGCGATCTGTATACGAAATAGCATCAAAATTATTCAATTCTACGTTTCAACCCTATATATAAATTCAATCGATTAAGTGACATTTCAAGCATCAGTCGATCCACGAGAATGTACCAATGTTGCCCTTCTGGGCTATGTTTGTTTAGTTTGCACAGCGCGTTCCGCGACAAAGCGCGCTTGAAGTTCATCAATAACTTCAACAATAATTCAACCATGTGAATTGTTCCAATATCAATTGCCTATTTGAAAACTTCTCAACAATGGCACAAGCATCTTCAACGGAATTATTCAATACTTCTTGGACTCTACACCGTCTGTCCCCACTTCATCACGGGAAAGATTGCGAGACTCTCCTCAATAACCCAACCGCACTGAAAGTCTATGCGACGCGATTACGCGATCAACTTACAGGCGATGTCCTTGCCGGATTACATGCCAGTGCGACTGTAGCGGATAATGACGGATTGTCTAAAATAGGGGCATTAAGAGGATGTCATTGGCTTCCTATTACCACTGACTCTTCATCTGATGAACGCGTCACTTTTCCGGGGATTTTGGTTAGACTTGAATATGAGAATATTACGTACAAAGCTGCACTTCTTGCGGATCCAGAGATCGATTCTCATTCGGGTGGTCGTCGTGAGGGCTCGACTTCCCTTCCATTATTGTTGACGAAATTCCCAGCGGCCCTACGACAGACTTTCCTTTCATTTTTGTCGGCTAATTTCGATGCTTACTGTTCATCTCTTCGTTTGCCTCCGAAATTTTTATGTTCGGGATTGGAGACTTTTATCGAGAGACTAAGAGGGACAGGCTCGCGAAGGCCTGCAATTGAGATTATCGAAGAGACAATTAAAGACCTCCAGCTTACGCTGTCATTTTCAACGTCTATTGCGCCGGAGCTGCGCTCTTTGAATGTCAACATCCCCCGAGGCTCTCTTAGTGATTTCTTGAAGGATGACTCGGGAAAGCAAAAGGCACGTCAGCTTAAACAAAAGTCCCGCAGCCCTTTCATCGCAAATCTGTCATCTTATCTCGAAAATCATCTTGCAATGAAACTAGACATGGATGGCTCCTCTCAGACTCAAGGTGCCGAGCGACATGTGAGATTGTCGAAAGTTGCATGCTCTGCTTTCGTCTTAGGCAGTGACGGGCGTATGAAATTGAGTGTTGCCGAGCAGTCCGAGGATGGCGAGCATAATTCGCCTGCTCAGCGTGCAAGTGAAATCTTGCTTCAAGCCACGATCCGCAGAGCTATCTTAGGGGGGACAAGCAACGACATGAATATTTGCCCTGCATAGATGAAACTTGATCCTTTCTTGGTGGTATTCAAGGAAGACGAGAACCACCATCCATCGCAATATCAGGCCTTAGCAGTCCAAAGTTGCAGGTCCAAGTGCCAAAGAACAGAAACAGGCATGCAGCTACTGATATTCAGCTCTGGCTAGAGATGACGCCCTAGGCGCTAGTCAGCCGGGAATGAATAAGTGTCATTGGCTACCAAAAAAGCTGCCTGAGTGCGAAACATGGACAAACATGAGCTTTGGAAACATGGCTACAAGTAGCTAGACCATGAATGGTGCACTACGAACCTTCAGATGTAAATATGTACTACAGCAGAGTTTCGCAAATGCAACGAAAATAGACTCTTTTCATCGAAAACCCACAAAAAGGTTTTGATACTTGGGTAATATATCAGGCTTAAATAACAAGAGAGAAGAAAATCCTCGCCGTATGCAGAGGAGCAATAGATCATGATGTAAATGTTGTTTTCAAGATCAATTCTTGAGATGTGAGCAATCAAGATGATACTAGGTCGAATCCGTTTGCTCTTCAGTCTCTGCTAACCGAAGCGCCTCATCTACATGGGGCACAAAATGTGTCAATCCACCACACTTTTCGACAATACCGCTTCGTTCAAACATGCGGAAGACACTGTCGGTAGGCACGCGACTGAAGAAAATGCGAACACCTCGGTCGGTGTATGAGTTAACAATTTCATAGAGGACCTGGGTCCCGGAACCATCAATGCTCGTCACGCCATGCACGTCGAAAATAATGTTCTTGTTATGCTCCGGAGAACGCATACGTGGTAGAGAAGGATGTGCTCGGCTGGATCCATACAGCTCTAATCGACGCAGACGATTCTTAAGATCGCCTGTATTGGCAAAGGTGAGAGGTTCAGGGATCTTCACGATCAAAGCTCCTTCAACAAGCTCTACGCTCTCTGGATGCAATTCAGCATTTTCGAAGCGGGCTGCAGGTCCGGGGATCTTGCCCAGAATTTGAATGCGAGGCTTGGTGGCATGTCGAATGAGAATGACGACAGACAGACCAATACCGAGGGCCATTCCCAATTCAAGGGAGTAGAAAATAGTCGCTACGAAGATTAGTAACATCAAACTCAATTCAGTCCATCCTCGAAGACGAAAGAAGAAGACTAAATCGTGTGGGCATTCTTCTACCAAGGAATAAGCCACAACCGATATCATTGACGAAAGGACCGCTTTCTATGAAACATAAATCAGCACATCGAGGTTCGATTTAGTGTGGGGAAATAGTATGTCACGTACCGGAAGATAGTACAGATAGGGGAGGAGAACGAGGATAGCAACGAGAGTTATGATGCTGATGAAGATGCTACTCATCGGAGAACGTGCTCCGGTTTGAACATTGACTTTGCTCCGACCATAACCGCCAAATGAAGGAAGAGCCATGAAACAGCCTCCGACGAAATTAGCAACACCGAGGGCCACCATCTCTCGATTTGCGCTCATATGCATTCCTTGAATTCCATCAGGCTGTCCATCGCCCAAACCCTTCGCCGCAACCGATGACTCGAAGAAGCCGAGAAGGGTAATAATGAAGGTTTTGCTCATCGCAGTGCGGATGTGGCTCATATGGGCGAATCGGAAAGGCCAATTGAATTCGAATAAATTTCCAGCGGTCTCGGTGTGTCCAAGGACCTCGAGGCCCTTCGATTCCCAATCAAACCGCCAAGCCATTATCGCGGACAACATCACGACCAAAAATCGATCAGGAAAGTAAATCACTATGGGGTATCGTGGCATCAGCCACTTCTTTAGTGTTCTTCGGAGAAAGATTAGTACCCGATGACCTGAACGTACAACACGGATATGACGAACCGAAACAACATGATGACAGAAAAGCTGACGAGAGAAACAATTGCGGTGAGTGCATGGCATTCTCGGCCATAACGCACGATGAACGCAAGCTTTCCGACTGAAGTACCATGACTGACGCCCGCATCTTTGGCGAATTCTGCGAGGCCCAGCTCAGGGATCAGTTGATCTACAAAGATCACAAACCCAATGGCTGTGATGAATCCCCGAAGGAAAGGCCGACTGAGGACATTATCCAGAAATCCGAGTCGGGTCAAACCTGCCAGGAGAATCATGGCACCACTCATTGCTGCAGTAATCCCAATAACAATGGCATTTTCAACCCCACTGTCATCGGAATCCTTGTTCAGAACACAAGCCTTCACAATAGCACCAGTAAGAAGCGAGCCTGCTGCTTCAGGCCCAACAACGAGGAGAGGGCAGCTTCCTAGAATTGCATAGATGAAAGGATGAATCACAAATGAATACAAGCCATTCACGGGAGGCGCATGGGCAAGGTTGGATGCCAACGACAGGGCCATTGGAATATAGATAGAGCAGATGGTGATAGCAGCTATAAGATCTCCACGTAGGAATGACCATTGATACTGTCGAATCCAGTTAAAGAAAGGAATGTAATATGAGATATACCTAGAAAACGACCAATTAGTTCACTCGTGTGGTGAGCGAGCTACAGAAAAAGCTCGTGAAGATCCAGAGGCTTATATTGTCATACAGTTTCTTATGCTCATTCATGGACAATGCCGATGTAGATGATTTCATTTGTGGCGTATACTCCGACTCTGGGCGAGACCCAAGAGGATCATCCCCACCCGACCCAGAGCCCATCAGTCCGAAGCTACCTAATCCATATCGACCGCCGGCGGTTTCGAGGTAAGACTGTCCTTCGGATGCCTCAGGTCGAGGAGAGAATGTACCATGGCTGCATCGCCGTTCACCACATGCCGGGTCCGAATTATCATAAGATTCCAGGAGACGAGTTCTCGCGCTCAAATCGCCAGTGATTCCGAGTCCTTGGGTATCTGTGTTGTGCCGTGAGTGAAGACTGCGTTCGAAACCTGCCGGCGATCTCGAGCGGCTATTTGGGCGAAAGACGTCGACGATCCGTTCCTGCAGAGTGCGACGAGTATCAGACTCCTGCCGGAGGAGCGGACTGGATTCGGTCATAATGCTCTAAAGTGAAGGGATTCAATCTCGAGCTAGATTCCGGGAACGAACAGACTTCTTCGTCGGCAACATCGAAGCTCGAAGATGGTCCGGTGTCACTGAGAGGGAAAAGAAATGTAGATCAGGAAAAAAAAGATCTAGCCTGGTAGTTCAAAGATCAGCAAGCTCACTAATTGACAAGTCAGAGCCCATGTATTTATGTTGTAGCTAGGGCGGTGGCCACTATAGGACGAGCGGGTCTCTTATCGAGCCAAGCTTGATGTTGTAAGGCCAGACCGAAAGGACGTTGCAGAAGGAAAGCTTGGAAGTGAGTAATGAGAATTCATTTGGTGCAGGCTATTGGAGAGCCTCGGCCATTCTTGGAAGGTGCGATCAAGCCATGCGTCCTGAGTACATAACAGGCTGTGGAGGCTCCTGCCAATGTGATTCGCTCGTGTAACACCCTTGCGCCTTCCCATTTTGGGAAGCCTGTGAGAGAGACTGCGGGAGGCGGTGAGTCATGTGATATAAGTTTATCGTAGAGTCACGTGTTTGCGTCCAATGTGGGTTTTGATCCGCCGCTTTGCACAAAGCGAATTGAGAGAGTCGAGTGTGTTTCCGCTTCAAGACCTTCCACCCCCGACCTCCTTCATCCCCTTTCGATTCGCCAGGTTCCTTTTTCTTCAGGTTCCGGCTGCTTGTTCTCTTTGGACTGCCGACTTCTCAGTTCCCATTTTTCCCCCGATCTTCCCCGCTGAAAAAAAGCGCGCAACCCCGCCAAAATGTCTTTAACAAATTGCCGGTTCTACGAGGAGAAGTATCCTGAGGTGGATAGCTATGTCATGGTCAACGTGAAGCAGGTATGTTTGTTTTTGTGCTATCAAGATGGATATTATTGGGTCATCTGGGACTGACAATCTTGGGTCTTTTTGCGGTAGATTGCCGAGATGGGCGCATACGTGAAGCTGCTCGAATACGATAACATCGACGGAATGATTCTGCTCTCCGAACTTTCGCGAAGACGTATCCGTAGTATTCAGAAGCTCATCCGTATCGGTCGCAATGAGGTTGTCATTGTGCTTCGTGTTGACAAGGAGAAGGGTGAGAAGGAGCATACTCCGAATAGCACCAAGAGACACCTGTCCGGCTGACCCATGGCTATTGAATAGGTTACATCGATCTGTCGAAGCGTCGTGTCTCCCCCGAGGATGTGATTAAGTGTGAAGAGCGATACAACAAGAGCAAGGCAGTGCACTCTATCATGCGCCACGTCGCCGAGGCCACCCAAACCCCTCTTGAGACCCTCTACCAGCAGATCGCCTGGCCTTTGAACCGCAAATACGGCCACTCCCACGATGCCTTCAAGCTCTCAATTACGTATGTCTCTCGGCTTCTTACTTTCTTTCAATGGTTTATATTCTCTGGGCATTCAAAATCTAACCGAGCTATGTAGCAACCCCGACGTCTGGAATGACACAGAATTCCACAGCGACGCTGTGAAGAAGGAGCTTCAACTTTATATCAGCAAGAAGCTCACTCCCCATCCCACCAAGGTTCGTGCCGATGTTGAGGTGACCTGCTTTGGTTACGATGGAATCGACGCTGTTAAGACTGCTCTTCGTGTTGCCGAGGCCGACAACACCCCCGAGAACCAGATCAAGGTCAAGCTGGTTGCCCCTCCCCTTTATGTTCTGACCAGCCAATGTCTGGACAAGACTATGGGTATCCAGATGCTCGAGGCTGCAATTGAGAAGATTGCCGCGAACATCAAGGCCGCCGGCGGTAACTGCACCGTCAAGATGGCACCCAAGGCCGTCACTGAGCACGATGATGCTGTTCTCGCTGAGCTCATGGAGAAGCGCGAACGTGAGAACCAGGAGGTTAGCGGTGACGAGGACTCCGAGAGCGGTGATGACGAGTAATGGACCAAACACAATGCGAGCCACGGAGCGCCCGGCGTACATCGATCTTGACGACATACGCACAACGCAAAAGAAGCGGGGGATTGGGCCAAAACGGATAGAGAAAACTATGCACATTTACGCGATCAATGAGATAAGACTCGATTGGCTCTATGTGCTTCTTGGGTACGATTGCAGTCAGAACTCGTCTTTCCAGCAAGGACAGTCGCCTTCCCCTTCGAGCCCGGGAGTGACACTATCCACGTCCCGAGCCAGGTGCTACGTGCTAGAGGGACTAACCTCGTACTCGTCCGACCTTGATATGGAGAGTGTTCTACACGAGAGACAGGTTCTGATGTACATATATTGTGATGCAACCGAGCCCTTCAATGCCAGTGATGTTTCAAGAGCCATTTTCTTTGCTTTATCTATATACAATTCACCGATTTCCTTAATCTGTATACTCCCTGCTTTGCGAATTCTAGCTTCAAGCTCCTTGTCCTTATTCCACTAGTAATCTAAATGTTTCCACGCGCCGTGAACCTAGCAATTGTGGCGGGGAAGCGCGCTTGGATCTTATCTGCCGATCATCTCCCATTTCTTAAGGTTCACACCTCACCGCGCTTTGCCTTTCAACCCCTCAAAACCTTGGGGCAACCCGCACTTTTTGCTGGAACGTAAACCATTTCTGAAGAATCTCGTTCATCATGGGCCATTGGAGAGACTTATTCAGAATTGATCGTGGCAGAACGCATCATCGCATGCAAGTGGAGCGACGCCGGCGTACGTCATGGCTCCCCAAGAGTGTCTAACATCAAGCAACTAATGGATTCACTAAATAGTTCTTCCTGCATATGCTGCCGATGAAACACAGCCTTCACAGTCGTCCAAAGAGATTGCAAAGGTCGCTTTGAGACTAAAATATCAAATTGAACAAGTCGTTTCTTGTGAGGTAGAGGAAGGTCTTCTAACTGATCCGAACAGTCGTATCATCACAGATGATGTGGTCAAAACATCCAGGAATGCCGGCGGTGAGGACTACGCAGCTACTGTTGTGTACTGCTTACTTGTCTGTCTAAGGTGGTTCCAAATTCAAGCTTCGAACGAGCTTTGGGACGCCGACCTCCACGAAGTCCGGGCTGTTGCGTGTGAGGTCATTGCAAAGCGCATGTACGTACCCGCTTCCCCTAACTTCTATCATGTTGCTCTACCCATCCCAGCAGCTAAAACTAGCATAGTATTGAGACAGAGCCAAACCAGGACTATCTACTAAAACAGGTCCTACTCAAGCGCTACTCCATCTTTGTTGAGGGGGTGGAGACTGCTGCTGCTAATGTTATCGAACGATCAGTTGATCTTCACGCTCTCAGAATCATCAGTTCTGCTGGTTACCAGAAATGTATTCACTACCTCTGGTGTGGCTGGATCTGCCAGGAGGAGGGAAACCCGACCAATTTCGTTGAGTATCACGGAAAGTCCAATACGAACTACTGGGCCCATTTCCATCCTGATCGAATGAGAACGCCTCTATATCAAAATGCTTGTCAGATATTGTTCTCGCTTTTTTATCTGGCGCTATTTACGGCAGTTATCAACACTGTTAATCCTACCGGCGATCTTGACGTGGCTGAATGCGTTTTATATGGGATGACTCTGGCGTTCATCTGTGACGAGGCCATCAAATTCTGGAAAGTCGGACGGAATTACCTCGAATTTTGGAACGCTTTCAACTCTACGCTCTATGCTCTGCTTGCAATCTCCTTCGTTTTGAGGGTTGTCGCACTAGCACATTCACCGTCTGAGCATGATGCAGAACGACAACTTTTCAACAAATTAAGCTACAACTTTCTAGCATTTTCCGGGCCCATGTTCTGGATGCGGATGATGCTTTATCTGGACTCGTTCCGCTTTTTTGGTGCAATGTTCGTGGTTCTTCGAGTCATGATGAAGGAAAGTCTGATCTTTTTCGCTTTGCTGTTCGTTGTTCTGGCAGGTTTCTTCCAGGCTTTCATCGGAATGGCTCAAGTGGATTCGGATATCTCCCTCACCAGGCCCATTATTCAAGGCATGGCAAATAGCATTATGCAAAGCCCTGAATTTGAGATCTTCCAGGATTTCGCCTTCCCCTTTGGAATTATCCTTTACTACATCTTTAACTTTATCATCATGATTGGTACGTTGATAACCCCCTCTCCTGTTGAATGGCGAATTAATTACAAGCAGTTCTTCTCAATATCCTTATCGCCCTCTATAATAGTGCATATGAAGACATCTCCAGCAACGCCACCGACGAATATATGGCTATCTTTGCGCAAAAGACTATGCAATTTGTTCGGGCTCCAGATGAGAATGTTTTCATTCCACGTAAGTTCTCCTTTTGTTACTAGCTCGGTGTATTCGGTTTGACCTTTCTCTAGCCTTCAACTTAATTGAGATCCTATGCCTCGTCCTGCCATTTGAATGGTGGATGTCACGAGAGCACTATGCCAGACTGAATGATGTAGTGATGGGCATAATCTACTCACCCCTGCTTGTTCTTACTGCTTGGCTGGAGTCACACCAAGCGAAGCAGGTTATGTGGAATCGCCGCCATGGTGAAGAGGACGAGGATAATCGACAGGAATGGGAATTCGTTGCCGAGGACGTTGATTTCGATCTCGATGACTCTTGGAAAGAAGAGGTTCAGGAATCTACACCAGATATCAAGGCGAACGATGCTACCACTGAGATTAGACAGCTCAAGGAGCAGGTGACGATGCTGACAGAGTTGGTTAAGAAGCTTGGGCAGGAGAAGGATGGAGCTGCATAGTTGAATGATATAGCAGGGTAGCATTTTTGAATCACTTCGAGGTGCTCTTGTGGTGACGCTATTCGATCTAATTATTCTCACAATAGCCTGAGATTGGAATGCATATACTATATATATTTCTCATATGTGGAACTGGGCAACTTCTGCCACGAACTTTTGTCTCAAGCGTTCCTAGAAAAGAAAATTCAATAAATGAAACGAATCCCTACTGCAGGCAAGGTACCAAGCAAAAATTGCTCCACCACTTTATACAACAACTACTCTACTAATAAGTACACTTTCGAATGGTGGATAGATGCGAGATGTAAAACAGTGAACTGAGCAAAAAAGAAATCTCGTGGTTATCTTAGGAATAGCCGAACGCGGGGGTCGAACCCGCAACCTTGAGATTAAGAGTCTCACGCTCTACCGATTGAGCTAGCCCGGCAAGGGCTGTTGAAGGGTCGTGAGATTTGTGGATCTATAAACCGTAAGCGAAATCTCGCTCAGATTACTCATCATCCTTGACTTCAACATTAGAATTCATTGCACATCCAGGCGATATAATATACTTTCATTCATGAACTATTGAGAGAGGGTAATCATATATGGATCACGCCAGTTTTATCACTCTCATTCTTAGATTTCATAGTCTGGTCTGGGTGGCATCGCCATTCGCCTGAATAGGTAAGTTTGAAATATATAGAGGCATTGGTGGCAGGAACCCGCACGCTAAACCACGCCAGCGACGGACCTTACGCATAGTATGCGTAAGGTCCGGCATTGCAGTACAATGAATTTGGCAAGTAATGTTCAATAAACATGTATTCCAAAACCGAAATAGTCACAGGCAATTCTAACTCCACAATAAAGAGCGAAATTCAGAAAGCTGACCGGAGATGTGTATTGTTAGGCCCCCTGTATTGCCAAATGGGCAGTGGCTCAAGATGTCGGGAAGCCGAATAGGTAATCGGACCACCGATCCGCACGACAGCGGTCTAAAATTTAGGTATAGTATAAGTACAGAGCCAGAATTTCTTCATGCAAGCCCTTTCCGAAGAAAATATCTGCTTGCCTTGATTCAATTTCAAGCTTTTGTATCTCAATGTCTACTCTCCAACGAGCACTTGGTCGGGAAGGCCCTCAGGTTTCTTCGATGGGTCTCGGGTTTGGTAGCCTTAGCGGATTCTATGGGCCACCAGGTACACTAGACGAAAGACTAGATCTTCTGGATCACGCCTATTCCTCTGGACTGCGTTTCTGGGATCTGGCTGACATCTACGGCGATAGCGAAGTTCTTGCCGGGACGTGGTTCAATCGATCGGGCAAACGTGACAATGTCTTCCTGGCCACGAAGTTTGGACTCCAACAGGAGCCTAATGGATTGCATCGTTTCAAATCAGACCCTCAATATGTTCGTGATGCGTGCGAGAGAAGTCTTGAGAGACTAGGAGTTGATACGATTGATCTGTACTACTGCCACAGAGTAGATGGCGTGACACCGATTGAAAAGACTGTGCAAGCCATGGCTGAACTGAAGAAGTAAGTCCCAAATTTGATAAATGAAAGAAATATTAAGTAAGGGCCCCCATGATTAATTTACGTACTGGCAGAGAAGGAAAGATTCGCCATCTAGGACTTTCAGATGTCTCAGAAACCACTCTACGCCGAGCTCATGCTATCCACCCCATCACCGCTGTGCAAATTGAATATAGTTTATTCACATTGGATGCCGAAACACCGGAATCAAATATCCTGGCGACATGTAATGAACTTGGAGTAGCGGTTGTTGCCTTTTCTCCAATTGGACGCGGCATTCTAACAGGCCAATTTCAATCCCATAACGATATACCAGAAGGTGACCTACGCCGCAGATACCCAAAGTATGCAGAGGGAAACTTCCCAGAAATTCTCAGGCTAGTGAGGAAGTTGGAAGAGATAGCCAGTTCCCATGAAAGTACAGCGGCACAGGTTGCTCTAGCTTGGCTGCTAGCTCAAGGGCCGCACGTTTTCCCTACTCCTGGAACCAAATCGACAACTAGGATGGATGAAAATGTCGCCGCGACAAGGTTACAGTTGAAAGATCAGGAATTGCAGGAGATTAGGGATATAGCCGCGAGCTTGAAGATTGAAGGAACTCGGTACCCAGCTGCGTTAGTATTGTCGCACGAATTATTGAACTTGAAAATCCCTATGCTATCAATTACTGACCCAATCTTTCAATATCTAGAAGGATGGCGACACTCTCTACAGATACCCCGCCATTGAATCAGTCAGGGTAATTAGTTACTACATGGAATGTCTAGCTCCGAAAATTTCATTCATCTACCTTCGTTAGGAATCTAAAATATAAATGAACTTTCAATTCTAAAATAATAGAATTCTCATCACACAACGAAGTAGATAGAACTTTTTTGTACGTACTGTATTTATTGTGATATTTGCCTTAGAAACTAGGTATAAACATGTGCAGGGTCCACCCTTAGTCAGCATTTAGCGCGTCGGGGGCGAACCCTCTGGAAACCCGATTTTATATCGAAGGTGGCTTCTTCTATCAGTCGTTCCCTTTTGGAAGATTGTCTTGCGAGCGGTCTCTTTATGCGTTCATAATCTGTCTTTTATACGACCCAGAACGTGGTCTTCGATTGCCAAAATGTGAGATTTCCACCAATTTTTCTCTCCACGATTCCCTTGATGGTCAATCTAGTGAACGTCTCCGACTAAACAACTACTCTAGGGCAAAACTCGCAGATGACCCCCCAGATTGAATATGCGTCCCTGCATAACCCTCTCCCTCTGCAATTGCATACCTACGTTTGGCCTTTCTTGATTATCTGGCCCGCCTTCTTCGCTTTCTACCTGTCTCCTGAGCGTTATGACACCTATATCCAGGGCCAGGAATGGACCTTCGTGTTTGCGGGGTCCATTATCACGGCACAGTCGCTGTTGTGGCTGATGACCAAATGGAATATCAACATCAACACTCTGTTTACTACCACCAAGGCCAAGTCCGTCGATTCCGCCCGCTTGATCAAAGTAATTCCCATCACCAATGCCGGTTCGGCCGAGGTATGCCCTTTGATCCACGATAACTCTGGCGGAAAGAAGTCACTCTCGTTTCTTTTCCAGAAGCGCCGGTTCCTCTACTATCCCGAAACTCGTTCCTTTGCCCCACTGTCATATGTTCTCGACGCCGAACCTAAGCCTGCCCTCCAGTACTTCCAACAGAGTAAGGGTCTGACCACCAAGGCTGAGATCGATGGTATCCACTACCACTACGGCGATAACACCTTTGACATTCCCGTTCCTGGATTCATCGAACTCTTCCAGGAGCATGCGGTCGCTCCATTCTTCGTGTTTCAAGTGTTCTGTGTGGGACTTTGGATGTTGGATGAATACTGGTATTATTCGCTGTTCACGCTGTTCATGCTAGTCGCCTTTGAAAGCACTGTCGTTTGGCAGCGCCAGCGAACCCTCAATGAGTTCCGTGGTATGAGCATCAAGCCATACGATGTTTGGGTCTATCGCGAGAACAAGTGGCAGGAAATCACCAGCGATCAGCTTCTTCCCGGAGATTTGATGTCCGTAAACCGTACCAAGGAAGACAGCGGTGTTGCTTGTGATATCCTCCTGATTGAGGGAAGCGTTATTGTGAACGAGGCCATGCTTTCTGGCGAGAGTACCCCCCTCTTGAAAGACTCGGTTCAGCTTCGACCTGGCGAGGATCTTATTGAGCCAGATGGCTTGGACAAGAACTCATTTGTGCATGGCGGAACCAAGGTTCTTCAGATCACTCATCCCAACGTCAATGGCGAAGCGAACCTGAAGAACATTGCCAGCGGTGTCACAATGGCTCCAGACAACGGTGCTTTGGGTGTAGTTGTCAAGACTGGTTTCGAAACCAGCCAGGGAAGCCTTGTTCGCACTATGATCTACTCCACCGAACGTGTCTCAGCCAACAATGTCGAGGCTCTGCTCTTCATCCTCTTCCTCCTGATTTTCGCACTTGCGGCTTCTTGGTATGTGTGGCAAGAGGGTGTTTCTAAGGATCGCAAGCGATCCAAGCTTCTTCTGGATTGTGTTCTTATCGTGACGAGTGTTGTTCCCCCTGAACTTCCAATGGAGTTAAGCTTGGCCGTTAATACCAGTCTTGCTGCCCTGAGCAAGTTTGCGATTTTCTGTACCGAGCCTTTCCGTATCCCATTTGCCGGTCGTGTCGATGTGGCCTGCTTTGACAAGACTGGTACTCTGACTGGAGAGGATCTCGTCGTTGATGGTATTGCTGGACTAAACCTTGGCCAGGCATCTGCTAAGGTCGAAGCCGATGGTGCCCATACAGACCTGTTCAAGGCCGCGAATGTCGGTCCCGATACAACCCTTGTCCTTGCCAGTGCCCACGCCTTGGTGAAACTGGATGAAGGTGATGTTGTCGGTGATCCTATGGAGAAAGCTACCCTCGAATGGCTCGGTTGGACTCTTGGCAGAAACGATACTCTCATGTGCAAGGGATCATCTCCTATGGTAGCATCCCGCCCGGTCGAGTCTGTCCAGATCAAGAGAAGATTCCAGTTCTCTTCTGCTCTGAAGCGCCAAAGTACCATTGCAACTGTGACCACCAACGATAAAAAGACATCAAAGAAGGCCAAGGCCACTTTCGTTGGTGTTAAGGGTGCCCCCGAAACTATCAGAAAGATGCTTCTCAACGCCCCCCCCCATTACGAAGAGACTTTCAAGCACTTCACTCGCAATGGTGCGCGTGTTTTGGCTCTTGCTTATAAATATCTCTCTACTGAGGCTGAGATCTCCCAGAACCGTGTCAACAACTACTCTCGTGAAGAGATCGAATCTGATTTGATATTCGCTGGCTTTTTGGTTCTCCAGTGCCCCTTGAAGGATGATGCTATCAAATCCGTCCGCATGCTGAATGAGAGCAGCCACCGTGTTGTCATGATCACTGGTGATAACCCCCCTGACTGCTGTACATGTTGCGCGCCAGGTCGAGATCGTTGACCGGGAGGTTGTCATTCTCGATGCCCCTGAAAATGACACCTCTGGAACACGACTCGTTTGGCGTACGATTGACGACAAGCTCAACACCGAAGTTGATCCCACCAAGCCCCTGGATCCTGAGATCATCAAGACAAAGGACATCTGTATTACTGGTTATGCTCTCGCCAAGTTCAAGGGTCAGAAGGCTCTGCCCGATTTGCTTCGCCACACTTGGGTTTACGCTCGTGTGTCCCCCAAGCAAAAGGAGGATATTTTGCTCGGCCTCAAGGATGCTGGCTACACTACCCTGATGTGCGGTGATGGTACCAACGATGTCGGTGCTTTGAAGCAGGCTCACGTTGGTGTTGCTCTTCTCAATGGCTCCCAGGAGGATCTCACCAAGATTGCCGAGCACTACCGAACCACCAAGATGAAGGAGCTATATGAGAAGCAAGCTGCCATGATGCAGCGTTTCAACCAACCCGCTCCTCCCGTCCCAGTCCAAATTGCCCACCTATACCCGCCTGGCCCCAGCAACCCCCACTACCAGAAGGCTATCGAGAGAGAGGCCCAACGTAAGGGAGCCGCTGCGATTGCTGCTGGAAACAAGCAGGGTGAAGAGATTCAGACGATTACCTCCCCCGGCGCTCAAGCTTTGCAATCAAACATGACTCCCCAACAGCAGAGGCAACAGCAGGCTCAGCAGGCCGCTGCCGGCCTTGCTGATAAGCTCACCTCGTCGATGTTGGAACAGGAGCTGGATGAGAGCGAGCCTCCCACTATCAAGTTGGGAGATGCTTCCGTTGCCGCGCCTTTCACCAGTAAATTGGCCAATGTCATTGCCATCCCTAACATTCTTCGTCAAGGTCGTTGCACTCTGGTCGCTACGATCCAGATGTATAAGATTCTTGCATTGAACTGCCTGATCAGCGCTTACAGTCTGAGTGTTATCTACCTCGATGGTATTAAGTTCGGTGATGGTCAGGTCACCATTAGTGGTATGCTGATGAGTGTCTGCTTCCTGTCCATCTCTCGTGCCAAGGTAAGTTTCTCGAATATTTTTTTACAGAAGATTGTGCATGCTAATCAATTTTTAGTCTGTTGAGGGTCTTTCCAAGGAGCGCCCGCAGCCAAACATCTTTAACGTCTACATTATTGGATCCGTTCTTGGACAGTTCGCCATTCACATTGTTACTCTGATCTACCTTTCGAACTATGTCTATAAGATTGAACCGTATGTATAATTGCCTCGATGTTATCACTGGACTATATTAACAATTGCCATAGGAGAGATGACAACGTCGACCTTGAGGGCGAATTCGAGCCTTCTCTTCTCAACAGTGCTATCTACCTCCTGCAGCTGATCCAGCAAATCTCGACTTTCTCGATCAATTACCAAGGCCGTCCCTTCCGCGAGTCAATTCGTGAGAACAAGGCCATGTACTGGGGTCTTGTCGCTGCTTCTGGTGTTGCTTTCTCTTGCGCTACCGAGTTTGTGCCCGAGATCAACGAGAAGCTGCGCCTGGTTCCGTTCAGCAATGAGTTCAAGATCACACTTACTGTGCTGATGATCTTCGATTATGGTGGCTGTTGGCTTATCGAGAATGTCCTCAAGCAGCTGTTCAGTGACTTCCGTCCTAAGGATATTGCTGTTCGTCGTCCCGATCAGCTGAAGCGCGAGGCTGAGCGTAAGGCAAAGGAAGAGGCCGAGGCCGAGAAGCAGAAGGAGCAGCAGCAGAGAGGAGTTTAGATCATGGTCAGAAGGCTAGTTGAGAAGAATGCCTTGTAATTTATACATAGAGAGGTGATATCGAATTCATAGAACGTACATGAGTTCTAATACATGTTGCTGATTGTTTCGCACCTGACCCTTTGAAGTTGTAATGTACTAGACTTGAAAAAGGACACTCGTAGGCATGCATTTATCCTGAAGATGAAAATAGCAACAAGACCCAATTCTATTTTGTATGCGTTCAATTCCTTGTTGAAAATATCTAATTATCGCCAATTCCATTGGCGTCGATTGGTGCATGCACACCCCCCACTCGGTATGATCTCATCGCTTTGTAAGGCCGAAGTCCGCAATTCCATCTTTCGAGCTTCTTCATTCATCTCAAATCTGGCCCAACCATATATCCATTTCTTTCTGAGGTGTAAAAATGTCAGCCAAATTGACACTCCAGTCTACCCGTCGAATGCTCTCAGGCTATGACATTCCTGCCATTGGGTACGGGGTAAGTTGATTCAATACAGAATACCAGTGGTTCATCTTCACAAGGACGGTGTAAATAGGATGAGCCCTGCTATTACAGCAGATGGAAAAGCTAACATGGATTCCGTCTTTGCGTCTAGGTGTACATGATGTGAGTATCAAATGCCTCCTAGACTTGAATGTATCTGACACACTTGGGATGATAGCAATCCGTCTTCTACCGAAAAGGCAGCTACAGAGGCCCTCAAAGTAGGATTTCGACATGTAAGTAACCCGTCAAACTTCATATGCTCTACACTCAGTATAACTTATACATTACTAGGTTGATTCGGCGATCATGTATCGCAATGAGAAAGGCTGTGGCCGCGCAATCCAGAACTCGGGACTTGATCGGTCTGACATCTTTCTGACCACGAAAATTCCACCTGAATCAATGGGCTACGAGAAAGCCACGCGAGCTATATCTTCTAGTCTTCGGGAAGGAGGACAGGAATATTTCGATCTGTAAGGTTACAGATCAAGTACAGAGATACCCATATGATTAAAAGATCTAACTTATCACGACAGAATCCTCATTCATGCACCATATGGCGGAAAGGCCGCTCGACTTGGCGCATGGAAAGCTCTTGTTGAAGCTCAGAGATCAGGCAAGGTTAGATCTATCGGGGTTTCTAACTATGGTATTCACCACCTTGAGGAACTGGAGGAATACATCCAAAACGGGGGTGGGGGTGAAATCTCCGTTGGACAATACGAGCTACACCCTTGGTTAGATCATTCGGATATCATTGAATGGTTACAGAAGCGCAACATTATCGTCGAGGCTTACTCGCCACTTGCGCATGGAGAGCGTCTGGATGAACCTGTGCTGCAGACTATTGGGAAGAAGTATAACAAGTCACCAGCCCAAGTGATGATTCGATGGAGTTTACAAATGGTAAGTTCAAGTCATAATCAAAGACTCAAGTTAAGAACATGTTAAATTGAATATATCTAGGGTTTACTGCCGTTGCCCAAGTCAGTGACGCCTCAGCGAATCCGGGAGAATATTGAGGTATTTGATTTCGAACTCTCTCCAGAGGATATGAAGTTGCTGGACACAGGAGAGTATTGTCCAACAGACTGGGACCCAACTGTGGATGATGATTAGTGTAGATTATTAGTAAATAATCTGCTATTCATGTGCTGAATCTCGATGGTAGAAGTTCCTAGTAGAAGTGGACGTTGAGAGAATCGGAGCGAGCGGCAAAGCAAGTGGATTTGTCAGGCATTGGCTGAGGGGTTCATTTCTTTGCGGGGTTTGGTTTCTCCTCCATTTTCAACCTTTTATTCTTCAGTTCACACCACTTTTTTTCCCCCCATCTTTCATGAAGATACTAGTAGAAGTCTAAGTACAGAAACTATTCGTGATTCTGGTCTTCTCTACGGATAGTTCAAATCACCGTCATCATGAAGTTGATTCTCTCCACCTCGTAAGTGGCATGACTCGGACATTGCGATAACCACCGAGAAAAGAGAAAAGCAGCAGCTGAAGAAACAGAAGAATTGAAACTAATTCGACATGATAGTAATCTCATGCATGGTGGTCGCCCATCTGTTATTCGCGGACATCTCACCCAGAAATCCAACGTCGAGTTGATCAACTCCCTCCGGTCAAATTTCGTCGCATCGGAGCAACTTCAAGCTCACAGCTTAGAATCGCGCAAAAACGGACACAACAAGGAGAATGCGAATGGATCTAGCAACGGATTTAAGGCCGATAAGGACCATACTTCATGGACTGGGTCTGACGAGGGCGCTCTCTATATCCCAGCAATCGACTTCTCACAACCCGGGTTGGCGGAAGAGCGGGATCAATACGATATCACCGTGAAATTATTCTATCTACCAGGGATTCCCGCATCAAGGCGATGTGCACACACAAGGGAGGCAATTGATTTGGTATTGAAGGAGCTACATGTGAAGTCTATCGATTTGCTGATCGTCTCGTTCCCCGGTATTCTTTTTGACGCCGACGATGATAGCGAGGACGATGAAGCGGAGGTAAACACCAGCGAGCCCGATGACTTTGACAGTATGGTTCAAACATGGCGTGTTCTCGAATCACTGCATGAACAAGGCATGATCGCTCAGCTAGGCGTGGCGGAGTTTGGCAGTGAGCGGTTGGCGCGATTTCTACCACATACCAATGTTAAGCCTTCCGTCAACCAGATCAATCTCAAAGACTGCTGTGTCGTGCCCAAGTCGTTGATTCTATATGCGAAACAAGAGAAGATTCAGCTTCTCACACACAATGACTGCAATGACATTCTTCCCGTGGGTACGACAAGAGAACTTCTGGGCCCCGGTGAGAGAGGTGCTGGAATCCTGGCTTCGACGCCAGATGGAAATGATGGAATTCAAGGAGATGTTGAGCCACAATGGGTAGTGAAGTACACAGCTGTGGTGAAGGATCGAGGGGTGGTTGAAAATAAGGGTTATTTTGCACTAGCGGAAGTTGGCACATGCGTCAAGGACCGGTCGTGAAGAAAGCAGGCGAAGAGCCGTCATTAGAAACATTCATTTCGTGATTCAGCGTGGCGTTTTTGAGGATCTAAATGAGATCATAAATTCACCCATATGAGGGAACACATCCATCATTGCGGAGAGAGGCTGAAGGCTGATAACTTGTATATAAGGAAAGAAGACGGGTTCTTAACCAATCATGCTCCGCTTGCGACCTCTCATCCTGACATCCTCGAGCCTTTTGAGCGTAGAAGTAGCACCCCGGTGACTCTCACGGTACCCATGCACCAGTTCCTCCATAAAAGGTTCTGATCGAGGGTGTGTGCTGCCTATCGCCCTCTCCAACACATACAAATCCACAGCTCGGTCCTCGTCCTGCGCGCTCTGCGACGCAAGTCCAAAATCAATTAAGACGACCTCACCCTGCATTGAAACACCCGTTGGGCTAGTCTCTGGCTCCATACCCTCTGTAGGCAAGCGGAGCATGAGGTTACTTGTCGTTAAGTCACCGTGAACAACACCAGCCTTGTGCAGTCCACCAAGAGTCTTCCCGACTCTTCGCAGGAGATCCCTGACGCGAGAATTCTCCTGATCTAATTGTGCGGCATCCAGAGATGATGCATTTTTCTTCATCCATGCCTCCCATTGCTCTAGTACCACGCGCACAACAGGTCCATTGATCCACTCCATCATCAACCAAGCTCCACCCCACCCAGCTTCATCGCCGCCCTGTCCCTCCCAGTCGAGCGCAAGAACAGCAGGGACACTGACACCCTCGCGGACTAATTTGGAAAGACACCGTGCCTCTTGAATTATTCGCTGCCGAGTGAGTCGACGGTCAAGAATGGGGTGTCGGTAGGGTTTCGAAGGGCGGACTTTGAGAGCAGCGGGGATGGAGGGGTCGAGCGAGACGGTCTTGTAGAGATGAGCCTCGGCGCCTTGTGTGAGAAGCTCTGGCACAGGGCGGGTATTATTGAAAGGGGCTGGAAGGGCCGGGGGTTTATATTCGTTGGCCATTGTGGGAGGAATTGGAGCTGAGCAGAGGGAATTGGAAAAAAAAAAGAGTTGAAGGTGAAAGTCGAAGTTGACTTCAAAAAAGAAAAGTTCCCGGAGTGGGGAGCGGTTCTGATTGGTCAACTGGCCTTGTATAAGATCAAAATTGAAGAATGGAATCTTCCAATGGATGTGTTGTCACTCATTAGGCGAGAAGCCATGGTAATAATATTGATATGATGAGTTTCGTGAATATATCAGGTCATATGAAAAGCTAATCAAATTCTAGCCGATCTCTGACAGTTCATTTTTAGGGAATCCCTCTCCGATGAACCTAATGTGACACCCATTGCCATTCGAGGGCTCTTCCCACTATTCTTTGCTTTTTGATTTATTCAGTAGATACGAAATATGACGTATTGATCCGGTATAAGTACGACAAAATTCTAACTAGGGTCATAGAAATATTCCAAGAAAACCCCCTTCAAATAATGAGCCGCTCAATGAAACTGGTTGCGGTCGGCAAGGTCGGTGTTCTCGAGATAGACCTCGATCTGCAGTGCAATTGGGTTAATGATATGATACAAATGTCTCATAATATTATGGTGGATTATACCTTGTTTGTCATTTTCGAGTCCACATCCTTACAGCAAAGGCAAGCTCCCAAGCCCACGATACCGAACGCCATGGACACCATAGCAACCACACTTGGGGATGAACAGATTAGCAATTGCTGCCCTTGAAAGGGATGAAATGAGGGAGAAGAGAAGACTCACAAAATGGCTTTGCAGTATGCATTTCCGAGAGCTGCCTCGGCGGCTGCGGCCACAGCAGGACTATATTTGCTCAGAGCAGCAGCACCACTTGATGCAGCGGTCATAAGATCAGGAACCTTGGATTCGTCTAAACCAGCCGCAATTGCAGCACTTGGGATATACTTTGTCATATATTTCGTAAGGCTCTTGCTAAAGACGGTTTGATAGATGGAGGTTGCGACTGCGAAAGAAAATGATTAGAGGATGAGGACACGGGATTTCAAGAATTACTTACTTGCGCCACATGCAAACCGAATACATCCAGAGACACCACCGCTAACTCCAAGACTCTTGTGGTCGACACCCATTTGAGTAATGGCAATAGCGAGGTAGATGGCCCAGCCAAAGCCAGCCTGGGAAAGGAAGATGAACGCAATCATGGTACCCTTATTGGTAGGCGTCACAATGCCAAGCAAGCTTCCAAATAGAACCATCACAAATGTTGCTCCAGTTAACTGCCACTGCCAGTGACGAAGCTTACTACCAAAGGCAGAGAGCAAGATAGCACCGCATAGGATTGCGAATCCTTGCGGCAGGGACAGAATGATCGAGTACTTCCAGTCGGCACCACCGTTTGTGTAGAAGACAGTGATCATCTGGGGCCATAAGATGCTAGATGAGTAGTAGAACATATTGACGACGCCCAGAGCAATTACGGGAGCAGTGAAGTCCCGGCCCCATGAGCTGGTGAAGACATGAGTTGGAGTAAGTGGGTATTTGAGGTTACCAAAGGTTTCCCAAAGAGCGAATGCGACGAGAACGACAGCGCCCACTACCAGAGGAGCGACAACATGTGCATCATTGGAATCATAGACACCAGCCCAGACAATGCCCATCAGAAAAGGCACAGCACCACCAATGAAGAGGAATGCACCTGAAGATTGGATTAGTTGAAGCCTCTGAGAATAAGTTTCTGGCAAATGTATACTCACCGATATAGTCTAAAGACCTGAAGGCATCTGTATATGAGATACCTCGACTGGAAAATTGGTTAGCAACAATACTGGAGCAGTGCTGGCAACAAGGGACATACGGGTGCTTAGGAGGATGATAGAGCAACAAAAGGCCAATGAAAGAAAGCCCCTGGAAGATAGCAATTCCCCAGAAGTTCCAATCCCAATTGCCTAGCTCATATCCATAACGTGCCGTAACAGGAGCAACAATAACCGCAATATAAACAGTGAGATCGGCAATGACAACACCAATGTGTCTCCATTTATTCGGGAGGAGCTCGGGAAGTGCAAATGCAGCCATCTAATATACCGAGGGATTTCTCGTCAGATAGGTAACGAGAGTCGAATCAAAATAGTTCTTACCTGGCAATTAGATCCGCCAAATCCAGAGATGACCAAGCCGGCAATAATTTGGTTTGTGTTTTTAGCAGAAGCAACGACAATGTGACCAATGAAGGTAACCAAGTTACCCACAACCAAGAACCAACGCCTTCCTAGGAGATCTGTATTCGGACCACTGCAATTTAAATGAGCACTGGGACTTGCAAGGGTGGTATATTGTTTTCATTTCGAGGTTCAGACATACAAGATCAAGAAGCCGCAGGTAATTGAAATGGTCCATGCCTAGTCCGTATAGTATAAGTTTCAACTTTCGAACATATATGGGAGTGTTTTCTTACCGGAACAAACCATATGTATCCATTGGGCTCGCCCATGTCCGCCGAGACCAAACTGCCAATAGCAGATGCGACAGGGACAGGGAAGAAAGATAGACCATAGCCACAAGAGAGAATCTTCAAACAATGATACAGTTAGCTGGGCCCGGGTCTAAGAGAAAAACCTTTCAGGCACATACACAAGCAACAATCCACGTTTTGAAAGTGACGACTGGAGGCTCAGATTTAGAATCACTGAGTTCTGGAGAGGGAGACCCTAACTCAGAGGATTGAGTAGTGTCTGGCACTGGATTCTTCTCTTGGTTGACTGCCATGTTTGATGTCTATCAAGCAGAACAGACGGAAAAGCAAGACAAATAAAGGTGCAAGGAACAAAAGAGTTGAAGAAGGGAGGGAGGGGTCGTCTCAAATTGTAATCACTGTCCTGCAGCTACCAGCAAGCCATCAAGCTTCTCTACCTTGAAGAACGGGGGCAAGTGATGGCTTTGGTTTAGTCCCTCTCCACAATGCACATGGCAACTAGTTAGCGCATTTCCTACATTGTACGTACATATGGAATCGGCACATGGACCCCAGGGACAATTACCAGGATCGTCAAAGCAAGAAAAGCACGGAAATACAGCGACTCAGTCTATTGTCTAATGTCCCAAGCCGTTGGGCAATGTGGATCAGAAAGTGGCTAGCCTATGACCCATGGCGCCGAAGGATCTTAGTACTAAGTACTACGGAGTACGGAACACATGGTCGGTGATTAGAAGCAATTCATTACTGAAAATGGAAAACCCGAATAACTTTGCTAGTGTTGACCCGCAATTTTCCACAGGAGAATACTATGAACATGATTCAGAATGATTGAGTATTGGTCTCTGCGCTAAATTCTTTCGAGTCGGAAAAGAATCGGAGGAGACAAAATTGATTTCATAACCGAGGACCCCCTGGTATCATTTGGACAAACGCCTTGTATGGAGTACGTAATCCATTATCTAGCTCTTGTAATTTAATCATTGAGATCTGGATGACTCTCTCTTCGAAAAGTATTCAATTATTTGAAATCCAATATTTTGCAGCATACTTTCAATATGGGCTCACATGTAGAAGACCGAGTTGCCATTGTTGTCGGAGCCACTGTTAGTTCTACTCCAAGAACGAAGAGGTATTTAAAGCAAAAGCTGACCAGTAATTACTGCAGTCTGGCATGGGAATTGATATTGCACAAGATCTTTTCAAACGAGGATGGAAAGTTGCTTGTGTAGGCCGGCGCCGTGAAGCTGGAGAAGCTCTTCTCAAGACTCTCGGTGATAACGCTCGCTTTTTTCCCGCAGATGTTTCCAACTATGATCAATATGCAAATGTTTTCCGAGAAGTTCGGAATCTTTGGGGTCGCATTGATGCACTCTGTGCCAACTCTGGAATTGTCGACACCTCATCTGTCTATATCTATGACTGGAAGAACAAGAGTGTTGATGATATTCCCCCAGTACCAGAGTTGGACGTTGTTGATATCAATTATAAAGGAGTCGTTTACGGGACTCAATTGGCCACTCACTTCATGAGACACAATCCTCAACCCGGTGGACGCATTGTGATCACAGGAAGCATTGGTGCTGTTTTCCCCCATAATTCCTATCCTGTCTACTGTGGTACCAAGGCGGCTGTCAATCACTTTGTACGCGGCGTGGCACCACTTTTGAAGCAAAAAGAGAATATTTTGATCAATGTCGTGATGCCCGGAATTGTGGCAACCCCAATTGTCCCCCCCGAAATGATTGAAGCTGTCACCCCTGAATGGTAAGGACACATTATACACTACCCTGCTTCATGACGAACAAACCTCACAGCGCAATGCTAACCCACCACCTCCCGGCATATTTTCAGTCTGACACCCGTTGAAACCATTCTGAAAGCCTATCAGGTTTTCCTCGAAGATACCACAGGAATGGCCGGTGAAACATTGGAATGCTCGGCTAATAAGCTGATCTACTACAATATGCCAGAATACGGAAATGGGCCTATCACCAAACGTGCTATTACTGTTTGGGAGCCCTTGTTCCGCATAATGCATGGCGAAGATTCGCGGCTCCCGGATGCCATTCCGTGAGTCCGAACCAACAACAACAGCAAACCGCACGAGGCGAGGCTGTCGACTAAAAAGTCAGTATGGTCTTGGCGTGCATGAAACGGCTCCTTGGCCGCTTATGTGGAGGTCGTCAGCGTGGACGATCGTTGTAGTTGACGCATCCAACCAAAAGAAGCAGCTGTCAAACTAAGTTTTTTTAATCTTTCACTTTGTTTTCTCTCGTTTTTCTCTTTAGCCATTTAACCCTGAAGGATGTACACCTTAAAAACTTAGCTTTAATCCGTCTCCAATGGTTGCAAGCTGGACAAGCGAATCCTGCTGGTTTTGGCGATCGTAGCGCAACGCTGACCCTCCACCTGAAGTTCGATCATGCAATATCCTCATCTCAATTTCAGTACCATATACTGGAGTAACAATGAGCTATAGCCAATAATCGACCCGTCCCTACGGACTGGAATGGTCAAGACAGGAATTCTGACAGCTGTCGGATTTTTTGGTGGCTGTCGATCGCGGGAGGGCCGGGCTCGGCTCGCGCCATCAGGCCATGCCGGGTGGAGCTTAACCCTACTTCATTTGGGGATGAGATTGTCATTCGATCCTTCGCGTTGCTTAGTGTTGTTTAGTGGCTGGGTCTCTCAATCCTGCAGCTCTCGCCTTTCGTTCAAAAAGTACTATACTGAATTTCTTTGCCACTGTTCTTCACAGTCAAGTCACTAAGTATGTACATTTATCACATGTGAAGTACTATATGTGTAGGTTTGATATATGTATTTGCTTACACGGTAGCTACTTGATAGGAAAGACGAAGGATCATTGCAAATTTTTGATGGTTTCTCTTTAAAGTTTGTGTCGACTCGAAGGATTTCCAAAGGAATTCCCTTGAAACTCAAATGTTGGACAAGCTTCTCTACTGGTTCAAAATAGCACCCACTTGGTTTTCGAGGACCGTTGCCGCCATAACTTCGCGCATGCCATCGTCGCAAAATTCATGCTGCTCACGAAAGTACACTCCACTATCAGAAATCTCCACAGCAAGCCCGAACAGGCTTTCTGTGGGTAGATGGCTGCCTCGTGCGTCGGTCAGCCCCTGGCCCGCTGGTTCGTCTGCATCGGCAAGTTGGAGCACAACGCGGACCACTGCCTCCATATCTGTGAATCGGTGTTGTGGAAAAGCGTCCCATCCATTCTGATCGACGAGGTTGGTGCGCACGATACCTGGACAGATAGCATTGGCACGGATGCCACCCGCCTTGAAATGTTGAGCGATCGATCGCATGAAACCGACCACGCCAACTATGCAAAATGAATCAGCACAAGGAATAATCATCGAATTAAACGAGTGCGCCCTTCCAGATATGACAAAAAGAAATTCCAAAAAAGGAATGACTCCGAAGATGAACTCACATTTTGCTGAAGAATATAGCGGGGAATAAAATGACGGATACAGCCCGCCACAACTAGCGGTCATTACAATACTAGATCCAACTCCTTGGTTCGGTGACGCACGGAAGTAATGCTGAGCCAAATAGGTCGTTAGGATGACTCCCTTCAAGTCGGCATCGATTGAAAGCAGGTCAGGTTCTGGTGGAGGAGCCACGGTTTCACTGATGGGGTGCGCCTCATAGAAGTTGACACGTTCAATCATGCCAGCATTGGCAAAAACGAAATCAATCCTTTTGTGAGTTTGGAAGCACTTCTGAAAGGCTTCGCCCAGGACACTGTAGTTTGTCACATCTGCATAGTGAAAAGTGGTGCGGGCAAGAGACTTGGCCACTTGTGATCCGTTGTCCCTGTTGATGTCGAGGATGTGAACCTCCCAATCAAAACATGCAGATAAAGCCGTGGCAACTGCCAGACCCATTCCACTGGCTGAATTTATCAAGCCGTCAGTGCATGTGCAGGGCAAAATGATAGATCACAGAGAATGAACGAGGGGATATTGAGCATACCTCCACCTGTGATCAGAGCAACTTTCGGTGACATCGCTAATGCGTTTGAAAGTATTGAGCACAGAGCTGTTGATTGGTGTTGCTTGATGCAAGAGAAGAGCTTCGAGGCATATATAGTACTTTTTAAAGGCAAGGTTCAATGTGTACAGTATGTATTCCCCGCACGGAGTGTACTGCAGAGGGATGTACATAGAGTCTCGATAGGATAGCCCTCCATAGCTATGTATGTATTGTGATAGACAGGTAAACGCTATGGGACTCTCCCAGTTGGATACATGAGTGGCTAATTTCTTCGATAGCTTTTTGCCATTGAGCTCTCTCTATCATTTCCAGTACGTACTTTCGCTACTCTACTCCATAGACTATGCTTGGACTGCATAAGAGCATCATCGGGGCGAGGCGAAGACAAACACTACAGTACCATCCACAGCCGGAATCGCATCAAGGCATTTAATTGGTCTACCTATACTTGAAATAGTAATTAACGGCCCCCTGATCATTTGACAGGTCCACACCGTTGTTCCATTGTGCCTGTTTACTGGGGTCGATAGTTGATCCATGACAACTCCGTACTGTTAAAACCAGGTGGGTCACTCTGCTGGAGCAGTTGATCCTGGACTGTCAGTAGACCAAAGTATGTGGACAGTCTGGTAATTTACTCCCACGGGCGTGCAAGATGATTGTGGAGCATAGTCAACACGATTGAATGGCCCGAGACACTTCCAATCTGTCGGTTCTAGCTGCCAAGGTCTCTTGTGTCCACTCGAGACACACTGAGAGCCTATCAATAGCCAAAAATCCTGCAAATGTTCTGACAGAATCCTTCCAGGCCTATGGAAGTCGGATTTCGAGGAGTATAGGGGTTTCCGTGCCGTATTCCTTTACTTGATTTACAGGAGGAATTTCCTTCTTCGATAGTCCTTAGTACATAGTACGACTTATACCTGCCCTGAGGAGTGTATGGAGTACAATTATGACCTCCAAATTCGATAGAAAGTAGCTAGTGCGAACATCTATGTGGAATTTGGGTCATGTCCCGCTAATCAGGATGGGATTGAAGTTGCTAGATATTGGGGGCCATTTGACTTGAAGCCTGGGAGACTGAGAAAATATGAAGTATCTATTTGAAGGTAGTACATATCATGCAGGATCAGCAAATCCTAATTTGACAGACCGTTGCCAGCCCCTACTCTATCTCCAGCCTGAATTATACTTAAATAATATTTGAGCTCCGAAGTGGATTTTATCTTGTTTGCGCCACCCGCTTAAAATCGTCAGCCGTGCCCGATAGTGCTAGATTATTCTCATCGGATCGATCTGTTGCTGTGCAAGGAGGGTGACTTTTTGCTCCCTGAAAACCTTCATCATGGCAGAGAATCTAAATGTCGAGACCTTCACTGAATATGGCATCGGGACCTTTTTCCTGCTTGTGCGGCTTGTTGCTCGGTTGTATATGGGAGGGTTCCGTGGCTTGCGTCTAGATGATGCCTTTTCAGTGTTGGCTATGGTACAGTTGCCTCAATGGAATATTCATCAATGGTGGCTAACTATTCAACTATAGATATTCTTTACGATGCAAACGGTCAATATTTACGAGATGGGTCAGTAGTTGCAAAAGCTTGGAGCCAAATTTAATCTTACCATCTAACAATTTGGCAGAGATAATGGGAAACAATATTGGACTGAACGAAAAGACTGCAATGCTCATTCCTCAAAGTCAAATCTCTGATATGGTCCTGGGTTCAAAACTTGCCTTTATGAACTGGATCTGGTATATGTGTTACATCTGGTGTTTGAAAGGAGTTCTTCTCTGCCTCTACTGGAAACTTACGTACGTATGCACCCAGACCTCGAATGATCACAATGCTGATCTGGTCGTCTGTGTTTTAGAGCGGGAACATGGCATCGGCATCTCGTTGTTGGGACATTAGTCTTTTGTGTTGTCACTTGGGTTGTATGCATCTTAACGCATGTCTGTTTATGCACCCCCATCTATCGCAATTGGCAAATCAAACCATACCCTGGAGGTAAGACCGCTATTATGATACTAGTTTTGATCACAACATACTTACAGGAAGCTTCAGATTATTGTACTCTACGCCAGCCACTATACATTGTCATCGCTGTTCTCAACGTCCTGTACGCTGGCCCATACCGTTGAATTCAACCTCGGGAGAATAAGCACTAACGATATCTCTCTATAGGTCCGACATTTGCATCATCA
The DNA here is from genome assembly GCF_028827155.1 of Penicillium citrinum. Taxonomy (NCBI): domain Eukaryota; kingdom Fungi; phylum Ascomycota; class Eurotiomycetes; order Eurotiales; family Aspergillaceae; genus Penicillium; species Penicillium citrinum. Next base: position 2,939,290 of record NW_026622688.1, read on the forward strand.
TCGTCCCTATCCCCATTCTCACCAAACTCCAAGTTCCTCTTCAACGCAAGATCGTCCTAGCTGTGATGTTTTCTTCGGGGTTTTTCATCATGATCTGCACCATCCTTCGTGCCTACTATTCTCTCGCCAGTATTACAAGTCTCCCGATCGCTTTAGGCTGGGCTAGTCGCGAATGTTTTGTCGCCGCAATAGTCGCTTCATTACCAGGGATCAAGCCATTATTCAGAAACACCCGGATTTTGGGCTCTTCAAATCGCAAGAGCTCAAAGAACCCCTATTACAACAGTGACGGATATAACAATTTTGGCAGCAGAGCGACTGCAAACACGAAGACATTCATCTCCTCACGACGGAGTGCAAGCAATGCGCGGCATTTCGAACTCGACAGCGTAGCTAATACGACTAACATCGATGGTCGAATCTCTACTGGGGATAGTGAAGAGTACATACTTGAAAGTGCCAAGAACCCAAGACCTTCTATCGCAGGCGTTCAACCCCAGAACGACCTAGCTATCCATGTGACAACGGAATATAGTCTAGAGTCGGAGCAGGGCATCAAGGCCACTGATCAAAAGCCCCATGCTTATTAAAAGTATACAAGAGCAGCACTGCTATCTACTACTTGTCTTTTCAACTTCCTTCAGATGGGCATCTGTCCTTGATCTCTATTGGATTCACTGATACCCGGGCGTTCTATGTGATAAATACTTCGACATTATAAACTGGATTTTATACATTATAAAATATAATCAGCGACCCACGAAAAAAAAAAATCGATTTAACGCATACCAAATCCTTTCCTCCTTCTATATAAAGACCAAGCTTATATCGTTTTCGATCGACCCAATGAGCCCAAGGGATTTGGCCCCCTTTAATTGGGCGTGGCCGAGTTGCTCCAGCTTACATAGTACTAACCCGCCAAAAGGGTATTTATTAGGCTCCGGCATTTACTTCTTACAAACTGTCCGTATAGTACAAATTATTTATTGCAGTGGCTTGGAAGCCCTATTACCAATTTCCCGCAAACATCATCAATTGGCCCCCCAAAATCCTTTCCTCCGAGTAGTGCAGCCACATAATCCCCCCTGCGACTTGAAAAGTCTTCGCCGAGCGGGTGGTTTTGCTTCACTCCTAGCTCGAGCGACCTGAAGCCCAAACTATCACATTCATAGTTATGGGCGCATCGGAACCGTCGGTCGCGGCGACAGAAGCTATAGAGGGGCCTGAGTTCAACGCGAGTCGTCGGTTTTGGGCAGCTTTTGGCAGCCTCTTGATCGTGATCCTCGCCTCCGCATTAGACGCGACTTCTCTGTCAACAGCTCTTCCAGTGAGTAATTTGTTGCATCCGAGTTAAGACTGAGTCTAGGTTCAAGGAAAAGAGAGCTGACAGGATTCGTAGATCATCTCCCGTGAGCTTGGTGGAACTGCCATTCAGGCATTCTGGGCCGGTACTTCGTTTCTGCTTACTAGCACCGTCTTTCAATTGACATTTGGATCACTATCTCAAATATTCGGTCGAAAATCGCTGATCATTCTTTCCCTGATCCTATTTACTGTCGGCTCAATTGTTGCTGCCGTTTCTCATGACATTACAACTCTTCTTATTGGACGTAGTATCCAAGGTGCCGGTGGAGGCGGGATTCTCAGCTTGACAGAGGTCGTCATCACAGACCTTGTTCCACTTCGCCAGAGAGGTACATACTTCGGGTATGGAGGTGCTGTTTGGGCTCTTGGGTCCGTGACCGGTCCCATAATGGGTGGTGGCTTAGCTCAGGCTGCATCTTGGAGATGGATATTCTGGATCAATCTTCCTATCTGTGGGATTGGTTTCGTCATGATTGTCGCTTTTCTCAATTTGAAACCAGTTCCTGGCTCTCTGTTTGCTAAGATTGCCAAGGTAGATTGGGTGGGCGCACTCTTACTCACGGCTTCTTCGACTAGTCTCCTGCTGGCCCTCTCCTGGGGAAATGTCATGTACCCATGGTCTTCATGGCGTACGATTGTGCCGCTTATACTGGGCGTTGTCGGCATTTTTATTTTGGTTTTCTACGAAGCCAAAGTCCCACATGAGCCTATAGTCCGCCTGTCTATCTTCAAGGAGAAAACAGCACTTGTCACATACTTAGGCACTTGCATCCATGGAGTTGTTCTCTGGTGCCTTCTCTACTATCTTCCACTATACTACGAGTGTGTCAAAGGCTACAGTCCTATTATTGCTGGCGTGAGTGTTTTCCCTGAGACATTTACCGTCGCTCCAGCCTCAATTGTGGTTGGGATTTTGGTATCCAAATGGGGCCGGTTTCGATGGGCAATCTGGACTGGATGGACTTTGTCTACCCTGGGTATGGGACTTATGTATCTTCTTGGTCCCGATACATCAATTCCAGAGTGGGTATTTCTCAACCTCATACCAGGACTAGGTCTTGGAATGCTCTACAATAGTCAAGGGTATGCAAGTCAGGCTGCAGCTGACGAAAAGGACTCCGCCCATGCGGCAACGATGTATACATTTTCACGCTCCTTTGGACAAAGTATCGGAGTAGCTATTGGAGGAGCTATTTTCCAATCGCAGTTTGAGGTCAATCTCAGATCTTACCCACAATTGGCAGCGGAAGCCACCAAGCTGTCCCAAGAGGCCAGCTCCCTAGTGGAGATTGTGAAATCTATGCAGCCATCCTCGCCTCGGCGGATCATGATTGTCGCTGCATATGCGGATAGCTTAAAAGTTGTTTGGGCTACAATGACTGGTCTTGCCTTCCTTGCGCTTCTTACAAGTTTTTTCACGCGGAGATTAAACGTCAACCGTCTGCTCGGATCGGAGCAGCAACTTCAGGAGAAAAAAGAGGACGACGATTTGGGTTCTGCTTGAAGTGCCCTGTGAGGTTTTTGGGATCCAACTATATTATTGAAAGAATTTCATAGAATAACAATAAATAGTAATCGTAATAATCATTTATAGATACTAATAATAATGGTAATTATGATGATGAGGATGATGATTATAATAACTATGAGACTTGAGATATCCAGATGACACTACATACAAATACAAAACTACTGCAACGAGGCTTCTAGTCCTCTTTTCAATGAACTATTTTAGTAGCTGCTAGTAGACCTTGTTGAACTTGAACTATCCCTTGCACAGCCTCAACAAGGCAAGTTTGACAAATTGAACACGAGGTGATAAAATGTTAGGCAGAACTGTTCTTTGACCATTTCATTTCGAAAATGGGGCCATTTAAATTCTAGTTCTATCTAAGGAGGCATCTGATCTTCTCTCATTTCTTTTTCGTCACCTCTTCTTCTGCGTTTGTGCCCTAATTCATTCCCTCTTCTTTTAGCAAACGGCACCTAGAATATACATGGTGATTGTATGGACTTTGATGCACACCATGGATATCTCGACCAGTTCATTACTAAAATGTTGTGTAACCTTGTCACACCGACTCGAAGCTTCTAAAAGGTGCTCTTTTTGACGTGTGCATTTCTCACCTTTCTGACTACTCATAGTACATCTATCTACACTAGGGTACATACATGCCCACCGCTATAAGCCATGAATATCATGGGATCCTCTGGTGCTTTCCTGACCGGCCTTTCGAAATCTCAATAATACTAATTTTCATCCTGAATATCCCGAGACACCACGATCGCCTGATCATATATATATATATATTTATGCTCAACACCGTCCAAGTCCAAAATTCCGCCATTTCAACAGTGCGGGCCGTCTCTCCCCCCACCTTTTATGCCCCGCCATTCGCGCGCGACCACGTCAAAGACGCACGACGCAAGGGAGACAGAGCCGCATTATTGCACGTGAGACAAGAGAGTTGATTTTCCATCGCAATCTCGTATTTCTTCTTCTTTCAATTCTCCGTATGGACCCATGGATCTGCGCGCATCTGCCACTGAGGCCGAGAATGTGGCGGCCAGCTTCAGGCTATTCCGTGCTCCTCTCCCCGAAAACGAAGCCGAAATCACCGATCTCATTGCCGACTTGTACAACATTAGTTCGTCACTGCGCAGATTAGATTCTCTATCGAAAGACCGGTCCCGTGGCCGTAATTGGCGTGTTGTTCAGCGGGATGTCGTGCTGTTACAGTCGAGTTTGAAGTATACCATCGAGGATATCCTCGGCTTTTTCCATCGCTTGAATGGTGGTGCGGTCCCGCCAGAGAAGTACAGAGAGACTTGGCGAACCATCGAGTTGTACTTTTGGGAAGAGTCGAAGACTTCCCTCAGAATGCGCCTGGCAAGATATCGAGGTTTTCTCGGAGAACTGAGCGATGTGATGCAAAAGTAAGCCCAGGACCGATTTTCCCCGGGTCTGTTGATTTAGGGTATAACTTAAGTATACACACCTTGACTAACATTTGACTTGTTTCATTTTAGCAAGACCCAAGACTTTCCTCTCATAGATGCTCATCGTGACGGTTTAAAGACATTGGTCGCGACTCAAGAACGACAACGCCTCACTGATCGATTCGGTCGTATATCTTTGGGACGAAATCCTCCATCCACCGGCAGTGGCAGTGGCATCAGCACTGCACCAAGCAGCCCTACAAGTGACCGTCGCGCACGACGTGGCTCCTTTGAACGTTCTCGCCCTCCACATTTATCTCCACAGTCTCCCTTGTCACCAATATCTGGTGATTTTAATATACCTATTCCACCTTTAGCGCCGGAGGCTCCAAGTTCACCGTTAACAGGCTCGGCATCTGCAACTACTAATACTAGTCAATCCGTCCGTTCTGATGTGATTCAGAATCATTGGATTAAAGATGCTTTCAATTGTCTTGAACCAAACACTCGTCTTGCGTTTTATGAGGCAGAGTAAGCAGTCATACAGTCTTTCCCGTTGATTCTGAGACTGACCTACTGTTGTAGAGTAGGATGCTTCGGTAAACCCACACCTGGAATAAAGGAAGACCTTGTTGAGGATGGCTTTGAGAGACTTTTACGCCTGTAAGTTCAGTCATAATGGTGACTCTAGATCTATACTGACACCACAATTAGCGATTTTGACGATGGCTCCGGTATGACCGTGTATTTCTATCTGCGAGAAACAGATAACCGAACTCGTATCATTATCAGAGTCCGCCATGAGGAAGGCAGCGAATACTTTTGCCTACCACTTAACATGTTGGAAATTATCCGATCAGGCTCGTCTCTTCAGCTTTGTCGCAGACGTAATTCTGGGAGGGAGCTCCATTCGTGGGCGTCTCTAGGCTTTGAAACCATGGAATGTGGGTTGATAATTCAAATATTCAAATAGTAAATGTGGATGGTTCCTAACTATTGGTGACTTATTAGCCATGGTGGAATTTTTCTGTACTTTCTTGGCTCTCCGTTCTCAAGATACAGCAAAGCCAGCAACAGATATCCGAGACTATGAACTCGAGGGAGAAGAACCGGTCTACAGCGGGTAAGTTTGACAGCAGATCTCAATTGCCCTTTCTTCCTAACCATAGGATAGTCAAATATTGGATGACGGGCGCAGGCATGCATTGCGTGTCTATCGGGATAGAAAGACACAGGCTGTTCGGTTCCAATCGTCTGTGTATAGAGGCGAAAGGGATAAGTGAGTCATCCTCCCTATAGCATAACCTCGATGCTTTTGCTGATTATGACCGAATATTTAGAGCCCCCGTTTGGACCGCATTTGTCACATCCAATATTGGTCGGCGCGGCTGGCTCCAGGCTCTTGATTCAAGGACCATCCTTGTTCGTGATTTGAAGCCACTTGTACTGTTGTCCGCCGATGAATATACGTTGCCCCAAGTGGCATCTGGTGAACATGTGCTGAGATTCAAAACCGCTGATGGTAAGACATAAATCACAACTTGCTGGACTATACTGATCAAAATCCCAGATGCCGAAGGATTTCTGGATAGCTTGGAAGAGCTTGCAGCAGAATCGACTAGCAGAACCCGTGGTGTACGCTATGTCTAGGTCGACGAATTTCTAAGCTGATGAGAATCGGCCATACGTCTTCTTCGGAGTTGATCTCGCCCACCATACACTAGTCGCCATGACACGCTTTTCCAATCGACTATGATCAACCGAGAGTCGATATAATGAATTCACGAATTACCATGCTGGATGAAATTTATGACCAAGATTTAAAAGTGAGATTACCGCGACCTGGCTTCGCAAAGCCATTCACAATGCTACGTCCGTGACGTCTTTTCTTGAGTTCGAGTGCGAGGGGAATTTGGGAAGGATGCTTGCTGGTTGAGATATCCAAGGCCATTTTGCCAATTAATTTTCTTCCTAGCGTGTATTTCATTTCTTTTCCTGAATCCATTTCTACGAGCATCTAACATTCTGGTATGTATTTGCATATCATATGCATTAATCGTTTTATGAGCTAAGGGTGGAATAATAAATCACCCCCGGGTATCCTATCCTAAATGGCTTGACGTATAGAAAAAAAAAAGTAAAAAAAAGAAAACCTCACTTCACAGCTGCTGGTTTCGAAGGACCATCCGAAGATCCATTCTCAAGCTCGCTCATAAACTTCTCTGTCAGACGTTTTGCCCGTAGCTGGACTATCTCATGTTTTCGTTGAACAATATTAGCCTGATGGATAGCAGCTCGCTCCTTGGCTCTTTCGCGTTCTTGCAATGTCTCCTCCCGTGCACCTTTTAATTGCTCCATTTGGTTCTTGCGAGTTTCTTCATCACGCGAGAAAGCATAAAATCCGGTACCTCGATTTCGTACTTCGCCATCAGCATCATAATGCACCTGGTCTGGGGGTGTAGCGGACCGATCACGCCGAGATGCAAGCTGAGCCATCTGAGCAGCGATATTAGCTTCCGGATTGAATGCCTGCGATTGTACGGCTTCTCCATAAATTAGGTTTTCCGGGCGATTGGGTCGCCATCTTTCTTGAGCAGCGTCTCCTCGGGCCTCTTCTTCCTTCGCGCGGGCGGCCCGTGCAGCTTCAGATCTAGTGCCACGTCGAGAACGGCCAAGCTCGTCTTCATAAGATATAATAGAGGCGTTATCGTCATCCTCGTCTTCGCTACCTGAATCTTCCTCCCTAGCCCTCTTTTTATCTTCCTCATTTGCCCATTTGCGGTCAAAGTCGACAAGTCCTTCCTTTTCTCTCCGTCGAAGCCGTGCCAGATACTCATCAGAGTGGGAACTGGGTCCTGGTCCATCCTCATCGCTGCTATCTCCCGCCAAGTACATTCCTTTTTTCATGTCATTGTACATGCGTACTTTCTTCTCCATCTTTTGCTTGGATCGATTCAATGTAGCATCATCGACGCTGCCGATGTCCTTGCTTGACAAGTGTGTTTGTTTCGAGACATGGTGATCGGTTTCTTCGAGATCCGCAGCAGCTCGCTTATCCGCGCCCTTATTTTGTTTATTAAATATATCAGATTTGGAACTATGTGAACGGCGAGTTCGGTCATGAGGCGTTGATGCGGAGGCGTTTGCGATTAAAGATGACATTTGGCCGGCAAAGGAGAGCCCCGAGGCTGATGAGAGTTCATTCTTGCTTTTCTTCTTTGGTGGGGGTTGCCCATATAGACCACTATTGTCGGTCCCCATCAAGAGTAATTGACCGTCAAATGCTCTGTTAGAATATTTGTAGCGTGAAGCGTGAAGCGTGAATGTCGCGGTCAAGAGGCTCGTGACGATAAGGCGATAACGCGGAATGGCCTGCCAAAAATGTCGGATTCACCGCCTCTCTGATTTAGCAGAATGATACCGCTTCCTATAAAGGATGTATCACATGATATTTATGAGTCAGCTGCCCCGCGGCCGCCCCGCGGGCGATATCGCAGTACCTTTCGAAGTGTTTCGTCGTTTTTGGAACTATCCAGGCCCATTCGTCCTTGATTCCACTATCAAACCTCCATTGTTGATTCTCAGTCAACTATACTCTCTCAAATTGCTCAATTGGTCTCAATCATGTCTCCTAACCCTATCTATCTCGGTGTTGTTGGTATGCGACGTCTCCATCTATAAATTGATCAACCAAGCCTCAAAATGCTAATTACTTCAATTAGGTGTCGGTGGTGTTGGAACTGCCTTCCTGAACCAGCTTGCTCGCTTCCCCAACCCTCCTAAGCTCGTCCTCCTTGCTCGTTCCTCTCAGACTCTTCTCGCCCCGACACCAGCCTACTCTCCCATTCCCGCGGCTGACTGGGCTACCGCTGCTGCCACTCCCTCCGTCACCAAGACCGGTGCCCTTCCCGCGGAGGAGATTGCCACATATCTTGCTTCTGCTCCTGGTCGTGCCATCCTGGTTGACAACACCTCTGACATCAACCTCGCCAAGCAATACCCTACATTCCTGAAGAAGGGCATCTCCGTCGTTACCCCCAACAAGAAGGGTTTCTCCGACGACCTGTCTTTGTGGAAGGATATCTTCTCCTCCGCCGCTGAGGGCAAGGCTCATGTCTACCATGAGAGCACCGTTGGTGCCGGTCTGCCTGTGCTGTCCACCCTGAAGGACCTTGTCGCAACCGGTGACGAGGTTACCCGCATTGAGGGTGTCTTCTCCGGCACTCTGTCCTTCCTGTTCAACACTTTCGCACCTGCCTCCGGCTCCTCCAACGCTCAATGGAGTGCTGTTGTCGCTCAGGCTAAGGAGCTCGGCTACACCGAGCCCGATCCTCGTGATGACCTAAACGGTATGGACGTTGCTCGTAAGCTTACCATTCTGGCCCGTCTCGCTGGTCTGGAGGTTTCACGCCCCGATTCTTTCCCCATTGAGTCTCTTATCCCCGAGGCCTTGGCTTCGCTCCCTTCTTCCGCCGAGGGTATTACCGAGTTCATGACCCGTCTCCCTGAATTCGACGCCCAGATGGCCAACATCAAGGACTCCGCTGAGAAGGAGGGCAAGGTTGTGAGATATGTCGGTAGCATTGACGTTGCCTCCAAGGCTGTCAAGGTCGGCTTGCAATACTTCGACAAGGACAGTGCCATTGCCGGTCTGAAGGGTAGTGACAACATCATCAGCTTCTATACTAAGCGGTACGGCTCCAACCCCCTGATCGTTCAGGGTGCCGGTGCTGGTGGTGATGTCACTGCTATGGGCGTTGCCTCTGACCTTATCAAGGTTATGGATCGCCTTCAGTAAACACATATTGTTTCATAAACAAAAGCAATTTAGATATGTCATGATTTGAAGTCTCTTAACGAATACACTTATTTCAATATACGTTCAATAAATCTGCAGAATGTATAAGCTCATAAGGCTCTTCAAGATCTCAGAAAATCAGTCACAGCTTGACCCCAAACATCTCCTCTCTTATACGAATAAATAGCCGGGACGTTGCCTTTTTTCAAACCTTCAATTGCTGTAGCCAATTCTTTCCCCAAGCCTTCCTCTTTGATCTGTTGTAACGGGTAGGTATATGTGTGAAACGCAAAAACAAGAGCCCGTGTCTCAGGTAGTCTATGCAATGTCTGCCTTTCGGAGCGTAAAACTGTCTGAAACGTATGTGAGCAGAATTTAAGTTATCCGAAAGCAAGAATTGTACCTACTTGCTCGAGATTCAACTTTCCAGTTGGTATGACCTGGCCCTGTTGCGGATCTGCAGTCGGAGATGCATGAATGGAGCCAAAAGCAGCAAAGAGATCAGTTTCCGTTGTGATGCCCCAATTGACCCTCTTAATAACTCGACCAACTTCAATCTTGGCAAAGAATCGATCCATACTGCGTTCAAGCTTCTGCGCATATCCCGGTACTGGACCATGGATATCAGAAAGTCGAAGGCCAAGTTTCTCGCGTGTATTGAACCCAGACGGGAAGCAAGTTGCATATGCTTGAAGAACGTATACAGGAGCTTCTTTGGGGGCAGAAAGATCTGGTAAAAGAATCAAGAACTCCTCGTCGACTGTCTGGGTTAGGATTTCCAATGCTCGAACTGTAGGCTCGCTGTCTGCAAGTCTCGTTGGCCATTTTGCTCCAGTGACGAGGTTCTGGAATATCCCATTTGGTCCATTTTCAGGGCAATTTTCAAGTCGAAACATGCTTGGATACCGAGTTGGAAGGTAATCTTTTAGGATAAATGTGTAAAGTTCGCTAACTGCAGCGCGGATTCGTATATCGATCACTCTGGGCTCGTTGACAGCTACAATAATATCGTGATGCTTTTTTAGAACCGCTTGTCGCTTGGTGATTCGGTCTTGGTAAGTCTTGTCCATCTGTATCAGCTCCGATGGATCTAAATTCTCGATAGCTAGAATGGGAATCATCTTTAGCCTAAGTCTCTCGTTATTGGGTGGTGGATGAGCCTTACCCATGGTCAGGTTATACTTCTCTTTCCCACGGAATGGACGTAATTGCAGTGGCTCTGTCGACTTCCAGTTGAATCCATGCAATGGAATTATTCGAAGCTTTCTCTTGAGTTCACTGTCATTTGGCCTCCACTTCGTCATCGACGAAGGACTGCTTGCCCATCTCCATCCCCAGGAAACCAAACAGATAATCGCAAGAGCAGCCAGAAGCAGACACGGCATTAAGTTGGACTCATAAATTGAAGTCAAATCCATCTTCTTCACAAAAGACTCGGCTATAGCCGTGGAAGATGGCAAAACTCCAGCGATGATTCACACCAGGCGTGTACTCAAGTCTAGTAGATGTAGCCTCAACCGCCAAGGAACTGTAAAAGAAAAAGACGAAAGCATATGCTGAGAGGATAAAAAAACCAAGATGAATGGCACCTTTGCACTGGGGTTTACTCCGCACTGACTCCGCATGGGGTCGCATATAAAATCGGCAATTTCAAAGGGCTTTGGGCGCTTTGTATCTCCACTTTGACGGAACCATCCGATCGGAGTAAATTCCATCCATTATTGAAGACTATAAATAACGTTAAGATATATTCACAGGACCTTATCGGCCTTAAACTCGGCACAGGGCCTGATCAGTGATGATATGCAGCCACCTGCTCAGTGCCCGTATTCCATACAAGTCCGCCGAGAAGGGTATCATTATTCGACAGTCAAACACAACCATAAACACCATGAGCGCCATTGAAACCAGAACCAGACATGAGAAATGAATCAATCATTTCGAATCAAGCATAAGTACCTTTGACCGCTATGCCCGCCCAGATGTCCTCCGCTTTACGTCTCCATCAACAGTGGAATGTTGGTGTGCCTTGGTAGCCGATGGCGCGTTCTCCTTTGCAGCATTGTCAGTCTGTTCTGAATGATCTTTGCTATTACTCGCACTCTGTGAGCTGTCGTCCGGACTATCCACGCCTTTCAATCCAAACGCACGTCGTCGACTTTCGGACCGCTCCGTCAAGCTTGGCGCGCGTGGACGTTGGTGTCCGCGAGCACGTCCACCAATCCAGGGGATTTCCCAAAGAACCATTCGATATAGGTATAGTCCGGCGTCGAAGATAATCATGGCGCACCATGGAACAATAGTGATGAGGCCGAGGAGGAACTGCGCAAGGGGAACTTGTTATTAAACCTTGAAAGATACGAGAAATTGATTTCACGCGCAAAATATAAGTATAAAGAGTACGTACGAAAATGCAAACCGCCCAGCTCTCAAATTGGATGAGCTGGGGTGGGAGAATAGAGTACCACGCCATAGTGAAAACTGTCGGTGGATACAGGAGCGGCGGGAAGCTGGACCGTCGGAGCTCGTTAAAGCTCAATAAAGCAGTGATACCTGGGGGTGAATGGGTTTCTTTCTGCTAGTGTTCTAGCCCCGACCGTCGCCTTATATTATGTGCAATTGCAGTGAATCGGAGTCACCGGTATTGGTCTTATGAGGCGTGGTGTCACTCCCTCACCATGAAATGCCGGGGGGGGGGTTCGAACGAGAGCCTGAGAGACTACTGACATAGACCAAGTCGAAAGAGTCGATAGAGAAAGATTATCGACGAAGTAAAGAGCGAGAAAATCCAAATGCCGAGTTCACAGCACGCCCCTCCGCACGGTTCACTGCAGCCTGGCCGAAGCTGCGAACCCAAAGATGTGCCGAGGAAGTAAGGAACAAAGCGGGTGTTGGCGGACGCGGGGTCAGGGCGCGACTAGACAGTGCAGAGGGAGGAAAGGGTGATCTGTCAAACGAATGGATGTGAGGATTATGGAGAAAGACTGACTTGAGGAAGAAGACGAACGAACGGGTGGAGCGAACTGGGGCGGAACTGGAGAAGTTCCCCCGGCCCGATTAGGCAAGCCTGATAGTTTCTCCGATGAGTCGTGGTTATACATCAACTCGAAGTACAAATGGCCCGGCTATATACATAGTACTGTTATCGTACAAAATATTTACCTGAAGTAAACTTCGAATGTTTGTGAGGCTTCATATTTACGACTTGATCAGAACGGACATATATAAAAAAAGTCAGATTACGGAAACTATTATAGTATGCCCAAACTGCTAACACCACTATCCGATGCGCTGCAGCCACCTATGAGTAGGTAACTCGAAAGATACTCCCTTTCGATGGGTGCGTGGATGGTCTCTATCGATCACTGAACTGGCGGCAATTCGCCAATCAGAGGACAGAAGTAGAGTGGGTCAATAGATTTGCATAGAATAGATGCACTGAATAGCGTCTGCCAGAATATCAACATTAAGGGTTTGAAGTCTATCTGAAATCGTATATTTGATTTTAAATTATCCATGAATGTTTGTACAAGACTTGTTGTATGATTATTTAGGGAGTCCCGCTCAATGCAAAGGATTAAAGTTCGTGATCTCGTGTTCAAACAGACGGCGTCCACGCCCCCAGGAAGAAATGAAAAGTCGCCGGAATAAATGGAAAGAAAATGGGACAGATATTCACAGACGATTTGGTAGTGAACTGATTGGAGTAGATCAATCAATGACGCCCACGATAAGGCTCATATGACGTGTATGAAACTGGATCATCCTCTTGTTCCACAGGCCCATAGCCTCCGGTCCGCCAGCGATCAAGTGGATTCGTGATCTCAGTCTGCCCGGGTGTTTGTGCATGGCTCAAGAGTCTTGACTCGCTCTCATTCGCCTGTTGGTAGAAGCCACCGCTATTACCACGTGAAAGAGGAACGCGGAAGGCAGGGTGAACTAGACCGCTACCCTCTTGAGCATCGTAGACATCTGGCATCTTCAAACCAGACATTGACGGCAACGATGGCGCCGGCGAAGAAGCACGAGAGGAACTGGGCGACCATTCACCACCTAAAGTGCTACGTGGTGTTTGGGAACGTTCCGTCATTAAATCTTCCGGTCTGCCGTAGATGCCTCCACCAAACTCCTCCTGGAAATCAGCACGGTCCTTGAAGTATGAGAAGTCCAATTGATTCTCAGAAACCATTTCAAACGGAGCTGGTTCGGCTTCTTTTCCGGGTTGATCTGCCATCATGGGGTTCATCGCTATGTCCGAATATTCGCCAGCCATGTCGTTATGCTCGAGGCGGCCCTGGTAGATCTGCTTGAGAGCTTCCGCAGCTCTAGCATGAACCATTGGTGTCATCAGAGGCTTGTAGAGAGCCGGATGCCCGAATTTGGCGCTCAAGCGATCACCGGCCTTCTTGCTTAATTTGGAAGCACCCAGTGCCTCCGCGTCGCTGAGGTTGCCGCGGTTATAGTAATTGCAATCATCATCGAAGGTCTTATAGCAGTAGAATTTGAATCCCAGCATCAGGAATGGGAGCGGGACGACGCAGAATACCATGTTCCAGGTACTTCGAGATTTGATCACAAGGCCGACAATGAAATTGGACAGAATGGTTGCAAAAATCAAACGATTGAACAATACACGCCAATATGCTCCTGCAGATTCATTCTTGGTCACAAAGATGTACATGAGCAAGTACTTCTTCAGCATAGCATCGATACCGAAGTACAACGCAGTGACTGGTAGAACAATCGGCTGAAGGGTAGCGAAAGAGAAGGCCACAGTCGCGTAGAAGAGGAAATAATTGTAATAGCTTGCGTAATCAAATGCGGGTGGTGCAGTCCATTCGATCGATTGCCGAGGAGTTGGTGAGAGGAAGGTCTTTGCAAACCACACCCATGCTACTGTGATCATTTGAACGAGGTCGATTGTGGCGCCCAAGTTCCGCTGCAAGAGCCAGGTGACCCAGAACGGCGATACAGTGCATAGAGCATTCACAAGGGAGGAATAGATATCGGTCTCCACAATGGCTTCCCAAGCATTTGAAGTAGTCTGGCTCTTGTCGATCACGGTGGAAACGAAAGTCCAAGCAGCAGAGAATAAGGAGAAGACAATTAGGTTGTTAAAGACAAAAAATGCGTACAATTGTCCCAGCACGTGCCTGTCTCGAGATGTCTTGGTTTTGCTACCGGCCAGGATTGAAAGTCGTCGGAAGATCATCGGTAGCACGAGATAGACGAGGGAAGTGAGAGCAGGAGATGCAATACCCTGTACAGCAGCCCAAACGTTAGGGTCGGCCTCGAGCTCTGTCTGGAATGCTGGCCAAACGAGACCCAGATTTGACAAATTCGATAAAAACACCGCAATGAGTGCGTTGGGGGCGATCCACACAACAGTCAGAAGAGTGACCCAAATAAAATTGACAAAACGTTTCCATTTGCGCGCTTGTTTGCTGAGTGGTAGATTCTCCCAGATGAGGTCGCTCGGTCTTGGCGCCAAAGCAATAATGGTGCCTTTCGGATGCTTCTTGCGAGAGGTCCATGCAACAGCGTGAGCGTGTTCAATTCTTTCCCAGCTTGCGAAGCCATAGGGCATAGCATCTCTTCGATCGATTGAAACTCGTCCATGCTTGATCTCTTCCTCCAATACTCTGATGCGAACTGTGAGATAATCAATGGCGTCGACCCTTCCACCTGGATGCTTGCTGCGTTGGTTTCGAGGTGGGCGCATGGTCGGCCGCTTTTGAGGCAATTGATCTGGACGCTTGAGATACTTCGCTAGCACGGATTCTAGTCGACGCACATGTTCCTCGTGCTCTTTGATAATTGCTGGTAGATTCCTCACACTACGGCCAATTGCAGCTCGAGGAAGTGCAGCAGTCGGGTTGACCTCATCAGTGATTCGCAAAATACCCTCGTCGGAACGGTCAGGAGTAGGAATATCTGTGATCATTAGAGTTCTAGCATGCAAACTTCGCTGGTAGTCAGAACTTTGGAAATATTGTCGTCGAAGTGCTCGCACAGCTCGATAATTCCTCCAAAGGAAGAAAGCAATAATGATATCAAACACCCAGGCGCACGCAACCTGACTCCACATAGCATTTGCTTTAAGTACGTGGAGAGGTGTCATGTCATTCAAAGCCGACATGTCGGACTTGCTTTGGAAGTCTTGGCTTTGGGTGACATTGACTGGAATCATAACCAAGCAACCGATGATACTCATGATAATCAATATGTTCCGGCACATCTTTGTGAAGCGGAGAAATAGCGCAGCATCCAGACCAATAGTTTCAATAAGCTGTGGCTCGCGAGTACGAATGACCGGCTTCACCCAGGAGAAAAAGCCTTTGCCTATGGGAGGTGGCGCATGTTTTGAGTCGGCATGCTTAACCTTTGGAGCATAAACGAGGGAGTGACGAGGACGAAAGAGGGAGAAGAGGAGAGCGAGCAAGAGAGACAGTCCGATCGAGGTACCGAGGGAAGCCCAGAGAGCACTGGTAGTCAACTTTGTCCGGATGTTAGCAAATACTAAATTATCCATCTCTTTACTAGCAAGGGAACGTACAGAAGTTCGAAATGGATCGGCGATGAGCTTGACGAACTCATCAGTCCCGGACGTATCGTCTCTGGGCCGTAAGCTCTGGCGCGGATCCATCGCGTCCGCGAGAAAACGAGAGGAAACCACAATATCACAGGTAGAGCGAATGAGATGCCTGCATAGGGCGGACGGTAGTAAAGATCGTGGGAAGAGGCCAAAAGACTAATCTGGGGAAGAAAGAGGGGAAGATAGGGAAAAGAGAGAAGAACGAGTGTTCGAAGGCCTGAAAATGAAGGTTGATCGGCAAGAGTGAGTGAGACAAGCAAAGCCCAAGAATGAAAGAAAAGTGGGTTCTGAGGGGGTCTGGACTGGATCAATTCGATAATTTTAGAATGGCGGCGTCGCCGATCGTCCGCCGTTGCAGTAATGATGCTGCGCGTGCTTGAGAAAAATCTTTGGTCAAAGTGGCCCTTGCGAAAGAAAAAATTCAAAGCATGCGGAGGAGAGTCGTCAACACAAACCCACATGAGAAGTCCACATTGTCACTGCCAAATTCTCGCCCTCCCCGTCGATGGCGCGGTTGTGCCTGGGGTGGCGTTGGTGACACGCATGGCTACTGTTTGCCCCATCACTTCGCATGTCATTGGCAGTCCATTGTAGAATCCCTCGTGGCAGACCCAATAAGATACTCCATAATGGGAAGTCTGGAACATCTGGAACAATTGAGGGTCGGGTTTCAGGTCCAAGTTTGGTTCTGGTGATACAATCAGAGCAAAGCATGGAGATGAACAGCTTGGAAACTGCTCAATGGCTGATCCCGTGACCGTTGGCCTCACGTGTCAGGTATTTGTCTTTGCCCTAAATGAGACAATAGAAAAGAAGCAGGTAATCAATCCGTGTGGACTACACTAATATATATAGAATCAGTTATCTTTTTCTATTGAGAATATGTCATTTCTCCATGTATGTATAAAAATTGAAAAAAAAAAAACAAAGCTATAGAGTCGGAAAGGTGCCCGACTCTATAGCAACGTTTATGCAATCTTGTTGAAGCCTTGTATATATACGCGTGTATACAATAGACATGTATAACTACATGGGACAAAATGGTACTTTGATGAATTCCAGAGATTGGTGAGATAAAGAACTTGATGAAGAACTTGACACAGATGTGATTGTATATCGAGCCAAGCTTTATATCTTAAGATAGTAAATATCACGACTTAATTATATAGAGAATCCATTCTATCTGTTAAGCGTCAAAAATTTGGTCACTGTATGGCGCCATAGAATAAGGTTCATATAGTCAAATTATGATAGTCATGTCAATAATTGGCCGGTTGGATTAGTTGGTTATATCGTATCGTTAACACCGATAAGGTCCTCGGATCGAGCCCGGGACTGGTCATTATCTTTTTTTTTTTTGTTTTTGCATCGTTCGCTCATGGTGATGATTTTGTTCAATAGCTACCAAACGGCTGCAAGTTCATCAAGTATCTTGGGTTTTCTTTTCTTTTCTTTTTTTTTTTTTCGGTCCTTTGCTGCCTATCGAGAAGCTTTAATAGAATGTGGCGTATCCGCTGCCCTCGTAGGTACGTCTACCGACATCACGAAAAAAAGGTCATTTTCAACGGTTCGAATATTCACAGGTTTAAGAATATAACCTACTAGCCTCTACCTTCTTTTTCGAAGGATAACTATCTTTTGCCAGACGCCTGGCATATTTGCATTGTTTGACTAGAAGGTTAACGTTTTGCGCCCCTTCGAATTACTGATTATGAAAGGGTTAATCTTCGAAATTGGGAATGGATATTTTGAAACGCAAGATGGCCGCATATGGACTTAAATTGAAGCTATCTTTGTCTTTGGCTAATCAACTCAGCCTTACCTATGTCGACATTAGTTATTTGAAGAATACTGGATGTAATAGCACATAAAGTAAGGTACCGGCTTGAACCACCCTTACCTTCTAGAAACAAACGCACATCTATCAGAGGAATCTAAGAGTGGCTTCCGTTGGAGGATTTACTGGGTCAGAGTTGTATCGCTTGTGCGTCTCCAGTTAGAAATCTTTCTCAATATGACCATCATGGGATTTGACGATCGCCCAATGGCAATGGCCGTAGCACGAAGCCGGGTTGAGCCAAACTTGACTGACAAGACAAGAGGATGGAGGCTCGACAGTGCTGTCCTACACGAAGGTTCAGCCAACAACAAGTATCGGCTGTTCCCACATTGACGCTGTACTGGAAGTAGATGCGAGGGCTGCGAACGCAATTGCAAATATCACAACGCACATTGTGATGAAACCACCAAGAAAAATACTGCGCCGGCCTAAACAAGATATAAGATGCCACGCGGCTAGAGTACCAATGAACCTCAGCCTGTAATACCCGAGAATAATGTCAAAAGCATCCGAGCTTGGAAGCTCAGAAAATTTTGACATTGACACACCCGTTTGCTGAATGAGATAGCATTTCAGGGCTTCGAGGCTATATCATGATCTATATCATGTGTCTCATTTGAGAAAAGCGGAATATCTCGAAAAAAAAACACAGAACCCGCGGCTTATTTTCATGTCTTCTGTTAAATATTATGCTGTCTCTGTTTGGTTTCGTATCATGGAGTGGCTCATTCATCAAGAACAACCACACCCAGCCGTCGAGCAGCCGTATTCATGTCTGGGACCCGGGCAACGATCGTATCGTCAGATGAAGTGTCCGGATCCTCAGACTCATCCCAGTCCGTCTTGTAGAAGTACACCCCAGCCTCTGAGATAAATTTTGCGCGGTCAAGAACAACTGTGAACATGCGGAATCCGCTATTGTCGCGTTGCCCATGTGGGCTTTTAATATATTGATCGGATCCTTGAGGAGTAAAACGTTTTGCTGCTAGGGGCTGACTATCGCCTGTTGTGATATTGTGTACGGCCCCAATAGAAAAGGGATTTTCTTGGTTCGCCTCTTCATTTTGCTGGGATAGAATTTCAAGAACTTCGTTTTGGGCGGACCTGATGGCCGACCAGGAATTGGACTCTGGAATGAAGAATTTCAGAGTGAGAGTTTTGTTGGCCGGGAGGTTGGGGACCATTGACGCCGTAAAGTTGCGCGCTGTGCTTTCCAAGACAGAGGAACCTGCTGCGTCGCGTATGTGGCTGAGAAATTCTGCATGTATAATGTATTGAATATCAGGGGTCTCGCCTTCAGGGGTATTGGTGACTGTCACAATCTTGGCTTCCTGAGATATATGGAATATCGGATCAAGAGGCAAGCCGCCAACTGAGGTTTCTTGATCTAGCTGGTCACGGATCTGTTCCTCTGTCGGCATATCCTGGCTAGGAGGCTCGCCTTCGTCGATATCTAAGACGTCTCGCTGCGGATAGCGAGCTACATTCATGAAGAGGTCAAGAATTATCAACTGGCCTATGTAGCTCTGGTCCATAAGGCGCTCGATGGTAAATTCAAATCCCTCTGATGAGATTTCCTCTAGGTCCTCACGCATATGCTGTACCATGTCAACCTCAGTGCATGTGCTAGAAAATGTGCGATTGAAATAGAGCAAATCTGGGCCTTCGCCTATCTTGTCAGCCTCCTCTGAGTCCTGCATATTGCCTACTCGATAGCTGTGCGATCGCAGCAGAACACAAAATCCAACATTCGAGAATGAATATGGACGATTGAATCTGGGAATCAGTGGGAGAGGATTCTTGACCTCTGAATGATGTTGTTGCTTGCGACGGGCGATTTCAATGCGATTATGCTCAATACAGGCGAAGCCATCAGGCGGGCGGTATGAATAAATCTCGAACAAAGGCTTGACTTCGTCATCCGAGAATGTCTGCATGAGGTACTCTCGGAGCGCATCGTGGTCATCGTCCAGGGGAACGAGACTGTAGACCTGAAAGGTGGTTTCCAGTTCGGGGTCTGGCTCGTATTCTGGCGAGACGTACTGCTCGAGCACGACAGGATGGCCCAGATGGTCCGCGTAGGTACGTACTTGCTTCCAATACATCTCATATATTACGATTGGGCTTTGGGGGTAAATGAGGTTCGATGAGAAGACAGGTTCGAAAGAGACTAGTTAAGTAAACCTGGGAGCGACAGGCTTAATGTACTATTACAGATGCAGATGTGCATTTGAGCGATCGCGAAGATCCCAATTTACCATCGGGAAAACGAGGTGAACTCCAGCTGAAGATTTCGCTCGTATAAAGTAGTGCATCGCACTCCAAAGTCCGAGCTCATTTTCAGATTCGTCATGACAGCAATCTATAGTTGTAGTATAACTCTGCATATAGAGACGCAAGAAGACAGGCAGCCCCTGAAGACCTGAACTCGGTTACAAACACATTATATGTCCAAAATCACGCATGCCGGATCGTAGTCTGTTTCAAACCCGCACTAGATTTTAAAAGTTTGTCCTTAATATGCTATTCTTTGTATAATTGATGGTTAGTTACTGTGTGCTCGGGCACCAAATTATTGTCCTATCCCAGATTTCCAAGGAATTCCGTACTCAATCTTCATAAGGCCACGGTTAGCTGCAGAACTAATATAATAAATTGGTTAGTATTTCAGGGATGATCACTAGTAGTATGGTGTGCAAGCACATGCTTAGATCAGTGGGTTATTTTACTATCAGCCCTGGAGGGTACTGCTCCAAATCCTCTCAAAAAGGATTCCATTTATTTCACAGATTTGTGCTACCATTCGGAATGGAGTTCCTTTTTATATTTGGCTTCTTTTTCCATTGCACAAAACTTCATCCGGGATGGAGGGGGGGGTATACTTAGCTAGCTGAGGTTCTGGGGTGGTGCCTACACTTGAGACTGGTCTACTAGTATTATAATAGTCACTCGCATTATCTTTCAAGGTTTTTTTTCAATGAGATTTTGAAGAAATTCTAAGTCTAATCAGAATATAGATGAGATCTCAGCAGAAACTAATGCAGGTCCCTACTCTGGCGCGTCTATCAGGCGTCCATGCTGTATACAAACCACAACTGTCCATTATGCAACAATGTAGGTGCATTGCAGGTGCATTACTCTCGGAAATTAGTGATATGCCATCTTCGTCAGATACTGGTATACATATATAACGTAAGGAATCAATGATTACACGGCGGATCAATAATTAATGGCCAGAACTCGTTTGTATCTGTAAGGTTTTATAGCTGCAGTCTTGGTTCGTATGCCGGAAACCGAGACAAAGGATCGCATCGGAAATATTTCCATACAAGGTAGCGTGTCGATTTCTGACTATGTTTATTTCGATATTTCGATTTTCGTCAGATCTGAGATCGTAGACACCAGGGAAAACTAGGTAGTACATCCATGTACTTGTAATGAGGAAATATGTATCCAGGCCCTATCAAAGTCTACTAAGTTAGAGATGTATCCGATGACTAATGTGGGCCCTAAAATTTTCGGGCTCCACTTTTACCTTCTGTCTATGTAGCCAAATTTCCATCCTCATTTCAACAATTGGCCGGTTGGATTAGTTGGTTATATCGTATCGTTAACACCGATAAGGTCCTCGGATCGAGCCCGGGACTGGTCATTGTCTTTTTGTTTTTGCTCCCTCCATCTTGCTCATTGATTTTTAGTCTCTCGTAGATCTAACCAGACTCACTTACGCCACCCTGGGTCTGATAATAACTCATCTCTTTTTCTTTTGAAATTCTAATACCAGCTTCATAGCATATGAACAGAGATGGTCAATAATATGGTCAATCCATCTTCTCATGTGTTTACTACGCCTTGTCCGGGGACGCCTCGAAATGCAAGATTTCTCAAGCCTAAGACAGAGACTTCCAGAGAGCTTAAACCCAAGAAATCTCTTTTGGTGACATGAAAAGCTTTCACGATTTACTAATACTACTGCTGGAACAAATTTTGGGAGCCTTTGCATTTACATTGGAATTGTGTTTTATCTTTTTCATGAATTATTCGGGATGGACATACGCGAGCTCCGTTCAAGCTATCTCCACAGTCTATTGATTCTTGTAGATAGCAGTGGCGTTGGCGAGAAATTTGTCAAACACCCCGTCACCAGTGATCGGAGTAATTGAATTAGGAAGATCCTCACCATCGTCATTACGGTCGTCCACAGTCTTAGCCTTGGTCTTCTTCACCCAGCTCTGGGCAGCCTTGAACTCGGTATCTGCCTTCGTCTTATCGTTGTCTTTAATAGCATGAAGCATGGAGATAAGATGTTGACTGGCTCTCGCCCATTGCATTACAACAGTGGACCACGGTGCGACGTCCGAGGCAAATCCTTTCATGTCCATACTTGGAAGGACATCAGGGAGGGTTGTGAATAATGCGAGGCGATTTTCAAGAGCCGACTCGGCCTTGTTATGACTAGACCCCGAAGAGCTATTGTAAGAGCTCCAGAAAGCCGTAACATCACTGGAAAGCTCAGGGGCGTGTACTTCGGGGCTGCGATATGGCCAATTCTGGTTGATATCGGCAAATGCGACAACTGCGTCGTATACAGTTCTGTTGCTCCCTGAGAGCTCCCGCAATACCCTTTCCATTGATTTCGTAGCATCATATTTGGGTCCATTCCAAGTGTAGTCTCCATAGTTGGCAAGCGCAGGCATAGAAGCGTACGGTTGTTCCATGGGATTCGAGGTGAAACCTAGGAGATACTTGTAGAGATTGGCTGCTCGACCAGTGAGAGGGTTGAGGAATAGACGGTTGCGGTTACCATCGTTAACGGGGAAGTTATCCCACAGAAACATCTTTTCGGTAACATAAGACGAGTCAGCTCGTTTTACGCTTGTGTCATTGATTTGGTCGCTGAAAACTCCCTCGCCGGTCCATTGGATACTGATATTCTTGTTGAGTTTAGTGCCAAACTCTTCCTTGTATGGATCAGGTGCACTGCCAGCATAATTGGTTGGAACCGTCTCGAGATCCTTGAGGCCATGGGTCTTGATATAGTTCTCTTGGATACGATTCAGGTAAAAAGCCTGGGCGTCGGCCATCCAGCTCAAGTCATCAGTTCCGCCCACTTTTCCGGTTGCATTCCACTTCTGTTGATCTGATTGACAGTGGAATCCGTCAGTAAGGATATCATCAAATGCGATGTAAAAGCTGCTAACGCCAAGTTTGCGAGCCTGGTCGAATTTGGCTACTGTGGCGTTATAGTCGGCGTCCAAGGAATAGCATAGATCATTGCCAGGCGAGAGAGCAAAAGTAAAGTCGACATGATTGGCGTTTGCCGTATCAATCAGCTCCTCCAGTTGGCCAAGATCATTGCCCTCGTAAAGAGTACGCCACTTTGAGCGAAGAAGGGGGTCATCTTTCGGCGTATAGATATAGGTGTTGATCTTGTGCTTCCCGTAGAAAACCAGTTGATCGAGACGAGCCTCGTGAGACCATGGCACACCGTAGAAACCCTCAATGGAACCACGAATTGACATGAGCGGCCAATCTCGTATTTGAACAGCAGGTATTTCGTGGCCATCTATCAGTTGGCGAAGAGTTTGTGAAGCGTAGAAAGTTCCACGTTTGTCTACCCCGTTGAGGACAATGCTTGGCTGGTTCTTGTAGTTACCAGATGCCAGGACATAGCCATCAGCATCAAGATCGTTTGCAGTGTCCCCGGTTAGTGCTTTGGCAACGGTGGTTGCAAGATCATTATCGGATCCGGTACCAATGATGATCTGCGCGCCCTTAGTGGTGGGGTGGGTTGAAATCACGGCTTTTCCACCAGCGGAAGACACTACTGCTTTCACGGTGTCAATTGTGGCCTTGTCAGTCACATTTCCCGTCACAATAGTAACATCGCTATTCAGCGAGACTCCTTTGCCGTGTAATTTTATCTCTTGAGGCTGGGGCGATAGGGAAGGAAGTTGATTCTTGTAGTCAGTGACCGTAGGTGCGGCATTGACCTGTCCAAGGGCGAGGGACGCAAGGAAAAGCGCCCGTAGGCACGTAGTACAGCCGGCATAGAACATTTTGAGTTGAAAGTTGCAAGTCAATAGACAAGGATGTCGGCTTTATACTCATTGACGCGGGTAGTGTTTACAACCCCCTTGCTAGCTCCATGACTAGCTGCGTTACATTATGCAGGTGAGTCTGATCACGGTAGGTAGGATAGTATCTAATCTTTCTGCCCTTCTAGTACGAAACATTTGCTAGGGGTAACATTGGGAAGATAGTTAAATTCACCCTCTTTAGTGTACTGTATTCCAGTTTCCGATTTCCCGAGGGTTGTGTAACGTTACGATCGCCAAGCATTGATATGATAGCAGTGGCTTATTCATAACATCCAGAGGGCTTCGTGTGGCGGGGACTAGTATAATTAATAAACCATGGAGGATCAATAAAACTGTGAGTACTAGCCCTTCGACGGAAATCAGTTATTATGCAGTAGTAGTTGATGGATTTAAAGCATAAATGATCAATGGGCTTCGTGAGGCCACACGTGCAGTGCTGGGGACAGCTCCCGGGCTAGATCCAGAATCATTAATTTCCGATATCACCCCTTAACAGATTACAGAAACTGGTCGAGAATTGGCCGATAAGAGGAAAAGATCAGCTGTTACATTTTCGCTTAAAGCATGTTGCGGGATCAATTTACCGATTTGAAATGCGGGGTCGGATATTGAGGTTAACGTTCCCCGCAACCCAATGGAGTATTGACAAGATGCCAGGGTTGTATTTCCATGGGACCTTTCCGTCTGGTTTCGAGGCTCTGTAGTATATGAATGAAGCTTCTTTGTTTGAATCGTAAATTTAGCGCTACTTTGGCGTCTCGGCAAATTAATAAATTTGAGTTATATGAAGTCATGTACTTTGTTCTGGTTAGATGAAACCTCTGATATCTATTCCCATCGATCTGAGCTTAACATGTACTTAGCCAGCTTGATTTGGATCGAAATTTAGAGAATGTTTCGTGGTGTTAAGATATGGTTGCAATCTGTACCAATCCATGATGTAAATGAACAAACCAATTCCCATACACTCGGCAGTACCTGGAGTAGGGCTCAAGAGACAATTATACATAGCGAATACTGCATTTATACTAGTGTGAATAATTGACTCAGCGGCGCCAATTTTGGGAAAGACTTGATCAAAGTGTACTAAATTTCAAGATGAACTATGATCAACACCTAGTTTCCCTGGGAATTTACTGGAAGTCAATACTAGTAAGACAATGTAAAAATCCTACCTTACACCAATGGTAGTCTTTATATTTCTCAGTGATCTTTAAATGAGTAGGATACGCATGCAATTTCTAGAAAGATGACTCTGTGGTCTTGAATCACAATCGAGCCGGGAGGTGGTCGAGGGCATGAAGAGACAAAGAATATATTTTAAGGCACGACAACTCTTGCATGGACTAGTAGATACCTGGAGCGACAATCTCTGCTCGCCAGCGAGTTTGATAATATAAGAACAACCTTTTTCTAGAACATATTGTATACAAATCAATCTAGTAATGTATCCCAGTGATAAGATTGTCTGTACTTATTTAGTTGGATTTGATTGGCTGCTGGTCTCTCGGGTCAAAGTCGTTTGATTTGTGCCCCATTTATTACTATATTTGGGAGATTTATGTGAAGCTAACTGGTTAAAGGCTAGCGGGGTGCCCTAGACGAAAAGGGACTGCATGTTATGAATAAGCAGCCAGTTCTAGATTAAAGCATCAATCTCTAAAATCAAGGCCTTGACTGGCTAGCTGAATGCCCTTTCATCATTCTCCTCCATTATGCCCAGGATATACGGCGTGTTTTCCACCTAAAATGCGCTGTGTGACCACCACAGAGCGGATGTACCTGCCCTAATAGGCAAGGCGTCTTATCGAAAATCGACCTGGGGCCACTTGAGATCCCACGAATCTGCGATGATGAATACTTAAGCTGCTTCAAACGCTTGCCCCTCTGAACAGTGCATTGTACATTACGCAGCATCAATTCAAGATGTTTCTTCCAAGCGTTCATGCAGAGACCGATAAGGAGATTCTTCTCCAATTCATCAAAGAGAACCCTCTTGGAATCCTTATCACTGGTCAAAACTCAACTCAAGTCGACTTTTTGCAGTGCACCCATGTTCCCTGCGTTCTTGATCTCCCCGAGGAATATGGCGGCGCAGAGCCTCGTCTTCGTGCCCACATCGCGAAGCAAAATCCCCAGGTGAAAGCCATGATTGAAGCTGTCGATGAGAAACCACCAAATGTTCTTGAGCTCGATAATGATGTGTTGGTTCTTTTCAATGGAAAGCATGATCATTATGTGACTCCCAAATATTACACGGAGACAAAGCCTAGCACCGGCAAAGTTGTTCCTACCTGGAACTATTCTGCTGTTCAAGTCTACGGCAAATTGTCACTCTATTACGACTCAAAGACCCCCGAGGCGGGAGCCTTCCTCGCTCAGCAAGTTCATGACTTATCCCAGCATACTGAAACAAACATCATGGGATATACTGGAGGTGATAAGCCGCAGCCATGGAAGGTGGCTGATGCCCCTGAGTCTTATACCGATATCCTGAAGCGCAATATTGTTGGAATTGAGATCAAGATCACCAAAATCGAGGGCAAGTTCAAGATGAGTCAGGAAATGCGACCTGGCGATCGCAACGGTGTAGCTCAAGGTTTTGCGGATATGGGCAGCGAGACTGGTACTGCAATTTCGGAATTGGTCAAGGAACGGGCGGCATTGAGTGATTTGAAAAAGAGTGCAGCAAAGGCTGATCAATAGATATTCGGCCTCGTGTAAATATAAACGCAGCATGTCGTTTAAGTGGATCCATGATCGCCTGGCGCGTCTAATATTGAGTTCATTGTATTCACACGAGGGGGTTCAAGGGTTATCACATGAGCATAGAGTAGAGACTGGCATCATATCACGCCATACTCACATTATTATCGATATGAAGACACATACGAGAAGCATGCCAATAAACAAATAACGCGACCAGAGGTTGGATGATGCAAAAAGACAATAGTAGTATCTCGGAGTAATTTGATACCCGACTGATAGCGGCCTCAGACCTTCTTGACGTTCTTGTAAGCCGAATCTCAACACATTCTACCGCACTCGATCGCTGAAGATCAGGCATTGTCTCGGTGGAGAAATTTTTTCAAATCAGCTAGTATACACGAAGTCTCATCCACGATATTGCAGTTTTGTCTACTTTTTTGGCAACGGCATAAATGTCCGATCTAATGCCAAGCTACATATTGGATTTGTGGTTATCGCAAAGTAGTTAATGCTCAAAAATGCCTGACACGTAATTTTATAACACAATTGCGTCAAAGACGTGAGACTCATCACAAGGAACCTATATAAGCTGTTGATCTATTCAGGAAATTCAAAGGAAGAAAAGTAAGCTGATTCCAGTTTTCACACTTCTTAATCTTTTGAACGCACCATGGCACCTTCTATTGCCGAAGCATCCTCCTCTGAGATCGTTCTACCTGTAAAGGCCGATCTGGAGAAGACCTCTTATAAACCTAAGATTCGAAGAGTCATCGACGAGGAGGGAAAGAATACTACAGCCAGTGTATGCTCTTTCACAGCCCCGGTCCTTTGAAGAAATCGCTAACCTGGGGATATTATATAGTATCCCAACTATCTTCCCGTATGGGACCATGGCGAAAAATACCCCGCTTTGGAGCCTTTTGCCCATGTCGACCATGGAAAAGATGCCGACCCCTCCCTGAAAGATCTCTTGACGGCGGATTCCCGAATCCAGAAGCTCACACCAACAATAGGCTCTGAGGTTACTGGGGTTCAGCTCAGCAAGCTGACACCCGAAGGAAAAGACCAACTTGCCTTGCTGGTTGCACAGCGTAAAGTAGTCGCCTTCAGAGATCAAGACTTTGCAGACTTGCCTATCCATGAAGCTCTGGAGTTTGGCGGCTACTTTGGTAGGCATCATATACATCCCACTAGTGGGTCCCCTGAAGGGTTTCCCGAGATTCATCTTGTTCATCGTAACAACAATGCTTGGGAACTCGATGAATATCTTGCAGGTAAGAATAGTAGTGTCTCTTGGCACTCAGATGTCACATATGAGCAACAACCACCGGGTACTACGTTTTTATATATCCTCGATTCACCTGAGGTGGGCGGGGACACTGTTTTCGTCAACCAAGTAGAGGCCTACAATCGGCTTTCGCCAGCTGTCAAAGAGAGATTGCACGGGTTAAAAGCCGTCCACTCGGGCTTCGAACAGGCTGAGTTTAGCCTCAAGCGCGGATCGGTTGTGAGACGGGAGCCAGTGCAGAATGTACATCCAATTGTTCGAACTCATCCCGTGACAGGAGAAAAGGCCCTGTTTGTGAATGCCGGCTGTAGGTTTTTCCCTCGGTATACAATAAATTAACCCATTGACTCACTTTTTCTAGTTACTAGGAGCATTGTTGGACTCAAGAAAGAGGAGAGTGACGCCTTACTAGGATTCTTATTAAACCATGTCGGTCGTGGTATTGATTACCAAGCCCGTATTCGATGGGCCCCAAAGACAGTTGTTGTTTGGGATGTAAGTCAATAGCAGCCTTACAGAAGAAGTTTTATAAAATAACCATTTGATAGAATCGTGTCACAGCCCACTCCGCAATTGTTGACTGGGTAACTGGTGAGCGTAGGCACTTGGCGCGCATCACCCCGCAAGCTGAACGCCCATATGAAACACCTTATGTGCCGGAGAAGGAGGACATCAAGAATTAAATCATCATTGTTCAGGAAAGTCTTTTCTTCAATACTATTGATCTACGCTTTTTCCCGAGGTGGACCATCTTCCGTTTCGACCAAGGACGGAGTCATCCAAAACGGGGACTTTCAGTAGTTGATATCGAACACTTCAGCAAAACTTACTTCACTTGGAGCATTGAAGAGACCATGATATGCGTAATCGATGTTTATTTGTCTGAAACATATCCTGGCAATAACGACTTGTCTTGTTATCGTAATATGAATCCATGTCCGTTCTTCACCAAATTTCTGCATTTCTTTTGGGGTCGCGCATGTAGATCAAGGCAAAAATATCTTATACAGTTTATCCATAAACGATAGAAGAATCAGTAATAAAAGATTCATTTCTTCTATTGCGGTGCAGTATCTAGAGCATCATATTGTTTTCTGGGTCGGTGGAATGCAAATCAAAGTAGAATAAGAACTATGCAGTGTAACTACAACGCTTTGAAAATTAAAAGTCCAACGCCTTCAGAAACAAATGAAAAGGGAAAGTTCACCCAATTATGATAATTCCTCCTCCACTTTATCTAATGAGTCCCCGTCGTGCGAGACGGTCGGATAGTATGGCTTGACGGCGGCCAAGAAGACCGCCTCCAAGACCACCGGCAAGCTGAGGAGCTGCAATATATTGGACCGGTTGGGGTGCCGCAACAACTTGCTGGGCTGGGGCGGGCTGGGGCTTCCTGGGATTAAATTTAGTATGCTATCTTTATCAGCTGGACTTTGAAGGGGAAACTTACAGTCGATGAGAGACCATATTCATGCCGACGGCTCCCAGAGCAGCTCCCGCAGCGGTTCCCCAACCACCGCCCATTTTATGACCCATGTATCCTCCGGCCGCACCACCGACAACAGTTGAGCCAAGACCCTTCTCTCCTTCGGGCGCATTTATGTTATTCTGGCCTGGGTATGGTTCCCCATTGTAATACGAGGCATTTGCTCCTTGCTGTGGATATTGTGACTGCGGGTGGTCTTGCGGTATGTTGGAAGCTGGGCCATATTCTGGGGCAAGACAGTATTGAGTCTGTGCATTTTGGTCGCCGTGGGCATAGGCTTGCTCGGCATATGGAGGAGGTGCATATGGTGATTGCTCAGAGGGATAGTGGCCTTGTGTCTGGGCGTACTGGCTGTGCCCAGGATGGGGCTGTTGCTCTTGATAATAGGTGCCTCCATATCGCGACATGATTGATAGATGTAAGAACTTCTCGAATGGAAACAATAAGTCAAGTTGAATAGGATATCATTAGATGAAGGTTCTGGGAGATCCTTTGCTGGAAATTGTTTGATTTGCAAGTTAGAAAATTAGCATGTGGATAGGTGAGGATGGGTTCTTTATAGTTCTTCCTTGCCCGGATACCCACGTTGGGGAAATTATGATTTCTATTCACAGAGTATATTCAATTCAACATCGCTATTCTAACTCTTCTCGTCGGAGATCTGCGGTCTGTACTTCAGCCACACACGTATAGAGCGGCATTTTGCGCAATTGTTGATCGGTTGGCGATCGATAAAGCTTGATTTCTTGGCATCTTTATTTACCCGATTGGTATAAGATCGGCTTCCTCTTGCCTGGTCACCGCGGAATATGTACCATACTTCTATCTTTAGTTTGGGGGTCATTCTCGAAATACTTCTTCACGGGGTTTCAAGCTTGGGGCATGTACCCAAAATCTTGGCCAAGAATGTACCTTTCATCGATCTTTCGTTATTCGCCGTCCAATACATGGATATCGATAGTCAAGCTTCGAAGTCCGGGCTGACGTACAATTGGAAGAAGCATCCATACTGTCTTCATCATCTGTCTTCATCCATGGAAACTCGAACTATGAATGAAATGAATCAAAAACAAAAGCAATACAGCCTGTCACTGATGATATTCCCAGGCAGGCAAAAAGAGGACTCTTTGCATAATGATGCAAAAATACAAAAAACAAAAAGACAATGACCAGTCCCAGCTTCGATCCGAGGACCTTATCGGTGTTAACGATACGATATAAGTCAGGAGTGACTATGGAAAGCTCACGGACATGTGTGGAGTTTTGTCAAAAAAGCATGGTGTTTTTGTAAGAAACAGTGATGTTTCCATTCGGGCGCCCGCCCGCTCGGCGGCCTCCCATGGCGCTATGCCCCTTCGGGCCGTACCGCTCCATCCAGCCCGCTAGCCCTAGCTAGCAACGGCACCTGAATCTCGGCGGCTCCATCAAGGGTCTATAGACAGTCTCTATAAATGGCGCTCAGCCTGGACGGGCTGCCTATGGAGGCCCGCCCAGTTCCTTTACTTCTATATCTGCTCTTTCAAAACCAATATTGTCGTTCACCATGGTATTGTCAAAGAGGAGCCTATCCAAGAACGCAGCAGCCATTGTAGATTGGAATGCTTTCCTCCGCGAGCCCGACCCGGAGCCCGATGATGAGAACAAACCCTCGACGCGGCACAGAGTGACCACCATGGGAAACAACTTTAAGAAGTGCCGACCATCCCTTGCATCCATTGGCCAGATCCATGGCTAAAGTTCTCCAGGTAGACGAAGTTTCTCAATCTATCTGATTGGAAGTTTTGGCTTCTCAAGCAGTTTATCTTGCGACTAATTGAAGGATTTCTTTGTTGGTACCTTGACAACTATAAAATTGACTGCAAATCGGTCTTTCTGATATATGTCCGCTATTTTTCGATGTTTTGCAACCAAGAGACGGACCAGAAAGCTCTGTATGAGATGAAGCAGAAACTGAAGACGGTGCGTTACCTAAGAGTGGCCTATTGCTATCGACTTATGCTAACTTCCGCAGTTTGTGGACAGTACATTGTCAGATCAGTATGAGCTCGAACTGAGCTTGTTCAAGCTGTCTCCGGCCAATATCGATAATCTGCTGTTCACAATGTATTATTTTCTCATATAGTGCTCTCTTATCTTTTCCACAATGCGGAATATATTTCAACTGAATACGCTGCGAAAAATGATGGCTGCCACTAGTGTACGGTCTAATACTCTGATTGAGTCGTCGGGGTATCTTCATAAGAATAACACCCTGAAATAGAAGAATATCGAGCTCTTCATGGTGAAATATCCAGACCGTCCGATATTCCAGATTCTGCTGACGCGGATCAGTCATTGTTTGAACAAATACCGCCGAAACAAAAACATTGAGCAAGTATTGCGCCGCTCCAAATATTTACCGAAAATGCTAACCTGCTCTAGCCCGACGTATACTTACACAGAACGAAATGACAACCTGAAGCTCTGTGTTATCCAGAATACCCTCATATACACATTCCTGGACGATACCTTTGACAGTCCATATATTCGGTACCCGCACAAGATCTGGTGCCTCACCCGAGTGCCGGATCACCGCCCCAGCACCCCAATTAAATTCAAGAACAGCATAAGAAAGCTTCCGATCCTGCGGAGTTCCTACCAAAACCAGAAAGGCCTTCTCGTGACCGACTTTCGACACACCTTGCAATACCACCAAGTGCACACATGGGAAGCCACAGGCAGTG
This sequence comes from Penicillium citrinum, assembly GCF_028827155.1. Taxonomy (NCBI): domain Eukaryota; kingdom Fungi; phylum Ascomycota; class Eurotiomycetes; order Eurotiales; family Aspergillaceae; genus Penicillium; species Penicillium citrinum. The sequence continues at coordinate 2,971,135 of NW_026622688.1, forward strand.
AACATACCGGCTTCAAGGACAGAAAAAACTCTCTACAAGTACTGCAAAGACACCGCGGCAAGTATCCGTACAATCCCTGTAGATATTCCTATCTATATAATCACAGTAACTAAACTATTCTTGCAGGCCACCTGAACAAGCATTCGCGGAATCGCATTATGGGACACATATATGGAAGAACATTCGCCCATTATATCTCGATCATGGATGATACACAGTCGATCTTCATAGAGACATCAGCACGGAAGTCCCTGCTCAGCGTCGCCACCTACACCAGCATTATGCGGAATCTGTCCGCGCCGCAGCAGTCAACAGACGCGCAGAAGAACACTATCGAACTGAACACCCAAATTGCCGACTGGGAAAACAAGTGTCGAAGACTGCGAACGGATTCGATAGTGCAGTTTGGCCGGTTGAAAGCTGCGAATGAACTCGGCGACCCTCGTTCAAAGCAATTGCAGAAACTCCAGAACCAGATTAAGTCGAGACGAAAGAGGCTTTGCGATGCGGCCCGGCGGGACCGCCGCGCTGATTTCTTCCCGGAGATTGGCAACCGCATCATCGAGAGCAACCAGCGAGGGGAGCATCTCACATTCACGCCTGATGACAGCCGGATATAACCGGAGCGGATCACGCTAGCCAACCTGGAGTTTCAGGATAGAGATGTGGACCAGATCGGCGAGTCTCAGTTGATTGAGGATCCAATCCGATCATTGGAGCTACGGCTAGAACTACACAAGCTTCATGTCCCCCGTGGTCTGAAGGACTACGTTCGGTTCAATAAAAACACTGTCAAGACCGCCCTGGGCGATGAATCAGAACAATGGAAAAAAGACAAATTGCAGCTGAAGTCTTTGCCGAAGACGAAGTGAAAGCAGCAACCAAAGCCAATCCTCGAGTGTCCAGTGCGCTTAGCAAACACGAAAGAGCTGCTCCCCCTAACAAAAAATTACCAATATGCTCGAAAGGATGCACTTCAGCGGCATTTTGCAACCCATAATCTGCCGATGTTCTTCGAAGGGCCTGGCCGCCGATGTGATCTCCCCGGCTGCAGCTATATTTTCCCTTCGCTGAACGGATACAAGCTCCACCTGTCGAAGCAACACAGCATCTTTCTTTGACAGGCAAATCGTCTAATCGAATGGTTGAGCCACCGAAGCTCAAGTCAGAACTAACTTTGGTTTTTTTTATTTGACACTGTATAGAGCTTCCACCAGTGATAGCCATTAGTAAAACCGGTTTACGGGGGGAGTCAAGGAGCGTAAAATACCGAAAAAGGGATGAAAATTTTCCACAAAGCTCCTGTGACCACAGTGCAGGAAGCCGCGAAGAGTATGTACCATCTCCAATCTGGATTGCCTTCAAGTACATTTACGTTCATGCCAAAGAGACTCTGCAATCATTTGTTAGCTGGAGGTTCGAACAAGCTATATGTGTGCTCTCTTTGATTAGGGCATACAGATGCAAACATCAGAGGAAGAAATATAAACTGGTGGAATGATAAATGTTAGGGCCAACTTCAGTCATTTATCTCTCAGTCTTTGGTCATCTCAACTCATGGTAATCCAGCTAAGACGCTTGATGCTCGCAGCCTCGTTTCGTGAGACCCAGGCCAGTTCCTATTTGGCTCATTATCAGTACATCATACCAACAATGGTTTGAGTAGGTTAGGTTAGCATACAATTTGTAATAGCTCCCTTATCTTCAGCAGCATCCAGGATTATTATTTCCCCTGTTATATATGATCCCTTTGAAGGCTATCAGCCATTCCTCAAGTGTATTCTTCTAGCGCTGTTTCATCACGGTGAATCATCAACGTGAGGGAAAGTATAATTGTACAAGGCTTTCATTCTCTTGGACCTGTTGGATCATTAGTGAATGCCTCATTCCCCTGGGAAAGATCGTATCACCAATCTCCGAGCACTTCCATGTTTTTGGGAGAATAAATACGGACTTGTGTGCAACTACGGTTTGTTTTGAAAGCCGTTACCAGAACATCAACCGAAGCTGGGCTCGTTACTATACGAACATGGTAGATGTTTCAGCAAAATGGTCTTATGTATCGGCAATTTGGCTGTGCCATTGAATACCACCGTTCTCACACTTCCAATTGTCCTGCCGTCCTGAAATTTCTAGCAAAAAGACGAAATGAAGTAAGAATGAATGAACGAGCCTCTCCGTATAAATTCATGTAGGGGACATAAAAAGTGACCAGACCCGGGTTCGACCGGGGGACCTTGTTGCTGTTAACGATACGTGCTGATCAACCCAAACACTCAAGTGCCATCACAACCTTGCATTTGGGCGGGACAAAAAACTTTGACCACACTCGGGCGATCCTAGGATATTGCCCTTGTCGAGACATTCATCTATGCTCAAGCGACAGGCCAAGCTTAGTTGACAACGATACGGTTAATTATGATGACAAAGCCGGTTTATTGCGCGTAAGGAAATTCCTCCAGTGTGCCATTTAGCAAAGTATGATCACTTGTCAGGTCGGTTCCTGTCGGAATGATATCAGATGATCTGTCTTTACCTATGTGTAGACACCGTGTATGTTGGAGGGTTAGTAGTGTGGCCCTTCCTGGGCGCCGGGCCTTCTTCATCCGAACTCTCCGCTACCAGGGAAGATAGGGAAGTGGCTATACTCGATTGAGTTTCCGAATGCCGTGGAATTCGTCTTTCCTCGGGTTTATTCGCCGCACGATCCAAGTCACTTATTGAAGATGGATTAGCATCTAGCTCAGCTAATCCGAGTTCTGGCAGCTCGAGTACGGCGTTAGAGTTATCTGATGCCATTTCAGGTCGATTTTCATTCTCGATACCAAGCTCGACAGGCCTGTCAGATGAACAGTCAAATCCGGTCAAACCATTATCAGAATTTTCATCTTTTTCTTCGCTCGCAAATCGACGTTTCCGTAGATACAAGCATGCCCTGACACCGACCGCTATAGCTAAAATAGTCCCAACCGCGGTACCAACCCCAATCCCAGCTTTAACTCCCGCTGGAATACCTTGTTTCCCGGATGGAAGGTCCAATGACTTGTCAATGTAGGAGTCAATGCGGACAATATTCTTGCTGTCGTTGACAAGATCCTCGCCAAATTTGGCTTGGTAAACGGAGAACTGCTCTTTTTCGTAGTCGACTGCTAGGTAGGCTTCTTGAAAGAACACTCGGCCGATACGCTGTTCCTCGTTTGTCGATGCCATCTTGATGGGAATATAAGGTAGTGAAGTGTTGATAAAATCCGAGGGTAGATTAGGGAATGGGTAGTAGAGCGAGTGATCAAAGGCTTGGAAGGGCAGTGCTATGTTCACTCCATGCGAAGCATTGGGAAAGTCGGAGATGGACAATGTGATTGACAAGTCCATAGCTAGTAGGCGCTGCCGGAGTGAGGTATCGTTTCCATATGTATAAAAACCTAGATCATGATCAAAGGTAAGATTGAAGGCCTGGCCAAAGGCATCGAAAGCTTTTTCCGGCAGCCAAATGTAACTAGTCGAAGAATCGAGGGTGTAGAGAGAGCTAGTTCCCGGATCAGAGGTCGTGATTTGATGTGCAAAAGTGCCCTTTGAGGACGAAATTGATATGGTGTTCAGTGAAACAACGGGAACCAGTTCCTTGGTCAGATGAAAGATCCCGTCGTTGGTAATATATCGGTCCTGATCTACACCTCCAATCGTAAGAGAGGCTAGAACACCCTTTAACCCTAAAGTCTATCAGTTAAACTCCACAATTGTACTCTGTTTTATGGCATACGATAATGAGCGCCAGCAGTGTAGCCGTAGGTTCCACTGGGGGCGATACTGTTGTTGATGTACGCCTGTTCCATCATAGAAAAGGTAGAAAAATCAGTGTGGTCGCTTAGAGCGTGCTCACTTAAGCGCACTGAGAGGCCAAGGAATCCAATCCAGGTATCTTTATCATTGATAATGATAAGCTGGTCTTCGTACACCGCCGTAAAATCCACAAGTATTGTATCTGTGCCGTAGTTTGCTTTGGCGGAAGAGTTTTTCGAACTAGTAGATTCATCCTGATTTTTCCACGTCGAAGAATTATAAGGATCAAAGAGACCGCCTCGTTTCGTTGGACAATCTGATATAGAAGCTAGCCCCCACTGTCAGCTAAATATGTCAATTGTTTCGGTATAACTCGGCCTGTTGACAATATAACGTACAGTTCTTACAAGCCTTTTCTCCGATGAGTTTTGTACCTCTATCTACAGTGCTCGGAAATAAAGATGATATCGTGAGCTCTGTACCAACATAGATATTGACACTAAATGAATGTTAGCTATTAGAGGCCCGAATACGAGAAGGTTTTTCTTACTTACGCACTCCAGGTTCCATCAATGCCATACCTGCGCCGAGACTCGGATTAGCACGTGGGTATGTTGGCTATACGTAGCGCGAAGTGGCAGTTACCAGTTGACATCGGCGGCAAGAGAAAGAGGTTCGGATTGAGATTCCGCCCTAACAAGACAGAAAGGCAATCCAAATAGAAGAGCTCGAGCACGAATGCTCTTCATTATGTTTTTAATCGGAGTTTGATTGCGAAAAATTTCAAAGTCCTTGGTTGATTTAATGATCAAAAATACTGCAGCCGAGTTGAAGAACTGACTGAAAGCTAGGGGTCCTGGGCCCGTGAAAGGGGTTTAGGGCAGAGTGGAAACAAGTAAAATGGAACCTCGGATCTAGATTCTCTCGCCAAGCCTTCGCTGACTGAAATTTTCTGATCACGATCATACCCGGAAGGGTCATGAATGGAAAAGCGGTTGCTGCCTGGTGTTGTGAATTAAAGCAATACTATGATTGGCCCCTATATAGCGCCTTGTTGATCAGAAATTCTAGCTCACAGGAAAACTTTCTCATATCGTAAGCGCTATATTTGATTGAGTGAGCCCTAATTGACAAAGGTAAGACTATCAAGCTTCTAGGTTCTTAATGGGCGATAATGATGATTTTAATTGCCGGATATAGCACCATCTGCATCTGTTGATATGCGACAATGCTTTTTGCCGACGACCTAGAAGCGTTCGTTAGGCCAAATGGCGATCCTCTGTACCGGCTTGCTACTATATTTCGGTTGTTTGATATCTCGGTCACCAGCGCCTCCTTTATGAAAAAGAAGTTGTAAGGCGTACGAAAAAAAAAAGCCAGAACTATGATCTAATTAGCCTGGACATCACAGTTAGGCTATGGATTGGGATGACCCAACCTGACGGTCCATTACTTAACACTCTCTCGCTTCCCTGTCGATACATCACAGTTGATAGAAAGACTCAACCTGGCCCATCATCATTATGTTCTCTCCGATTAAATCTTATCGCATTCCCCAATTATGAAAGGTACATAACCGGTCTACTAGAGAGGATGCGAGATGAATTGAACTGGGCCAAAAGAGACCAACCGCTGAAGCCAACAGTCATGATCGCGATGCCTGGCCAGCGCGAATGGCCGGTGAGATTCATACAGCTTTCAGACGAGGTGACAAGTTTTCTCTACGGGTCTGGAGAAAATCCCGCGTATGGATCAGCGACACGTGTCCCAAAATGGGGGTACGGAACATATCATGACCTTTTTGACATCGGGTATACTCGACCACACATCGGTCCTCAGGATCTGAAGAAACTGGGAATCATCTGTTAGAAATGCTATATAGCTAAATTAGAAACAAAAATTTGGGTGTCTTGCAGTGAATGAATACTGGGTCCTTGGAAGGCCATCAGCCCCAAATTCTGTATCCAGAAAAGCTTTTCAATATGTGTCAAGATTTGAGGTCACATTGAACAGACAATGTGCATGAAGCCACTCATGAGCACTAGGACCTTAACAGCCCCTGTACATATTCGAAGGGATCTGACATGGAGCATTTCGTCTATTAGTCACTCATGTTGAAACTCGCATCTGAGCCTTCCTTATTCAATTCATAAAGGCCTTCTCCCAATTCTCCTCCAAGTCGATATTTCTCCCCTACATCTGACTGCTCCCATAGTTCCATAGTCTGCTCTCAGTGCAAAACAATCTCAGATATCCCCACATCCTCGGCATCACTGCAAGCTTCACGAACAATATTGTGGTAGCAATCTAGATAGAGTAGCCAAAGATAGCCCGTATCAAATACCTCTTGGTCTGCAATAAGTATATATATTGCAGTGACGACTTGTTGTAAGCGAAGTGCTATATCTTCGATAACCTGAAGGGAATCCTTCTTTATCTTTGGACCCCAAATACCTTGCCGCCGAAGATTTCTTTTTAATTCCTTTCGAAAATAATTGATTTCTCTATAATCTGGAAAAATCTGCTCTGGACACCCATAGACTCTACAACCTCCGACATCACATCGTAAATATATCGCCAGTCTGCGCCGAAATCATAGAAATTTTTGTCGTCTAAAAAAGTCCACCACGGAATCTTCCTGGAAGTAAGAGATTCTGTGATCCAGTTACGAAATTTCTTCTTATTCTCTGATTAATAATGAGTTTTGAGAACAATTGGCATTTCTTCTGTGAATATAAAATGAGCTTATCATCGAAGCTTATAGGATCTCCAGGGCCGAAGAATAGTATCGATCTGCACGGCTGTGGAGTCAAGATGTATGGTTGTGACAGTCCATTCTCTTGGAATATCCGAGTCGAGATATTTCTATATTATTCTTGATCGCTGTTGCTCAGGACACTCTTTCGATAAATCATTCCAGTTCACCTACTCCTGAATTAGCTCTGGGAGACTCCTCGAGTACACACGACGATTCACCACCAGGTATGCTTCAGCAGCCAAGGAGCCCCAAAAGACAGTGCCATCATCAGCCATAGTTGGATTGAATTGTGAGTCGTAAACCTCTAGTGAGAAAGATAAGATTCCGACCAGCTAAGAGAACAGCATAGCTAAAATAGTATTGTTTGATGGCGGTTTTGTTCATATCTTCTGCAAAAATAGGTGTGTGGCCCAATATGACCACCCATTCGTCGGCTCTGGTCTAGAACAAATTGAAACTGGCTAGCAACACTACTCACATCATTAACAAGCCACAGACACCGCCCACACTTTACACGCCCAGTGCGCACAATTAGCGGACGATAGTTGGCTTCCATGGATGGAAGCACAAGGCCTTTCATTGTTAGCGGTCTAGTTTCCAGATCAGATGTCCATGATTTGACCAAAAGCCCGCCGTGACTGAAGTCAGATGATGGGTGTTTTTGATGGCCATATCTCGCATGTGTCCATGAATGGGCAGATGCGGCGGCATGTCTGCAGCCTTGGGTGCCAAGCCTTGAGGCGGGCGGTATGGAGGCGGATCCTTTAGACTATCTGTGGGATCTACATCGATAGCTTGATAGTCGAGCTAGTCTGCCAACTAACACAGTATGCCATCTTCGACCGTTGCATTCCAAGCTCAGCGCAGGGGCTACCTGACGCAGCGTTAAAACTTTATTACTCAGCTGAGCCTCCGGACAAAATCGCAGTAGCGTGGGCCAATAACCCTCGCCGGCCATTTAATCATTATCATTTCAGGGTCTTTTTGAGCCTCAACGGATCCATCGCAAGCGCTTCCATGTCTCGTTGGCGCAGCCTTTACCCCCTGCCCACAAAATTAGAGATTCGTATTCCTTATTATTATTGTCCAAATTGCATAAAATACCCTTGTAACCGTCCTAGCAAAGCACAGAGTCCCGTAAGCCGCTAAGCCGTTTATGATCAACATCTCGTCTTGGCCTTCGGCCCCATAAATCCCTCCTCAGAAAGCGAGTCAACCAGGGGAATCAATCACGATAACAACAATCTGGCTGCTCACCATGCAGATCCTAGATCTACCCAATGAGCTCATGTTCCTGATATTCCATCATTTGGACGACGAGTACGCGACAAATGCCTTGCTGCAAACCAACAAAAGACTCTACGCTCTACTAAATAAGAGCCTCTACATCGCCAATGCTCATTCCCCCCGCCCATCAGCCCTCGAATGGGCGGCCAGGCATGGCCAGGTCCAAACTGCATGTTACGCGTTAGAAGCTGGCATTTCACCCACTCAGGCTTGTGAGAAAGATTGGCTGCCTCTCGCCTTGGCCTGCATTTATGGACATTTGGACGTGGTGCGTCTGTTGCTGCAGCATGGGATCGATACGAGCCCTGTTGGTGGATGGTCTACTCGAGATGAATATGAAGAGTACGAAACTCCACTTGATGACCATGGGTATCCGGTTGCTCTTGCGGCGAAGCGTGGACATTATGAGATTGTGAAATTGTTGCTTGAGGCTGGTGCCCCGTCTGATGAACCGACGGATCGCAAGAATACGCCTTTGAGTTTGGCTGCTGAGGAAGGTCATTTGGATATTGTTAAGATGCTGGTGCAAGCCGGCTGTAATGTCAACGCTGAATATGTTCCTCCCGTCTGTTATGCGGCAAGGGATGGTCGTGTCGAGGTTGTTCAGTATTTACTGGATAACGGCGCGGATCCGAATACTATCGCTCCATCAAGACGTATAACTGCTCTGGAACTTGCTGCTTGGTCAGGTCATTCTGAGGTCATTAAAGTTCTTCTAAATCACGGTGCTGATCCGTATTTCAACCATCGTGGGCCCAAAGTAATGCCTTTATGCAGGGCTGTTGATAATGCACACTTCACTGCGGCTGAAACGCTTCGTGATGCCATGGATTTATCCAAAATTATCGATTCGGGGGATCCCAATGATGCTGAGCACATCTTACTTCTGGTGGCTAGTGCTGCTTGTGGGTGGGATTCAATATTGCGAGCTGTACTTGAACGGGGCACTCCACCTGATGCTACTGTTTCAGATCCCAATGTTCTTCGCTTCGTTCCGCTCAAGCATCGATTTTATATTCGAGAACATCGTGCGCGTGATCTCCCTCTTTCAGCATTAGCATTCGCTTGTTTTTATGGTCGTCTTGAAGCTGTCAAAATTCTACTCGAACATAATGTTAGTCTAGGGGAGGAAGACGAGGAAGTCATCCAGAATTCTTTCGTGTTGGCCGTCATGGGCTCCCATGTGGATGTTATCACTGCTCTTCTAGATCATGGAGCTAATCCGAATTATCGACAGCAGTACAATGAGTGTCCTCTCATGTGGGCTGCGACATCACCTGAGGTTCTGAATTTACTACTTGATCGAGGAGCAACTCTTGAACTAAGCGGACAATCTGCCGACTCCATACTTGAAAAGGTACTCATCAAAGGGGCCGTTGATGGAATGAAGACCTTGCAAAGAAGGGGTATTTTGGCCTCCCCTTTGATTTTCGCGCGCTTGGCTCTTGGATGGGCGGTAAGCGGAGGTACTCGTATGGTCGAATATCTTCTGGATCAGGGATATAAAGTCGAACCAAACGGAGAGGAAGCTCAAAGGGCACTGTCAAATGCTGTCGGAGACTTTGACGTTGACATGATCAATCTTCTTTACGCAAGGGGCCTTGTTTATGATCTATCTGCAATAAGTGGACAAAACATCTTCAGCTATTTAGAGTGCTCGGGGGATGATGAAAAGGTCCGCTCAACCATAAACGCATTGGCTGCGCACGGGGTCGATGCGACTACAGGAAGAAACCCCCTTTACGATTTATTGGAGCTGCGGTTCCGCTGTGACTGTAACTGTGCACCAAGTCTGATGTACTATCCGTTGCTGCTGGATCACGGTACAGATCCATTTCAAGGAGAAGAAGAAATGGACGGTAAATCGCCGTTCTTGGAAGCCATGGGCGGGTATGATGCAAGGCCGATTATTCGCTATATGTTGAAGACATTAGATGGTCGAAATATAAATCTTGAGGAGCTCAAGGAGATATTGGACCTCGCCGAAGAGGAAGCTATAGAACGGAAGAAACCAGACGTCATTCCGCTTTTGCATCGGGCTTATTGGCGGAAGAAGTATGAAGGATTGCCCTAGCATCCATCGTATCCTACTAAGATAGATGGAGGTCGATGAATTGGAACTCCCTATGCAACAGAAACTATCTAGTATGAGTGATTAACTAGGAATACAATGAAGAGTAGCGTACTGTCAAAACCTAGCCGAGCCTTCCAGTCAGGGTATCGGAATTCATCCTCTTCTGGGGTACAGGTAGCCGTCTCATGGAGCCGCAGCCTTCCTTTCCATGACAATCTGATATAGTAAGTTTGACCCCTACATAACCTTCTTTAACGGTTCTGAAATAATTTTGTTTTATCCAGCTTTTACAACGCAATTGATTGCATACTTGCGCCCGGGAGGATACCAGGAGATCGAGATATCCTCTAGGCCCGGCTCAGAACCACAGGCATCTCCGAAATACAGTTCAACCTTGGTCAGATGACTTGGAGGGTGATCGATATTGGAGGACAACGATCAGAGCGGGGAAATGGATACATTGCTTTGAGAATATTGACTGTCTGATATTCGTGGTTGCTCTCTCCGGTTACGATCAATGTTTAGCTGAAGACCACAACGCTGTACGTCCGAAGTTGGTCCTATGAGCTCGGTACAGATGAATAACAAGTTTCACATAGAACCAAATGCATGAAGCAATGGAGCCTTTCGACTTGTTGATCAATGGCGTATGGTTCAGGCAGAAGTCTGTTATTCTCTTCTTGAATAAGATTGATATATTTAAGAAAAAAATAACTTACTCGCCGATATCTGCGTATTTCTCTGATTTTCACGGTATGAGTCTGGCTACTGCCGCGAACTACTTTGCCGGTCATTTCCAAGACATCAACAGAACGCAAGGTCGACAAATTTACATGCACTATACAAACACCACTGATACGAATTTACTGAAGTAATCATGGATACGATACACCAAGATATAGTGCGGAAAAACCTCGGTCCCTTGGGTCTTTTACGGCGACGGATAATGGCGGCGTACATTTTTTCTCCTGGATATATACTAAAATTTAATCATAACTCCCACGGAAAGCTCTTCAAAACTTTGTTTTCCATCCCGGTAGCATGAGGAAATGCTCTTAATTGCAAGATGTCCACCTGACCAGATGTGCTTCCGTAGGTTTACGACTCCTTCCTAGCCAATAGACTTGAGCTTTACTGAATGTCGCCCTTCATATCTATAGGCATATACAGATAGAGCGTGTTCAGAAGCGCGGCTGTTTTATATGGACTACAGAAACTCTCAAGGCATACGCTATTTAGATTTTTAAGCCCTGTAATTTTCTCGGTAATCAGTTGATAGTAAAAAAAAGTTCGCAATAGCCTACGATGCCAGTTGACCCTGAGAACTTTGATGTGTCATGAAAACTGATCCATGAATCATAGACCAGGATTCACGACCAGAATTCATGAATCATAAAACATTAGAATTCATCACGCTGCACGAGGCATGTTCTAAATACTCGGCGTAAACCAAGCCGAATGAATAATCCCACGGATAAGGGACTTTGCTCATGGTCCGGTCAAGAAGGAACTGCGATCGTACACCAAACAATGCCCATTGAGCTTATCAATATTATATAAATATTGTAAACATGCGGCAAATTGTCGTTGATCTTCAACAGAATGATTCTCAATTTTTAATAGGTCATTTTCGGGACAGAAGTTGATTCGGAAGCGGCCATCGAAAAAGACTGAGAATTTCAACTAATCGTTCCCATACTGGTTGCTGATTGGCATGGTCAAAGATCGCTGATATCCGAACTATTTCCTGTTTCGAATGATTATCTGCCCTCTCAAAGTGGAGAACCATGGTCATGGTCTTGCTTGGAAGGGGAGAAATAATTGAAGGCTTTTCATTGTTGTAAATGCAATCGTCGCTTTCAAAGTCGAGTGTTTTTGCATACTGAGCTTGGAGAGGTGTTCCCCAAAAAAGGAATGGCTGATCTAGGCCCATCACTGTACGCAGAGTCGTTTCGAGGAATTAGAGAGCGTGGCATTGTCTTTTGTCTACTGTAAACTGGCTCTTCAAGTAAAGCTCCCGATATTACAGGAATGGAGCGAGGCTCCGTAATTCCAGATAACGAGACCCCAGCTGAGGAATCGGGTGGAACGGGTTCGTGAGAAAATTTAGACCGAAGGTCCAACTGTTGCTTAATAGCAGCCTCCATGGTGCATATAAGCCTTTTTATAATCAACTTGTATGAGTTGTGAACTTTGCTAGTTTTGGTGGAAGGGGCAGCCCAAGTAGAATAGAGCTTCTGGTGACAAGCGGAGGTGGTAATAGAGAGAGGATGGTTGGCAAGAAATCTGCTGCAAAGAAAACATGACTTTTTGCTGACACCAATGAAGCGAAATGAAGGTTTTACATGAGGGTTGTCGTCATAGAAGCTTACGAGTTGTAATTCCGCATGTACAGAGAAATGATCTGGACGCTGCCGTGCAAAGTAGCTCTGGGGGTTTCCTTTCCCTTTCCAAATTTGTGAAAGTCGGCGCCGATATGTTTCCACTTGCGAGCTATTAAGTCTTCGGAGGACAACGTCAGGATCCAACCCGGGCGGAGATATTGGTAGTTTTTCAGGAGCCATGATAGGATGAACAGTTATGCGGGCGATCAAAGAAGGTTGCTCGAAGGCAAGCTGTGCAAATACCCGCGATGTAATTCCGTACTGTCCTAATTTAAATATGATCAACAACTATTTTCTACTTACCTAGTGTCGGTTCGGAAAGAAGCATAGAGTAGCTCGGCGTAGTTATACTTTGCTCTCTGAGCATACCGTATAAAATTCAACAGTTTCTCTTTATTCGCACAGTCCAACTCTTGTATTACAGGAATATTGTCAAATTATTCGAGGAGCGATTCTAGATGATGTAATAGTATCAACCACATATTTTTGAATACGTCTCTCGAGTTCTGCTCGCTTAAGATCTATAGATATATAGTAGGCTTTTAGCTTCTTAAGATATTAGTAAATCCGTGAGCTATTTATTAAAATAATTTTTGAGAGAATGGAAGTCTCATCCACGCTTTCTGATTTTAATTATTACAGTGGAATTTGTAAGTCATAATCGTAAGCTTACTTCTATTTGCCACTTATATCAGACCTTGAATAATAGCTTGTGCACTGGAAAGCACAGAATCTAGAACCCCAGTATTACAGACAAGCCTGATAGTTTCCCAGAATGGTTCTCTTTAATAATACATGCTACCGCTACATTAGCGCCACCTTTGCGTGTCGCGCAAACAAATACAAAGGAATCGAGAAATTTCCGTTTAAGAAGGTCGGCTCTCTGTGTATTTGTACATTCGTTTGTGTCCAGGCTATACGCACCAGGGACCCGTTATACTTCGTTCAGAGCTTTCAGAAGTAGAACTGCTTCTAAAAATCGCCTTTGAAGGTTTCCAGAAAATGTAAGAATAGCCATAATTTAATAACGCAGAAATCTTCTTCTTAAGTATTCGGCCATCGCAATAAGGAGTTTGGAATATGATCAGAACTCTTAATGACTGAAGTTCACTTCAGTTGAAAGTCACTGACGATATCCCCGCCCTGGACAAAACCACGGCCCCTTCTATCACATGATTCAAAGACAAGGCCTGATTTGCCTTGCCAAATGCGGGTTGGGTATTGAATTAAGTAAAAGAAAAAAGATAGAATAAAGTAGGCGAAAGAATTACCGATCCCTTCCATATCCATTATATTATGGAGGCAAAAAATTGTGACCAGACCCGGGTTCGATCCGAGGACCTTGTCGGTGTTAACGACACGTGATAACCAACTACACCATCCGGCCGATTTGTGTCACAATATCAAGGGATTTCGGTAAAGATACCTCTTTTGACTACCAATTCACACATCCGTCGTACATACTGCCACCCAGAACTCGCAATTCGATCAATTAAATTTGTGAAGATGAAACAGATAGCCGGGTATAAGGAGGGAAGCGACGATCAGCTCTATGATACAGATACATAAAAGAAGTATGAAATGAAGATGCGGCAACATAGGATTTACCGAAATAATGGCAAATTATCTTGCTTCTGATTGGTTCATATGGCTGCCTAAACCGTCCTGATCCAGGACAGGTGAAATACAGAATAAATGAATCACTTGTGTTGATTGAGGATCTCTGCGTTATAAAGCAGGTATAGATTGGCATTACGAACGAAACGAATAACGCTGGGTAGACTCCTTTCGACCTTGAACGACATTTAGAGCTCTCATCTACAAAATCGTTCTTCTCAACCCATGACAATGCTTATTCACCCTCAATCTGGAAAAAGTTAACATTTGTTTGAGCTTCCACCTAAAAAAGGCCTTCCATTGGATCCCGCGGCCGATTGTCTCCTTTAGCTATCTGAGTAGCTTCGTAGTATACTTCCAAGTACAATTTCTGAGAACTGCGGAGCTGGATGATCTTGATCAACGGATCGTGGCCGCTATCCTCTACCAAGAATATACGGAGGAAAATATTGAGCACAAAAATGCCTTAAAGATCCTGTACTATAGACACTGTATTTTCACCGGAAAAAGAGAACAGATCCCAATCATTGTCCTCGGGATCAAAAAGCTCAAAATCTGTCTCAAACTTCGTTTGTGATTACTGGACTGAAAACTACAGTTCAGCTGCAATCTGAACTATAATTCTAATTTTAGAACAAAACAGATTTTACTGCGCTCCAGAAAAAAAGCCATCTGCATAAGTGAATATTTTCTGGACCACAGCTGAGATTTCAGTTTGAAGAATCTTCTGTTCAGCATCCGGATCAATCGAGATAAGTAAGCAACAGCAAAAAGTCTCTTTTTCGCTATTACTATCTGCAAAATCTTTGAGAGCTTTACAAAATCTGTTGCTGTCTGAAAGAAAATAACTGGACTGGAATGTTCGCTGGTTGATCTCTATGAATATAACAGCGAGAATCAAAGCAAATCTTATTGCTTTGGCAATTGAGAAATTTGAGAGAATCAGAGAAAAATTTGATAGTAAGACAAAGTTTTCTATCTTCCGAGATATCTTCTATATAGTCCTCTCTTTTCAATCCTTTTAGTAATAAGTGTAGCAAAAAATATCTGAAAACTTATTTTGAGAATCCTTTCTAGAATATCTTGCTCTAGTAGTAGAGATAACTCATTTGTAGCAGAAGTGCAAAATTCTGAAAATTTTGCTGTTCTTTGACCAGGATACAGCAACAGTCAATTCAAGAGATAATAGCTACTATTTTGTACCACTTATACAAATTCTTTATCAATATTTGATGGTTAGACAGCAAAGTTATCCAATTTTATGATATAGACTCTCACTGTCTATAGCTCTGTCCTTATTGTGGCATTGATAGTTTCCAGCTCTTTATTTCTACTCTGCTCCAAAGATAATCTGGATTTTAGTTTTGATCCAGCTGTCTTTATTTGATCTATTATTTTGTCTCTCTCTTTCAGATTCTCTTGCAGTGTACTGATGTCCTTTGGCGGATTGTGAAACTTTCGCTGTTTTGTGCGAAAAAACAGATTTCAATTCTGCTATTTTCTGTCGTTGAAACTCTAGAATTCTTGAATATTCCCCGATCTCACTCTCCTTTTCGTTGACAATAACGCAAAGCGATTCAATCTGTGTAGCAGAATCTTTTTGTTTTGCTTTTTCGTCCTGGTTGATCTATATATTCCGTTGATAGTAATTTATTTCTTCTTCAACTCTTTGTCTTGTAACTGAATTTACTTATATTGTTGAATAATCTTATCAAGCACAGTAGCTGCAAACTGGAATTCAGAGCTTGACGCCAATATATCCATATATTTGATAAAATCTTCCAGGCTACTAATATTGGCTATAGGCAGCGCATCCTGTTTTCCAGAGTTCAAAGACAAAGAGTTGACAGAAGACATAGCAAGTGATTGCTTTGATAAATTGTTAAAGAGGACTCAAAAGACTGTTGATCTCAGATCCTCGCCAGAGCAGAGAATATTTTATATACAGGGCCATCTTGTGAGGACTTCCGCTCTGTAGCACCAGCTTTATGGCCAACGAGCCTTATGGTGAGGGGAATGAGCAATGATACGGTTCATGCATACAGGCGCAGGGTAGTTTGCGACATGTAGATGAGCCTGTGGTCGCCAATCACGCTAGTTATGGCAAGCAGATACAGAACATCCGAGTCCTTACATGTCCTTTCGACTTTGGTCGCTTCACTGAGGCTGCTGCGAGCGTTTGTTATTTCACAGCAAGGTCATGCAGGAGAATGGCTCGCTCGGGAGAGGAACACCGGCGCTTAATCAAAGGCCACGGAGGTGATCCACCTTCAGCGTGGCGAAAAGCCAATGACACCAGTCCTCAGCGAGGAACACTTACAGCCACGTTCTTGGCATTAGCGTTATCTTCACCTGGCCTCTGAGGATAATGAAATATCACTAAAGTCACTGAAGTGAGGCTTCTTACGATTGATCTTTTACTCAGGATAACAAAATGATAATCGGTATCTGTTGAAAATGTAGATCACTAGATCCAGAGAGCAATGCCTGTATTTGTTTAATAATAAGCGGTTGCGGTTCGTATGCAGCATAGACTCCTGATGGACGCGCCGGAATATGGGGCTGCATTAATGCCTGCCGAGATCTCATCTATATATTTTGACCACACGTACGATTTTTCCAATTTGTAATAAAAACTTTGAAGCATAATGCGATTGAACTACTATTCCCTATAATTCGGTCAATTCAATTTACAGAAATGCAGTGATATCTCTATAAATCTGACAGTGAATATATTTGAGTTATAGTAGTTCTTTTGCAAACAAAATAGTTCTCTTTTTTATTGTTATACAAATATAGTTTTTGCCATCAATCCAGATAATAAAATAAAGCAATTTGAGCAAAATACCAGATATACACTGTCAAATACTAGACTAGTATCATTGTTATCAGTTTTCGCTGGATCTTTATTCCAGCCAAAGAGTTTGTGTTACGCGGTGCAAACTGGTCACTGTAAGCTGATCCTCTGTGGTCCTTATACGTACCTCAAGTCTACCGTCTCGCAACCGTACCGTCGCTGTACTAAGCCTTATACGGGCTCGGGTCTGTAGAGCAAGACTTGTAGGCGTGCCAGTTGATGCGCGCCAAATAGATCAGTCCGAAGAGCTCCCCTACTCGTAGAGTGTGGTTGTGGTTATACTGTATAGAAGCAAAGATATACTCAAGTAACTTATTGAGAATTGATCGCGGAGAACTAAATACATGTGTGTAGAACTATCCTTATATATCCAGTCCCCCGTGGTGCGGTCTATTGGAGGGTATGCCTGGTGGTATAGCAGGTCGGATCCTTCCAACTACCCATCGGTATACCGTATTGTATACCTTGGTATCACGTGAGTTCTTACCGTCACTTAGTGTTGTGGCGTAATCAATCTGTACAGAGATCTTCAGAAACACCAGCAATGGATTCAATATCGTCCTTGGGTAGACTGCGGCACGTCATTGGATTCGGTCTTTAGATGCTAACCGAAATCGAATCGATATGGTCTGCAGTCTTGAAATCCTAACCAAAACCTAACCGTGGTTTTTGCGGTTGATGCCGCAGACTACTGATGCGTGTATTCCACGAGACCTTTAATATCTTCTTTATAACTTGACTTAAATGGCCAGCGCGCCACCACATGGCCTGAACTGGGATATGACGGAGAAGAGAAACCATCTAATATGTCCTACAGTGGATGAATTGTTGGATTGGATGGTTTCATCTATGGCCTTTCACGAGTTGGGACACTAGACCAAAGTAGTGTGATGATATCTCCTGATTATGCAGGTAGGTGCAGTTATTTGCAGTCCCAGGAGTTGCCTTCCGTCTATAGTGATGGCGACAACCTAATAAGGTTGCTACTGAATGCATACTAGTCTGAAATCTAAACTCTCGAGGTGTCAGGGTAAATGAAATCATTTCTCTATCCATTCATACTGTCAATGACAGTGAATTGAGAATATATCTCGAGAATTTTTGGCCTATTCTGTCCCATTATCTGCTCAATCATACACAACGAGAGATGTACATCGTGCACACAGGGCTATTGAGCCATCAATAACATGTTGCTGCGGTCTCCAGGGTCTTCATTTTAGAATATGCTCTTTCAGCTTGACCCTGTGCTTGTGGATGAAGCCTGTCTGAATTCGAACATGTCTCGAAACCTCGCTTCCATTCACGCCATTTGTGCAATTCGAAACCACTCCGACCATTATCCCCAAAATTCCGTGATGACCACAGACAGATATCTTCACCCATGATATCCATCCAAACTGCTGCCGCAGGGATGTGATAGATCTCTTCGTCGAGATCGACCCCTGGACCAAACGCTCTGTTAAACGTACGTAAAGCGTAGTCTTCGAGCGGCGCAACATGTTCTGGTTGTGGTTTTGTTGGTAGACCTTGAATCGGAAGGCTTTTTTTCAATTCGGACATTACTTCCTCAAGAAATTGTAGAGTCTGTTTATTATTGGGCTCTTCCTTAAAGTCATGCGCCCAGCTCTCCAGATATTTGGTGGACCATGCATTCATTTCGAACAAGTTCAATGCGAGTGTAAATACTTTCAATAGACAGAACCAGCGAAAAAGAATATGCTGTGTTAGTTGTGACTGGAGAAAGGAAAGAGAGAAAGGAAGGAAACAATCTAGATATCTACAGTCCGGTCAAACATGATGCCGGTCAATCATTTGAGCATCTGAAAACCATTATAAAGAGATTTCAACATTGTATCACTATATAACACGAAACTGGATTGTAATTACGTGGTGATTCTTGGCTGCAGATGTGCAAATCACGCAGATGGAAACCAATTTCGCGGTTCATAGTTCGGGCGAATATCTACACTAGTATCTGGCTTTAGATCACCATGGTATACGACCTTCTATCTACAGACAATTTACAATCGTTCAAGGCGGGGACCAACGTTTTAAAAAATAAGAGAGAGAGAATCTGCACGGCAAAAAAGAATCATGACCAGTCCCGGGCTCGATCCGAGGACCTTATCGGTGTTAACGATACGATATAACCAACTAATCCAACCGGCCAATGATGTCACAGATCGCTTTTTTTGGCTATATAGTCTTAAACTCAAATTTTCGGCGAATCCCCTTTGTAGCAGGCCATGGTCACTGATATGGGATTGCGTTGTTTGGCGCTTCCTGGCGATATTTAGGATGAATTGGCCAGCTTTGAATACGAACTTGGGAGAATATCTACATTCTAAGGCATTCATGGAATGTGCCTGGGGTTTTGTGCTGGAGTGCTGCTAAATGGACCATTTGTTTTAGTCGGACCACTAATTCGCTAATTAAATTCTGGGCTTATCTAGCACAGAGTAGTATAGTATTGATCATTCAAATTTATATAGTTACACCAGAACTGATCATAAGTATTCTATACACCAGCCCTGCCTCCGCGATCTTATAGTATTGAAGTTTGTATCTCTTGTTTTGGAAGTTGAAATATTTCGGTAGAATTTGACAAGATTGTTTTCACTGATATCATAAATTGTTCAATCTGAACTAAATAAAATAGCACACAACTAATACCGGAGTGACAACGATATAATACAAATTCCAAATAATCTGCACCATTTCGATCTTCCGAATATTTCGATGGACTCTGAGGCGGCTAAAAAGGACCGCAGAAAAAAAAAGTCAGAAAGAACTATAGTTTCATACTCATTATGGTATCGTTTGTATGATACAAACCACATGTATACAAATTTGTATGGTCAATCCAAGCTGCTCTTTATTGCGCAGGTCGATGATCCTAGTAGCAATAAAGGTGGTCAGATCAACAGAAAGAGGTGGTCTATTCAGCAACGCCGAACTAAAGAGACTGTTGAGTATGGTTCCATACTCAATTCGATTCTTCTGCAACTATGTGTCCTAACATGGACCGTCAGGTTTATAGCCAAATCTTCCCACATTGACGAAAATACATTGAATCAATTCCTTGACTGCATTTTGATGTTTCATTCTGTTATGAGGATATATTTTCGCATTTCTGTACGCTTCACAGAGTTATGGGGATCAGTCAGAAGGAGCACACGCAGTCAATCCCTGTTCACCGGCATTCACGTGGGGAATAGGGACATTGGACAGCCCCTCATCCCACCAATGCATATATGCAGCGCATGTCATAGAAGATAATAATAAGCAGTCGTAACCATTGCCCCACCTTTGATATCAATCAAGTTCAAACTCAAGGGGTCTAGGGAGAATGCGTTCGCTGTGTCAACATGCAATCAGCCATTCAAGGACTGGGAGAATGTCCTAGCGGCATTGAAGAAAGATGGCAACATCCCCGTCATCTATGACCATCACCAGCTGCGCGTTTTGATAGCTTCTGCCGCCCGAGGGTGCGAGTTATGTTCATTTTTTCTAGACCAAATTGAGCCACAAACAGCTTGCCTCTCAACAAACGCCCTGGGGAAGTTGAACTCACTGCAAGGGCAGCTGAAGGTTGACCCTCATCGTACAACGTATGAATATGACCTCGATAAGGTAACAAGCTGGAGTGTGGCCCTTAGCTTTGTTCCTTCCACCTTAAATGTCTCTGCGCAGGCGATGATGATACCAGTATCTCGTCGAGGTATGCCCTATTATGAGGCGCTAGCGAAGCTCTGATTCAATCAGCACTGAATGGCGGCAAGCTTTCACAGATTGGCCGGTTGGATTAGTTGGTTATATCGTATCGTTAACACCGATAAGGTCCTCGGATCGAGCCCGGGACTGGTCATCTCTTTTTTTTTGCCCTTCACGCATTGCGCAAGTGCTCGTTTGTCATTCCTTGCTCTATTTTTATTTAATTTTTTGGGGGTAGAAAGATCTGAATTGCTGGAATAGTAAAGGGCTGAGGATGGTGACATTCCAACATGGCCAAGTTGCCTCAGATAAAACCTTTGTGCCGAAATGGCTACGTAAAGTACCTACTTTTACTAACTACTAGTGATCATATGTATCGTACGGTACGAACCCTGGCTGGGTTGACATTTTGAATTCTTCAAAATGGGTAATAGTGTACAGGTTCTTGCTCGATGTTCGATCGATCATTTCGGATCCTGCATCCATGAGTACTATGTAAATGCCCTACACTCCATAGTGCGAACCGGAAGTATATATATCAACCACGAACCCCAAACCCCAATGCATCAAGAAAACTACCAGTTGTCTGTAGTACAGACTATCTGGTCAGAGTCACACCAACTGGATCATAGTTACAAAACCCATTACACCTATACATGAGTATTGCACGTCTGTTTGATCGAAAATTCAACGACACGTTATCATATAAATCTGATCTCCGATTTGAGATATGACTCCGATTAAAAAGACCATCCAGTGACTCGGTAATAGCCTAGAAATCATCATACTCTTCGCCGGTCGATATAAAATTGCGTCCGTTTGCTCCTCGCTTTTTGTGCCTGGAGCCTTTCTTCGCTGTCTTTGTGCTTGCCATACCACTCAACGATTCATCCGAATCATACTTTGATCTGATTCGGATATCCCGATGCGAGACAGTGGCATGCAATTGCCATTGACGAGATTGACCGTCCCCATGCCTGAAAGATCTTAGTCTTTGAGCCAACTCTTCAACGAAAGCAACGCTCCGATGACGACCCTCTTCGCAACAGACCGTGACCGTGACCGTGACCTCGAATTCCGAATTTTCTTCGAGACTCCCTTGGCGATCGTATTCCGAGTTTATGGCTTCGATGAGTTCTGTCATAACCCGCTCCAAGTACTTCTCGACATTATCATGTTGTAAAAATTCTTTCCGAAGCCGCCTTGATAAACCATCTGTTTTGGATCGAAGATGGCGGGGCGGATTTGGAAGATGTCGAATGTTGTAAGATAGAGTCTTTTGAGAAGGAGTGTCGCTGTCTAGACTGGTAATAGGTCCATTGGCGTGGCCATATGAATAGAGGGATACGTTGACTAATTTCGTTCCAGAGGGAATATCCTTGGTAGACATTCTGACAACGCTACAGTGCCCAATTATTGTAGTTGCCCAATCCACGCGTTTCGTGTGGGTTTTGTAACGAAGAGCCTTCAGTAACACCAGTTCTTAGGCTTGAATGGATAAGTACCTTCAAATATTACCGCCGGAACCGATTTGAATTGTTAGACTGGGAATGTAGATATACGAGGCTGATGAAAGCGAGCGGTCGTGGACGTCCCCACGAGAACTTACTAGCGTCTTTCCTATATAGTCTTAGCTTTTCATATCGGTTTAGTGCTAAGTAAACGCCGCTTACGCTTGTTGAGTAAATCTGAGCACGTCTGAACACAAGAGATCAAATTGAAGCTGCATAAGCTTTTCCAACGAATGGCTTGGCGATACGTGCGTAAACATTTCCTCCAAGAATGGTCAGAATCCAAATTCAGGCTTATATAACCAAAAGTGGTTCTACATTTCATGAATTGGCCGGTTGGATTAGTTGGTTATATCGTATCGTTAACACCGATAAGGTCCTCGGATCGAGCCCGGGACTGGTCATTCTCTTTTTGCTTTTTCTTTTTTGCTCTCATATATCTTTCATTCTGTTGCCACTGTCAAATGATGACCATCTTCTACGAATCCTAAATGCGTGAGAGTACATTCAAAGCATTACCTATGCTACTGACTCGAGACGGAAGAAAAGATTTATCGAAAACAGTCGAACAGCGACTGGGATATGGATATTTCCAATGATTCATTACAACGTATCGAGATAAAATCGCTACATACAACCGGTACGCCACACATCCCCGGGCGTACACAAATTTTCGACAGCATGGAAAAAAGAAATTTCACAAGTCGGACGAGAAAGGTAGATCCGACATCATCAATTTTTCATCAAGCCGTTAAAACACATCTCAAATCACATATAAAAAGACGAAGTGCGAAGTTCATCCATTTACAACTGGCCGGAAGTGTTGAAGTCCTCAAGAGCCTCCTGGGTGCGCTTGGACATGGTCTTCTCACCCTCACGAACCCAGACGCGGGGGTCGAAGAACTTCTTGTTGGGCTTGTCAGCACCGTCGGGGTTACCGACAGTGGACATGAGGTAGTCCTTCTTGCTCAGGACGTAGTCACGGACACCGGACAGGTAGGCGTACTGCATGTCAGTGTCGACGTTGACCTTGACGACACCGTAGCTGATGGCCTCCTTGTACTCAGCCTTGGAGGAACCGGAGCCACCGTGGAAGACGAAGAAGACGGGCTTGTCCTTGGAGGACTTGGTCTGCTCCTTGACGTAGGCCTGGTGCTTGGAGAGCAGCTCAGGGTGCAGACGGACGTTACCGGGCTTGTAGACACCGTGAACATTACCGAAGCCAGCGGCAATGGAGAAGTAGGGGCTAACAGCGGACAGGGCGTTGTGGATGGCCAGAATGTCCTCGGGCTGGGTGTAGAGGGAGTTGTTGTCGACATCCTCGTTGTTGACACCATCCTCCTCACCACCAGTGATACCGATCTCCTGTTTAATTTGTAAGAAAAAAAAAACCTTAACTCTGGAAAGCTTGAGAAAATGGGCATAACTTACCATCTCGAGCCACTGCTTCATGGGGGCAGCACGCTTGAGGTAGGCGGCGGTGGTCTGGATGTTGTAGTCGACGGGCTCCTCAGACAGGTCAATCATGTGGGAGGAGAAGAGGGGCTCGCCGTGGAGCTTGAAGTAGCGCTCGTCCTCATCGAGCATACCGTCGAGCCAGGGCAGGAGCTTCTTGGCGCAGTGGTCGGTGTGGAGGATGACGGGGATACCGTAGGCGGGGGCAATGCTACGGATGTAGTGGGCAGCGGCAATAGCGCCGGCAATGGAGGCCTTCTGGCCGTCATTGCTGACACCCTAATTGAATGAATTAGTTAAGAATATTCAGTGATAGTCGCTTTCGTCGGTAATTGAACATGAACATACCTTGCCGGCGAAGTAGGCAGCACCACCCTGGGAGGTCTGCAGAATGACGGGGCAGTTCTGGTCGCGAGCAGCCTCGAGAGCAGCAACGACGGTGGAGGAGGAGGTGACGTTCTAAAGTAGTCAATTAGCAAGGGGAACGAACCATCGAAGTATGGTGCGAATTATGCCAAATTGGTCTGGTATATGGGTGTTTTATGGTAAGGGGAGGGAATCACTCACGATGGCGGGGATGGCAAACTGCTTCTCCTGGGCGTACTCGAAGAGACGGAGAACGTCATCACCGACGATGACACCGGCCTTGCGGTTAAGCTTCTCAAGGACACCCATTGTGATTGTGTAGAGGTATTTGTTCAAAAAGGGAAAAAAGAGGTAAGAGTAGTAAGAGATAAAAACTGTTGAAGAGGAGAGGTTAGGAGAGAAGGAGAATAATAGTAGAAGTAGTTAAGAGGAAGTAGTAATCGAAAACGCTTTACCGGACGACGAAAGCGGGCAGGATTAAATAAGAAGAGGGGCAAGTTTGGAGGGGCACACGGCGTCATCGAAGACACTCACCGGTTTATGTGGAGCTCCCGTGGAACTCTTTTGAGGTCAGTATGATTTCAGGATTTCAGTTCAGTTTCAAATTCAATGCCAGAGAAGGGGAAAAATGTGGGAATGTGGCCATTTTGCCGTTAAATACACCTGGGGGGGAGGAGGAGGCCTTTGCTCCGACTCTCTCCGTGATGATCCCGAGTATCGGTAGTTGTGTGTTCGTGAAGCCTCATGGTGGGGTGTGACAATGGTGGGAGGGGGGGGGGGTACAATACGGGAGTACAAGTGGGAAGCATTATGTATTATGTTAGTAGGGATAGAAGTAATTGTTATAGAATAATGAATAATTGTTACTATGTATATGTTGCAATATACAAGTACTACCTAATATATACAGTATAAGCATATTGACATAGTATGTCTGTTAATCAGTATACCATCGTATAGTTACTCCGTCCGGTTGAAAATGACCTCCGTAAATTGTTCGTCCGGCGGGGAACCGAGGGACTCCCTGGAAACTCCCGCCCGATTCGCCGAGTTCCACTTCAAAAGTCTGTAGAAGCAAACAGTATGCTGCATGTACATTTTATACAGTAGTTTGAAATCCTGAAACGTACTATTCCATAAGTAACTATAGTTCGTAGTACTGTAGGGAGGTAGGTATGTTGTTGCAGCTATATCCTGTGACATCAGTCGTGGGGCTCGTGGGCATTGACTGTAGAATATCAAACTTGGTCCTACGGACTACAATCCCCCGAGCAGGTTTACTCCACGCCTTAACTTGCTATCGTCTCTTTCTCATGACCGGTTGAGATTGATTGTTTGATTTTTCACTACTCTACATCATACAATGCGAATGTCTATATCCTCTAATATTTTCTGCGCGTTGTTTCCCCTGGCCACCTAACGACTGTATGCCCTTCGGACCCACTAACGCGTCCGATCATGCATGTGTGTGTTGTTTATATACTGGAATCGATCATTTACATGTGGGGAGATGAGTGAGAATGGAGAATGAAGGAAGGAGGTAGGAAGAGGGTGAGGGAGACATTATTCAAGCAGATGAACAAGGGATCCCTGAGGGATTGAGATCTTATGCCCGCGCATCTGCCGGGCTCGACTCGGGCTTTTCAATCTCGTAGAACAATAGGTAGACCTCCTTCTGCATGCCCAGCACGTCCGAGGTCTTGCACTCTTTGATTTTCTCATCCGAGATTCGCCACCAGCGGTCATTTGGTTTGCGACGGCGTCGAAGCCGCGAGCTGACCCCCATGGGAGGCTCGGCTGACGAGCGGGGGATCGCCCGTGAAGAGCGCGTGCCAGAGGAGATACTAAACCGTCCTTGATCTGTTGAAGGACTATTGCTATCCGAATCCGCCGTCTGTTGTGGGGTCGACGAGCGAGAAAATGTACTTTGGAAGGAACGGCGAGAACTGGATGTAGTTGGACGCGCCGTCGCCGGAGAGAGGCCGGAAAGTGAGGTGGATGAAGTGGCAGTAGATAATCCACTGTTAGCCCCAGTGTCGGGGTCGGGGCTACTGCGTGGCATCAGTCGTGGACTAGGTGCTTGCGATACGTCCTGACTGGCAACTCGACTTGCCGCGTAGGAGCTAAACGCCTCTGGTGTTGAAAATGGTGCATAGAGATGGTTGCGCCGGAACGATTCGTAATGACCACTGTGATGACTACCTTTGTGGCAGACAATCGCAAGGAGCTTGAACCAGGTTTGATTCAAGATACCACCGAGTGGCAGCCGCTCTGGAAATGAGACCTTGGCGGCATTTTTCGTTGAACTGCTACGATCAAAGATTGACCGCGACAGATGAACTGCGATAATCTTAGGGAAAGACGTGATGCGCATATGTCGAGCAATTCTTCTCTTAGGCGCAAGCTCGGATGGTGGAAGCTCAATGCCGTCTAGCTCACGCTCAGGATCATTCTCCAAGGCCTCTCGAATTTGCTCGATCTCTGTCTCCAGTCGCTCTCGTTCACTCTGAGAACTAGTCCGGGCTTTCTCAGATGTCTTTTGGTCCACGGCATGTTGTAGACGGCACCGATCACAGCGGAAGTCATCGATATACTCAGTTTTCAAGAGTCCGTCGAAGCAAGAGTTCAAGGTAGTTGAGCTTTTCTGAGGCACCTGAAGCGTAAGGTTCACGAACGAGGTTTGGTTAGGTTTGTACTGATACTGGCAAAATTGGCACTCGATCTGCGATTCCAATTTCCCTTCAAGTGGAAATCCCGCCTCATTATCAATTTCCCTCAGCTTGTTATCAATAATGGCCGGAAGCCCATTGGCAGACCCATCATCAATCCTCACTTCCACCCCAGGACTTTCAGCCTCGGAATCTGCTTCCACCGCGCCTGGACCAGCAGGTGCTCTAATGGGACCGAGCGCACGCTGCCGAGCCCGTACACCAGCATGATATTCATCGCAAAGTCGCTCAAGTACAATCTGCAGAAATTCCTGCGCGTCTTGTTGGTTTCGGCTAATGCGCGTTCGGTACGCGAATTCCAGAGCCTCAATGAACCCTCGCGCGGAAATAGTCTTCTTGTAAATGGGACGTTCATTCAATCGATCCAGCATTTCCTTCAATGCCCGTGTAATAATCCCCTGTTGTAGATCCCGCAGCTTGTCCGGCCGCTGGCCGCGTGGAAGTTCGTCTTCGCTCGGCACAGCGTGGTACATCTCCGGTCCATCCAGCTCGCGACGGTGCAATTCGCGAATCAAGTAGACGCGCAGGTCTCCGAGACCGGCCATGGCCTGCAACACCGAATTGATGAAGCAGTCATTAGCAATATTTGAGAGACCGACAATGCTCTTCTTACGATTGCTATCATTGGATTCGTCTCCGTCGATTGTGTAATTGGGGCCGAAGACGTAAAACAGAGCAACTGCGGCGAGCGAGGCTCCGGCCGCATACGCGGCGACTGTAGTTGGTTTCTCTTGCATCGGGTATATCAGAGGGAGAGGAGGAGGAGGAGGAGGAGGAGGAGGAGGAGGGTTCAGAGGTTCGTGGCGTTGATGTCGAGGTAGGTTAGAACTTGACAATTCATTTCTCCATGGTCCAGTTTGATCGTAATGAATGGAGGGCAGCTGATCAAGTCGTAAGGCCCCGGAGTCTTCTGAGACAGGCTCGATTCGAAACAGCGAAGGTAAGAATGAACAGACAAGGGGTAGTGAACAGTCTCTGTTGCAGTGAGGGAGAGGGAGAAGGTGTAAGAATTCTGACGGATTATGGGGGAAGAGAGGGGAGCGAAAGTGGATCGGGCAAGTTCATGCGGAGAAAATGGAGCAAATACCCCCTTCAAACTGATCGATGACGAGCGATTCTTTCACTTCATTTTATGAAACAAGGAGAAGTTCCCCCCCTTCTTTTTTTTTGTCCCTGTTAAGTACAGCGGGGTAGGAAACTGCGTAAAATTGAAGCCATCCCGGCTTGGAAAATCCTTCCATTTGCCTAAATCAAATTCATTGGATGTCGGGTGCTTTTGCTTGGCTGCATCGAATCGCCTTTTCCCCGCGACGGATCGTTCGGATGTCCGCCAATGATGAAAACCCCGCATGTATAGAGAGTGAGAACGATAATGATGGCGGTTAAAGAGGGATGAGCAGTAATTTATCTCAGGTGCGAGAGGCACGTTTCTTCCGTTGAGGATTTCTCGGTTGGAAGTGAGCCGTTGAATTCAAAATTCATCCGAGAAGCCATTTATCTGTAGACATAGCTTATTTGATCAGGTACAAGTATTGCTAGTGTATTCAAGAAATTGACTTGAAGTTAGCATGAACCCTCAAAGTGTAATGCTGCTAAGTGCCGGTGCTGTACTAGATACCGTTTGTAGTACATATATAGTCCTAAGATAGACTTGGATGATATCAACAATGAGTACTTCTAAATTACAACAGAATTTTACAAATAGTGCATATTCGTAGTGATTATTAAACAATAACCATCAGTGTTACTTTTCATGAATACTGCAAACCGTATAGGAGCAATGGTTTCTTCCTCATTGAATCTCGAACATGTCCGATATCTGGCCCCTTAAGAGTATCATCAAAAAACATGCAACGACTTTTCTGTATACTATTCCCATCTTATATCCGAACCTAAATCTATCAGTGCGCCATCAATTCATGAATACCTTCATAGCTTTAAGCATATTCTAAGCACGTAGAGACTCGGGCAAAGTGGCGACCTTTTCATTAAAGAGATCCTCTGCCTGCTTCCACACCCGTGAAGTGGTGCGATCCTTCAGCTGCAGGAGACTGGGCAGAAGGGCCTCGCTGAACATCTCGGAACTCTCACGGGGCAGGAGAGAGGGAAGGTGGTCAATGCTGATCACACTGAGGAGAGGGCCCTGGGTACCAGCAGGGAGAGTAACGGGGACAGTCGGCTTATCAAAGGTGGTGGTGATTGAGTAGATAGGAATGGGGTTGTGGGGGTTGGTACTGGAAGTTGTCAGTCCAGCATGAACACATTAACCATATAACAGTCGGTACTTACGTATCGGCGCTGACGTCGCAGACAACGGAGAGGTTGCGGCTGGGAGAGGAAAGAGTCTCGGTGTTGACGAAAGGAGGAATAGGATCAGAGAGGTAGATGCAGTTCACGAAGATGTCAGCATCGACGATCTCTTGGAAGGGACCACCCTTCTTGGTCTCGGCCATGTCCCATTGAATGATGTTCTCATCAGGAATGCCCACATCCTTAGCAAGCTGAACAGCACCCTTACCACAGCGACCGAGCTATCAAAAGAAGAATCCGTAAGTACATGAGAAAGAACTGCATTTGGGATCCGAATAGTGACTTACAGCTCCAATGACAAGAACCTTGGGAGCACGGCCAGCAATCTTCTTGCCAGCCTCAAGGGTCTCCTTAACCGAGTCGATCAGGAGATTCTGGTTGGCATAAGGGACCTCCCCAGGCAGAGGAGTACCGTCAGGGTGGGCCAATTGCCATGCCCAGTTCTTGACAGCTAGAGCAGACCCGGCATAGCCAGCAGAGAAGCCGAAAGCAGCAACGCGACGGCCAACATCATCGGTGAGGAATTCCAGGTCAAGCAGGAGACCCTTACCACGAGGCCAGCGGCTCAGAACCTGATCCCAGCCACCCTGCTTCTTATAACAGTGGGCAAAGGTGACGTGGACATGCTCGAGAGGGAAGTCATCCTCAGGCAATTCCTTCAGACCCAGGATGACGGCGTCCTTGGGGGCATCCTTAACCCAAGAACCCTCAGCGACCAATGGAGCTCCGATCTATATGCAATGTCATATATTAGAGTTGACACATATTGCGTGTAAAAGGAATTGGGCGAAAAAGGACGAACCTTGGCGAATTCATCATCTAGAAAAGTAATTAGAACGATTGACTCATGATATGTGCGGGGTTGACAGAACAGTTGTCTCTCCAGGATACTTACCATCGAAGATACGCTGCGTGGAACGCTCAACAGTCACATCATATCCAGCATCGATCAATGCCTTGCAAGTGGTGGGGGTCACTGTCAATTTCAAACTGTGAGCAAACAATCCCCCATATGATAAATCGCCCTGGAATGAGTGGAGGTGGGGGAGGGGCACAAACGAGCAGAGCGAGCCTCAGCGGGCTTGGTCTCGGCACGTAGCCAAATCTTCTGTCCGGTCATCTTGAATGATTTTCAGGGAATTCAATGTTCAGGATTTAACAAATTCACAAAAAGAAAAAAGAGCGCCGGGATGCACTTTAATCGCAATGACACAGTGATAGCGGGGGCGGTTATTCCGTTCCGGGGAGAAATGACTCAGCCCGATTATCGGATCAGCGATACTTTCCCGTATGAAGTATTCGGGGTCTGTCCAATAGTATACTATAGCATATAAGGCTTTACAATGAAGTTTGAATCATTAAGAATACTTTTGATTGCTGATCAGAATGCCTCCTATAGTAGTTTCCATCTCAGAAATCGTCTTCGTGGTCTCGAACACAGACGAGCACAGACAGTCAAGGAACGCGGTGAAGCGAGCCTAGGAAAAGTATAGCTAAACTACTTCGCATGCCTTCGAGAAGTTTGGTACTTAAGTAGGCTTGGTACGGCTGCGGGTACGGCTACCAATGCCGTCAGTGGGAATGGCCTTTTTAACGGCGTCTTTGATCTTTTCTTTTTTGGGGCGAGCGTTTTTGCCCTGTGCGTCTTTGGTGTCGGTCGAAGAACTAGGAGGCACAGATCCATTGGCATCCTTGGAGGACTCTGACTCAATCTTCTGTTTTTTAGCCTCGGGCTCATCCGGCTTTTCAGAGACGGGCTTGTCCTTTTCTCCCGAAGCAGATGTCGGGGCTGGAGCGGGAGCCGGATGAGAAATAGGCGCAGAAGAAGAAGTGGCTTCAGTGATTGGTGCAGGAGCCGGAGCTGCAGGAGTCGGAGTATCAGAGACCGGAGCAGGAGCAGTAGCCGGGACGGAGGTCTGAGACGGAGCAGAGTCGGCGACAACTGTAGAATCAAAAGCACGCTTCTCGCCAGTCTGCGGCTCTTGATTAGTAGGCTTAAGGTCCCCTTTCTGGTGTTCGGTTGATGTATGGACGTCTGTAGACCCGATAGCGCCGCTGAGTGGGTGCTCTGCGGAACTTGAAGCAGACGGCTTGAGCTCAGTTGGCGCCGTTGGAGCTGCTGGGTGTTCGCCGCCTGCCGCAGCCTTTGCCTTTTCGAGAACACTAGTTTCGCTTTCTTTATGCGAGGGGCTCAGCACGCTGTGAACCGGCTGTGACTGTTCGCTGACCACTGGCGCTGCAGCTGGATATACTTAGTCAGCATATGATGGACCCGGAATGATGGTCACTACGACCCTCGGAGAGCCAGCGACCTCTATTCGCAAACAACATATAGCTAACATGCTCAGTGCGACCAATTTGGTCGGAGAGCCGCTACTATAGATGCCAAAAACGTACCGGGAGCTGGGGGAGCATTTTGCGCAGAGAAGATGCCTTCACTGGCCATGGTGGATCGATGATGTCAGATATTGGAACGTGCGCGGAAGGATGGCTGTTTTTCACAATATGAACAGAATAGAGCCAAATTATGAGGACAAGTGTGTTTAAAAAGAAGGATGTGATGGTTTACGAAGGAACACAGAGGTTGGAATGGGGTCGATTGTTCTTTGGGGGAAAAGAAGTGAGGTTGCGCGGTGACGTTTACTAAGAGCAGCTGGGGGACGCTAACCCAATTCGTATCATGCAGTACAGGGCTGATTCGTCGCCCGCGACGCCGGCCCTCGTCGCACAACCCGGTCCCCATTCAACCACATGAGAATTTCAACGTCATTGCATTGCCCTCTGTCAAGTAACTTGAACTTTCTTTTGAGAAATAAATGGCATTTCTCGTCAGAGTGAGGGAATTGAGTGGACAGCATGAGGTTACTCGGATGGCGCAAAGCCAATGTGGAGTAGGCAGTGCGGAGTACCTGAGATCATCGTCATCGCACTGCTGCGCTCCGGAAGCAAGCCAAGAGCCAGTGATCGTCGTTCGGCGAAACAATGTCTTTCTTGTTGCTGTGGCATATATATCAGCAATTAGAGATCATTGTTTCCGTAGAGAGTGGAGACGATTCGAGATTTAGATGTCGGCCATACCCGGACATTGGGGAAGGATGCTATGATGCCGAGAACGAGACAGGATTCAGCATTGAGTGAAGATTTGCTCAAAATCAGGTCGGCCTCTGAATAGAGTATCTCCATGGCTCATAGTTGTTCTGCCAGAAGTAGCACCCCCCGAATTGCGCGGACTGATGTGAATGTCGTTGGTTGGATAAACCTTACGATCGCCCATTAGGTCAAGTTCAGATCCAAGCGCGAGAGAAGATATTCTTCCTCTGCCGACGTACGAGTGCGAGTCGCTCCAATTGAGGCGGTAGCCGTTTCCTCCGGGAGGACAACTTGGATCTTCTGCGCTAAGCTGGTAGCCTCTCGGATCTTCTTGGAGTCGATAAGCATGCGCAGGGCGTCACAGCCGATACGGAGGAAAGCATCTCGTCTAGCTTCAGTCCAGGCCTGAAATTTAGCTGGCGAAAGCCCTTCGACAAAGCGAATGAAAGGTTGTGGGTTCGGCTTTCCGGGGTGACACAGCGCAACGGAAGCAAACAATAAGGACCGAGAAGACGACAAAGTAGAAATGACTTCAGAAAATTCCTCGTAGAGATCCCCAGAGATGCTTTCAATGGATGGTTTCTGATCCATGACTGCACGGCTCAAGTGAGCACCGCCTGCTAGGAGCATCGGCTTGCCCGATTGAACACCATCTGTAAGATGAGTCGAAAAATGCATCTGGCAGACACGTAGATAATACTGGATTGCGGATGCGAGACCTGCTCCATATCGAATCTCGGCATCTATGAAACTGACAAGAAGGTGACTGACCGTCTGTCGGGATTGTTCTTCTTTCATTCGGCCATTGTACCCGCCAAGGTCCTGGCCCATCGCCATTTTGAGCCATTCTAATATGGTAGTCTGCAGCCTCTCTGCAACCATAAACTTGCTTAAAGCAGCAGTTGAGCCTCGTGACTGAAGGAGCATCTGCCTAGAGGCTCCATCCGAGGACCAAAACCAATGCTCCACCCTTGAGCCTGCTCGAGAGGTCTTCATATCATTTGTTGATCTCGCTAGAAGTAGCTGAGACTTGAGGCATTCGACTATGACTGCTGCTGTGGCGGAACCCGAAGCCACCATTTCGTCCAGAACCGCCATGGGATCCGTAGCCAGGCGTCGTTGTTCCTCCAATCTTCGAAATGCATGTTGGTCGTGAGTCGGCCCCTTGGGAGGGACAATGCGAAATAAAGGGTTATCCAGGATGGTGTGCAGGTGCTGATCAGTCGCATGAGCAGAGGAATCGGTATTCAAGGGCTGTCGATCGCTTTCATGGTTGGAACTGTTTGCTGCCGGATAGGCGCGGTCGAGCTGGCGACGAAATGAGGAAGTGAGAGCACTAAGCAGTTGCTGAGACTCGCGTGGTGTCCTCGGCAATGGCTGATGAATCTTAGGCCAAGACTTGAACTGAAAGATCGAGGTTCCCTTCATTATGGGTAGTCGGTGAGTGCTAAATAAATCGTACAACCCCTTCTGCAGCAATGTGTATGTAGGGGAAGATCGCTCCCGGCCGCGAGGGGTGGGCGGTCAGAGGGAACCGTAAGATGCCCAAAGTGGATGACGAGCACACACAAGCGAACACCCCAGCCAGGTACTAAGAAGCGGATATACTGTAGAAAAGCCCAAAGAGATTACTCTTCAATCAAGAACACACAGCCGTGAAAGACGCAAAGAGAATCACTGTAAAATCAGAAAGTGTAGTCGACAAAAGGAAGAAAGCTGCTGTAAGGCCCAATGGGCGCCACTCGCTAAAAAGCCAGACGGGTGCCAAGACCAGCTGCGACTGCGAGCAACACATCAGAACTCTGAGCTTTTGCCTTCCCCATTCACATCATCCACCTCTTCTTTTCCTCCCCTCCCTCCCCTCCTCTCCACACTCACAACTTACGAGTTATATTATCTTGTTTGTGTTTCTGGATTTTTATCGGCCCCCGTGCCCGTGGTTTTGGTGCTGTTCCTCTTTTGTGAGGGTGCATCCGACTCATTCTACCATTCAAATCCTTCCTCCCTTACCCGAAACCCTTGCGACGACCATCGTGACCTTTCTTCCGATTCCGTTTCCTTCATCTCACACATATTCTCGACATCATGTCCGAAGTTCAAAACAGATCGTCTGCGCGCGGCAGAGTATCCTCCCGGGGTGGCCGTGGCGGCTTCAGCTCCAGAGGTGGTCGTGGTGGTAGCAGCAGATCTGCGAATGCCGACAACTCAGACGCACCATCATTTGAAGAGGGTGAAATTGGTCAGATGAGGAAGAAGTACTCCGACACTCTACCTACTCTTAAGGAGTTGTTCCCCGACTGGAAGGACGAAGACCTCATTTTTGCCCTCGAAGACTCGAATGGTGAGCTCGAGGATGCAATTGTGCGCATTACCGAAGGTTCGTCCCTCAATGATCTTCAATACCTTCTTAGGTTTTACTGTCTACCTCGACTCGCATTGTATTGACTTTTTTTTTTTCTTTGACAGGCAACGTGTCACAGTGGGGAGAGGTCAAGAAGACCACAGACCGAACTCGTCCCAAGCCCAAGGAAGCCCAGAATACTCAGACTGAATCGACCCCAGTTTCCGTTCGAGGTGGCCGTGGCCGAGGCGGATTTGAGGGCCGTGGACGTGCCCGTGGAGATCGGGGCCGTGGCGGTCGTGGTGGCCGGGCAGGCGCTCAAACTACAAATGGCACTAGAACAACTACCAGCGCTGCGGAACCCGCTACGGCCATTCCGGCGACAGAGCCTGTAGCTCCCAAGGTCGGAGGAGAGGTTGAGCAACCTACAGCTGGCGGAAACACAGAGTCGACTGAGACAAAGACTAGTGTGATCCCTGAGGGTACGAAGAAGGGTTGGGCTAGCCTTTTCGCCAAACCCGCGCCTCCTCCGCCCCAGAAGCAGCCCCCTGCGGCAGCTCCAGCTCCCGCACCCGCCCCTGAGAAGCCCGCTGAGCCTGCTGTTGAGCAACAGAAGGCCCCCGAGCCCGCTCCCGCTCCCGTTCCCGTTCCCGTTCCTGCTCCTGCTGCTGCCCCCGCCCCCGCCGCCTCTCAGAAGACTCCCGTTGCGAAGCCCGCCCAACCCGCCATTCCTGCTATCCCCAATGTCACTTCGAAGACACTTGCTGATGACTTGACCGAAACCAACCTTGAACGAATCCCCGATGTTTCTGCCCCTGCTCCCACCGCGACTGCCGCCAGTACAGTTGGCAGTGTCCTGGATCCCTCTGCGACAGCTAATGTCACACCCTCCCGTGCCCCTCACTCTGGTCTCCCGGGCAGTGCTTTGAAGCATGGCCGCACCCCTGGCTTCCAGCGCCGCGTTATGGAACAGCAGCAGGCTGTTGTCATGCCAGGTAACCATGCGGTGGACCGTGCCGCCGTGCAATTCGGTAGCATGGGCCTGAACGGTGATGCCGTGGATATTGACGAGAACCGCGAGGAAGCTGAGACCCGTGCTCAACCTCCTCAACACTCTCCCGTTGCCCCTCGGGCTTCTCTCCCTCCCTCTACCCAGGGACCTGCTGACGGAACTCCCGTCGCTGCTCGCCCTGCTCCTGGCCTTCCTCCCGTTCCCCAGGCCTCTGCTGCCGAGTCTTTCGGTGACTTCTCTCGCTTCGCGGATCCTTTCAGCCAACCTCAGCCACAGATCCAAGAGCCTTTCGCCAACCAGGCTCCTGCTCAACCCGCTGTGACCACTGGCGCCGATTACTCCTCCTTCTATGCCTCCGACCAGCGATTCCCCTACTATAACAACTATGGCAACTATGGCCAGACCCAGGATGCTGCTGCTCGAGCTGGTGCTGGATTTGGTGTTTCTGCCGCTGAGGCTCAGCCTCAAGTCCCAACTACCCAGCCTCCTGGCCGTTACGGTCCTGTTGACGCTACCAACAGTGGCCACAACACTCCTAACCCGACTCTGCCAGCCACTACCCAGACTCCTGCAGTCCAGCACATGCCTGGCCAGGCTGCGCACGGCTATGGCTACAGTTATCCCTACTATAACAACAACCCTCACTATGCCTCGTACATGAACCAAATGAACCAGCACCAATATGGCCGTAACCGTCCTATGTATGACGATGCTCGCCGCTATGAGGAGCAGCAGCAACAGCAGCATTACGGTATGCCCCACAACACTCAGTACGGCTACGGCAGCCAGTACGGCCCCTACGGTGGTAAGGGTGGCATGTATGGCCAGCCTCATGCCTTCTCTTATGATCACTCCTCTTCCCCCGCAAATGCTGGCACCTTCAACCAGGGTGTGCCTGGTCGTGACTCTGTGTATGGCCGCACTGGCTCTGCTCAGCCATCCGACACCCAGCAGTCTGCTGCAAGCACCAACGCCTTTGGCTCTGGAATGTCCGATGTCTTCGTTCAGCCCCAGGCAGGCTTTGGTCGTAACCCCACTGTCACCCAACAGCCCCCTGTGAGTGCTGAGGAGACAAAGGGCTTCGATGCCTCCAAGACTGGCGGACCTAGCCCCTCTCTTGCCCAGGCCAACCGCCCCGGCTCTGCTACTAACAGCGTCCCCGGCCAACCTCAGGCTCAGACCGGCCTTCCTCCGCTGCAAGGTCAGCAGGGTCAACAGGCCTTCGGTACTTACCCCAACTTGAACCCCCAGTACGGTGGTCTCGGTGGTCTTGGTCACCAGGGCGCCGGCTCGCAGACCCATCAGGCATCTGGATACAGTAACTACGGCGCGGGCTTCGGTAACTACTACGGAAACTCGGGCCGCGGTGGCTGGGGTGGTAACTATGGCCACTAAATTTGAGGCCACTATTTTTCCTTCTGCTCCCTACCACGAACACATATGGCGTTGCATTTGCGGGTGATTTGAAATCGGGGTTTTCGTTTTGTCTTCCATATCACAAAGGAAGGGGGAAACCTGGAATTCACCCAGGTCTTGTTCGACTGGACAGAACCCAAACTTTCTCTTCATCTTTCCTTTACCTCAACATTTGTGTAATCTCTACTCTCTGGGAGCTCGGTTGGTTTTGCCTGGTACGGAGAAATGTGTTCTGCTTTTTTGGTCATGCTTTACTGCCCTTATTTACGTTTTCTTTTTTCTTTTTTCTTTTCCCGTCTGCTTTTTCCCGTCTCTTCCTTTTGCTACTACCGCTCCGAGTGGATGTGGTCTGTATTAAATCCACCATTTCTCCCAAGGTTTTCTTTTTTTTTCCCTTGCCCTCCCTTCCTCCGCTCTAGCTCACGGTGTCAATTCGGGTTCCGGTGCGGGTGTCCATTTTGTGAAGATGGGGTTCACCTTTGAAGTTCCCTTGTTCAATACCTTTCGTCCGCCATTTGCAACGTCGATCATTGATGGTTGCTGGGTCTGGTAGAGGGGTAGACCGCGATGGACTCTGCTCATGTTACTGGGTCTATAAAAAAGTAACGAGTTATGTACGCTCCTATACAAATCAAACATTCAGGCCCGCTTGTGATTCTATGCCCTAATCCTTGGTCTATTGAAGTCGTTCATCAGCCGTAGAGTAAACGTAGAACTAAGTAGACTAGATATGCAGTCATCACAGACTCTATTAGAACGTCCAGTAGAGAGTACTAGTGACGTTACTTGGTAGCCAGTTTGCAACTATCATTTGTGGTACTCGCCGAGGAAGTTAATCTCCAGGCGTGACGCGTGCTACGAGATATTTGTTACTATTTAAGGTGAGTTTTTGAACCGACTCCAATCTGTCAACATTGAAACGAGATAGAGAAGAAATTGCAGTGGGACATGTGAATGAATTCCTGGTTGAAGATATGTAGAGTATATGACAAAAATAGAAGATCATGAAAGAAGATATTAGATGGGCGGTAAAGTTGAAGCCACTTTTCCCAGTAAGCAGCATCGCCAAGATCATCGAAACTAGTATGTACAATCGAAGTGCAGCATGAAACGACCCTCAAAGAAAGAAAACAAGGTACACCAAAAGAGTCAACTTTCTATGTTTCCTGGCAAATAGGTTGGTTAGGGTTGCTTGTAGCAAGCCAACAAACCTGTGATTCCAAATACCCTTGTTTCAAGTGATTCCAGTTTCGAAAATAGAGTTGACCCTAGAATTTATCAATGTATGGCCGGAAGTGACGCTTCTACTCAGTGATGCCCAGTCCCTCGCCTCCAATCTTGTGGTAAGGAGGCTTTGCATCGGCGGCACTGGCGGCATTAAAGCGCCAGATACCACCGGTCTTCTCGCCCTCCAAGTTACCAGAGATCCCAAGCTCAGAGGCAAGGTCCTTAAAGAGAGGGTCGTCGTCCTTCTCTTCAATGCGGTTGAAGAAGCGACGCACCCACTCATGGCCCTCAGACTGTTCAACGCGGCGAAGCTCTCGTTGGGCATTCTCAATACGCGATTTGTGGTGGGAAACAGCATCCATATTGCCACTCTGTATGTTCTCCGCGACATCCTTCCAAGCACGACGACTTTCGTATAAATCCTGCTGTTCCAGAGGCGCCAACTGGAGTGGGGAAGTTGGGTTCTCCTTCACGACCCACTTGTCTACAACCTCCTTGGTACGAGCATTCTTGATAGTGAAGCTGTCCGACCACTGACCATCAATGGTGTAGAGAGACTTCTTCTCGCCTTCACTGGTCTTGAACAGGTTCGCAGTGAAGGTGTTCTTCTTTCCGCTGAGCCATCCCTTACCGGAGAAGTCGATCTTCGCGGTATAGCCGCTGCTGCTGACGATCTTGGCGGTCTTTTCCAGCTCAACGAAGGGAGTACCGTAGATGAGTGATTCGATGTGCAGGTTAGGCAGCGTGATAACGTACTTTTCCTTCTCATTGGAGCCGGGAGGGGTAAGGGTGTACTGAGCGTGTCCGAGCTGCTTCACCTGAATGGTGCTCGAGAATGAAGCTTTCTGGGCATTATATCCTTGCAACTAAAGATAGAGAAAAGGTCAAATTATGATCCCCGGTGATGCTAGGGTACCTGGATTTCCAGTTCTATTGTACCCACCTCGATCGAGTGCTTGTTGTTGACAATTGCATATGCAGTCGCAGGCGGGTGATGGCTGTGGTGAAAGTAAGTCTCTAACGTATAACTAAACAAGACCGGGGAAATTAAGATGCCACCTACCTGACTTGCTCACTGAACAGCTGGGTTTCACCAAGGTCTGAGTCGCCATTGTCGAGCCACTTGCCAATAAAGAGCTCACCCAAGAACGGGTTGAGAGGCTTCTTCTCACTTCCTAGCTTCTCACTGCGACTGCAATATTGCTGGTGAAGTGTAGTAAGGAACCACTTGAGGACGAGAAGAGCTCGCTTCTCAGGATCGGTTTCCTTGGCGGGAGCGACGAAGACGGCGGGGTGTTCTGCCCAATAGGCGGAATATTCGGTTAGGGAAGTAGAGGATAGAATGAATGGGGGTGCTGTGAGAGAAGAAAGGTCTCCGTTGAACGAAGCAATAGACTGAAACGACCATTAGCGCTTGATACAAGGAATAAGGGAGATTGCGCGTCGTGTAGAGGGGCAAGCTTGTATCTACCTTAAGGAAACTCGACCATGATCCCTTGCTACCTGCGGGAACTTGGCTCTGGGGCTCCTTCTTGGAAGACATAATTTGAAAAAGAGAGAGAGAGAGGAAGAGTAATGAATTATTTTTGTTTCCAGAAGTACCAAAGGTCCCAAAAATGTTTAAAGAAGAAGAGCGTGGGGAGTGGGGGACAGCAGATGAGGTTGACCGCCAGCGGACGATAACGTCACTGCCACAGCCACATTTCGATCGTCTCTTTTCATTCTCGCGTATCAAATCCTTCGACTGAGGCAGTCTTCGTCCATTACACCTTTTTGGGTAGAATGCACTTCAATAAAGACAACTTCCGATTCAAGATCGAAATACAATCTTTTTGTTCCTAATGTGGCTAGCCACATCTTAGTGGAGGGGTACTGGTCCACCATCGCCTCTTGGGCCAGATTGTGTAGTGACTGACAGGTTTCTGTTTTCGGAGATTTTCTTGGAATCGACCCGTCTGATTTGAGTCAACATGTGGACTATAAAGGTACATTGAACGACAGAAACTAACCCCTCGGGACTGTATACCGAGGGAATACTTAATCCCAGCTGTCACCCTGGTCTTTTCAAGGTGATCAAGTGAACCTTTGTCCTAAAACAGTATCGAAACTCGGATTCTTTTCCGCGTCCTACTGTACTTCGGCTGTGGCAACGGACTGTTTCCCCACGGCGTTCTGACCGATCTCGAACTATTGGATGGGCCATGCTTGATTTTAGGGGAGAACTGGGGACTATTCTGGGCAATTGACCCTGAAAAGATAACCAGCAACGTCGCTGTGTGGACGCCTTCCGCCCTGTCGACGTTGGAGAGATGCGACCCCCGCGCCGATCCTCGGCCAACTATCCAAAGCGCCGAGCAGTGTGAATTTTCTTTCTCTTCTGGCTTGCTTGTTGCATTTTCTCTCTTCCTCTTTTTTGTGACTCAATTTTTTCTTGTTCTATATAATCAACCGCAATATATCGTCCCAATTAATTCTTTTGATTTCAATCCCAGTTGAATTGCCACGGTCGTTTTGAGAATTTCAGTCTACAGGAGTACGTTTGCGGAAACCCTCTTGAGAATATCAACAATTTTGGTACAGACATCTCTGTTTTGCAAACAAAGCCAAACGACTTCTATATGTCAATCGAACGATCTGGATCCTCTATTTACATTTGATCGAGTGTAGTCCTCAATGGGCACCTCCAATGCCATGTCTCCAACTACTTCAAGGGCCTCGAGCATTGAGGATGCCATGCCCGCTATGGAGGAAATCCAGACGAAAGAATCGAAAGCGCAACATCAACCGGAAAATGGGAATGCATTACATTTAGTGCAAAGTCACCTCTCCAACCATGACATGCCCGTGACGA
Source organism: Penicillium citrinum (assembly GCF_028827155.1). NCBI lineage: Eukaryota > Fungi > Ascomycota > Eurotiomycetes > Eurotiales > Aspergillaceae > Penicillium > Penicillium citrinum. The sequence continues at coordinate 3,011,914 of NW_026622688.1, forward strand.
GTGAGTTTCGTGAGGTTGATGCAGAGCAATACCTGCGCTTTTCACCATCCCGAAAGATTGTTATTGTCGCTGTTCTCTCATTCTGCTCGTTTTTGGCACCAATCTCTTCAACTTCTATTCTTTCGGGTATCCCCGAAGTAGCAGCAACCTACGATACAACGGGCAGTATAATCAATGCTAGTAATGCCTTGTACTTGGCGTTTATGGGAATTGCAGCTCCATTCTGGGGACCCTTTAGTCAAGTTTGGGGCCGACGTCCAGTCAGTCGATTGACCAAAATGACTCTACTACTCGTTCAATAGTGATATACTAATAGTAAACGTTTAGATTTTCTTGGTCAGCGCCTTTCTCTTCTTTGCTTTCAGCATTGGAACTGCGCTTGCACCCAACTTGCCCGCGTACTACATATTCCGTGTCCTTACGGCTTTTCAAGGAACTTCTTTCCTGGTTGTCGGTAGTTCAGCCATTGGTGATGTTTACGAGCCTCGTGCGCGAGCAACAGCATTGGGTTGGTTCCTCTCCGGCACTCTTATCGGCCCAGCTCTTGGTCCATTCATTGGTGTATGTTATTCCTACCCGTGGCTATTATCAAGCTTATGGTGTCCAAGTATATCAATCCATTTCGACTGACAAATCAATCATATAGGGAGTCATCGTCACATTTTGCTCTTGGAGGGTTGTCTTCTGGCTTCAGACGGCGCTTGGAGGATTCGGAACCTTGCTCGTGTTTTTCTTCTTCCCAGAGACGTACCCGAACCTCGATAAGCCGGAAGTAACTGAAAAACCTGCAATGGAAAAAGCACAGTACCTTTGGCACCGAGTAAACCCCCTTCGCGTCGGCATTCTACTTTTCACATATCCCAACCTCTTTTTTGCCGGCATTGCGGCCGGTGCACTCGTTTGGAACCAGTACTCCCTATTAACTCCAATCCGATATGTATTGAACCCGCGTTTCCATCTCACCACACCCATCCAATCCGCTTTATTTTACATCGCTCCAGGATGTGGGTATCTGGTGGGTACATTCATGGGTGGTCGCTGGGCAGACCATACAGTGAAGAAATGGATTCGGAAGCGTGGAAAACGTGTACCAGAGGACAGACTGAAGTCCTGTTTAGTTTTTCTAGGAGTCATTATTCCTGGTTGCATCCTTGTGTACGGCTGGACTGTCGAAAAGGCTGCTGGTGGAATTCCCGTGCCTGTCCTGGCTATGTTTTTACAAGGAGTTGCACAACTATTCTGCTTCCCAAGCTTGAACACATTTTGCCTAGATGTCATGCAATCAAGTGGACGCAGTGCTGAAGTAGTGGCAGGAAACTATATGTTCCGATATGTCTTTGCTGCTTTGGGATCAGGTCTCGTTCTGCCAGCTGTTGAAAAAATCGGTGTTGGGTGGTTCAGTACCATAAGCGCCATCTTCTTGGTATTTGCCGGATGTTGTGTCTGGGCCACGACTATCTATGGTGATGAATGGCGCAACAAGATTGATGCGAAGAACCGCGATAAGACTGCGCAGAAGATTAACGAACTATCGCCCCAACAAGAGGGCGAGAAAAAAGCCGAAGTTTAAACTACGAAAATCTAGTTTCTTTTCCTCTTAATTTCGTCTCATTTTTGCGTGCATAAGCGGAGAATATAACGTAATTTAGAGTATCAAAAATCGATTAAAAGAAAAGATCACATGGGTTTAACCGATTGATGGCACTGTTACTAAAGGCACATTGCCCACATTCTGCACTGCTGTGGCATGAATAGAAGATTCCCCGTTTTGTGTACTCGCCACTGTGTCCTCGCTTTCCACTGGGACTTTCCCCTTCATGATAGTATCAGCGCTTAGACCTGTCTCAGCAATCACCCGATTCACCTTTGTTTTTTCAGTGAAGCGTCTGGCATCTTCCCGTCCTTTCTCAATGTCTACTAACCCAATAGCAATCATCGCTGCGGTGCAGATGGCAAAAAGGAATGGAAAGCCCATCCAATTGTTGCGAGTATCATTAATGATAGCTTGAATAACATTTGGTCCGATGATTGAAGACTGGGTTGTTAGGAAAAGAAAGTATAGCTAAGGGACAAAGTCTACTCACAGCTCGATTGGTGATCCCGAAGAGAGCGAAGAACATGTTGTCAAATCCACGTGGCATAAGCTCACTGATCATGGTTTGTGCGTACTATAGCAGAAAAAGTCAGATCTGGAATAGATAACGTCTTTGAAAAGAATGGCTTACCGCGTAGTACGGGGCTTGGAACAGTCCGAAGATGACGTTGTAGAAGTAGAATTCCCACTGAGAAACTGTAAGTCCAAAACTAGGAGGCCATGGAGAATAACCAGAAAACATACGGTATTATGATAACCAACTTTGGTAGTCCATAGCCCTAGCATGCCCCAGAACGGGATGAGAACACTGAAGAAATTGGTGACGAGAAACATGGTCTTAGTCTTGAACTTGAAATAGCGCTGGATATACCAGAACCCTAATGTCGACGTGATTGAGCATGCGGCCTGTGTAATGCCCAAATAGGTTATTTGTAGAAAGGAAAATGAGACATAGTCATTTTGAATTATTTGAACAAGGGTACCTTCGTATCATTAGTCAATGAAACCTTTTGATCAGAATGTAGACCTACCGGTTGTGTTAAGTCCATCTGCCAGCAGGAAGTATGCTAAGAAATACACAAAAGTTTGCGGAAGATTCCTGATCTCTTTGACAGCGAGCCAAAGTTGTTTGAAACCAATGGTAGTGTAGCCCGAGCCCTTGGGAATTTTAGGACCGGGTCTTTTTTGCTGGAAGATAAACCACCAGATACCTAGTACAACCCAGTCTGTGAACTATTAAAAATGCTCAATATTAGTTGGGGCTATACTCACAAGAGTTGGTCAGACACAGCGCTAAATTATTCGAATACTGATTATTTTGCATGGGAAGAAGCACACTGAGGTTGAGTGCGAGGGTCAGCAAGTAGCCAATGTTGCTGTGTGCAGTCGAAATGTTACTGTATCATCAATTAGCAGGAAATATTTCATCTTGGAAGTGATTCATTGCACCAACCTGATGTGATTTCTTTCCAGTGACTCTATTTGATCGTACTCCTGCTGGTTAATCTTACCCTCCCTTAAATCCTCCTCTCGTGCTTTACGTACATGCGGCATGTATCTAGCAAGTCGAGGAAACACTGCCGCATAAAACACCAGAGTAGCACCATACGCCACATAAGCCACGATATACAGGCCCATGGCAGATGGCCATTGGGTTGGATTGCGGATGGCCAGCATACCATACTGCAACGCCCAACAAACGACAGTCAGTGCTAAAAGCAACCATCGACCAAATGAGCCATAGTCAGCGGCGCTACCAAGCCAAACAAAGATTATTGTCATGAATGCAAAGCATAGTCCATTTGCGATGAGGACAACCGAGGAAATAGATCGTGTACCTCCAGCCCAAGGGACTACACAAGCCGAGGAATTGGTACATGGTTTGGGAGGATTAGTATCTGGTTGATACCCTGCCCCATTAAGAGCCCATTGAAAGCTATCTCTGGTCAGATTTGTCTTTCGCTCTCTCCAAACATGTCTTACTCACAGGGCTTGACTATAGGACCCGGGACCAACGCCATTGTCACCTATAGTTCCGGAGATTAATTATCATATCAGACCACGGAGTAACCTATAAGAGAAAGACGCGCCACTCACCATTGTAATATAAATAATATGCCCAGAGTTCCTTACGAGTCGTAGTTGGCTGCTCGTAGGCATCCTCATCAACCCCGAACAGCCGCTCGTATTCCTCCAGGATGTTGCGAGCTTGAGGCGTCGAACTCGCCGCAACTTCCACTGCCGCACCAGTCTTCGGGGGTTGCTCTTCATTCATTTGATTTTCAACCGCTGAATTCGCCATGACTCTTTGACCGTATTTGTAAAAGACCTTTGGGTGAAGAAGGAGGAGAGTTCAGCTGCTCAAATGTTGCCCTTTTCTTTTACCCCGCATTCCAAAGAGAGTCACAATGTTAGGGCATAAATTTGACGATCAATTCAGGAATAGTATCACGGGAGTAAGCTAGACTCCTCTTGATAGTAGCATTTCAACCACTTCTCTTCTATGATACTCTGCGTTGGAAGCCAAGAGGTTGCATCGAGTCTAAGTGGGGGCTGCCAATAGGCCAACTGCGACTTATCTTCCCCCCGCGTCGGCGGGCTTTCCCTTTCAACATTAAACAACAAGTTGTTGTTTCTACACTATGGCATCGATTGACTTGCAGAAACAAGTGGGCCAGGTGAGATCTCGCCCTTGACCATATGAAGATAAGAAGATTTAAAGAAGAGAATAAGATCTAACTTATATAGCTCTTCGCGGTCGGCTTCCACGGTCACACGCTTAGCCCAGAGATCAAGACGTTGATCCATGATTACCATATTGGAGCTATCGTTCTTTTCTCACGCAATTTCGAAAATGCCCAACATTTGCAGGTATTCAGCTTTTGTGTATTTGATTCGAACCATTCAAATGAACTAATGACAAATGAAAAAAATAAAATTAGGCTCTCACACTGGCTTTGCAGAATGAGGCTCGCCTGGCAGGACATCAACGACCTCTACTAATCGGAATCGATCAAGAAAATGGGCTCGTCACCCGTATACCTCCTCCCATAGCTGCTCAGGTGCCTGGACCAATGGCTCTTGGTGCAACCCATGAACCAAAATTCGCCTACCAAGCGGGAAAGTCAACTGGAGAAATCCTGAAGTTTTTCGGTATCAACATGAATTATGCTCCAGTTTGTGATGTCAATTCTGAGCCGTTGAACCCTGTCATCGGTGTTCGCAGTCCTGGCGATGATCCGGAGTTTGTCGGCCGTTTTGCAAGTGCGACTGCACAGGGCTTGAGAGAAGAGAGGATTATTCCAAGTGTCAAGCATTTTCCCGGTCATGGTGATACTGCTGTGGACTCTCATTACGGACTTCCAGTTATATCAAAAGGAAGAGACGACTTGGAAAGACTGGAATTGATCCCATTCCGGAGAGCTGTGGCTGAAGGAGTGGAAACAGTCATGACGGCTCACATCTCGCTTCCGCAGATTGATGATCAACTTCCCGCGACGTTGTCACCGAAAGTGTTGGGCATTTTGCGGAACGACATGGCTTACGATGGAATGATCATTACGGACTGTCTTGAGATGGATGGAATCCGTTCCACATATGGCACAGAACAAGGATCTGTGTTGGCAATTCAGGCTGGCAGTGATATTCTAATGATCTGCCATACATTCGATGTGCAACTAGGCTCAATTAAGAAAGTCTGTGAGGCAATTGAATCTGGTTCAATCTCTCCCGCCCGTTTCGAGTCTGCTTGTCGTCGTGTGGCATCGGTGAAGGACAGATTTCTCGATTGGGAGACTGCTCTGCGCAAAAATGATGTTGCAAAACTCGACAGTATAAATAAAAGAGTCGCTGCCTTATCAAAGAAGGCTTATGAGCATTCTACAACTCTTGTTCGTGACGAATCCCACACACTTCCGCTATCTAAGTCTTCCAAGGTAGTGGTCCTCTTCCCAGGGGATGGAACGCCTGCCGGAGGCGCAGTAGATGGTGAAGGCATGGGAAGGCAAGGATCGTACGAGGCTAACCCATACCTTGAAGCTATTCGAGCTCATAACCCGACCGCCGTGGGCTTGAAATATGGCGAGTCGGGGTTGTCAGCTGAAAATTGGAATGCAGTTAAAGATGCCGATGCGGTGATCTTCATATCCTTGAATGCGCGAGAGTCCCCCTATCAAGAAAGATTCGGCTTGGACCTTCCTCAACACACTCGATCATTGGTTGCAATTGCTGCAACAAATCCTTATGATTTTCTTGAAGCACCTGACATCCAAACGTATCTAGCTACTTACGAGCCGACCATCGAAGCCTTCACCGTGGCGGCTGGAATTATATTTGGAAACAAGGACTCTAAAGGGTCCTTACCAGTCGGACATACAGTTTCAAGCAAGACTGAAGCTACTTTTACATTATATGACGCGGAAAGAGATGTCGAAGGAATGATTGACACTTGGGATGCAGCTTTGCCTACCTACCCTTTGCCACGGGAAAGCTTGCGCACATTGTTCGTCCGTCCGAATGGACGTCATTTCGTGGCTCGTATCAATTCGGAGGTCGTTGGATTTTGTGTCGCCTATTACAATGCAGATGGACCCCCGAAGACGGTTCATGTTGCAGTTTTGGCAGTGAAGCCGGCCTACCGCGATCGAGGAATCGGCACGTCCTTGTTGACTGAGACTAGATCGTTTTTCAGGAAACAATTCGGCGTTGAGAACTTAAAGCTCGGTAGTTCATTCCCTAGATTTTGGCCTGGTGTGCCTCACGACCTTGGCGAGGATATTCAGAAATTCTTCATCCACCGAGGATGGCGACTCAATTCTCCCAGTTCTAGGTCGGTTGATTTATATCAGAATATCGAGAATTTCCAAGCCCCAGAGAAGTATATGAGTCGTGCTAAAGAGCGCGGCTTTACCTTTGCACCACTGAAGCCAGAAGACTACGAGACATGTCTGGTTGGCCAGAGAAAAAACTTCTCGGATAAAGCGGTATGACTTCCAAAGTATCTCTTCTGCTGACTGACTGAACTAACTTTCTCCGCAGGGCTGGGTAGAGGCCTTCGTAGCTCTGCACCCTAGCAAGTTTCCGGACAGCGTGATGGTGGCCTATGACTCTCAGGGCAACCAGGTGGGTTGGACCTTGATGCTTGGCTCCCCCGATGTTATAAATTATGTATGGGCTTTTCCACAAATGTGTGGTCCAAAGACAGGTCTAATTGGGTGTGTGGGTGTTGATGAGGAGCATCGGAAGTCTGGGATCGGTTTGGCCATGGTCTGCCATGCCGTAGAGAACATGAAGCATCGGGGCATCAAAGGCGTCTTTGTTGACTGGGTTGCCCTGGAGGGGTATTATGAAAAGGCTGGGTTTGAGACCTGGAGGAGTTATCGTCCGGGCGAGATATGAAGAGTGGTTCAGCAAGCCCTAGATATTTCGTAATTACTACGGATCAATCTTGTTATAAAATGGATTCAGAAGAATTAACTTGAATAACAATCTCAATCTTATCTTAATTACTTATCTGAATCTTTCTCCTTTAACAGAAATCCCTTAGTATAGTAGAAAGATGGGAGTTCTAGTTGTACACCATATATTAACGGACCGTCCATATATTCTTATAGTCGCTACCGTCTGTGATTTTTTCTCTCAAATTTTGTTTGGCGACTATTATCAATTATTTTTCGAGAAGGTTTCATCAAATATCAATGGAAAAGCAGATTGAGAAGATATTTCAGAGAAAATTTCGATTTCGACTGTATGCAATAAACTAAAAAACAGCAAAACAGCAGAATAGAATAAATTGGAAAAAATTTCTGATCGAATTTACAGGTCAGCAAATGGAAAAAAAAATTGATAGTAATTTTAGAATCAATATATTATACAAAGTAAATTTTTTGCAGTTTTCTTCGAACCACAGCAAATCCATTATCCTCATCAAAAAATTCGCTGGACTGTTATTCGAGTCTGTACATTAATAGGGAAAAAATCATTTTCATTGTTACTTGGAGCGACGCGACATAAATGTAGGCAAGAGAATATCAGGACACCCCTTGAGCAAGCAAGATGGACAAGGACCAGAAAGCCGTGAGAATCCCGGTCGAATTATTTGAACGAGATCATCCAAGGAACGTATGCGTGGAACAACACCTTTCTTTCTGGGAGTTTCACACCAAGACTTTTCCCCGTGGGCTTTTGCTTTCTTGCACTGCGTAGAATCCACGAGTAGCTCGTGCCCACAACTATGTGGGCCTGTATAGGAAACAAACCTGTAGGTGCACATTTGGAAGGTAATTCTGTGATTCAGATTAGTTAGCTGTAGTTTATCTTCAGGTCCTGATAAACAATGAGAAATGATCGTCCGTGTAGTGTGATATAGAATCGTGGATAATATGGTTTCTTTGTTCTATCTTCAACAATCAATGACCCTCTAGAATATTTAAAGAGTATCATTTTTTACCGCCTATTCATCCATAGACTTTACAAGTAGTATCGCTGAGAATGGGATTTTCAACAAAGAGCCCAAGGGGTGAACAATTAGACAATTCTTTACTTTGTTAAACGAATATTTCTTAATTAACAATGGACTAGTCAAGATGCACAATGATACATTACATGGAAAAATTTCGCATTGAAAGTGTTCTAGTGCTTGTCAGAATTGGTCATGCCATCAATTCTAGCCCGAGCAGACTCGAAGAAAGCATTTCGCTCTTCCTCAGTCTTGCCAGTGGAGGGCACATCCAAGCCTTTCGTGACAGCTGCACGTTTGCTAATCTCATCGGTCCACTTCTTCAAGTTTGGAAATTCGGACAAATCAATTTCCAAGAGTCCGGGCCCAGCACGGACCCATGAGTAGTTGGCGATATCAGCAATAGTATACTTGTCACCGGCCAGGTAAGGGCTTTCTTTAAGACGAGACTCAAGTACCTCATAGAGACGCTTTGTCTCATCGATGTACCGTTTGATACCATAGTCTGATCGAACGCCAGCGAACAGGCGGAAGTGGTTTGCCTGACCTGTTGAAGTATTTAGCCATTGGATTCATTTAAGTTGGGCTTAACTTTTGCATATTCATACCCTGCATTGGTCCAATGCCACCCATTTGGAACATCAGCCAAGATACTTGCTCGATATATTCAGGTGAGCCGGGAGCATAACTGATCTTCCGGTCGGTGTCATATTTGTCGGCCAGATAAAGCATGATGGATCCACTTTCAAACACACGCTGAGATCCATCTTGGATCGCGGGGATGCGGCCATTGGGGTTGATCTTCAAGAACCATCTGTTTGGATATCAGGGTCAGCGTCAAACGAGGTGCTCTGGATATCTCTATATCATACTCTTCCTTTTGAATGTTAGTGCTAATATCAATTGGGACAGTCTTATATGATAGCCCAAGCTCCTCTAAAGTGATGGAGGCTTTAACGCCGTTTGGCGTGGGCCAGGAGTAAAGAGTGATGTTGGAAGACATGGTGGAGTATGGTGCGATTGTAGAGGAGAAACGCGCAAGTCTTGAGGCAGCTTTGAATGAGCTTGGATTTAATGCACGGGAATACATGACTGGGCCCAATGTAGGATAGCCCGTGAGATTTATACCCTCGCGACTGGCTTCCGGGGTTTAACAGCCTCGCGTCCTCGGGTCGGAAATGACTTCATTTGTCAGCTCATTCCGTTGCGATGACAAATGATGTCATGAAAGAAGGTCGAATGATTATCGATTCGGATTTCGGTGTTCGGAGAGAGATGTGAATTGTAAATTATAAATTGACACTAAGTATTGAAATAAGTATTTGATTGTCAGAAGCGAATGGAAGAGGAAATGTAATAAAGCGTGTCTTTAGATGAGAAACCAAAACATTCCGACCGTTTGGAGATATCTTAGGTTAAGATTGGCGTCTGCTGTGGATTAAAACAGACCACCCATTTGCCATACGAAATCAAATAGAATAATTTACTTGAACCTAGTATCATCCTATTAAAAACATTTTTTCAGAATTAGAACCCATCTGATTGACTTTGCATGTGAGCGATACTTGTTCGCAAGAACGATTTTACTCCATGGCTTGTCTTTCTACGCAGAATCTCTTCTAAAATATACTGTGTGAGATTGATACGTATTATCAATCATTAGGAATGGGTGATATACGTAATTCTAGTTATGGATAATAAAAATCATAATGGATCACTTGAAAAGATTTTGTCTCATCTTGTAGACACCAGATCAGATACACGATGCCAGATACTTATGTAAACACTAGCGGAATATTACAAGTATCCGAGTAAATCCCATTTACGTTCGATCCCCTTCCTTGCATATACCCTTGACTACACAATTTCACCGTATCAGTTGGCGCTGGATATTAGAAAGCCGAAACGGCTTTGGTGAGTGGTAGACTCGGCTCGGGTGACATGTCGCTGTCGCTCCAACTTGCCCTGCCGTTCACGTCGGATACGGCAAATTAGGGTAAGCTGAACCCGAGGCTTTAATGGAGAAAAAAAAAAGCCTGAAAATGAAAATAAAATTTATGAAAAGGCGGGCCTAAGAGGCCAAGTCTTTTAGTGTCGGGCAAAACCAACACCAACGAATAGCTTAAAAAAATACTTATTCGTTGCAGCAAGTCAGGCCCGAACAACTCCACTCCCCCAGGATTTCCCCCACTCTCCACTCACTACAATTGCCATCCGATGCACAGTGTGAAATCGGATCATGCTACTCTATCTATGATATCCGAAATGGAGCAGTAGATGATGCTCACATACCACACTGGATTGCGAATCTCTTGATGCGGGGTTGAAATCTCCCTAGCCAGCACTGACCGGCCGATCGCCGCTACGTCTAGCGCCGGCCTGCCGCGTATTCAAGCCTTCGCCCGGCAAAAGCCTTGGCTACGTTAAGCCTGATTCGGCGTAGTTAATGGACATCCTCCGGATAGAAGGTTAGCAATTTACCAATTCCTTCTCTTGAGATAGTGCCTTGGACCCTTAGGTCAGCCAATCACCGCAAATTTTGTCCTAGGCCGTGATCGATATGACACTAAGGACCGGCGTGTCATCGCCGGAGGCAACATGTGTGGCGTCAGCCATGCTTCTTTATTTCATTCTGGCCAGGTATATTGGCATTTTCTCGAGTTGAATGATGTTGATATCCAAGTCATCACTCCCAGTCCGGCGAAAGAGGACGTTCAGCTACGACCTTCCGCAAACGGGAGCCACATGGGCATCGGTCTGGGGAAGAGCACCACGCGATATAGTATACACCGGTGAGAGTGGAGTTCATTCGGATTTAAACAATCAAGACGAATGGACGGATCATGCGTCTCCCCCGATTTACGCTGCTTCGCCCGGAGACCCCACCCCGGTAGGGGAAGCTAAGGTCCCGGTCCTCCAGGGACTTACTTTGGAAAAAGGCTTCTTCTAAGGTGCCATATCTTAGCTGTGGAGATAGATTCTCATATAATCTCTCGCTAGAAGCTGTTCTCTATGCAGGAACACCTCATACCAGGGGCATTCAAAGATAGATCAGATATATTAACAGGACACGCAGTGTGTTGGCGAGCTCAGCATCTCCAGTAATTCAAGCAAGACAGTGAGAGCCCCGCAATTGCAACCCTTTGTCTCATCTGGGCTAAATCCCCCCCATGGGGAAGTTGACCCCACGCTTCAAACCCCAGAAGAGCACGCCGCTTCAGGAAAGCGATCTGATCTAGTCTAGTCGTGCTAGTCCGTGTGTGAACACGGTTCATCTAGACTTAGCTGTGGATATCGACGTCTCTTGCATGACACCCAATGGGCTCATGCTGCTCTTGCCAAATGGACTGGTCCCGAAAAGACTTCCTTGTCTGCGTGCAATGGAGGAAAAGCATAAAAGCCGGCTGATACCCCAGTAGGTTTTCGACCTATTTGGTTATGTGCTATACATTATCTTCCTTTTCCTTGGCAAATTGAGCTATTGGGATTGATTGATAAGACTATCTTTTATCCTTTGCTCAAATCCCTCCCTACCATCAGCCCCATAACTCTACTTCTCTCAATCGCCGGCCTTATACCATGGCTAAGGATACGGTAGCACAAGTTGACTCCTCAGATCGGTATGATAGATCTTACTATACAATTGTAGCCTCCAAGCATCGCTAATCCCACGCAGGTCTAGTGATGATCATATTTACGAAGAGAAAGGTCAACATGTGGAGCAGGTGAACTTGCAAAGCAATGTTTCAGCCAAGTAAGTACTCAGAGTTTCTCCGTGCCATACACTGCCAATCTGGTAGAGTATCTAATCGAAAACCAGGATCAAAAACCCTCTTGCCGATCTGAGTCAAACGCAGGTACTTCGTGATGTCGAAGAATTCGCCAACCAATACCAGGTCACCGATATTCTGCCTGAGCTCAAAAAAGGTGCTTTGGTTGCGCGTGACCCAGAAGGATTTGAATCAATTCCAGACATCACGGAGTCGGAAGCGACTGCATTGCGCGATGAGGTACTCCACAAATGGCGCCAACCGAAAGCTCTCTACTTTACCATTATTCTATGCTCAATTGGCGCTGCTGTTCAGTATGTTACTTGCTGCTCAAGACCAATACGACTACATACTAATAAATAACAGAGGCTGGGACCAGACCGGATCCAATGGCGCCAATCTCTCTTTCCCTGACGCTTTTGGTATACCCGAGGATGGAAGTGTACGAAATCAGTGGCTAGTTGGTATCGTCAATGCTGCTCCATATATCGCGAGTGCCTGTCTAGGCTGCTGGCTATCTGATCCTTGCAATCGTATTCTTGGACGACGAGGCACAATCTTCATTTCCGCCATCTTTTGCGTATTGACTCCCATCGGCTCTGCTTTCACTCAAAACTGGCCTCAACTTTTCATCACTCGTTTACTTCTAGGTATTGGCATGGGACTTAAGGCATCGACCATCCCTATCTTCTGTGCCGAAAATACACCTGCTGTAATCCGTGGTGGATTGGTTATGTGCTGGCAGCTCTGGACGGCATTCGGTATTTTCCTCGGATTCAGCGCGAATCTCGCAGTGAAAGACACAGGTGCGCTATCTTGGCGATTACAACTCGGATCGGCATTTATCCCTGCTGTACCACTTGCCCTTGGAGTGTATTTCTGTCCTGAATCTCCTCGCTGGTATATACGAAGGGGTGAAATGGCCAAGGCTTATAATTCTCTCTGTCGACTTCGCAATACACCTTTGCAAGCTGCTCGTGACCTTTACTACATTCATGCACAGATCCAAATTGAGCAGAGTATTATTGGTCAAAGTAACTACGTTACTCGTTTCATTGAGCTTTTTACTATTCCTCGGGTTCGCAGGGCTACTTTGGCATCATTTACGGTGATGATTGCGCAGCAAATGTGCGGCAGTAAGTTAAGCTCCATTTACCGACGGACGTTGAAATTTATAATGGATGCTGACCTAGATCAGTCAACATAATCGCGTTTTATAGCTCAACTGTTTTCAGTGTATGTACAAAAGACTTATCAATACAAAAACGTCGAAAAAAGGGTAACGAAATACTAATATCTGTCAGAGCGCTGGTGCCGATGATACACAGGCACTTTTTGCCTCCTGGGGCTTCGGCTTGGTCAATTTCCTTTTTGCCTTCCCAGCAATTTGGACGATTGACACCTATGGACGCCGTGCCCTTCTTCTATTCACTTTTCCGCAAATGGCCTGGACCTTACTTGCTGCTGGGTTCTGCTTTTATGTACCAGGCAACGGGGGTGCTCATCTGGGTACCATTGCTCTTTTCATATTCTTATTTGCTGCGTTCTATTCACCAGGCGAGGGTCCTGTGCCTTTCACGTACTCTGCAGAGGTCTTCCCTCTGTCTCACCGTGGTATGTTGATTCCCGTTCCATATAGATAGCTCTTGTTAACTTGATAATAGAAGTTGGGATGTCTTGGGCTGTTGCTACATGCCTAGGGTGGGCTGCAGTCCTATCTATTACCTTTCCACGTATGCTATGGGCTATGACACCAACTGGGGCCTTCGGATTTTATGCGTACGTGCGGTACTTTGGAGTATGAAACTTTACAACTCGCTGACCAAGATGTTTAGTGGTTTGAACGTTACTGCATTGATTATGATCTTCCTCTTCGTCCCGGAAACTAAGCAACGAACTCTTGAAGAGCTGGACTATATTTTTGCTGTTCCCACTCGGGTTCATATGAAATACCAGGTATGCAAAGCTTTACCATATTGGTTCAAACGCTATGTCTTCCGTATGGATGTCGAGCTAGAGCCTCTTTACAAATTGGGCCAGGCCGCAATGGACGATAAAGCAATGGCGGGGATTGGAGGTCATGATATTGTACCCAAGGCCTAGACGAGTATGTTATGAGATGCGACATCATAACTAGATGATACATTTATTTCTTAGGTTTTTTTTTGTTGTTTGTTTGTTTCACGGCTGTCAAAAAACCTCTCAGCATTCGTACTATTATAATTCTCACACCACAAGAGATCGTGTTCCTGGAATTCACAATTGAAATCTGTAGCAATCGAATATTTTGACCATTCCAGCGTCCAGGCCGAACCCCGGGGGATCGCAGCTGATCCATGGTCGGGAAGGTCAGCTGATGTGGGTATAGTGGGGGATGATGAAGTGAGGTCAATAGCTAGACTTTCAGGGGTGTTACTTGATCAACCCCGAAGGAGTATACACGGTCATCAGATGCAAGAATTCATCTGCTTGAGATCAGTTGAATGAAAGTCATAGGGCTCAACAGGTCACGCTCAAGTATACATAAGGTGTATCACGTGGGGTTTGGAGTTCTTCTCGTGTTTTGATCCACTCCGCCCCTCTCTCTCTACCCAAGCGCAACCTGCTTCTCTTCTTCATGGATGCGCTGGTCTACCAGGCACTGTGAATGCTGATGTTGGAACAAATCTGAGATTTTGCTCGACGTGATTGTTTGTTTGCCCCGCTACCTAGCCATCCTGCCCCCCCACACGCACACACAAAATTTCGGTCGACACCAGCCTCCGCTATACCAGCAGCGGTGGGGTCCAGACCCAGTTGGCTGCTGGCTGCTTCCAGGCTAAATCGGACTATCTTGACCGCTTCTCGCGCTATAGCTAACTCTGAATTCTTGTGAAAAAAAAAGTGAAGGACTACACGCTGCTCCTCGTTCAAGTCCGCCCTCCTAGTCGTTCTTCACCCAAAGCAATCAATCACCCGCGAGCGTGGGGCATCGATCCCAAAGTCCCGCTGTATTCACCCCTTCGTTCCATCTCACAGCAAACAGCACCTGAACTTGCTTCTGAAGTGTCGTCATGCCCTGCTTCAAAGGCCTTGCTGTGAGCATCCATACCCCGGATGGCCCGATCTCAGAGTACTCGATTCAGCGGCAGTCGCGCGCCTCCCGGATAGCTTGTTTTATTCCCGTACCCCCACCCAAAGTTCCTGACTCCTCGAAAGGCAAGCCGGAACAATCGACCTTCGCCATCTCCATCACTCTTCTCAACCCCGGACAAGATGTCCCTTACTCTACTCCGAAACCTACGTCCGAATGCCCCTCGCCGAAACCAAAGGTTGTCGGAGGACTCCCGAGCCAGACTAGTGAGCGTGGCCAGTACTCTGGAGCAGTCGCACCTTATCAGGCATTGACGAATTCACCAAACGAAACCGTGGCCGCTTACATATATTTCGATGGTAGACAGAAGGAGGAGGTCGCCACGCTATTGCGGAGAGGAGAAGAAACATGGGTAAATTCACGCTGGGTCAATTCTGACGATGGCGGTATTGCCGAGCGCGAGTTTCTTTTCCGCGAAGTTGGTCTCGAACGCTGGTTGAACGGCTTGGACCTGGAGGGTAAAGATGCAGCAGCCAAAATTGAACGGCGGCGACAGAAGATGGAAAAACGCAGAGCGAAACGCCAGGCCGAAAGCAATGCGATGGACATGGAGGCAAACAGCTCCAAGCCCAAAAACATAATGCGTTATGGAAATGACGAAAAAGATCCGCTAGAAAATGTCTCAGACGATGACCTATCTTCGGATTCGGACGATGACGACCCTATTCCTGAAACTGCCGGTCAAATTAAAGTGGCGCTTTTCCGAGTTTTGGCCTCTGGAGAGATCAAGAGGGGAGAATATTCCCCGCAATTCGATGCGCATGACGATGATGAAGGCGAACAAGGTGGTAATGGGGGAGGAGACGCAGATGTAGATCATACTACAAGCTTTGCCAAGCCCAAGTCCCTAGACCCGAAGACTATCAGTACACAGACTGTCACAGGGATCGACCCTACCGACAAGCCATATGCAATTTTTACTTTCATGTATCGAGGCGAACGTGAGTGTCTCTTTTCATCCAGTGTCCGCGGTGGTCAAAACTAACATTTGCACCTAGGGCAATTGCAAAAGATGGGTATCTGGAAGGATCAAAAAGCTCAAGAGACTCCCGCTGCGAAGCGGAAATCCCTTCAAGCGGACCTGTCTAATCTCGGATCCCTGAAACCCGGAGGGACCGTTGGCTTCTTGAACTTCCGAGACCAGGACTCTGGGCGAAAAGGCAAGAAGAACTACGATGATATGGACAGTGATGACGACGAAAACAACGATAATCCCATCCTAAACAAGGCCGACGATGAAGAGGGCAAAGACGATGACCGATTCCTCTCCCCTGACGATATAAAGCGCCAAGGTGAACTGGAGGAGGGTGTCCGTAAGATTCGCGTACGTAAACTTCCAGCGTCTCAAACTGCTATCAGTCTCCAAATTCTAACATCTGGAAAAGCTCAAACGTCAGCATTCAGCGGATCCCTTAGGTGAAAGCGGCGCTGAATCAACCGGCACCCCAACCTCTGGGACGACACCACCCGCTACTGAGCGATCGACCACCCCTCCAAAAGCAAATGCAAGCTCTGCGGCCCCTGAGCAGCCAGTTCCTGCCATCAACGGCCCCGAAGGCTTTGTTGGTAGTCCCTTGAAAAAGCAACGAGCTAGTGTCTCGACTGCCGATGAAAACGCTCTCCGACGTCGAATTGCCGAATCATCTGGACGAATTAATGAAGTTCTTGGATCCGGCACTGACAACGACACAAGTACTGCCAACTCCGGCTCATTTGGAGACTCACTATCCTCCAGTGCACCTAATCCGGTGAATGATGAAGACGAAGAGCTATAAACGAGATCCAGAATGCGATATAGCTTTCATTTTGGCTCATGTCTGGTGGCAAATTTCTTTTGATAGACACTCATCCGTATGTTGTTGTTTTTTTTTCTTCGGATGAAACACGATACGAGTGATCTGATACCATCTTGCTAGGATGTCTTGGATCTGCATCTTTGCCACCCATTTTTGTTTTCTTTGGTTTACTACCTTGACGCCGTTATGTCCATGATCAACGCTATCGAAAGCATCCCACATAGGAAATACATTGGCTATGCCACTTGGGAATGGCCTGTTCATAAGGCATACCAGTAGAGACTATATTAGTCAATATAGCATGCGGAAACTAGATGAATGAAAAATGTAAATCGAAAATGTTGCGATGCACTAGTATATCACTACGTAGTATATCTGAGCATTCTGTTTGATTAGCAGTGTACCCGGGTATGCTAGTAGTATCACATCGATATTATCTATGGCATTTGGTGATTCGGGTTGAAGTGCCTTGGGGGCGGCTGCATTCTTCTTCTCCACCGTCTATTCTGCCCAATTCCACCTGGCCACCCCAACTCGAAGTCCACCAATCTTGAGATTATCACTCGTGATTGGATCTCTTGCCTGCGAATAATCATACCAAGTGTCTCGCAAATTTGAATACTTTCAATCATTGACCATGCCAATTTCTCCTTCCTCTGATCCTTTAGTCTGGATCGATTGTGAGGTAAGCTTCATTTTCGAGCTTGAGCTAAAGCACTAGCAACACGTTCTCACGAAAGCTCACCACGATGAAACCCTTTCCAGATGACCGGTCTAGACGCAGACAATGATCAGATTTTGCAAATTTGCTGCTTCATTACAGATGCCCAGCTGCAGCTACTAGAGCCAAATGGCTTTGAGGTCGTCGTGCACCATCCTGACTCCACCCTGGATACAATGTCGCCTTGGTGCATCGACGTCCACGGCCGCACGGGCCTCACTGCTGCTGTGCGTGCATCAACGACAAGCGCCAACGCCGCCGCCGACTCATTGCTGGCCTACATTCAGCGCTATGTCCCTTTGCCACGGACTGGGTTGCTTGCGGGCAACAGCGTCCATGCCGACAAAGCCTTTCTTGTTCGAGAACCCTATGCGAAGATCATGGAACATTTGCACTATCGAATTCTCGACGTGAGTACCATCAAGGAAGCTGCTCGTCGTTGGGCCAGCGAGGAACTACTGAGACAAGTCCCTCCTAAGCGTGAAGTACACTTAGCCCGGGATGATATTCTTGAAAGTATTGCCGAGATGAGGTTTTACCAGGAAAACCTCTTTCAAAAGAAATGAGAAAAAAGTGTGGTGTCAATAATTTACCCCCAATATTGCATGCATATTCACAAACGAACATGGTTGGAATGGAATGTCTTCAATACAGTACCACTCTTTCCCCCCACGCGTTGAAAGTGAAGCTGGAGTGGTGTCCCGCCCGCAGAACGAGAAAATGAAATCAAGAATAAATACTTCCAGGGAAATGTTACAATTGCATTATAATCTGGATTGACAAATATGTTATAGCTTAATGCAGCTCCACATGTAATTTACACAGCATTCTTATAATAATTGCTGGTAAATAATTAATTAAATCTCAATTAAAATACCAAAAAAAAATAGGTGGGGGGAGATGATCAACACATGACGGGCCCCTCCCAACTCGTCGGTGAACTTCCAAATGTCCTCCTGTCTTTCTTCTTCTTCTTCTTCTTTTCTTCCTCTTCTTCCCTTCAACTCCTCCTTTCTCCCTTCCCTCTTCAAAACTTAATCATGTCGGTTCAGACAGTCTCCATTCAGCCTTTCACCGACCAGAAGCCGGGCACGTAAGTGTTTACCTGTACAATTGTTTACCCTGTGAACCCCGCTGATAAACATCCCACCTTCAGTTCTGGTCTCCGCAAGAAAGTCAAGGTCTTCCAGCAACCCCATTACTCCGAGTCCTTTATTACCAGTATCCTTCTGTCAATCCCTGAGGGTGTGAAGGACTCTTTCCTGGTCATTGGTGGTGATGGTCGCTTTTACAACCCCGAGGTTATCTCCAAGATTGCCCAGATTAGCGCCGCCTATGGTGTCAAGAAGCTCCTGGTAGGCCAGAACGGTATTCTGAGTACTCCTGCGGCTAGCAACTTGATCCGCGTGCGAAAGGCAACTGGTGGTATCCTGTTGACTGCCAGTCATAACCCTGGAGGTAGGTAAAATTTTCAATGTCTGAGACAAGCTCCGTTGGTTCATTCTATTTTTAACACGGCGGGTTTCTAGGTCCTGATAACGACTTCGGTATCAAGTACAATTTGGCCAACGGTGCCCCCGCCCCTGAGACTGTTACCAACAAAATCTACGAGACCTCCAAGTCCCTGACTTCCTACAACTATGTCGATGTTGGCGATGTTGACACCTCGACCATTGGCACCAAGACCTACGGCTCCCTCGAGGTCGAGGTTGTCCACTCCACCGCAGACTATGTGACCATGATGAAGGAGATCTTTGACTTTGATCTGATCAAGGAGTTCCTCAGCACCCACAAAGACTTCAAGGTGCTTTTCGATGGTATGCACGGTGTCACTGGCCCTTACGGTACCGACATTTTCGTCAAGGAGCTTGGATTGCCCGCCAACAGCACCATGAACTGCGAGCCCAAGCCGGACTTTGGCGGTGGTCATCCCGATCCCAACCTTGTGTATGCCCACGAGCTCGTCGAGGCCGTTAACAAGAACGGCGTGCACTTCGGTGCTGCCAGCGATGGCGATGGTGATCGAAACATGATTTACGGTGCCAACACCTTCGTGTCCCCTGGTGATAGCTTGGCCATTATTGCCCACCACGCTAAGCTCATTCCCTGGTTCCAGAAGCAGGGTGTCTATGGTCTGGCTCGTTCCATGCCCACATCCGGTGCTGTCGACCGCGTTGCTGCGGCCCAAGGCCTGCAGAGCTACGAGGTGCCTACCGGCTGGAAGTTCTTCTGCAACTTGTTCGACAACAAGAAGATCTCCATTTGCGGTGAGGAGAGCTTCGGTACCGGTAGCAACCACATCCGTGAGAAGGATGGTGTCTGGGCCATCGTCGCCTGGTTGAACGTCATTGCCGGTGTCGCCAAGCAGACTCCCAATGAGACCCCCAGCATTGCCTCTATCCAGAATGATTTCTGGAAGACCTACGGCCGTACCTTCTTCACCCGCTACGACTACGAGAATGTCGACAGCGAAGGTGCTAACAAGGTCGTTGGTACTCTGGCTGAGCTCGTTGCCAGCAACTCTTTCATTGGCTCCACCATTGCTGATCGCAAGGTCGTTGACGCCGGCAACTTCTCCTACACTGACCTTGACGGTAGTGTTTCTAAGAACCAGGGTCTGTTCGCCAAGTTCGATGACGGCAGCCGTATTGTTGTTCGTCTATCCGGCACTGGCAGCAGTGGTGCTACCATCCGTCTATATGTTGAGCGCTACGAGAGCGATAGCTCTAAGTTCGGCCTGAGCGCCCAGGAATATCTGAAGGACAATGTATCTTTGGCCCTCAACCTGCTCAAGTTCAAGGAGTATGTTGGCCGTGAGGAGCCTGATGTTAAGACCTAAATCCTCGCATTCCTCAAATCTTCCGTGTTAACCCGCTGGATGGGCATCACGAAACTCCTCTTAACGAGAAGATACGACGGACGAAAACGAAAGCCAAGTATTAAATATGAGGGATATCCCATTCTAGTAATATGATGTTCATTTCTAGCACATTATGGCAATTTTACCTTCCCGTATTCCAGTATTCAAGTGTAGTCAATCAGTATCTGCGATCCTTGTAGATATAGAAATCATCAATTCATCACGTTACTCATCCTCCATCAGAAACAAAAAGTCCTTTATGCTACTCAACAAGTAACCGATGCTGCCAACTTTGTTCTCCACCAATCTTTCCACTTTACAACAACTTCATCTCTTCTCGCCTCCTCGGCAGCGAAAACAACAGCGTGACTAATAACAGCTTCTTCCAGCGTACAGCCAACGAATCGAGCTTGGGCTGTTTCAATATCCATTCCATCATTCACAACTGCCTCAACAGCATTGACGAATTGTCTTGCAAGCCCATAGTCTCCACCACCGTGCGATTCCTTTTGATCCGGTGGCGATTTGGGAACATTAATCGTCGAAGTCTTCTCACTAGCAAAATCATAAATAGAGATATTATTGCTATCATATTCAATCTCGCCGGTCGTTCCATAGACGCGTCCGCGGCGCTCACACTGCTTTTCCGTTGGGGCAATCATATGGAAAGTCGCTGTCTTTGAAAGGCGTCCTGGTGCCTTTTCTTCATCGTCCCAAGCAAGTGTAACGACTTGGTCATCGCAGACATTGTTGTCTGCCTCGTAAACACACCGTCCATACCAAGGACGTGCAGCTATCTTTGAGTCTGCGTCAGTAGCGACATCATAGTTCTCTTCTAATCGTGAAAGAAGATGAGACTCTGCAGCCTTGAGACCTTGCTCCTTATACACATCTTCAATGTCGGGGCTAACAATATCAACCGGCCAGCTTCTATGGCCCTTGGCTAGATGACGATCATTGTATATGCGTATAGCGCTATATTTACAATCTCGCTCAGCGGGACAAGAAACGCAATTCGTAGCATCCTTGGCTGCGACAGGTTTGCGAGCTCCTCGAAACTGCGTTAGCGAGCCTGATGATGAGATGGAGCGTGGAAAATGCGGCTCGTAGCCCATGGCATGTGCCGTTTCAAGCGAGGGCGGCGAACAAAGAAGCCACAAAATAAAGTCGATATCGTGGCAGGACTTTGTAAGTAAAGAGCCATCGCCTAGAGCAGTGGCACGCCGCCAGTTACCGCGAACATAACTGTGTGAGAAATGCCACCATCCTACCGGTTCACAATGCTCAAGTGAGACAATGTCGCCGATCACTCGATCTTCCAGTAGGAGTTTACGCAAACGAGTATTATGAGGACTATACCTCAATACATGGCCGATGGAGAAGATTGTTGAGGGAGGCCGAGGTTGTTTTGTCTCGCTGTCTGGTGGTTGGAGAGTTCGATAGATTGTGAGACAATCCTGTAATGAAAGGGCCAGAGGTTTCTCGCAGAGTATATGCAATTGGAGAGGTGCAAGGGTTCGAATGATTTCAACGTGCGTTTCATCTAATGTGCAGATGAAGACTCCATCCACGCCGACAGGAGTATTCGTCGACTCAGCCGTTATAACGCCATTGCCACTGTCATTATCATTGTCATTCCTGGTGTCTTTGAGGCCCTGCTCGCGTCGAGAAATTTCCCATTTAAACCATTCACGCCAATCTGTAAATTCTTGTCCTTCCGTGGAGATGCCTCGGTCTCCCCAAATGAAGTTTCTTCCAAATTCGCGCCGCTTGAAAGGGTGTGGTTCGGCGACAGCATGGATTGTGCCTGGCGTTGCAGTGGTTACGGCGCGGGCATATGCATTTCCTCGAGACCCAGCACCAATGACAAGGAAGTGAGTTGGTCGTTTGGAGCTTCCACCTTTTGCTGGGCTTAAGGCACCTGGAGGTGCCAGTTGAGGTTCTTTCATAATGCTATATCAGCAAGATATGCAGTCGGTTATCCAAGGGAAAGCTCTTGAGGATATTGGTCGGTGTTATGTGAGAATGTTGATATCTCTAGTGCTGAGTCTCCTTCAAAGGTTTCTCTAATCCAGTGTTCTAATCCAAGGTTTTTTGTTACCTGGGTATCAATCCCTTTTCAAGGAATTCCAATGGGATTTTTAAATATCTGAGCGAGATTGCCGGGCAATGTGGTTGGCGGTGGAGAGAGCAGGTTGCATTGCGGGGAGAAGGGCGGAATCAGCAACATCAACGGGCGTGTGATTGGCTACAGGGCAAGTATACAACCAATACCCTAGTTACATATCGCATGGTTGATGCTTAGAAAAGTGGGTGGCTGAGGAATACGAGGGGCCTGTGAGTATTTTCATGATTCAGACATAGTTTGATTATTAGAAAACTTAAAATACTTAGCATGAGACGATGTCACGAGTATATTGGTAGCTTGGCTCAACTCGCTGCCACCCATTTTATCCAAGTATAGTTACATTATATATAAGCTACCTATATAAAAACTACCTAAAAAGACACTCCTCCACCTCATTTCTTCTCGTACTCTTCGCTGCTTTTGCCATCAACCTCTTCCACCGTAGTTGTAGGTTTGCTATCCCGATCAAAGATCTTTGCGACCTCTTCTAGGGACCGGCCCTTAGTCTCCGGGAAGAAGAAATAGATCATGGTCAGGAAGAACAAAAGACATCCTATATACACAAGATAATACTTCCAACGGATCACCGAAAATGCCACAGGGTTGACATATTGATTGAAGAAGCAAGCTGCAGCATCCGTCATCAGTGTCACAGCCATACCCTTGGCACGCAGTTGAAAGGGAAGGATCTCTGCAGGGTACGCGATGAAGAGAGGCGAGTATGCAATGTCAAATCCAGAAAAGAAAAGAAAAAGCATTGGTACAGTGGCTAGCCCGGCGGCTGTGATGTTCAATTCCATGAACAGTCCTGAGACAATGGTTGTGCCGGACAGGAAAAGTAACATGATAATAGTGCCCAAAAGCCACAGGAAACGTCTGCCATATTTCTCCGAGGCCACAGCCCCAGTGGCAGCAAGCATTAGATTCCATACTTGCAAGCCCAGGTTGACACCAGCTTGGTCTGCGGCTCGTGTTATCCCAACTGAGTTTAGAATAGGAGCAAGATAGTACGATATGATACCTAGCTCGTCGTTAGTACAGATTAATTAGAGGGAAAAACCAAATAACATTTACCATTTCCAGCCCATTCTTGCATAAATCCAACCAATACACATATAGCCAGACGGTGGAACTCTCCTTTGCTGGCAAAGAATGAACTCCAGTGACTGGGAGTTGCATTCTCTGCATGTATAGTGTTGCATATTTGCTGGTACTCGTGCAAAACCAATTCATCGTTCGTACTACCATTGGCGTGATACTTGGCCAAGATCACATATGCTTCATCCTTGCGCCCCTTTGAAATCAGCCAGCGTGGACTCTCCGGCACGATGGTACAAATTCCAATCAGCTGGAAGACGGGGAAAGTTGCCTGAAGAAGACAAGGAAGTTTCCAAGACCATTGACCTGGCATGGAGAGCGTCGCAAAAGTGATTCCTGCCGAGAGGATCGATCCCATATTCCAGAAAGAATTATATAAGGCTGTAGCCGTCTGTCTTTGGCGTGGATGAGCTATCTCTGTTGCCAATAATGGAGCGGCTGTTTGAGCAGTGCCTACACCAATACCAGCCAGGACTCGCATGCCAAAGAACAACCAATGACTCTTCACGCGGATCTGGACCAAAGATGCAATTATGATCAAACATGATCCAATGGCGACACACCACTTCCGACCAAATCTGTCGGCAATATAAGAGGCCGGAATGAATGACAAAAATGCGCCCAGAGAGGTAGCAGCAATGATTAGGCCGGTGATGCTCGATGTGAGGCCATTGATAATCGAACCCTTGACTATAGGATTGAATCTAGATTAGTATGGTTCTTGAAACTGCCAACTTCATTATTCGAAATGAATATGCTTACATTCAGGTAATACCAGTAAACCGTTAATCAAACTTCCATTATATCCCGTTCCTGCAGAGGAAGCGAACATAAACGCGATCCCAAAATTCAACTTGCGCAATCCTCGGTCCTTAAACCAATTCTGATGCGTATTGTTCGGAAGAACCTTCAACGCCTCG
Organism: Penicillium citrinum; assembly: GCF_028827155.1. NCBI lineage: Eukaryota > Fungi > Ascomycota > Eurotiomycetes > Eurotiales > Aspergillaceae > Penicillium > Penicillium citrinum. The sequence continues at coordinate 3,036,391 of NW_026622688.1, forward strand.
ATTGGCATTTCAAGCTCCTTTGTCGGCTCCATGATGTATCTGCTAGTCCTGACGCGGTTCAAGAGCCGCCGCGCAACCTAGAAGTACTAAGATACAAATAATTCTCTAGCTACTACCAGGCTCAATAAGCTTTATAGCTCCTGCCAATCTCAACCGATTATCTACCTAACAAGGAGGTTCTCCACATTCTTTTCTCTTATTCCTCTTTTTTTTTTCCGGTGCAGAGCTCAGCGGCGGGGATGAATCGGCGATTGAAGAGCGCCGGAATGTAGGGAGGAATGGATGAGCCGATATTTCCTTGAAATTCAACGCTGAAATGAATGGCACAATAAGCTTAATCGCATTGCATTACATGATAAGCTGTTGGACCGAGCAGTAGCAAGGCCAGAAAATCTCCAACGATCAGCGATCTACTGTAGCACGGACTTGTAACCCCATCCTCCGTTCAAAGGGGAAAGATAGCCCTAGCTCCCATAGCTTCTCACAAGGGCAATCTATTCCTCCGTGCTGTCATCACCAACCAGCCTGGCATACCGATTACCCAGCCCACAGAACCCCTCGCACTGCTCCCCAACCTCTTTCTTCTTCTCCAATATCTCCTCCAGGCCCCAGGATATCCTCTCAGCGCCAAGTCTAGCACCCTCGAGATTCGGAGCTCCGGGGCCTAACCGGAGCGCTGCCATTCTTCCTGTCATGAAGAAAGGTACGTCTTCTCGCCACATGAGATCATCCGTGAGACAAGGCAATCCTTCTTTCACTTCAATCGGATACTGGGCATTGATATCGCTTAAGAGGGGCATTTCACGGACATCAGCGCGCGCCCCCGTTGCGAAATAGATGTAGTCGATAGGAGGAAGATTCGGGATCGGAGGATCCGTAATCAAACTCCAGGTCTGAGTATCTGGATTATACTCATGTGAGGTTATCACCGTGCGTGGGTGGATCGACGCGCGGTTATGCGCGGCATGTTGCTTCACGATTCGCGTGTAGTAGGGCGTGATGCTACCGCCGTTACGGGCCACTTTCATCATTTCGAGGCGTTCTATATAATTTCATGTCAGATGATTATCCCTTGATTAAAACAGGGAGGTTCTTCTCACCCTCGTCTGTATCAGCAGACCAAAACGCTGCTTTTTCCCAGTTCTTATACTTTCCCATCCAAGGAAGACTGATATCAAAATGTTTAACTAGTTGACAATGCATTGTTAGTAAATGGTTTGCAATAAAACAATCTCCTTTTGATGGATAATCTCGTGCTCTCAGGCACATCAGGAACTTACCTTTGAAATCAGAGCGCATCAATAACCAAACTTTGGTCACGCCCTTCTTCACTGCCAGGTCGACAAGTTGAGCTGAAGAGAGACCACCTCCCACAACTACCACATTTGTTTGCCTTCGAGACTGAATTTTGTTCTTGACATTTATACTTGGAAATACCTTCATCTCCATAGAGTGACAACATGCCGATGCACCTTCTTCCTCTGTCGATGGCTTCCAGGGGAATATTTTAGTCATACTTGCCCCTCCAGCCCCAATAGCAAGTACTACTGCCCTGCTATAGAATTTCTGACCAGTAGATGAAGTGACCGTAAATATCTTGGAATTGGATACGGGCACATCCCCGCGCTCAGGAAGGTAATCATATGTGATTCCAGTGACTTCCTGCTTCAAGATTTGTCCTGGTTCATCAAGTCCGTATCTAGAAACGATGGAATTGCAGTAGTCCGTGAAGAGGTCGGTAGATGGGGAGTAATAGTCTTTTCGATCTCGTTCGTCGATTTCACCTCCAATGGATCTATCAAGAAGTTGGCAGAAGTAATTAGCTATCAACCTTACTTCAACTCCGATTCAATGTGGTATAGTACTTACTGTTGCTTTCCGCCTTGCCGTCTCTTCTTCTTCTTATGCTTGCTCATCTCCTTGCCTACACACCCGGAAATCTCCCATAAATCATGTTCTCTCCCCACTTCTTGCGTATAAGCCAGCATACCATCTCGATCCCCGGGATCCGGATGAAAAAACATCGGACTGCGCAGCTGCTTGATTTCCAGCATACGGAAAGCATTGTTCCATCGTTGCATCCACTGATCGCCCGTACCATCTAGGACGAGCGTGGAATATGGTGCTTCGGATGAAGTAGAAGAAGAAAGTGAAGGAACTGATGATACGGAATCAGTTGATCCTCGTCGTTCTCCGTTCGTTTCATTTCTTCCATTTTCTTGTTCACGGGGGTATTTCTTTCCACCGTTCCACTTCTCTGCTCGTACCCCGTTGAGTTTCCTATGTCGTGCCTGTACGAGATTCATTCTTCCTGTATGTTTCCTTATCCAGTGGTATCTTTGATGTTCTTCGTCTGTGAACATTGCTGATGGTGTTTCTTCCTGTAGACGAGCTGCAACGCCCAGCCCGCAGGGCCCAGCGCCGATGATGATTACATCGCGGATTTCGGTTTCAGAGAACGACGTATGCATATTGTTGACTTTACCGTAAATTATCAGACGAATATAGATACTCTCGGGGAAGTATCAAGGAGAATCGAACATCAATCCTAAAATTATATTTGAAACATGGGAGGATATTTCTTATATAGGGGATCATATGGGCCTTGTGTCCCACTGCCTTCTGCAATGTCCTCGTAAGGTGCGGCCACCGAGGTACTCTTCCCCAAGGTCCTTAGGGCTTGACACAACAAGACGAAAGCAACAAAAGATATTATCTCCACAGCGGCATACGTCGATCATATCAGACTGTGGGGTCTTTTGATGATATCGGGGACCTTGAGAGCTTTCAGCATGACTTGTTAACGATAAACTGCTTTGTACTAGCACATAATAAAATAATGGAATATCAGAATAGAACACAAATGGCACGTATTCCAAAATCAAAATTACATTACTATAAAGGACTCAAAGGGGGAATAACAATGCAGCAGAGCCCGCCAGAAAACCGCCGAGAAGATGAAACGCGATCAAGCAATAACCACATAAAAAAGAAAAAAAAGGCAGCAGATAGACCGCAAATCAATGGAACAAAAGGCCCAAAAGATAAAAACTAAAAACTCATAAACTCCAATTCCAAATGCCCATTTAAACACCATGAACCAACCTATTTATGCCATTTCTTCTTACCATCAGCATTCCTTCGAGGAGCACCACCACCCTCCCGACGATGCCAAGCATCTTGAGGCCAAACCCATCCACGCACGCGCTTGGCATCACGACGCTCACCGATTTGTGGCTCGGGAATCCATTTATCTTTCGCTTCTGGCAAGATAATCTGCCGCGTAAGAGCCCCTGGTCCGCCAACGTTGAGGTGGGCGGAAGGTTGATCGGGAAGTGGTTGCGATTTTGATAGCATGAGCAAGAAGTACAATGCTAAACTTGCCGTCATAGGGGTTGAATATCCATCATCCATCTCCGGGTCTGGGTCCGGAGATTGCTGACGAGAATTGACTGATGATGTATGGGAAGAAGATGAGAACGACCGTGCACTGATAGGTGTTGCCAAAGGTGCTGCTTCGCATGGTACGGGTTGCTGTGTAGCCGCTGTCTTGAGCGGGATGGGTGCGGCGATTTCGAGGAATCCGAAATATGGGATATCACTGCCCATGTCACAGCCTGCGCGGACACAAACGAGTTCTATTTCGGTGATAATGAATCCATATCGACAGGAGTGTTCGCGCATACATCGTTGTAAATGCGCTAACCCATTGAGGTACTCCACTCGTCGGTGAGGTGCCTCGTTACGCATGCCCGTGTTCCATCGATCGAAACTCTTCACGATTCCAACAAGTCGCCCACGTGGTAAGCCGGCAAGCGTGTGGTCTGTGTCTGTGGCATAGTTTGCTAGGAAGTGAGGGTGGCCGTGATTCTTATGACCAGTGTGCCGCATGTCAGGTGCTGCATATAACTGGAGATGGTCTGGGCCTTGTGAGACTTTCAAGGCAGCATTAACACGTGGAGCATATAGGTCTCTGATAAGACTAACCAAGCCAGGTTCGGACTCGGGTGCCAAACGGGAAGGTGCCACTGCGACTGGGGGGGGCCAAATTTGCTGGAATTTCCGTCTTTAAAAGTTGTGTGAGTCTATGGATAGAATCGAATGTAGCTAGTGAAAACGATGACCAGCTGCGAAGGTTGCGAATATCCCACCAGAAATAATCGTGCATGCCGCGGGTTGGGACAACGCTAACATTACGAACAAGATTGATGGCTTGCGTTGGGGAGGTCAGATATGACATCAAGTTGGTTGAAGGTGATATGAGTTCTTGTTGAGGGCTGGGTAAAAGATTTGGGGATTGCTGGGCCCCAGGCGTCTGTTTGCTGTTGTATTGCGGCGTTGGAACCGTCAATGGATGAAGTGAGCGCACTGGACTATGCTGAGGCGCCTCTGCTGCTGGTGGGCATTGTGGATATGACGAATAAACAACAATGTTCGGTGTTACAGGAGTCATTGGGGTGCATGGCGTGCATGGCGTGCAGGGCGTTGTCTGCGACTGCGCTTGAGGTATATATTTTGGAAGCTGTCGATAGGTAGGATAGCCATAACGGCTCAAAGTAGCTTCATCGATGCTGGAAGTAGACACAGATCGAGAATGGCTTCCATTGGGTTTCCGCTTATTCGAGGTAATGGTCACCGGCGAGGACAACGCGGAAGTACTCCCGTGGCCAGTTGTAACAATTGGTGAAATGGGGGAAGCCAAAGGGGCTTGATTACTGGCATCTGCCCTATTTCGTTGAACTGGTGGTCTACTTGGATAAGGGACGAATCCCGGTGGGTTTCGTGTATTGGATAATACTCGACGATGTCGTAGAGGTCCGCCTGCAGAGACGGGCTCAATAACCACATCTTGAGGTCGAATTTTTGGCAAAAGAGCCGGACCGTGGTGATGACGAGTTGGTGATGTGGTAGGGCTTGTGTTGCCAGTAATTGTTGACCAAGGGGACGATTCATTTGAATAGATCGATGAGTTTGATGCATTGCGACTGTGAGCCGAGCCAATGCGTTCCTCTAGAGGAATACCCGGTGGTGTCGTCGGCTGGTAGCGAGCGTACTCCAAAGACATGGTTGGAGGGCGACGAGCATGTCTGTTTGACATATGGACAGCCATGCTTGGGGATTAAGTCGTAGTAACGAATGTATATTAGAGCCGAGGACCAATGTATTGACCAAGCAGGCCTTTCAAGAAAGAAGACCGTCCACTTGAAGAAGCAGAGATACGATACAGAAGGAAGATGCTTGGATATTAAATGTTCAACGATCAACAGGCTCAAACAAGCCAAGCATGGGAGTATATCTGACGACTAGGGCCCACTGACGAACCCAAGTCGATCAGAATAACCTGAAACATGGAGTAGTAGCCCATAGGGACGCCAATGGAGGCTCCTATTCTTTTTTTGGGATCCTAGTCTCCGATCGAGAGGAACTGCCACGCGATGAAACGCGAAACTGCCGATTATTGTGCCTGGGGTCCGGCGACAGGGAACGCTGAAACTCCGTCAAGGCCTCAGTCTGGGTATAGTGCGGTTTCAGCGGACAGTCGCGCGTTAAAGTGTTGCTATATTTTGCATCTTCTGCGATGTCATTCTTCAGATCCCATCTTAGGACTAGTCTGCTGCAAGAAGAGTGAACGCTTCTAAATTCAGCAACAATTAGGTCACATTTCCCAGGTAATTAGTGGCCTCCTCTCTGCGAGGCACATCCCTGGGGGGGGGAAACGCCGTGCTTCAGTTATCGCCATGGAATAAGAGGTTGGGCGGTTAGGAAGCATCAGGTTTAAAAATAGCTCCAGGGCGAGTACTGGGGTGCATTGGAAGCAGGGGATCAAATAATAGTGGAGAACAATCGTAGAGAGAACTGTTCATGGGGAGGAAATGTGAAGGGTTGAAGTGTGATGATGTCCCTCGGCGGCTACAGACGTGCATCAAATACGCGCCGGGTGGTCGTTGTCACACATAGCGCCCGGTTCCTGAGACTTGAATGTCCCATAATTAGCAGGCAATTTGTTTCAGAAAAGACAAAACAAATGAAAGAAGAAGAAAGAAAGAAAGAAAGAAAGAAAAAAGAATAGAATGGGTTTACGGAGGAAAATTAGACCAAAATTAAGAGAGATTTGTGCATACACATGTCATGTCATTAAGTTACTTAGTACTGTAATCCAGCCTAGCTCATCACAATTCATCCCAATGAGGGGAGAGGAATCAAAAAATAGCACAAATGAAAAAGGAAAATGAAGAAGAAAAAGTATACACAAGGGGTAGTTTTCTTTTCTCCCACTCCTTATGGTGCTCTATCGGGACGCAAAATCACAAACCGAACGCTTGGGGAATCTTTTCTGGAACCGTCTAAAGAAAGGTCATATCCAACGGCAAAAGAGATAGTGCAAAAATGAAGATCAATAATCAAGTCAAGAACGTTTAAGCCTTGACCTCGTAGTTGCGACGGAACATGTCATCAACCTCGGTGAGGTAGTAAGTGCCAGACTGCAGAGTCTCGGTCTTGCCAGCGGGCTTGAAGTTCTTCTGCAGATGGGCGTGCTCACGCAGCTTGCACATGGCATCATAGGCCTCAGGGCTTAGAACAGTACGGGAATCCAGACGGTTCTTCAGGTCAAGGTTCTTGACGATGTGAGAGACATCACCAACGATGTTGGCACTGAACATGGAGCTAGCCAAACCGGAACCGTAGCTGAAGAGACCAATGCGCTTAGGCTCGTTGGGGGAGAACTCGACGTGGCTGAGCAAGCTGGCAAGACCGGCGTAAACGGTAGCAGTGTACATGTTACCGCAGAGGGTAGCGACCTGAAGACCGGGCTGCACACGCTCAGCGAAACGCTTCTTGGTCAGGGCCATGAAGGTCTTCTCGACAGCCTTGTCGGTCAGAGAAGCAGTGTAGTCAATGTCACGGAGCTCGGGGGCGACCTCAGCGAAGGCAGGGTCGGAGGGGTTGGCCAAGAAATCGTTATAGAGCATACGAGCGTAGGACTTCTGGACCAGCTTGCAGGTAGGGGCGTGGTACAGAATGTAGTCGAAGCGGTCGAGACCAGTCTTGGGCTCAGTAGCACCGTTGGTGCCATTTTGGACAGCCTTGAGGGTCTGCTCACGAGCACCGTAGGCCTTGTAGCAGGCATCAACAGCCTCAGTGTAGCAGCGAAGAGAGAAGTGACCGTCAACGACGGGATATTCGCTGGTGAGATCGGGCTTGTAGAAGTCGTAGGCGTGGGTAATGTAAGAGGCACGCAGACCGGGCTCGAAAACAATAGGGGCATCAGGACCGATCAGCATGGCAACGCAACCAGCACCACCAGTGGGGCGAGCCGCACCAGCGGCGTACAGAGCAATGTCACCGCAGACAACGACAGCGTCACGACCGTCCCAAGCAGAGGACTCGAGCCAGTTAATGCTGTTAAAGACAGCGTTGGTACCACCGTAGCAGGCGTTGACGGTATCGATACCCTCAATGTTGGTATTGCCGTGGGGGGCGAACAGCTGCATCAGGACAGACTTGACGGACTTGGACTTGTCCAGCAGAGTCTCAGTTCCGACCTCCAGACGACCAATGGACTTGGGGTCAATGTCGTACTTCTTCATCATGTTGGCGAGGGTGGTGAGGGACATAGAGTAGATGTCTACCGAGCAAGTAAAAGTTAGCTTCGATTCTTGAGTAATATTTTTTCTTTTTAGAAATGAAGAAATTGGGACTCACCTTCACGGTCATCACAGAAGCTCATCTTGGTCTGACCCAGACCAATGGTGTACTTTCCAGCGGCGACACCATCATACTTCTCAAGCTCGACCTGGTCGACGCACTGTTGTCGCAGGTTAGCTTTTTGCGCTTCACCGGGGGACGTTTGGAGGCAATTATTGCATAATGCAAATTCTCCATAGAATTCAGGGGCAATTCCTGGTACGAACCTGAGTAGGGAAGTAGACCTCAATGGCCTTAATACCGATGTTTTGGGGACGAGCAGCCATGGTGGGGGTTGGAGGGGCAGTGATAAACTCGAGCAAAAGTACAACCACGGACAGGAGAAAGAGAAGAGGGAAATTAAAGATTGAAGGACTGAAGGAATAAAAAAAAAGAAGAACTTGAAGAGAAAAGAAGAAGAGAAAGAAGCCCGCTTAAGTTTTGCGAAAGAAAAGAAAAGGAGGTTGTTGTGTACTCGGATCTACACTGTACGATCAGTCACCGCGTGTATATTTTTTTCCTTTTTTTCTTTTTTCTTTACGTGAAGAAGTGGGACTCAAAACACAACTTCAACTTCCTTTAAGCCGAGAATACAATCAATTGATGTGTCTATGATTGGAATATACAACCTAAGAGTAGGGATTATGTATAATTATGCAGTGCACGGGTGTGGTGGTGCAGGAGATTATTGCTTGTAGATGAAGGGAAGTATAGAATGTTCCGAGTAGTTGATATACTTCTCTACTCTACTCCGTCTGTATGTACGGTGAGGACTATGAAGACTGTTGGATATCTCCACTCTCCATTGATGGGATCAAGGAACTTGACCCGGAATGAGGCATATTACCATCTTATCTCGGCTCATTCCCGTATCCACTGCTGCCACCACCCATTACACTGTATACAAGACTCTATTGAAACAATCCATCACGAGTGGATCATCCGTTGGTCTCCGCGTGGCCTCATTCCGGATATATCGCCGCTACGAGATAGTTGACGGGAGCGTGAGAAGTATGAGACGTGTAGTATATTCTGTACTGTCTGTGTCTGGCCTGGATCTGCTGTATACATATTAGCTTGTCTAGTCTAGCGGTGACTGACAGGATCAATCTGAGTGGACACTCTCATCTTGTCCCCATAATTGGGCAGTCTCGGGGAATGATCGCCCGAAGTACATCTGGATGTGTATGTATATCTCTTCAATCAGGATCCTCTTCTCATCTGTTCTGACGAACACTTTCCCTTTAGAAGTTCCTGGTGAGAATGACTTTGGCAGATGGTGTATCAAATAGGTGGTGGGTGAATGAGGAGGTAAAAAATAGAAGTCTGGGCAAAAAAAAAAACGGAGGATTGGCATTGAAGGAACTCCCGCGACAAGCCTCCCCCCCCCCCCGACTTTCCCTCCACTCTGCAACTACTCAACCATCACTTCTGTCCTCCTTCACTTTTGCCCTTCATCTACCTCATTTTCCCCCCTCCCTTATTCGGGATCATGTTGTTCGCTCTTTTTATTTAAATCATATCATGATCGACCAGCTTCCTTTCGTGTCCTTCGCTTATCACGGCTCCATCGGGGTGCCTAGTACCCTCCGCCATGGGCGACGATAAGTTCGAGTACCAATCTCTCCCTATCCCCTCCTACGAAGAAGCAACCGCCCAACCATCTTCCTCTCAGTCTAATCTCGAGGATGGAAATAATACCGAGCGTCAGGGCCTTTTGGGTCGTCATGACTCCAATTATCACCCACCCACCGTCGAATCCGTTCGGAACAGTCTGGATGATCTCGCCTCCTCCGTCTCGGCCTCGGATCGGGGTTCGCTGGATGAATTGCGCAGAGAACTAGATCAAATGGAAGTGGATGATTCCGCACATGCTTCAAGTGGCTCACGTACCCAGCTTCGCCAGCGCTTCTCAAAACGCCTTTCCAGTCTGACGCGAACCCTCTCCGCAATCCAACGACCCCTGCGACGATACCTCCCGAGTTTGCCAAGATTCCGCCGCCCAACCATCGACCTTAGCAATGCACGAGAACGTTTCCGTGACCAGGGCTGTATCATGGTTCTCCGAATGTTTGCCCTGCTTTTGGTGGTCTCTTTGGTATACGTTTTCTTCATTGGCGATATCTTCAATCTCAACAGCCGTATGGTGATGGGTCAGTCATATAGTGCCTCCTCCGTCGAGAACTTTATTCAAGGTCATATCAACGATACCAATATCATCGAGAACTTGAAACGCATTACCGGCTTTGCTCATATCGCCGGCACCAAGGGGAGTTTCGTTCTCTCCGAATGGATCGAGCAGGAGATGCAAAACGCGGGGTTCGATGAGATCGAACGGGAGGAATTCCAGGTGTATCTCAACTATCCCCGTGAAGATGGCCGCAAGCTAGCAATCATTGATCCGCCTCAACAAGTCTGGGAGGCCACCCTCGAGGAAAATGACTCCGATACTCCGGTATTCCACGGCCACTCCAAGTCCGGCAATGTTACCGGTCCACTAGTATACGCCAACTTTGGCGCCCGCGAAGACTTCCAATTGCTTTCCGACCGCGGAATCTCATTAAATGGCTCAATCGCTCTCGTTCGTTACTATGGAACCGAACCCGATCGTGCGCTGAAAATTAAAGCCGCCGAACTCGCTGGTGCGGCTGGCTGCATCATATACTCTGATCCGTCTCAGGACGGGTTTGTCAACGGCCCAGCCTATCCAAAGGGTCGTTTTATGCCTACTGACGGCGTTCAAAGAGGCGGTGTCAGTTTAATGTCCCACGTTGTTGGCGATGTGCTCACTCCCGGCTACGCATCAACCCCTGGAGAGAAAGAAAGACTGTCTCCGGAAGATAGTCCTGCTTTAGTGAACATTCCCAGCCTTCCCATCTCCTGGCGCGACGCACAGCGATTATTACAATCCCTTGAGGGTCATGGCTCCAAGGTCCCGAAGCAATGGATCGGCGGCGTCCCCAAAATTCAAGGCTGGTGGACGGGGGACAAGGATTCACCGACCGTTCACTTGATGAATCTCCAAGACGAAGAAGAGCGACAGCCTATATACAATGTCCTTGGTACCATTATTGGCCTGGAAGAGCGCGAGAAGAAGATTATTGTCGGCAACCATCGAGACTCGTGGTGCTTGGGGAGTGTTGATCCTGGCAGTGGCACCGCTGTTTTCATGGAACTCATTCGCGTTTTTGGTGAGCTGCTCACCTATGGTTGGCGGCCACTGCGGACCATCGAATTTGTCAGTTGGGATGGAGAGGAGTACAATCTGATTGGCTCGACTGAGCATGTGGAAAAGGAGGTGGAAACCCTTCGCAGCAATGCCTACGCCTATCTCAACGTAGATGTAGGAGTATCAGGTCCCAATTTCCGCGTTGCAGGGTCGCCAGTTTTCGAACACTCAGTGGTGTCCATCTTGAATCGTCTTTCCGACCCCTTTGCCAATAAGACCCTCAAGGATATTTGGGATGAAAAGAAACAGAAAATCGACCCTCTCGGTGCTGGCAGTGATTACGTTGCTTTCCAGGATATTGCTGGCACGTCGAGCATCGACTTTGGATTTGAAGGCGAGCCTTTCCCATATCACAGTTGCTATGAATCGTTCGATTGGATGTCCAAATTTGGCGATCCTGGTTTTGAATATCATAAGCTTCTAGCACAGTTCTGGGGCCTTCTTTTATTGGATCTCTCAGAGAATCCAATGCTACCATTCGACATGGAAGCCTATGCCCGATATATGACTGGCTGGATCAATGACTTGGATGAATTCGTCAAGTCTAAGAAAGCGGACGTCGATACGAAGAAAATGCATGAGGCTGCGAAAGAGCTGGAGTCCAATGCTGCTCAATTCCAAGAATGGACTCGAGTATGGCATGATAGTGTCTGGGGCTCTGGTGGCTATGAAAGCAATGTCATGGCCATCCAACGGGTGAATCACAACATGCGTATGGCCAGTTTTGACACTCATCTTTTGGATCTGGATGAGGGCGGTGGTGTAAGTTTTTTTTCCTTTGAAGATTTTTGTTCTCTTCTCCTCCTTTTACTAAACTAACAACATGTCTGTAGATTCCTAATCGCACTCAATTCCGTCACGTTGTGTTTGGGCCCGAACTCTGGGCTGGCTATGATGCCTCAATCTTCCCTGCCATTCGAGACAGCGTCAATACAGGCAACTGGTCGCTTGCTCAGTATTGGATTGATCGAGTGGCTAATACTCTTCACATCGCCAGTGATAAACTGTTGCACTGATTGTAATCTAACCATCCTCCCTTTCTGCGACCATCTCATTCTTTTCCCTCTTGTGCATACCCCCATCCTGCTATTTCATAGTTTTTTCTATCCACTTCGCACCTCTTTATCCTACTTCGACCATTGTACAGCCTGGCTCGACTGGATTCTCATCTACATCTCCGCGATTGCATATCAGAAAGCTTCCCCTGTTTTCTTTGGTCTGTCATATACCAACGGGGCTACTTCTTTTGTATTACTTCGATAGCGGCGACTCTAGATTTCTGCTTGAATTGAATAAACATCACTCATCGACAAAAAGTCCTCAATCAACTATCCTTCTGATAGCCATTTCAATAACCTCAAGTTAAATATTCGAACCGAATTTCGGCTTGAACTTCGGCAAGCAGTCAACCACCTCCGACAATACCGAGGTGTACCTCCGATCCCCACAAAATTCAAACTTCAAACTTCTGCATTCAACCATCTCCGCCTCTCATCTCTCATCCACTCATCTGGGGTTTCTCCGCATTTCCCCCATACTTTAACCTCCGTCGATCTTGGTTCACGGCCGATCATTTACCTCCTTTTCCCTCTGAATTTTCAGATCTCTCCCCAATAGTTACCCACTAGTTAAACCTCCGGTCGTGCGGAAGTCATTTCTAGCTCTAATAGCTTGGTTTCATGGGTCATATGTTGGATTTGTTGAGACTTTGCTGAGTTTCTCCTAAGATGATGCGCAGTTATTGGCTGTAGGACTGGGTTAGAGGGATATTTTCCAAGGTTGGTTGTTGAATAGGATCGACCTGAAACTGCGGCCAAGTGGAAGTTGGTACTGTTGGAATTCTATATAAGATGGCACAATCCATGTCTTTTTAAGATTATATTAAGCAGGGATTTTAATTCTTGCTCTGATTGATGTTCTATCATTTATAGATATAATACATATTCTCTACTATCTTTTTGTCTTGATCTCTCCTAGAGAACTCGCCATGGCATCCAACAACACAAACTACAACTCAACCAAACCCCTCAATAACATCAATTCCTCCGACTCAAACACAGACGATGTTGAATTTGGCCGTTATGGTCCACTAGCCCACGTCAATACCGCCGAAAGTCGACTTCCAGCCTTCGGCGGCGAATTTCAACCCGGTCTATACAAGTCCCCCAAGAACCGCAAAGTCGCTAATCCCGCGCCATTGGGACTTTGCGGATTTGCCCTGACTACTTTTATTTTGGGATGTGTTCAAATGGATGTTCGTGGTGTAAATAAACCGAATATGATTGTTGGTCCTGCACTTGCGTATGGTGGACTTGTCCAGCTTTTGGCTGGGATGTGGTAAGTTTGACTGCCTTTTTAGTCGATGGGGCTTTATATATGCTTATTTTTGCATAATATAGGGAGATGGCTATTGGGAATACATTTGGTGCAACTGTTCTCTCTTCATATGGGGGGTTTTGGATGTCTCTTGCCATTACTTTCATACCCGGTGGATTTAATATTGAAGGAGCTCTGATGGAAGCTGATGAGGGTTCGCCTATTATGTTTTATAATGCGTTTGCTATATATCTCATGGTGTGTCTACTCCATGACTCTCATTCTGTCGGTTCGGACTGAGCTAATTGTCATCAGGGCTGGTTTATCTTCACCTTCCTGGTCATGTTGTGCACGGTCAAGTCGACCGTCGCCTTCTTCTCTCTTTTCTTCTTTGTCGACATTGCTATTCTTCTCATTGCACTTGGATACTTCTATCCCACTGCAGAGGGTCTTCCCAATTCAAAGCTTCTAGAAGCTGGAGGACTGTTTGCTCTTCTCGGTGCATTTCTAGCTTGGTATAATGCCCTTGCGGGAATTGCTGATAGCAGTAATAGCTTCTTCCTTGTTCCTGTTATTCACTTTCCATGGTCTGAGAAGAAGCGGAGTGAAAGGCGGGCTAGCAAGCAGGAGGACAATGTTTGAAGGGTTTCTCAGTGACGCTTTGAAGGTGCTGGTGTTTATCATGGCAATTTGATCATGGCATGGATCAGATATTACGTATAACTATAATGGAGTTCATTGGTGCAATTGCTCAATCCACGGGGTATCATACTTTCACAACTATATACTAGGCAATGGCGGATCCACTGCGAGCAAGGATGGATGATCTGCCAGACTTTGCCAAAACCCAGCTTCATGGTCCCACAAGTCTTGGCTCAAAAGGGCAGCCCAATCATCATTCCCATCATCATGACCAGGCTCAACTGATGAAGGCGCTGCATCTGAATGAAAAGAGTCTAGAAATCGCTGAATAGTCTGCGTGGCACGAGATAGTAATGCATAGTTTGGATCACCAGACCTCACTATTGTTCCAATCTGGACTTCGGCCACAAAGACACTCAGATCTCGAAGGATCTTCGTTCGTGAAATGTTTTGTGTGGCATGAGAATGTTGTTTCAGCAACGCAAGAAGGATGATTCCAGCTGCTGGAAGTCCATAATACGCAACCTATCCCATAATTAGATAAGAAACGCAAGAGAAAAAGACGTACGCCGCAGTAAACCAGAGAATAGGCTCACCTTCCATATTAATCCAGTGCCGGAATTAGTTAACTGATCACGAAGAAGAATGGCTTCTACCACCAGAGCTAACATTTGTCCCGCAGTCTCGATAATCGGGATATCTGGCTCTGTCATGGTATTCAAAAGTAGAAGGCGAAGCAAAAATAGAACATGTAGGTGGTTTAGTCGTACATGTGCGAGGAAGTCCCTCTCAAACGGATTCCCGGCGCACTGTTTGAGACTAGTCTCAAGTCGAAATTGATCAGGTAATGCTCGCCACTGTTCCTCCGCTTTGCGTTGGATAGCACTTTCAAAGATATAATTAGTATTCCAGTAGCAAGTATTCTTTACCCCAGGTTTGCTGGGACTTACCTAGCCTTTGCAGCACAAGCAGGGTCGTGCTTATCCTGAAGTAACTCCCATATCTCTTCTTTAAGTGAAGCACAAAGCGCTGACCAACGAGAGTCGGCACGATATCCAGCCACAGTATTGGGATCCCATTCATTATTTTTGTAGCTTGATCGCGTATCTAAATCACATGATGGGATCTGGAAGTGGCAGAAGCGCTTGTTCATCCTTGGTGGTCGGCCGAGAAAAATCGCGATATTCTTGTCTGCCGAGTATATTCTAGCAAATGCTGCCTTTCGCAAATCTATGAGAAATGGTGGAATATCGGCCTTGACTTCATTGTTCTCGTGGTAACCAAGTGCAAAAGTTGAAGATATGACATCGCCAAGTTTACGCCACGAATGATAGCCTTATTTGGTTATTCTTTACTCGAATCGACACATGACGGAAGGGACTTACTTTGATCACCGTCAACATATGAATGAACGATGAAATTCTCATATTGCACAATTAATTGCAAATCATTGAGACAATCTAATGAGAGTGAAATCTCCAGAGCAAAATCACTCAACTTAGTTGCTAATCGGCGCAGTGTATAGAGTTGCTCATCGGTTGTGTAAAGGGCCGGGAAGAATGGAATATCAATCGTAGCACGACTGACTGCCGCGAAGAATATTCCAAGGGTCTCCCAGCGCGCATAGTGATCTAAGAATTGGCTTGAAAAGGCTGCAATATCGGTAGAAGCGTTGAATCGTAACGGTCGTGCAGAATTCTGCAATAAGCGTCGCGCATAGACCAAATGCCAACTTTCGTCGTGGGACTCGAATAATTGACTAACACTCTCGGTGCATTGAGCAACAAATGGTTCTGCTAGTGCGAGGTTTGTACCTTTTGCCAGCCAGAACGTTACCAATTCTTTCATCGATGATAAAGAATAAAGGCTGAGTAGATGCTTTAACACATCCGCTCCCTGTAACAGCAAATGACCGTCGCCATCCCATTGGCCATTTGAGTCTTCCTGGCCACCAAAAATACCCCCGGGATTGCTGTCATCAGGAGTGATGTGCTTGAAGATTGCAGCATGACTGGATGGCCCCAGATATCCAGGGTTAGGGTATGGGTTACGCCTAGGGTTAAAAGATGGTGAGGGGTCTGGGGACTTCAAGCTAGATACGAGTCAATATCTCAATTATACCAACTCATTCAATCAATTATATCTCTTTGAAAAGACTCACTTTGGTTTTTCAACTCGCCTACGTTTGAACGGCGCGGTACGATAGATGCATACACCTTGTGTGGCCTTACAGCGCGAGCAGACTGGTTGCTGATGATCGCAAGCTAACTTGGACTTGCGGCAAGACTCACAAGCCGCCAATCGCGAAGCCATCACCATCCAATTGGCTGATTTCTCCCGCAGATGAGGATATTAGCGTATCGGCCTTCGGCTACCGACGGGTGGTCGGCGTTAAAACGGTGGATCGTGGAGGGCCCAAGCTGCTGTGAACTGTGGTAAAGGACACCATCACGTCGCCCAATGGCAGGGTATTCAGTCTGGATTTTGGATTGAACTTAGGACGAGACAAGGCAACATCTGCGAAGAAAAGGTGGGGGGAGAAAGTTGGGAAAGGCGGAAGAGCGGGGCGCGGCCGAGGTATAAAACTATCGCGGACAATCTTCCGCTGCGACATCTCATCTCTTTTACAACTACACCTTATGATTCTCTTCTTTTGGTTTTCATTATCCAACAATAAATTATTATCGTTATCATGTCTTCAGATACAGTCAAATTAGGGGATTACCTCTTCACCCGGCTGCTTCAGTTGGGTGTCACTGACATGTTTGGTGTTCCTGGTGACTACAACCTTCGCCTTCTGGACTACGTTGTCCCCGCCGGTCTACATTGGGTGGGAAATTGTAACGAGCTCAATGCTGCGTATGCAGCCGACGGTTATGCTCGTATTAAGGGGTTGTCAGCTCTCGTCACGACCTTTGGAGTTGGTGAATTATCTGCCGCCAACGGTATCGCGGGTGCCAATGCTGAAAGAGCCCCGGTTGTGCACATTGTTGGTACGCCACCACGACAACTACAAAGCACACGGGCTTTGATGCATCACACATTTGCAGATGGAGAGTACCGTCGGTTTTCTGCCATGGCAGTTCATATCACAGCAGCCCAGATCAACTTGACAGATACAACAACAGCCCCAGAGAGAATCGACTGGATCATCCAACAGGCGCTTATCCATCAGCGGCCTGTATATCTTGAAATCCCGGATGACCTGCCGGATCTTTTCGTCTCATCTGCGAATCTCAAGACCCCTATTCGTGTCCCACTTGTGCCCAGTCCTCCCCATGAACCCAAAGTGATCAGCAGAATCTTGGATCGTTTGTACAGTGCCCAGCGTCCATTCATTCTTGTGGATGGTGAGAGCCGCTCACTCGGAATCCTGGATGAGCTCGATGCCCTCATCCAAAAGACGAGCTGGCCTACATGGACCACTGTCTTTGGAAAGGGCCTCGTGAATGAATCACTACCTAATGTATATGGCTTATATGCCGCATCATTCGGTGACAAACCAGCCCAGGAGTACTTCGAATCAGCAGATCTGATCTTGACATTTGGTCCACACTACAGTGACACAAATAGCTACTTCTGGACAACAGTTCCTAAAGATGCAGTGGCCATTACATTCAGAGATGATACCATCCAAATTGAAAGTGACACCTACCGCGATATCTCCGCTGGTAGTATTTTGGCCCAGGTCCTCCAGTCCTTAGACACCACCCGCATAACTAAAGCTACCGGCCCATCCAAGGTAGAAGTTACAACAAATGACATCAAAGATACCGATATCATCGCACAAAATAACTTCTACCGCCTCGTTAATCCAATCTTCCGTGAAAATGACATTGTTCTCGCAGAAACCGGCACAGCTTCATACGGTGGCCGCTTTTTCAAGCTCCCACCTAATGTCCGATTCTTCAGCGCCGTCACCTGGCTTTCAATTGGATACATGCTTCCCGCTACATTGGGTGCAGCGCTCGCAAAACGGGATCAAAACAAAGCAACTGGTTCCTCGAGTCAGACAGTCCTGGTTATCGGCGATGGTAGTCTCCAGATGACAGCGCAGGAATTAAGTGTCATGATTAAGGAAAATCTCAACATCCTCATCATTATTATAAACAATGAAGGATACACCATTGAGCGTGTCATTCACGGCCGGAAGCAACCATACAACGATGTACCCTTCTGGCGACACACACAAGCACTCAGCTATTTCGGAGCGAACGAGGACCAGATTGCAAGCAGTGTATTTACCGCGCGGACGTGTGGTGAACTTCAAGAGGTGCTGAATAATGAGCGTGTTCATAGTGGAACGGGTCTACGACTGGTCGAGGTTGCAATGGAAAGAGAAGATGTGCAAGGTCCGCTGCTTTATCTTTTGAACAAGCAAATTGCCGAGGAACAGGCCGCGGCATCAAATTAAAATGAGAAAACTCGGTATCTAACTGCGACTACGAGTAGTGAGACATTCTGTCTAGATGATATCTAGAAACAATAGAAAACTATTGAAACCGGTAAATTTCGAAGTGAATTTTTTTTAGAGTTGATTTGATCAGTATCTCCCTATGATTACCACGACAAAGTGTATTTCGCTCCAAAACAACAAGAAAAGAAGAGACAAAAAAAAAAAAAGGAAAATCCAGCCCTGATAAGTGATAGTAGAAAGAAAAGTTCCGAATACGCCGTGCCCTATGCCCCAAACCCGCGATGCACACGGTACGGTGTAATGTAGAAAATAAATAAAAAAGGTCAAAATTAATGCCTTGACTTTTATCCAAGAAGTCAAAAGGCGTCTATATTCGAGTCGTTGAGGAGCCGGTGAGAAGGCTTCCGTTGAGAAGAGTATTGAAAATGAAGAAAGGTGAGAGGCGCCCTATTTCCGGAAGCTGTCTACTCCCAGGGTCGGCGTCTCGACCATGCGATCACTAGGCACGCCTTCATCGCGTCGTCGTGCGAAAAAGCTGTCACATTCGGAAACAATGTGCGCCCACTCCGCCAGCGCGCGGCCAACATATTTGCTGGGCACAAGATGGTCATAAATAGGTTGAGGAGGTAGCTGAGGGAGTGGTGAGTTTTTGGTGGTTGGTGTTCGAACCTGAGTATCAGATTCAGGAATCTCGGATTGGGCCTCTGAAGTGGGTTTTGTGGGGTCTTTAGGCTCCTCAGAGCTATCGACATCGTCATTGTTCTTCTGCGTAGAGGTAGTCTCCGAGTCCACATCACACTCTGAAGTTGATCGTCGATGTTGTACGTGTAGTTGCGACGCCACGGGGAGACATGGTGTAAAAAGACGCTTGTTTTTTGTGGGCCATTGCGGTCGATCCATCCATTCCAATGAGAATTTGAAGAAATACGGTTGATGCGGAGTCTTGGGTCGAACAAGCTCGTCCGTGCTGTTGTTCGGTGTTGCCTCATGCCGATCCATACATCTGCTCTCTGTCGTCATGGTTGGCTCGGGGCCTCCACTATCAGACTCGTCTGAGCTGCTGTTGCCTCCACCATCATTGGATCTGTTGCTTGAAGAGCTACTAAACATGCTTCGAAACAAGCCCCATCTCCGCTTAGAAGGTGCGCCATCTGAACCACCTGAATCCGAGGAGCCGGATCTCCGATGTGATGTAACCTTTTCCGGTGGAACAGGTGGAACGACACGGTCGAAAGAGACAAAAAGATTTACTGGAGACAGCTGATTGTCACATCGGATGATTATTATCCGACGTCCTGGAGCCGGAGTGCAAGGAGCAGATGATAAAGGAGCCACGAGCCCTTCTTCTGCTTTGCTCTGGAATCCGATATAATACTCCCATACTTGCATTAATCGATCAGAAAGTGTTTCATAAATGGCACTAAGGCAAGGTTAATTGGAAGTAGACACTTCGGGTAGCATATCACACTCACGTATCAATTGCTGATGGGTTTCCATTGAACCGGCCCATTCTCCAGCATAAAAGCCGGTGGTAATAAGCTCGCACCATTGGACTCCAGTGATTGAAATATTGGAAGAAGACAGGCTCATGGAGAAGGAAGTCCAAGCAAAGGCTTGCTTTTCTCTCGTCTGTCATGGTCCAGGTTCCCCAAATGCAGTAGATGAAAGAAAATACCCGCACCTCGGTGAGAGAATTATGGCTCTGCATCATTTGACGGCACACCACCTGCCAAAAGCTCCAGTCAAAAAGCTCTCTCTCGATCGATTGGGCATATCTTGTTATTATTGGGATAATCTCTTCAACAAAGTCACATAACAGAAAGCACGCATTGTGGTCAAACAAAGATATCTTCTGGGCTGCAAGCTTGAGAAGTCCGCAAAATGTTTCTGCGTAAAGTAAACGAGCTCTATTTGGCTCTGCCGAAGATTCAGATAGAAAATCCCTGAGGAGAATTATAAGGCGGTTTTCTGCCATGGAACGGTGACCGTTTCTGCCAGCCCCGAGGGTGTGTGATGAAACCGAAGCATCTGGCGACTCAATGAAATCGTCAAAAGTAATTGCCGCCGCTGCAGTATTACTCTCGGGTTGGTGAGCTGATTGCTTGTAGATCGTGTCCTCGATGACAACAAGCAGTTGTGCCTGTACCAAGAGTAAGCCCGGAGCCAAAAGCCGCTTGGCTTTCTCGGTCTCAGGGGGGGCAATATTCCGCATAAAGAATATGTATATACTTGATGAAAACGAAGAAGAGATCCGTATCTCGTCCACACCACCGAGCAATCCATGGGCCATGCCAGGGGATACTGGTGGTATTCAAAGGGGCCTCGGGCTTTCGACGGAGATAGCGCAGCAAAGGTGCGTGCGAATGAAATGCCAGAGGTCGAAGAGCCATCGGAAAGCTCGATGCGAGCTCTTGGGTGTACACACGCAAGTTTCCTGTTCGGGATTCGGCCGAGTCTGCAAAGATGCGACGGAAGATGTTCGGTGACGTGTTCCACAAACGGACCAGGATATCTGCAACGCCCGGGCAGAAAAAGAAGGCATAGGCGCATACTTTTCCACAAAATGCCACCAGGCTGGCTGGAGCATGTCTCATGGACATGCGTTCCGCCACGAATGCCATTTGAGACAGCAAATTTTGAACAAATATATTTCGAATGTTATGATGGATTGATTCGACTAAGAAGTCAGATCCAGAAGAACCAGATCCTTCAGATGTTTCAGATACGGAGGTTGACGCGTATTTTAATGAATCCGCGGGTCCACCGTTTTGCTGCGCTGTAGGAAACGGAATACGCCATTCTGGCCGAGTCATAATGCCCACGACCGCCTCAAGGAAGACTGGTCTGTCGGTTCCCGATATCGATTGGTTATGCTTGCCATTGAGCATCTCAAGCAGCCCGACCCACCATTTATTGAGGATGTTCACTCGACGATCCAAATCCTCAGGCCGAAGGTTCTTGCATGATGCATGAAGATGATGACGACCGAGAAAAGGAAGAAGCGATGTGCGAATGACATTGGCTTTCAGCGAGCTCGATTTTGATTGAAACCTGGTCTCAAATTAGCCATGGGAATCACAAAACAAGCAGTCTGGTCTGTTGTGAGCTTACTTTTGATAATCGGCCTCGAGACCACGAAAAATGCCCCAGAGCTCATCCTTCCTTCGCGATTGATCCGCCGTATGGCTCACAAATGCTGCGGCGTTCGCCGCGGCTCCCTTTGGCATTGGTGGTAGAACCGGGGTTGATACAGACAGAGAGGCAGTAAACTTTTCAAATGATGAACGGTGCCGTAACGAGTTTCCAGAGGGGCTGCTAGGCGAACCTGGCGTCTCTTCATTAGCTCCTTTGGCCACTACAGCCACCATAGGCCGCCGTGGTCGTTTGTAAAGAATTGTTCGTTTGCGCGCAGGCATTCCTTGGTCTGAGTCGGTCCCATCTATTTGCCGGGCCCCGGATCTTGTTGGGGATTGTTCCTCTGCTCTCTGCTTTGTTCTTTTAGCCGAAGGAGAGGGTGATCGAGACGACGACCCCCATGGCTTGCGTGCGAGGCTCACTATCCGCCCTGACATGGTGCGGCCTTTCGATGGACGAGCTGCGGGTTCAGGTGCTTTGGTCTCCGGTACCTTAGCCGTAGTATCTTGCGCATCTACATCTTTCAGGTCCTCCGACGAGGACAGAGTGAAATGAGAGACCGAGAGGGGAGGTTTATTCTTCGAGCGTAAGGAGGTCCGGCGTAAAATGTCCTTCCCAGCCGCCACGCTCTCCTTGGTTGGCGATTCTGTAAGAGCCGGGACAGCGTAATCGGAGAAGGTTCGTCTTAGAGGTGGTTGGGCATTTTCGGGAGTCGATTGACTGGGAAGGTCTGTATAGCTGGCGGCACGCGAGAGCAAGGAGTCTTCGTCATCATTCGTATAGCTGGCAATTGTTGGCGTCTCGGGGGAAGGCGAAGACATTGTCTTAAGAAGGGGAAGCGGTCAGAGAAAACAGCTGTCGAGGAGCAACCATTTCCTCCAGGAAGCACCGCAAACTTGTGAGAGATCGTAGTTATCGAAGAAGGCCAGCTTCTTCATGCACACCGAAGCGAATCTCGTCGGGGATGATCCTCAGACGCGCTGCATTTGAAGGTGGATACGAAGGCGCACGGCAAGCGTCCGAACCAGTGTTCCTAGTCCGAGAGATCTCTTACTAGGAACTCTTTTTTCTTCTGACAAGTCACACGGAGCGGTAAATTTTGTTGATAGGAACTCTCATCCAGCGGAGAGTCGGTCTGAGTAGAGGAGTAGATAGATCGACCGTTTCCGCCAGCTGCGCGAAGTTCAAGGGCAGCCAGGCCAATGGAAAGAAAGATCGACAAAGTGGAGTGAATGTGCCGAACAAGGGTCTCTTTCCTCTCCCGAATTCAACTTTTCTCTATCTCTTTTTCCTTTTTTTTTTTTATTTTGGCTCTTTTTCTTCCTTAGTGAAATACGTGTTGATAGCTCGGAGGGTGATGGGAAGAGGCTTGGGGCGGGAGGGGAAGAAGCGGAAGGCGGGAAAAGGAAGCTAGGAAGGTCAGGTGTGGAAGTGAGGGAGGCATAAAATAGACTGGGAATAATTGGAAAGGTTGGAAGGAAGAAGGGGGGGGGGGAGGGAGGGAGAAATTTCAGAGAATATCAGGGATAATCTGTAATCAAACATAAGTAATAAATAATAATACTAGCTTATGACGGCACTACAATTGAGGGGCTCAAACACTAAAGAAAAAAAAAATATTAAAATATTATATGGGGATTTGAGGTTTCTATTCTATCTGATTGCTCTTTATGGAGTACAGCCTTTTCATAAGTGAGACACCCTGGACCACTTTTTTATTCCTTTGGATTCACTCTTCCCCCTCTACTTTCTGGCTGATTGCTGGGTCATGACTTCAATTCTCCGAAACATCTCCTTCATTTTCTTTTTTAAATAGATCTCCACTATTCCACTATCTATCTATGTAAAGTAATCCATGGCTCCGCTGTAGCCATCATTCTCGCGTAATCCTAACTGCCGCAGAGTTGCACAAGTCCTGAAATGCATGTTGGTCGTCAAGTCTTGCCAGTCTCGATTGAAAGTTGCGATGAGACCAATGGCGGCATCTCCGGATTAAACGTGTACATACATACATACACACATACATACATAACTACAGCCCAAGGACGGTAGTCTCCTAGTAGAAGTGATGCCGAGTGTCAATATTGACCTGTTACCCGATCCGCCAGGATCCGGGGACGAGCCGTGGATTCATTCCATTCTTTAATGCCGGCTGCTCGCTATCCGCTGCCTTTCGCATTCCTCATGTGTACATTACAGTAGTTCACGACGTGGAATGTCGGCTCGATGGCACCATCGCCAGCCCTAACGGGCCACAACAGCTGAGATCACGGCAAACTCGGACAGGCGTGAGATGCTCCCCACATTCCCCAGGCAACCATCTCGCATGGATTTTCGATTGTACCTAGCACTGCCCCCTATAAAAAGTAGACAAAGCGCCAGATAGAAATCCGAAATAGAAATAAAGGGCCCTATCCACCGTCTCTGTACTCCGTACTGCGTAGCTCATTCCAGGGTCCAGTCATATCTAGGCGGATTCATGATCGAATCATGGGGAGCATGCATGCGAATCTGGACGGGTCAGCAGACTTATAGCGTTCGCAATGGGCTCTGCAGGGGTGCAAGCTGGTGAAGGTTTAAATAATCCTACATTCACCCGTACGATCAAGAGGCTCACGAATTTTGTCTTTTTTCTCTTTCTTTTTTTCCCCCCTTTTTGTCACTTAGGCTTTCGCATAGGTCCTCCAGTACACCCATACTTTTGAAAGCAATGCATAAGCACCCATCCACGTCAGGCAGTATTTTCCTCATGCGTTGTTTGATCTGCAGGTGTGCCAGTGGCTCAACGGTGAAACCCGGCAAAGACGATCTGACCGCCAGTGGTGATATGACTGAGAAAAATGCTACACCCATCGGTTGGGGAAAGCAAATGGGGGAAGAATATATACAAGCGCGCGTACCCAAAATATGTATCCACATTATTAACAACAGTGGCGGGTATCTCGGTAACGATCGGGGAGTTCAATTGCAGAAAAGCGTCACATGTATCGCACCAAAGCCATAAAAGACGATTACTAGTTCATTTGATACTGGCCATAACCTCCGTACACAAATCGACCTTCTGCTACGAACACCCACTGACTTATGGAACAAGCTAGTACCGATGCACGATGGGTGTACAAGGAAACAGTGGAGGTGTTCTTGACATCAATACACAAATATGAGAACTTCCTTCTTTATAAAAATGTCAACCGAGATATTAAGTCTACTAAAAATTTGTCGCAGTTGGAAATTTGCGATTACCCCAGGAAGTTCTTCACGAGGTAGTGTCAGCATAATGATTCCTATTAAGCATTGCTCCAATTGACCAACTATTTCGGGGGTTGTCGCTGCCTGAATATCATGGGAAGCTTTGCGACATATGAGAGCACCCAAAAAATCAATGCATGCTCAGGCTATACTATTGATACCCCGATGTGGAAATGCTCCACCTTGATGAAGCTGCAATGCATGCATTTTGAGCCGCATTACGACCGGCTGAGAGTTGTTTGTGATTCATATTGTCAAAGCTGGCAGCTTCTTTCATCCAATTGGCAAGATGGCCGAGTTGGTCCAAGGCGTCAGGTTAAGGTCTACCTTAACATCAATTCCTGATCTCCGCAAGGGGGCGTGGGTTCGAATCCCACTCTTGTCATTTCTTTTTGCCCATATCCCATTTCACGGGATCTCTACACATATTTCCTTCTTCTTTCTTTCTTTCTTTTTTTCCCCGGCAAGGCTGAAAGGAATATATTCCTCAGTATTACAACGGACTCTAAGACGAGCCCTGGAAAAAGAGATGAATGACCCTTGGTTCATGTCAACGAACTAGTCACCAAGATCCGTTATGGCGATGGCTATCATCTGACGTATCCGATTCAATCGGAATGCAAGAATAGCATTGCAAGCATGTGCCTTACCGACCCTGATGTCAACCAGTAGCATTCTTACCAGCGTCCGGGAATGAGTTCCCCCAATTGCCTTCTCCATTCAACGACCCGGCGGTCGTTATCTGATGGAAGTTCCCTACCATCTAGCTGGTAGAGTACGTTAGATGTTTGTTTACTCTATAACAGGCTATTCTAGATTGTGAATAAGGGACAAGGGCTCGAATTTTAACATATCATGCTATGCAGCTGAATCCAAATACCCTACACCTATAACCTGCTGCTTGTGTCCATCCGTAGGTTCTCACGAGTACCACTGATACCATACTACCATGCAATGCGTACTAGAGATCGTGATCAATATAGATCAGTTTTGAATGACTAGTAATGAAAAGCTCCATAAGGAACAAAGTAAAGATCAACGTTTCAAGGTGGTCTAATTTACAAGCTTCAGGACCCGAGAGGCGGCCAATTCAGTGGATACCACAGGCATGCACAACCGTCCCCTCATATTTCCCCAGACCTTGCCGAAAGTAAAGAAAGGGCAATCTAGTGGGCAGCAGCGGGAGTCTCTTCCTCCTCCTCAAACCAGGACTCCTCGACGGGGGCGGCCTCGCCAGCGGCGGCCTGGCCCTCAACCTCGACCTCCTGGCTCTCATAGGCGGAGAGCTCACCGGCGAGGTTGGCCTCCTCGGGGGAAGCGGGAGCCTTGGGGAGAGCGAACTTCTGAACGTGGGCGTCGGCGTCACCGGCCTTGATGGGAGTGGGCTTGTAGGCCTTCAGCTCGCGGAGGTAAAGATCCTGGACGGGGTCGGCTGTGAGGGGTTCGTCGGTTAGCGGGCGATCAAATACAACGTAACGGCCGGGCATAAAGGCTATATATATTGAGATCTGGACGAAAGGAAGGTAATCACATACCGCGGCGCACAGCGGAGGTCAGGAAAGTGCGGGCGACGGGGACCTGCTGCCGAGAGGCACGGGTGAAGAGAGAGCGCTAGGGAGGAGAAGAGGTATCGCGTTAGTTCAGTATCCTGGTATATCAAGCTCGTTATTTACTCACCGAGGCCCGGAGAGACTGGGACATCATCTTGACGGTGAGGGTGGTCACTGAAGTGTGATGAGAGGAGTGGTGCTCGTCAGGATGGATCTGATCCGTCGTTCCGTGTCGAATGTTCAAAACGAGGTCGGTTCGGACGAAGTCGGCTTGGCGTTGCTGAGTCATCTCACGTGATATCACGGAGACATCTCAGCTCTCGCATTACGTTCACTGCCTGATTCTCTTTGTTCCATCTCTCCCCTGGCCCTCGATTCACTCCCCTTCCCTCAGCCTGTCACTGGAACTCGACTTCCGACGTTGCTTTTCGCGCGCTCGCAACGACCCATCAGGTTCTACGACCCTTTTCGTGAGATATCTTCATCTTACGGAGACCTTGACTGGTTCATCGCGGTCAGACAAGTTTGAGGCATCGAGGCTTCTGTGGCATCCTTTCTTTCGCAGAAAAGCGCAGACCCGTGAATACTTTCACGCCTGGGGAGTGATCATCAAGCTTCAAGTGGTATCCAACTCCAAGGTAATGACTGCCTCCACTGCGCTTGAGAGACTGTGGCGTTGTTGCGGGGGACTCCTCCCTGTGCAGCGAATATCACAGTGGTCTGAGTCGCCGTCGTGCCTTTTCATCTGGATATGACTGGGCTAACATGACTACACACAGTGACTTGCAACTTAAGGAAAGAGGAGAGAGCCGTATCTTACCTCTTATTGAGCAATCTGCTCTAGAGACGATCCTGCGTTGCTTGTCACAGCCGCCAAAACGTACTCGCCTTTGTTTCTATTCTACTATAGTCGCAAATATCGCCTGGGTAAATCGGCGAAAAGTATAGCTAAACGCCGTTCGATTCTTTTCGAGAAACTCCAACAGCCTAGGAAAATGGCCAACGCAACCGTCGGAACAAACGATGCAACAGCTCCCTGGAAGAAAAATCTTTCGGCCACCCTTTGCTGCCCCGAATGCAAAGAAGTCCCTCCAAACCTCGAGTTCCCCGATTCTCATGAGACAGTTTGTGGTTCTTGTGGCTTGGTCCTGGCTGATCGGGAGATTGACATGCATTCCGAATGGCGCACTTTCTCGAACGACGACCAGAACAACGACGACCCTTCACGTGTCGGTGACGCCATGAATCCGCTCCTCAACGGCGATCAGCTGGAAACCTCGATCGCCAGTGGTGCTTCCGGACGTGCTCGAGATCTCTACCGTGCTCAGAACAAGCAGTCTAGCGAGAAGGCCAACAAAGCTCTCCTGGCTGCATACAAGGAGATCGGTGCTATGTGCGATGGTTTCAACATTCCTAAGAATGTAGCTGATACCGCAAAGTACCTTTTCAAGGTTGTGGACGACGCCAAGGCCTTCAAGGGCAAGTCTCAAGATGTGATCATCGCTGGCTGTATCTTCATTGCTTGTCGCCAGTGCAAGGTCCCCCGTACATTCACTGAAATCTTCGCCGTGACGAAAGTTTCCCGCAAAGAGATCGGGCGTATCTACAAGGCTTTGGAGAAGTTCTTCACCGCACAGAATATCGAACGAAACAACGCAGTCGTATCGAGCGGTGGTATTGTTGATCCCAACAACAACTACACTGCAACCACTTCCACAAAGCCCAGCGATCTCTGCAATCGTTTCTGCAATTTGCTTGGCCTGGCTTATCAGGTCACAAGTGTCTCGTCCGCACTCTCTGACCGAGTCACTACTATGGGAGACCTTGCTGGACGTTCCCCTCTCTCCATTGTCGCTGCCTGTATCTACATGGCTTCATACTTGATGGGTGACGGCAAATCAGCCAAGGAAATTTCGTCAGTTGCCCACGTCAGTGACGGAACCATTCGCGGTGCGTACAAGCAGCTTTATGCTGAACGTGAACGCTTGATCGATCCCGAATGGATCAAGGATGGCAAGGGTGACCTTTCCCGACTTCCCGCTAGTTAAAATCTCCCTTTGATTCTCTGTGATTTGCTATTCGATTTTCATCTTAACGACATACCAATCAGGCATACGGATCAATTTGATTCACTTATGGATTTATTTGTTTTTGAGCTTAGACTATCAAGGCAATCGAGACTGAAACTCGTGTGTTTTCAGGTTTTACATTCAAAGAGAAAAAAAATATAAAAAAAGGGGAAAATTGACCTGGGCTTCGTACCCGAAGGAAACATCATGATATCTTGCAGTGGAAAGTAATCAAGATCGTAATATAAACCCAATGTAGGCCAGTAGCACCTGGAGCCCTTTGTCAACCAACTATTCAAATCCAATCTGGATTTGGGTCTGACCGCAACCATCAACAGTAGCACTAGTACTTCGAAGGTAGTCTTAGGAGTCACAATTACTAGTATTCGAAAGTATAGATGTTAACTACAGTGTAAACAGCCCCTAGGAACTAGATGATCCAAAGAGCCTAAAAGCCCTAAAATATCGAATTATCGAAAAAATCTGGATAAGCAAATCAGCATCCAAGATTCTTGGATACCACAAATAAATTTATAATAAGATAACTGATCACCTATCAGATGAAGACAACAGAAGGTTAGAGCGAGCTTCTGACTCGTTCCCTTGCATCTTTCCGATATAAGTTGCAAAGTAGGTGAGAGCTAATCAATAAAAAAATCATATGGAAACAAAAAAGAGAATAAACAACAGATGTGTCGCCTAGACAGAATCCACGTGGTGGATATCTCCATCAGAGCTTCTCTTACCATCGGCGAAGGCAGCCATATCCTCGAGAGCATTATCGGTCTTCGTAGAGGTTGGTACGGCATCTTCCAGAGGCCGCGCGGAATTGTTCAATCCAGGCGAGGACGATTTAAGTGACTCTTGTTTGGCTGGAACTTCGGTGGCAGGTGATGTGTTCTCGACTGGCAGTGAAGCGGTCGTTTCGGTCTCAACCTCGACCTTGATTGGGTCACTCTCGGGAACTTCAGCGGTACTTGGCGAGGCGACATCCGCCACGACTGGTGACTCCGAAATTGCGGAGGGGGGGTTCAGCGGCCGTTTCCTCCAAAGGTTTACTGGCACTAGGGCTTTCTTCTTCTGTCTTGGGCTCCTTGGCCTCTGGCTCCGGGGCAGCCTCTGGAATAGACTCTGGGACTGGCTCTGAAGGAACGGCTGAAAACACGATTGGCTTCACATCACCAACAATCAGACTACCCTCTTGGTCAACCTGCCACACATTCCATGATTCCGTGATCTTGATCTCGGGAATAGAAGGTAGCTTTGGGGTAGTGATTTCTGCAGCGGGCTTTCGCCTGGCCGGCCCACGGGCTCTGCCCTTGCGTGCATCGTTTAGGGGTTTCTTCTCCGCCGGAGGCTCGGGCTCTTTCTCCTGGGGTTTTGATTGCTGAGGACCAAGCTGCAGGCGAGAATTAAGGTCCGTTAGGAAGCCTGCTTTCAAGGCTGCAATCTTGCTTCCACCGGGACGAGCTGGGACTGCGGGCTTCGCCTTGGGTACAGCTGGGCCCTCCGACGAGGGTTCTCTTTTCTGCTGAGAGCTGGGCTTCGCAGGACGAGCGGGGATCTGGGGCTTTGGCCTATCTGGGATTAGCGGTGCTTGTCGCTTTTCCGTCGGAGATGTTGCCTGGATCTGTCTTTGAGGGCGTGGAGGGATCGCGGGCTTCGATGGCACTTCAGGACTTTTTGCTTCATCCGTGGCGGGACCTAAAGTTGTAACTAGCTTCTGACTCTCAGGGGCATCCTCCCAGATATCCTGGCTGGGAAAACGCTGCTTGAGGGTGTCTGGCCGAGCTGGAATCTTCTCCTTTTCGCGACCCTGTTCTCCCTCAAGAATTTGAGATGCCACCTGGTGGGAATCAATCTTTGATGTCTGCATTCTCCGTTGAGCTTCTTGTTCCGGGGTTTCAAATGTCTCTGTGTCACTTCGAGGGAGATCCGGTGTTGTTACTGTAGCATGGAGCTGTAAACTATTCGGAGTATCCTCCCATATATCTTGGCTCGGGAAGCGGTGCTTAAGTGCATCCGGCTGGTTCTTGAAGCGTTCTGCTGCCGATAGCGGCTTATCTTTCTTAGTCTCGTCTTCGGGGAATAGAGGCTCGTACTCCTCGACGTCCTCTAGCGGCGTATGCGTGTCTTCGTGTATCTCACGCGAGTCGAATCGTGTCAGCATAGGTGCACCTTGAGCACTTGCAGATCTGCTGTTGGAGCGGCTATGCGACACACTAGGTGGCCGACTGTACGAATCTTCATCAAAGCTTCCTCTGTGTTCGAAAGATGGTGAGACTGCGGGATGCAGATGAGCCGATTCTGGGCGTACCTGATCAGCTGCCAGAATGGGCTGATCTTCTTCGTACTGTGCTTCTACTGCTATCGTTGGATCTTCAACCGCTGGCGTAGGCGCAAATCCATCTGGGTGATGCAGCGGGTGCATAGGGTCATCAACATGGATCACTTCACTATCGGCATGATTGCCGCGAGAGCGAGACCGGGCGTGGCGTAAGGGAGACTTGGGAAATTCCTTTGGCTCGGTCTCAGTGGCTGGGAAGCTCATTTGGCGAAGAGGAGATTCCACATTGGGCTGATTATCATTCCGAGAGTCCGGTGGGGGCGACGCTATGCGATGCATGTATTCATCTGAGGCAAGATACCCAACTTCCTCCTCCGGAGTTCCCACGACCTCGGGAGAGGTACCTAGAATGTTCGTTAGGTCTCAATGTTTCTGGGATGTAAGGCTAGTCTGAAAGGTGCCTACCATTTCCAGGGGGTGTTGGCTCTGAGCTACGAACAATTTTGTTCAAATCATCTCTGCTCATAGCCCAGTCAGGGCGGGGCGTACCCACACCGGGACCATATTGCCCTTCCTCCTTGACGAGCTCATCGGGATGCTTTTCATACCAAGCTTTCTCAAACTTGTCTGCATGCTGCACACCGTGCCCATGGAGGCCGTAACTACCCGGGGGGAGGGATGAGTCTCGGCCACTACGGCTTCTGTTGTGATTACGGCCTGTTCGGTGAGACCCTTGGTCAAGATAAGGACTTGGAGACGGCGCTTGGACATCACCCGCATTTGGGTACATGGGCACTCGGAAACCGTGTTCGTCTGCGATCTGCGCGGAATGCCGGCGTTCGGATGAAGCAGTGGACGACTCGGCCCGAGAGCCACTTGCACGAGAATGCAATGAGCGGCTAGGACGTTCTGACTCTTCACGGGCCGGCGAACTTTCCCGGCCTAGTCCTGCTGCGGCAGCTTGTCGGGAATCTGTGCGAGTAACCGCCTGTACTTTTGCCTTAGCACTCGATGTGGGCAATGAAGGTCTTGGTGCATGAATCTTCAGGTCACTGCTAACGTTGCGGGTTTCTGTTGGGTCCTGGTTCTGGCTACTGGGTCCATTTCCCACGTCAAGATCAGCGTATTCAATACCCTCCTCGCCCAACGATGGAATTGTCACACTAGGCGGCCGCTGAGGAATATCGTTTGAGGTGGTCCGGCTCATGGCCGGGCCATTCCACTCATTTAGAGGGGACGGGGCATAGCTGTCCCGCATCGGGGATATCGATCGGTCCGCACGGCGGTTTGATGGGCGCGGGGGGGATCCTCGGCATATCTATAGATGAAGGTGGCTGTGGAGATCGAGCCGGTCGAGGGGGAATGACCGGTGCATTTTGAGTAGACATGATCGTTTTCAAGCTGGCAGTTTTCAAAACGTCAGCTAAGGCCCAACAATTCTAGCCTGGACGCCACGTGCAGACTTGGGCCTCTGTGCTCTTCGACCCCTCGTTGCAGGCATTGGTAAAACGAGGCAATATAGAGATAGAAGGCCCAATGACGTCCACGTTCTGCGTAATGACTTGCATGGATGCAGGTTAGGACTGGCCTTTGAATGGCCAAGAGTACGAGCGGAGTATGGAGTAGGGGGGATGCGGGCCGATAAGCCCTAAAAGAATGGTTTGCTTACCCAGATACATAAATTCCGTTATGGAGAATCTATAATCCAATTGACGGAAAGCAATTCGTGCAGAAGATGTGGTCCAAGAGCAGATACATAAGAAGAGTATTGGAAAAGATGGAGTAGATGCAGCGGTGGAAGGATGATGTAGCGTCCTCTTTCTGCCATGGCCCACCGCGTGACGTGCTTTGACCGCATTGAGCGCCAATTAAAGCCCCCATCCTTTAGACCTTCTTTTGCATGTTCTACTGACGCTTCATTCCGGGATATGTTGACTTGTCTTTTTGATTCTATGAAATGGTAATAACCTGGATATTACTTGACACATTCACCATCCAGCTAGTCCATTCGCTCGTGATTGATTCGAGCCTTTCTCAATCCTTTTGTGCGGCATTTTCGAGCAAATGCCTCAATTTGCACCAAGTGGAGAATTGAGGTCTTTCAGGTTCGAAGCCGAGCTAATCACGGCGATCTACGGGGTATTCAGCCACCAGTTATTCGTAGCTTGGGAACTTTGTCTTTCCTTCTGGGGACAATAGACCGGTCATCGCAGTGGCCAGGCCTTTGACTAATGGATACTAATGACTACGATATCGCTGGCTGGTTTCTGAGTGGCCACCCTCCAGGATAATTGTTGTATTTAGCGCCAAAATGAAGATGTTCTGATAAGACTTGGTTCGGTGGACGATTATTTCTCTATATCGACATTGGCTGCCGTGAGCGGTGAGAAAGCAGTGGGTTCTCCGCATTGCGTCATCGTCTTGTACCGTCAATTGAGCAAAATCACCCTGATTCTCAGTACTAACAATTCTTATCTCCTCCGTATGTATGTTGCCATGGGATGGACTTTTAATCGTGCATGAAGACTTCAACGGATTCAATGTTTCTATGCCAGATAGTCTGGCAATTGATCCATGTTTGAGATCCGCTTCTGGCCAACGAAGGCGTGAGAAATTACTGCTATTGGTCTGGGTGAATGACGCGGTGAGAAACTCGGCCTATCTGACGTGGCTAATTCTGGTTCCTGGGTCGCATGACTTTAGAGAGACAGCGACATGCGGAGTTCTAGATATCACTTGGGCTCGGTAGACCATGACTTGCTTTCTTCACTGGCCCCGCTGCTATAGTTTCACAACTGCGGGGTGGCGATCTGTGATCTTCACTCTCGGGTAGAGTAGCCTCAGGATGGCATATCCATCAGATATGAGACACCAAGGCCTAGCTCTTTACTATGGCTCTATATATAGTCTTGTAAGTTGGCATCCATGGTATTGGGAAAGGAATACCATGTCACCGCCAGTTGAAATTGAAGTGCTCGGGGGTCAGTCCTTTTTAGGGAGGGAAACGACCACGTGTGCTGTATTTACTTGGCATTTGCTCAATAACAAAATAAGGATAGTGGGGAAGGAGCAGGTGGTCAAAAAAAAATAATGAAATGGAATGGAATGAATAGCTGCCTTGCTGTCCACATGGCGCGTTGTTATTGTGATTGGCTTTCTGACGGCACGCCGAAGAAAAACAAAAAAATAAATGACAAGAGTGGGATTCGAACCCACGCCCCCTTGCGGAGATCAGGAATTGATGTTAAGGTAGACCTTAACCTGACGCCTTGGACCAACTCGGCCATCTTGCCCATTGGATGAAAAGCTGAGCCACTTTCGCCATTATGTACGCATTATCAGTCCGGTAACCTCTGGACTTTGTTTCTCAATGCACGTCTTGAAATTGGTCTGCGTTTCTTAAATCCGATCCACTAATGTAGCTAGGTAGCATATAACTATCCACCTAACTGTACTCCACAATCACCCTCCTTTCTGTGACAAAACCCTAGCGTCCCTGGGGGTACTATTAGTAGCCTAGCTAATTAACGGTATTAATGTATATACTGAATATGTAGTGGTGGGCCGAGGGATATATAATCACCCACCAACCCTGACATTCTAACCATTGAAGCTTCCAAAACAACAACCCGTGGTTGGAAAGCCCGAGAGACCCATCCCTAGAGAATCCAAATGGAATCAACACAAGTAAAAAATAGCAAAAAAACAGAGAGAATGCAAAAATCCTGATATACCTAGCATGAACATCGACACATGGTACCCGAGCATACGCATGGCGAGAACGTCCTCCAGGAATAGAAGCCAATATTTAACGATTACCTGTATCCGAAAAATAGGTTGACCATATGTAATACCTAGTATTATCTAGGTAGTCAACACACCAGGACCGTCGTTGTAGGAAGGTCAGTAGAGAATTGCAGAGATACAAACGAACAACCCGAAGTGCAATTGAAGTCGACTACACACCAAAGTAATAGATCAAGCAAACAGTAAGAAAACTCCTCAAAAAACAATGACCAGCGTTATATTTGCGGCCACGCGAAGTATTCCGAGTAGGTGTACCCTAAAGCCGATAGACATACAAATACAGGATGACAATCAAACAACAAACAATATCGTGACGCATATCAATGCATGTAACCCCAACAGCCATGGTCCTTCCGGGGATCGGCAGCGAGCATCTCATTCGTTTCACAAAGGGTCTTCAACCGCCAATTTTTGTACCAATCCCTCTGGATCATGGAAAAAAGACAAGAATAGACCGAGACATAATTACACTAGACGATCATCTGTGCAACGCCAGCGCCTCCCAGGGTCTTGCTTCCAATGAATTCCTGGCTTCTAACGGCGGCAAGCGCGTAGAAAAGAGCAGCGATGATAAGGAAAACGGCTGCAGCAATCAGACTGCAAGCTCCGGTAGCAAGACTAACCCATTGGACAGCACTAAGGATGGTGTAAATGGCAGCCCGCATCCAGTTGGTGGTGAAGCGGCGGATGAAATCATCGAATTTCGAGGATGTTGGGCAAATTCGAAGAAGGAAAGGTACTTCAATAAAGAGAATGACAAAGGATGAGGCACTGGCCAGGTTAGTATAGCGCATCGGCGTCCAAGGCGACCGTGGCACTTACAGGCAGATCACGGAGATGACGATGTGCAACACATTTGTAGTGAAGATATTCGCGATACCGAGCGCGAAGCAGAGAATAATGCAAAGCACACCGGTCCTACAGCAAAACTGTTAGATATTATCGTAGCTTTCGAATAGTCGCAGCGCCTGGGAATGCTCGGGGGACTCATAGCATAAACGTCTCACGTTCAGGCGGTAACCTGCAACCCGAAGAGACTACAAAACCAAGCCCGGAATCGAGGCCGACGAGAAAAGGGGGCTAGGAGACTGACCATTGACCGTAGATACCTGCGAGAGAGCGTAAAGTTAGCAAGGTGGTTGACTGGGGCTGATCGACATCAGTCGCCGCAGTGGCACGAGGGGATACGTACTGAAATTTCTCGAGCGAAATTCCTCGGCTAGCGTCATGATGAGCGGTAATATAGCGGCAAGGTTAAAGCGACCAGAAAGAGGTTGAAAATGAAGACCGCTCGAGACAGAGAGAAGTTCAAGCTTGTTGCTTGTGGAGGATGTGTTCGAAAGAGAAAGGGTACACGCGGCTGATTAGCCCGGACATTGGGCGGTCAATCGTTGAAACGCAAACAAAACAAAGCGGAAACTGTAGATCAATTCAGGAACAACCTGGGCGTTGACAATGAAGAATTGAGTAGATGCGAATTTGAATGGAGGATTTACTCTGGTCAATATCTTGAAAGGTTGGTTTTGTCTTCCCTTGCCTGAGCCAGGCAGACGTCAAACCATTTCCCCAAAAGCTGTGGATTCTTTGGTCTTTAACAAGGCTGCCGAATTATCCCAACCGAGTCTACAATAATACAATGAATGGATGTCCAGTGACAGGATCGACATAAATGTACTACATATTGTGCTAGCATTGGCCAAGCTGGCATAGAGTCACTCCATCAGCAACAAATAATCAATCTTCATATAACCCCAATAACATGCATCAAACCATCCCATTGTAATTCATAGTATCTGCGATATAAATTCAAGAAGGGCGTCGAGCCGGAGCAAAAAGAACGTCCGCATGACAGTCTCGACACTCGATCGACTCAGCATCTCATTAAAAGTAATGAGATGCAAACAAAAAGAGAATGACAAGAGTGGGATTCGAACCCACGCCCCTTTCGAGACACGGAAATCTATAGAAGATCTCTGAGGATCAGGTAAACCTGAACCGTGCGCCTTAGACCGCTCGGCCATCTTGCCAATTGATGGAAATTCAG
This sequence comes from Penicillium citrinum, assembly GCF_028827155.1. Taxonomy (NCBI): domain Eukaryota; kingdom Fungi; phylum Ascomycota; class Eurotiomycetes; order Eurotiales; family Aspergillaceae; genus Penicillium; species Penicillium citrinum. The sequence goes on from NW_026622688.1 coordinate 3,072,822, forward strand.
TTCACTTTTGGCTTTATGAAGGAAAAACTTTATTGACACTAATAAACCTGGGTAGATCAGCTGCTGAATCACCGTAAGAGTGTAGTTACATGACTAGTTACATACTATGTACTATGTAGAACCGTGTGTATTGAATAGCCTAACTTAAATCGTTCCAGTATGAGACCATTCTATTCAATTAATTCTCTGTCCAACCATACTAAGATCCCCGATATGTAGAGTAGTTCCAAGGGCCCAGTAACACTGGGACATGGTAATGGCGCCAGCCCTCTTGGCCCTCTTGACCACGACCCTTAACGGTGAATTTGACCTCTACTTCGGGCCAGAAGCTCTCAATCCCCTGGGCCTCATACCAAGGCCCGACCTCAAATCGTACGGACCAGTTGGTCTTGCTATCGGCATTCGGTAGCGCAGACAGGACCTCAGGGACCGAGCTGGATGCGCCGGCGGGTGTCCACTTCGCAACACGGCCATCGGCGTTGGTCACGGCATGGTAGGTGATGGGGCTGGAGGAAGAAGCCGGGGCGGACAACAGAGTCAGTGTCACGGGGAGGTTTGCAGCCGGAGTGCCAGACAAAGTGTTGAGGCAGTGGCAGGTAATAGGATCACGGGCGGCCATTGTGGTGGGTGGTTGTTGGAGGGATGTTCTTGAGGAATCAAGTTGCTGTTGGACAAGGGCGAGGCGGTTGGTAATGCGGCCTTGTTCGGATTCACGGCGCGAATTGTCCATTCAGATGAGGGAAATGAAAGAGTTAGGGAGTTTTAGGGAAATGGTAAAGAGAGAAAGGAAAACCGCGGGGGAATTGCGTTGCCATTTCTATGGACCATTTTGCATCGGAGGGCACCGATAGATGCGGAGGATGCCATGCCAGGACCAAGACTGGTGGAGCAGTCTTCGGGCAAAATAACTTTTGATCTTCTATGCCTATCAAGGTTATCTTGTTCCCTTTGAATTGTAGTTCTATGTATTTGGCGAGAAACTCAAGAAATAAGTGATCTGATTGCAATATGTCTCTTCTAGGTCATCCAGCGATAACTGGCGAGTGTCAATGAATAGCTAGCTGATAGTTGGTTGGAAGTTAAGTATATGTGACGAGAAAAAGCCGGAGGGACAAAAAGACAATTCTTGCTGAAGAAAATCGATTCAGAGTCCATCATGTTAATAAACGACTCCAATCATCGCTGAAGCCTCCAAAGCAAACAAAAATTGAAAGAAGGTGGCCACTTTGGCTTGTCTTGTCGAACCTTCTCGCTCGGTTTTGCGGGGCAGATCATCCAATCCATTTTTGAATAACAACTCCAACTCTTCCATCATTTTTTGACATCCACCCCCCCCCCTCCTCCACATTCCGCCTTTCTCCCACAAAATGTCCTCTGCCGTTGTTCACAATGATGATCTTGATATGGAGCCCACGCTCCAGTCGATTTTGAATCAGAATACTCTCCGCTGGATCTTTGTCGGAGGCAAAGGAGGTGTGGGTAAAACCACCACCTCGTGCTCCCTCGCCATCCAACTCGCCAAAGTCCGCAAATCCGTTCTCCTCATCTCTACCGACCCCGCGCACAACTTGAGTGATGCTTTTGGACAGAAGTTCGGAAAGGAGGCTCGCCTGATTGATGGCTACACCAACCTTAGTGCCATGGAGATCGACCCCAACGGTAGCATCCAGGATCTCTTGGCCAATGGCGAGGGCCAAGGTGAAGACCCCATGGCTGGACTAGGAATGGGTAATATGATGCAGGATCTCGCATTCAGCGTGAGTTCAAGACAATATTCCTTGTGTGGATCAACTTTGAAAGTCACTAATAAACAATTTATATGGTTTAGATTCCCGGTGTTGATGAAGCTATGTCTTTCGCCGAGGTCTTGAAACAAGTCAAATCGCTCTCCTACGAAGTTATTGTGTTCGATACTGCGCCCACCGGCCATACCCTGCGTTTCCTTCAATTCCCCACTGTCCTCGAGAAGGCGCTGGCCAAGCTTTCCCAATTGTCGACTCAATTCGGTCCGATGCTGAACTCGATTCTCGGAGCACGTGGAGGTCTACCCGGCGGACAGAATATGGACGAGCTTCTTCAGAAAATGGAGTCTCTGCGCGAGACTATCAGTGAGGTGAACACACAATTTAAGAACCCGGACATGACCACCTTCGTCTGTGTCTGTATTGCCGAATTCTTGTCACTCTACGAGACCGAGCGTATGATTCAGGAATTGACCAGCTACAACATTGATACCCACTCTATTGTCGTCAACCAGCTGCTCTTCCCCAAGGATGGAAGTAATTGCGAGCAGTGCAATGCCCGCCGAAAGATGCAGAAGAAGTATTTGGAGCAGATTGAGGAGTTATACGAGGACTTCAACGTGGTTCGCATGCCGTTACTCGTTGAGGAGGTCCGTGGCAAGGAGAAGTTGGAAAAGTAAGTTAAAATCTTGGCTATGGCCGATAATCTTTCTCTTTCTGGACTCTTACTAACTAGATGTTTCTTTTTTGCATTATAGGTTTAGCGATATGCTGGTGCACCCCTATGTTCCCCCGCAGTAGAGGGTTAGCTTTGAGAAGAAGTGACGATATGCAATTGCAATGAATCTTACACAACGAATGATGAAAGACTAGAAGATAATCTATACCAACCTTTACATTGTCACTTGGAATTGTATATTTGAGCACTAACAACACCCTTTGGATGTAAATATAAAATCATATATGAAATCTTTTTAGCGAGGTGTTTTGAGGGTTGCATATGTCTTTATGGTGACTTGTCAATGTACAAAGCTCCTTAGTGCTAGGGCGATGGCTTCAAGTGATGGCTGTTATATCACAGTTCTATGATAGTCGGGACGTTGATCGGCCAGAATAAGTACAGTAGACTACTATGCAGGATGTAATTGGTTCAATAAAAAGTGTCAATAATTTCTGAAAGGACATCCTCATTGTGACTCGTCAGCTATAAGAAGTAATCTGCGAAGCAGCTACAAACGACTGCACTCACTTTTGAGTACTGCTAGTACTATGGCCCAGGATTTTTATTCCAATTAACCCTTTGGGCTGCTCTATACTTGATAGAGGCGAGACAAACCGTGTCTCGCAGCAACTAGCCCTACGAATACCGGTAATCAATGCCATGCATGATCAAGTCACATTTACTCCGGCCGGATATTGAATGTCCACGCTCGAATCCTCTCCAACAAGCTACTGATATCTAAATTGGTACTGCCCAGTACAATACAAATATCAGTAGCTTAAGCTCAGGTGAGCTTCCAAGATCAGAGGTGCAAGTCCCAATTGGTCTCTGTGCATTTGATGTTAGCTGTGTCATTCCCCAAGACTGCTACATCACATAGACTTCCCACTCTCCCTCTCCATGAATTGAACCAATTGGTCTGGACTACAGTTACCATATGTTCGGCATCGGATAACAGAATGAAACAACTCCCGCCGAGATCTTTTTCATTCAGAATCAAAAGACGCAGATATATCAGTTGCAGCACAGTTCGGGGCCCCACAGCCCAGGGGCATGTCCATGGTGCCACGACATCACCGCAGCAAGAAGCCAATTTGACGCTGCAGCGAAAGAAATGTGCGGTGAGGCCATTGCGTTCATGAATAACCAAGGATATCAAGGTAAATCTTATCCACTTTGCATGGTCTCCGTGCGATTGGGGATCGTAATATGCTTGGAAGTCCCTGAATAGGTATGCTGCGTTGTTCTCTGCATTTGACCACCCATTTGGACTGGTCCCCCTTTCATGTCTTCTTCTGCCACCTAGCCTCACTTTGACCTTGGCTGGAGCCCGGGTTACTTGAATTGTTGACATACGATGAATGAGATGGCCAGCTCGGATCTCATTTAGTATTTGAGAAGGAAAGGGTTGGATATCGTTGACGGATGGAAGTGAGGCGGGCATATTGTGCAACCCTCCTCGCTGGTTTTGTCTTGTCTCTCGCGTCCCCGACGGTTCCGATGGGAAACCATTGCTTCCTGGACAGCTGGAGGCATTAGGACTGGTTCGTTCCTGGACGAAATGGCGCGACCCATTGTTTTCATGCTGTGCGTCCCCATTTTTACTCCGTACTATCGCTTGCGCCGGGGCCCGTGGAGAAGGATGTCGGGAAATTTCCGTTGGTCGCGTTAGCCTACAGCCGTTCTTTATTCGGTCGGTTGAGATTGTGTATCCAATGAACCAAGCTACTTTTTTTTGGCTCTCGAACAGAATGTGTGGTTGAGATTGTGAGATCATCGTTGCGCCCCCTCATAAAGATCTGTCGTCGAAGCACTGCAGCTCCGGTTGAGGCTTGTCTCATTTGTCTCTTTTTGAAGGGGGCATGGTAGCTTTACTCACCGTAGGAGGGGCCGATGACTGAATAGGAATACTCATTTATTATTATTTAAATCCCATTTGTGATCCTCGAAGGTTGCAAACCCCGGATATCAAATAACTCTACCAGTGTCTGTTTCATTCCTTTCCTACCCGGCTCACAACTCAACTGCTATTGAAAAGGCATACATGCGAAAAAAGTTAAATATATGAATATAAATCTTTGTGTATTTTCTGTCAATTCTGGTATACAATGTCACGAGTTCAACAATACTGGTTGCCGGGCTATGGGCTATCTCGACACATCGTTCTAGGGCACATCCACTACTTCCTTGGTCCCTCCGCATCTGTTAGACCATATAGTTATCAGGTATATTAATTTTCCTTTTCCAACGTCTATCACGGTTAACCAGTTCTAACCAGATGTTTTTCTATTATATTAAAGGGGCGAGAAGGTTACCTCATCGTCGGGGTACCAATCACACGGGTCTGTCTGTAACGCAGAAAGAAAAGACAGCAGATAAACCGAGCTGACTTGTTTTCTCGTAGGAACAAATCGAAGACCTTGCAAATATGTCTCGAGAATATGAGAAACAAGAAGCTCTGCGGATGTCCCATCAGAATGGTACTGGGAACAACAATGCTAGTGCACAGCCCGCGGAGCCATATATCAACGAGATCATCCCCGTGGATCCATCCAGAACGCGAAGACGCCCCGTGGAACCGGACTCCCGAAATGGTCGTTGAGAGGATCATTCCCCAGGGTGTGACTGACTGTCCTGCTGGATTCGAAGCTTCCCAGGATTGCTGCCATCAATGAGCCATTGTAATTTGCCTTCGTTTTCTTCTCGTATCCGTGGAAGCCTTGCCAGGGGTTCACCTTCAGGAACATTAGTCCATGGACTTTCAAACGGAAAACTGTTCCTGGATATTGTATTCCTTGGTTCTTTCAATTCCGTGGATGTTTGGACGCCACGATTCAATCAATTCTAAGGATTACCATCACAAATGAGAAGAGGCACGCATTGGACAATGAGGCTTGGAAGCAGGGTCGAAGGATACAATTTGGGTAGTTTTCTTTAAAGATACCCTCTCTGTTTTTGTTGTGGTGCTAGTATATCAGGATTTGCGAAAAATCTCCATCCCGGGACATGAGAAGTTGCCAATCACTCCCACAGGATCTAGAACTCATTGCAAGGATGAAGCCCTCAACAGAGCTGAATCTACTAGTCTTGATCTTCTCTATTATTTGTTTATGTTTAAGCATTCTTTTCTAAGAGACTCGAGGGAACATATTGTCAGACATCATTTTGCACTCATCTCTATAGGCCATTCGTAACAGCATAGATCCATCAGACGTTTGAGGACGTCCCAAACATGTCTTCTACATAAGCCCCAGTCGCTTTTCTTTTGCATCAGGCGCGCGGGGATAGCGCCGTGAGTCCCTCGTGGTTTCTTTTAGACCTCCCCTTCTCTGCAAAGGACCATCAAAGGGTCTTATTTTGCACACAAGAAAAATAATAAAAAAAGACCAAAGTGAAAAAAAAGTATCTGACGACAGAGAAAGGGAGAGATATAGGGAAATGGAAGGAGACTGTGGACTAAGGAGGTTAAAAATAAAAGAAAATCAACAAAAAAGTGTGGACCACCAAAGAACGCCAGCCGGATGCCACTCTGCGCGAAGTCCCATTCTCCTTGGAAAGACCGTGTTGTGACATACACGGAGGAGATCAGTATGGGATGGCAGAAAAAGGGGTTGATAGAAACAAGGAAGAAGTCGGTTTTGGCATCAGCTCATGGAGGGGTTATTTTATTTCGCAACAGCGGAGCTATAAATCATGTTAGCATATAATGTCTTTCTACAGAGGATAAACAATTGCATAAAGTCTTACCTCAAGACTTGAGTCCGGAAGAAAGCACCCTTTGTCTTCTCGATGACCTGCTGGTACACCGATTGCGGGGGGTGGTTCATGATAACAGTACCCTCCTGGTAATCGATCTTGGCATCAACGCGGGTGTCACGGATCAGGTTGACGATCCACTTCTCACCCTCGTCCTGGTTGAGACCCAGACGAGTGGACAAGTCCCTGTGAGTAAGGTTAGATATCATGTGACTTGTCTATATAATTTCTGATTCCTTTCCCTCAAAGGAAACTTACTTAATGTCGATCCGCTGGTGGATCTTGCAGTAGCTCTCGGAGATGAGGTGACGAGCAGCCTCAACGAAAGAATCGGCGGCGGAAACAAGGAAGAAATCGCTGCGCAGGACATCCTCGGCCTCGCCAAGCTTCTTTTGGGCCTCCTCGAAGTCGAAGTCGACGTAGAGAGCCTTAACGAAATCGGTGATAGGATCGGTGTACTCGTAGTCCTCCTGGCGAACGACACGAATCAAATCTTTCAATTGCTTCTGGTAGGCACCGTTGTGCTTGTGGGGGCGGCTGCGGTTGGTGATGACGGCGGCGGCAAGATAACGGAGGACCCAGGGGCAGCTGGTCTGGATGGTGTTGATGTAGGCGGGGGAGAAGAAGAGGTCGGTGAGGACGTCGCGGGCGGGGTCGTGGTTAAAGAAAGGGAACAGAGACCAGTGAATCAACCAAGAGCGGTTGGTGAGCTGACCGAGAGGGTTGTTGAAAAGGCGGGTCTCAATGGAGTCCTTAACCTTTTGCACTTCCTCCATGGCACCCTCCCAGTTGGTGGTCAGGATCTCAGAAGCAAGACGACCCCAGGTGGCGGAGGCAACCTTGTCGTTGTCGGTAGACAGAACACGGAACTGGTAAAGCAGCTCAGCGGCATTGCCGTAGCTGCCACAGCTGTACTGGAACCGGCCGTAGTCGTACAGGCTGTTAACCATCTCGTTGGTGACACCGTGCTGCTCCTCAAGGAAGCGCAAGTTGGCAGCCTTGTCACTGCGCAAGTTGCCCACAACCTCATCGTCTTGCAAAAGTTCGGTGATCTTCTCACTCTGATCCTGGTAGTGTTGCAGCTTGGCCAGAACCTCCTCGCGCTTCTTGACAAACTCGTCGGGAATAGAGTCGGAGTTGTTGATCTCCTTCCACAGATTGGCAACATAGTCGGTCATATTGGTGTGCTTAAGCAACTCGTACTTGGCGCGGGTGATTTCATTCTCGTCCTCATCGTTGCCGGCGCTGAACTCGAGCAGCGGGAAAACCAGGTGGCGGTCGAGATATGGGATCAGGCGGGGAAGTAAGTCGTACTGAGGGGTGACATCGGTGGGATGAGTGCCGCTTAGCATTTCGGCGGAGGGAGGGGCGTTGGCGGCCATGATGAGACTCAGGGTGGTTCAAAGACACGAACTTCTCCCTCTTGGTTGAGTCTTTGAATTTCACAATTGTGTGCGGGAGGGTCACCATGCGCTAAGCCACTTTGGGTAGAAAGGCGGTGGCAGAATTCGCGCGCGAAGAAACCTGCTTCTCCTCCTGCGGGCAGTTCTGTTGATATCCTCCAGGTCGACCTCTTTCTCTCCCTTTGCCAGTCCTGCCCTTTTTCAGACCCGAGGATGGCGTCTATTAGGCATTCGACCTCGGTCGCTTCGGCCGTCTGTAAGCAGACTGGAAACGCTCGCGTGGCCCGGCCCGTGGCTTCCGTACAGACATTCAACTCGGCTTCAGTATCTTCAGTACGAGCTGCAGCTTGTGAGTATATAATTATGCTTATTTTACGTTGCCCCTTTTTTGTCGCAAACAGTATCGCTTCTGTCTTCTCGGTGCAACCCGCAGTGTACAGAACACGCTGTGGTAGCTACAGATTACCCGTCAGATATCATGCCATCTCTCACTCGAGCCAACTATAAAAAAAATTGCAAAGTACCTATTGACCAAATTCCTTTTTTCTCAAATAGCTCCTCTTCTTCAGTCATCACAACGCCTGTCCTCTATCTCCTCTTCCCCTCTCACCATCCATCAAACCCGCACGTTCTTGACCCAACTTCGTCGCCAAGCGCAGGCTCTGAAAGAGCAAGTCCCCTCGACTCCGACTATTCCCTCCAAGACCTCCAAGCCAGCTCCTACTCTTCAACTTAACAACCTTCCATACTTTGTTCGTCGTACTGGATCCAATCAGCTGCCCGTATACCTTGTTACAAAAGCCGGCGGCACCAAGCAACTCACCAAGATTCAAAAGACCGAGGGTGACTTGGATACATTGCGGACTGACCTCGCCTACACTCTGGGCGTGGATCCTCGTAGTCCTGATGTGTCTATCAACCGTTTGACCGGTCACATTATTGTCAAGGTACATTTTCTCCGATTTGAAAATATTCTGCGGGCTCGGGAGTTTCCCGATCTCTTGAACATCAAAGCTAATTGTTATTTGCATCTATAGGGCTGGCGCAAGCCTGAGATTGTGAAGTTCCTCCATGAGCGTAACTTCTAAAGAACATTTCATAAATCAATCATACTTCTGCGCCGTCACGACTGAAAAGTATCGCAAATACCCTATTGCGAGCAGAAAGACGGGCCCATCCCGGCTACGCGAAAGAATCGCAGCAGGAGTGCAAAGCACAGGAAACAAAAAGCATGTGAAGAAGCGATGATGAAGAAAAGGAGAAAGCAGCAAGTCCTATCATTTCGGTTTGTCCAGGCCTCGTGTTAGTTGAGCGAGCTCATCCTCTTCCTTAATTCCCTCTTCCCTTGGTGTATTTTTTAATCTTAGTTATGGGGTCATTTCTATTTTTCTTTTCTTTACCTCTCTACTTCAATTATGCCGGTGTCCTGCTTATTTTGTCTTGTTTCTTTTCTCTGTGGCCCTCTTCTTTCTGGCGCTTGTTTTGTTCTCTTCTGCTCTTTTTGAACGTGCCATTCCTCTCTGTACAGTACAATGATTTGACGGGTGCTGACCCTGATTCTCCCAATTGAATGATTCAAGCATCGTCAACTATTCGATCCACGTATTCAGTACATTGATTCAAGACTACAGAGATAAGTGAGATATTATTCAGATCTCTCGCATTCAGTCGAGGGTATTTTGAGATTGTACACAGGAAGACACATAGCTCGCTATCTCACATGGCAAATCCAAGTAAAAAAAAATAAATAAACATAAAACAGGATGAAACACTCCATTTCCACCGGCGCCCAAGATACCAAAACTAATCAGGCTACTGCCCAGAAACATGAGTACAAATGACATGACAGAAATCGAGAAGAGAGATATCGTAGATGCTGCGTGCGAAGCGGCCAATTCATGCCCATGCAGGAAGAGATTCCACCTATGTCACTCCTTACTCAGCGAGTTGGGCATAGCTGACAAGTTGACGTATAATATTGGGATCCATGTTGGGAAGTAAGAGCGCTCCGAGAAGACTCTCTTTTCGAGGGGTGATCCCTGAAGGAAAGCATAAAGAGGAGGATTTGTCGACTTGTTTCGTCTTCTCAGCAAGGCGGCGTAAAATGGCAAGTCCCCGATGAACAAGTGCCCCGAACGCATAAGCTTCTGGCTCCTGTGATCGTTGGCGCATGTTGATATGTGGGAGGCGGTCTGTGCACAGTGCGCAGGACAGCCGGAGAAGATGAATTGCAAACCCATCTACGGATCCGAGCCAAAGCTTAGCCATAGGCCCGTCAGCAAATGAGGTGAGAACGTCGGCGGCTAAAAGGCCTTGTAGCAGGAAGACTTTGCGAGCATCCACGACGCCCAGGGGCTTGTTGTGAGGAATACAGGAAATGGCAAGTCCGAATGCACGGGTAAGAAGATCTGGTTGTGGCGGGGTAGACCCATCTCCAGAGAAGATGGCGCTAAAGTAGGCTCGGTTGGGGTCATCTCTCGCAAGTAGCTTGGCGAGACCATCAACGGCAGCGGGGGTATACCGGTGAATAGAGGGATTGAACTCTGAGAACATAGCTTGACCTGGTTTGGAAGTTGGCTCGGGCAATGGTGAAAATGCCAAGAGGAAATGCAAAAAGCTGAGCATCTCATCCTTTCCAGGTATTTGCATGGAGTGGGCCAGGTTTCCCATGAAGACCACGGCATCTTTCATTAAGTTCAACGTATTTTGTTCACGTCGAAGGAACATCTTCCGGGTTCCAATATTGCGGAAAATACCAGCAAAACATTGAGTGACCGCGGGAATACCCAAAACTCCAAAATTCGACTCGCTAAAGGAGAAATTGCGAAGAATTGTCGTGACGCAGATAAGTCTCTCTACTGCTCGGTCCAGCTGATACTCAAGGCTTCCAAACTCTGGCACGTCAGCAAGCGAGGTGTGTTCCGAATGACAGCCCCTAACAACTTCCTCGTAGGAAGGTAGGTGAATAGTATCTGATGTCTCTGGAATGTTGTCTGTCAGGAAATCCACTTGGTCTTCCGCATAATCAATCAAGCTCTCCACCAAATCATCACAATTTTCAAGAGAGATTTGCAATTGAGGTTCACAAGAAATAGTTGCGAGGGTATCCAGAGAGACACGAATCTCAGAATGAATACCAGACTTGAGACACATAGTGAGAGCGTGGATATCAATCACGCCCAGTTCGCTGAAGCTTGGCACTTCTGGCCGAAGCCTTGAGATATCATCACCAATCTGATACATTTCATCCACAGCAATAGGGCCATGAAGGCGTCTTTCTGTTAGAACCATAGGTTTGAAAGGGTCTTCTATTGGTTTCTTAACGAATTCTTCCGGTTTCGGCTCCGGTGGTCCTGCTTGCGTTTTAGGGGTTGGAGGTACAGCCTTTTGTTGTTGTTGCTGTGGCGAGGGTGCGGTGAATTGTGCATCTGGCATAGGAGCTGGGGGTTGAGAGGGTCGTGAAATACTGGACCGCTGTCCAGAATGAGACTTGCTCTGGCTTCTGGCCTGCGTTGGCGTAGCGAAACCATTGGCCTGGGGGGCATGGGGGGTTGTGGGCGACGGGGGTGTTATTTTGAGGGGAGTGATTCATCTGTTGAGATTGCTCGAAGCTCTGGCCAGATTTGACGGTAGGTGACTGGAATTGCTGCTGCTGCATGGCCGAGGGATCACTGGGCTGGCGCGGCATACCACCTTGTTGCATTTGATCGAATTGCTTCTGCTGCGAACCAAGGTATGCTTGTTCGTAGGGAGCCAAATTGCGCTGATGGTAGTCCCGCACTTCTTGTGCTGCAGTCGGAAATTGCATCTGGGGAAATTGGAGCTGCTGTGCAACCGCAGGCCACATGTTCATCCCGGTCACCTTTTTAGAACCACCCATCTTCATAACTGTTCCATAAAGTTGCACCAAATTGATAGGGCGACCGCAGATGATCGGATTGGGGTCAAAGGGGAGGTTCCTTGACATCATGAACTTGTGCAATCCGCGTAAGAACATTTCAGGGTTATTGGGCTTCGCCATGTTCTGCTGCATTTGACGGATGGCTGCCATCTGCTGTGGATTAGCCATCGCGTTCATGCCACCTGCGGGGCCGGGACGTCCAGCCATTTGCGGGTTCATGTTCATCTGCTGGTTGGGCATTTGTTGACCCTGCATTTGTTGTTGCCCTTGCTGCATCTGCATAGCACGCAGTCTTTGTTGCTGATGTGCTATAGCTTGGTGGTATTGCCCGGCAGGCATCTGTTGCATACCATTGAGTTGCTGTGATGGCATTGAGGGTGGATTACCCTGGTTCATCCCCGGGACTTGCTGGAATTGGCCAGGCATGCCCTGAGGGAAGGCTTGTCCAGGCATGAAATTATTGTTTTGAGGAGTGTTGACGCGACTACCATGATCTGATTGTGATGGTGACATGTGTGAGCCACCACCAACATGAGGACCAGCAGGAGAAAAGGGACTCGGGGATGCGGTTCCCATCCGAACGCTTCCTTGATCAAAATCTTGTTGCATGATCGGTGACTGCGTTACATTCGGGGATGCGGTTTGTTGTTGGAGATGTTGATAGGGGGTAGGGTGCTGCGGGAACTGTGCCGCGCCATTGGCAGCGCCCTGGTATCCAGGGAATGGGACTTGATGAGGAGTTTGCGATCGCGATCCGGTCACGCCGCCGGGCCCTGGGCGCGGCGACATGGTCAAACCATCTTCTGGCCGAGGTCTCTTAGATGGAATCACCTGGTTGGGATTATGGAAGCCCGGAGAGGCATTTCGTGGCACGCCATTGTTGAACATGCGTTGAAACTGATTAGGATCCTGAGGGGTGGGAGAGGCGTGAAGGAAAGCGGCCGAGGGATCTATCGTGGAAGGATTGAAAGCCCCATTCTCCTGGCCAGGGATGTTCGAGGCGTCGGCGAGCCAAGCGTTCATGTCGTGCGATTCTACCAACCCATCTATTCAGTCAGCACACGGGCAACAAGGGCGACAGAGATAGTGATCAGGAGGCGGCGAGCCATCGTCGCGAATTGGACTTGAGGCTTCAGAATCATCTCGATCATGCAGCTGGAACAAGAACCAATCGACCGATGACTTTCCCCGGGTTTGCGAACGCGTCCGGTGGGGATGTTTAGGGTGTGCGCGCTCGGTTGTCGCGACACGCTCGAGAGTGGCTCAGCCGATGGGAAGGAGTCATCTCCCCATCAGAGAATAGAGATGGCCAAACGTGACAAGTGGATCGGGGAAGGGAAAAAAGAAAAGAGCTACATACCGACGAGATTAGATCACTCGAATTCCCGGCTTGTGAACGGATGACTAGATCCGATATCCGTAATTAGCAGCTGGGAGGGACAATTGGACGGCAACGAGGTCGAATGGTCACGTGTTGTTGGTGCCCCAGGCCACGAAGTCACTAGGCGCGACGGGATGGACGGGGCCAGCGTGAGGGGAAGCAGGAGGGGGGTGTGGCAGGGCAGATCAGTCGAGACTTGGGGGTGGGAACAAATCCGAAGAGGAACTGCTGATCTTAGAGGCCACGATACAAGTGACTTGTTTCGGGCCGAGCCAGAAAGAAAGGCAGTGCGTCTAGACGAAAGGGGGGGGGGAAAGGAAGACTAAAGGAATGAAGGAAAGGGGAGTGGGGATGGGGAAGCAGTGCGTGGCAGCAACAGAGGCTGCCAGAGCCAGAAAAAAAGGAAATAAAAAAAAAGACGGTATGAAAAGTAAATTGCGTACCTTCAGAGGAGTTCCCCCAAAGGCAAAAGCAGCGCAGTTAGGGATGAAAGGGTGGAGGCAAGAATTGGTAAGGAGTGAAAAATACTCTCGCGCGGGTACTGACCGGGAATGCTCTTTACTTTGGAGCTGGTCCTGGCTGGATCCCCCCCGTACCACCCCATACCGTACCGTATTTTGTCCCGCATTTCTCTGGTGATTATTTGGACTCTTTGTGTTAGTTTGTTCTAATGCTCTTTTTTCTAGGTCAGTTTAAATCAATATGTGAGTACTTTTTTTTCTTTATTTCCTTTGGTGATTATGGCTGATCCGTCCATAAGTGTATGCTTCGCCATGACGTTAGTCACGGGGCTGTTCTCGGCAATCTCTCGACCGCCCCCTAAAAGAGATGATGACACGCGGAGAAAATGAAATTCAGAATAACATATCAATTATTCAAAAAAGGGAGAGAGGGAAAAGGAGGGGAATCTTGTGTAATTATTTCGAGAATCATCATAGAGACGGAAAGTTCAAAGACTCATCCCACGTTCGTAAAATAGCCCAGCTCGAAAAAAAGACCCAGCCCAACGGTCTTCGCCTAGTTCGGTTAGTCTCTATAGTCTCCATTCCTCCAAGTTGAGTAGAGAGCCTGGTAGCGGTGGGTGATCTCTAGTCGGCACATTGACCATTTTGAAAGGGAAAAAGAAAGATCTGTGAAGTATATAGGAGGGAGAGGTGTAGAGGAAAGAACCAGTGGACTTGGGATAACCTAAATGGAAGAAGAGGCCCAGAATCGGGCATGGTAGTGGGCGTCCCTTCTTATATAAAAAGCTCGGGCTAGCGTCTGATAATCATGACGAGCATCCAATTCCCCGTCACGAATAAAAAAAAAAAAATTCAAAAGCGGGACACATACATAGAATAAAGAAGGAAAATAGAAAAAGAAAAAAGGAAAAAGGAAAAAAAAAGCCAAACTAACTACACATAGAGATTAGCAGACAGCCCCCCGCCAAGAGTGGCCCAGGTTCCCTTCTCACTCGTGCAAGGATCCGAGTCGATCCGCATGGGAAAACTGCGATGGTTCACTGTGCCTGTCCCACCTAATTGTGGCCCGGTTGGCTCCACCACCGTGATTGGATCCTGCTACTCCATGGCTCAGGCCTAAGCGGGCGTGAAATCGGTATTTTCAAGTTAATGACGAGGTTCATTTCCTCGGTTGGCACAAGGAATCCGTGGAGAATCAGCTGTGTCGGCGTGTCAACGTTACTAGTGTTGACTACTCACAAGACTGACTAGTACAGTACTAACTAGTGGTAGATACAGATCAACCCAACGACATAGTACTCAGCATCAAGTCGGGCAGAGGATGAGCTGTCTCCCAAAACTTTAAGAATAACGATGAACACTATGTATGTACGACGAAGTGTGATTGGGACTCGGACCCGCGACATTCAGCTCGGAAACGGCCTCTCCACAAACTTGACATGGCCTCCTTTCCTTTTCTTCCTTCATCTTGATTGCTGGTCTCCTGTTCAACCCCGCAAGGTGTCACCTGCCTATGATCAACAACTATGAATTTGTTATACGCCCGGATTATAATGACTCTTTTAGACAGTTCCAAGGGGCAGCTTTCGAGAAGTGGCATTTCGTATTTGAAAGCCTCTATGATTATGAGATCCACAAAGGGGTCTCCCAGGGATCAGGGATCGATATCAATTTGAGCCCGAAGGCATGTATACAAAGATGGTCTCACTGTAGGTATGTAGAATGTGACCAGTACGTGGAAAGACGATACTGAGGTTAGAACAACATGATAACTAATACTTTTTTAGGACAAGATCACTCATTGTTGACTTAGGCTCGTAGTACAAATGCAATGGCCGACCAAGTCCCATAAAGGCATTTACTAATACTGAAGGGAGTTATTTGCCTAGTACACTGATATGATGAAGTCAACAAGTGTAGTTGGATGTGAGAAGTATACACCCTAGGCCGACACGATTATTATGTAGAGCCGTCCTTAGTTTCCGACCCCTTAAGGCACAACGAATAGTTCAGATATATGATTAATAGCTTTATTTACACAAAATCAGTCAGGACCAATTCTATGGGGCGACAATAAGAGGATACTTTGTTATGATCATTTAGCCTAATTAATACAGTACCCGTAGTAGTATTCCAGATACTCCAAAGAACAACCGCCTAAATTTTTACAAGGAATCCGATAATAAAACCAAAGGTAAATAATCTCCCAATTATCACTAACCAGTTTGCATAGCTCGAGCCAGCTACTAAAGTAATTTTCTTTGCATGGAGTTTGAAGACGAAAGTATTGTAGCGTGAGTTAGCATTGTCTACAAATCCAAGTGTGGGCTCCGACGGAATCGATGAGAAGCCGGCAGAATTCTCAGGCGGTGTGAACTGGTCAGTAGCTGCTGTCGGGGAAGCTCCCAAGGGCCATCCAACACACTCTGCATCGCGCATCTCAAACGCTTTCACGACCCTCCATCGACACAAATCCATCGCACAACTTTGTCTTCAACCTCTCATATATCTAATTTCGTTCAGATTGTACCATGGGAGACGTCGCCGTGGAGAGCCCGGCGAGCAGCCTCACGCCTCTTCCCAAGCCAGGCGCACTGGATAACCTCGCGAATCTGGATTCCTTGGAAGGAACGGGCGCTGATGGAAACGATGAATACGCTACCCTGAAGCGGTTACAGAGACATCTTGAGTATGTTGCATCCGTCGTGTTAGCTAGTCGTCGATACTGACGCCACCTAGATATATCCAGTTGCAGGAGGAATACATCAAGGATGAACAAAGGCATGTCTCCCAAGTCAATTTGACTTGCATGATCTAATAACTGACTATTCTGGTGAATATAGAAGCTTGAAGAGGGAGCTCGTTCGGGCACAGGAGGAGATCAAGCGGATACAGAGTGTGCCGCTAGTAATTGGACAGTTCATGGAGGCTATCGATCAGAAGTATGATTCTTATCTCTGTCACTGAATGATGAAGTCTAGTCACTAATCTGATCATTTCTTACTCGATAGTACGGGTATTGTGCAAAGCTCGACCGGCTCTAACTACGTCGTTCGCATCTTGTCCACACTTGACCGTGAGAAGCTGAAGCCCTCATCATCGGTCGCCCTACACCGTCACTCGAACGCCCTGGTCGATATCCTTCCCCCCGAAGCCGATTCTTCCATTGCTATGCTGGGTGAGAATGAAAAGCCAGATGTGACCTACGCGGACGTTGGTGGTTTGGATATGCAGAAGCAGGAGATCCGGGAAGCTGTTGAGCTGCCTTTGACACACTTTGACCTCTACCAACAAATCGGTAAGTAAAAGAGGAGATTCCTTAAATTCGATGCATCTAGTTCTTTTTTTTGCTGACCTCAAACAGGTATTGATCCTCCCCGTGGTGTCTTGCTTTACGGACCTCCCGGTACCGGTAAGACCATGCTTGTTAAGGCCGTGGCCAACAGCACAACCGCCAGCTTTATCCGTGTGAACGGTTCCGAATTCGTACAAAAGTATCTGGGTGAAGGTCCTCGAATGGTTCGTGACGTGTTCCGGATGGCACGTGAGAACTCTCCCGCCATCATCTTCATTGACGAGATCGATGCTATCGCTACCAAGCGTTTCGATGCACAGACCGGTGCCGACCGCGAGGTGCAGCGTATTCTGTTGGAATTGCTGAACCAGATGGATGGTTTCGAACAGACCAGCAACGTCAAGGTCATCATGGCTACCAACCGAGCGGATACTTTGGATCCTGCCTTACTCCGTCCCGGTCGTCTGGACCGCAAGATCGAGTTCCCCAACCTGCGTGATCGACGTGAGCGTCGTCTCATCTTCACCACCATCGCTTCCAAGATGTCCTTGTCGCCTGAGGTGGACCTGGACTCTCTCATCGTCCGCAATGATCCCCTTTCTGGTGCCGTAATTGCCGCCATCATGCAGGAAGCCGGTCTGCGGGCGGTCCGCAAAAACCGGTACAACATTATCCAGTCTGACCTGGAAGATGCCTACTCTGCCCAAGTGAAAAGTGGCCAGGATGATGACCGGTATGTTAATTCTATTTGCCACCTGTTTTCTCTCGTGTTACTAACCATTTCTTAGTCCCGACTTCTACCGGTAAACTATTGAGCCTTCTTGAAGGGTGCATGGCCGAAGGTGATAAAAGCTTTGCCCCGACTGTTGTATTATCAATAATTCGTGATATTTGGGAATACATGAATGATTTATCCTGTGTTTGGTGTCCGTGCTAGCTTGAGAGACAGACTGTAGAGCGTACATTGAGTTAGAAGTAGCTGCTCATTATAATGCCCCCTGTACATAGTAGATAAATCGATGACTACAGTGACTATGTATCTATGTACAGTAGGTAGTCTTTCCACCAATGAAGGCTACCATGATGGTAGGGTAACTCAAAATGACTTGTCTTGTGGATCGAAAAGGATCTTCGGACCACCACGGTACTATGTATGTCGGAGTACTTGTATATATTGCTTTATGTACTCCGTACATAAAAGCCACAGAACAGTCGTCAATTCATAACTCAATCACTTCATTTCAGATGCCCAAGGGGTCCGTCACACGTCCCCCTCGCCACCTCCGCTGCCAGGTACGGCGCTAGGCAACCTAGCCTCCTCGTTAGCAGCACGGCACCCCTTGAGAATTGATTGCCATAGCTCAGTAGCTATCAAGCACGCCAAGCGGGATCAACTTCACTCAATTAGAGGAACTAGCTTGATATATCGTAGGCCAATAAACCACATTATATCCCGTCATTTCGAGTGTAGTTCAGCAGAGAAAACGGTGAAATGGAATGTGTGCCAGGGTGTAACCAACTCCGGCAGCAGCTGATTCCGGGAAATGACGCACTCCCGTCACGTTATGCCGATCAACCAGTCTCCGCCCCCAGTTCGGCCTTATCTTCTCCCTCTCACCTCCTCCCCCATCGTTATCATCTTCTCTCCATCTCTCTTTCATCATGAAGTCTTTCGCTCTGCTGACAGCCTCTGCACTGCTGGGCAGTGCCTCTGCGGAGGTTCACAAGCTCAAGCTCAACAAACTCCCTCTGGAGGAGACTATGGTAAGGAGCCTATCCTGTTACCCCAACATCATGTGGAACTCGGGGTTCTAACCGCCCACCTCAGAACATCCACAACATCGGCGATCACGCGCAAGCTCTCGGCCAGAAGTATATGGGTTACCGTCCTGATAGCCAGGAGAACCCTTTCAAGGATACCGCTTTCAAGCCCACCGCCGGACACGATGTTCTGGTGGATAACTTCCTAAACGCTCAATGTAAGGATCATCGTTATCACCACCATCATCTACAACAACATCATTCCACCCTTCCCCGATACACAAAATAAAGCAAAAGCAACGATACTAATATTGTTTCTAGACTTCTCCGAGATTGAAATCGGTACTCCTCCCCAGAAGTTCAAGGTCGTTCTTGACACAGGTAGCTCCAACCTGTGGGTTCCTTCCTCGGAGTGCAGTTCGATCGCTTGCTTCCTGCACAGCAAGTACGATTCCTCTGCGTCGAGCACCTACAAGAAGAACGGCACCGAGTTTGCCATCAAGTATGGCTCCGGTAGCTTGAGCGGCTTCGTCTCGCAGGATACTCTGAAGATCGGCGACTTGAAGGTCCAGAAGCAAGACTTCGCCGAGGCTACCAGTGAACCTGGATTGGCCTTTGCCTTTGGCCGATTCGATGGTATTCTGGGTCTGGGTTATGATACCATCTCTGTTGACAAGATGGTTCCTCCCTTCTATAACATGATCAACCAGGGCCTGCTGGATGAGCCTGTCTTCGCCTTCTACCTGGGCGACGCCAACAAGGAGGGCGATAACTCTGAGGCTACCTTCGGTGGTGTCGACAAGGACCACTACACTGGAGAGCTCATTAAGATTCCCCTCCGCCGCAAGGCCTACTGGGAGGTCGACCTGGATGCTATTGCTTTCGGTGACAGCATTGCTGAGCTTGACAACACTGGTGTCATCCTTGATACCGGTACCTCGCTCATTGCTCTGCCTTCTACCCTTGCTGAGCTCCTGAACAAGGAGATTGGTGCTAAGAAGTCATTCACTGGTCAGTACACCGTCGAGTGCAGTGCTCGCGACAGCCTGCCCGACCTCACCTTCACCCTGAGCGGCCACAACTTCACCATCGGGCCCTACGACTACGTTCTGGAGGTCCAGGGCTCTTGCATCAGCAGCTTCATGGGAATGGACTTCCCTGAGCCTGTCGGTCCCCTGGCCATCCTGGGTGACTCTTTCCTGCGCCAGTGGTACAGTGTTTATGACCTCGGCAACAACGCCGTCGGTCTGGCCAAGTCCAAGTAAATTGGTTGCTCATAATTACAATACCAATGGATGGTGTCGTTTTCGACATTGAGAGGGAAAGAGCCAGGACGATGCTATGTAAATACATCGCATGTGGTTTCAATCGGCTGATATGAAGTGAAGACCTCATGACATCCCCTAGTGGCTTCTTAGTATTTCCGTTGCTGAACAGCCCTTTGCTTTCAGACATCAACACTCTCCCATTCATAGGCTTGTCCTTCAATGAGGCCGTAAATTGTTTGTCTCGAGAGCATGAATTTTGTTTGCATTTTCTTATCTATTTGGCTACAAATCAATGTTATTTTTTTCGGATTCATTTCAATTTAAAACTCCACTGCCGCTATTAGTTGCATTTATAGGCCAGTCAGCAGCTGGGCCTGACACGCTTATCTATGTAGTACCTCTCAGACAGCATGTCCCTCTTACAAAGTAAGCTTTTTTTTAGCTGTAACGTTCAAGACTGCAGTGCAAGCCAAATAATGATGGCCAATCATAGATGCCAATTGGGTCTGGGCCTATTAATATGACGGGCTCAGTCAAGAATCCCATGATATTAAAATGAAAAATGCCACAAAGTATCATAAGACAAATATCCAAATGAAAGACATCCGAAGGGGAATATGTAGCTGAACAAGGTTTCCATGTTGACATCACTAAAGCCATGAATGAGCCACAAAAAAGCTGGGGCGATGAAGGATGTTGACATAAGCGGGAGAGCTTCATTCGAACGCAGTCCCCGCACGTCGAGCTCTGCTCTTTCCACTCACATACCGCAATCTTTAATCATCTTAAGGTCACCTTTGACCTTTTATTTGTTTAAGTTGCTTCGCAAGTTTCTGGCTAGCTGTTTGTCTTTGACAGTTCACGTGCCAGGACTCCCGAGGCGCATCTCTTTGCTCTTTGTCGTGTGGCGAAACAGATTATTCGACCAACCAGGCTACCAACTCTTGTGTCCTTGTGCCGTTCATCATCATCCTCACTCAAAGAATCGTTCCCTTCTAGACCATTCCCGACCAGTGCTTTTAAGAGAGTCAAATTTTCCCCAAGGCCAGCGCTGATCCGATCCTTCACGCGTCGCGTGTCGGTTATGGCTCGATAGCCAGGTTCGCACGCGATCAACCTTGTACGTACTCCTCGTCGACAACGCTCGCAGTTATCCTGCGGTTTTCAAGATTGAGAGGGGGGGCATTGGTGCTGAGGACTGGGATTCTTGGGGTTACTGTGATTTTTCTTCGCCCGGGAGCGAATCGAAAGCAGTTATGCTTCTCCGCTTGCCGTCTGGCCTACACTATCCCATCACCGTAACCTCGCTTCTCAAACAGACCGGCGATAAGGTGGAACGAGATGAAGCCATCTTCTGGTATATTTATCAGACTACGGTTGAGGAAGGCGATGGGCTGGGAAACAAGGTCGAGGTGAAGCGCAAATTTCCCACACGTTTCGAATCACCTGCGGACGGCGAAATTATAGAATGGAAAATTTCCAAAGGAGATGTCATCGAAGGGCCGTAAGTATATTGTCTCGATTGTTGTTGTTGGTTGTTATTTGTACTTCACGTGGCTAACAGACCTGCGCTCAGTCTCGATGTAGTTGAAATTGATGAGCCATGTGCCCACGAGGTCCAGTTTGGTGGCCTCTGTGCAGAATGCGGAAAGGACATGACTGAGTATGTATTATGCTGATGTTTCTATTTATATATTGTGTATTCTAATGTCGCTTTTTCTCTTTCTGCAGAGCCACCTACAATACCGAAGTCATGGACTCGATGCGCGCTCCGATCCAAATGACTCACGACAATACGACACTTACTGTCAGCGAAAAGGAAGCTACCCGAGTTGAGGAAGATGCAAAACGTCGCCTGTTAGCTTCAAGACGTCTATCCCTTGTGGTGGATTTAGACCAAACGATCATCCATGCCACAGTTGACCCAACTGTCGGAGAATGGAAGGAAGATAGAAATAACCCAAACTATGCACACTTGAGGGACGTCAGGCAATTTCAATTGATCGACGACGGTCCAGGGATGCGCGGCTGCTGGTATTATATCAAGCTGCGGCCCGGGCTAGAGGATTTCTTGGAGAAAGTTGCTGAGCTTTACGAACTTCACATCTACACCATGGGTACTCGCGCATATGCACAGAATATTGCCGACATCATTGATCCCACACGTAAACTTTTTGGAGATCGTATCCTCAGTCGCGATGAAAGTGGAAGCTTGACAGCTAAAAACCTCCAACGCCTCTTCCCCGTTGACACTAAGATGGTCGTCATCATCGACGATCGTGGGGATGTGTGGCGATGGAGTCCCAATCTGATTAAGGTCTCTCCCTATGACTTTTTTGTTGGAATTGGTGATATCAATTCCAGTTTCTTACCTAAGAAGCAAGACATTGGCGCAACGAACAAATTAATTAAGGAGGCCAAGGAAAAGGAGTCCAAGGAACATCACTCCAACGGCGCGGAGGCGAAGTCAGAGTCCGAAGCGGAAGTCTCTGCTTTACAGCAGCTTGTGACAATGGGAGGTGGCGACAATCCAAGACTGCTGCATGAACAGACCAATGAACAGGAAGAGACGATATTGCACCAAGTAGAAGACCGACCATTGTTGCAAAAGCAGAAAGAACTGGAGGCTGAAGATGATGCTTCTCCTGAAAGTAGCGAGTCTCCCAGCGAGGACGAATCTCAGGATCCCAATAAACATCGTCATCATTTGCTTGAAGACCATGATAGAGAATTGTTCCAACTTCAGGATCGACTAGAGAAAGTTCACTTGCAGTTCTTCGAAGAATATGATAAGAGACGTTCTCATGCGCTTGGAGGTCGCGTGGCTGCCCTAAGGGGAGAAAAGACGCCATCAAAGGATAAGGATGTGGATCTGAAACTCGTTCCTGACATCAAAGATATCATGCCACTTTTCAAGCGCAGTGTTCTGGGTGGAGTGGTTCTGGTATTTTCGGGTGTTCTTCCTCTAGGAACTGACACTCAGAACGCAGATATCTCGCTATGGGCTAAGAGCTTTGGTGTAGTTATCGCATCGAAGATCAACGGTCGGACTACCCACCTTGTGGCCGGGCGTAACCGTACTGCAAAGGTGCGTGAAGCTACACGATACCCGAATGTCAAGATTGTATCAACGCAATGGCTTCTGGACTGCTTGGTCAACTGGCAGCATCTAGATGAAGATCCATACCTACTTCACATTCATGACGATGACCGCGCCAAGCCCCTTTCACCAAATTCGAGGGAGCTTGTCGAGAGCTCATGGGTATCATCTGAAGATGAAGCCACGGGCACTTCACTTTGGACTGATGACGAAGGAAATCCCAATGAATCAGAGGAGATGTTCAAATCCGCCGGGCTCACAGAGACTTCACAAGTTGGATATGACGAAGACGAACAAGCCGCCGTTCACGACGAATTAAAGGATTTCCTCGGCAGTGACGATGAGAGTGAAAGCGACAGCGAGGCATTGGGCGAGGATATAAGCTCATCTGGCAAGAAGCGCAAACGCGGCGAAGGAGCTGATGGCGATGCAGGCGAGGAGTCGGCCGAAGATGACAACGAGAATGACAAGCAAGGCTCACGTCTATCCCAGAGGATAAAGCGCTCCTACGAGAGAAGCACGGGGCTACGGGAAGTTGCGACAGCGTCGAGTTCGGAAACGGGCAGAAATCAAACTGAACATGTTGGCCCCTCCGGATCCCATGAGGATGAGCCTGACGCGGAGAATGCAGGTACCGGCCGCGACAACGATGAAGGGTATCCTGAAGACCCAGACGATGATGACGATGAGCTGGAGCGCGAGATGCTAGCTGCATTTGAAGACGACATCGACGAACAGGTCGATGAAGACGACGTCGGCCCTGAGTGATTCGGCTCGTCTTGATACATCCTGCTGTTTGCCTCTATCTCTCCTTCCGTGCTCACACTCACTTCCATCTGGTCGTATCTCTTCGCTGCCATACTGATTTATGCAGTTGCGATGCGCTTCCAGCATAGCGACGGCGTTCGTCCGTGATATCTCTCTGGTTTTGTATTTTCGCCTCATGCGACATGGGATTTAGCAGATCTGAGACTTTTTGAATACGGGCATCCTTCTAAAGGCCATTTGTATTATTCGAAAATTGATTGTTTTGAATCTCCTTTTATGTGGTCTATACGTGGGCACGTATATGTAGAACTCCAGTTATGCCAAAATTTTTTGGAAGCATCTCATACTCTAGTGTATGATAGTGTCTTGATGACAGCCGAATGGCTACACTATTCAACACACTTCTGAACGAATGAAGATTGATGATGTTACAATCGTACTAGTCATACTGGACTGAGTCTGCGCCAACGTCTTGGAAGTCCGATTCGTCTTTTTCTCAGCCTGGAATGTTCCGGGCTGTGGGGTTCCAAGTACAGGACGGCTCCGGTATAACCCAAGACTAGACTAGATTAGGCATTTTATATCCCCAGATTTTACCCCGGACAAATAGTTGTCAATTTGACAGGGCGAAAGCCCTATAATTAGGAACACTCCGGGGTACATTGTAGTCATTTGGATATCTGGGAGACCTATATGTATCTCCAAGATTGACCCCATTTTACCCACAACTCGGCCCAAGTCCTACAGATTTGCTTTTTAAGACATTGACAATATGTTTGAAAGCGTTTATTTTAATCCCTTACCGACATGGCTTTCCCCTACATCGGCAAAATGGGCCTGGGTATCATTAACTGCGTTCGCCAGTCTACCAGGCCATTTCAACCGGACTATTTTTGATGCACCATGGGCGACCGAAACTGATAACTCAACACTATCGAAGGCGTGAGTTGAATGAAGACTTGGACAATAACTAAAAGGCTAGACTTACTGAGGAGGTATGTAGACTAAATTATATCAATACAACGGATTTCGTCGCCTATGACGAACGTTTCCTGCATATCATTGGCTCAGGAGCAAAAATTGAGCACATCCAAAAACTCGCTTTCCAAACCCACGAGGCTCCATGCTATATACCCGAGACAAGGCAACTTCTCTTCGTTGAATGGGGCAAGCCAGGTGGCGAGGATGGTATTCATGACTGGCAATATCTTCTCGATATCGAGAATAATACTCTTCGCAAAATCACTACCGATCCCCCAGTCTATAATTTGCATGGCTGCGTACACTTTCAGGGTAAATTGTACGGAGTCACTGATGGATATGGAGATGTTGAGACTGGCAAGCTAGTCGAAATTGACCCCATTTCATGGAAGGCAAGGACACTTGTTAATAACTTTCTGGGACAACCTTTTGGTGGATTCAATGATCTTGAAGTTGATCCAGAAGGTAATTTCTGGATGACGGATTCGAAGTCAGGCTGGGTCAGTAAATCCGTTTACTCCTATCTCATAATTTTGAAGGTTACGGGACTGACTATAAATGAACGACAGGGTCGTGGTATTGTCGATTTCACACCCCCGAATGACCCATCAATCTACTTCGTTAATAAAACAACCATGCAGGCAAAAGTCGTATGGACGACTACCGGGAATGCAAATGGTATTGCTCTGGGCCCTTCTGGAAAGACAATCTACATCCCCGACACAGGTGTCTCCGAGTTTCGCCCTTCGAATAAGAATCCACATGGTCGCCGAATGCTCTGGGCCTTTGATCTTGCAGATGAGAGGCCGGTCCCGGCCAATCAGCGATTACTCATGAGCCCTATATCGTATTTTTATGATGGTATTCGAGCTTCTGGGGAGGGATGGCTTTTTGCTGGATCGGGGGATGGAGTTGATGTGATTGATCCTGAATCTGGGTTTGTTTTGGGGTCTATTCGGACTGGTGGTGGTGATAATGTTGCTGTTAGCATGGCATTTGGTGAACATGAGATGTGGATTGTTGGAAAGGGTGGTGTTTGGCATGTAAAAGATACCAAAGCCAAGTTGAAAAGGGATTGGTGATAGTATTTGCTATCCTCTAATGTACTACAAAGGATACTGATGCTGCGGTACAACGAGCATTTGAGTAGTTACTAGGAACAGATGAATGGTGGCTATTCTGATTTCAGATTATTTTCGAAATTTGAGCTTTTGATTCCCTTGTTTACTTCCTCCTGATCTAGCTTGATCTTTGGATCTTTCTGATTCGATGCAGTTCACGAACCTCTTCATCTAGACCGGCAGCCGGGCCATCGACAGTAACACCCGGTGCAACTTGAGTAATGGGTAAAGGAGAAACAGGCCCAGGCCGAATTCCTAGCTCTAAATTCCACTGAACAAGCTGGGCAGTGGAGCTGGCATAAATAATCCGGCCAAGTCCTACATTCGCGTGGGCAGCAGCACACATTGGACAATGCTCGCCTGAAGTATAGACAGTGGCAGTAGTACGCTCTTCCGGAGACAAATTTGCTTGGGCCCATTTGGCCAATGTGAACTCAGGATGTAAGGTGACATCTGAATCAGTCACGGTCCTGTTGCGATCTTCTTGAATGATCTGCCCAGTAGCATCTACCAAGACAGAGCCGAAAGGTGCGTCTCCTGCTTCAAGGGCTTCGCGAGCAAGGTCTACGCAGCGGCGTAGATATTCGAGATCTTTACTCGAGATCATGGTGTATTTTCCGCGGATATGTGGCGGATGAACTAGAATTATTGATCTCGTGATATCCCCTGGCACTGTCCGATTTACAAAGGCTGTCTGTAAAAGTGATTAGATACTAAGACTGGAGCTATCACCACCCCTCACACTCCGTGATAACTTACATATATGATTGTGCGAGATACTCCTTACAGGTTAATAGAAGGAATAATCAAGATGAACAAAGATGTTGTTGCCCCGCAGGGATTAGTAACTACGGCCGTGTCGTAATTTATACGGAGTAGAGCGAAATTCCGGAAGACGCCGATACCATGTCTCAGCGAGTAGTATCCCATATATACTGATAGGTGAATGCAGAAAGGTACACAACCAGGTAAGGAAATAGAGCCCCTTCCAACGATGACATTGAGAGAAGACAATGGAAGTTGAAATCAAAAGGATTTACATCCGCATAGATAATAATAGGCAGGTGTGATATTTAGGTCATAAGTGAGAAGGAATTAGAAAGTAGATAAATTGAAAAATCATGCGATTGAGAAGACCAGATTCTGCAGCGAACCAAATAAATTGATGGGATATCAAGATCCAATTAATTATGAACAAATTTTGTACTGATGAAGTTAATCGTGTATGCTAGCTCTAAGCTAGTATGTATGGAACGCAGAGAATTAAACGCCAGATATGATGCAAGTTAGAAAATGGTATCACGATAGAAAGAAGAAACATTGAGGCGTGGATGTCATGGAAAAATCGACAAGAATGAACTTAATGATAATAGTTGCGGTGAACTTGCCAGCTCATCACTACCATCCAAATATAGAAGATGGTATTGACAAGCTCGAATGCGAAGGCAGTCTTCCAACAATTGCCTATTAAATAGTTAGCAATGCACAATTTCAAATCATAGCCCACGTAAACAAGGAACAAGAAAGAAAAACAAAACAAAACATACAAATAGTACTTTGAGTTAACCACGCCAGAGTATTGATGTTATTCCCTCGCGCAACATTATCGATAACGTAGTTTTGGCAATTGTCGTTCACACTGCCCTCGACACCGTACAGTTGTAGCGACGTCTCGATGAGACCAGTGAGCCATAAAACGAAAAGGATAAAGCTCCCAAGAATAAGGATGCCAGGAAGTAGGAAGCGGCGTGTGATAAGGGCGAGGACGAGGAAAATGAAGAAGACACCGAGTGCGCTAGTGACGACCATGTATGGGAAGAGCCTGAAGGTGATAGTCAGTATATACGCCTTCAATACTCAAGGAGAAGTTATAGAAGGAAGGATGAGACTCACCATGGTACACCGAGATCCATTTGCGATTGAACGATCATAAACCATGAGAAAATCCCGAGACATGTTGCAGAACCCGATAGTACGACGATCAGCCAGATATTGAGCTGAATCTCGGGCCAGTGGTAGCTGGGTCGTACCTCGCCGCGCACCTTGAGAGCCATTATGTCGAAATGAAGTGGTTTGGAAGACGCGATTGTCGCGAGAGCGAGACGCACGAATCTCGATAGTCTCCACGCCGGAGAGTATAATATATATGAATTGCCGGAAAAGAAGCCTCTCAGCCTGACGATATCCGGGTAGTCGCAGATTCACAGCCAAGTTCTACCCAAGCGGTGGTACAATGCGATCGATCAACCTGGAACAACTGGGTCGAGGGGGATTTGTTTGCGGAGGTGGGTATCAACGATAAGATGGACAGCGCATTGGGCGCCGCTGGGCGCTGGTTCGAGGGACCTCGAAGGAAACGAAGTGAAGTGAAGTCAAGTTCAGGTACCTGAGGATAGAAGTATGAGAATTAAGAGTTGAATTAGAATCACTTGGCGCTGAAAGGAAAAAAAAGAATGTTTGCGAAAGAAAGTAGGAAATCAAATCAGCCGAGGGGGGGGGAAGATCGGCGGGAGGGAGAAATTGGGGTGGCAGGGGAATTTGATCCACTTTTACACTTCTTCATGTACTTTCATTCACTCCGCGTCATCAAGCTTTACGACAGTCTGCACTCTGCTCGTTGTCTCGGGAATTAATGAAATCGTGCATGCGTCTGATATACTCAATTAGAATTCGCCGAGATCCTTATTAATACTATGTACAGCTTGCCATGGCTCTACTATGCACCTTCACTCAAGTTGACAGATGAAACATAACGGCATTAATGGATTTTAGCTAGCATCTATGGCTTCTTAGGGAATCTAAACAACAACTACAAAAGGGTATCTCCCAACGCACTGCGCACTAATGAGCAACCAGCACGAATAGTCTCAGCCGCACCCACGGACTCCAAGCTGGGGTTGACCTCGACCAGGTCCATGGCAACCAAGTTACCAGTCTCGTGAACACATTCACAGATAAAGTCACCCTCGCGCAGAGTCAGACCACCACGCACGGGGGTACCGGTACTGGGAGCCCATTGCGGGTCCAAGGCATCGACGTCGAAGGACAGATGGATGGGAGTATCATTGCCAATGTGTGCGAGAGCCATCTCGACGACACGACCAATACCATGACTAGGGAATTGAGTTAGCAAGAGCATTTCAAGGGCTGGGACTAGAAGTCGAGGGTGAAATGTAAAAAGATTGGGCTTACCGGTCAATGTCATGCATGCTGAAGGCCTTAATACCGTTGTCGCGCAGGAGTTTCTTCTCACCACGGTCGACATCTCGCAGACCAATGTACACCAGCTTGCGGGTACTGACAATGTGCTCATCCTGCAACCAGCCGAAAATGTCACGGCGCTCCTCCTGAGCCAAGCGGGTGAGGAATGCCATGGGCATACCGTGGATATTACCACTGTCGCTGGTCTCGGGAGTGTTGATATCAGCGTGGGCATCCACCCAGATGACAGCCATTTCCCGACCCAAGCGCTCACGAATAGCCTTGGCTGTTCCCGAGACTGTACCGATAGCAATGGAGTGGTCACCACCCAGAGTGAGGACAAACTTGCCATCCTTGGCATAGTTGTAGACTTGGGAGCTCAGACGCTCGGTGACGGCGCTGACGGCACGGGGCTTCTTCATGCCTCGGAAATCAGTGTCTTGTTCTTCGGAGGGGATATCTTTCTCGTAGTAGTGGACGGTGTCATCGTGTTGAACATCGTAGTCGAGATCTTCGCGGAGTTGGGTCAGTAGGCCTGATTCGATGAGAGCCATCGGGGCTGCCTCTACACCCTTCTTGCACTATAAGAATGCCAATGATTAGTATTTTCGGAGTAGTTGAGCTTGTTTAACAAAGTGTTCCCTTACCTGTCCGCCATTGAAACCGACAGCTACCACTCCCAGCTGGTCTGGGTGAGTGAGGAAGCGTGCTTCGATCGTGGATGGTTGCGTCATTGTGCGTGATTCTGCAGTGGATTGCTGCTTGAAGTCACGAGTTTATGTATGGAAACAAATACCCAACGAATATTTCAAAAGAATATCAAAGGATACTGCTGAAGCCAAGAAAGAGCAAAAAAAAAAAGAAAGACCGAAGCTCTAAGAAGCTCTAAGATGGATCTGCGATAAGATCTAGAGGGGCAAAGAAAAAGTGGAGTGGACCACACGAGGATAACAGAATAGAGAAGAGGAAGATTGATGATAGAGAGAAAAGGGATGGGAGATAGAATGAGGAATTCTTAAATGAAATGAAAGAGGAAAAGGAGAGATTAGGAGCATCCTTTATATCTTTTTTCTCCATTCCGAACCTCCTCGGGTCCTTCATCATTCTTGATTGTCGCAGTCGCTAAAACCTGCACTTAGCGATCACGGCACTCCGCCGGGTTCTCCATCACTTCCGTTAAGTACAGGTTGAGGAGAGCTGCCCCGTTTAGCCCCCTTTCGATGTTCCACTGAGTGACTATTGGGTTTTTTTAAAGGAGGGGTGAGTTCGGCGAATTCGATTTTCGTCAAGTTAAGCGCGTTTGAAGCGGTAAATGAGGGTAAGGGCGTTGTCTGTATTATCAGTTAGCACTTGGGAGAGTCTAAAATTGGATACTTCCACGGATTGAATCAAATCAGATCAGATCAAGAGTGTAAAAGCAGAAAGGGTATCATTGAGAATCTAATATTGTACATGGCTATAACTACAACTACCCCAGGATCAGCTCGCGGAGAATCTGTTCAGCCTTGGGTGCTTCAACGCGACCCTTCTCGCCCGTGCGCATCATTTGGCCCACGAACCAACCCAACTTCCCCAATTGATTCTTACTGCGAATCTGCTCGACCATTTGAGGATTCTGTGCCATTGCAGCTTGGGCCAACACCAGATATTCCTCCCGTGAAAGCGGCCGCAGCAGAAGATTATCTTCCTCCAATAAGCGCGGGATTGGTCGATGATCCCCTTCAAATACCGCTGCTAGGACTTGTTTCGCAGTGGGACCAGTGATTAATTTCCGCTGTAGATGATCAAGAAGGTCGGCAAGAGACCGGGCCGGGACAATTGCTGGATCCCAGGCCCGGTCTGCTTTCGTTAAGAGACCGCCCAGTTCATGCAGAACCCAATTACCCGCCATTCGTGCACGAGCAGTTCGAGTGGTCTCATCTTTTTCTTCAGGATGGAGCAACATGAGAGAGTCCACTACATCTTGGTAGTACTCCAGACGAGCGCCATCATCAAGTTCAATCAATGGCTTGGCATCTTCAATTGGAAGACCGTATTCGGGGCCAGTGAGCTGGACCACAAGCTGATCGGGTGAAGTGGAAAGGGTATCCCGGAGAGACGCGATGAGGTCCTCACCAATGACAAGCGGCGGAATATCAGGATCGGGCATGTAGCGATAATCAACGGCGCCCTCTTTACCTCGAAGCCTGCGTGTCTCGGTACTGCCAATGGTCCATCCACGCGTCTCGCCTTCCACAACGCCTCCACTCTCAAGTATCGCGATCTGTCGATTCTTTTCGGCAATGATGGCATCCTCCACGGCCTTGAAACTGCTTAAATTTTTAATCTCAGTGCGCTGACCCAGTCCAGTGATCCCATCATAGTGATGTTGACCGGCAGGATCTCCTCGTCGGCGAATGGAGACATTGACATCGGCACGTAGTCCACCTAGTTCCATTCCGGTGGTAACGGCACCACATGCTTGTAGGATTGCTTGAAGTTTCCGGACACATGCGGCGGCTGTCGCAGGGGTATGAATCTGGGGCATCGTGATGACTTCGATTAGAGGATGGGAGACACGATTGAAATCGAGGAGTTGCGTAGATGGTGGATATTCTTGAGATTTGGCAGTGTCTTGTTCCAGCTGGACCTGTTTGATACCCACTCGAACCCGCTCACCATCCTCGCGGGCGATACCGTCGTAGTCGTACAGGTCTACATAACCATTTCGCGCGAAGGGCTCTGTTGAGGGGGCCCATGATTAGCCAGATTTCCATCACCTCGGTATAAGTCGTGGTTTACCAAGACTTACCATAATACTGTGTAATCTGATATCCCGAGGGCTGGTCTTGGTAGAAATAATGTTTTCGATCAAACCGACTGACAGGTTGTATGTCACAATTCAAAGCAATTGCAGCTCGAAGGGCGGGGAGGAGAGTGGCTGGTTGAAATTCCTGTTATATGTGTAAGCTCGCCGAGGCTTTGTTCTCCGGTGGTTGATACGTCGATACGAACTGGTTGGCTGCCAGGAAAAGCTAGATCGAATAAGGCGACATTGGAATTAGGACGATGACTGGTGGACGTGGCAGCACCTGGCAGTGATATGATTTAGCGATGTGCAGCATAAGACAGATTTTTTAAAAAAAAGAAAGAGAAATTGGAAGGGGACCTACGAGAGAACAGCTTTGCAGTCGTATCCAATTGTGCGTGAATCTCCACGCCGACTGTCAATTCCCATATTCGGCGAGATGCTTCTTCACTTTCCTTGCGCTGTCTTTTCTGGGACTTGAGTGCTTTAGCTTCCTGCTTGAGTTGCTTGCGGAGGGGGACGCGATCGGAGGTATCTGTGGGCGGAACACTGCGCGTTGACAGTGCGGAGAATTGCGAGAAGTGCCAGTTCTGCAAGGATTGCAGGGTTGAGGGGCGAGTCGCGACGAGGCGATTGACCCGATCGAATAAGCGGATGGCGCCGCGGGGCCGTGAAAGCATCGAGATTGACTGAGGTGAGAGTGGAGGAAGAAGAAGAAGAATGAAGTTGGGAAGTGGACGATCTGCAGATCGGCCCAGATTGGATAGTACAGTAGTTCACTATGTACTAACTAACTACTACGTAGTTAGTGCAATGAAGTAACTCTATTATTATATTTTCTTAATTAAATTAAATATATTAATTAACGAATATATAACAGAAGCCATCGAATTTACATAGTATAGTATAGTTATCCAATTACTACTGAGTAGTAGTGTCAATCATATACTGTACTGCTAAACTACTGTATGTTCTGTGACTTCATGAAACATCTTCTCCATCTCTTCTCTCTCTCTCTTTTTCTCCTCTCTCATGGAACCACGTCGCACCCCACTCTGCATGGAATAATCAGACTGCATGACAGAATCATCCATGACTGACTGGTCACCTTGTTATCTTCCCCTCTTGGGCCTTTACAACATCCCCTCTCCTGCAAGTCTGCCAGACCGCTAGAAGGCCAGACGCAAGGCGTGGAGATGATCGACAGGCGACTCGCCAACGCATGGTTCTCCAGTCATACTGTTGACTCCGAATCGGACTGGTTGCAGTGGTCCACACTATTGATTTACGTCTACCGCTAGTCCCAAGTCAATTCCTGTTGTCTTCTGTTTGAATAATTTACGGCAGTACTGGGATTCATCTCAGAGTACGGAGTAGTTAGGTATCACCACCATCTCTTTCAGGCCTCCTTCGATCGACAGGGTGAACTTAATATTTCTCCTTGCGACATTCAGTGTCATTGGTCGCCGATCTGAACCCCCCGGCGCTTCTCATTGTGCTTCAGTTTTATCAAGGACCCCCCGGCTGTGACGAATTGTAACCCACTTGGTCCCCTCCGGCGAGACGCCCAGATCTCGTTCGAGCCCTGCATTGGGTGACGCGAACTGATCTGGTTGGCGGTTGATGCTAATGCTGATGTCCTGCGTTCCCCCACAAGACATTACACATTACTCGACTAGTTGGCGCTCGCTTTGGAACCGCCCCAAAAACTATACATAGTACAGGACATACCTCCCGTTTGAAGAATGCTTTGTGAATGACGCGGGGAGAATTGAGACATCACATCAGATCGCTCTGAAGGTTATCGTCTCGCTTTGTTCTTCATTACTTGATCGACTACTCATTTCATTCCTCTTTCACCATTTTGGCTTTTTCTATTTTCTTTTCGTCTTTTGATCTTTCTCCTTCGCACTCGCAGGACGGCCCCTAGATTCCGAATGCTTGCCGTGATCTGATCGGAATTTTGGCCCCTCTCATTGTCATGCCTCGGGTTCCCATACTGACGTTATTGAGCTGGCTACCCTACCATTTACTATTACATACCCATTAAACCCTTTTGAATCGGGGCATGGCCCCATGAAAAATTCGTTTCATCTCATTTATTTCTCAAGCGATGCGTCGGGTCTGACTTCCGACCTGTTCCGATTTTCACGATGCCACTCCGCACCGCTTCTTATAGTTTGACCCGCAAAACAACAAAAGATGGAAGGAAAAGGGCCTTGTCGACCATCTCCAACACTACACAATCAACGCAGGCTGGTCCTGCTGACGCTTCCAGAAATAATGAGAAAAGATCCAATGGTCCAAACAAGGCTCTCAAGTCGCAGGCGACACCAGAGTCCCCCGCGGATAAGCCTGTTGAACCAATAAAGAATGTCCCAGATGTATTCCAATATCTGGACAATAATGAGGATTCTTCTAATTCCTCGTCTTCTTCGTCTTCATCGGAATCAGAATCAAAATCAGAATCGTCAGAAGATGAATCGCCTCCGGTCACGAAGCAGACAACACCAAAAATCCAGTCGCCGAAGCCGCGATCTAGCCCTACCTCGAATGCGCTTCTGGGTTCGACTACTATACCTCCCAAAGCGCCGGCTCCTCCACCGAAGACAAGTCCAACGAGTTCAAATAATTCACGCTCACCAGCCCCGCCACCAGCACCAGCAGCCCCTGTTCCAACTCGGAATGATAGGCAGATGACTCGCAAGCAACCACCCTCGAAATCATCCGTGACAGGGTTCTATGATACTACGGACCCAGACTTATCTCCTCAGCTGAACAAACGTCAATTAGAACTATCGCTCCCAGAGAGCTACTACGCCCCGTCAAGAGATGTCGTTCATCGATCACCCTTACCGCCGTCGCCACCCAGTAGCCCGGAAGATAGCATAGTCCATGGCACGTCGACAAAAAGAAGAAATTCAAGTGTCTCGCACGTATCATCGGGCTATGGTATGGTTGCATCGCATCTGACACGCTCTTTAAAAGAGGAAAAGGGGGGATTCCCCCCACTCTATCGACGATTTGGCGATGTAAATCATCGAGTTCTCTTGTATCTGCAAGATGAGATCTCTCATATGGAGGAAGACCTTCAAGCTCTAGATGAGTACGAAGAGATGCATCGAGTTGCGAATGCGGAGAAAGAAGGCACCAAACCAATGCCTGCATCTCGGCGTCTCGACGTTCAGTCTCAGGCTTATTCATCTCTACATTATCGGCGCGTGGAGTTGATGGCAGCTCTCACACAGAAAACAGAGCAATATAGTATGTCTCGACGTTTCCGGCAAAGGCAATGACAATGATAATATAGTACTCACTCATGTATTAGATAACGCCCTCAGCGCGTATAGTAAGGTCCTACAGACGATGCCGCGTGCCTCTGAAGACGATATCAAGAATTATCGCTCGTGGATGAAACAACACAACCCCATTGCCGCAGCCGAAACCCGATTTCTCGACCAAGACGCCGATCTGGTATCTCTAAACCCACGACTAGCATCATCCGCGGCGGCAGCCCCAGTCTATATGTCTATCTTCATTGCCTCAGGCGCCCTTCTCCTACCTCTGCTGGCTTTTAGCATGATCTCCGAATTCTCAGGCCGTCTTGTCGTCGTGACAGTCACTGGCGGTGCGGCCGCAGCCATTGCAGCGAACTACTCATCAGGTATTGACGCCTTGGTAGATTCCAGGGATGGTTGGAGATGTACAATGCTGTATGTTACTCCCCAATTTCTCAAACTCAACGTCACAACCCCTCCCATATTAACATGTCAATAGATACTTCGGCTTCATGACTATCGCCGCTATGTTCATACCTTAGCCCTTGAGATAGAACGCTATTCATGACTGATGAATTCCTTTTGTCTTTCTTTCTGTTATCCGAACGAATTTCTTTATTCGACATGTATTATTGATGGTATATCATTCCGCTTGTCTATCGTTTTCTCCTGGGAAAGTATCAGGCCACTCCTTTGCGACAAAATAGAAAGCGCACCGGAAGGTCCGATAGGAAAATTCTTGAGGGAAAGAGAGACATGGCGTTTGCATTTTTTGTTATTTGATTTATCTTCTCGAGTGTTATTCCACAGTAAGGTTGAGAATCCTTTTGTGACTGATGGGACACGGCTATTGTTGAAATTATCTGAAACTGAGCGTTGAAAAACTATAACTATGTATCTTATGAGAATTGATTTGGAGTTATCACTGTGAAATAGACAAGCATCCCTCAATCACTGATTCACTTTGAAAGTAAAAAGTCTTCTTTCGATAAAGCTACACATGATTACTATACGGCAATTGTTGAAGAAGTGTCTGAGTTTGCGAGACGGGTGCTCTGTATCTTGTTTACTTCAGTCTTTTATATGAAATTCAGCATTCACTGTTATAATTACATTTGTATGCTAACATTTTATAGGTCCAATTAAACACTTTTGGATAAGGCGAGAGAAAGTAGGTTGCAGATATAATATAGTGACTGTCGTTTGAATTGAAGTAGAAATGGTTTAAAGAAAGTAAGAGCTCCGGACAGAAGAGAAAAGGAAGTTAAGACAGAAACCCAATACAGATTTAAGATAATGGATGTTTGGACAGATACTATGTATATCGGATATCAACAATAATAGTGACAGCCTATTTCGTTGACCTCCCAACAATCCATACATCTACACAAGTATAAAAGAAAATTGTATCTGGCTGAGGGAATGATTAGCAGCTTGATCCAATCGACAGTCGATTCATAGAGGCAATTGATACAAACGTACGTTCCAAATAGATGGATATCACGAGTGAATCTTCCAAGATTTAACATCGGCATATTTGTCAGGATGAACGAAATGTCCCTTTAAACATCCACCGGCATCATAACCCCATTTGTTGCCACCGCAAATCTTCCCCCATCATATGAAGTGATCTTAAAGTCACCAAGGTCTTCCACTTGAAGGGATTTGATTGCTTCTGCGCTCCCAGTATTGAAACAGCCCGGTCCATCCTGTCCAATTGACGTAGGGCCATCACGGTTGCAAATTGCAATTCAGACCCGTCCAGGCCATAACCATCCAACCACTTGAAGCTGAAACGGTGCAAACCGTGGCAAGAAGAGAAGTAATGCTGATAGCGAATTTCATTGTGAGAAATGAAGGGTGATTGTGATTGAGTTTGATTTGTTGGATTCTGACATATCCCCTCCTAATTGCCATTATACCCACTAAGCCATAAGTTCTGCAGGGTTTAGGAACTTGAGCCAGAGCGCTCTCGTAAAAATGGCGGCAGACATTCTCTGGTCTATATAGTTGCATACATCAAAGAAAACTGTATGAAAGCAATCCACTTCTAGGCCGAATATTTGAACATCGAAGAGCGAGTTGACTTTTGCAACAACAGCTCTGAACCACCCACCCAGATCGGACTATCTTGTAGAAACCGCCCACGCGCCAATCGCTGCTATCCCAAGATAACACCAGGAAACAAGAAAAAAAAAAGGGAGAATGAAATAACGTGATCCTGTGGAAATTTGGAAAAAAAAAGGCACCATTAAAAACACCATAGAAAAAGAAAAAAAGGGGGGAAGAAAGTAAAGTCGGCAGTGGGATTTTGAATTCAAGTACTTCTGGCAATACCGAAAGAAAACCCGAGGACATGATATGGGAGAAAAGAATCAATAATACTTCTTCATCAAGCAACAAGTAAAAATTTCGTCACATGAGCACAGCAAGCGTTTAGTGGTGTTCTATTACTAAACAGGTGTTCCATTTTGCTTGCTCCCTGGGGTAAGGCTGCCCTCTTGAGATCGACGGGCCTCAAAACCTCCAGGTTGCGGGGTGGAAGGGCTTTGTCGAGCTTGCTGTGCAGCCAGTTGTGCTTTAACGGCTTGGTCGGCGGCACTTCGAGCATGAAGAGCAGCTGCAGCACTATTGGAGTACGAGCCTTGGGATGGGGTTCCATGCGAAGCATATGGTTGACGTTGAACAGACCCAGCATTAGCATATGGCGTGCGTCCCTGGGGCGTAGCGTTGTATCCAGCTGGTTGCCCGGGTCGTGTTGTATATGGTTGAGGGGATTGAGAGTAGCCATTAGCCGCAGGGCGCTGGAATTGTGGCACGTTGTTTGCTTGACTGAATTGCTGGCCGGCTTGCGCATACTGCTGTGGATTAAATCCAGGCCGTTGGGATGGCGTGCTTGGTGGACGTCCTCCAGTATATCCCGGAGTCATTGAGCCTGCTCCTGATGATTGTCGGCCGTGCTGAGGAACTTGGAAATTTGGCCTTTGAGGAATTTGAGGGTTGGCGGCAACAGAGCGCTGGTTATAAGTGGAATGGGGACCTTGGTAGCCACCTGGCCGGGGTACAGAGGGTGTTGAGTTTCTGTGTGCAGTATTGGGTGCTGCCGCAGCAGCAGCCATTTTAGCAGCTTGTTCCTGGTGCAAAGAGTAATCATCCTTTTCCATAGTCCCAGCATAGTCCGGATTTTCGATCAAAAGCTTTTGACTGATGTTCAACTCGGCCAATTGCTCACCATCCAATTTTGAAACAGCATATGGTGGCAGGTTGTTGATAATTGCATGCAGACTGGTTTTGAGTGTTTCGTAAACAGCCCTTTCTGCATCGGACGGCACATCTACATCTTGGGGATCCGGCACGGGGGTATGATTCGCTTCTGAATGGTCGCCGTTTGTAGTAGACGGGAAGGTGAGGTGACGAATTTTTTGGTAGGAGCTCAAAGTATCAAGCAAATCGGAGATTTCAGCGAGGAGTTCTTCAACCTCGCTTGAATCAGTATCTGGCTGGCTTGTCTCATTTTGGGTAGTGATATCGTAGGATAAATCCTCGGGATTGAAAGACTTGACCATTTCTTCCAGGGTACTTTCGTCAAGATCGCCGATAGTTCCTGGCTGTGCACTTGTAGCTTGAACCTCTTTGTCATGAAGGGAAAGTAAAGTACGCAAGCGCTTGGAGCCTCTCTTTTCCCACCAAACCATATCCTTGGCATCATTTTGGACGGTGGCGCCGGAGCTATCAAACGACGGGGCAAAAGAGGAATAGACACCTTGCAGGAGAGACGAATCATCCCCAGTCCAAAGGGCGGGATCACTGTGCTTTGAACCGGAATCCCCACTGGCATAATGCTTTTCGACGCGAGCCCAAAACGCCGGTGAAGATGTCACTCCGCCATACTGTAACCATTGGCCTGAGGGGAGAGGGGTTAAGGCGTAGCTGTTGCGTTCGTCAAAGACAGCTCTCAAATCAACTGCGGCATCAAAAGGGTCGACCCAGGTAATCGAGTTGCTTCGATTACTGCGTCTTCGAGGGGGCTCGAATGAGAGTGCTCCCCCACGAGGAGCGAAAACCTCCCCAAATGTCCTTTTTGATAGCTGGGGAGCGGCATCAAGATTGTAAGGGATGATTTTTGTGGCCGAAATTCCGTTAGGCAAGGCGCCCTCGCGAAGTTGTTCTTGAACTTCAACGAGCTTTTCCTGATCTTGCGTGCTGGGAGATCGTAGCGACACATTTTTAGATTTTTGGAGGCTCGAGAATAATTGTTTTGGGTCGGCTGGATGAGACGCATTGCCGAAAATGGTGAGCGCCTGTTTGTCTTCGCGACCACCTGCTGGAGCGATTGAGGATAGGGCTTGATCTTCTTCATCGTCTTGGGCCTCTGCCTTGACGTTGGCTTGGTTGACGAAAGATTGACCGACTAGGCTGTTCATGTGCTTCTTAAACGCCGCAATACGATTGACAACCTCTGTCAAAGGCGTTCCGTCAGGGCCAGAACCGTTTGTTTGATTCTGGTTTCGTTCTATGGTAATGGCAGATGCTCTTTCGATGTCGGCTAGGAATTCTTGTAGCGTATTGTAGCGTCCAGAATCAACTCGACTTCGTACATCTGAGGTGTCTAGATCACTGGAAACTTTTGCGCGTTTCGTCCGCGGCTTCGACGTTGATGATGGGAGTGGACAGGAAAGGAGTCGCAGTTCGGTGTCATGCCTAACCAATGGTTAGCGAATACTGTTGCCCAAAGGCCATCTATCGTTAGATTTTCACTGGACTCACTTAAAGAGAAGATCGACTAGACTCCGTAGATTCTCATGAAGGGTTGTCTGGTTTTGCGACAGTGAAGTGGTGGTCTCGGATCCCGGTTTCTCATCTTGCTCCGAACGCTTCCTCTTCCCTGGAGTCGCGGTCACGTTCGGCTCAGGGCGTGTTTCATCATTTACATTGGGAACCGGGGTGGTGTTTCCAGAATCTTCAGCGCTCATGATTGCAAAAGTCGCGTCGCGGGGGTTTGCAGGTTGACAGGACTTTTCTGACGCGATCCCCTCCCAATTAGATGAAAATGATAGGCGTCGTAAACTAGCCAGGGGGGAAGTGAATGGCGGCGACCTTTAGATAGTTCTTCAATTGAAAATAGGTTTCGTGGGTACGTTGCTCGTTTCGGTTCAAGGTATTGCTGTATCGACCCTTAATGCGAAGCCGAAGACAGGATCGAGAAAAGATGAGATCGCGACAGTGACAAACACTCAGTTGGGCCTCTTAGGTTTAGGGCAAAGGCTCCGGGGTGGCAGAAGAGTTGAATGAAGTACCGAGTGAATATTTCACTTAGTAGACAATGGTCGTGAAAAGACCAAATCAAGAGAAATGGACGGAGAAGCGCAATGTGAAGAGCTCAGCGAACTTCCAATTCCTTCGTGAGACGAGAATGCGCGCCTTCCCGAAAACCGCAGGTGACGATCGTGCACGTGACCTGTCCTAGATTGCCAGTTTTACTTTGGATTTTTTATGGCAAGTATTTTATTAATATATGTATATATATATTTATATCTCGAGATTCTATATATTGTCACAGTCTCATATATATATGCCGTGATTAAGTACTGGCCAGAAGAAAGATATGGGCTATGTCATGGGGATCTTTTATACTGTGATGCATTAGTTAACAGATGTGGTACTTGGGTTGATTCGAAGAGGCTCTAAAAATTTGAACAATACGGGCATACGGATACCCAAATTCTCTAATCATCACGGGCTATAGAGGAAATACACGTAGTGTAGCCATAATATTAACGATTTATTTTTGAAGATTTCGAATATGTAGAGAGATCTTTTCTTTCAACTTGATACTGTACATACTAGAGATCCAGCTAGCCACGTGACCCAGAATTTCCATTTCCCAGTCCTCCCGCGGAGACTCGGTTTTCTATCTTCCACTATACCTTGAGATCAATCTGCGCAGTCGATTGTAATCGTGGAACTACCGGAACCTTGCTTCATGATAACATTCATGGATGTCATCCGCTCTCAATCGTGTCCGGAGCCTCTCGGGGGTATCCTCGTTGAGACCAGCGCATTTTCTCGGTCATAATTGGCGCAAGGTAAATATATGCCAATGAAGCACTTTGTTGAAATTACGTGCATTGTCATGCTAATTGGAGCTACTTGAACTTGTTAGATCTCATGCCATGATATTTCTTTCTTTTCACCTGAATACTACGGCCTGCAGCGGGATTTTCGTCGAGACGTCAAACATTCGTATGCAACCGAAGCTTCTTTTTCCTGCCCCGAACAACTCGCACCCGACACAAACAACAACGCCGATGTTGAAAGGCGCGTAACAAACCCACTTATCCGTTCACATCATCACTCCCAGACCACTCGTTCATCGACACTGCAAACCCCAAGTGCCTTCGAGCCACAACTGGAGCGCCTTGAGGCGAAGAAAGCCCATTCTAATCCGAAGTCAAAGCCAAACCAAGAACGTAAACGTAACTCAAAACAAATACCAACGCCATCCGAGTATTTGAGCAAAACGCTTCAAAAACATGTGTTTGGGCAACAGGAGCATTCCAGTCTTCGCACGTTTCATTATGGCTCTAGAAAAACCCACGGCCGACCCAGCCGAACAATCTCGCTTCAGATCACTTTGGCCGAATATATACGATTGGTAGATCCCTTGGTCTCGGGTTCTTCCTCACACGCTACTCTATCCGAAACTGGAAATAACTTGGATACCGCGATTGCCCATGTATTTCGACCTGAGACCTATGCGTATCTGGCTACACGAGGCTACGATGTTGAGGATGTAGTTTCATGGGCATGGGTTTTAAGGAGTCAGGATATTCGCCAAGCTATCACCCGAATGTTAGTCTTGGAAAGTGACAGCCAAGCCAGGCAACGCACTGAGATCCCTGTGTTTATTCCTTTGCTTCTCTTGAAGGAGCATCACCTTGATGCACAGTCTTTTCGGTTACTTCTCGTTCATGCTTTGCATCTGATGAGCGGCCAACCATCACCACCTATCAATTCTTTATACAGAGCCGGGAAAAATATTGAAGAGCCATCTCCAGCTCAAAGTCGCCCCCGCATCACACTGGGAACCTGCGTGGTGATTGTCGATCGCCTGGTTCGACATGCACGGCAGGTCTGGCCTCGTGCTCTTCCGACAATTGCGACTGTGTTTGCCCGGTTTTTGACGAGGCCCCACGCAAAGAAATCCAAGAAGTCTAATATGAGCCAGCAAAAACTCGATCGTGGAACCACAGAGAAATTTAATACGTGCCTTTGGCTACTCTCAATGCCCACCAAGGTCAATCCTTTCCGCGCAGCCTCAATTCAGCAACAGGCGCAATTCGAGCTACTTAAGTCTATGGCTTCTCAGAAGCCCGTGCTTCCCCTCTCTCGGAGAGGCTACCAAGCCATTGTCGCTGTTCAGCTAGCCCACAAGAAAACGCTTGCTGAGCGCCAATCAGCCGAATTGAAGTCTCCATCATGGCCACCGTGGAAGGAAGAAAAACTGGGTATGGATGCCCAACGTGGCAATGAGGGATTACAGAGCCGTGCAATGAATGTCCTGGCTCAAATGCTAGAAGCGGGCTACTCTCACCGAGTTTGGGAGAAGACTTCCACCATACTGGCTGGTTGGGATACTGACCGTAGTCCAACGGTCCAAACAAGAACCTTGGTTCCCCGGCCAGCCTCTCTTTCTAGCGCCACTGACGATGGAACCGATAATTATGCTGCTATCTGGGCAGCTCGAATTCGTGCTACTAGAACTGTTCGCGAAGCATGGGCCTGCTTTTTATCTTATCAAGACCAAGGTCTTCCTCCGAACCCCACCATCTACGCCGAGATGTGTGCTAAGTTGATCTATCGCCAAATGGCAATCAAAAGACGTTTCGATGAGACAGGGCAGGCGCTACCTGGCGACGGGCCTGAGGTTCATGCCGAGCCTGCATCTGCTCGTGATGTTATCTACGTACATACAGAGCCACCAACTATTGAAGATTTGCTCCAAGAAATGTTCTCTCACGGATTTCGCCCGTCGGGCAGATTTCTGGCCCTCCTGCTTCGATCTGCTCCCACGTTTCGGACAGGATTGGATTATTTGCGACACAGCGAACTCTCCCAAAAACAAGTTGCTGCCTTGTGCGTGGTTTGGGGCCAGCCATCAGACTGCCCGATGTCTCTTGCTAAGGCCCTCGGCTCCATACCTGACACAGTATTTGTCTCATTTATAAAGCTTCTCTGCACTCGATCCAAGTCAATCCGGAAGAAAATGATTGGTCGAGATGTTCTCTCGCCAAACGATTTTCCTGCTCTGACGGAAAACACGCAGAGTC
The DNA here is from genome assembly GCF_028827155.1 of Penicillium citrinum. NCBI lineage: Eukaryota > Fungi > Ascomycota > Eurotiomycetes > Eurotiales > Aspergillaceae > Penicillium > Penicillium citrinum. The sequence continues at coordinate 3,116,081 of NW_026622688.1, forward strand.
GTCAGCCTCTTGCTGCCCTCACCGACTTTCACGAAGGTCTGGGAGAATGGCATCATCCGCGTGCTCTGTGGCATGCATTTCAATTGGTCAAGCTGAGACAACCAGCCTGTCACTCGGCCTGGGTTCACGTCCTCGATACGATGAGTACGGAGCGTGTGAGTAAGAGGCACACAGAACGTATTCGCTGTCTGTACCGCATTATTGGATGGCATGAGACTCTTGCGGTGCTTAACTGGATGAAAGTCCGCAATGTTGATCGTGGCTCGCAGGGTTTCAAGGCTTTGTGCATCGCCTTCAAAAAAGCTGTTGACGCCGGCATAAAATACCCAGGAATTATGGAAGAGGCCTTGACCTTGATACACAAAGCAACTCGTGGTGATCAATATCTTAGTTCTGATCCAGATGCCTTCGCCGGTATGGTGGAGGCTGGCCTCCAAACTCTCAAGCAGGAGTTTGAATTCCTTGTTCTTCCAAGTACGAACATGCCAGACCTTGCAGAAGAAAGCGTATTCGTGACAGGACAGACAGATCAATCCCATCCTCAAATGCCGACCGGTTTGCATGTTCCATCGTTTGTGACTCTACATAGCTTTGTCGGAGCACTTGGAATTGCGGGAGACGATGATGGCCTGTTACATCTATTGCAGTGGATGAGCCACTCTTTCGCCGAGCTCAACGAAGCTTCTCAAGAGCGTCAAAATGGAAACAAGAACATGCGTCTTGCCCTGGTGGCAATGCGAATGTATCTGGAACAGTCGCAATCGAAATCCAAACTACAGGAAGGATACGAAATTTTCTGTCGAACCGGTTGGGAATGGCCCAGCGACGAAGAGATCGGAGAATATAGTCGGGGATTGTACAAATAGTGTAATTTTAGCGTTGAAAATGATACCCACAAATTTTCTAATACAGTTATTGTATCAAGATGTATCTGGAATAACCAGTTCGTATTCCTCTTCTACACTATACTTAAATTCCCAAAACCCACGTTGGACGCTGCTGATCGTCACTGTGGGCCCGGACCTCGGCACGACTATCTGGAAAGAACCAAATCCGGTTTGAATCTACAAGATCTCCTTTCCATCTCAACACCACCATACATCTCGAAGAACCAAGTCATTCATTTGAGACCAGTATGCTGACTCCAAGTGTCGGCCTACTGACAGCCTTACTGGCCAGGATACCGTTGATTTTGAAAACCCTCGTTCAACATGGTATTCACATGTCTCCTGGATCTGGTCGGCAAGACTTGCGCACCGAGTTAACTGTCGCAATCATTCGCTCTTTCATGACGTTCAGTCACCCTGTATCCAAGACCCAGCAAAATAGTATGCGCGATCCTGGGATCAAGGGGCCTATGTGGGTATCTAAAGTTGTCTTACCGAGACCTGAAATCGACGTGCGCAATGCAGTTCTCCATGCGATTGACGAGCTGAAGACGGGTGATGAGTCCTTTGATATTCCTGGGATAGCTTCTGTAGAGGCTGAATGGACTGGCTATCGCAATGGGGTTGATAAAAATGCTCCTAATCCGGATATCTCTGAGACAGAGAAGTATCATGAACTTCGAAAAGAGTGTTCATCTGATACGACAATCTTATATTTTCACGGAGGTGCCCATTTGTGAGTAAATTTCTCGAGAACCTAAAGAAAGCCTGTTAGTTGAAGCGGCTAACCCTTTTCTCAGTTTGATGGACCCCTGCACTCACCGTGTGGCTGTTGCACAACTATCACGCCAGACTGGGTCTCCGGTGCTTTCAGTCAGATATCGGCTTGCGCCTCAGAATCCATTCCCTGCCGCTCTGGTAGATGCATTGACAGCCTATCTATCACTCATTCACCCGCCGCAAGGCGCATTGCATGACCCCATACCCGCCAACAAGATCGTCATCGCTGGTGACTCCGCTGGAGGGAATCTATCGTTAGCCTTGCTTCAGACTCTACTCACTCTGCAGCGATCGTCACGTTCAATCAAGTTCCATGGCAAGGGTGTACCTATCGAGTTACCTGGGGGTGTGGCTACTATCTCGCCATGGTGTGATATCACGAGTTCCATGCCCTCGATTGTTCGCAATGCCAAATTCGACTATCTTGTCCTGCCTGCCCTGGAACGCGATGAAGCAGCAGCAGCCCAGCCTTTTGCTCCGTTTCCCTTCCCACCTGATGCAGTATGGCCTGTCAATCCGCCGCGTAGTGACTTTTATGTCAACGCAAAGACAGTACTACATCCCCTCGCCTCACCCCTCGCCGCGTCCTCTGACCTCTGGAAGAATGCCCCGCCAGTTTTTATCACGACTGGCGAAGAATGTCTCTCAGAGGAGGGGTTAATCACCGCTCGTCGGCTCCATGAAGCGGGTGTATCTATTGTAGCGGAACAATTCGAAGGAATGCCTCACTGCCATGGGTTTTTAATGATAAATACGCCCATGGGGAAGAAATTTTTCCAATCGTTGTCACAGTTCTGCCGAGACGCTGGCGCCGGCAGTGTAAAGTCCACAGGCTTATTAAACTATATCGGCTTCAAGTCTCAATCATCTCAAGAAATTCCCCTCGCGAAAGTTAGCGATGTCAATGATGAAGAGGTCGGCGTAAGAATGCGGCGAAGTGCAGAATGGCGACTTGAAGGAGAGAAGGAGATGCTGAGGCGTGCAGGAGCAAGATTATAGAATTAACATTTGTATATAATTCTGGATTACAAGGTTGCAAAGCTGTGCTACTTGCTATTGTCAATAACACTATACACTAGTATTACTACTTTCTGAATACTATCATCACTCGTTCCACTGGTATCAAATAGGTCCTCCCACCAAGATCCTAGGTGGTGGTTCATGCCCAGTAATAATTCGTCACAATTATCTCGGTCTTCATTATCAAGAGATACAACGCTCTGTAGAAAGTTCTTGCCATAGCCACTGTCTACAAACTTTCTTACACTTATGTCGGATTGCTGAGTGTAGGTGCACTCTCCAGGATAAGCACTTTTTGCGCAATCAGGGACAGAAATAAGATGCCACGCATGGTCAGGGCGAAGGTAGAAATGCCACATCCAATAAACTATATCTTGTCGCACAAGCTGTTGGATTAAGCTAAACCATAATACTGCCGTTTACCTGCATGGAAATATCTCTCGGATTCGGTGGCGGGTTTTGGCCAAAACATCGCCGATAAAGGCCCTGGAGCGTAAGGTATTTGAGACTGCTCCAGTTTTCAAGCACCGGACGGATGCGTTTTTCTCAGAATGGGAAATGTTCGTAGTAATGTGTGTTCCATTCGGTTTCTGCTGTCGAAACCATGTGGAATATTGAGCCCAGGTGTCCTTCCATGAATCGAGTCCACGATACAATTTATCAAGCCGATCAGCTCGCTCTTTGTGCGAAATATTGGTGAACATCCTGAATAGATTACAGAACTGTCGACTATGATCTGAACAAATAGCATCGATGTTTATTTCGTCCTGGTTCTTGTATACTTTCTGTCCGAATGTTCGTAAAACCTCACGGCAGTTATAAGCGTCCTTAGTAGAATCTCTGTCTTGGAAACCTGAGAATATGTGGCGAAGAGTCTCATCAGTGAGCATACAGTGGTTCTTATATGCTACTTCGAAGACCACGGATTTGTCAAAGAATGCCAAAGGCTCAAAGACATGCAAAGGTCAAAGAAACCAGGAATTCGAGGGTTTGTTCAAAGGAGATGGAGAAAGAGAGCTGGCTAGCAATTGTATTGAGAAAATGAATGAGAATGAACAATACCTGTACTGGAGTATACTGTCAGTACCTTCTTATCATTGATACCACTCAGTAAGTGTATATCGAAGTAGCCTGGCCGGTTAAAGTAGTATCGATTGGTACTAGCCTCCGATTTATACACGTCCATTAATAAGGATATAACAACCAGTAGTAATATTGTGAGCACTAAATTGAGACCTCAAAACATACATACTTTTTCTGGAGTGTATATTAGCTAATTATATGATTGTTAGGTGTAAACGAGTCTACTCTGTTATTTCTCCAATTTTCATCTATCAAAAGTGGTAGCCGACCGCCCGGCAACCATCGGCCATCATCGGCCCAGCTTCCCCACACCCGAAGTTCCGACTTCTCCATTTTGATCATACTCAGTTCTGTCTCTACTTTTGCCCATTCTTGTAATTGTGTCGTATTGACCTTTCATTAAAGACAAAGATGGCTACCACATTGTCACCGCGGCTCGTCCGCCTCGCCACCAAGCCTATCGTTACACGTCCAACCGTGGCATTCACCCGAGTCTTCGTCTCGCGATACAGCACCAGCAGCAAATCCGACGACATCATCCTGACCCAACAAATTCCAGCTCCAGGATCTGGACATGTGCGCGTGCTGCAGCTAAACCGACCGAAGGCACGTAATGCGATCTCACGTGAGCTGCTCGAAAACCTTTCATCGCAGGTGAAATCTATTGCAGCGGAGAATGGCAACGGACCAACACGCGCACTGATCGTTGGAAGTAACGTTGATGCGGCATTCTGTGCTGGTGCAGATTTAAAGGAGCGCGCTACAATGTCACCCGCTGAGTGAGAACCTCCTTTGTTCACGTGGTATACTCTTCATTCTCTGAATCATTCAGCTAATCGGTGGTCACGTCACGGGGAAAAAACAGAACAGAGGACTTCCTCCTGAAACTCCGAAGTACCTTCAAAGAACTTGCCGAACTCCAAATCCCTACAATCTCCTCCGTATCTTCTATGGCTTTGGGTGGCGGTTTGGAATTGGCACTCTGCACTCACCTTCGCATTTTCGGCTCATCCAGCACCGTCGGCCTCCCCGAGACTCGTTTGGCCATCATTCCCGGAGCAGGAGGTACATACAGACTGCCTGGGTTGATCGGCATTCCTCGCGCTCGCGATCTTATCTTGACTGGTCGACGGGTATATGGCCCCGAGGCCTATTTCATGGGACTCTGTGATCGCCTAGTGGAGGTGCTCCCCGAGGAGGCTACCCAAGAAGGCGTGGCACGCGAGAAGGTTCTTCGGGAGAGCATCAAGGTGGCTCTCGATATCTGTGAGGGTGGGCCTATCGCCATCAAGCAGGCCCTGATCGCGGTGCAAGGCGCTGCCTTGGGTGAAATCTCGGAAAATGCTGCCTACGAGGGCGTTATTGAGACCGAAGATCGTTACGAGGCACTTCGCGCTTTCAGTGAGAAGCGGAAGCCAGCTTTTAAGGGCCGGTAAAATTGAACGGATTCTAGGGGCTTATATCATTCCCGTTTTGGCGTCGTCTAGTCTTAATCATTATATGTATTTCAAGTAGTCTTTGCATATCTATACCAAGTGAAACATAATTCGTTGGAGCTATCCGGTGCACAAGTTGAGTCACACTTACTAGTACTATTGGCATCGAAAGCTTCTTGAGATACAATGTGCAGTCAGTAATGTTTGTACTCGTCAGCTTTTTTCTCATAGCCTTTCTATATTTCTATATACCTATATAGAAATAGTCATTTGAAGATCACTAGTGATGGTGCCTGTTCCTCAAGGAGTGCCCGACTATCTATAGTACTAAGTTGAGGACTAGAGGGTTACTAACTATACCCAGTAAATCTGGCATTTACCAGGACTATGACTAGGCCAATAACTTCGCTTGACGTAATGAAAGAACAGTTTTTTATAGAAACTGTTGACACTAGTAGAACATGAAATCCGAGGCAGTGAATCTAGAAGGCCATCGTTGCTTATTCCGCCATTCGTATATCGAATTCTCCGATGCGGCGCCTCGTAAAAGCGCCATGGGTGCATTTCCCCTGCTGCAACTACCCGTAACCCCTCTGCAGGTCGTGTGTTAGTTTCGGCAACTTCATCACCCATTTCCGGGTTTCGTCCCTTCGGAGAGACTAGCCCTTCAACCTAGGTAATCATGGAGGGCATGGGTTAGCATGACTCATGAAATACTCACATATGTATGTAGTAGTAGGCGGCCGTTTTCTTCAAGGATATCGCCCCGGGCAATGGCGATCTCCCTTCGAGCGCCGGGGTTCCTGCATCATTCTGCAGGGCACTACAGTGGCGCAGTCTACCCTCCTCGCCCACCAGTGGGTAACAGTGCCTAAGTTCGAAATTCAAGCAAGTCCAGCGAGGCTATCACATCCTTTGCACGGCCCGCGGATCCACCGGGCGAACCTTTGGGTCATTCGGCGTGGTCAGGGGGAGGAAGATCTATGCAAATCAACACAAGATCACCTGCAGGCGCGAATCAGCCTGATGCCTATGGCTTTATATACCGCGGGGTTCGTCCTGATTTGCTTTCTTTCCTTTCCCCACATCCTTTCCACTTCTTCCTTATCAACAATAATAACAGCATGGCCTTGAATAATCGAGTGTGACAACTTGTATCATGTCCGATCCCCCCCCGTTTCAAGCCTTTTGGCTTGACACAGGTCTATCTACCCCGAGATGGACCCCCCACTGTGGATATTGTCTTCGTCCACGGTCTCAATGGCCATCCCCACGATTCATGGACAAGTAAATCGACAAACTGTTTTTGGCCAGTTGATCTCTTGCCAGATATCCTGGCACCTCTACGTCCACGCATTTTGACCTACGGGTATAATGCGAATGTGACCGCGTTCACGGATGGTGCCTCGCGAGACTCGATCGTTAGCCACGCTGAAACTCTGGCTTCAAATTTGGCTGCCAATCGTAATGTGAGTTCCTTTCATCTATATGTACACTGCAAGATTAGGAAAAGACGGATTCTGACTGCTTGCTCTTTTTTTTAGCTACGAGGGTGCACCGATCGTCCCATTATCTTCGTGTGTCATTCGCTCGGTGGTTTAGTCGTCAAACGCGCTCTGATCTACAGCCGTAGTTTGTCCAACGAAAAGATCGAACACCTCCGTTCTGTATACGTTTCAACTTTTGGTGTTCTTTTCCTTGGAACCCCACATAACGGCTCCGATATTGCGAAATGGGGGCTGCTGTTACACAACATCTGCAGTGCTGTGATGCCAAAGAAGTTCATGGAAGCCTCTCCACAGCTTGTTAAGGCTCTAAGAACAAACAATGAGACTTTGCAGCATATCAATAGCTTATTTGCTGATATCATGAGTCGTTTCCACATCTACCTCTTTCACGAAACTCGCTCAACCGACGTTCGTGGAACTCGGGAAATTATCGTCGACGAAGCATCGGCTGCGCCCTACTTAGAAGGCGTTGAACGAATGGGTATTGAAGCAGATCACAGCCATATGTGCAAATTTGATGATGAAAACGCCCCAGGCTATGAGGTGGTCGCAGAGGCGATTCTTAGATATTCTCGTCAAGCGCCTACAGTGATTGCTGATCGCTGGGTTGAGGAGAGGAAGGCTCGTACTCTCGAAAAGCAGGCCAAAGCCAGGGAGATATATGATGGTAAGTCCAGAAACTCAAAGTTCTTGACCTGAACCCTAACTGTTGCAGGTAGAATAGACGACTCAATTGGACATAGTATGCCTGACTTGAAATCGACTGGTAGGGCTCTCCCCCCTCCGGAAGAAGCAGTGACCCTGAAGGATTATGAAATCGAGGAGCCCGCTGTTTGAAACTATGTACGGGCAATGTCATGATCTTTTTGTCTTTGCTCTTCCCTCTCTTCCAAGCATGCCCCTGAATGATATGATTTGAATGGCTTTGGCTCTTGCTACGCGGCTTTCGTTTTCACTCGAGATTTTCTCTCGAATATGCTCTTTTTGCAGTTTTCCCTCTCACTGAAGCCCTTATTTGTATCTTAAATACAATGACCGATCACAGGGCGGCTCCTTTGTTTTCAATCCTTCACTCTAGCTGATACTACTATCCAATCTTTTTGAATATATTACTTCTTTCCGAGTCAGACTTGGCTGACATCTCTTTTTTCGCGATAGGTCAATCTGTCCCAGCGCTTCCTCGAGCACCAGCCTCTGAGGGCCGCAATTCTCCTGTTTCCGATGTAAGCAATAGTGGTGTCTTGGCTTTATCGCACTATTCAAATAAAGAACCCCCAATTTTTGTGGCTCCTGCGGGATTTCATCCCAACGCAACTTTCTTTGGTATGCAAAGGGAGCTAGATATTCTGCACAATCGTTTATTCAAGGCTAAAGCTCGGCCCGAACGCACCATGGCTGTCCTCATATCTGGGGTACCAGGGTCTGGAAAAACACATTTAGCACGTCAGTATGCTTTTACTCAGCGAGAGTGCTATACTGGTGGCATCTTTTGGATCGATGCGAAATCCAGAGAATCTATATCTAAGTGCTTTTGGGAGATTGCACAGGCCGCCACTCTGATTGACAGGAAGATCAGTGAGCCCGAATATCAAGAGGCCCAGACTTATGTTAATGCTGTACGAAATTGGCTACAGACACGACATGACTGGCTGTTGATTTTCGATGGCCTAACATTTGACCATGATGAAGACATCAACGGATTCCGACCTTTCCTTCCTTGGAACAAGAGATGCTGCATTATATATACTTCTATTGATACAACGTTGCGGAAGAAGCAGCGCTTATTCGAGCCATATTGTCTATCGATGCCTCGAATGCTTGTGGAAGATGCATGCAAACTCCTTTACAAGGACCTTGGCATCAGAAGACCCACGAAAGAGCAGGCTTCAAAGGCAATCGAATTGGTTGAGCACTACGAATGTTTGCCATTAGCAATCCATGCTATTGGCCACCGTCTCAATGCAACTCGCAAGCCAATTGAGAAATATCGTGTCAAGCACCAGGTGACAGATAAGAAGCTTGCTGAGCCATTTCTTAGTATTATGAATGACCTATACCGTCTACAACAGCACCAGGCTTTGAATCTGATCAACTTGCTCTCGTTCCTTGGCCATCATGTCCCAGTTGGCTTGCTGAACCTCGGAAAACATGAAATGTCTGCCGAGAATGCAGAGATTCAAAGTATTGCTCAGACAGGGGAGGATCCCGACCTCGATACTACACTTGGTACTCTAATACACTACGGACTGATTGAGCGAACATCAGACGTTGATTCTTCCAGCTTCAGGTTTGATAAATCCGATAAACAATCGTCGGATGAGTTGAGTAAAGATTCAAAGTCGCATCCAGAATTGATGTGGTCCATGACAGAGAGCAGTCAGGAAGGGTCTTTTTCAATATACGGTGAAAACATCAGTGTCGATGTGGTTAAAATCCATAGCGTGGTTCAAGGTTTTTGCCGCGATGAATTACGAATTAAGGATGAAGAATACAAGGATGCGATGGACAAGCAGAATCCCGGCTTCTACGATTCTTGGTTGATTGTTGCGACTCGATTCTTGTGCAAATCTTACGAGACGGCGAAAGAAAAAATGAGCCACCACCATGATTGCGGTCTTGTTCGCGACTATCGAGAATACGAAACTCATGCATCTCGCTTGGTTGAGCTGTTTCCCAAAAAGACATCAATGAGCGCACATCCACCGGTCCTCCAGGAGGCTCGAGAGTATTTGAGACAGCTTATGAAAAGCATCCACAATGAGATCGACCGTATGTCCCCGAGCTCTTCCCAGGAGTCGTCGCACAATCAGAAATCGGTCTTTGATAGGTCCAGTAGCTCATCTTCATCATTCCCTGAATCATCCGCAGATGAGGGTTTGTCACGTCGATCGACCTGGACTTTCACTGAATCAGGGTCTCCTCGAGCCGAGTCCCCTGAAGAGATGGGTAGCAGTACTCGTTTCCGATTGGAATTATTCCCACCCCATATCTTTAGACAGGCGGGATATGAATCAGAGGATGGCTATGAGACAGACAAGGAGACACACGGCGCATTGCAGATCTCCCCGGCTTTGTCACAAATGAGCCAGAACACCGAGAAACCCAAGTCCTCGCCTGCCTCAAGCCCACCTCCGTCTAATGACCAAGGTTGGCAGGTCGTTGACCGACACTCCAAAACGCAGACACCCAGAGAAAGAAAGGAAAGGAGACGAAATAGAGGTCCCCGGCGGCTACAAGGCAGTAAGTCGGCTGCTCCACTCGTAAAGGTCTCTCCGATACATGGGAGAGGATCCTCAAGTCGTGTATCAGCAGACGATCCAGGCAGGTCTACAATTTTGGCCTCAGCTGCCGAACAGGCCTTGACTGCTGTACGTCGATCCAGTGACGGGCAGAACACCGCTGAGCCTCCGGATCGGTCTTCTATGCAAGTCCCCTTGGACCAAGAGAATGTGCCATCATATGCCAATGTCGCGACGCGACGTATGCTCGAGGCAGAGCTCCCACTCAGACGCCCAGCATCTATACCTCATACTCTTCGTGGAAGGGATCATCTCTCTGGCGTACAGATGAAACCTTCTGTAGAGTCCCATGATGGCCAGACAGGTCAAGCCTTTGGCTCCCCGCTAGCTCATGAGTTGACTTCCCGTGAGATTCTAGCAGAACCACTTACTCGTTCAACTTATAGCGAATCTGGTACCGATCTTTATCAACAACAACACCAGCTGGATGGGCCAGGTTTATATACAGCAGCAAACTCATCCCGCCGATCTTCGGTCGCTACTGCTTTCGAGTCTCCTATGCGAGACCTATCTGCCAGTGTACCATCAGTGCTTCCTTATCCACTTGCTGTACGAGATATGTCTGCCAGCACACCGTCACTCGTCCAATACCCACCCCCTTTGCCTTATGATGAAGACATCAGTGTTACCATGTCACCACACAGAAACCGACCATCCAGGCCAGTGCAACCGGTGGCATCTCCTCCAAGAAATCCCACACCAATATCTCACCCATCAGCGATCATGCCTGGAGCGCTGCCTCTAACCCACGCATTCTCTGACAATGTAATCCCACGGCCGTCAGAGGGTCTTGTACCTGGTGGAATATCCCGCGGGTCTTCAAACTTCTCACATCAATCCTGGGCGACAGAGCCTGTTAGATCACCGCCGCGATTCTCGCCACTCCCAAGCTTTCAACACCCAGCGGAATCATTGCGTACTGTGCCATCCACAGCTCAACAGGCACAACTACAGCTACAGCAACAACAAGCTGTTTCGGGAGCAATAGATTGGGCAAGTGATCTACCTCGGCCAAGGAGCGCTCTTCAATCAGATGCACTTTACCCTCCACCACGACACGAACGCCTGGGGTCAGTGGATGAGAGACTACTCAATATGAACCTCAAATGGAATCCAGATATAGCACCCGCGCATGTACTTAATACCATGGGACATCAAGTTGAAGTTCATGAGGCACGTCAGAGGCTACGCGAAGCTGGTATACCTCAAGTCCCGCAACATGTGCCCACATATCAGATGTATCACCCCAATTTGTCCGGCCCTTTGATCCAAGATGGTGTTCATTTTTATGCTCCGGCGCAGGCGCCAGAACCAAGTTTAGAAGCATACAGGATGCGGCCGCGAAGTGGAAGTTCGCCACCACGCCCTTTGAATCGCGAGGGATTGGGTGTCAGGTTTTGAATACATTCCAAGGTGTTTTTGGCTTCATGTTATACTCACTACTTGTATTCTGCATTGTGATTCCCCTCATGTTCTGTCCTTTGCTATGTATTATCAATAAAGGCGTATAGAAACAATATACTATATCATTTGCATCTCGAGACTCACCAATCAATCAAGATTGCGTTGTGTTCTTTCACTCCTAGATTCATGGATGGTAATCACCAACCACTACTAACTAGAAGTAGTTGCGCTCATGACATTCAGTATTCCAAGGCATCCTTGAAAAGATATTTGCCTCTTTTAAACGCATCGCTCGAAACGATCTCTGGGTACAGGCCATATATATACATGACATCAGCCGAGTAAAGACAGCCTACTACTTGGTGATTTGAGAATTGATTGATTGACTGATTTATGCATATATGCATCTATTAGGGCTGGTTACCTATTTGACAGCAGTTTGGCCTTAACAGATACGTATAGGAATAAATCAAGCAATCAATCAATTCTCGATCCACCTGCTGATATGGGGGAAAGGTGATTCTGAAGGGTCAGGTGATTCCACTTGTGAGCGAGATTATTACGTGTATGTATCATCCGTGATCATGAGGATTCAAAATATGGTTGAAAGTCGTACTTAATAAGGCCAGGCCTTTTGGTCCTTTGGTACAGTACGGAGGACCAGAGGAGTTGGAATATGCCGTTTTTTCTGCCACCATACAATTAGCCTATCTCAAGGCGGTGTAAGTGTTGTCTCAGAATCACGCGACACCGCTTTACATTATGAAGGACCGCATTCCCAAAGGGGTTAAGGACGCGTTGCTTATTTCCGGACTTACGAAAAGACGTGCAATGAGAGTTTCCCTTGCCACAGCCACACTCCCTCTCCTCTCCACCTCTGATACGCCCAACGTCGCTTTCTCAGTACATATTGAGATCATGCGAGTTTTTTCTGTTGGTGACTTGACTTTGAACCCCATGTGATCGGCTCACTTGCTTTGATCATCTCCTCGCGACGCGTTCTTCATATAAATACCCCACCGTGGTACAAGGAAGCTCTGATATAGCAGACTAGTATCTTCTTTTCTTTCTTCTCTTATCATTCACTCCTTTTTCAAAGACACAATTCTACCCATTGAAGGGGCCATCTACAAAAGGTCATTATAAATAGACAGGATGGGTAAAGCCTCCCGCCGAAAAACACCTGCTTCATCACCGGGCTCGTCAGGTGCATCGACCCCGAACTCCGCAAACTCTGGCCCTATTCCTCCGTTCTCGAAAATCCCTACGATTCTGAATCCCTTCGTCGAAAAGTTATCCACGGATGAGGTATACCTTATACATATCGACACAACAGCGACAGATCTGAAATGGCAAACATTTCTCGTACCATCTGTTGTGAACGTTGTGGTGGCTGCAGTGATAGCCTTACGAGTATACTGGGGGTTTAGCACTTACCCAGCTCTTATAGCTATCTTTCTTGGCATGGAGAGCTCTTTAAGCTTTGACACGTCAACGGCTTCTTGGTTTGAAATTGCGCAGGCAATTTTCCGACGAACAGGCACTATCTTCATAGACTACTTCCTCGTGACTCTTTTTCTGTCATGGCCGTTTCATTTCGTCACAGGCCCCGTGCGCTGGCGCCGTGCGGTCGGATTTCGGGACCGTGAAATAATTGTTCGCCGAAGTAGCCGCAGCTGGAGCCGCAAGCTAGAGCGCAACAAGTGGATTCGCCATGATGAAGCGATGCGTGACAAGATCGTCGCTGCCGTCACCCCAGAGAGGATCGGAAAGACCGGTTATCTGTTGGTCGATGATGACTGGAACCTGGATTATCAGGCTATGATTCGTGCCCATGCCCTGGTCGATCTTACCCGCAAAGGCGACGGCGTTCAGCTTGACGAGTTTCGCACGGCCGTCTTGGTTCATACAGATTCAGATGGCTGGCTTGTCTGGCGGGTCGCAGATGAGAACACGCCTGCTGGCCGTGAACGAAATGCGCATCGAGATCAGGTGCTTGCCTTTAAGGACAAACTCACTGCATTGGGCAAAGAAAGTTTGTTTTACCGCTGGGTAGAGCTAGTTCAATGGGAAAGTTCCCAGCCCGGTGGATTTACTCCGGAGAGGCAACAGTCTGCGATGGTCCAGGTCCAACAAATGTTTGAGCAGGAGAATATCAGCTTTAGTGATTTTTGGGACGATTTAGGTGGCATGCAAGGACTTGAAATGCCGCAACAATAACAGTCGTCGTTCTGGCTGAGCTCAGTCATCATGCATACAGTAATAGATACAGGCTTTATGTATAAGTGTCCAGAAATCCAATCAACGTCCACACATTCGGGCAAATTCAAGCACCTATCGGACCATTTTCGTTCGGTCTGACCACTCAGAATCCGGCATATCAATTTAGGTCTGTAATTGAGCAAATGAAGGAATTCCAGGACAGAAATCGGAATGAAGTAAGAAGCAGTCCAGCCACGGGTTATCGTGGCCTAGGATTTGAAGAGGAAGCAAACGCCACTCTGGGAATTTGCTCGTTGGTGAATCCTATACTAGTACATAGCTAGGGCACTCCGCACTAGCCCATCTACTGTTCTACCTGCCATGCAATCTACGAACGAAATCCAATATGCGGATTATATGATGGAATTCAAATGACAGTAAAGTCTAGGATGTAGATAAGCTTCTCCTAAAATAAAGGTTGAAAAAAAGATATCGACAAAAGGGAAATATTTACGTATGAAAGTCCCCGATTGACAAGGTTGCATATCTTTTCGTAACTCCGGAAATAAGCAACGCGCCTTAACCCCTTTGGGAATGCGGACCTCCGTATTTACCCAAAGGACCAAACCTCACGCTTCATCGGCTTCACACTTGTTCTTCCCGCGAGGGAATTTTTTTGTGCTTGTCGACGCGATGTCAACTCCTCCCAAATATGATAGAGTATCTCTCACGCGTCACCATCATCCACAGTCACCCTTTGGTCGCGCCGAAGACGCTAGCCACGAGTTCGAATTCGAGACCAACCTTGCATCCCCTCCGTCTAAGCGGAATGGAACGCGTCCTCGACATAATTACCGCACAGGCACTCTAGCTGGTGCATACCGTGCTGTCTCGCGAACCAGCATGTCGGACGAAGGCGCCCATCTAGGCTCGACTCCCAACCCGCGACATTCATGGAACCATGTCTACAAACTATCACCAACCTCCGACAACTCGAATCCACCCGAAGAGCTCGCCGATGCCTACAAAAGGATTGAAGAGGATGGGACACTGGCAGACTATGTACAGTGGGATGATGGTGAAGCTTCATTAGGGAAACGTTCACCTGGTCGACTCAGTCGCTCATCGTCCAGACAACGAGAACGAGGATATGATAGAGGAGTACACGATGGCAGAGCCTTCTCTGAAGGGGGGTTTCTCGATGAGGCGATCTACAAATCTCCATCGGGACGCACCGCCGACTACTCACGAGATGAACAACGCCTCCGACGAGTTACAGGCAAAGATTCCCCGATTTTCAGCAAGGCGGCAAAGACCAACACTCGCGCAGCTTTAACAGCGGACAATTTGCAGCGACGTGAGGATGAGGTACAACAGCAAAGAGACGACGACCGCCATCACCAAGACCAGCATGCGTTTCCTGAAGATGGCGGTGAAAATGGCCCTTCGTTAAATCTCCCGCGCACCTGGGGCAGTCGTGCTGCACGCCGACAAGAATGGCTACGGAATGTCAGCGGAGGCTCTGGTTCAGAGCCAAAGGAGCAAGCAAATGAGAGAGAGAAAAATAACGTCTCTAATGATGCCCCACCATCAACTGCGGATGCAGATGGGAAACACGCTGCTAGACCTGCTCGTGAACCTCCCCGTGTCGGACGGGCTGGCGCTGCATCTTCTCGAGGGGCCCTCGAGGAACGTGTCGCCAATCTCCGTACGCATACCATACAAGAGCCGAAAGAGCAAACTGGCCTCGGCTTGAGTCAGAATGCAACCCAGTCAAATGGCAATGCCATTCCAAATACGCCAATCGTGGTTTTCAAAAATTCCACATTAAACAAAAACAATACAGCAAAACGGGACTCGCAAGAGCTTCTTCGCAGGCTCTCGAGGACGGAAAGCCCGAAGTTGGATCAGATGCAGACTCCTGAGCCACCGAAGCTCTTTCAAAGACAAATTCACGACAAGACGCCCCGGGTGACCGGCGCGTGGATTGATACGCCGATGACGGAACGAGCTGTTAAAATTCCAGAAGACCTGACCAAGGACATTGTTCCTGCAAAGATAAAGGAGGACAAAGCTTCTGATACAAAACCGGTAGTTCCCGCCGAGATCGAAGTAAGGCAGAATGATACTCGTCCGGTTGAGACAGAGAAGCCCTCTGCCGAATCTATCAGTGTCAAAAAGCCAAGATTGAGGTCACCTCTTGCACGACCTAAGTTACCAAAGAGTGCACTCGAGACAGTCATTGAAGATGCCAATTCTGGTAAAGAAGCTCTCGATCTGGGTGACGACACTATCGAATCTCTCCAGGCGATTATGGATGACCAGACTGAACTGAAAACCGAGGAAGAGGAGGAGGCCGCCTACGAGCAAAAGGTGTTGGACCGACTTGAGCTGGCCCGTCGGAATGGTGAAGGCTCTGATGATTACGAAAGAATAGAGACCAAATTGCAATCATTAACGAAGCACATCACAGAGGTCAAAAAAGGTCTTGATCGCCTACAAGGACACATTACCAATGGTTTCGAGGATTTGGATGCCAAACAAGATGCCGCTAAGACAACCCACTCGACATCGACCTCGACTCCGACTTCTGATCCTATTTTTAAGTCTAGCGGACCCTTCAATACGACATCTAATGCTCACTCCTCTATCAACATTCCCCTGCCTCGATTGTGGAAGCGAAGCCTCACATCTCAGCGTCTCCGACCCACCAAGCTTGGCTGGGCTGCATTTATTTTTCTATCTTGGTACATCACCGAATGCACAATGACGGAGATGTATGCCCACCCCTTAATATCTGACCATTGTACTGGCTATTGCCTCCGGCCAGATGCGCCGGTATTTCCCTTTGTCACCGTGACAATGCTGTGGCGTTGGTCTCGCTTGTCGACTTTATTGGCGCCAATTTTTACAATTGCCATAGCTGTATTCCGACTCGTGACGCAGCTACTGGGGCTATGGGACGGCTATGTGGACGATCCAGCAATTATCACGAACCTCGTCGGCGAGATTCGTATCAATGGAACTCCGGTGGCTGTCCCTTGGCTAATCCCGCCGTCAAAAACTCAGGCCTTCATGCCTCCGTCTGATATACACCCTCCGCCGGCACCGCCTGTGTGGACACCCCGCAATGAAGCACCCGTGCAAGCAGACGATGATCGGGCTTCTATGGATGATGATGAATATCTTTAATCTGGAAGGAAAGGCAAGCAATTTCTGGCGTTCTTTGAACTGGGCTGTTTTAGGAAAGGCGTTGCTAGTGACGGAAATTCATGGCCTAGTCTTTAGGATACCCACAATTTCATCAATCAGACATATACCGAGTATAGCCTCTCTATGTCATATATCAGAACCTAGAATTGCCTCTATGGGTGCGTCCAGGTCTGTTGATCTTCTGCACTGCCGTACATTAGTGTAAGATGCGATTGCCAAGATTGATCATTGAGACACTGACGAGAACTTGGAAGGGTGGGATGGCCTGGTAAATTCCAACGGCAAGAATAGATCACTTTGGAATCATTTCTCGGCCTAACAAGTCCAATTGTCTGTATGTACCTACATATAAGGTATATTGGAATAATGACTTTACATCTGACTTCTTACTATATGACGATGTATATAGGGTCTATCCATAGACTCTATAAATGGATCGACATGCCAGTATGGGTAGCCTATATCGATCAGCTATCATGGAATACACGCAAACGGAGTACGCTCATTATTTTCCGGAATAACTCAAATTAAATGATTCTCTTGGACACAGCATGTACAAGTAAGTAAAACCTTCGAATTTACTTCCTCAAGTTTGCTATTTCTTGATTTACATATTGCAATCAACATTTACTTATATAGAAGCACGTGATGCGCATTACCCCACGCAAATGCGCTGACTCACCGGCCGATCTTTTGCGAGGGGCAGAATTTCTCCGACAGTATAGAATCGAGAAGCCATCACTGAGCAGGGTGAGAAACGTACAAAAGACTCTTGGAAATTATATGCAGCGCTAATAGATGTTGAATAGTACTCGACAATTGCCCACCATGGCGGATCAAGCAGGCCAACCCCCAGCGCTCGACAACTTGAGTCTCGCCGATAAGGCGCCCGCCTCGAAGGCCACTGGACAAGTTGTCACTCCATTCGACGTCTCTGGTGGAGTTGATGAGACCGGAAAACTTCTTCCAGTCGACTATGACAAGCTTGTGCGCGAATTTGGTGCCACTCCCCTCACCCCCGATCTCCTTGAGCGATTTGAGAAGGTTACTGGTCATCGCCCGCACCGATTTATGCGCCGTGGAATTGTATTCAGTCATCGTGAGCTGAGCAAGATTCTTGATCGCCATGAGAAGGGTCAGCCATTCTACCTCTACACTGGACGTGGGCCCAGTAGCGACAGCATGCACGTTGGCCACACTGTGCCATTCGAATTCACAAAGTATGACTCTTATCTCTGTTTCTCGCAAGACCCCAATGACTTTGCTAACGCCTACTTCCCAATCCAGGTGGCTTCAAGATGTTTTTGATGTCCCCCTCGTTATCATGATGACCGACGATGAGAAATATATGCACTCGGCCAAGATCGACGTTGATGATGCTAAACGATACACAAAGGCGAATGCCCGGGACATTATTGCTGTCGGATTTGACATGAAGAAGACATTCATCTTCAGTGATTTCGAGTTTGTAGGAGGCGCGTTTTATGAGAACATTTGCAGAATGGCAAAGCGTATCACCATCAACCAAGTGCGGGGTACATTTGGATTCAACGACAGCAACAACATCGGCGAATTCCACTTCTGCGCTACTCAATCCGCCACTGCTTTTGCTACTAGTTTCCCTCAAATCTTCGGTACTGACAGGAAGAAAGTGTCTTCTATTCCTTGTCTGATCCCGTGTGCCATTGACCAAGATCCCTACTTCCGTCAATGCCGCGAGCATGCCGAGAAGATGAAGTATAAGAAGCCCTCACTCATCCACGCCATTTTCCTTCCCGCTTTGCAAGGACCTGGATCGAAAATGTCGGCCAGTATCGACTCATCGGCCATTTTCATGAATGATACCCCTAACAAGATCAAGAACAAGATCAACAAATTCGCTTTCTCCGGAGGTCGAGAAACCGCTGAGGAACACCGCGAGCTGGGTGGTAACTCCAAGGTTGATGTGCCTTTTCAGTACCTGACTTTCTTCCTTGAGGATGACGAGGAGCTTGAGCGTATTCGCGCTTCTTACGAGAAGGGCGAGATGCTCACTGGTGAAATGAAACAGCGCTGCATTGCTGAGCTGCAGGAGTACGTCAAGGGCTTCCAGGAGCGCCGCGCCAAGGTCACTGATGAAATCGTGGCTGAGTTCATGCGCCCACGCGCTTTGGAGTGGAAGGGAAATCCCAACCCGGTCGTGGCTGAGAAGAAATAGAATTGACAGGGTTGGATTTCACTTTTGGTTGAACCTAAATAGAAGAAAGAAAGAAAGCATTGAAAAAAAGAGCAAAATAGCATACTTCTACGCCGCAGATATAGTTGCGATGAGGACCATACCCAATTGATTAATTCTTCGGTTCATTTCATTCTCTTAATATAGATTAGTTTATATCTTATTCTTTAGTGGCAAGTTTCAGCTTTGCGCCTTCGACTCATGATTCAGTACCACTACGCCAAGCATAAAACCTCGAACCCCGTTACTCAACCAACACTCCTCGCCGTCCACGAGGTCTTCCTTGAAGATGGTCTGCTCCATACAAAATCCCTGGGATAAAGCATATCGTCTGCTTGTACCGGCATTGCCGCCACTACTCAGCGGCGGCGTGATCCAAGCAGGTTCAGCTGAGTTCTGACCAGATGGCATCGAGTTTGGTCTCCGACGTCGAAAGTATGGAGTGGTGATACTCCCTTCCATTACCTCATCCTTTGGATTAATTAAGAGGACCTCTGCGGTTTCAGCTGGTGAATTAATGCCCGCCCTCAATCGCGCAGCCGTATAGTTATCCCGAGCGGTAGTTTTGTGCGTGGTAAACCCCGAAGGTAGAATATGTTGACTATCGATATATACACGCCATACAGGCGGTGTACTGCTAGTATGAGATGGTATCAAAAGATTCAATGGATCGATCATTGCGGTTGGATTGACATCGACTGAGCCCTTGCCATTGACATCCACGACTATTCTCAGCCGCCATGGCTTGCTTCGATCCGGTATTGACTCGTCAAGGAATGATTCGAAACTTTCCAGATCTCTTTGCAGCCAATTTGACGCGTCTTTCCATCCAAAATGGTGTGCGGCAGCTATCAATCGATCTCGGTGGTAGGCCAAAAGGTAGTAGGGAGAGTTTTTCGGATCAGGATAATTATCGGCATTGTAAGCAACGGCTTCCGCTAGGCAAGGATCGTACCGAAGAGAAGATATGATTTGAAATGTCTGCCCAGCATCTGTACCTGAGACCAAAGACATTCTTTGCGCTGGTGGTTGAATGGCTTGTGACGTCGTCAGTCCCAATGGTTTTCCGTGCGTCACTGGTCGATTTGACTACCCGAGGCTGTTGTTGCTGTTGCTGCTGCGAGACTCGGACTCTGATGGAACAAACGACTTAAATTGTAAAATGAGTTGAATAATACTACCCCTTCGTAATTTCTCCCAGCTTCATCAAATCCCATCCATTTGCGGGGGGAACAATTCGGGTTTGCAAATTGTGGAGAACTTCGCGGAGCGTTACCGTCGTGCAGCGCGTGATTGGCCCGTGCCGAGAGATGATCGAACTTGAGACTTTTCCAACCAGCTCCGAGCCCAATTCTCCCTATCTCCTCATACTTCCCGCCGTTGGCGACAAGGACCGGTTTGTTTCGCGTCTACCTATTATTCCATCTGAGCATTGTTATTCAAATCGCTAATTCATCCCGTGGAAGCAGAATCAGGACTCTAATAGTATCGGTAGCCGTGTCCGGATCCTACACACATCATGTCGAGCCCATCGCCGTTACCCACGCCCGCTCAAAATGTGGTGCTGGACACCTCGAAGCTTCCTGCTTCTACTTCGTCATCGGTCTGGGATCGCGTGTCGAAGTGGGTGTCGGAGAATAAGGCTTTGGTCTATACCATTGCCGGTGTTGCCGTGGTTGTCACCAGCGCTGGTGTCGTCTACTATCTTAACGACTCCAGCAAGCCGGCCTCATCCTCTTCATCCGCCCCTAAGAAGAGCAAGAACCAGCGTCGGAAGGAGAAGAAGAAGGCCGAGGATGAAAAGAAGACAAAGACTGCTTCAGTCCAGGATGGTTCGTCCCTCCCCCATCCCCCTTAGGATCGCCTGATATTTCATTGAAGGCGACTAATTTCAAATGACAGAATCCTCCGCGAAGAAGGCCGAGGAGCCCGCCGAGGAGATCCCCGAAGTTGATGAGGCTACCGTTGGTCAGCTGTCTGAGGAGGTATGTTTTCCCCCAAGCCATACGGCCATTTCGCCTATCTCCGCCCATCACTGACAATTCCATCGAAGACCCGAAAGGAATACGCCGCGAAGCTCAAGGCCGCCGGTAACAAGGCCTACGGTGCCAAGGATTACCACAAGGCCATTGATCTCTATGGCCGAGCCATCATCTGCAAGCCCGACCCTGTCTTCTACTCGAACCGTGCCGCTTGTTACAATGTGCTGCTGAACTGGGATAAGGTTGTGGAGGACACAAGCGCCGCACTGGCTATGGACAGTGAATATGTCAAGGCTCTGAACCGACGTGCCATTGCGTACGAGCACCTTGGCAAGTACTCCGAGGCTCTCCTTGATTTCACTGCCAGCTGCATCATCGACGCTTTCTCCAACGATGTCAGCCGTAACTCCCTGGAGCGATTGTTGAAGAAGGTCGCCGAACAGAAGAGCAAGGCCATCCTTGATGCTCGCACCAAGAAGCTTCCTAGCGCCACTTTCGTTTCCAACTACCTGCAGAGCTTCCGTCCTCAACCCCTTCCCGAGGGTTTGGAGGAGTCCGTCGAGCTGAGCGAGGACTCTGGAAAGGCTTTGCTGCGCAAGGGTCTGGTTGCCATGGGCCTGAAGACTGGAGAGGGCTACGAGGAAGCCGCTGCCTCCTTTGAGAAGGCTCTCGAGGCTGGTGAGCTCGGCGATTTTGAGGCTCTCGCCCTCAACATGCGCGCCACCTTTACCTACCTCGGCGGTAATGCCACTCGTGCGCTGGAGGACCTGAACAAGAGTGTCGAGATTCAACCTTCGCTGGTTCAAAGCTATATTAAGCGTGCTAGCTTGCACCTGGAGCTCGGTAACAAGGACGCCGCTGGCGATGACTTCGAGCTTGCCATCACTCATAACAAGGATGATCCCGATATCTACTACCACCGCGCCCAGCTTCACTTCATTCTTGGAGAGTTCGCTGAAGCTGCTAAGGACTACCAGAAGTCGATTGACCTGGACCGCTCCTTCATCTTCTCCCACATCCAGCTCGGTGTGACCCAGTACAAGATGGGCTCCGTGGCTTCTGCCATGGCTACCTTCCGTCGTTCAGTCAAGAACTTCGAGGAGGTTCCCGACGTGTATAACTACTATGGTGAACTTCTGCTGGACCAGCAGAACTACGCCGAGGCCATCGAGAAATTCGACAAGGCTGTTGAGATGGAGAAGCAGAGCAAGCCCATGGGTATTAACGTTCTGCCTTTGATCAACAAAGCTTTGGCCTTGTTCCAATGGAAGCAAGATTTCCAGGAGGCCGAGAACCTGTGCCAGAAGGCCCTGATCAGTAAGTGAAATGATCTTCAACTTCGATGTTGACTATTTTCCGCACATCCATACTAATTTCTGCTGTTAAGTCGACCCCGAATGTGACATTGCTGTTGGCACCATGGCCCAGCTGCTTCTGCAGCAGGGTAAGGTTTCGCAGGCACTCAAATACTTCGAGCGTGCTGCTGAGCTCGCCCGCACCGAAGCGGAGATTATCAATGCCATCTCATATGCTGAGGCGACCCGTACTCAACTGGAGGTGCAGGAGAAGTATCCTCAGCTTGCGGCGCGCCTGAATGCCATGGGTGCTATGGGTGCTGGTGGCCCTCCTGGCATGTAAAAGTGACTACTGCTACCTGATTTCTTTTTTTCTCGCCATAATCAAGGGCGACCATCTTCCCTCTTTGATTGCATCTGTTCCTCGTTCTTCAGATGGGATGGGCCTACGTCTAATGATCCCTTTTCTTCGTTTTTTCCCCCTCTCTGCAGCTCGTGGTTCTCGGCCTCTTGCCTTTTTATTTTTCTCCACTTGTATTTAGTACACCTCCCCCTCCCGGCATATCCCCTTGTGTGTGCGTATGTATGTGTGTTTTTACTTCTTATTCTTTTTCTCTACCTTTCTCCCATTCTTATCCATGCGCCCTCTGCGACCTTTGGGCTATCAGGCTGAGATATCCGCGAGAGACGAGACGGGAGCGTTGGGAGAGGGCCGTCTCTCTGTGTTCGTGTCGGATGACATCTGCATGTGGAAAGTAATCTGTGTACCATAGAGGTGAATGTGTGAATGTGACTGAAGACTGCCAAATTGAATCTCCATTAGACTATTCTGTACAATATGTACTATGTATGCAGTTCATGAATGTACTGGAGATAACCTCATGGGATCTCCACTGCCCCAGTTTGATAAGAGCAAAATGCCCCACTTCTACCTCATATCTCTATGGACTATGAACTACATAACTAGTCAACATATGTATTTACTCAGGTCTAAATAGTTACGACATCACTTTTCCCAGGGTCCTTGTGAGCATAGACTCTATCTAGTTGGCCCAAAGGGAATAATTTCTGATTCTGAGTTCAAGAGTGTCCCTGGGTCAACAAATGACTGTGTTGGAAGCCTTGACCAACTGATTCATCATCTACCCCTCCCACCTCCCCTCCTCTTCCTCTTCCTCCTTCTTTCTCTCTGTCTCTCCTCCACTTCTAACTTTTCTCTTTTTGATAGTGGTCTCCTTTGATATTACCTCTCACATTTCGTCTTCATCGTTTCGTTTTACTACTTACTATCTTGTCTACTTCAACCACCCAGCTTGCACTCTTCAGTCTTGTGACCCTATCGGATATCCCCGGTAAACTTGGGTCGTGTCAGCCTCAGTTGCCTTATCGCTCATACAAAGCTGCCGCTTGAGTGTTTCAGTCAGGATTTACTCAGATCTGCATTTTATGAATGAGGTTGGCTTCCTGCCTGCAAGTTTGCAGCAAATCTTTCCTCGACTAACCACCTTGACTTTCCATATCAGTTTTCTTTGTGATTCTAGTTAGGCACTAGATCACACCCAGTACCGAATGTCCGATTCCCTGATTTACGCCCGACGACCTGCAATCATGGCTGATAAGAGGGGTTAGTCTCCGCTCAACGATCATTTGCAGTTGACCGTGCTTCGTCTACCATCGGCCATTTTGCTGATATTGTCTTTCTAAGTGACGATCGAATTGATTCCTATCGATGATTGGGAAAACTTCCCATCCTTCCGGACTCTGACTCTTACCAGAGCCAACCCTACCATTACCATCGGTCGATCATCGAAGCGCAAAGGCCCAGATCGAATGCCTGCGATCAATAATGGCTGGTTTGAGTCACGCGTTATGTCTCGTGAGCATGCTGAATTGAGCATTTCCCAGGATCAAGAGGTATATTACCATGTATGCTTAGGTATAATGATCGAGAGACGTGGCTGATTCTCTTTCTAGGCTATCTATGTCCGCGATGTTTGCTCAGCCCATGGCACTTGGCTCGATGGC
Organism: Penicillium citrinum; assembly: GCF_028827155.1. Taxonomy (NCBI): domain Eukaryota; kingdom Fungi; phylum Ascomycota; class Eurotiomycetes; order Eurotiales; family Aspergillaceae; genus Penicillium; species Penicillium citrinum. The sequence goes on from NW_026622688.1 coordinate 3,140,430, forward strand.
CGCAAGCTCATCACCGAGGAAAAAGCACTTCTCGTCGATGGCAATACATTGCGCTTTGGTGTCGACATAGACCATGGGGATGGTTAGTTTTTAAATACGCAGTATTCTTACTTATTTTCCGCCTGAGACCCTAACATGTTTGATAGAATCATTTCTGGCCATGACTTTCCGCTGCGATATTAAATGGTCTACTGAGTAAGCAACACCCAGTCGAACTCTATGGCCTGCTTTGAGCCGCCTTCTTACTGACTCCCAAAACAGGCCAGTGCTAGAAGCATTAGGCGCCAGCACTCCCAAACTAAAGCCGACTATCATTTCTCACTCGGAGAATCCTTCTCGCCCAACTTCATCCCGCAATACGTTCTGTGTACCGGAAGATGACAGCGACATGGAGGAAGTTCCAGCCGTCAATACCTCATTTGATGACTCAAAGTCAGCAGCATGCGAATCTTCTGTCCGACCTATGCACAAGTTAACTGATATAATTAGCTTGGACGAGGATAAGGATATTTCCACGAAGCCTCACAACAATATTGATCTCCCGGGGCAATTTTCTGTTTGGGACGACTCTCAGCTAGAAGCAGAGCATTCGATGGATCAAGAATCGGAAGGTGAATATGTAGCTTCCGACTATTCCGATGAAGAATCAGAACTTGCTTCCTCGAAATCGACTTCATCTCACACCAGTGACAGTGCAGACGTCACAGGGGAAACGGTGTTCAGTGAGTTGCACGACAAGCCTTCCAGCGTCCCCCCAGAAGGGGACTCCCTAAAGGACGAAAACGATGAAGCTAGCTGTATTGACCCGAGCGTGCTGGCCCAAGAGAGCATTCCAGAAGAAAGATACTCTGGTAGATCTGACAATACAAGCAAGGTGGAAAAGGCGCCACAGCCTACCAGTCTGGCCGAAAATCCTTTCAGCACCCGGCTTCCTCCACCAAGTGACATTTATGACATGGGATACCGTGCCCCTTTCAGCTCGTCAACTGGCCCTCTTGGCGCCGCAGGATCTCTTTACCAACAGCCATGCCAACAGCCATGCTGGGATTCGACATCTTCTTCTTACAACAGGTATCGAGATGGCCCATTTTCTTGGGGCTGCCAATCCTTGCAGCTTCCTGTCGCTCAACCTCCAGCATCATCAGCATCACTTGCTCACTACCCCGTCCCAAAGACGCACATGTCCCAAAATACCGCTTCAGAAACAACAAAGGACACTGTCGAGACAGCACAAGAGAAGGATGTGTCTTTGGCGTCCGTTAACCCAGGCTCGAAGCGCAAGGCCTCTGAGATGGAGTCTGAGGATACTATTCAGGATGTCCAGAAAAACAAGCCAATCTCTTCGAAATCTCAGGAGCCTGAGTTGGAGACGATCTCCCAGCCTCAATTAGTATCTGCTATCTCGTCTGCACTTTCTGAGGCCAAGGAGGATGTCAAGTCTGAGCCCCCTGCGAAGCGAGTCAAACCCTCACCATCGCCCACAAAAGTACTGGCAGGGTACACTGCTACCGCTGTCATTAGCGCTCTGCTTGGTGGACTAGGCACTATTGCTCTTCTGGCAGCTTTACCTGCAGAGTACTTTCAGTAGGCGCAGAAACCAATAGGGTAGTGTTTCGAAGCCCTCTATGGTTAGTGATTGTTTTGAAGTGGCTTCATGCTCTAATTGTTAGCTTGACATGCAATTTGCTAGTGGATTTGAGCTTCAAGGGTGTCACACCATAACCTCGAGATCGATCTACAGGGGAGGTTGGTGTTTTAAGGAAAGGCGTTCGGACGCACTGACTCGGTGGTTTTTTCTTTGATATTCGCCCCAATTCTTTGTTCACTTTCAGCTACTAAGAGTTGAGGTTGCTTTTTCCTATTTTACCAGCGCAACGATTTTCGTGGCTTTTATGCGAGTTTACCTCGTTCTTGCTTATGACCTCTCTCTCCTCTTTTTTTATAACCTTTTAAATACCTCGCAAACCATGATGGGATACAAGAACGAATACGACTTTCTTTGAAGAGTTTCTTGCCATTCTACTTTGGGCTATAAAGCGTAAGCGAGCCGACATCTCCGATAGTTCACGCATGGTCCGTGTCGATTGGAATCCCTGGAGGCCGCACGACCCCCTCGACTGCCAGGTACCGCGAGTTACCAGTCTTGTTCGAAACTTGAAGTCTGTAATAGTAGGTCGTGATGTCATATTAGCGGAAATTGCTCATCCGTGGATATTCTTCGAGCATTCCAAGGTTGGTCATGGATAAGCTAGTAATACTAACAGCTGGGACAGTTGGTCAATCTAATGTACTAAATCTATACCGGGTCTTGATGAACCTGATATATTGGACTAATAGATGTAATTTGAATCTAATATCTTGAATCTTGTATTCTGGGGAGACATGTACATAGACTGTATTCGACGGTATGCACTTCGTACCCATTGATTCTTCGTATTTTACACTCAAGATCAGACACTACCTACACGATAATGAATAATAATCTCTTTGAGATGCGCCGATCCTTACACTATTCAAATCACGCGCTACTCTCTACTAGGGAATTTCCACGTCGACAATCCTCTTGGTTGAAATGTCGACCATAGCATATCAGTCACTGGGACCAGATCAGATCATCTCCTGTTTCTTGATTAAAATGCGGCGCTAGCAAGAATATCATGTCAATCTCATCAACTGAACTACAGCGTATCCAAGGGCACCTGGTGTCGGCTGACTCTAGTGGCGACTCCTTTGTTCTATAACCCCGGTCCATCAATGTACATACATCTGCTTCTTCTCTGTAGTTCCAGGGTCGTGTCACCGTTCATCGTCGGAACCAATGGGGGATCCGGAAGAAGTAAAGGAATGTATGTAGGTTTTTCACGACCATCGGCCATCCCCGCCAGAATGTTGACTCTTTTCGTCATCCTGGAAAAGATAGTCTCAGACACAGCCCTCATCGAGTGACGACTAGTTTCTGGGCGTCAAGGACGCCTCTGCCGCCAGTGTGAGGCCGTACTGCCAGTCTCAGCCTAAATCCAGGAGCCTAGCGCGTGATGGACAGTGGCTGGCTGCATTTCACTCAATATCTATCTCAAACAAGTAGAATACGCCCGGTGAACATGGCTTTTGGAGGAGAGGGTCTTTCACTGCGCAAAACCAAACTGGAAATGGAGCGACATCCTGCAGATACATTCTTTGCTGGCTGACTGCACGCAACATACCAGTTGAGGGTTATTGTACCTCGTCTGGCCTGAGTCCGTTGGGCTTATTGTCCCCGGATCCTAGGGTTATCGGGATAATCTTCAGCTAAGACCTACAACGGTGGACATGGAATCCCTTGTCTTCATCTGAGCAAGGATCACTAATAAATTCCGAGCAACGGCGGAGATTCGTACACTTCTCACGGCCCTGTCCTAGTGTGGTAATGCCAGACCCTCAGACATGCAGTGTTCAACGGATACCTGCTTGAAAGATGACAGGGAAATCTGCCTTGACCCATTACCACGGCGCTTACATGAAATTGTTCTTTGGCTATCCACGTACATTCCTGTAATACAGACCCCTGCTGCGTGCGATTGGCTACGAGACCAAATATTTCGATGTCTTTTTTTTTGATATTCTGGTTCGTTGATCGACTTCACTTTGTTTTCTTTTTTCCTCGTTCTTTTTCTTTTTTTTTTCGTTAATGGCCTTATTTCTCTTTTCTCGATTCCAGATCCACATCGCAATCCTAGCCAGGGGAATCTTTTGGAACACTGGAACAAGCCTCATATGCATTCGAATATCCCACATCACATCGCCATGCCCCACCAAGGTCTCTATCAGCTTATCACAGAAGGCTCTTCTTTTTCCTTTCGAATATCCATGTGGAAATGAAAGGATAATGCAGCGTGTGGGGCTCTCTTAATCAAATGCTGCAGCAAGAGCCCTCAAAGAAACCAGTTCTACTAGTTCTCGAGTGCGGCCGAATCACCGACAAAATCCCGAATATGGGTCATTCTCTGCTTGATACATTCTATCTTCAGCTTTGACAATGCAGACGACCTCATGATGCGCAACATGGGCACATTTTGTTCCCAATTCATGCGTGCCTACTACTATCAGGAGTCTACATATGTGGTCTTGAAGGGGAAGAGCTCTTTACAAAATCGAAGAAGATATTGCCTTTAATAATTGGACATGTCTTCATAAGCTGACGAATGTTGTCTACCACGAAGAGCAGAACTTTACCTGGAATTATTTCCGAAGTAATTCACATACCTCGGGGATTAGGTCAAGCTCACATGGCTAGAAGCAACTATCCGTGGATGGAACCCATTCAGCTTCACATTGCCATAGTAGATTAGACTGGACTTCATTTCACATCTAACCATGCCCCCCTCCCCCACTACTCCGTACTGAAAGTTTGTATACGCCATCTGCAGCTCTTTATCCCAGCCATGCTCTGCCTACGCAACTCAAGGCCGTGGTGGCTTCCATGCAGCTGGAAGTTATTTTCCGCATACGCAACAGTAATTCTAATCTACCCAACGACGGACCTGCATCTGATTTGTAGCAGCAGGATCTTCGCTCGAGAATCCTTGCATTTCCGCTGGTTCCAGGGCTCCATTGTAGCAATACCCATCAATTTGATCCCTTTGACAGAACCAACGAAGAGTGTTTGAGTATAGCTGAATGGATTTGCCCCCATCCTTCGATGCATGCGTTCTTCCCCACCAGCTTGGTTCGTTTCAACAACCCTGATCATGCATCCCTGATTCCTTCGTCTAGTAGAAAGTCGACGAGCCTCCCAGACCTGCTTTGATGCACCCCTCTAGGGGTTATAAATGGGCTAAGCCTAAGATGGTGCATGTGCCGTTCTCCTTTTATGCCAGATCTACTTCTACGAATATTACTGGATCTTCCAGCCTGGGATTGCATGGCCTGCACTGTAGTGGCCGGACCCACGGAATAGGATTAAACAATACATACGTACACCATTACATGGCCAGCAAGAGATGCAGTTGCAACGTCCTGCTGATCACCCAGAATACTGGCCTTCGCCCCTCTTCTCTTCACCTAACCCTGTGTCATCGATCCTTCTTCGTCCTTGTTTCTTTTTCATTGCTTTTTTTTTGGCTTTTGTCCTTCGGGAAATGTAACATTTGATTCACGATGTCGTGTGCCACCAGGTCCTCGAATGTATAAGAGTCGTTCTTCCCGGTCTGCTACTTCCGAGCTCATTATACTTTGGCCTGGGCAGATTTTACCGTTGCCTGATCTTTGAACCAACACGTTGCCGAGTAATCCTTTTCTTTCCGACATCGTCACTTTAACAAGAGACAGGCCGATAAAACGTTACTTTCTTCCAAGTCTTCCCTCGGCTTTTCGAGAATTAAATACCTTCATCATCCTCGACTTCAGGTTGATGAGACAGAGAATAAAGTGGAATATTAATATACCACTATCTAAGTGTCGACTACTTTACTCAAAATATCCTTGCAGCATCTCCTATTCGAGGCCAGTGCATATCACTACTCGCATCGCCCCACCATCTACATATCGCACAAGACGCCATGGCCACCTCGAACTTAAACCTCTCCTCTTTCAACCTTGATCCAGATCACATAACTTGTATCGGTGGGAGGACAGTTCAGACTTGTCGTGGCTGTGCTGGAAATGCCCCGAGGTACGTTCAGTCCCTACAGATAGCTGTTCCAAACTTCCTTCGCAATGAAGAGTATTAGTATCTGCTAGTAGAGGCTTATTATCTATATAGAGGGGCAATCTGCACAAGTTGTAATGGCCGCGGCTTCAACATCTTCACATGTGTCCATTGCAATCCGGCCTCATCAGCTACGGCCGTTCGATCTAGCAGCATCGTCACTTTGGCCACAGCAACCACCACACCAGGCTCATCGGTCCCGTCTTCGCCCGACTCATTAAGTCGTAGACCATCTACATCCTATCCATCACAGTCCGATATCAGATCAAGCAAAACCTGGAGGAGGTATGGAGATGGTAGAGATGGAACAACTTGTGGACGAGTGGAGAATAACACGCCTCGCAATCTGTAGATTGTGGTATCTGCCTTTTTACCGGTAGTAACTATTTACGAGGCCCAGCCATTGAGCTCTTTCATCTCGTCAGATGCTGGCTTTCTGAGTGATTCTTCTTTCGATCTTGATCCCTTTTTGTTTGGCAATGACTCTTGCTTTATATGCCCTTCTTAGTTTGTATATTCTTTTTTCATGTTTTATGATACGCATTCCGGTCTGGTTCAGCAACAAAAGAGTTTAGAAGCAACTGGCTTGCATAGGCTCTTGGTCGTACGTTCATTCATGGGGGGTTTAGGCCATGGCCTTGGGAATCATTGCGAACATGACGATTTCTTTAAGGTATCTGGCACACCGATAAGATATTACTTTGAATGTCCTAATGCCCTAGAGGCCCGAGGATCTATCCTAGTTTACATACAAACTAGCAGGGAGTGCTGGATTGGTATTCAATTTATTTATCGACCTGGATCAATCCCTTCCAATCAGAGGGTACTTCAAGCTTCACGGCCTTGATACAAATATACAACCTCGCGTTTTCAAAGAAACTTCCGAGTTCGCTCTCGAAGCCAAGGGCCAAAGAAGTATAGCGGCAACCCCAAGAAGAGAACAGCCCATTGAATGCCTGCAAACTCATAAAACATCTTTTCCACGCCCTCTTTTGCCATCCAATCGTAGCCACCTTTTGCAAGCCCGAATGCAACTACGTTCTTCGAGGTATTAACCAGAACAAGAGCCTCACCACTTGCTCTAGGGTAAGCGTCCACGACATAGGAGAGCATGACCGACGGGACTAAGGTCAGTCCCGAAGATGCTATAGCTGCACCCACGGCGGGACGGACGTAGTGTTGAAGTCGTGAAACGGAGTATCCAAAGACAATCAGACCCACGGGGTTAATTAAGAAGGGGAGTATCAGTGCCGGTATGCGGTGTTCGGGCTTATGAACGTTATGGTTGCGCTTGCGCAGCCATCGAGAGAGCAGATCTGTCAAGGGGCCTGCAATTGGCCAAGCGACGACAATACCGATGAAGCTGCTGAGAGTGAAAAGACCCAGATCGGCGGAGGAGAATAGATATGGCGGGGGTGAAAAGAGACTGGGCGAGATGGTCGAAATGGCAACGACCCTAGTACAAATCAATATCACGGCGTTAATGCAGTATGACCTCGGGTTGTGGTCCACTTACCCTCCCAAGACAACACCATACATGAGCGATGCGATCAATATACCTGGTACCAGTAATAATGGAAAAGGCAGCACAAACAGGTAGGCGAAATGCCTGAAAACGCCCTTCTCCTTCGCCTTCTTCGTGATATTGAATGAATAAAGCCCTTTTACATAGTCATGATAATCCATCTTGGACGGCTGAGCGACTTGCGATGTGGTGCGAACAGCCTCAATGTGGCCAGAGAGGTCTTTCTCGTTTTCTTCACTCAATTCCGGCTCAATTTCGGGCTCGTATATCGTCTCCGGGAGGAAGAAAATGGTAGTAATGAAGTTGACAGCTGCAATAATGGCGCAGAGTATGAAGAACCATCGCCAACCACGGGCTTGGATGAGATATCCTGCGATGACGGGGCCAATCTGCGACCCACCAGAAAGGAACCCCGCGTAGATAGCCATGGCACTTGAGTAATTTCGCTCAAAGAAGATATCTAGAAGTGAGGAATTAGATGTCGGGACTTCTTGATGGCCATAATGGGAACGATGCATCCCTACCTGCAAGAATACTTGGACCAAGTGATTCACTAGCGCCATAGCCTTTTGTACATGAGTTAGACAAGGACCACATATAGTTCTCACACTATGATAGGCCTGAACTTACCAAAGCTGGCAAACACCCGTGAGGCAAGCAGGCTGTTGTAGTCTTTGGCGACTGCACTCCAAATGATTCCACCCAGGAATATTGCCATAGAGATGAGAGTCACTGGACGCTTTCCGAAACATAATGCAAGAGGCATCCAAACGAGATTGGCAAGTCCCATTGAAAGAACTGAATATGTAATCAGAGAAGACAGTTGGGAGTTGTCCACATGGAGATCCATTGCCAGCGATTCGAACCCTGTTGCGAGCCCAGACTACAGACATGAGCTGATCAGTAACTGAAACCAACAAAATACTTGTCTTTCAAGTCGTACCGAGTACATATTCCCCATGAATACGTATACGTTGACCGTAAGAAGAGCAGCATATCGGACCCGACGTGGGAATAACTAAGAGCGTTCAAGTTAATGACAGCACCCTTTTCAGGGATAAGATCTTAGTACATACCCTGGGATCCACAACCGCCATACTGAAAAGAGTTGAGGGTACCTCTAGAGGCTCCCGATTAATGGAATTGTATGATGGTGACTGGGACGTGGTGGCATAGGGAGAGGGTACATATATGGGAAAGCATCGGCGTAGAGACTCGGGAAATCAACAAGCCACACTGGAATATCCCACAATCTTAGCCTCTGAGCCCCCGCATTTATTCGCCAATATAATATTGGCTGAGTTATTGATTGGAGGCCTGTGCTTTTTGCAAAGGGTCCTTCGGATCCGGCGTGGAGTAGATTTTGTAGACGTTTCGGGACCACATCCCTAAGTGCATAATCATAAGGGACTAACAACCAGAACTTGAACCATCAGATACGATTGGAACGATCAAATTAACCATTCCATAGAAACTGAAATTCATCTTCCAGACGACATAAATCGCTATCAATTGTCTTGAACGGCAGGATTCACTCAACTAGCCTGGTTTCACACTGAGTGTGAAGTTGGGTATCGAAAAAGTACCACCAAGGTTGAATCTATGTTTCTTAAGCCAGCTAAAACAGCCGACTCATCCTCCACACACATCTAGAGACAGAATTCACGTGGATCTGGGCCTCGCCATTGCTAACCAGCGATTGCGGTAATGGATGTGCTTGGGTCAATAGAGTCTGGATACCCCGGATTGATCCACCAAGAGACCCATTTTGCCTCGTGCTTGATATGCACCCCAGAATCGATCCCGTGGGCCACCTACAAGGCCAAAATGTATCCACAGTATAGCAAGACCTGTCATGGGATCGAAATTACTCATCTTGTCATAGTTCGTGCCGAGTAGCTTGGAAAATCCGGAGGCCGGCATATCCGAGAGACTGGGGGTGGAGAAATATGGAGTCTCGGGCTTCCCGGGCAAATTGGACACTCGAGGGGTGTACTGGTAATTAATTGAATACGGAGGTTGTGATCTCTTTTAACCGACCTTGTCTGTCTTCTCCAAAAATTTGAGAGGCATACATCCATACTGGTAGCCATCTTAAGCTCCACCATCACATTTCCAAAATGGTGAGTACCAACATATTTAGTACTCACTTTACAGCGGGAGCTCGCTGATCACTGCGGTTCAGGTTCCAGAAGAGGCTCACCTTCGCGTGATTATAGTCGGAGCTGGTCTTAGTGGTATTGCTACTGCAATTTCAGCAGCGCTGTCAGGTCATTCGGTGGAAGTCATTGAGCAGGCGAAAGAGTTAGCCGAAGTCGGTGCTGGCCTTCAAATCACTCCAAATGCATCTCGTCTCCTTCAATACTGGAAGCTTCCCCCATCCTTATGGGAGCTAGCTGCTGAGCCAACGAAAGTTACCGTGCATAGGTATTCTGGTGGTGTCCTAGCCCATAAAGCAGCATTCGACAAGGATATGAGGGCAAAATACAACGCGCCCTTTGTTGATTTGCATCGTGTTGATCTCCAGCAATCCTTGTTCGCACGAGCAAAAGACTTGGGTGTAACTTTCCATCTTGGCGAAAGAATCGAAAATATCGATTTTGGTCGCACGGTCGTACGTTCTGTGGCTGGGAAAGAATTCAAGGGAGACTTGATTATCGCCGCGGATGGTCTTTGGTCTCAATGTCGAGAAGCCTATGTTGGGAAGAAAGACGAGCCTCTTCCAACTGGAGACCTTGCATACCGGATTGTACTGACAGTCGATCAAATTTCTGATCCAGATTTGAAGGCTTGGGTTCAAAACCCCGAGGTTCATTTCTGGATCGGTCCTGGAGCGCATGCAGTGGGATATTCACTTCGCGATGGCCAGATGTACAATATCGTGCTGCTAGTGCCGGACAATCTACCACCAGGGGTCTCGAGGCAATCTGGTTCGGTGGAGGAAATGAAGGAGCTCTTCGTGGGATGGGATCCAATGTGAGCGATTCATATATCTTGTATTGCTAGGGATTGACTGACATTTCCAGCTTGAACCGCTTCCTCGACTATGTTACAACTGTTGATAAATGGAAATTGATGCACCGTAAGTAAAATTCCTCTTCAAATGGGTTAACTGACAGAAGCTAATCTTCTCATTGTTGAAGACGGCGAGATGGAGAATTGGGTCAATGAGAAATCGAATCTTGTCTTCATGTGAGTGGTCTATTGATTCGATATTACGCAACTTCTCAATTAACTTCTTTGAAAAGCGGCGACTCTTGCCATCCAATGCTTCCATATCTCGCACAGGGTGCCAATTCATCATTGGAGGATGGCGCAGTTCTGGGCCTGCTTCTAGGGCATATGACAGATCGAGAACAGCTACCACGCATTTTACGCCTCTATGAAAGCCTACGAAAGTCGCGGGGTGAGGCCATCGTACGAGAGACATTCAAGCAGGTGCGCATAAGCTTTGATGTATAATTTTCATTGCATAGATGTGGCTAATTGAAACGCAGAGGCAAGATTTCCATATGTCAGATGGTGAAGAACAGCAGAAGCGAGACGAGATCTTCACCTCACAGCTTGGGAAGGAAATCAAAGGCTTTTTCCCTAGTCGCTGGTGAGTCTCACCCTACTCAAGATTTGATATTTTTTGCTAACTTCGAATAGGACATGTCCTGAGGTACAGCCCTGGCTATATGGTTACGATGCTATCAAGGAAGTCGAAAAGGCCGTCGCTGAAAACCCTGACCTATTCTTGAAATCCACGTCCAGCAGATCCTCTTGCCAGATTCTGTAACTACCATTTGCTATCAAATAGACTATCCATTCGCATATTGTGAGATGAGAAATTACATTGTACTTGTGAAATGAGACTCTTGATTATTCGATTAGATGAGAAGAACTTTAAAGATTCATCACGAGAACTTTCGTTGATATTAAAATACTACTAGGTATACAACATTATTGTAATAATATACAGAGTCCACATTAGATGGAATTTAACAAGGGAGAATTCGCATAAGTCCGGCCTTTTTCTGGGACACATAAAGACGACGATTGCCAGGTCGTGTCGCGAAGTAGAGATATCTGCGCATGTTGGCTCCTGAGAGCCGCGTAATTCCAGGCGTATCTTCCTTTATAACAGCAATTTCCTCAAACCATGGCGTAAGTCCTTCAAATGTTGGGGAGACTATTTGCATCTCAACCGTCATAAGTGGCTCAAAGGTTTGGCCAGAAGCAGTCGCTATTGCATGGTATCCTTCCAGAGCATCATTATGGAGGGTCGAATCGAAATTGAGAGCTACTAGATCCGATAAGAAGACCGTGAGAAGGGTGCTTCCGGTGTCGTTAGAGACAAGAAACGGTCGGGTCAAATTGGGGTCACCACCACACTATAGAGGTAGCCTTATCCGTGCATGAAGCTGAGTTTGTCAGTTCACTATTCCAGACTATGGTACATAGATTCGACGTACTTCGTGCATATTAGTTGTCGGTGAGTAGTGAAAGGAGCCTGCAAGAGATTGGGGCATTTGCTGAAGCTAGAAATAGGAACACTCAGTTAGCCTCAGTATAATACAAGACACCATGTGGAACTTACTTCAAAGGATCCATTCTGCTGTGCGAATTGAGTATATATTTGCTAGGAACGTGTCAGATAGAGATCATTGCAATACGTACATCACAGAGTCAAAGGAATTTAGAACATACCTCACGCCATTTGACCGGACCAGGTGTCAGTGACGGGTCCTTCCATGGATCATGGTCGACACGTTTTCCTCCCGCGAGATAAATTGGAGGATCCCCTATTTGGCGGGGACCGATCTCACCACTCTCGTACATCCTGATTAGAGCTTCAATATTTACGCGCTGTATTTGACCAATCTCGGTTTCAAGAGCTTTCTTCAGTTGCTGGATCCTCACTTCCGGCTGCAGAATAAACGGAATGGGGCAAGATGGACTGAACAATTCGGCCATGATGGAGAATTGATGAAAAGGATGAAGTATATAAGCAGTTTGATCAGAGCATAGAGGGGTAATGAGAGGAAGATGAGTGAAGGTGGAGTCGTATCCACTTTGACCCACTGATTGACCGCCTTTCTTACCGCCCTGTGACTTTCCCTTTTTTTCTCTCTTCCAAATAGCTACACGGCAGAATTAACATACTTAATTACTGGTAAATACGTAACATGACACCCACCGTTCTGGGTTACATTCGACTCTTCATTATATCAAAGGCCTCGGCCTTCGCGTCTAGCAAAGGCTTGAAATCGTCTCCTTCGCAGATCTTCATTGCCTTTTGGTAGGCCGGGCGCTCCCCGACGCGCTTCAACCATGCCAGAATATTCTTATGTTTTTCCGTATCGAATTCTACGGGGCAAAACCCACGCATGGTCGTCAGGCTGAAGAATGACATGATATCCGCGGCAGTCAACTCCTTTCCAGCCAGGTACGCGCCCGTTTCGGCAAGTCGAGCATCAATCCTCGAAAGCAATCGCTCCCACTTTTGGAGGGTGATGGCCACGATTGGAGATTTGGGGTCTGATGCTGGACCACGGCTCATCATGACGCGAAAGATTGCGGGTTGAAGACTACCGTTAGCGACGTGAAACCACTCTAGATAATGAGGGTAATCTGCGCCATCCTTCGGTGTCAGAGCGAAACGACCGTTTCCATAAACAGCGATAATGTAGTCAACGATGGCACCCGACTCGGCCAAGATGACTTTGGAATTTGTTGCGGGTGAAGGATCATCTTCCATGACTGGAGCAGTACCGGCGGGATGTAAGTCCTTCAAAGACTGCGGGGCGAAGATCGGATCTCGCTTGTGAAAGACATAATTATAGTCGATGCCGAGCTCCTCGGCCAGCCAGATGATGCGCTCGGATTGAGAATGTCCGAGATGGTGTATGGTAAGAGGCATTGTGATCAGAGGAAGGTATAAACTTAAGGGGGGGGGGGTTGTGTTTTTATTGAATGGTGATTGATAGACAAATTGGTATGAGGGGAAATGCTCCGTTTTTAAATGTTGACGATGATCGGACCGAGGATTATTCATGACATCAGGCTCTGCTGCAGGCGAAGATCTCACGATCCACTCGCGATCCACTCGCGATCCACTAATTTTCGATTTGGACTGTACGAAGTGCAGAATAGGAGAAAAGGCACGAACCTCAATTTACGCCAACATGGGTTTAAAGTCTGTTATAACCCGGATAGATTCTTCAGCTCCGGCAGTTTAATCGCCAATTGGTGTATGCAGAAATGGTTTTAGACAAAAGTACGATCTGGAAGTACATGAAAGATTTCCAGGATATTTTGGAACTCTTGGGACCTCATTCCAAATATTACACTACATAGTACACTAGTATTCATACAGCCAGTCGAAACTCACATGTAGATTATCCATCGAGCATGGGTAGACCCCCAATATCATCGAATAGCCTTGCAATCCCATCAAACGAGTAATCCGGAAACCCAAATCCATAAGCCCACTCAGGGATGTCAAATCCAGATGAACCAGCTCCCAATTCAGAAGATGCCATTTCAACAGTCCCATCACGAGTTTCAGTGGCTTGCTGTTGGGTCCCTGATGCTCTAAAATCTCTCAGGTATTGTCGAACAATCTCGACCGACTTCCGCGCGACAACCGATTCATCCATCGCTTCGAGAATCTCGACTCCCATTTCCACGGACCGCAAGAGAGGCATAGTCTCGGCACACATTCCTAGCTTTGACATCGGTAACAGCAGAGTTGAAGTAGCGAACATCACATAAGTTGTGTTATACCACCTAAGTGAAGATTAGCACAGTGGAATCAATAATATGAGGGATGTCGGATAAAAGTACCAGCATCGGAAAAAGGTATGTACTCGATAGATATCATGTATCACCTCAATGGTTTTCATAGCCGAATCGAGGCATTTGTTAATGGTTTCCTCAAGCTCAGAAGGGGGGTGCCGTAATTTGCGCGTGAAATGGCTCAAAAAGGGGCGGAAAAGGAGCATCTTGACGTTGTAGTATCCTTTACAATGGGATCAGTTGGTACCTTGTGATTCGAAGACCAAGATAAGACTTACGTATTCCTAGGACAAGCCGTTGTCTCCTGGCCCATTTAGGGTCTCGTAGAGCACTTCGAGATGGCTGATAGGCTCCGATATCTGGTTTGATCTTCTCTGGGAGCCTTGCGAGCCAACGATCTATCTCCATCTCAATCTGTAGAGCCAATTGCAGCTTTTCCTGCAGCGTGATGCGAGAGTGATATATCTGAATAGAGACCCGTCGTATAATTTGGGCAAAGTCGATCATCCATGGAATTATAGCATACTCTGAGTCGTCTCGATCGGGAATGGCTCTGTTATGATATTCGTCCATTCCGAGGGTATCCGGTCGTCCAGTTGAAAAGCTCATCTCTCTGCATAGACAGTTAGTGGCTGTGGTAGAGAGTGTGGCATGCAAGAATTTTTTATATAACACTTACATCTCCAAGGAGAAGATACCCCTGATTGGCAAACCCGTTAATGGAGGCGTCGATAAATCCAGGAATCTTCTACTTACCACCAAGTTTTCGAGATCCAGCTCGAGCGTTGATCCTTTGGCGATGATATCTGTCTATTGAATCCAGCAGAAAGACAGGTTCGAACCGCCAGTCCTAGATACATGTACGCCACTACATTTGTTAGCGCGTTCTTGTAGACAGGCGTGTTAGATGATACTCACAATTCGGGTTAAGCTCATTTTGGCAGATTTTCGCCTGGAAAATGTCAGTTTATCGTCTTAATAGGAGGCCACTAAGTCATACCATGAAGTAAAGGCATTGAACTGTCTCCAGGTCATTAGAGAACCGTAAGTAATTCAAGTATGCTTGTGCCTCGCCAAATAACTTTCTGCTCCATTCAAACCGACCCATGCCGGCAAGCTTATCCTCATCCCAGACCCGTACTAAGGCCCCAAAAGAGAGGACGCTCAAATATAAGGCAACGAAGCTGGGCTCCGGGGTGTGCGTCCGGTTAAACCAGAGATTGTTGGCCCGTAGTAAGAATTCGTCCTTGTCGATAAAAGGATGTATGAAATGTATATTCTCGAAATATCCATTCATAAAAACATGGGCCTGGTCAAAGTAGTAATTTTGACTCTCAAGTGATGTTGGTTGCCCAGGACCCGCTGAAGGCGAAAAGCTGGGGTTGTGCAAAGTCGAGATCAACGAAGAATCTATAGTGGTTGCGTGTCTTTCTTCATGCCTTCCGGGCTCTCGGGATTTTGAAAGATGGCCAATAATTGCCGCTGATGAAGTGCTTCCATGGAACTCGGTTCCATTTGTATGGTGGTTAAATTCACTGATCTCATCGCCAGCGCTATCAGGAGATTCCTCTGGTACATCTCGGCGTAAAGTAGTCTGTTCTTGCGGCGTTGACCCTGGTCGCGGTAGAGAGCAGGGTGTTGTCTCTATGACCGTTTGTGTGACTGGCTGGATTTGTGGATTTGAGGATAGCGGAGAGACGGCGAGTCGTGCCTCGGCCATACGCAGCTTGGAGGCCATTTCCTCGAGCTTCTTTTCAAGATCGACTACATAGCTGTACTTGAAGTTAGTGGAGCCCTCACTGGTGACATTCTTTTTTTTTTTTAAAAAAAAAAAAACTGGCTTTCAGATTATGAAATGATACAAACATACTTCGCAGACCGGCTGCTTTCACGTTCTCGATAGTTACCTTGATATACACAATCCAATTGGCTCTCTAAAGAAGGCAAAGGTGAGCAAACTTGAAACTGGAAACTCCGAGGTAATAACAACCCACTTTTGCAGTGCAGACATGGATATTGCTCGTCACACTTATACTTCTTTGTCCTGCAACGATCGCATGCCTGGGCGGCACGTGGCCGTTTTGCTCGCTTCGGAGCTGAACCATCTGCCATCGATGAAGCCAGATTCTGATCTGTTGGCATTTACACAGGCACCATCCGCTGGGGAGCGGAAAAATGGGGTCTGAGATCTGGGGTAAACTGGCACTAGGAGATGCAGAATGATAACAGGAACGCACGTTCGGAAATCCCGGGGGCGTTGGAGATTGCCACGTGATTGCTTTTTTCAAGTTTGGGTGAGCCAATCACAAGACACCGCGTAGTATAGCTGCAATGTACATAGTACATAATTCGTATCAAATGGATGACTCTCAGTAAATTTAGAATGAAAATATGTACATCAATTCATAATACAGCAGTCAAGTTCCGCCCCGTAGTGCATCTAATTCCTGATTTAACCTTCTCAATCTCAATACCTAGAGTAGAATATTGAGGTTCTCAGCTACCGCAGCTAAATCAGACACATCCAATTTAGGGGCCACTTCTGGTAAGACAACTTGCTCGATAGGCCGACCGAGCTGATGAATCAGAGACTCGATTCCGTCGCCATCAGCAAATGAGTGAACTTTAACATATTTGCTCTCAAATCCGAGGGAGAAAGCCTGGCCGGCAGGAATGACAACTGTCTCGCCCTCTCTGAAAAGACTCTCGTCCGAGCCTTTCAGACTGACTTTCAGAGTACCCTCCATCACGCAGAGACAATGGTCAACGGACTTGAAGGCCATGAATTCTGAAAAGATCGTCTTCCCATATTCTTTGGATGACTCAATACTCGATATAGCACATACCCCGGCACTTTGTTTAGTGGTAACAAATGGTCGAGACATCACTCCTCCAAGCATCCATCGGGGGCCTGTGTTGGCGCGCAAGAAATATCCCTCATTGCCCTGGGGTAGTTTCTCGTCATCTTTCGACCAATCACCAAGCTCAGGTGGGATATAATCAGGTTGGAATACAACATCGAACTGTCCTTTTGCGGCCATTACTTTCGGAATCAAGATTGACTTGAGATCACGATTGTCTGTCTCAGGTACGAGGATTCCTTCGTATGGCTCTGATACGTAGCGGAAGAAATCCACCCAGTCTCCTGGTGTTATCAAGCCCTGGATCTCAGTATGCGGTCCAATCATTTCTGGGTTGTGGATAACAGTCTAGATAACCGAATGGTAAGTTACGGTCTAATAATCCTTGTGAGTTTTCTTCATACCGGAGGGACATAGGCAAAATCACCGGGGGCCATGATACGGCACTTGTCTCCATTCCACAGCTTCAGATATCCTTTAGTGACCAGGAAGACATCATGAGCATTATTATGATAGTGAAATCCCGGTGCGTCTGACAACGTGGCACCGCTCTGGAAAACGGCCATCAAACCCCCGGTTTGCTTTGAAGAGGTCAAAATCCGAAAAACGCCTTTGCTTCCGGGAATTGTAATGCGCTCACCCTCGAGTTGAGGGATGGCGTAGGGAACCCGAGATTCTGGGGCCTGGTTCACGAAAGGCAATGGCATTTTGTCGTACCTGTGTAAGTTGAAGGGTTTCCGAGGCAGTGATGTGAGGGACGATCCTTGAAGATTTAAACTCGCATCGGCAGTGTAGCTGTTCGGTATGCGGGGGGGCATTAAGCCGAGGGCGGAGAAGCCGCAGTCGGAAGATCCGAGCAGTTGTGCAGTTTAGCTGCAAATCCTTACTCTTGGCCAATTGTGACTCGTGATGAATTGATGAATTCTGGAATATGTAAGCAATTCCTTCTTGGCCCCACGGGGCTTGGTATTAGCCAGAAAGATGCATGTGTCCTAGAGCTTGATGAGGGGCTGAGTGGCCATGCGGGGTACGTACAATATCTACTTTCCGAGAC
Source organism: Penicillium citrinum (assembly GCF_028827155.1). Lineage (NCBI taxonomy): Eukaryota > Fungi > Ascomycota > Eurotiomycetes > Eurotiales > Aspergillaceae > Penicillium > Penicillium citrinum. The sequence goes on from NW_026622688.1 coordinate 3,158,339, forward strand.
TATTCTGAAGTCGAGGAGGTCGAGAGAATATCAATTTTTACTGATCATTATAGGGATTCACATCATCTCGGCAGTTATTCAACTTTGGTGTTTTCTGTGTTGAAATACGTAATACGAGTAGTCGAAAGGTAGCCCTCGATCTCTTTCGCTCTGGTTTAACTACTCTATGTGGTCTTCCCTATTACTGCGCAACTATTTTTTCTATAAAAAAAGAATTCAGATAGTCGATACAGAGTAATTCTGATCTGTGCATACAAAACAGTAATCTATTGATAGAACCTACTACAGAAACCCTTCTACTTATATAGTTCCTACGAAGTGCCCCCGCAGATGTAGTCTCCGACAACGGCCTCTCCCACATGATAATAGACATCTCCATCAAATGACACGATGCCCCTCAATTCTTTCTTCCCCTTTCATCTAATATACAATCCCTCGATCAATTGAATGTTTCAATCCTTGGATCATACTATGTACTCCATCTGTAGTGAACCTCTTTCCGACTCATCCGGATTGGTTAAAGAGAGGCCTTGCCACTGTAAATGAACCCCAACGGATAAAATCTCACCCACAATCCCCACGTTCGTGGGGAGTAACGAGATGTGGGGAGTCATGAACACCGTTAATACTTGAAGCGCATTCTTCCTCCACTCTTCTTTACACTGAGTGCAAGCAATAGAATCACCCATTGTATTCATTCATTATGGCCACAGACTCGAGCCCGACTGGCGAGTATCGCCAATATCTACCCGATCTGAATCTCAAGCGGTTCCAGGTGATGTGCACGCAGGACGCGCATGAGTATGCGCACGACTTTAAGACAATAAAGCAACCGCCATGGCTACATGCACTGTACATGCATTGGTTGGATTTATTGCAAGAACCTTTCAAGGGGGTCACTACAGATGGTAGGACTTGCTAATTTCGAAGTCTTTCTGACAAACCTTGAAAGTCTGCATGATATCGCTAACTTCTTCGTCGCAGGCAAGGTCCGGCCCGATCTTTTCACATTACAGGATGAAGAGATTCCGATAGAGCAGATTGTGAATGCGACTCAGTCGTTTCTAGATTTGCTAGATGAGAAGCAGAAAGAAGCCGTGAACTACCACATCGATTCCCCGCAGTGGCGCACTTGGTCGAATCCTGAATTCCTGTTGGCACACAAGGGTGTGCGTCTGGACGAAGTCAATACGTCTGTCCGTGATGCAGTCATGAATATCTTGAAAACTACGCTATCGCCAGAAGGCTATGAAAAGGCCGTCAGTGCCATGCGCATCAATCATTTCCTCGGAGAACTGGTTAAATCGCCCCGCGTCATGAACGAATTCTCCTACAATTTCGTTCTCTTCGGTCGTCCCTCTACAACCAGGCCTTGGGGCTTCTCTTTCTATGGACATCATCTCTGTTTGAATATTTTCCTGTACAAGGGTCAGATCATTGCATCGCCTTGGTTTACCGGTGCCGAACCGAATGAAATTGACGCTGGCCCATATGCTGGCACCCGCATCATGCAAACGGAAGAGAAACTCGGTCTTGAGCTCATGCAATCTCTCTCCGCAGACCTTCAATCCAAAGCTCGCGTCTTTACCCTCATGAAAGATCCTGCCATGCCACCTGGTCGTTGGAACAAAGATGATCAACGCCATTTGTGTGGTGCATACCGCGATAATCGTGAGGTGCCCTACGAGGGCATTCTAGCTTCGACATTCAGTGCTGAGCAAAAGAAGCTTATGTACGGTATCCTCGAGCAATATCTACTCTATCTACCTGCCAAGTCACGCGCTTTGAAGATTGAACAAATTCGTCGCTGGGAAGCAGAAACTTATTTCTGCTGGATTGGTGGCTACGGTGATGAGGATCCATTTTACTATCGGATTCAAAGTCCAGTTATCTTGATTGAATTCGATCATCATTCTGGTGTCTTTTTGAATAACGAGGAGCCTAAAAAGTTCCACATTCATACATTGTTGCGAACCCCGAATGCAGGCGATTATGGACATGCGCTACGCGCGCAAATCCCAGCTATCGAAGGATTGAATGGGAAGGAAATTACCTGGTAGGTAGTTGATACCTGATTGTTGGCGAATGGAAAGCCTATCATGTATAACTTTGAATGATGAAATTTGATGATCCATTTTCTCCGGTTGTTTCTGTTTTGCTTTCTCACTTGTTTCCTATAGACCTTGCTTGCGCGTGCTCGTTTGATATTTGTCTGATTGTGAGTTTGAAGGTCACACGCCTGGTCCGCGAAGATATAATTGGCTTCACAGACTGTCCACTAGGTTTAGAGCATATACTAGTACCTAGTGGTAGCAAGCAACTCTAGTGTGTATCTCATGAAGCATTGAATTGTCCAAGCTTTTCAATGAAATTTCAACAGGGTAATTATCCATGGACAAAGAGGCAAAAATGAATGGTATATACAGCATCAATCCAATAGTCCAACGTTATTAGAACACATTATAAACGAGGAAACATATCAATACGCCGCCAAGAACAGACCATGAAGTGAAGGTTGGATGGGACATAACGAGGGGTATAACAAATAAACGAGAGCAGGTTCAATTATCAGCAGATATGACTCACATGGTATTTTGATGCATGGGTCATTCTGGAATAAACTCCCTTGATCAACTGATTCTCAATTCATCATTGTCGGGAATCAATTCATAACCACCCTCTGAAGGCAAGATCCGAGCAGCGACAATGACCGCACCGGCACAGAAAAGACTAATGCACCAGCTGACAGTACAGAATACCCAAGACTGATCAAGTTGCCAGCCAACAAAGAACCGATCTTCATTATCGAATAGATATGCCTAATCACCCGGACCATGTCAGGACTGACACCATTCACTTGAAGCGATATCTTGATGCGGTGTTCACTTACCACTATTGACATACCACCCGCTTGGATTAATGCAGACAGAACAATCAGAATACTAAGTATCCTCCAGCCATTCTCACGGAGCCTCTTTCCGCCACCGAGGATGATTATGTAGGTGACAATGCTCATGCCCTCTAGAACGACAGCGAAGGACATGAGAAAGCCGACAGAGCGCCACATGGAGCAGAAATACCGGTCATCTCCATGACAATCATCCTGTTGGGGGAAGCTCTCGCAAGTATCAGTGAGGGAGGAGCACCGGCGGTGGAGACCGTAGGAGTAGTGATGGGCAGGCTGGGCAAGGCAACATAATATTAGTCTCAATGATTGCATCACGCGTCAATAAGGAAGCCCCAGCTCACCTTTTCGCTATGATAGCTGATCCATCTTGGTATGACGATCGAGGAGATTGTAAGCGCAAAAGCTGTGGTGAAGATGTACTTGTTAGAGGCTCCGCTGATTAACTATCCTTGGCGCAGGCGGCGTCTGTCGGGGATGATAAGATATTCGCTGTGGAGCTTACCAGCTAGGAAAATCACCAGAGTTCCTGAGTAGACGATAGTCTTGGTCAAAAACCCCGTGTAATTCCGGTCGGCGCCTCGAGGTACCAAGTGGAAGTCCATCGTGGAGGTGACCTCAATAAGTCAAGGGTGATGGCGTAGCTGATTTGAATTAGGTATGGCTCGCGTCCACGAGCGAGCGCATCAGTTGTAATCGAGGCCAAGAAGAGAATTCCCTGTGAGTGATATGGTCACAGAAAAAAGAGAAGCCTGGCTATGTATGTAAAGATACTGTAAAAATCCGGGGCGGAGTGGAGTAGAGTAAGTAGAAGGTAGATTGTATGAAGAGGGAAGATCAAAGTGGAGGTGGATTCTCCCGCAAGTCCCACAGTCAAAATCCCCTCCTGCAAAAAAAACAAGGCAGCGGCCCATGCACTTCACCAAGGGCGATCTCTACTCTTTTATGTTTGATTCTTTATATATACTTATTACCTTTGACTTTTGGAAGAGTACGGTCAGCAGGACACGACCAGGGTCTTATCAATTTATACAGTCTGATAGCAACGTAATCACGGCTTGGCTATTGCTATCGCAGTATAGATGGCGAAAGGTATTAGATGCGTAGTATACTTCGTACATCCATTATGATGGTTAGGTATGGTCGCCGTGACACTACTTAAACCAATTAATACTAGCGACTGATTATATGGAATGGCGACAGCAGTCCAGCAGATATATGCACTATTTTTTTAGCCAAATTTATACCTGTTTTCTAGTAAGATTCTTTGGTCATAGCTATTTTAGCTTTAAATGATAGAGTATACACAACATGCCCGAACTTCAACTCCCTTACATGCTAGTTCATATCAGGAAACCGGTTCTCACTCATACGAAGAGCACTTGGATAGATCAGAACTATGGGTAACATTACTCCAGGGCAAGCCCTTACAGTCCTCATTTGAGCCAGTAAGATTTTATATGTCCCGACGTACCACAAGCCAGTCTTATATCACGCGCAAACACGTCGTACATTCATACCAAAGAGCACACGCCCCAAGAGAAGCAATAGAATAACTCTTGAAAATGCCGTCATCATTAGAACTAACACGAAGCAGGAATGGCATAATATACAGGCGAGAGTACATGTCTGACACACATAAGAAAAGACATGAAGGGGAAAAGAAGCAAAAAAAGAGATCAAAAACAAAAGGTGGACCAAAAGATCACCCTTAATGGGGGGATCACATTTAAAGCCCTAAGGTAACATCAGATCAAGAAATGCCACCTTGCGAATCGACAAACGCCAGCCAAAGTCATGCCAGAAGAAACATTGCGCCGCAAACTTTCGTTGCACTTCAACTTCATTCCTCGCGCTTTATTTGCAGCATCGCACGGAAGTCATCATTGCTCTTTTTGGGCTTGTCATTCTCGATGCCCTTGTCGTCAGGTGTTGTATCCATTTTGTCATTATTCGGGGTCGACGCAGCGACACTTCGCTTCTGTCCGAGTCCACCACGACGGCCACCACGAGCACCCGGTTGTTGAGGGCGTTTGATGACGCTGGGCGGCGGGAAATTTGTTTTCGGCTTTTCCGGTTTAATAGACGTGACTCGATCGGTCTTTTGATCGGCTTTGAGTTTCTTCATTTCCGCTTCGCTGCCAATATGAAGCGCTCGGCCAGGGACGATTTCTTTCCCTTCCAGCGCCAATGCGGCTTTGCCAGCGTCTTGAACGTCAGCAAATTCAACCACAGCACCTTGGTGATCGGGTCTTAATGAAAGCGTAATGAGCTGTCCGAAAGGTTCTACCAGGGCTCGAATGCGGGCTTCGTTGACCGTATCGGGAACATTCATCAAAACAAGCTTGCGTTCCCGAATCTCACCAACGGTATGCACAGCATTCACGCTGTCACCATTGACTTCTACCGATGGTGATCTCGACGATGAAACATGTGAGATGACGGTATGGGTCATGCGCTTCGCACCAGAATGGGTACTCTTCTGCACCAACAAACGACGCGAGCCGAACATTTCGTCATTCATCGAGATAGCAGCTTCAGCTTCTTCCTTGGTGGAGAAGACAACGAAACAGTATCCCTTAGGTCGGCCATCGGCACCTCGCGGTAGGAACACATCTTCAACCTTGCCGAATCTTAAGAATAGCTCCTCGATGTCCTTCTTACTCTGCTTAAAGTCGAGGTTCTTGCAGTAAATCTCTCGGCCTTCTTCCATGGGACCGGTGCGAGATTGCCTCTTAGTAGGATCCGAGATCTTGGCTACGAGCTTGTAGTCTTTTTCAAGGACTGTGTTGTCAAGTTCAGTAGCTCGAAGAGCGGCCGAAGGCGAAGCAAATTGGATGTAACAGAATCGTCGACTGGTCTGGAATTTGAGGGAGGGGAATCGCACATCGACAATGTCGCCATATTTGCCGAATAGTTCACGAATTGAACTCTCGTCGGTTGTCGGTGGGAAGTTAGTCACCCACAGAGTCGAGCATGTCTCAAGCTGAACCTGAATGGTGTTGTCATTGAAGGTCTTCTGGTCACGGGCAAGGGCTCCCAGGGCGTCTTCTCTGGACTCGAACTCGATGTGTGCGGTTTGCGAATTGTCTTCTTCCCCTGTAACAAACTTCACACTGTTGACTGTCCCGTAGTTCCTGAAGAACTGTCGAACCTGAAGCTCGGTGGTACCTTGCGGAAAGTTCTTCGCCACGACTGTTGCATTTTCACGATCACGCAGGGGGATCGCTGAAGCTGCCGCTGCTTCCTCGGAGGCCATTTCGACACCACGGGCTTTCTTGTTTGTGGGTTCTCCATTGGCATCAACTTCGTCCTCGTCACGCTTTCTCTTCTCTGACGTGGATGCCTCGGTCTCCACAGCTGCCTCCCATTGCTGTTGCTGTAACTGCTGCTGGGCTGCTGCAGCTTCGCGGGCCTCTTTTTCTCTGCGCGAGTTGACAAGCCTCATAGCTTTGCGAGTTTCAATGAGAGCAAGCTGAAGTTCGTGAGAATCCTCGTAGTCCTCGCAGTGAGCAACATAGGTTTGGACAATCTTCTCCGGCCAATCGAGATCTTCCCGGCTGATAGCCTGCTTCAATACAGCAGTTGCATAGCTGGGGGTGGGGGTCCTTCTAGCTGCGTCAACGGTCGCTTCTCCTTGCACAAATTTACGCCAGGAGATAAGTTCCCAGTCGTAGTAGGTGAGCCAAAACTCGTAGCTATTACCACGCCGGGGGATAAGACGTTTGAAATGCTCTCGAGCAGTATCCCAGCTCCCACTTTCGCTGAGATATCGAATATAAATTCGCTCCAAACGGAAATGCGGGTCACCCTGATATGAATCTCCATACTTTTTCTGGCCCAGATCTGATATGCTCTCCATGGCAGAAACCATTCCGACTTGCGCAACATCCAAATCCTCGTCGGTTGAGTCGGAGAGGAAAGCTCGTCGACGGAGATAACTACACCAGGTAGTGTGAACCTTTAAGACTTCCTCCATTCCTCCAGCGTCGAGTAGACCCGTGCTGGTGGCCGCGTGCTTGATTCTTGAGATTTCCGAGAACGGCTGGCCTTCTCGCTCGGAGCTTAGAAGATACTGAGACCAGAGATTTCCCGACCAGGGACAATGGCGTGTAGCTCGGTGCAAGGTCGAGATTGTGGTGGTGGATGCATCACTGTGCATGGCCTCACTAATGAGAAACATGATATAAGCCTCCCAAAGAGAAACGTCGGTCGGAAATCGTAAAACTGCTCGTTGGTAGACAGCATTGACAAGTTCAAAGTGAAAGATATGGAAACTTTTCTTGCGTTCAGTTGGGCGCTCTCGGGCGACTTCGGTATCGATGTACTCCGAGTAAGCCATCCATTCGAGGGTCTTGTCACCAGACTCCTCGGCCTTGCTCAATTCAAACTCGGATTTCTCTCTTGATGCATAGAATCCCTTTGGTTCTGAGGCGCGAGCGACTGTTTTGGACATAATCTCTTCGTAGTTGTTGGGACCATAGTGCTTAGACACGAAACCGGAGAATTTTTGGAATGACTGATCCCAAGTAGCATGAGGGGTTTGTAGCCGAATATCCCAAAGTCCCCGAAGATGGTTAATTTTGCCCATTCTTTCCTGGGAATTGGGTGACGCTCGATCAACATCTTGGTCGAGGAGGTCTAAGAATTTGTCCCAAACACGGTGACTGTTGTTAATCATCCAACGTGTAGCTTCCGCGGCACGATTCCATACTTCCAAGACAGATTGCCAGCTAAACACCTCGCGACCAATTAGTCGGTCCTCCTCAGTCCATTGCCCGGCTCCGTGCTCACAAGCTGCTGTGTATAGATAAAGCACCCATTCACCATAGATGTGCCAGAGCTTGGTGCTTCCACATTCTTCTTCGACTGATCGTTGGCAAAGTTCCATAACAGCAATTCGCTCGTTCACGGTATGGGCCAGCATACTCTCGTCTTGAATCCATTCGGCCCAAAGATCCTCGCCCATTGCGAAAAGCTTGTCCATCTCCTCACGAGCAGTTCTCAGGTCCTTGAGGAGGTCGTAACGCCGAGGATCGCCATGGATATCAGGCTGGTTGGGCGGGTAAACATGATTGACGAAGCCAGTGTGCAAGATACCGATGAATTTGATGTGGGCGTCATAAGTGTGGGGGTTTTCCTGTATTTGATTGAACGCTTCCGTAGCTCGGCGTTGTGCGTCTGGGTCCAGGGATGTCTGTCTGTAATCTCTGCGCGCATTCTCTCTTGGGCCTTCTGACATGGCGATATCAAATGATGTGCGCGGAGTAGGAGTGTTGTGGTTGACCGGGTTCACATGGGTGTGGATGGTTGACGGGGACAGCTGACTCTCGTACGACTCGGTGCTTCGGAGCATGTTCGGAGCATTTTGTCTTTGCGGCTGGTGATGCTGCATTGCAGCTATGTCGGCCAGCGTGTCCATCCCGGGGGTTGAGGCTTGTCTTGATTGCGACAAATCGGTCGCAGGGGCACCATTACCGGCCGCGTTGGGGTTTCCCGCCGGTGGAGATACTTCAGCAATCCCAGTGGGAGCATAAACCTGTTGCGCCAGAGGTGAGGATGTTTTCCCCTTGCGGCCGGGACCCGAACGAGTTCTCTGAATCGCTTTATGCGGAGAAGGCCCTGCAGCTGGGGTCGGTGCCGTGTTCGAGGTAGGACCAGGCACGGACGTCGAATTTCCAGGCTTGGGATTCGAATCCGGGGAAAGCAGTGAGTTGATGTCCATCTTGCAGAGTCAAAGACCGCAACTGGCTCTGAACCAGAAGACAGAACAGAAAAGAACAAAAACAAAAGAGCGACAGAACGCAGGAAGATTGTCAAAGACCAGAGGTCCCGGATAGTGCTGGGACAGCAAAGATCCAATTTAGACGACAGCCACAATAATCCTCAACGTGACGTCCATTCCTCCCATCGGTCAACGCAAGCTCGTGATCTGATCCCGTCTCGTCGTACCGATTTTCCGAAGTCGCTCAACAAGGTTCGCGCAATACCGATTGTACTTATCGAAATGAGGTTTGATCGCAGGACGTAGGGACTGGTGGTAACGACGGAATATCGAAGAATGAAGATAGAAGAGAAAAAAAGGAACGTGAAAGAGTAGGAACGCGAGGAAATTCAGCGGATACTCTGAGCGATCCAGGTACAAATCAAACCCAGTGATAATATCTCAACTGAATAAAAGAGAAATGGGTTCAAGCCACAGGCTGGAGTGGCCTGGGTAGATGGAGGGGGGGGGGGAGGGGAAGGGGGGGGAGATGGAGGAGGGAAGGGAAACCGGATGAAGAAGGGCAGGAGAGAGAAAGGAAAGCAGCCGCAGTGAAGTGAAGGCCCTGAAAGAAGGCAAAGAGACTAGTGGATCTTCACGGTGGAGATGACGGTGAGCGAAGAGCGTGACGAGGGGAGAGAAAGAGAGACACAGAAAGAAGTGGGAAAGCAACTTGATGGTCCAAAATTCATTCAGTTCGAGTATATAAGTCTACACATCTTATCTCTATTTGTACTATTTGAAAAGAGGGTTGATCTACTACTTTTCGGATTTTTGTCACTTTTCGTCTACGAATAAATGGAGATATGCATGAGTCTTTTTTTTCTTGATTGATTCGAGTTGCGCGCTGCAGGTTAATGGCCTCAGGCCGGAAAATTAACAGTACGGCGGGTGGGAAAGACCAACCACGTAGTCGGACAAGTTCGACCTTTTTTGCAAACCCGCTTTCTCCGAAAGGTCAAACACACTCCGCACGCTTTTTGTGGTCACGATGAGTGCTGTTCATCAATCTGGGCAGCTTGTTCGAGCTGGTGAGTTCTTCCTTCCTTTTCTTTGGCTCATCCCCAATCAACTTGTCATAATTGACTTTTCCAATCAGTCGCTCGGAATCCTGTCTCCTGTGTACCCCGACGGACATTAACCTCGACACCTGTTTACCGCGCCAACAGTGACGGTGACAATGCCTCTAAACCCGCCCCAGAGAAGAAGAAGAAGGGTCTTCTCTCATCAATGAAGAATTGGGTTCTCGGCGACAAGCCCAAGGCTACCCATACCCCATCTGCCCCAAAGCGAGAGGAAGGTGGATTGGGCGCGAATTCAATTTTCGCCGATGATGTGAACGCGACATCGGGTCCTACGCCGAGCCGAAAGAAGGAACAAATTCAACAACAGGACTCAGGGGAGGGTGACGTTCCTCTGGAACAGCGGGACAAGAAGCGCTTACAACTTGCTCTAAACCCTAACCCCAGGGCTCAGCTCCGGTGGGAGAAAAGAATGGTTCAACGTGAAATTAAAAAGGGAGGCCGTGTTTCGAGACAAGTACAGATTCAGCGTTCGGAGCGTGAATCTCTCTCGAAATCACACTGGTTTAAGACTTCGGTCAAGAAGCTGGGCCCCTTGGCTCGACAAATTGCCGGCAAGAACATCGACGAGGCGATTCTGCAGATGCGTTTCAGTAAGAAGAAGGCTGCCCAGGATGTTCGCGGTCATCTGGAACACGCAAAGAACGTCGCCATGGTCCGTGCCGGCATGGGCCTGTCGGCCACTGAGGAGTCTAGCCGATCCAAGCCCATCACCGTTGTTCTCAAATCTGGCGAACGCAAACAAATCACCGACCCGACGAATATCTATATTCAACAGGCATGGGTCAACCGTGGTCCTTATGGATTTGGTATGGACCACCGTGCTCGTGGCCAGATCAACCGTCTCCGACCTCCGGCTACTGGACTCACCGTTGTGCTGAAGGAAGAGAAGACCCGCATTCGTGAGTGGCAGGAGCGTGAAGCGGAAGCGTTGCGGAAGCGTACAGCCAAGCTCTGGACCCAGCTTCCAGACCGCAAGATTTCTGCTCAAAGCCAATACTACAGCTGGTAATTGGATGAGCATCGATTCCCCCTTGGCGTTCCCGTTCCCGCTGCGTTGTATTATTTTCATTCGTGTGTCACACTCTCTTCTGTGATTGCACTGGTCTCTTATTTTATTCTGTTGCTCAAAGAGAATATTCGCATTTGCAAACTAGAGAAAGCCGGGCTTTTGCCCATGTACAATATGATCAATACCATTGTATGGAAATCTTCATCAAACAAATAGTCACTACTACACATATTTCTCTGTATGAGTATCGACTTTTAATAATCTAAAAGCGATTTTCCTCTGCCTTTACGATAACCGGAATCACGCCTCCAGTCTGTAAAGGAAACTTCCGATGGCCCACCACTTCCAGAATACTCGTGATAGCCCCAGAATGCGCCGTCAAAGATAGAAAAACATGATCATCGCTCGAAAAAATATCATTTAAAAGCCGCAAAAGACGCTCATTGCGCTCCTCATCAGACTCGCGCGTCTTAGGGTCCCACAGAAGATCCTCTTCCGTAAAATCTGCTTCAAATTGGTACTGAGGATATTCAGCCGCGATGATAGATGCCGAAGAACGACGATCACAGGTATGTTCTCCCAATGTCTCACGTAAAAGCTAGGAAGCCCATGTTAGATACGTCCTACACCGAATGTTATAGCAAGTAAAGAACTTACTTCCTTGATGACCGGTTGAAAGGGTTTGGTGAGTGGTATACCCAGTTCGTTAAAGGTCACTTTGGCCGTTGCGCAACATCTAATCAAAGGACTAACGTAATATGACTCTGGGGTTGGGATTCCCTGCCCAATTTGCTCTTCCCAGACTGCGCGTGCGGTTTTAGCTTGGGATATGCCTACATCTGTCAAACGGGCGTCGGCCCATGTACCGTATTCGTCGCCTTCGAGGAGAGACCAATACTCCTGAATTAAGTTTAGCTGGTTCCAACCAGTTTGTTTAGGAACAGATTGCAGACACTAGAGATACGTACGTCCCATGCTTTGGTGCCATATCGTCGTTCGGCAACATTATGGACGCCTTCGCCATGTCGACCAAGGAATAGGACTTTATATTTCGTACTCGGCTCCGCTTGGCTATTCAACCTTTGAATCTCTTTATCGAATTTCTGCCATTGGCTTTCATCTGCAGATTCCTTGATTTCGGAGCCGTAAAGCTGGTCTACGAGACCGAAATTCGATTTTGCCTTTCCGTTGTTAGGTTACCGTTGTTGGGTTATCTGAAGGCTGACCCCTTTCCATGCTAAAACTTACATAGTCGAACGTATTTGGGTCTGTGGAAGGGTCGTCCTGCAGAAAGTACCCTTGCACCGTGGAGAAGCTGAAGGACGTTGATTGCCTCATGATGGAGCTCGAGTCTGAGTAGTTTGTTGTTGAAGTGCAGGAGTGGATTTGGCGTCGAAGTCGGCTCAGTGGGGGCGTGGAGCGGCAGATGCTGTACTCCGTATAGCTTACGAGGTTGGATATCAGACTCATACATAAGCAGTCTCTATGGTTCTACATTTTCTGAAATCCGTATTACACGCTGTGTCTCAGCGGAATATCTTACTAGTAGCAAAGCCTCGAACATATAAGCGGACATAATGCTTTTGTGTATTGTAATCCGTCTAGATAGCCTAAGCTCTATAATGACCATCTTCAAACCCAGCAATTGAATCACCATTTTAACTCCAGCGTTCAAACTTTACATCGTCCGTCCGGGTATTCATATAACATCATGATCAGTTTGTGACAGTTCACTGTCTAGAATCATTCCTCAACTCAATCCTGAAAAATCAGCTGGCAGGAACAAATTACATGGATCCGCTGATCTAGAATTTGTAAATCGAGAGTCCTCGCTTTACCGACATCATTCGCGCACCGCAGAATGAGAGGGTGTTCAAGATGAAATTTTCAGATCGTGAGGCAAAAGACATTCCAGACGACGAATGCCAAGCTCCAGATATCGTGGATATGACGCTTGAAAGCAGGCCACCAACTTCGCTGGTAATCGACTGCAAAACCTGTCCACTTGAAAGGGCCAGAATGGCCATTGCAGAAACCGATGGTCGCGAGTGCACTGGTTGTGAGGCCAAGGTTTGCTTTGACCCAATAGTCGGCGTCGTGGACAGAATATCGACTGACTGCTGGCGCCCATGCAATGCTGGCTGGTGGGTAGTTCCTGGTCTGCGAACAAATTTGGAATTTTGCAGATTTCTGGGAGGTTGGTTGTGGGTAAAATATACGTTGACAGGCATCTCGCACTCCGGGAAATTCGAGGCAATACCCGTATCTGGGTGCCGAACCTGCAAGACTGCTCCCAGTAGGGCGCGTGCGTTGCGGGATGTCGCTGACGAAACGTTTTTGTCCCTGTTCTCCTTTCTTGAAACCACGGGCACAGACCCAACAGTGCGCCAACGCAAACTCGAATCGCGACTCGTGTTGACGGATCGAAGCACGCTCGCCTGCTGACTCGAATTCTCTTGTCCTGAAAGTCCGGCAAGACTTCCAGTACCTTGGCTTACTGGTGAAATAGCAGGGACGTTGGACTGTGAGTAGTAGCCAGGTACATTGCTGCTTCGCTTGCCAGTCTTGTTTGTCGTAACAAGAACGGCAGGAACAAACTTGCCCCTGTCGTGGCCAGCAACGCTGCTTTCTTTTGTTCTTGTTACAACAGATGTAACGCCAGGAACGCTGTATTGTCGATCGTGGCCAGCGACATCGCTTTGCTTTGTTGTTCTGACGGTAGGTAGAACAGCACATAGGCCTCGTGAAGGATCGTGTTCTGGAGAACTGTTGGTAGGTCTCTTGATCATCTTTGTTGAGAGACGTGGAGCCAGTGAAGGGTCGTGTCCTGGGACACCAGATGAGCGCACATCTGGAAGAACTGGTTTTTGAAGAACTGGTTGAATTGACCGTTCTCTGACTATGGTTGTTAGTGGAACGTCGCTGACCGCAGCGCGAGCGGCGGCCTTCTCCAGGCAGTTGCACTAGTAAGATGTGAGCAATCTTGTATCTAAAAGTCGTTGGGAAAGGGAGATGCGGTACGAACCCTCTTATGCTGCTTCTTGTGCTTCTCACAAGCGCCGTACTTTCTAGCCTTGATGTAGTTTTCTTTCTGTGCTTGGGAGCGAGGCTTTTGCTTCTTGGGCACGTTGGTAGTCGCATTCATGTTCAGATCAAGAACCATCTCAAAGCCTCCGGTTCCAGCGCTAGACGTAGGTGCAGGTGCAGGTGCAGGTGTAGGTTCTGGGCTGGCGAAACTTGCGGGTTGGGGCGAAATGCTTTCACGCATGTACTCCGACCAACTGGGGGAAGAGAAACTGGTGTTCGAGTCCGAAGACATGTCCAAATCGCGGGCCGTATCATCGCAGAGTCTTTGAAGATGAAGTGCAATGGCAGCTTCCCGGCGCTTCTCCTTGATTGAAGTGGTACGAGGGTCCGCCGCAGCCTGTGTCTCGACCATCTGGCGGAAGGAGAAAGCATTTTCATATGGTTGATAGGCATTGAACATTTCATCGTCGAAGATCGGGGTATCCGCCATCATTCCGATGATGGGGGACTGATCAGCCAAGAATTGGTCGGAGGTGTCATAGTTGATCATGTCCGGGAAGGTGGATTGTGAGAAATCCGGCAGGTCATTTCCGAGCGTTTCAGCATCGTAAGAAAGACTCAGATCCGGAGAGACAGTGGCCGAGGCGGAATATTCATCGCCATAAGCCACCGGAAGGTCAAGGAATTGTTCAAAGTCCACCCAGTCATCGGACTGGGTCTGGGCATCCATAGGGAAGAATTGATTTTCTAGAGACGCCATGATGTCGTGATTGGTAGATAGACGGGGGTAATCGTTGAGTAGGTGGTGCGGGGGGGGGGTTATACAGGAATTGACACTGTATCTGTGGGGTAAATTAAAGAGAGACTCGGGCCCCGGGGCTCAAGGCCGTTGAATCCTAAAATCAAAAGTCGAAAGCCAAAAGGACTCCGAAAGAAAAGAAAGAGAACCTGAGGCTGGCTGTGTTGGACATTGTATAGCAGTTGGTCCAGGAAGGGCGCTTATCCTCTTTGGGGTCCCCGACTTTGGCTAATCCTTTTTGGGAGCCCGATGCGGCCCTGTGCGCCGTTCGTGTCTGCCTTTTTTTGAGTCATCGCTGCAGCGGGGCGGGGCTTAGACTCTGCATTGAATTCGTTCGGAGTGATTGGTCCCAGTCTAGACAATGATGTTACCTCCCCATCTTTTGCATTTTTTTCTCTGGAGTTTGATCAAAGAGAGAGAGTGAGTCCTGCTCCACCTCGTAGACCCTGGGGTCCAGTTTGTAGATATATATGTGTGTGTACGGAGTAGTGTTCTGAGTGTTTAGTAACTATGCATAAGGACTACTTAGGGACTATTCCATATAGGGTTAGCCCTTCAAGTTATGCTCAATTGTCCAAGGGTCCTTCAAGTTTAGCGTACTCCGAGGTAGTATCATCTTGCATCAGCTGTCAATGATACCCCGTATCATTTAAATTCAAAGTGGCAACTCCTTATCGACTGTGATAGGGCTAGAGCCGTGGCAGTTTGACCGCCAGAACCTAGATACAACGATTTCTATACCTTTTTTGAGGCTCTATTGGGTATATTAGCACACAGGATAAGTACTACTCCCTCTGGGTCTGAGATTTACTCTTATATAAATACTACAATTGTATCCATACAATTCTGATGCAGGTGCTTGGGTGGTACATATATATATATATATAAGTGTATGCCTATATACTAACTACCTAGTATTATGTATACTAGGGCTGTAGTGGTCGTACTGTAGCACGATGGATGAGAGTATCTACAGCGATTCGAACCTTAATTTCATTGGACCAGCTCAAAGCCCTAACAAGTGCTTGATCAGTAA
The DNA here is from genome assembly GCF_028827155.1 of Penicillium citrinum. Taxonomy (NCBI): domain Eukaryota; kingdom Fungi; phylum Ascomycota; class Eurotiomycetes; order Eurotiales; family Aspergillaceae; genus Penicillium; species Penicillium citrinum. Next base: position 3,173,964 of record NW_026622688.1, read on the forward strand.
CACTACACTGTATGGTTGTATATTTCCGATATCGAGAAGCATCAGTCTCTCAAGGTGAACGCATGAGAAACCAGAAATCAAGCAAAGACAAAGATTAGACAGTCGCTTATACTACTGGGCTCTCGACTAGCAGTGGACTACTGATTGCTGTCAATTTTCATAACACTCTAAGTGTATACTAGTACCTACCTAGATATCCAATATACCCTAGACTATTTTGCCCAGGCCTGGCTATGTCGCCTTTAACTCAGAAGGTTTCCCTTTCTCTTCCAAGGCTTTCCCACCAATTAATTCGACGGGAAAGGTATTCCAATCATCCTAGGCTGTACTGTCCGGCCATAGGGCACCTAGCCTGTAGCTTCAAGGTTGGCGTGGTTCCTCTTGAGTGGGTCAATGCACTAGCACGAGTTGATCAAGATACGAACGACCTCTGCAAACTTGAGTTCTAGACTGGGTTCTTTTGCTTACTACCTGGTACTAGGTAGGTACTAGTTACATACTGTATTCAGGATAAATAAAGTTGCTCTAATCAAGACTCCACTATCGTGTCTAGTCGCAGTCCTAAATGTCGATCAATGAATTCTCATCCAATGATTCGGATCGATAAAGAGATACTACCATTTAATGGCATAAGCCCATACGGTACTACTAGTACTGTACCCTCAAGTTAATACTTTACAATAGGTAGTTCATTCGTCAGAAACAACTCGAACGTGTGAACGGCTGCCATGGGGAAGACGCATGCCAAGGTACTATATTGGCATGCTGTACACTAGTGCAGGAGGGAATCGGATGCCGTACAATGCAAGTCAAAATGATACCTTCCAGGCATTGCGACCTAGAAGCTAAGGATATGAAGCCGTCCCTGGCATATATTGAAATGCATAGGTACTCCCCAGATATTTTCAGAGTCATCTCAATAGTAGTAACTTGGCCCAGAAAGGAGAGACAGGAAAGCCTACCACACTAGCGAGTCATCCAGCTCTGTGTACCGGGATATGCACAGGGAGAGAAAACAAGCTTTCCCAGCCGCCTCCTTGGTATGTAGAGTAGCATACAGTATGTATGTACTATTTTGAGTGATGCTCTAGAGGATTAGTGTACATTTTGCTTGGCACAATATGTGACTGGGTTTGTCGTGTCCAAGGAAGCACCAGCGCCTCGTAATTCAGGCCGAAATCGGAGATCCCCCAGACGCGTCGGGGTAAACAAAGGACCCGCCGCGGAGGAGCTTGGGCCACCCAAGCTGCGCGACCGGACAGCCCTAGGATAATGCATCCATTTCAATCATTGTTAAATGTTATATAGATACGAGCAGTGAACTAAGACGGATAGTACAAGAAAGCTTGCAAGGAAGAGCTTATTTAGGGAAACATTGTGATTTGATTCAGACTAGAGTACGGCAAGCCGACCTCGCATCGGAAATCCTGCAAGTTCCGGCACCGGCCACCCGGCTTCAGTGCAGCTTTGGTCAACACGAAATGAAACAGTTGACAAGGCAGGACGAAGCCCGAAGTTTCGGTAGACATTCCCTATTAAACAATACCTCCCCATCCTTCCCGGGGGGTGTTCATAAAAATCAGAAAGAAACCACCGTAGAACCATACCATAAAGCCCTTAAGTGATGCAGTAACGACGAGAACCAGAGATCAGCGAAAACAAGGTAAAGACACAAACGCCATGAACCGCGCAATTGGATATTGCGGCTAGGCGCTTAAGATGACTCCTCATCATCCTCCTCATTTTGCTGCTATAGAATTGGTTAGTAAATGAAACGCTAATAAGTCTCATGGCGTGATTGATGGACATCTACTTACAGCTTGGTACTTGGCCTTCTCTTCCTCGTAACGCTTCTTGTCAGCGGCAGCCTTCTCATCGTAGGGCTTGCGCTCAGACTCGGAAAGGGCCTTCCACTTGTCGCCAAGCATCTTGCCGACCTGGCCTGTATGATGGGTCAGAAACAAAGTCACTAGGAGAAAGAGAGAGAGAGAGAGAGAGAGATCCGAAAAACTTACCGAAAGAGATACCAGGGTTCTCCTCGCGGACCTTGTCACGGTTGTCGTTGGCGAAGAACATGTACGCGGACAGACCACGCTTGGGAGCGTTGGGGTCTGGGTGATGGTTAGCGTTGACACGAGTTTGACGCGTCAATTGCGGCCGAGGAGATGAAGAGGAGCTTACCCTTCTTACGGCGCTGAACGCGCTCCTTGCCGCCCTTGCGAGTAGTCTTCTCCTTAGGCATTTTGTCTGTAGACGAAAACAATTAGCGTTGGGTTCGAGAAGAAGGTTGCGCAATTTGCAATCCCAGACATGTTGCCGGGAGACCCGACCATCTTATGAGAATCGTGCAAGAGTGAGAGGATGGGGATTCAGGTCAAGGCAATGCGATCAAATTGCGCCAGGCAAATATATATGCCGTGGTGCGATTGATGCTAAGTTGAGGCGGCCACCAGTGGGCGCGCGCGCTCTCATGCGAGCAAGCGCGAAGATGAGATTGCAAGCAAGAGCAAGACGAAGGCGCGACGATGCAAAGAAAAAGAAAATTGCACTCACAGATAGATTTAGAGAATTCGGATGAGAGTCACTATTTCGTAGAAGAGACAATAATTAGTGTTGTTGTTGATAGTGGTGGTAGAGGTAGAGATGAGCTGGATTAATCGAGCGCGCCAGTTGAAGAATCACGGTCGCGACGAAGAAAAAAGCACTGGGAAAGAGGACAGGAGAAGCAATTCACAAGGATAAAGAAGATGAAAGAAAAAGCGTGGTGGGTGGTGTTGTTGAAAAAAACGGGTGCGGAAGATATAGATGGGGATATGCAGTACCTGGAAATTGTATGGGAAGAAGGGCTCTCTGGTAGAGTGAGGGAGAGAGAGTGAGAGTGAGAGGAAGGGGAGGGCAGTAGTACTAGGGAAAGGGCCAGCGTGAGAGAGAGGGGGAACTGGCGAAATGGGCAGCAAGGGCGCTGGGGGAATGTATGGCTTAGTAATCCCACAGTATGTAGTACGGTATTACCAGTACACACTCACTGACTTTACTCTAGTCACTGTACTATGGTAAATACCTAAAGTAAAGAAAAGTTAGTGAACTAGATAGCAGTTGTATTTATCAGTAGGACTATAAGCAGTAGCCGCCTTAAGATCATTGCCATCGCTGCTATTGATTTGGGAATAACAGCATGGTGTCAATCTCAGTATTACTACAGTCTTTGATACATTGTACTATATACAATAATAGGATACCGCGGAATCCTCCGGTGGGGAGACACCCTATGTATCTACCCTCACCATGGACACGACTACGGTACTGTACTATCAGTACTACATACAGTACGGAGTCTGTCGTTAGTACTCTGTAACTACTCCATATATACATAGTACATCAGTATTCATTCTCGCTCCCTCCACTCCAACCTATGCTCCATGCTCACTCTACAGCGAATCCCGTTTGGCGGAATTCTTTTTTCGAAAATGTGGTGTTGTGCGGATATTGAGCGGGGCAACCATTCCTATGTATGTATCTCGCACAATGACACCGTACCCTGAATAACCCCGAGGGAGGGGATATCGCCGGAGACCCTGTCTTTTCTCATGCGGTATAAACATACCGTAGAATTTGGTGGTGCAGTGGTGCAGAGCAGACGCGCCTCCACGACTAGCTTCGAATCAGAGCGGAAGCACCGGCCACCTCTAGAGCAGCCTGCGTAATAGCAGTGCGCGCCCAGACTCTGTCTTCACCCCTCATCTTTTTCTCCGATAATGCTGTTGTTATATTGCTTATGGACTTATGGAGCCACGGTACAGTATACAGTAGTCAGAATGACCTACTGTATGTAATTGGTTAGTACCCTCGCTAGGGTACATAGGGTTCTCAGCGTACTCCATGTATCATACACTGTTATCGCTTGTCTGCTGAGAGGAAGTGGAGGCAGAATCAATACATAGGGGGTAAACTTCTGGTCGGTGCAATACGACCCATAACCCGAATAACGAGGCGTGGACCCGATGGAGTTTACGATGATCGCGGGATTGGGATGGGTTAGACAGGCATAGCGGTCTATCACTGGTTGACAAGCCCACCATGGGCTCAAGAGCAATCACAAGCTGGTACGCGTCCAGTCCTGTTTCCTCGGTATGGCAAATGGGCAGTAGGTACCCCGAACCTGTCATGTTCTGCACGCTAAACATGCAGGCTGTTAGGAGATTCGGCAGTGCAAAGAAGCAAAAGTTCTGAAGCAGCAACTTTGATGCGGTAGATTCATTTTTGGTGGGCATTCCGATACATACGAATACATATACAGACAGTACTCACTGTACACTGCATAGTAAACTGCGGTACATACATACGATACAAACTCCATACTAAAGTGTATGATACCATACAATGTACCATACGCAGTGCCACTCTTTTCGCCGGTAATCACATACCACCCTAGCGTCATCGATTATATGTAGTGGTTGCGTTCCAAAGCAAGAATTATTACACAGAATTCACCCGCTGCGACGCCCTGGACATGGCTCCATCCATGTACAGTAATTCATGCCAATCGATGTCAACTAGAGGACCGTGGATGAACTGGTCATATTGCTTTCTCCCCAATAATCTTACCATCAGGTGCTTCCCGTACGTACCCTATGTGTCCGTTTTCCTTTACAGTCGTATTTCTTCTCTCTCCGACCCTCCGTCATTGCGGGTGCAGTGATGTACTGCGTGGGTCAAGGTCTTACACGGCCACAATCAACTGACCAGAATCCTATTAATATTTTTTTTTCAGCTTGGGTAAGGCCGTCGCAGACGCCAGAAAGATGAAGAATTCAACAGAAGTCACATTACAGTATAGATTTGTATGTACTGTATTTAAGGAATTGCATGACGCCGGAACTCCAGTATTCTGATGGGGGTAATCCAAAACTAGATCCACTCGTAAGAGAAGGGGGAAACGATGATAAAACGAGATGTGACTTCATTGCATCAATTCATCAGTCGTCGCTCTCATCCACAACTAAAGCTTGAAGCTGTTCGTCATCGGCCCAATTCAACCCGCTACCGACAACCATCGCGCTAGCGATGTTTTTGATCGTATCCCACTTCGCTTTGCTGGATTTAAATTCGGTTTCAAGCGCTTCAAGCTGAGACAAGATTTTTGCGTCTTTCAACTTTTCTCTCCAGGTTTCATCCTGTTTAGTAAGCTCTAGGAGCCGTTGGACTAGCTCTTGATTTTCTTGGTTGATTCGTAAATTTTCAACTTCTGAGTCGGAGAGCTGTTTTAGTACCTGGTCATGTGCCGAGGCTAGATTTTCGTGCGCCAGCGCGAGTACGTCGCGTCGATTGACAAGGTGGAGAAGGGCCCTGGTCGAATTTCATCAGACGCGAACTAATTAATTAATCAACCGGATTCTATTCCTTCAGGACAAACGTACCGCTCAGGTGGAATCGTGGCTTTCAGGTGAACCGCCTTCAAAATCGGATCGGTCATAAGAACCGTTTGAGCGGCTCTCCTCCTGACCGTGTAGGTGGCTCGCGCCTCAAGTAACTCGCGTTCTGCAGTCGCGAGTTGTTCTTCGATCTCATCGTTTGATGGCGACTCTGCGTCAGGCTCTGGTTCTGTAGTGTAATTAGAATGCAGTTCAGATTGAAGGGAACAGACTTTGTCGATAAGAAAATAAGCCGTCCCCTTGGTACTTAGAATTAAAGAAGCGCCGACAAAAGAAAAGCAATGTTATGTAGACATTCGGGTCTAGTCCATACCTGATTCTAGTAACGCCTTCTCGAGTCGTTGTTCCTGAATCTGATGGGCAAGCTGTAGTATCAGTGCCTCTTGATCGGACAAGGTCACGATATCACGAGAGTCATCGGCCGCATAGTCCAAAAGGGTCAGCTCACTTGGCCGCAAGTGCGGCAATTGGCCATGTTTGGTCGCCATGGAGGGATCTCGTGCGGTGAGCAGCTGGTGATCTGATATGCGGCGGGCGCGGAGGCGGTGGGGAAGGCAGCTGTGCTCACGAGAGCTGCAGCCTCCTTGTGCCTTATTACCCATTCCCTCCCATTTCCCTTGGACACGCGAGCTTCGCAAGCTCGAATGGCGAGGAGGGGGAATGTCGTTGCATATCTACATCGCTCACTCTGGTGAGCATCTACTCGCTGATCCGGTCGTCTTTGCTTCGTGAGTACTACTACTTTGCCCCGATTATCGATGTGGGGATGTCTTCTCCCATCTCTCCTCGCTTTACGTGAATGCACGCTGACTCCACCTCTGCTCAGACCGGATGCGTTAAAAGCATGGATTGTTCGAAATACTTCTATTCCACCTGCAAGGCAGATATTGATGACCGCTCGGGGGAAGAATGTTAAGATACAAACGCTTGCCACTGAGGTACGAGTATATTTGCCATCCGCTATCTTAAACAGGCCATCCGAAGCTCCATATATACTGATACGAGAATAAACAACCTTCAGACCGAAATATTTGTGTATGATAGGCAATATGTGAGTGACTCAGGCGATGTCGAACTACCAGAGTTGCCTCAACCGGAACCTTTGCAGTCGACCAACCCACCGGCATCAATCACAGACCAGAACGACCTTAATTCATGGCGAAGGTTATTCATGGAAAGACGAACATGGGCAATAGACTTGTCTAGTCGATGTAGAACGGCTGAGCAGAAGGGTCGTGAGCATAATGAGCGGACTGAAGTGATTCACCGCGGAGTTGGTGTGGCTCTGGAGAATCTCAAATCCCACGTGGGAACACTGGAACATCGCTTTCAAGAAGCGCAAACCTGGGCAAATACTCTTGTGGAGGAACAGCAGGCGGCTTTGGATGGCTGGCAACGCGCCCTCCAAACTCTGGAGACTATACCAGCACGGAAGGACTTTCCCTTGCTTGGGCGCCCATCGACCCCAAAGAAAGATCAGGGTAGACCTACGGGGACACTTCGTGATTTTGTCGATGTGCCCGAAGTGGAGCGGGCCGGGGTTAAAGCAGCTGAAGCGTCACCACGTTTCTCTGGTCATATTCAGGACATCGAGAAGATGGTCACGGAAATCGCCGCAGAGACACAACATTTGATTGAAGAAGGGTTGCCTGGTCCAGAACCTGGGGAAGAAGGACTGTTGGAGGAAGTGGAGACCATTGCAAAGAAAATCACGTCTGACTACGACCACGTTATTGGTCTACCTACAAACCAAAAAATTCTCGCAAATATTTCCAGATTGGCTCTTAACCACACTCAAAACCTATTGCCCTCACTTCTTGAACTCAGTAAGGATATTCAGAATGTTACGGAAGAAAGCTGGCGGCGTCACGGTGCTGCAGAGAAGATGGCACTTCAACAGATGCGAACCATCTCATCTATTGAGTCCCGCCTGGCCGATGCTCACTCTCAGCTCGTCAATCTTGACGTCGAAAGCGACGCGTTTGAAATCATATACTCTGTTTTCCAGATGCCGATGGTCTACGGATCTATCTTAATCGAGTCTATACGACGGCGAGAGTGGAATGATAAAATCAAGGCGGACTCGCTTGGCTTGGCAGAGGAAATGGCTGTTCTCCGAGACGAAGAACAACGTCGTCGCAAGAAATGGATGAAAACTATGGGCGATTTTATATCCGTTGGAGATACGACTCCACCAGGTATTGAAGTCAATATACAGGGCCAAGAGGAGGAATGGCCGGTGATCAAACGCAAGGAAATCGAACTCTATATCGATGAAATAAGAGCCAAACATTCATTGTCAAAGATTGCGGATGACTTGTCTTTGCAGTTCAAAGAGTTGGATGCTCCGACACGCCAGCAACGACGTCGGGCCAAAGCTTTCAAGAACGGGAGCGTTTTTGATCTAGGCCGGAGCTCGGTATTGTTACGTGGTGATGATATGGTAAGAAGCCTGCAAGAAGAGAAAACAAAACTTGAAGAAAGAGTCAAAGGGTCAGACAGTCGTATTCGCAAACTCGAAGATCTTCTACATCGCCAAAGTCATCTCAGTCGGCCCTCGAGTGGTAACTTCGGTCCTGAATTTCCAAGCTCGCCTGCATCACCCCATCCAGATGCCTTATCCCGCCGCTCTTCTGTATCTTCAAGACGAGTATCAATGACTCAGTCACCGGAAGATAGAGCACTTGTTCAGCGCATTGTAGCCCTCGAAGCTGAATTGGCTGCTGAAAAGGACACCGTTCAGAGACTCCATAAGGAAGCCCACTTTGAGCGCCAGACAAACTCCGATAAGTACCAAGAAGCTCAATCAAAATATCACGAAGCTCAGTCCACAAAAGAGGACCTTATTGGTAATCTTGAGGCTCGGCAACGGGAGTTTGAGGATGAGCGACGGGATTTGGAAGTCGAACTTAAAAAGTTTCGACACCGAAATGAAGAGATCGAAGAAGAGCTAGATAGGCTTATAGATGGCCGCGATCATGAAAGACAAGAGTTGGAGCGTCGTATCCAGGACCTTGAGCTTAATCTGCAAAGCGCGCAAGCTAACTCTGCAGAGGGAGCTAAGAAAATCACTGAGCTCAGCGAAGCTATCCAAGCGGAGCAAGAAAGAAACCAAGAAGTTCAAACGAAAGCTGAATCTCTCGAGCTCCGAGAAAGCGAACAGGATCGCAAAGAACAGGAAAATTACAATGTTCTTCAATCGGCATTTATGCACTTGTCGCGTGGAGGGGCTATTCCGGCTGAACTTCCTGGAATCATCAAAGCCATCGAGACTCTTTCTGAAGGCCAATCTATTCATGTTAGAAATGCTGAAGAGAGCGCATCAAAAGCCATGGCAGAGAACAAAATTCTCGAAGAGAAAAATACTCAGCTGGAATCGGATCTTGAATTGGGGTTGAAGAGTCTCGAAGAGAAGGAAGCTCAGATTTCACAGCTTACAAAAGAGCTGTCAGAGACACGAATCGAGTTGGATACTGTCAAGTCTGAGTTGGAACACGACCGTTCAGCTCTGCACTCCTTGCAGGCGCATACAGCAACCGGTGAACTTGGCTCTGATGCCCTGCGAGAACGACTTACCGAGGAAGAACAGAAATATCACAATCTCTCCAAAAAACTTGCTCAGGCCGAGGCAGAAAGCCAAGGATTGAAAGACAAACAATCCGAGTGGGAACAAAAGCTCGAGCAATCCTCCCAAACGGAAAAGCAAGCCATGGCCCTTGTTCATGCTCGAGGAGTGCGATCTCATGATATCTCCAAGCAGCTTCACTCGCGGGTCGAAAGCCTTGTACGAATGCTCGATCAGATGGGCTTCGCGCTCATTCAGCAGGATGGACACCTCGCCGTTCACCGCGCTTCGAAAGTCAATGCTTCATCTAGTCTTGGGGAGAGTATCACTCAATCCGGGATCGTTTCAGTTAAGCCTGATGTATCTTTACTGAACTGGATGCAAGCAGAGACCCCAGAAGAAGAAGAAAGCAGGTTCGTTGCGTTCATGGACGGCCTATCTCGATTCGATTTCTCGACATTCGGAGACGCGGTTGTTAAACGTGTCAAGGATCTCGAGACTTATGCACGCAAGTACCTCAAAGAGTCTCGAACGTACCGCGATCGCTACCATCGAGCTCAATCCGAAGCACATGAGAAGATAGCATATCGGTCATTCAAGGAGGGAGATCTTGCTCTGTTCCTTCCGACCAGAAACCAAGCGATCCGTTCATGGGCAGCCTTCAACATTAATGCACCCCATAACTTCTTGCGTGAGCAGGATTCTCACAAACTAGATGCGCGAGACTGGCTACTAGCTCGTATCACCAAGATAGAAGAGCGCGTGGTCGATCTGTCCAAGTCATTGAACAGTAATGCTGCAGACCGGAACTCCCTTGGTGATGCTAGCGATGGCACTTCTTTAGAGGACGACAACCCCTTTGAGCTTTCTGATGGTCTTCGATGGTACCTCATTGATGCTGTTGAAGAGAAACCCGGTGCACCTGCTACTCCTGGTATTTCGAAGAGTACCGTCGCTTCGGCGCACGTTGATGCTAGGGGCAGTATTCGCCTGAAGCGACCAACTGAAGAAAGCACTGTTGCTCAAACTCTATCTAAAAGCTTGGATAGTCGGCGAAATAGTTCCAACTCCAAAAGAGGCACTCCTACGCCTTCTCACAAAGCCAATGACTCCGCGTCGGATATTGTTCGACCGGCAGATGCAGATACTAGCTCTCAGCCTCGAGAGGCTGCTCCGATATTTGATGAGGTTCGCCGTGGCCTTCTCACAAACCCGTGAAAAGTAGGAAATTCTGATAGATTCCTCCTTGACCGGGTATTCTTAAGACTTCGAATGCTAATTTTTCTATAAAGAACCAGGATCCTGCATCTCTATCAGCGGCGCAATTACATATTGGCGATGTCGCCACATCACCTGCGTCTCCACCGTCACGATCAGCCTCTAGTCGACGACAGGGTAGAACACGCCCTTGGGAAAAGTTGTGGTCAATTGATTATCGCAGAGAGGAAGGTGGCTCGAGATAGAAGATCCTTTTTTTGGTTTTTTTTTTTTGGGTTTTTTTGTCTTTTTTGTCTTTTTTGTCTTTTCATGCGATGCATTTTGAGCTCAATTTGCCCCGTCTTTACTACGGGCATGTCATCTACCCTAGAAGGGATTTACTACGAGATACCCAATCATAACCAAATACTCTCATCCAGTGGTGGATCTATACAGCTATATCATGTATTAAAATGGTGTCTTCGGCCAAACTTTGAGAGTACTGATCTTACTGAAGTTGCTGAAATATGTTGCCTGTAAGACTCCCATTCTAATACGACGCACGTGATTATATATGTACATATCTAATCTTATTCCTGTATTCTGTCATATCTAGAACTTACCAGTGGTAAATACCTCGCACAAGAATGGTAATTAGTTGATAGATACCTGTTTCCCTTCATCATTCAGTATGTACGGTGTTAGTGGTGCCAAGCTGCGATGCTGATCTACAGTTCCGCCAATGAGCACCTGGCAGACTCTGAAGTTCAATCGACCCCACAGTACAGCAAACAAGCTATTTTCGCGTCGGTGGCTTGTTTGAACCATTCAAGTTTCAGTAAAGTCATAACTGGGAATTACCTAGGTAACTAGTATGTATGTATAACAAAATTCCAACCAGGATTTTTGGTGTGTCCGGACTGGGAACCGTGAGCTTGTACCGACGTAAGAAATGAGCTGGGCATGACGTCGATCATTCCAGGTATTGAAGACAACATGTCCAACTATTTAAACCCGCCCAGGAATACAAGAGAGGCAAATTTTCCATTGGGGTTTTTTTTTTTTTCAATTTACACATATCATTGATATTATCATACATCTACCATTTGAATTCTACCATACAGGACTATTCCACATCTCCACATCATGTCGGTTGCACGATTCATTCCAGTTATCAAGTCCCGAGTGGCACCCACTCTGGCACCTACTACTATCCGAACCATTTCATCAACTGCCAGTTATCAGAAAGGACCTGTTGAGACAGCCAAGGATACACTGAAGCGTACTGATCGGGCTGTTTCCGATGCCGCCGTGAAGGGTATTGATAAAGGAGGTTTGTCTTATGCCCGACCAATTTGAAACCATGCGACTGTTCGTATGCTAATCTGGGCCATTTTTTATTCTAGCACAAGCCAAGGAAAACCTCAAGGAGCACATGCCTGGTTCCAAACAGGAAGCCAAGGGTAAACTTCATGAGGTTAAGGGTGAGGCCGCTGAATACGCAGGCGAAGGCAAAGGAAAGGCGGAACAGATGGCCGGAAAGGCAAAGGGAAAGGCTGAGGAAGCAAAGGGGAAGGCCGAGGAGACAATGGGCGAAGCAGCTGGGAAGGCCAAGGAAGCCAAAGAGAAGCATCTTGGTTGAACCCGCTCCCTCTTTCTTGTCCCTTGAGTTGATGGTTCCTTGTTCTTCCCCATGTATCTTCGCAGCATAGCTTGTATATCTAAATATATATAATGGAATATTCATGCTCAGACAGATTGACAGCCACATCTTGTACAATGTTCAATTGTATAGTTTTGGAAGTCTCAGCTTGGTAGCATCATCACATACTCGCGCGAGCTTAGACCGAATCGAAGTACATCCTTATCCATTACTTCAACGTAACGGCCCGCTGGGACAGGTTCTTTGTTGACGCTGGTTCCATTTGCACTTTCCAAATCAATGATATATGGCTTGACTTTGCCAATTCGATCGCCGTATTCGTTCCTCTTCTCGACGTAGCGAAATTGAAGTGCAGCATGTTGTTTTGAACAGCTGGGGTGATCGAGAGGGAAGTCGACCACAGCTCTCTCACGCCCAACTAGCCAGCAGCTTCGCTCGCCCAGCTCCACCATTTCCAATAAATCATCTCCCTTAAAGACATATAATCGCCACGGTTCTTTGGATGGTGGTTTGCGAGCCTCTGGTGGTTCGTGGTATTTGAGGACGATTCCTTCACCTCCCTCGACTTGGATTGTGTTACTTTCCGCTGCGAGACGACCGGTATTCTTGAAATTGGGCTTTTCCTTCTCGGGTGGTGGGGGTCCATCACCAGTCTGGGTCAGTTCGTTCGAGAAGGCATCTCCTTGAGAAGGAAGCGGACCGCGTCGCTGGATTTGCTTGGGCGGGCTAGGCGATCGTCTTGGAGATGGAGAACGTCGTCGTGGGCTTCTATGTCTCCTAGATGAGCGCTCACCATCGCGATCACGGTCATCACGGTGCCGATGGCTACGGTGTCGATATCTTCGGCGATCTTCATCTCCAGCACTTGTAGATCGTTCTCGGCGTTCTCGGCGGTGGCTGTCACGGTCGCGGTGACTTCTTTCCCTGTGAGATGGGCTCCGGGAACGGTGACGTCGAGAGCTGTCTCTATGCGAGCTTTGCGCGGCATCATCTCGTCGTCGTGAGCTTCTGTGGTAATCATCGCGAGAATCCCGAGGTCGTCGATCGCGGTTTCGGACGAGCGAATCGGCCGAATCGGCCGGTGAGCGTCGGCGATACTCACTTCGAGCGGACTGTGACTCTTCCATTGTCGAAATATGGGTTTGATATCGAGAGTGACAGGAAAACAAGAGTCGCGGCTCTCGTAGAATATCTTGGCTACAAGCTCCGACACCACGTGATATGTTCCTCCCCGAGGCCGGCGGGTCCGAATAGCGTGAGGAGCACCCCAAATAATCATCTTTATCCACTTCTCATGTCCTGAATCACTGAAAGAGCCCCGGGATCCCTACCGTGCTCTTTCTGCAAAACCATGCGGATATGTTCAAGAAGTATACATTTCTAAGCTGCAGTGGTGTCCAGCTTCTCAGCTCGACCTCTGCGTCCTCGCCACTCCCACGTCTTAAGATTGACCATGGTCTCGGAGCACCACAAGCTACTCGAAACTACGCAACCACCTCGAATATTACGGGGCACGAGTATTCATGGCCGGGAGCACCATCATTTACCCCTTACGATGTCTTCAATATACCTCAAGCTGCTCCGTATTCGAAGAGCAGGTACTATGATCTCGTGAAGATTTACCACCCAGATCGACCTTGCAATGAACATCGTCTTTGTCAAGGTCTATCACCCGAGATTCGTCTCAAAAGGTACCATATTGTAGTCACAGCTCATGAAATTCTCTCCGATCCCAACAAGCGAGCTGCATATGATCAGTTCGGCACTGGATGGAAATACGGACCAAAACAATATAACACCGCAGCTGAAGCATCCGCAGAGTGGGGTCCATATGGTCCAACAATTTACGCCAATGCTACATGGGAAGACTGGGAAAGGTGGAATAATCGCCACGAGAGGCAACAACATGTCGTTGATCATCGCACTTTCACCCGTCTTGTGATTCTTCTCACCTTGTTTGGAGGTGCCGTCCAGGCCTCGTGGATCTCGCAACTTCAAACTGGCTACGAAGAAAAGCTTCGCGAAGCCAGTAAAGATTCGATGCGATTTTTGTCTGGCCGCCGGGAGCATGCCATTGATCAGATGTCTTCAAATGATGCTCGCGTGCAAAGTTTCCTAGTTCGGAGAGACCCGACTGGCGCGGGTCTTAAAGAGGAGGAACAACCTGTGTACCAGAAAGAGCTTCATAAACCGGGTCAAACATCTCAATCCGAGGCTGCACAGGTACCCAATAAAGAGACTCATATAGAAACAGGGCAGGTGACTGGCGTTGAACACTCAGAGGGTGCCCACAAGACTGTCTGAAATTATCTTAACATAATCATCTGCATGACATTATGACAATTACTGAACTTATAGCGAGCCAATACGAATTTTTCTGAAATATGAGTCGCCTTGCCTACAAAAGATGAAGCATCTACAAGCTAGTCTATGGTTATACAAGGCCTACCACAGCCTTCCAAAAAACCAGTTCCGAAATAGATACTGCACATAAGAATCTCAACTACTCTGGAGTTCGGAATGGAACTCAATCGTCGCTTCGCTACCTCTCGAGTGCCCTAGATGATCAGAGATCTGGCCATCATTTCTCCTAGAAGAGCACCGATATCTGTGGTATAATTTGATTCGTTTTGATTTAAGGAGTCTTTGGGTCTTGTACTGTGATTATAACCATTGCTTTCAGCTAATGCCTGAAGTACCTTTTTCATGCACCTACCTAGAGCGCCCAGTTCCAGGATTTTTCTAATTTAGCTCCAAGAGCTGTTGATGGCCAATAATTGTTGTTCCGAATGGTATTTACCACGATATCCATTTACTGCCTGCCGCTCGACACAATCTGAAAAACGATCTCCACAAATAGCAATGGCAATCGAGGCAGTAAGAAGTGCAGTTGGCTCTTGGTGATTGGAAATCGCAATTCCGCAAATATCCAGGACGGTCGATTTGAGCTTAGCATCAATCGATTCCATAGCGCGTCACTGACCCGGGCCGACTCTTGCAACGCTTGGATCGTATGCCGTTAACAATATGTTTATGAGACCAACACCTTGTTCGGCCAGAATATGACAATCATCCATGAACCACTTTCGTGGAAGTATCTCGCCATTCTCTCGGTTTGGCGCAGCGGAGTAGACGGGTACGAAACTGAGGGGTCTGGCTTCGACCCATCGACGATGAAGCGCAACAAGTTCTTCGTAGCGATAGTGTGTAGACTGACTCTGGTCATCGTAGCAAAATTGAAGGACATGCGCGGCGATTATAAGAAGCCGGTCCACCAGAATATTGTCGGGTGCAGCATTCCAAGAAAGATAATTGTCGCAGACATCTAACGATACACTGAAAGACTGTTGTTGAGAAAAGGCCATATGAAATTCTTGACGAAATCCAACCCAAAATGCCGCATGTCTAAGGCCCGAAGATGTTAATGCCGAATCTGCCTGTGCTTCTATAAAAACTTGAAGACCGCGGATACTAGCTCCAGTTGGGGGATCAATGAAAGGAGCTTCGGGTTTTCAAAAAGTTGTTAGTGAAAATAGAGAGATAATTTGTTGGGACCCATACCGTCCAGTTCTTCGTAGAATCTGAGAACTACAGCCGCAGCAAGAATATTTTCATCCATGATGACATTAGGTTCATTGGCAAGAAGCCGAAGATGCGCTATAGATCGACTATGGTAGTCCAGCACTGCAGCTTCACTGATGATAAGATCTTCTTGTAGGCCGAACTTCACAGTCTTTTCCTTTTGTCGATAATCTGAAAGTGTAGTAAAATGCCTGACTGAGGCTGATGGAACGGCATTGAGGAGATGCGAGCAGAAGCGTGCCCGCTGAGGAACAACTACTCCAAAGTGTCGTTCAGGGTCACATATATCGAACTAGGAAGACATGATGATTAGAGCATAAGTTGATGATTGCACTGCGACGGACTTTCCCCGTCTAGCAAGCTCTTCAAAAAATACCGAAGTAAGAATGCCTCTCCTAGTTGACTTCATGACTGTGATCCGATTTGTGACGTTGATGTAGGGGTAAGTGCTGGCGTACAACCTTGTCAATTTTGATACTCTTGAGATAATCAATTTTCATGCTTCTATTTTCGAAGCAAAAGCACAGCAGGGAATTAAAGCCATTCTCTCTTCACTTACAATAGGTTCCGGTTTTCTTTGTACTATTGGAACCCTTGAAAAGTCTTCAGCAGGGAATTTATTTGGGGTCGTCGTCTGCGAGGATTGATCGTGGCCTTCTAAAGTGGATTCTCGAGAAGGACTGTTCTTTGTTCGGCTCCCCATGTATTTGCTCGTCTCATCGACGTATTGAATTATTGAGTTAATCGTTAGGTTGACAGCATGGCGACAACAGTTGGGCAACCTGTGTCTGACCTTGAGGCTTTGATTTCATTAATGTAGATGGGCTGTGGTGGTGCTTGCATTTTGTCTCTTGGCGAATCAAACTTCGTCCTATTCTCTGGCAGCTTGAGCATTTTGGTTTACTTTTATCACCTGGATAAATTCTAAGTAAAGACGTATTTGTTGAGTTTCTTCATGCGTGAGATCTGGTCTTTTACATTTCAAATGATGTTCTGGGTTGAAGATTTGTAGGTTCATGAGCATTTGCAATCGGAGCATAACCGGTAGCCTATGCGGCAATTGTCACTGGCCAGCCATGTTAGCACACTGCAAGGATTCAGATCATTTGCTCACATTTACCATGGTTTGATCTTCGGTGCCATTGCAGGTAAAGCTGGAAAGCATGCGAATCCCCGTTGCGGTCTAGAGGATCGAATGTAAGGGCCGGCCGGCGAGGTGGGAAAGAATGTTGATCAGCTGGCCTCGCTCTATCCAGCCAAGGTTAAAAAGTAGCCAGCTGGAAATATTTCTAATCATCGTTAATTAGATAGTGTGTCCAATATATACCTTTCAATCATTCGATTAGAGGGAAAGAGCTATAAATCGGTACTTCAGATGTTCATCACAGGCAATATTATTGATATTCGAATGCTAGTAGGTACACAACATTATTGTAATCTGTGCAGTCTGGTTTATCAACCGTAAACGGTACTAAAGAATAGAAATAAAGATATACAAAAGATCATTCAAGAGCAGATACTCCCAGGTGCTCTTTGGAAACCTGCCCAGATTTCAAAAGAGTACGCAGGTGGACATGAATATCTCGTTCAGAGCCCGTCACCAGGTGCCCAAATCTTATACCACCGCTGGTCAATGCCTGGATCATTCTTATCGTAAAACCTCAGATCCGAACTCAATCGAATACGGCCAGATTTGTCCTCATTGCGTCCACTGGCATGAATACTATAGGGGTCATGGAAGACCACATCCCCGGCTTCATAGTCGGTTACCAGCCACCTGTGTTCTCCATATTCTGAGTGCATAGCTTGAAAGTTTTGAGGCGAGGATGCAATCATGCCTCCATCGAGCATGTTCACATTGAATGCGGAAATTTTCTCTTGCTCGGTAAAACTTTCTGCACGTTTGGTGTAATCATTCTCAACATACTGACCAAGAGAAACGGAATTCTCGAGGTAACAAAGACCACCTCCATTGATGGCAATATCACCTTAACAGACCGTTGTGTTAGCATCTGAAGAGAGATTATAGGTTAAAAATGACTTACCAATTGGGACCCAGGCTGTCAAGAAGAAGCCATTGCCTCCTCTCAAGAAAAGCTTATCATAATGAATACCAGTTCCTAGCCCAAACGGCACATTATGACGCAACATCGTCCTATCCAAAATTCGATGTTCCTTCCAGTCCATGAGTCTCCTGATAAACCCGGTCAAAGCGGGGTGCTCGACAAACTTCCGATAGTGTAGGTCTTTATGGGCATCAATGAGCACTTTCTCTTCAATAGGATCTGATGGCAAGCCGGAGCCACCGATACCCTTGTGTGCATCGGGATGGGAAGATGAGTTGAATATGCCATCTCGAGGAGAGGTCCCAGGCTCAAGCAAGGAGGTTGCGGCATACTGGCGAAAGTAGCTATGTCATATAATAAAATTAATAAAACTTCACATGTTGAAGGCATAGAAGTTGCAAACTTACCTCTCACGCATATCCAGTACGTCTGCTCTGGGAATCAGGCCTTTGATGAATAGATATCCATCCTGTTTCAGCCGCTGCCTCATTTCGTCGAGTGGGAGCGACAAATGTGTAGCCTTCAGAAATCCAACTCGTTCTGTAGGGATTCTGCCACCATTCTGAGCCAAGCCATCTGGGAAGCATTCGTCTACGGAGCCTCTCAATACAGGAGGAGCCACGCTTTCAACTGCAGCAGTAGCCATGATGGATAGTGGCTCAGCAAAAGATAGTACAAGGAAAATAACACAACAAAAATGTGCAGATAAAGTCCATTATCAAGGAACAACATGCTACGGGTCATTTTGGTCATCAGACATTGCATCAATGATATATTGTCTTCTCTTTAAGCTCACGAGTAACGAAGTGTAACGCGCGCCAATCAGATCAATTTCGTTTCGCTGGCTCGGCTGGATCCGCGAGACGCTAATCCTATCTGGTCTTGTACACGCCGATAGCCCTTCCCAAAACTGATTTGCATCGCCGGAAATGACCTGAAAAAGAAGGCACTGGCCTGTACCCCGCCTTTCTTCTAACTATATCTGGTCAATGCCATTTACAGATTCTAGAGTGATATGTCTATGCTGACAATATATACATCTTTTACTTGTATTAAAGTAGATCTACCCCCAGGAAAGCATGAGTTTGTGAAACAAGCGACTGAATGCTGGAAACCCGGGGATTCTTTGTGTCACGTCATATCCAATGGTTTGACAGCTGATTACAATTACACTTGTTACATTGACGGACATCTACGACAGTCATTAGCCGCCACTTTGCAAAACTTAGTAATATTTATATCACCGCGTATATAGTGGCGTAGTATAAGATTGAGACGACCTGCTGACCGCTTTGATCTACTGTCTCTCATTTCTACGATCATGCCGAAGGTTCGGAGGTGGTAGAAAGAGCTGTAGAAAGAATAGCAGAAAGGAGAGTAGTTACAAACTAATGTTACGATAGTATCATACAGAAACATCATATTTCTATATGTATCAAATATATATATATGTATATATATTTCTTCTTCAGTCCAAAACCAGATACACTGTATCGCATTATCTGCCCAGATAATTGGATAAATCCGTTACATCAGTCCTACTACCAAGTAGATACACTGTCTTCTCTAAGATATTGGATTAGTTTGTGAGCCTAGGAATCACGACTCTTGTCATATCATTGGAGGAATAGCTAATCAGAACGCTTCTGAAGTACTATCAGTTGTTTCTAACATTTATCTTTACTTCGGTGGTCGGAAATTTGAAAAAGCGCCGCTGACTTATTATCTAAAACACGGCAAATAGTCATGTTTCTTGAAACTATCACCTGATAGTTTCCAACGTTAAAATGACTTATCATTGCATCTTGCGTATGTTGACTCTTTGCACGGTTGATATACATGCCCCATACATGGCTAAATATACCGGTCGAATAATGTTCACAATTGCTTGCAAGACCCAATCTGGTATCATATAATACATTTTTTTTTTTAAAAAAAAAAAAACACTTGAGAGTTCTCATGGCTTATTCACCATTTTAGATATTAATCAGCTAGATCTTTTGGTCAGAAAGCAAATACAGTTCGAGGTACGAGCATTCATCATTCTAAGGAGATATGAAGTAGATCAGTGGGACGACGAGGGTCTTCCGAATCCATGGCGTATTGACTACTTCTCGCCGTTGACTTTATAGCAAAGTAAGGTTGACACTCAAAGATAGTAGCCATGTATATCAACCATGCAAAGAGTCAACATTGGGTAAGATGCAATGATACGTCATTTGAACGTTGGTCACCTTTGGCTATAATATCGATTCCCCCCTTTGTGGAACCATCAGATTCACGAGGTCTGAGACAATACCTTTTGTCTTTGCCTCAACATGTATTTGTACATCATTACTGAGCCTTTTGCTGGTCAGATCTGGTTTTCAAAGTTCGATTGGCTCCTTTTACTCGAGAGAAATAGTACTTACCTGGTAGATAGAGTCCCAGGAAGAAGTAAAAGAGGCCTATGAGAGCCCAACTAGTCGTAACACTTGTCACCTTGTACATTAACCACCATTCACTACTGATTCCGATAGGGTATAAGACAGTGAATAGGGAGTATCTATAGCGAGCCTCAGGTCAGTATACTCAGGTATGATTGAATCCAAATAACAGAAGGCCCCTTGAACCTACCTTGACCATTTCAAAAATCGCGGGATGGGATACCCGGCGAGCATGATGGCAAAGTACAAATAGCGAATCACATCCGCTGTTGACCAGGCTAGTAGCATTGCCAGATACGCTGGCGACGGGGCCGTCACCTCAGGAAAGGCATAGTTAACGGCCCAGACCTGGACAGAGCGAGCAAAGACCTGTGTGAATGTGGTGAATACAGGGGAGCGGGTGATTCCTGCAGGAAGAAAATGATGAGACAAAGCCAGCCGATCTACATAGTCCGCATCAATAGGTTTTAGCGTGGGGGGGTTTACCGGTAGCTGCATGGAGAATCTCAGCCACAGCCAAGGTCTGAGCACCTCGAGTCCAAGGCTCAAGGTTGATGTATGCTTCGGAAATGTCTTTGTCCGTGGGGGAAAGGAGGGTGGAAATAACTAGGACCAGGATACGTAACCACAAGAAGGCACAGATGGTGTTGTAAATCATAAGATAGGTTTGACCAGGGCCCGACTGAGGCCGGGGGGAATTAGGTGGCATAACGTATGTATCCCGATGCCAATGACGTCTATTGCGGTGTTTCACGGCAGGCGTTCGGCATGAGAAATGATGTGTGGGATTTCGCCCTGGAAGATCGGCCGCTAACTCGGCGAGTTAACCAGATTCGGGAAGCTTTATCCCCTACGAAACAATTCCTCAACGAAGGGTTCTCGGGATGACTATGTATGAGTATTGGTCAATCCAGGTGACAGTGCATTATCCAATGACCAGACAGATATCAATTCAGGATGTCATCCAAATCGTATGAGAAGGAGATTGGGCTTGACCATGGTGGGAGACGGAGATTCAATTCCGAGGATCAGAGGACGGTGCCCTCAAAAGCCGTCGTGGATCCCGGTCTCTGGGCGAAAATTCACAAATTTATCATTCAACTCTTAGTCCTGAAACAAGGACCGGCCTCATCCACGAACGAGAGACAGTAACAGCGAGTTCCGAGAACGACACCGAGAGGGCTAAGTCGAGTCAGGTACCCGAGACAGGGTGAAGCGGAGATGGCCAAAATGGAAAGGACAAGAGGATCACAAAGGCCTTCCGATGCCGTCATTGAACTCGGTATCTCCTAAATAAGCACACTGGGGCGATGAATTCCCCATGGGGCAACGTGCTAGCGTTAAGTTGCGAGGGAAAGCCGAACCAACCAGCATTTCCTAGTTGTATTGCGCGTCAGGAAGACGCAGATGGTCAGCAACCAGGAAACCAATTTCCAGAGCAGATTTCTTAGCGCAGCAAAAACAATTGCCGGGGGACGTGTCATCCTCGAAAAATCACCCAATATGGGAGGCTTCGGCGATATTTTAGGCTTCGGGCTCGCCCGATGGGAAGGGATCACCGTTCAAGGGCAGCAATATCTGGTGGATGAGCACTCCTCCCCACCTTATCTTGAAACCAGTGAGATTGAGAACAACTTGTTGAGCCTTGAAACTGCGGGAATTTCCCCAGACCCGTCTCCCGCTTGGTATAATGCGGAGATGAAGTAGGAGTAGGGCATTGGTCTGGTTGGAAATGGTGTCCACACTACGGCAAGCGTCATGAAGCTAGTGGACATCATAGTTCACCGTGACGATCTTACTATATAATTCAGGCGTAGTACGAAAAGGGGTGTTAATACTTACTGCTACTATTGGGACTACCTAACTAAGAGGATTGTGGTTCAGACATTCAATCAGATTGCCATTTACTACTACTTTATATTACTATTAACCTTCTCCTTGAATCCTTCACGCATTCAACTTCTAGACTTTCTACACTACAGTCATGTCGTCTTTAGATAAGGCCACGCAGGGTCAAATGGGGGATGACACTTACAAATCCGAGAAAGCAGAACATATCGATGATGTCGACGATATCGAGAAGACCGGCATAGCTGACACCATTACCGACGTGGCCACTAGTGTCGACAATATCCCCATCAGTTGGTTTGTATGGCTGGTTGCCGCGACGGCGTCGATGGCCGGCCTTCTCTTCGGTTATGACACCGGTATCATCTCAGCCGCATTGGTTTACTTGAACGATGATCTCGATAATAGGCCGGTAACAAGCAACGAGAAGGAATTAATCACATCACTATGCTCTGGAGGTGCATTCTTTGGTGCCATCTTCGCAGGAAATACGGCAGATATAGTAAGCTTTTCATTTACAGATATCATGCTATATCAAATCAAATTTTGGGAGATCTTAAACTGATGACCCATCATAGCTTGGTCGAAAAATGGCCATCTACCTTGGATGCGTTCTTTTCATCGCCGGTTCCGTCCTACAGGGTGCAGCCTATACGATCGTTCAAATGTCGATTGGGCGTGCTGTCGTCGGTTTTGGTGTTGGCTCAGCAGCCATGGTCTGCCCTTTATACGTCGCCGAGATTTCTCCCGCCAGAGCCCGTGGAAAGCTCATCGGTTTAAACAACATGTCTATCACTGGAGGCCAGGTCATTGCGTATGCTATTGGCGCTGCCTTTGCGAGTGTTCCTCATGGGTGGAGGTATATGGTTGGACTAGGCGGCTTACCTGCCGTTATCCTATTCGGTCTTTTACCATTCTGTCCCGAATCGCCTCGTCACTTAGCCTATAACAGAAAGGATGAGGAAGCTCGAGCTGTGCTGAAAGATATCTACAAGGGTGCGACCCCAGCTCAAGTTGATGCGGTCCATCTCAACATCAAAATGGCCTGTGACCAAGCACGAGAGATTGATGGCAGCGGAAGTGGTTTCTGGAAAATCAAGCAGCTGCATATCGTTCCTAGCAATCTTCGTGCTCTAATTAGTGCATGTGGTCTGATGGTCATCTCTCAGATGTCAGGATTCAACTGCTTGATGTACTACAGTGGTACTCTTCTTGGCTCCAT
The DNA here is from genome assembly GCF_028827155.1 of Penicillium citrinum. Classification (NCBI taxonomy): domain Eukaryota; kingdom Fungi; phylum Ascomycota; class Eurotiomycetes; order Eurotiales; family Aspergillaceae; genus Penicillium; species Penicillium citrinum. Next base: position 3,196,965 of record NW_026622688.1, read on the forward strand.
TGGTTTCGGAAACCCTGTTGCAGTAGGCTTGGTCATTGCAGGACCTAACTTTATCATGACATGGGTGAATATGATGATCATTGACAAGGTTGGTCGGAGACGTTTGCTCCTGTCTACTTCCTGGGGAATGGCAGTTGGCATGCTGGCCATTGCGGTTGCCTTCGTCTGGATTCCCTTTAACCGTGAAACTGGTGAAATCGAATCTACAAACGGTGTTTCACCCGCAGCCATCGTGGTTATTCTTTTCATGATCTGGTTCGTGCTCTTCTACGGTGTATCTGTCGGTAATACCGCGTGGATGAGCACGGATTTCTTTCCATTGGAAGTTCGTGCCATGGGTACAATGTGGCTTACTTGCTCCAACTGGGGATCCAATGTCATCATATCTAGCTGTTTCCTATCGATGATGAAGTCCATGACTGGCTCTGGGGCCTTTGGTTTCTTCGCGGCTATCTGTGGTTTGGGATACGTGTGGATCTATTTCTTTTACCCTGAGGTTTCAGGTCTCGTCTTGGAAGAGATTCAAGATGTCTTTGAGCATGGATTTGGTGTGAGATATGCGAACAGGTTGCGAAAAGAGCGCAAAGATATTATCGAAGAGCGAATGAGGACTATGGAGAAACCAGTCCCCGTTGGCCATTAGGGGACTTCAACTTTTGAAGCCGCTTGACTATTAATGTACATCAGAATACTTACGGCCTCACGATGTGCAGAATTGGTTCTACGCTTGACAAACTTTGTTCTGTGCATGAATCTCATTTTTATCTATATACGTACATCAAAATAGACCCTAGAGCCTTCTAATGACGCATGGGTATCGCTATGCTTGTAAAGAGAGAAATGGAATGAAAAAAAGGAACCCCTTCCCCCCCCATAAAAATCAAATCCTAACCCCGAAGATGCTCTTCTGTAGATGATACAAGACTATGATGGGCCTCCCTACTTACGGAAAGTAAGGGACTTTCCAGGAATTTCCTTCTTTTGTTTGCGCACGCCCGAAGGTGCTTCCAGTGCCTTGGCATAAGGATTGAATGTTTTCTTGGGGGCCTTGGCACCTGGAGCAGAAGTTGACGGAGCATTGAAGACCGAGTCTGCAGCGCCGTAATCGAACGGGGTAACGTCGGCAGCCTCGGACTTGGCAGCCTTCTGGGCATTCTTCTTCTCTTTGCGCAATTTCTTCTGCTTTTTCTCGGCGGAACTATTGTCGTTGCTTGTATCATCAAGGCCATCGGCAGTCAGCACATCCTGGTCGGATGTTTCAACGGGGGTAACCTTGCGCTTGCGGGGGCCTCCAAGCTCTTTGACGGTGAAGACCTTATTCTCATCCTCTACTTTCGGGGCTGGTGTTGGAACAGGGACCGGTTGAGGGGCGTCAGGTGTTTGCTTAGGTGCACCAGTACCAAGTTCTTCACGCACTTCGGAGACAGTGGATGGCATTGACGGCAGGGGAAGAGAAAGCCGAAGGGCTTCAGCTGAAGCTGCCAAAGAGTATGAAAGAGGGTTGGGTTTTTCTTGGGCAGCGAGAGTAGTGCCCCAGAACTGAGAGGTTTCATACCGCTCGGCAGTAGGGAAGTCTGCATCTTCAATGTCCAAGGACAGAACCGGAGTTTGTACGTACTTCGATGGTGGCGGTGTCACATCGCGCCATTCAGGGCCATTGGCACCGGCGATCTTGGCTTGCTTGATAGTCTCGAGGAGACTGCTAGCCCGATCTTTTGTGAGAGGGGTCACGGGGGATAAGGTTCGGAGCAAAGTGCCCATGTCAAGGGGCATGACATGGGAGAGCTTGAAGAGCATATGTTTCGGGAATACGCACTGCCAACCCTCGTCCACTTCACGAGCGACTTCGTCGCGCCACTGGTGGACAGCCTTGAAAACGGCAAATTGCTCCTTTGAGAAATGCATGCCCCCATTTCGAGAAAGTAGATCGTACCAACCTCCCGGGCCCTGTCCCTTTTCTGCATCATATACAGGACGCTCATATGTTTGGAGAGCTTCATTTTTAGAACGCTCTAAAACGTAATCAACGAGGCTGTTATTCGGTTCGGAGGCATCGATAAGCTCATTTCGCAGATTGTCATAAACGTAGAGGAGATAGTGGGTATCGGATCGGGCATAGTCAAACATGGCAGACGGTAACGGACGAACACGCCAGTCGGCCATCTGGTATCGCTTGTCCGCTTCAAAGTCGACAAACTTATTGAGGAGGAATTTCAAGCTTCGCTTTTGGTATCCCAGAGCAGAAGCAGCGTGGAAAGTGTCGAACATGCCAACAATGTACAACCCAAGATCGCGCTGCAACCAAATGATATCCATGGTGGCACCATGAAGGACCTTCAAAATCTTGGGATCGGTGAATACTTCGTTGAGTATTTGAAGCTCCTCTCTCCAGGGCTTGAGAGTGTCGACTACCCAATCCTTGTCGCGGGTGCTAATTTGCATCAGAGACACGAGACCATGGTAGGAGTGCACATCATGGTGCTCCAAATCGATAGCAATCTCTTTGGCAGTCTTGAGTTCCGATAACATTTCCTTGACCCCATCTAACGTATCCACAAAGGTAGCGGTCGTAGTGTCGAACGGCAGGTAGTCGATGGGAGGAGATTTTTTGTATGTAGACTTCGGGTACTTTGCGGCGCGGATCTCGGGTTCGTAAGGACTGACAGAGCTAGACTTGCCTTCAATCTGCCGTTTCTGTAAGGCCTGTTGCAATGGGACAATGGCGTTTGGTTTAGTCCGTAACAGAGGCTGGAAAATAGCTCCATCGGAATTGTCAGGCTTATGCTCGAATTGCAGTTGCGGTTTCGGGATCTTCGATGGGCCATAGTCGTAGATAGTCGGAAAGTGAGGCTCTCTTTTGATGGGGGGGCTGCTCCTCGCGCGAGGGACTCAGCTTCTTAATCACACCGGTGAATTCGTCCAAACATGCGTCAGTCTTTTCCAGCAACGAATCAATCACATCCACAATTCCTCGCCAGTTATCGTCTAAGCTCTCCTCATTCTGTAAGCCCGGGCCTTTGACACCCGACCCAGTAGAAGCGGCTTTGATTACAGCTGAGGCCAGCGCAAGAATCCGATCGCTTTGATCGTCAAGCGACTCTGCGAAGTCTGCGCTAGAAGTGCGGTGGAAATCGAGGCCCTGTCCACCGAGGTGATTCGCAAGCTTGATGACTTCAACCAAGTTGGAAGACAATTTCTCCTGAAACGGAGTATACTCTGCAGAATCCATAGCAAAGCTCCAACCTACGGCGACACGAGTTGACGATGAAGAGATTCCCAGATGAAGCCCGAAAAAAAAAGTCGCGGATTGATTTACCGCCTACCCAAAGTGGAGAGGTGGTTTACGGCCATTTTTTAATTGGCCGATCTCCGCGGAGGCTCGTCTTTTCCTCTTAACTCCACCTCTCACTCGTTCTATAAATCGAAGCAAACAAGGCGGAAATCGCTTGTTTATTATACAGGATTACTACTTTGTCATTGAACTCCAAGGTTATTCGAGATGGCTGCCTCTATTGCACCTGAATGTAACGATATCAAGGAGTACGTTGAGTCCAGAGACCATCATGCGGCTGTATATTCAGATTTCATGAAACTGACGTCAGCCCCAAACAGGAGATACGATACTTGTTTTCTTAAATGGTACAGTGAGAGTATGTGTCCTCGTTTTCGGCTATCTGGTCTATCATATATCTGACATCAAACAAGAATACCTGCGTGGCAACACCACCTCAAATGAGTGCGAAGAGCTGTTCTCCAAATACAAGAATTGCCTGGGTGTAAGTGAAAACCTCTTGGCTCTCCATTTCTTTATCTTATTCACTTGGCTGATTACATCGTTTCTGGGACTTTAGAAAGTTCTCAAAGAAAGAGGCATCGACACGATGCTTGAGGATGCTCGGAAGGGCAGCAGTGAAACCGATGCAGAGTTCCTTAAGAAGTCATGATTTTATATTGCATCATCTTTCACATATATTATCTCTACTCTCTACATGTATATTACATTTGCAATAACTAGCGAGTTTGTTCAGGCCTGGCGTGAAGGTCAATGAGTTCTAGCATGGCACTCTCCTGTCTGCACCACTACCACCAGCACAAGCACTAAATATATATCACCCAACATGATTTGAAGTTTCCAGCAACACAACCTTGTGTTGCTACCTAACTGTAATCTTATCATTAGGTAATGAAAAGATTACAGTACAGTCCTTGAGGTGCTATTTGCATCACATTCTATGAAAGTCTTGAATAACTTGTTCTCTTGGAAGAGAACAAGTTATTGTAATGGATGAAGTTGAACAAGGTTGTTCAACTTCATCCATTACCTACCGTCTGGAGACAGTTTCATGATCATCATCTCGTACTAGTACTCACACTAGTATTGTATGGATTATCAATGCAAAATTTATTTACTAGGTAGGGTATTGATGCTAATACTGGATCTTATCGATGACCTCGTCTCCGTGGATCGTTTTGTCCGAAGTTGGGCGGCACTTTAGGCAATGGTCCACTCAAAGTCCCGATTCCTCCGGCCATCGAACCACTTCCCACACTTCCAGTTCCAGTCTTCTTTGGCTGTGTGAGCATTGTCCACACTTCCGCCATTCCTGCGCGGCGAGCAGGAAGCATACTGTATTGCATACTATATAAATTCCGTCGGTGAATAGGTGGAACGAAGCGGCCAGTCACAAGACAGAAAATGACGCGAGGCGCCAGATAGTGCTTGCGAAGTCGGTGACCAAGCTGGAAGTATTGGTCGAACATCGCGCGCAATGAGAGAGGGATAGACTACATTCAGCCACATTAGTAAATATGAAATCCTCGAAAGAGTATGATCGGAGGATAACCAACCTCGAGATGGATGTAGGAAACGGTAGAAGAGCCCGGAGCTGCTGTTTGCTTGTCTAGCTCACCCCGGAGCTCAAACCGAATACCACCGGGTAATCTTCGTGAGTCCTTGACGCGCAACATCAACGCAAACAGAGGGAAGTGATTAAGAAAAGCAAGACAGGTATCTAGGGCAGCCTTCATTGATATGATTAACATGCGGGCGGAGGCGAAGGTTAGGTAGAACACGATCACGGTTGGGAGGAGGAAAAAGAGCACTGTAAAGAGAATAGTGCCGAGTAGAAGTTGGTCGAGGTCATAATCGCATGAGTCGATTCGGTTGCGGAGAACATTTCGCTTCTTCCCGCGGAATAGATGAAAGAGGGAGATTATAATGGTAAGTTGCCAGTTGAAGATCCTGGCGGAGGCAATGTAGAACGAATAGATATGGACTGTTAAAATCGAGAGAAGGTCGGAAAAAAGCGCGATGGGCATACTCGCTCCCGCAAAGCTGGAGCAGCCGACAACGTAGATGACCGCGGGCAAATAAGGCTGAAGATTGGCGATACAAGCTGCCCAGTTCTCGATGACCCACAGGAATAAGTCACCAAGGAAAGCCGCAAGCTCATTGTTTAGTTTCAGACCAGCTGGCCAATCCATTAGCCATGAAATAGTTCGTTGCAACCCTTCCACTGTCCAGCCAGTCAGCATCGTATTTATCTGCGATGCTACCCAGTTTGCGTTATCGATGATATAGGATCCGAGGGCAATGCCAATGATCACATCATTTGCGACAAGCCATAAACTGTTGTAGAATCGAATATAATCTGGGTGGCTGGTTGTGACACTTTCCCAGTTGTCTTTCCTTTGTCGCAACTTGACATATTGTATAGGCCAGTAGCAAAATTGCTGTAACCGTATATCAACCTGTTGGGCTGTAGCAGAGATGTCTTTGATAGCGGCGGCATCTGGTCTAGCTCGCCACTCCAGGACCTGTAGAACGATTTCTGCGACGGAACGATGGCCGACAAGTGCTATAACAAATAGACGAGTAATGACCGGCCAAGCCCACTGCCAAAAGACATGGGCAATGCAAAGCACAATGAATCCCCACAGTGTTGTAGCGGATTCGACCACTCGCTCACCCACACTCATACTTCGTTTGGCACGAATGCCAATGAGATGGCTATTCTTGTGCATTAGTTGGGCCATCTCATAGGCACAATTAACTTGGTTAATTATAAGTGGCAGGGCCTGCTCTTTTTGAGATGGAATGTGCTTGACCACTGTATGAAGCTTCAATTTGTCAACCAAAATTCGAGATCGGGCCTTTTCTGTTTCTTCCTCTGATTCTATGTTTTCCAACATTGTACTCCCTTGACCCGTTGTTGCCACTTTGTCACCAAGGGCAAGAGAAATTGGATCAAGAGACATGTACTCCATGCGTGTTGGATGCGGACGATGGTACATTATGACCTGGACTGACACATTCGCATCGGTCAAGCATTGGATTTGCGGGGCCTTTGATGACGATTGAGTAGTGAAATAGAGATGAGAGGCATTGAAACACTCTGGGACGGTGCGTGAATTGGTCGAGCCGAGGACATGCATCTGAGAACGTCCGCAGAGCGTGAAGATCCGAACGATGGGATGTGGACTGTTTCGAAAGAGTATACCGGCCCGTAGCGCATTATCGACATTCCGAGGCTAATGAGTGAATATTAGATGCGTGTTTCAGGCAAGGAAGATAAGAGAATTTGGGACAGTTGTTGCGCACCTCGACACCTTCCAGGACTGTCAGAACAAATAAATCGAGCTCTGAATTTCGCCAGCCGACTATGACACCCGGCGATGAAGATCGTGGGAGATCATATGGCCAAAATACCCGTAGCAATCCATCGCTCATGAGCATGTTGTCATCCTCCACTAAGCTCTCAAAATGAGCCTCGGCGACGGAGCTGTTCTCGAGCAGAAACACCGAGATTCACGTGTCGGGGATGCTATCATATTGGAACAATGTCAGCCTATGTCAATCGCTGATAGATAAATGTAGAGCAAGTCCCCATATATCAGGTGTTCACTGAACTTAGAGCCACGGATTATACTAACCTGGCTACCCTCTTTCGATGCGAGGAAACTGATAGGTACGACAAGGAGGAAAAAGAAAACCGAAAGGAAAAGAAACCCCTTCAGCGTTCGTGTCTAAATGTTCCCGAATATAGATGGTAAGCAAAAGTCATTGGCAGGAGAATACAGCCAAGCTTCAAGTGGGAACGGAGGGGCAACGACCACGACACTTACCACGACACCGTGATCCCAGGCAAAGATGGCCAATTCGTAAAGCCGGGTGACAAGATCCCACCTGGCGGTGGTATAGCCCGCGACAAAGATCCCAAGGGTGAGGATAGAAAAGGGGTGCATTAATCAGGGTGGTTTAAGCGGTCCGTGTATTAGTTTGCGCGCATAGCTGGGAGGACGATATTTAGAGACAATTCGGAGGTTCAATGGAAGTTTGAGAATCAAGAAACCGCAGGCTGATTAGAATTGAAGAAACGAACGAGGGGTAGGCAGCATAAAATGAATGGGGCGATTTGAAGGACAGGACGGTCTGCTGTCGCTTCCACCGAGTACGCGTTGCGTCAAACCACGTGAATGCTCAATCCGACAATCTACCGTATTTACACAACCGCTTTCCGCTTGTCATCTACGCACTTTAGTGGCAGCATGGCCGAGTGGTCTAAGGCGTTTGACTTGAATTACTTCAACTCATCAAATCTCTTCGGAGGCGTGTGTTCGAACCACACTGCTGTCGCTTTGACAATTTTTTTAATGTTGTTAAAAAGCATTCAATTTTGCAAGCGATGATAATAAAATAAGTGTGAACCAGCTGGTGATGAAAATCTAAGGCTTTCTAACCGTTCTATGATCTCAGTGTCAAGTTCTTGCTCCTTGTATCTCTTCAGCAGACTGTGTAGTAGATGTGGAGTTAGAATAGGTTAAGTGTAAATGGGCGGCCGCATAGAGTCAAGTTGAATTTTGACTTAGGCAGTCAGGCAAATTGGCGATTCAAGATAAGATCTAGATGACCGGAAAGATAAATAAATACTGTAGCTGCAGAGCCCCAGGGTATATAAGTGGTTTATTTATTCCATGGTTAGTTAGCACTGGCTCCGGTCCACCAAACGTGGCCACAAATTGGCTGGCCCAAAAATCGAATCAACCTTCTTTCTTTCTCCCTTTGAAGCAGCACAAACATGGATAAAAATAAGTTTGAAGTGCAAAAAGAGATTGAGTGACGCAGGGATCGAACCTGCAATCTCTTGAGCCGAAATCAAGCGCCTTACCATTAGGCCAGCCACCCTATTAGTAATGACGTAAGCTCAAAATTGATATAAGACCTAGAAAGTGACTGAGAGAGCGTAAAAATGAGATGCAAAAAAGTATTGAGCGACGCAGGGATCGAACCTGCAATCTCTTGAGCCGAAATCAAGCGCCTTACCATTAGGCCAGCCGCCCACTTAGTAATATTTATAGACCTAAATAGTTTATATATACATACAGCATTTCTAATCTACATCAACTCACATCTGGTACTAGATATCATTCCATTTCAAAGTTATCAAAATGTTCAAGACTGCTAACTATTGAAATCTCACATCCTCACAGCCTTCGCCATACAATAAACCCCGGAAGCTTGGCTAAGAAGTATATTCCCCATCACAAGGTACGGGGTGAGATATATGCCAGGTTCAGAGTGCTGTATGCTCTTTTTGTAACATCTGCTCTTCTCATAACATTTACCATTGAAGTTTCGTTGTGTTATGCGACACGATGCCGCCTTTCCGTCGGTATGAAGGGCAATACTGTACTAGACCATCTATCAAGCAAGATTTCGGGATAATGGGTCTCATAGTATGATGCCACTGGTCTAGATAGTACGGATTCGATGTAGATACTCAACCAGTTCCTTGGAGCATTCTCGATATCTTATTGTGTTGTTAGCGCCTTACCATGACACATCTCTCAACATCCTAGGTTGAAAGCTCCAGCTCACTATGCCATTGGTAGCATGGAAAATTTCCTTCGCATCCAATCGGAAATTCCTCCCCTGACAGACCTAGAAGATTACCAACAGACCATAGATACGACTCGAGTGAGGAAGAAGACTTCAGTTCATCAAGCCATGGAGCGGTGCAAACAGAAAGAAGCTATTTTGTCTTCGGATGAGGCTATGCAGAGTGGGAAATTGCTGTCCTTGCTATGTGGACAAGGAGGGATATCTTGACCACGAAAATCGAAGCTATGCCTTGAACAAAGTCGATGATGCACCGAATACCTACTTACCGCATAATATACCACGCGCATTACGCATTAGACGATACACGACCGAAGAGGTAACGATCCAAAAAAAAAAAAAGACATGAGATGTCAGTCGCCCTGGTTAGCGAAGACAGGATTCGTGGACAAGAATTGGATTCAAGGAGCATGACTATGCGGCTACCAGTACAGCCACCAAAAGAAGACTTTTCAGAAAAATTCCTGGTCTACCAAGTAGGTATTTGGTTAACTAGTTAAAATGATGGATCATTTTATCACTTACTATCGCGCTGTATATCATTGACCACACCCCCCTATTGACCCTTGAATATTACTGTTACTACTATAATACTGGTCGTACTGCACCAATATATCCTGGATAGTATACGAATGAGGTTGAGCAACGCTAAGAGCTATGAATCCTGCCCAGTGCCCAGTATCCATATTAGGTAATATGGGTATTACCGAATTTTGGAGAACGAAAAATGTCAATTAACCTCATATTATCATACTCCATAACACCTTAATATGCATATTATTCCACAAAGAGCTCTTCAAAGACAGAGATCGTCAAATTGGTACTTCCCACCATACCTTTCCGGAAAGATGGGTTTAGTATCAGGTCTACAAAGGAGTCGGAACGACCTTATTCAAGACAGACAGGACTGAGGATCTGCGGCACCACAAGAAAATCTGAGGGAAAACCACCCACAAGTGAGGAAATCGAGAACTCTGACTCGAAGAGAAGGAAATTGAAATATTATCAACGCACTATCAGACTGCTGAAATCTCCCGGAACACTTTATTCGCCTGCAGCTTGCTGTCCGCCTTGACCAAATCACGCATGATCTGACGCTTTTGGTCCGATGATAGCTCCTTGCCTTCAATCTCTGCTTTCCATTTCAGGAGCATGTCCTTCAAGAGTGAATTGCCCTCTTCAACCTCCTCCTGGGAATATTTATCCATCGACGGCGTCGGTTGTTGCAGCTCGCCATTTTCAGGGTTCGCAGATGTGAAATCCTCCAGTTCCTCTGCCTTCTGACGAGCCATGTTAACGACCTTATCCGGGAATCGCACGAGTTCGGCAACATGAATACCGAATGACTGATCGCAGATGCCAGGCTCTACACGGTAAAGTAGTGTGACTTGACGCTTTTTCTTTTCAGCCTCATTATCAGCTGCAGCCTCATTTCCATCACCGATGAAGGCCACGACGTGTAGGTTCTTGACGGCCTTCTGATATCGATCAGCCAAAGCAGTGAGCTCATGGAAGTGAGTTGCGAAGAGACCGAAGCAACGGATCTCCGTCACTATATGCTCTGAGATTGCCCAGGCTAGACCGAAACCATCGTATGTGCTTGTTCCGCGACCCAATTCGTCAATAATAATTAGCGATTCAGACGTAGCCGATTTGAGAATATTGGCGGTTTCAAGCATCTCAGCCATGAACGTGGACACGCCTTTAAGCTGCGAGTCGCTGGCACCGACACGAGCAAGGATGCAATCGAAAATGGTAAGCTCTGCCTCGGTGCAAGGAACAAAGCATCCAGTCTGGGCCATGAGAGCGATAACACCAATTTGGCGAATGTATGTGGATTTTCCGCCCATGTTGGGACCGGTGATTATTAGGAAGGATGATTCATCACGGACCAAAGAGACGTCATTGGTGATGAATGAAATGTCGTCTTGCATCTCCATACAAGGATGACGGGCTTCTTTAAGAACAGTATTACCTGTGCCCCGTGGGTGCATCTTGGGTCGAACATACCCCGAGGGGGCGTGAACGGAGGCATGAGCAAAGCTAACAATGACATCAAGATGGGCCAGAACACCGGCAAGTTGCTCGAGAACCGGACAGTAAGAGGCAGCAACATTGACAACCTCGTTTACAAGTCCAGTCTGAGTACGGTTGTAGTTGGAAGAGAGTTGGTCGTGCTCCCGGCGAAGTGATTGCATTGCTGAGGTTGTGAAGTAGACGCCGTTCTTTTGAGTCGAACACTCTTGATACTCTCTCTTGTTGCGAATGCAGCTGGCTTCAGTACGGGTCAGACGGAAGCACCAGCCGTGAACTCGGTGATTCTCCATGAATAGCTTTTTCTCCATATCCTGGTCCAGATCCTTTGATACTCGTCGATGCTCCATATCCATGTCATATCGTAATTTGTCCAGCTTCTTTCGAATTACTCGAAGACCCTCATCAAACTCAGGTTTGATAATGAACTCGTGATTCTCTAGCGCATCAAGATCAACGGTAGTTTCCACCATCTCTTCGAGCTTAGCCAGATTATCCGAATGACTGCGGATCTTTGAAGTATATTCTGTTTCCAGCGGCGTTTGGTACTCCTCGTCCATTACATCGCCGAGAGAGCTAACAAAACCTGGTAGACGAATGGCAACTTGGTAGACCCGGACGACATCCTCCAAATTAGCCTGTTTTCTCTGAAAGCGCTTTGCAAGTCGATACAAATCAGGAATGGCTCGTAAGTGCTCCTCTTGCATAGTCTGTCGCAACTCCGTATTGACAACAAACGCCTCGACTAGTTGCTGCCGTTGCTGAATAGCAGCAAGATCCATCAATGGCTGTTTCAGCCATTGCGCCAATAAACGGCTTCCAACGGGCGTCTTGCAGTGATTCAACAGGCCATACAAACTCATACTTTTAGACCCATCCCTGGGACCGGGCATAAGATTCAAAGCACGGAGAGCAGAGGCATCCAGCTTCATATATTGCGAGAGATCATGTTGATAAAGTGAATACTGGCCAAAGTTGGTAGGATCAGTCATTACACCGAGATATTTGATCAAGGCTGATGCAGAGCCCATGGCAAGCTTGAGCTCCGTTTGAGGGAGAGTGGCGGCAGATCTTTCATCGCGAAGCAAACGAGTGAGATCTTGCTCGATGTCTCGAACACCATAGTCCGCTGCCGGTCTTTCGGAGATGGCGATTCCACAGCTATCAGCAATAGCCCGGATCTTACCTAGCTCAACATCCTTGCGTGAACTGTCCATCTGAATTAAGCATTCCTTGACACCAAGTTGGATGACCAAAGATTCAAAGTTGGAATAAACGTCGTTGTCAAGGAACTCGCTAACGCCCAGCTCGCGGACACTAGCATCGGCAAAGCATACACCGATATTCCTGGCTTCGCCTGCACGCGCGGAGACTTTCACAGCAAGGATAATCGGCGCCGATTCCATTGACAATGCACCCACACTGCCTAGTTCTTCTTCAACGTCTTGCAGGTTACCTGGACTAGCCTGTTTCGCCAGCTTCCAATTTCCCTTGCCTGTACCAGCAGAGACCCATATTTCAATTCGTTTGTTTAATCTAAAAAGTGCTTCACGGAGGAAATTGCGGAAGACAGTAATGCTCATTGTGACTGAGGCAAGGCCGCCTGTCTCGCTGCGGCCGAGGTTTCGAAGAACAGATGTGGTCTTGTAGACGGTGCGAGCGATGAATTCAGCATCGCCTCCGTGCGAAGAGTACCAATCTCCGCGATCGAAGACACGTATCGTCTCATTGTTGTCTGATTCGGGGAGGGACTTGTAGAAGCGGATAAAACCGACTTCGTCGTCGACCTACGGCACAAAATGATTAGTTATTTTATTGCCGATTTGAGCAGACACGAGAGTCATCGAGGGAATCTACCTTGAGATCAGGCCGAGAAGACATATTTTCGATGTTTTCGAAGCACTAGTGGCTAATGCAGAGGGATCATCAAAGCGAAAGGAGTCTCGTTGCTATCGAGCTGTGCAGCGACGCGCTCCTACGGCGTCAGCACGTGACACGCGTCACGCGTAAAGTGCCCACTGTGTGCTACGAGGTTTTATGTGGAGATACTAAGAGGCAAGCATCCAGGTCTTGGTTATTAAGTATGTATTATTTTGAGTCTGGTATGGGTTTAATAGCTAGAAAACCTCCTGATACTAGAGGGTAAGACATGATATGCTAAAGTACAGGGTATCAAACAACGCTGATGCAGAGCCACTTGGAGACCAGCTCCGCGCAGTGGATTATGAGACGTTCAAAACGATTGGAACATCTAGATTTCTCAAATGCTAGTAAGCATGGAGGATTGGGAACAAGACTGGGTCTTGTTCCAATCGGCCTTTAATTGAGCCACTTTCTTGACAATCTCCTTGGCGGCAATATCCTTACAGGACTTGAGCACCACAGAGCGCATTTCATTGATTTTCACAATATCGATCCAGTGCCCCGCCACACGAGCATCGGCTAGGATCTCAATGCACATCTCCGCTTCTTCTTTGGGGATAGGATTGCGAGCAGAGTCGCGGACGTGCTCGACAATTGTCTCGAGCTTGAATGGTTTGCGCTGAGTCGCAAGCATCGCCTTGATGCCAGTTCCCACATATCCAGTAGGACGGAGAAGAGCGAGAATATTGGCAACTTCTTCCACGCGCTCGGCTGCGGAGTCCCGGATAAGCTCTTTCTTCGTTGGTGGAGGGGGGAGCTTCGATTGAATTAGCTCCTTACTCTTGATTCTGTCAAGCAGACCCTGTCGGCGATTGTTGTTGACAGCCAAGGTTTTTCGGCCGCCGTTCTCAATACCAGCGCGCATTTGCTCAGTTTTCATACGGATCACACCACCTCTCAAATCCTGCAAACGTTGTTGTCCTTTCTGGAAAGCAGTAAAGGGCGTAAGCGACTCGTGGATCGTTGCGAGCTCGAGGGTTTCCATGAACAGAGCTGGGCGATCTTCTTCTTTAGCGTCCTTCAGAGAGTCCTCAGTTTGCTCCCAGAGTAGATCAAACGCCTGTTCGAACGCATCCTGCAGAGCCGATGGCGGCTCGTCAATTTGAACAGCGCGTTCAAGACAAATTTTTCCGAGACCATAGTTGGCAAGACGGTAGGAGATCTCTTTGGCCTTCAGGCTCTGATCCCAGACCCAAATAAGGCGTTGAATATCTTTGGTCTGAGCTTTGCGTTTCTTCCAAATTCGAGTGACGCTGGGAAGAAATTCTCTCAGGTCGGCCGGGGTCGTCGGACCGTTGTGTGCGGCATGGATTGAAAGAGCCTGGACCAATGACGAGTGGAGATCAAGGAATTCAGTCACGCATTTAACACGAGGCGCAAGTTTCGGTTCAGGGACATATTTTGGAAAATTGATCGTGCGCTGTTTTGAAGGGGTGTCGAGAAGAGAGGATGAAGGAGATTCGTGAATTTTGGCAGGAGTGCGAGTACGACGACTTGGGGTGCGTTTGGGGGTGGCATAATGACCACTACGAGGCGAAGCAACAGATAATTGACTGAGTTTCAAGGTCTTCGAGGGGGTTTCGGCTTCTTCGACGATGGGTTGTCGGTTTGAAGTGTCCACGTTCTCGATTTCTTGCAGTTTTCGCTTCTTCGACGGAGATACTGGAAGGGTTGCCGACTTCTTCGAAGTTAATTGCGCAGTGACGCCAGCCTTGGTTGCCCGGCCAAAGGACGAAATTCCTGGCTGAGCCTGAGGAAGGCAGGGTGCTCTAGCGGTGCGAGGCATCGCAACTGCAGGTTTTTCTTTCTTCCTTTGTGGCTTCCAAGTTTCGTTCAGTTGAGAGTAGTAACTGCGCTAGGAGAAATAGAAGGTGCGAAGGATAATCTGAGTAAGAAATACCTGGAGTTGAGCAAAAGTGAGATCTAGTAAGAAAGTCTCAAAAGAGGGAGAAGTGGGAAATTAAACTTGGCGGAGTCGCGCGGTAAAACGCGTCGCGTTGGTTAAATTAAATTAGGGCGAGACGCGTCGCGTTTTGTAGTGTCCCACTTAAGAGCAAAAGTACAAGATCAGACAATAAAAGAACGAAATTTGCATGCACGGATTTCTTTTTGAAAGGATAGTGTTTCTAAAAATTGGGAGTGAACAGGATCAAATAGTAAATTCATACTGAACATGTCTTTCTCCGTGGGGTGGCATTCTGGTAACTATGGTAATCCCCTGGCATCGGAATGCGCCACGGGCTGCACGAGCAGAAATGCCCGACAAACTAGTAATTGGCTTGTGCTTTTCTGCGAGTAATTAAATAGTGTTGTATGTACCAGCCAAATAAGTAGGTTTTGACATTGACTTTTAGTGCTCGGAGTCACAAAGTTGTGCGGAGAAGCAGGATGTAACATGATGTAAAGAGCTCCCCCGTTTAACTCCTTCCAACTCTATGTACTTAGTAAATGGTTAAAAAGCTGGGCTGTATCCAGGAGCATGGTCATACGAGAAATCTATTTCTCCTAATTCATAAGACAAAAAAAAGTAATTACCTACGTAGGGGTATGGTAGCCAAACAGTGAATTGACTTGAGATATGCAACGATGAAAAAGTTGAACAGATTGGATTAAGATGACAGTCATTTACATCATAGTCGGAATAAGTCCACATCACGAGACTGCAGTACTGGAGAATTAAGTAAACAGATACCTAAATGCCGCTCCGTCTTTTATAAAGATAGGGGTGATGGGTGATGGTCTGGTCTATTTCTTCCCACCAAACCAGCTCGAGACGTTGCCCTTGGCCTCGGCGGCCTTCTCCTCCACCGTGCGATCCACTTGATCGATCTTGTCTCGAGCATCTTTACGGAACCCGTCAAGCTTATCCTTGCCGTCCTGGGCCATTTCGGGAATACGCTCGTCAAGCTTGAACTTGGAGCGGGCATTGTTAATCTGTAATTGCCTGATTAGTGGTGTTCTAAAGGTATGCAGTTTGATAGTGTATGATAGATGAGCCGTGACAAGCAACTAGTCAAGCTCGTCCCAATAGTCTAGGGGGTAGATCTCGCAGGTGGGGGGAGAGAAGAATGAAAGATAGAAAACGTACAGCTTCATCGACTTGGTAACCGGCTTCCTTGCCGAGTTCTGCACCCTTCTGTTGCGCATCATCGCCATGCGGCAGCTTCTCTCGTGCCTTATCGGCATCGACTATCCAAATGAAATATTAGTCCCCGATCAATAATGCACTCAATTCCCAACAAGATAACCAGGGAGCTGCATACTCTTCATTTCCTGCTTAGCGCCCTTGACATCGCCGCCCGCACGATAGAGGTAGTAGCCGCCAGCTCCGAAAGCTGCCAGACCAAGGTAGACGCCTGTACGGTTCTTCGACATGGTGGTGGTAGTAAGTGCGTGTGTATGGCTCGGAATTGAAAGAGAAAGGGTAGAGGTAGTATGGATTAAGAATTAAATCAAAATGGGACCTGCAGGAAGAATTTATGAGGAGACCCTCTGCTCTTTAAAGAATGGCAACAGGTTCAGTCAGCCGGCGATGACGTCTGTTTCCAAGCTTGTAGTTGACTTCGCCAATTGCGGGCCTGGTCTCGCCCCCTTCTACAGTACAGTACAGCACATACTTGTACAGTAAGTCTATCAGCGTGAATTAAAGAATAGAGAGATAAATCCTGTTTAGTTTATATTTAATTTATATACTAATGATCTACTTCAAGCAATTCTATCCTTGTAACTCTCTGCCTTTTTTTCCCGCTTGGTTGTAAATCCGATCTTCTACTCCGCGAGACAGCCAAGCTAAGCTGCATCAACTCCGACGTCACCAGCCAGTCATGCTCGCCTCACGACTCCGCCTTTCCATCGCACGGACGACCCACGGTCCTGTCTTCACAAGCAGAATTCGGTCCAGATTTACCCATGGGATGAGAATGTCAACGTACGGAGTAGGTGAAGATATAGTTTGAACTTGAAATGCGGGGGTGAGCTTCCGGGTTGGGGGGGTACTATAGATGAGGTTACTAAGGAAGTCATTTAACTATTGTGGTATATCACATAATTATGTGATGCAGTATTATACTCATTTCAAGTATTAGACCAAGACCATCATTTGCAAGCTACTTCTACCAGGTGCTCGATAGTTCGAACGCCAATTTTCTATTTCCACTGACACTGTGCTTGTATGTCATTTCGAATTGCATTCCATTCATATCAATGTCCAATGAATCATGAATCCAGATGAAAGTCCGTATGTAACATGATATGATGTGATCCACCACATGAAAAAAAAAAAGAAGAAAAGTCCAAGGATAGAGAAGAGATAAATATAATGTAATAAAACAGGCAACGGAACTAGACTTGTTGAAGAGGCGAAGACGACCCCAAGATGAGAAGAGAGGAGGATGTAAACCAATTCATTGAGACTGGGATATCGCACACGATGCCATCCAAACACTCCTGCTCGAAACGCCAGGACATGCAGCAGGGAACCGCGAGCCGGAGAACGAGGAAGAACAAAAAAAAAATCAGAAGACGAGACCGACCAGACCTTACCAAACCGTACCAAAAATGACTCCCAGACAGATAAGAAGACGTCATTTCATATATAAATTCGTTAATTCATCATTTCGTGAGCAGCTTTGCGTGACGGCGGGTTGAACTGCAAGAACCCGAAGGAGGAAAAGATATAAGGTGAAAAAGAAGTATGAATCGAGCGGAGGGGAGATCGTCCTCGATTCGGTGTTGAAGAAGCTGTTAGAAGGAGGGCGAGGGTCGAGAGGATCAATGGATAATGGTAGGAAATGATGCACACTCCCACGCCAAGTAAGCATATTTGATATGAGGTAAACGACAGCTGTGCTTTTGCTCTTGGGATAAAACTGTATATGTATGTGGACAGGAGACTATTTGTCCCTCGATGCCCTTAAAATGCGATATTTCAGAACAACTTCGCGGCTCCTTTATTTTCACTTGTCGCAACTGCCACGAGTGCCTCGAGTCGTCCCATCCCTGAATCTCGTCTGGAGTTCGAAAAGGAGTCCGACCGCGGCCTCTGCTCGGGATGGCCAGGAACATAGCCATCGGCGTGAGAAGCTTGTCGACCGCAGATCTATGACGGCATTAGTAACCGAGGCGATGGCCGTCTGCTCGAATAGGAGTTCCTACCGGTTGAGGATGATCGGAGGGAAGTGACGAGTCGTGAGATTCAATGTATCCGCTGCTGTGTACAATAGCTGGATGGTACTCAACCGATGCCGTTGATGGGGTGTGCACTCCTTCGCTGCTGCTTGAATCCTCCGGGGAAGTGTGTACCGGCCGGCTTCCAATCGAGAGGCTGGGTGCGTGCCCGCGATGCTCTTCGGGGCTTCGTTCCGCAGTGGGCCCAAATGTTGGTTGATAGGAGGAAGAAGGGCGAGATGAAACGTTTTGCAGTTCTTGAATGGTTTGTTGGCTCCACTGTGATGCATCTCTTGACGAACGTCGATCCCGGATATCAAGACCAGTCAGATTGGTATGCAGCGACATATCCCAAGATACATGACCACGGCGATGACCAGGTCCCGAGATGGGAGGCGCGGGCCGAACCGATGGTTGAGAGTAGTTGAAAGTGGAACCAAATGCTTGAGTCGAGGTCGGTGGAGGTGGCCGGTGTTGGCTATCAATTTGCATCGGACTCGCCTTTCGGGTAGGTGGAGTCAAAGGTCGTTGTTGCGAGACAACTTTATCAAAGCTCTCAATTCCAGGTAGTCGAGGCGGTTGTTGCTCTGAGGAGTTATTTCCTCCAAGAGACGGGGGCTGAAGAGTATCAGGTGTATGATATTGACTCAAACCGCTGGTACTTGGTCGACCGAATGTCGGGTAAGTCGAAGGATGCCAGGTTCGTCGTCGCATTTCTGCCTCCGCAGCGCTAATGGTGCTCTCGTCTCGCGAAGCTGGGTACTTACTGCTGGTAGGGCTGGCGAACACCCCAGCTGCGGCTGGATAAGGAGGTCCAGCGGGGGAGTTGGCGTAAGCAAGAGGGTACGGGGTTCCATGCTGTGCGAGAAATGGATTGCTGCCAGTTGGCACAGAGAGTCGGCGAGCAGCTGTCTTACCCTCCCAGAAGCCGTGTGACGCAGTTGACATGGGCGAGGCGAAATGTGGGCTGTTGCCTGCCGCAACAGAGAAGGCATTGGACGGGGTGTATGGTGAACCTGAGGCTGCATGACCAGGAATGCCGCGGATTTGGCCCGGTGGTGTACTTGGGGGCTCTCCCATCGGATCCAGTCCCAATCTAGCCCGAGCAGTCGGGTCCGTAGCCATCATCAAAGGTGGAGGCCTACGCCGAAGCTCTGGAGGCTGACTGTATGTAGAGTTGGTGGATGTGATACTGGAAGTTGACAGATTCCGACTATGACCTCGGCTATGACCTCCCTGGCTACCTCCGGTACCAGCTCGTGCACGGCCAGGTGGGCGTACTCGATCTGTTCGTACCTGGCGTTGGAAACGAGTACCAGTTGCAGCTAATGAGTCGCCGGGGATTTCTTCGTTCACGTGGACGGTCTGCGCATGCTGTCGGAGGTTGTCTAATCTGGAGAACCGGCGCGAACAATGGCACTGAAAGGGACGTTCACCGGTGTGTTTTCGAATGTGTCGGGCCAGGTGCTCACTGCGGGTGAAACTCAAGTTGCAAGGCGGGAAATCCGTACAGAAAAAGCGTTGACCTTTCTTTTTCTTGGACGGCGGCGCATTTTCTTGGTCCCCCTCATGATCTGTCAAGTCGTGTTCTCCTTCAGAATCCCCGTGCATAGTCTCATCGGAGTTGGAAGAAGTCCTCGTATGGCCTGAAGGTACTGCCCGCACCGAAGTCTCGTTATCCAGACCAGTATTCTTATTCATTGTTGTGTTGGTAGTGGTAGTGGTGGTGGTGGTGGTGGTGGTGCTGTTATCCATTCGTTGCTGCTCGGTGGTTGAAGAGCGATCCGGCGTGACCGGCACACCATTCGGATTCGCACGGGGGGGTGGTTGCACCGTCCATGGCGATATCGTCGGTCGTGGCCGAGTTGTTGACGGGGAGAAATGAGGCCATGATCGGCGACGTAAGAGGGGGAGGCGGGTGATGTCAAGCTCGCTCGCTTCGGAGCGAGGGACCAGAGGCGAATAATCCAAAGGAATCCAGCCTTATCCTCCCGCGGTGGCAGAACCGGCAACAGGGTCCGCTTCACTCACAATCCCCGATGAAATGGGAAATCTATAATCTATGTCGAAGGAATGGAAAGGTCGGAAGAGTCGCCAGGCAAGGCCGGCGTACTCGGAGGACAGGGAGATGCGGAATCGAAAGATGAGACTGACTGTGAACATTTGGCGCAAGAAGAACTTCAGTAATCACGGCCACACTACAAGTTCAAAGAGATGATTTCGACAACATACGATTCCAAGGTTGACCGTTTACTTGCCTCTCTCTCTCAATCTCAATCTTTCTTTTTCTCTCTTTCTCTGTCTCTCTCTCTCGCGCGCGCTCTCTATCCCTCTTTCTCTCACACATACACTAACTCCACACACACTTTTTTTTTTTTCTTTTTTTCGGTTCTTTTTTGATTTCTTTTCCCCTTTGTGGAAAGAGGGGGAGTAGAGGGGAAAAGGGTTTTAAGGGCGGAATATGTGGGATGCACCGTAAAGACGCAAGGGTTGGCGAAGGGGAAAATGTGGGAGAAAAAAAAGGAAACGATCGTTAGCCGATCGCAAGCATCTCTCTCAGTCTTTTCTTTTCTCTTTTGTTTCCTTGTCAATCCAAAAGGCACGTTGCGAAGGGGACCGCCACGCGAGGAACTAGGATCGTCGGAGGTGGGGGAAGTTTCAGAGTGAGTAGATGCTTGGTGGAGAATACCGGAGAGAGAGGGAGAAACAAGAGAAAAGTGATACTGTAGAGATCTAAAGGGAGGAGAGTAGAAGGAGGCGGATATAGTCGAGAAGAAGAAGAAGAAGTTGAATAGTCGTCACGACGGTAAAAGGAAAGGAAAAGGAACAGGAAAAGAGAGAAAAGAAAGAAGAGAAGGATTGGATAGAGGAGAGAGAGAGAAAGCAACGAAAGGGAACGAGTCTGGAGTGGTGACGACTAGAAAGAGGCTTATCGGAAGCGAGGGGCAAAAGAGGAAGAAGAGTCAAGGCTTACGTCGAGTCAGATTCAAGCAGACATGGAGTGTTTCACTAAATTACATGAAGACTATACACTTGCTAGTTAGTATTCTTACATTTGTTACAACTTGAACTCGAGCTCAACAACTACTGCATTGTATAGTGTGCATATGTATGATTCACTCGGTACTGTATGTATTTCCCCAGTGGGAACTGTGAACCAGTCTATTAAAGGCACCAGGAACCTGATGATTCAACGCAGACAGTCTTACTAGTACTACCATGTATAGTAGAACAAGTCTTTGACGTTGACCATGTCTGCCCTGGTGGAGCCAATCGATCGGTCCAGTTGGCGCTGGTGTCCACCAGGATGGTCGAGACCTCCGTTGACCTTTGGATACACTCCTCGAGACAGATCTAACCGAGTATGTATGGTACAGGGATACTGACTGATCCTGAAGATTCATACATACATAGCATGATGGAACTCACGACTCCGTAGTTTGGGGTTCAGAGGTTCAAAGTATGAGAGAACCAGAGGTTTTCCATGCGGTCCCCCTTGCATCCGATGTATCGCTTGCAGCCGAACAAGTCCCCGTCATACTTCTTTTTCTCCCCGGTCTTCGATTCGCATGTTACCTGGACTAGGAAGACCAATCTGGTCATTCCGAATGCTCCGTTTGGATCCTATACAGGATATCAGTCTACATAGTAGATATTGTACTAATATTCTACCCGCACCCTTCCGTCCCACCTTGTCACAGAATGGTCGAGGAAAAGAGGGACCGACACATATCGCAAACGCCACAGCATGCGTTTGGCTCGAGCCTCGCTCGCATGGCCCACGGAAAAGAGGTACGATCTGGCCAGCCCTCAGTGGAAGATGGCTGGGTGCGGGGATTCTGTCCTGTATACATAGTAAGTGTATGTCGTGGGATCCCCGGAATACAGGATAGTCGTATATCCTCCCGAGTATAACCATAGCCATGAAACCCCTAGCGCCTTCCCAAGCCCAGGGTACCGTAGGTTGAAGGAGTAAAAAGAGAGTTCAGAATTTAAAAAAAGGTTCATCCAGTCTTCCGCGGCGGAAACCCATTCCCCGTTTGCTTTGGAGCTGAAACCTTCAGGGCCCGCGGGCCACCGACTCGCCCGTTGAAGGATCACCGTGCCTGCGTCTTGTAAACTTCATTCTCCACTCACAAAAATATATACCTGCAAACGGCATGAAAATAATGAGAAGTGAGATCGATGATCGTTGCCTCTCTCTCTCCCCCTCCAACACTATACAGACTATGGTCGTACAATTGTCCATCCGCATGACGAGACTGCGGACAAGATCCCACGGTACAGGAGTACTTACTTTAATGTACTTTAATCCTGCAATCTTCTCAAATCACGATTTGCCTCATCCACATATTTTGTCATTCTTCTTTTTCCCTCCCGGTCTTTTCTGCTCCCTGTATGTAGGGTGTACACGCAGAACGCCTCCACTTATCCAGAATTCAACCGACCTCAAAACTTAGAATCTGATCCTCCGTCCTGTCTGGGGTTGGACCTGGAACACTGGCCACGGTAAAGAACTCCGTTGCGCCACCCGCCATATGAATGATGTGCTTCATTTTCTTGATTTTCCTTTCCTTCCCTTCTTTTACATACCCTACCTCTACCCTCTCCAGCTAAATGTCCGATCCCGTCGCACCATTGGAGAAAAGGCCAGGGACTGGGGGCAAAGGGAAGGTAGGATGTCAAAGCATGATTGGTGTAGCCATCCGCGAGATACACGTATGCTGAGACACGGTGCCCACCAGGCTTTTCATATCTAAAGCGCGTTGAGACTTGATGGTTGACACCACCGAGGACGCAGATCGGCGCATTGCCCCTCTTTACTCGGGAGAAGGAGGGGAGGCAGAGGAGGGGCTTCGGTGGGATGGGCGAAGGCTGGGGTAAGAGAAGCCGAGTTGATTGGCAAGGAAGATTCCCCTAAATTGATAGAGGTACATCCCCAAAGTAAAGTACATAGGCGACTGGCAAACCATGTCCGTTCAGGTACCTGTAGGTACAAATGCAGGGTGCCACGGCGAGACGCACGGGCTGATAGTCAAGTAGAGCCAGGTACCAGCTGCAGGGCTTATCGATATAACTTGAATCAAGCCCCTCTCGAGGCAGTCCCCAAGCGGGATCCATCAAAGACTCTCCAGGATCTCCCCAGGTTGGTCTAGTGGGAAGCCTCGCGATCGACGTGGTGGATCGAATGACGTCGTTGACTTTGAATGTGGCGATCTGACGATCTGACTACATTCAGTCTGAACATACATACAGTACGGTACGAAGTACCTGTTGTATGGAGTAACTAGTTATACTCCAGCCATTCCCACTCATTCTTTTCCCAGTTGCCAGGATTCCACGCAGGGGGGAGGGGGGTTGAAACTGGGTCGATCATCTTGTGGTTTCGCCTTTGAAGCGGTCAAGTCAGAGTGCAGATGACAGGTCGTCTCGCGTGGTCTCGTCGAATTTGTGCCCCGCACGGCCAATGATGACCCCGCGCACTGCAGGTTGAGCCAGGAGGATCCATGTACCTGAAGGTGTGTCGCAATAAGGATACGTACCTGGAGGGTCTTGGCCACGTACCAGACAGTAAGAAGAGAATAAGAAGAAGAAGGGAGCACAGACGAGCACAGACTCGCTGACCTGGCCTGAGCCTCGAGTCGGGGGTCGGTGATACAGAGATGAGGCTATTCGGTACCCTCCCGAACGATACCGCTCACCTTGGGGCAACACATGTGATTGTGATTCTAGATTGGGCGGTCCTGAGTATACAGTTCAATAAATCAGTAAATTCGATGAGTTCAGTGAATTCAGTCTTCTGTCTATCAAATGAGACCTTTGATCTTTTCTAAAGTCATATGTAGATTCACTATCAAAACATATTCCAAAGTCTCCCAAGCCTCCGTAAGAAGATCGTCTTTGTCCTAACTTGAACTATTACTACAGGTACTAGTGTAGTAGCTTGTCACTTGTGATAGCGCTCTACACTTTATGATACGGGTCTTCCCTTACAGAAAGATAAACGCCCTGATCAGCCGAGGAGTTGAGATACATCGGGTCCATCCATGTACATCGTCCTTTTGTACTCGTACACTGTACACAGCAAGGCAGCCGAGTCAAGCTGCAGTGCGCGCGGTCAGGTCCCAGCCACCTTCAAAATATGATCCCAGTAAGCCATCCCGTGTACCGTGCAGTAGTCAGATGACTCTTCATTCACCGTGAAATCTCCGAGTCCCCAAGCCCTCTCAGCATAGAGCCTAGCCCCCGGTTCTGGGGGTCCTAGTGGTTCTCTTCGTGCCTTATATCGATTGCTAGTGTTACTCGGTCAGGTTCCTAAGGAACGAACCGTTTGCATTTGCCCTTTTCAATTATTACCCTTTGCCTTCTTTTTCATATAATTTTTGTTTTCCAGGTATCTGGGACCCGGCTACATACATTCCCGGGATATCGAAGGCCTGTGGCGCTGGTCCCGGATCGGGTGAACCAGGGTATCAATAGATAGCGAATTATAGTTAAAGAAGTTAAGAATTAGGCCTTCAATTCTACATTATCCCTACTTTAGAATATAGACCAGGGGACTTCTTTATGGGCTAAAGGTGATATGTGTTATTAAATGCTGTAATCGTTTGGCCATGACGTCTATATGAGGATCGGCTTTTCGGACATCAAATTTCGTTAACGGAAAGTATCCACGCTCAGCAAAGCTCGATTGTAACCACAGTGAGCTAGCTTAACGGCCTAATGGTCCGACCACAGAGCTAACCATTACCGCGGCTTCTCGCTCCCAGTTGGCTGTGCTCACGGGGTCGGTTCCTGATCGGCTCTTGTCAGGCGTGATTCCAGTTGCCGATGTTTGCGAGGACCGAAGTACACAGTCTCTAATCTCGGTCTTGAGGCGATCCCGGTTCGAGCGTAGTGTCCGAGCGGAGACGCCTCCGCGGTTGACAATCTCCTGTACTCGGCCAGAAAGTGACGATGCAAGAGAGCGCCAGTAATATGATGGTAAAGAGGATGTATCAAGGTTTCGAAGTACCGGCTGGAGGAGATTGAACTTGCTTTGTTCAGGCGTAGTTTCTTCGGCACTCGATGAAGTTTGATCAGCGTGGGTGATTGTAGATGCGAGGAGAGGGTGTGATGGAGCGCGGAGACTCCGTAAGATATTTTCGAGGGTCACAATATCCTGACAGCGGTTGGATATATCTCCCAAGGCTCGATCCATGGTGGGTAGTTGAGAGAGGGCCTTTGCAAGGCTATTCACGGAGCCCATAATAGCCGTTTGTAGATAGCCCTGGATTGTTGAGACAAGTAGCTCAGGCCTGTAGTCTGATATGGTCTGAACTGCTTGTCGGGGAATAGGCGAAAGGAGATATAGAGTTGCTGCCGACGTAGCCAAGCGTGACTTCAACTCACGATATTGCTTATAGTTCGACCCTGATGATTGGCTATTCGCGGCATTTGATATTGAGAATTGATTGATAGTCTGTTGGGCCCTCGACTTAATCATGTTCTCGGCAGGAATGACAAATTCGTTACGCAAAGTGCGCGTGGCCTTGACCCGGTCCAGACCATAACCTTCTTCATCTTCAGATGTAGCCGAGTACATCTGTCGCAAGCTCAGGATCGTATATGCCGCGCGCTCTAGAGCTCGAAATCCTTCCTTTCCTGGTGTCGCATTCGTCCCATCGGACCCCGCTGAAGGTTGACCAGCCGTGCCACGACCCAAAATTTCTGCGACTTGACTTTCCAACTGCCGACCAAGCCCAAGACAACGCGAAACAGCTCGGGCCAGCCGAACCGTGGCCAATGACTTCTCAGCAGCAATTCGGGCCTCGTCTGCTGCTTGCCATTTCTGCACTACCTCTTTTTCCAGTCGTTCGTATCCCTTTGTGACTGAAGCTATTTGCGTTCCTGTCTCTTTCAATATGTTTTCTGCTGCTCCAGTTTGAGCCTGCGTGTGGGCCAGTAACGGTAAAGCGGATCTTGTGGTCAGGCTGTGAATATGCGTATCAATCTCTTGAAGATCAAAAAGTACCCGCGACAGTGGCGTAGATAGATCTAAAGGCGTGTCTGTGGCATTGTTGGTACTGAGTACTAGTGTATTTGCGAACCCAGAGGGTGAGAAATCAGGGTCCAAAAAGGCCTCGTAATCTATGTATGATGGCTCCCCTTCTGACATGTTGTATAGCGGGTGGGTTCAATTGGTAATTGTATCTGCCAAATGAATGTTCTTGCGCGGTATGGGTGGGAGAATGTGAACGTGATGAGGTATCAGGACTCTAGGGAACACTCGCACGCAGCATTTGTGGGGTAGCAGGCCTCGGCGAAGGTGACAAGGTAGATTCGAGCAGTTGGCAATATATCACTGATGATTGCGCCGATTGGACAAGCCCACAGGCTTTGTGCTCAAAGTGAGTGTCGGTAGGTTCGTGGAAAGAGAGACAGTAGCTGGTGGCTGGACTCCCCGATAATCCCACATGGCAGCCCGATAAAGGACGGTCACGTGTGGACATAGTGTGGGATATTGGGGCCTGAGGCCATAAAGCCTAAATACATCTATATTAATAGACTCGAGCTTCAAGCATTCTAGACAAAAAAGACATTCGACTATTGATTGGTAGGCGATAAAGTATAAACCGTAGATTTATGATGAGATTATGGACTACGAGGAGTAAAATCGTCCGGTGACATAGATGGTGCTTGTATATAAGAGAGATAAAGGAGCAATCTCTTATGTTGGCTGTTGACTGCAGCAAGGCCCCTTCTTTATCAAATTTGAAGGGAAGGATCACCCTATAACGGGTCTTCAATTCCACAATCAAATATTCAGCGGACAAAAGCCCGATGAACTTGGGTAAGTTCCTCCACCGCGAAAAAGCGCCGCCTTCCAATGACATTTGGGCGAATTCAATTGCGGGGCACCCCAGAGATAAGCCCTCGACACCATCTGCAATTCCCACCTCTTCAACCTATTGGAAATCTCTAAATATTACCTTCCCCGTACGTTGATCTGCTGAAAGAGGATACGGTAAGAGATCCCGTCGTATTCCACATATAATCTTCGATCCACCCTCGACTCATGCAAAAGCATACTTAGGTCTCATCATCCAAGCACCTATAAAGCAAGAATACATTGTTATACTCCCGATCTCATTATACATAATGACTACATCAACAGCCACTGTACACCAGACTCAGCGTTCATTTCGCCTGGCAGGCGAGGAACAGATTAAACCTGCAGACCAAGATGCCGGTTTTCAGTCTCTAGCTCGAGGAACCCG
This sequence comes from Penicillium citrinum, assembly GCF_028827155.1. NCBI lineage: Eukaryota > Fungi > Ascomycota > Eurotiomycetes > Eurotiales > Aspergillaceae > Penicillium > Penicillium citrinum. The sequence goes on from NW_026622688.1 coordinate 3,224,247, forward strand.
CGATGGTGCCCTGAAGCTACGTGGAATCCCCACGTTTTCCGACCCACTCGAACAGCGAAAATGGATGAAGGAGCATATGGCCGCAGCTTTTCGGTATTTCGGGAAGCTGGGATACGGAGAAGGTGTATCGGGACACATCTCGATGCGAGGTATGATATATACTTCATCTTTTAACGGGAAGACGTGTACTGATAATTATAGACCCTATATTGAAAGATCATTTCTGGATGAATCCCTTTGCCAAGCACTTTTCTACTATCAAGGCTTCAGACTTAGTGCTTGTGGACGATGAAGGATACGTTACTGAAGGAGGTGCTCAAATCCCTATCAATGAAGCAGGTTTTATGATTCATTCGGAAATTCACAAGGCTCGCCCGGATGTCATTGCAGCAGCGCACACGCATGGCATCCACGGCAAAACATGGAGTGCATTTGGAAAGAATATCGAGATGCTCACTCAAGGTAAATCTGCCTCGAAATCTTCATATCTTTTGAGAAGATGAGCTAACTTGTTTGTATGAAGATGCATGCAATCTATTTGGTCGTGTGGGCGTATATGAGGATCACGGTGGCATTGCTCTATCTCAAGACGAGGGCAGGCAAATTGCTGCAGCGCTTGGTAAAGACAATATTGCTTGCATTCTACAAAACCATGGGTGAGTTCAGGAATCCAAGAGTATGCCTTATTCTATCAAAGTTCCGTCTAACGAAGAGAGTTAGACTTTTGACCGTCGGTCGAACGGTTGATGAAGCAGCTATTCTATACTCCTTCTTGGAAAATGCTTGCCATTCTCAGCTTTTAGCAGAAGCGGCAGCAGCCAATGGTGTTCCCAAGAGAATTATTAGTGACGAAGTTGCTCAATATACTGCTGATGTTGCTCAGAACCCAGTAAGTAACAAGAAATTCTCAATACCGACCAATACGCTAATTATTTACAGCATAATCTTTACACTGAGTTCCAACCTGAGTTTGAGTTGATCGTCGAGGAGAGTAATGGAAGAGTTCTCCAATAAATGATCATTCTACTAAGATTGGTCAGAACGTCAAGTTCGTCCCGTTTTGTACGTGTCCCGTATGTGTCCCTTAGGAAACATGGATGTTTCCTAAGTTAATATGGATATCGGAATTTGTCAGCTCGAATTATCATTATTGCATGGCCAAAATTGCCATTATTGAAAACTACAATGTGTAATTCATCGTTAAATTGTATGAGATCATGAAAATATAAAAGTTTTATCAAGCTCGCATTAATTGTATGGTTGGAAATGCGGAGAAATCTGGATGACAATTTAATCCTCGGTCGAATGGAACCATCAAAGCTCGAGTAGCTATTTTAAAATCTAAGTATGTTTTACAAATCAGCATTAGAAAATCACAATCTCCAACGGGGTAATGGAAATCTTACAAGGTTCTCCAACGACCCCAACATGGCGGGCAGCAGCCTACCACAGGTCTCAGATAAGGAAGTGGTGCTCCAAGATACGAGGAACTATACACCTGCAGACCCCGAGGGTCCACGGGGTGAACTGAGTTAGCATATGATAAAGTGGCCAAAGTTCACTAGACACTGGTCATAGGAAGCGGGGTGCATCGGTATATAATACTTGTTATAGCCCGGTAGGTGCATTGTTTTTGAATTGCTTACCACGATACCTCGGGTAGTAACCAAAGAAACCAGTATCTTCAGCCCTAATGGCTTCAACGTGGGAAGAGAAAGCTGCAGAAAAACGTGCACGAATCAATGACTCAATCCCCCAAAAATGGAGAATCCAGAAACTTCCTTCAGATGACTCGGTTCTTGATTTTCCCGCCAAATCTGGGATACTTTCAAGTGAAGAATTGTCCATCACTCAATCAAGTGCCACAGATCTAGTCAAGAAACTAGCTAATGGAGAGCTCAAATCAGTTGATGTGACTGTGGCCTTTTGTAAAAGAGCCGCACTTGCGCATCAATTGTTGAATTGCTGTTTGGAGTTCTTTCCTGAGCTGGCGATTGCCCAGGCCAAGGAGTTAGACGCATACTTCGAAGTGCACAAGAAGCCTGTCGGACCTTTGCATGGATTGCCCATTTCTCTCAAAGACCAACTGAGGGTGAAGGTATGACAAAGGCCCTCTGCCCAGACTATAGTAGTACTTACAGGTATTAGGGCCTCGAAACATCAATGGGCTATGTTGCTTGGCTTGGGAAGTATGATACAACTGAGTCGACCCTCGTTACTCTCCTACGCAGGGCAGGGGCGGTATTCTATACCAAAACTAGCGTGCCTCAAACCCTTATGGTCTGTGAGACTGTGAACAACATCATCGGCAGAACTATCAATCCTCGCAATAAGAATTGGTCATGTGGTGGGAGCTCCGGGGGAGAAGGTGCCATGATTGGCTTTCGAGGTGGTCTAATTGGAGTTGGAACAGATATCGGTACGTGCTTCAAGATTGAAACATCTGGAAAGAGAGAGGAACAGATAGTTTAACGAGTCGATATTAAATCAGGTGGATCCATCCGTGTTCCATCAGCTTTCAACTTCTTGTACGGTATTAGGCCGAGTCATGGTCGTCTTCCCTATGCCAAGATGGCCAACAGTATGGAGGGCCAGGAAACAGTCCATAGTGTGGTGGGGCCCATGGCACATTCTGCAGCTGGTATGAACATGTCAAATATATGTTTTCAAAAGCGCAATGCTGACGATACTAGACTTGAAATTGTTTTTGACGTCTGTTCTGCGCGAGGAGCCTTGGAAGTATGACCCCAAAGTTGTTCCCCTACCATGGAGAGAATCAGAAGAAGACGATATCAAATCCAAATTATCGGGTGGTCTAACGCTTGGATACTACTCTTGTGATGGTGTTGTATGCATCTGCCAGCTTCACTTATGTTGGCGTGATATAACTGACGGAGACCAGGTCCTTCCCCATCCTCCAATAACCCGAGGCATTGAAATGGTCGTATCGACACTCAAGAAGCATGGACACCACGTTCTGCCCTGGCTACCATATAAGCACGATTTCGGCCATGACCTCATTGGGGATATCTACGCCTCAGATGGCAGCACTGTAAGTAAAAATAGGTGAAAGAGGGGGGTTCCAGAGAAATCTATGGGCATGACTGAAAACAACAATAGGACGTTCTCAATAGTATCAATGCATCTGGTGAACCTGCAATCCCAAATATCAAAGATCTTCTCAACCCGGACAAGGGTAAGATTGACATGAATCAGCTCTGGGATGTCCATCTCAAGAAATGGAATTATCAAAGTGAATATCTGGATAAATGGCGTGAATTCGAAGAGACGCACGGTAAGGAGATGGACGCTATTATCGCGCCTATCACAGCTACAGCTGCCATCCGTCATAACCAGTTTCGTTATTACGGGTACGCATCTGTGATCAATCTACTAGACTTCACAAGCGTCGTGGTACCGGTGACTTTTGCGGACAAGAGCGTTGACGTCAAAAGATCGGACCATCGACAGTTGAATGATCTGGATGCTACCGTGCAAGCTGAGTATGATGCGGAGGCCTACCACGGTGCCCCTGTTGCAGTTCAAGTTATCGGACGCAGATTGAGCGAGGAGCGAACGTTGGCTATTGCGGAGGAAATTGGGAGATTACTTGGTAATGCCGAGACTCTTTCAGTAGGAGATGATGGAGCTGTCTTAACCGCAGAACATGAACCTAAATGAGATTAATATCTTCAAATTCTAATCATCGTTGGGCATTATATTGCAAGACCGAGATAATGAGTGGGGGTTGCTCCAAGTGGATTATTGCAGATATTATATTCGACAAATGAAAATGAGTACAATTCCTCCATTTTCAGGATCAACGCGATCTATACAGATGCAACAGAGGCAGGGTATACAAAAACGATAAGAATGCAGCAAATGATATACCCGGGCATCAGGACCAACAAAAGAACCACAACTCTAGAGCCATAGACCAAAAAATATAATAGAAAGAACAGCCAGCAGTGGCTTGAATGAAGAGAGAAAATAAAAGGCTTCTTATACAGGATGCTGACCCGATGCCTTCAAGCGATCCATCTCAAAGTCATTCTGGAGACTTCGCTCGCGTCCACGACCTCGTCCAAAGCTCGACTCTTGTTGGCCATCACCAGTGTTCTGTTGTGAGGACTGGGCCTGGCTGCTACCTTCGAGGCCGGTGAATGTAATTGGACGTAATTCCCGATGTTGGCATGCCCACATGCCGACGAAAATCATCATCGCGGCACTTGCGAATTGTAGGCCCCACCACAGAAGATTCGAAGGAAGTGAGTGGGTGTAGAAAGTGGTAGCGACGAGGTGCAGGAAGTGGATTGTAAGGGCAAAATCCGGAACCAACTTGGACCGCGACACAAACAGGAGGAGAAATATAACACTGCATGAAAGATAAAATGATTAGACCAAGACCTTGAGGGTGGATACAAACAAGTGCTAGTGCAGATAGACTCACCTAATGAGACAATTCAACATCCAAACTAGACCGAGCATCCAGCCCACCGTCGTATCTCCGCGCAAGTAGTCCCATCCAAAGATCAGATTTAATGAGAATGGGGCGCCGTAGACGACCGTTGTGAAAAGGATGAGCACTGTTGCACAGGCATAATAGGCAACCTGGAGCAATACGATCTTGCGGATAATCTTAAGTGGCGGTAGGTCGGTACGCGATCCCGCTGGAAGACGCCGGCGCCCGGCCATCAACTATTGAAGAGGACCTTGCCTCGGTGAGGTTTAGCGAGGAGGATGGGAGAGGCGGTTGAATGAGCGCTGCGCTCAAGTTAGGCAAAGGCAAGGCGGGACGAACATGTGCTCGCGAGCAGTATTGGGAGCTTTCACCAGTGTAGGAGGGAGCACAAAGATGTTGTCGGATTTGTATAGGAAAGAAGCTGGTCTGAGATAAGAATAGAGCGTGGCAGTCGTGAGTGAAGTGGAAAAAGGAACGGACAGCGTTGATGCCATGACGATCAACAGTCTTGGCATTGCCGAGCCCGCGGGAGTCACGAGCTGCAACACTCTTGCGTTCCACAACTCCGATTAACTCTGCGCTCCCGCCACACAGGACCAATTCCTGCTTAATACCTTGCTCGATCACCTCTTTTCTACCCTCCTACACCACACATAAATCGTTCGAAATGGGCTGGCTTCCTTGGTCTTCCGGTGAGCCCAACAAAGCTTCCGATGGTGGCCGCATTGCCCCAGATCGTACGAGTCGCAAGCGCTGCTGGGAGGGACGGGACCTCTTTTTCGCCTGTCTGGATCGCAATGATATCCTAGACGCTATCAAGGATGATAAGGAAGCGCGAAGAAAGTGCGCGAAGGAGGTTGAGGAGTTCGAGGCGGCTTGCTCCTCGACTTGGGTACGTCTTGTGTTTCTGGAGTTGCCAAGCTTTTCTATGAGTTTATCTTGGTGATAGAACCTGTTACTAATGTACTGTTCAGGTCAAATACTTTAAGGAAAAGCGTGTGATGGAATACAACCGGGACCAAACGATTGCGCGGATTCAAAAGGAGGATGCTGCAACAGTGAAGGAACTGAAGTCGCAGGGTTGGAATTCGAAATAAGGAAATGTTCCTCTACTATTTTCATGGCGTGGATGGCCCTTGTACATTATGTACCATATATTCTCATTTTTTCTAACGACTACTCCTTTCACTACCATTTTCAAGATCAATCACCAAAATGCAGACCTGAAGCTATTCTATTACAGTGAAACAAGGAATCTTGAAGCGTTGGGTACTGTGTCTATCAATGAGACGGATCCCGTGGCGCTTCGATCCCGTATAGACCTCGTTTCCTATACGAGGAGACTATGTAATGAGATAGCCGAATGACTTCGCTTGGATGTTTTGGATTCTTCGAAGGTTTCTCAAACATCAGCCTCTGTTTTTACTGGCGAGTGAATTCATGTTATCTGCATTCTCCACTTTTCTCTTGTCCAGTCAACAAGTGCCAGCTTGCATCCTAGTAGTATCTATTACAAACGTGATTGACATAGCATTGGAGCTTGAAGAGTGCTCTACAGCCTGCTTGTATAAAGATGACCAGTGTGTGAGATTCCCAAGTAGTAAGGCCTTATTTAGTTTGACTAGCAATGGAACATCTATGAACAGATTTGACAACTAGGTAGTACGACAGTAATTTAAACTGTTGACTAACTAGTTATCAGTGGTAGGTAGTACTAAACGAAGGCCGGGACACTTCCAAGTCAGCGATTTAAAAGTCAAGCAACATTTGTGAACGGCCTAAAGGGTCCTGGGAAACACAAGCTAAAATTAAAAAGAGGGAAGGATGTCCCCAAAGGGATCTGTTAGATTATATCCAGTTTTTCATGGATGAGAGATAAACGAATGCAAAAGTGAACATCTCGAATATACATGACTGCAAATGGGAAAGATACAACTCCAACCGAAATAAACCTTATCACCCAGTATCTAGTAGTAATCGTTGTCCCAAGGACACCATTAAAAAAATTGAACAAACGCCAGATATTGCAGTCACTGAAGGCTTTTTGCCAATATGAAAACGTATTCAAAAGACTCCACCGTAGCATTCAAGCTGAAAATGAAAAACGCCAAGCTCCAGATAAGATAGCAAGAGAAGAAAGATATGATTTGCGCTTGAAAAGAAAGCAATGGAGAGAAGAAAATCGTTAATTCATTGCTTTCGATTAAGCAAGTGGTTCATCAGATTTTGAACATTTGAACCAACAGGTGCCTGACCCTGAGGCGCCTGGCCTCCGAGACCTTTAGCAAGTAGCGATAGTAGGTTTGGGTCAGAGACAACAGGGGGTGCTGGGGGATGAATGGCAAAGGGTGGGTGGAGGAGAGGTTGTTGCGGGTTTTGCGGAGCGGGAGGATGTCGAGTTGCGCCGGTCAAAAGACTGGCCAGGTTGGCAGGTGGAGGAGGATTAGGAGAAGAAAAAGGAGATTGCGCTGCCGATCCAGGCTGTGACTGGGGCCCCGGACGCTGGAGAGCCGACAAGAGTGATTGAAGGCTGGGACCGTCCAGAGAGCCGATCAGATTCGCAATGTTAGGAGGATTAGAAAGTGGCGGCAGACCTGGCTGTGGCATGGGGACGGGCTGCATCTGAGGAACGCCAAAGGCCGGGTTAGGAGCGAAAGACGCGGGAACAGGGCCTCGCTGCATCGCTTGAGCTTGGTGAAACATGACCTCGGCGGCAATGTTAGGTTCAACTTCAGGATAATCACTGAAGCGGACATTGGCTGGACCAGCACTCCGATCAAAGATTTGGAGAGGAATTTTGCGGGAGAACTGGTTAGAGAGTGACAGACGGACGACTGCGAGAACTCCTTCGATGTATTGACGGTGAACTGCGGCACCGAGGGGGATTCGAGGACCGAGTACTAGAACATCTACACGCAGGCCACGGTTGCGAAAGGCGTTTTCCACATGAAGAATAAAGTTGCGATCCACTTCTTCCAAAACGAGGACCTGGACTTCTGGCACATCCCGTGGAGACCTTCTCGGGACTGGAAGGTCTGCTTCTCCTTCGTAGATACCCCGAGGCCGTGGGCTTGGGCTCCGATACCTGCGATCCCGAGCATATGGGGATCGCGGAGACCGTGGGGACCGGGAGCGTCTTCGACGATCAAGTCTTTCAGGTGTCCGATCTCGTGATCTGTATCCATCGCGGCGAGAAGGGCGAGGAGAAGGTGAGCGTGGTGGTCGATAGTCATCACGCCTTCGGTGCGAGGGCTCGTCACGAAAGTCACTGAATGGGAGTCGGGCCGTCTCATGAGGGCGATCAAAGCGATCGCCAGGGGCTCGGACGTTATTTCGGACAGGCGCGGTACGGCTAAACTCTGGCGATCGGGAACGACGAGGAGGCGCACGAACAGGCTCTGCAGGGCCAGGCCGGGTCGATCTCTGTGGCTTTGAGATCTCCAGATCTACAAAGTAAATGCATGTCAGTAAAAAGTAAAGACCTAGAATTTCAAGGTTGAATATATTTGCGAAGACTCACGTATCTTCCTCCCACGAACCAAGGCTCCTTGTTCTGCCTGAAGTGCGGCATGACAAGCGCCAGCTTCGAGGAATTGTATGAACCCATAGGCTTGTTTGATCGAGATTTGAGCCAGTTTGCCGTATTTGTGGAAAAGGTGGAACATGTCTCTCTTGGTGACTCGTTCGGTGGGAAGATTACCTGTGGTTGATAAATAAAGTCAGTCAAAATGCATTCTTTTTCTTATGACATGATTATATGTTTCATGTTCGAGGGTATTCAGCGGGTATTCAGGATATACTAACCCACGAATAGTCTTGAACCAATGGGAAATCGATCCCAAAGACCTTCCGTCACATAGATTCTCTCGTCATGCAAAAACTCATCATATTTCTTTTGAACCTCCGGCCCCCAAGGCGAATCATCATCAGCTGCCTTACTGGGCCGCACAGCTGTTTTATCAATACGGCCTTTTTTAGGAGGAGTCTGAGAGAGTGTTTCTTGAGATGTTTGCGACTCAGCAGCCGAAGGCGTTTGTTGGGATTGTTGAAAGCTGGCAATGGGAGGAGGGGGAGGGCACCGACACCGGAGCCAGTGCCTGGGGGGGACCCCCAGGGGTCATAGAGGGCATATTTTGATGGGCATGGTTACTGGATTCTGTCGCGTAGGCGGGGTTCTGGGCAGGAGGGAGTTGATGATAAACGGGATCACCATGAGAAGGGTAGTTGGGGTAGGTGGAGGAGGGGTCTTGGAGAGGAGGGCGGGCGGGGAGATTCATAGACTGAGTGTCCAATGAAGATGATGGGCCAGATTGGAATGCCTCGTCCATAGAAGCCTTGGGGGCCGACGAGGGTTCCACTAGAGAGGGGACAGCCACAGTCCCTGTAGTTGCGGTCGCTGCAGCAGGTGGATGAGAGAGGTTGTCCAGCAAAGTTTGAAAATTGACACCAGTTGCCGCCGAACCCGAACCCGAAACTAAATCTCCTGCTGCAGCATTATCTCCCTTTGCATCCGCCTCGAGGTGACCTGGCAAGCTGGATGCTATCAGCGAGTTGCCGGTATTATCTATCTCACCCGTCGTGGCGACGCTCTGGGGAACCGGGATGACCGGAGGCGCATGGGAGGGATTGGAGTCCGCCAGAGCGAGGTTGTTGTTGGCCTGCTGAGCCCCCGCCGACGTAGAAGAATATGATTCGGGAGCAGAAACACTGTTATCATTCACCATCGTAGGATCCTCGGGCTGCTGCGCACCATGCAAACTACCTGCATCCCGATCCCGATCCCGATCCTGTCCACCTGAACCTACCCCCACCTCTTTGGAGACATTTGACCATCCATCATGCTGATTTAGTGACTGAAAGGGAGTTTGAGCACATCCAGGGCGGTCGTAAGTAGAAGTATCATTGAAGACGGGGTCCATTTGATTCTCAAGAACAGGAATATTGGCTGGCTCCGGTATATGTAGCGGTCGGGGACTTTCCGGAGTCAAGGTCTTTCCGCGGAAGTGAAGCGCTTCATCTGGGGAACTGGGCGTCATGTAGACAGGAAAAAGGAGGAGGTTTCATCTACCAAAAAGAAACGAAAAGGGATATGTGGGACAAGAAGAAGAGAAAAAAAGGGGAATACGTGTTGGGGAAATCAAAAGTGAAAGGGGAGAAGAAGGAAGAAAGATGAAGTGGAGAGAGGCGCAAGACAAACTGAATTTTGCAATCGCAAGCTAAGGTGGGGCGATGAGAAAAAGACCGGGCCCGTTGGGTAAGGGCGGTAAGGATCCCAGATAGGGTAGACGGGGCCGACGAGAGTACGCAGTAGAGAGCCGAGAGCAGAAAGCAGTGGGAATAGATTGAGAATACATAGAGAGAAAAAGGAGAGGGGTTCAGATGAAGATCAGAAGTGAGGTGCAGGAATTCCCTGTATGACCGCATCATGCCGGCGATCGAAGTACAATTAGTCTATATTGATACTTGGTACATAGTAATTTACAAGTTTACAAGTGTATAAGCTGCCACTTATAGAAACAGAGTTCCCGCCAATGAGAACGCTTAGCGCGCCCGTCCCAGTGCTTGTTTAATTGTCATCCGAGAATATATGAGTATGTATGTAGTAGATGCACTATATAACATTTAAATGTTAAGAAAAGGGCCTGAAGTTCAAATGGATTACAAGAATTCACTCTCTATATTGCAGCTAAACTATAATTAATTTACTAATCGTAACACACTAACTAACTAACCTATAAGCAATGGTTAGTTATACATACATATCCTAACTATGTACTGTGTACAAGTACACGCGTGTATCATTACTAGCTCCGCGGATTTCTGACCTGGCCAGACCCTCCCACCTGCGGACTTCTTCCTTCACGGCAACTTTGGAGACGTTTTAATTAGTCAAACCCAACCTCCTCCCCTTCTTCTCAAAGGTTCTAGCGTGCTCAAGCTCCACTCTCTTCCTCTCCTTTTGAACCCATCTCCATATTTGCCCTTTCACATTCGTCCCGGCAACAGAATGACACTACTTTGGCGGTTGGGTCCCCCTGTCAGGTGGACGTCCTTGAGAAAGTTTGCCTCGCATCCAAAGAGATCGGCTGACTCGGACCTCGAACTAGCCAGGTCGTGGCTGAAAGACCTGCACCCCAATACCATTCCCCGCCATATCGGCCAGGTCTCCTTCAGCCGTTCTAGCGGGCCCGGCGGACAAAACGTGAACAAGTCGGTGCAACCCCGAGATCATCCCTACTACTCCATCTACATACCCTCCTCATAATGCCCTTTGCGCTGCCTTGTATATGGAGCACCTAGGTACTTAGTCGCGATTTGCTGACCGTTGGGGGTTCCTTGCAGAGTCAATTCCAAGGCCACGCTGAAAATCCCATTGGTGGCTTTGCTGCCGTTGGTGCCAAGTTTGTTACACTCCAAACTACGGGACTCCCGCTATACCACCGACCGGTCTCAGACCTTGGTGATACAATCCGACGAATCCCGACAACAATCGAGTAACGTGGAGGCGTGTTTTGACAAACTCCACCAGCTACTTTTGAACTCGGCAAAACAAGTCGTGCCGGGAGAAACTTCAAAGGAACAAAGGGCCCGAGTACACAAGCTACAACATGCTCAAAATGAGGCCCGGCTTAAATCAAAGAAATTTCTCAGCAATAAAAAGAGCAATCGACGGGGTAGCAAATACGATGATTGATTGAGTAACAAAGAGACACATCAAAGCTAACATGGTATTGAAAATTTCTGCCCTGGAATTTTACTATTCACATACCCACCTGACAACGCCTGGCAAAGAAAATGGAAAGAAAGGGCGCAGCTTCATGACATTTTGAATTGAGATCGAGGGTATTCGATGTTCACTCCTTTGTGACAATGCGCTCCGCATTACGCATGGTCGCAACAATAACCTTCTTCAGGGAGGGATCTAAGTTCTCCTCCTCGGAAATAGGCTGCAACCAATTCACAACTTCACCAGCCAATGCACTACCCAGGTGTGTCTCCTTGAGGCGCGTAAGCGAACTACCAAAAGCCCTCGGGAACTCAGCCGATGTGACGGGATGACCCGCAGTCGGGAACTTGATGTAACAAATCTGGGTACGGGGGCTGGAAGGTTGGTGCTCCTGCATCGTCTCCACCACGTGGCCCAGGATTTTTCCCAGACACGGCGCATCGTGGAACTCGAAGACCATCTCATAAAACTCGAATCCGAAACGATCGTCATAATTAAAGTGCTTCATCGCCGCATCAAAAATGGCGAGTGGGATGGCACCACTCAATGCCGGTGTGGAGTTGAGGTTTTCCAAAGTCTCCTCCATATCCTTTCCATCGCCCCCACTGGGGTCAAGGTCCTCGCCAGTGATCGTCGGCATAGCAATCATATCGGCGTCGGTGTCGAGTTCTTTATCTTCAATAGGTTTAGGCTGTTGGCTAGCCTCGTCGAGTCCCAATATCCGTTGACGTGCTACCAGCTTGGAAATATAGATCAATTCCAATTTCGCATATTGAATCCATAACGTCTTAGCACTCTTGCAGAATCGTAGTCCACGTTGCATATAGCTTCGAGCCTGCAACATATCCGCATGATCATCGAGCACAGATTTCGCAGCATACACCCAAAGCTCCGCACTTGTTGGGTGCAATCGAAGGGCATCTGTGAAGATCATGGAAAGCTTCTTATGCGCCTTCTGCTTTCTCGTATATTCGATATATTGGATCCAGAGGTTCAAGTCACTAGGAAACTTCCGAGTCGCTCTATCGAGAATGAAGAAAATTCGCCGTTGACCGCTGTGCCCAGCGGTTCGCACACCGAGTCGTTTCGTTCGCTTCTTGCGGAGGGAGTCGAGGTTCATCTCATACTGAACATATCGTACAAAATCCACTGGCTGCGCGCCACGCGCATTGAGCTTGTGTTCGAAATCTGATCTTTTCTTGACGATCGAGGCGATTTCATCCTGATTGTCTCACGGTCAGCTAACACCGCAATTATTTTCGCCCGCCTCTAGGGTATATAGCTTACCTTGCTAAAGATCTTCTTGCGCTCATATTCTTTAAGCTCGGGCACCGACTGCTCGAGATAGAAACGAGCCTTATCTGTGGCGGCCGACATGGTTGGAGGCTGCTGTCACAGAGTAAAAAAAAAAGTGGTCGGCATCCCGCAACAAGGCGCCGACCGCCTATCACGCTAGGCCGTATTGGGCTTAGCTCCAACCGGAGGACAAGGACACTTGGACTGCACCGACGGATCCGATGTTTTTCCCTTCTTCCTCAGGGGCCTCCTACATCCTTCGTTTTGTACATCTTTTTCTCGACACTCATTTGATTCTGAACTTTATTACTCTTTCGTCTCTATATATCGGCCGCAGAACTTCTCCTCCTTCTGCGCCGCCATGGCACCCAGGTTCAAGGATGGAGATGCTGTGGTTGCCGTATGTTTGCTTCATCATGCGATAAGAACCTCGGTTCAATGACTGACTCAATTTCATGCAGTTCAACGGCAAATGGGTCTCATGGACTCATACTTTGTTCGCGTACGCAGCCTTTTTCAGTGCACTGATTGTTGGTGTCGCATTGCATTACCACAAGATCGTCCAAAATGAACACTACGGCTACCCAGATGAATGGTTTCCCTCCGTCTCCGCAACCATTGGCGATCGATACCCCGAGCGATCCTTCTTCCAAGTCTTCATTGCTATCACATCCGGTCCTCGCTTCGCTCTCGTATTTTTGTGGTACGTCCTGACCACGCGTCCTAATTCGACTCTTCCCAAGATCGTCGCTGGTGTGGGCGTCTTCCGAACCCTGACCTGCGGCGGATGGACCTACGTTACCTCCACCGATGACCATGACTGGCATGATATTTTCATGATCTCCTATCTTGTTGCCACCCTTCCATGGACTCTGGGCTGCCTCGCCCTGAGCCCTAACAACCGCCGGGCCGTCAAGTATCGCAAGATCATGGCTAGCCTCTTCTTTGGAACTTTGGTGCCATTGATCTACTACTTTATTCAGCACAAGGTCCACAAGGTTCCGGGTGGTAAGTCAATTCTGTTCACATTTCGATGGTTCAATATTGTACGCTAACTTGACCTTCCGCTGGCCAGCTTACACTCGTTATGCTTTCTTCGAGTGGTCCTTGATCCTGTTTGATGTTGGATTTGATGCTATCACCGCATTGGATTTTGAGGGCTTCGAGCTTGTGGTCCGTGACGTGAAGGGGATTAGCAGAGGGTATGTACCCTGGCTTCCGAAATGAAATCCGCAACAAATGTATACTGTCGAAAATTACGTTGGTTACGAAGAAATTACTCTTTTTCTAAATTCTTTTCCGTTTAGGCAGTTAAAGACGACTGCGGATTCCGTTCTTGAAAAAGAGTGTGTGCTCCCATAATCTATTTCCTCCCATGCATGGAAATTAACCTCGTAGTTTAGGAAAGGAAAGCCTGTCGGAAACACCTTTGGCGAGGGATTCTTCTGGACCGAGATTTTTGATGCCGCTTCCGATGTTTACAACGGGGTGAGTTGCTTTATCTGGATATCTTGGTCAGTTTCAGCTGCTAAATCTTTTCCAATTAGTTTGTCTTCTGGACTATCGTGACTGGATTGCCCGTTCTTGTGTGGTATTTCCCCCTATGGCACATGGGCATTTCGGGCTACGAAGTGGCCATTACTGCTGTCATCTCTCCATTATTCTTCGCCATTCCATCCTTGCGCTATGCCGCTACCAAGAACTTGCGGGCTCTGCATTTGATTTCGCTTGTTTCGCTGCTGGCATACAAGTTCCAAGATCCTGCCAACCGCCTGTTCGTGACCGCATTTGCCCTTTCAACCACCTGCGCTGCGTGGACCGCTACGTTCTTTGCTGAACGTGGCAATTCTGCTCGCCTCGAGACCCGTATCATGGCTTGGGGCATTGGCCTCATCTTGTCTGTAGTCGCAAAATTCGCTTGCTCCACCAACAACCCTCTGTGGCCTATTATGCACGGCACCAATGGTGGCTGGAACAAAATCGGTCTTGCTATCGCTGTCGTTGCCGTGCTGAGATCTCACCGTTCTACCTTCACCAGCGGCGGTGATTATTTGCCTGCTAGCAGCAAGAAGGGCTCTTCGCTTCTGGCTGGTCTTGGCTTTGGCGGTCTCATGTTCGCTATTGTCTCCCTCTTGACTGACTCTAGCACAATGATCTCCTGGGTTTGGGATGGTTATCCCGTTCGTGGACCAATTGCGGTCCCCCACGGAGCAGTTACCATCTTTGCCATGGGTGCCGGTTTGGTTTTCGGCGTGTTTTACCCTGCTGTGGCCGGCAGCTGGACGGCTTATGGTCTAGGATCTGTTGGCGCCGCTCTTCTTACTTATTATCACCACTGGACCGGCTACTATGGCGCCCTGGTCTTTGCCTTCTACATTATGGCTGCCGCCCCGTTCCTTATCACCTCTTGCGTTCGCCACTCCCCAGCTAGCACATTTGGTATCGGTTTTATCCTCTACGTCTTCCTGCTCCTCTTCCACGTCTGGGTTGTTGCGTATGCCTTCGTTCCTGGCGGCCCTCTTGTTCGTGAGCACACTGATTGGGTTATGATCACTACGATGCTTTCCATCGGTGCTGGTGTCTTCTCCGCCGCTACCACGAACTCGACTCGCTCCCGCAACAAGCCTATCAGCCCCAACAGCAAGAGACAAAGATCCTATTACATCTATGTTCTTGCTGTGATCCAACTACTTGCTGTCTCCATTGCTTATCTCCGCTTCCCAACCAATGACTACGCTCCTCACCACAAGGAAGACAAGGTTGTTACTGCCGGTATTTGGACCGTTCACTTCGGTCTAGATAACAACATGTGGGCCGCAGAGCGCCGTATGCGCGATGTCCTTGGGGAGCTTGAACTGGATGTCATTGGATTCCTGGAGTCTGACAACCAGCGTATCATCATGGGCAACAAGGATGTCACCCAATACATTGCTGAGGATCTCGGGTACTACACCGACTTTGGCCCCGGTCCCAACAAACACACCTGGGGCTCTGCTTTGCTTTCCAAGTTCCCTATCATGAACTCCACTCACCATCTTCTTCCTTCTCCCGTTGGTGAACTCGCTCCTGCGATTCACGCCACTCTCGACATGTATGGCGAGATGATCGATGTCGTTGTCTTCCATTCTGGTCAGGAAGAGGATCCAGAGGACCGTCGTCTCCAGACTGAGTATCTGTCAAAACTCATGGGATCTTCCCCTCGCCCTCTCATCCTGTTGAGTTACTTGGTTACCAAGCCCCTTGAAGGTAACTACAACACCTACGTCAGCGAGCTGAGCCACATGAAGGATATCGACCCTACCGACTGGGACCGATGGTGCGAGTACATTCTGTACAAGGGCTTGAAACGAACTGGCTATGCCAGAGTTAGCCGTGACACCATTACCGACACTGAAATCCAGGTATGACTATTATAGCTCTTTCTAAACACCTGTCCTATTAGCTAACGATGGTATAGGTTGGCAAGTTTGTCATCGGAGAACCCGAGCCGGAGAACGAGATGCGTGTTCCGGAGGAAATGGTGCCTGTTGGCCGCCGTTTCCCTGCTCTCTTCCGCGGCGAGGGTGTTCGTGGACATCGCTACCACGTCTTTGACGAGCCACGGTACTGGCAATAGACCGTCCTTGTATGACAAAATTTTGATCTGTTTGCCATTAAATGCATTCGACCTTATGATTCCGTTACATGGAGAATTTATCTGGCATGAGAAGGGTGGACATTCCAATACTTTTGTGGCTGAAGTCCACTAGCAATTTAATATTTTCTTTTGGTTTTCGAGTCATGGAGGAATTCGATGGTCCGTATTCGTCTTTTCAATTCCTAGATTGCTCCAGTTTTTGAAGGATTGGTAACTTACGGCCCAAAATAAGTGTTGATCTGGAGGAACTACTGGTAATATCAGTAGGGTCCAATCAAGAGCTACCAGACTAAAGCCCAGGATGTTGTCTCAAGAATTTCGTACTTACTTCTAACAGTATAACTTATGAAAACACTCTCAAAGCACATTTCTACCAAAACTATCTCAGTTTAAAGTACATCCAGGGGCTGTATTCTAATAGACTGCTCAACTCTGCAAAATTCTGGTCCACTGGGATGATCCCAGGCCCGACAATTAAGGAATGTGAGAGGATACTATGGGATACATTGGACCAATGGTAGCATAGATTCAGTGGATAGAACACGTCTCCAATGAAATGCTACTCATGAGGTTCGATATGTTATTCATCTTGGTTTGTTGATCCTATAAGAAGTGTGCAAACTAGGTTGGTGTTCGACCATTTGTGTCTGATGTACAACTACTAAGTAATAGATTTACGCAGCATTAGTATGTTCAAGCAAATCGTTCCCCATCAGTCTCAGCCCTAAGTGTCTATTAAGCTCGATCCAGAAATTCTACTCGTAGTGAAAAAGACCCATGGATTTGATGAGTATTATACTTCTATCAGCTGCTGAGTTCCTATCCATACTTAGGATCGATCTTAGCCTGAAACATTTCAGCACAGGGCAATAACAGTACGTAGAGTCGCATGGCTACATTCCAGAGGGGGTGAGCTTATAGCCAGATTGGGGTATCTGACGTTCATGCAGGACAGCGCGAGCGTTCGGAATCGTCTCCACCTTGGCTACATACTCCTACTTGACTTGCGACCTCTGGTCAGGGTGTATACAAAGAATCTCCCGGAGAATGTGCTTCGTTTCTCTTTGACCAGAAGCGTGTCTTCGTATCAAATGCCGAACTTTAAATTACACCCAAAGAAGTCTTTCTAGCTCACCGGTCATTAATACTGGGCTAATGAACGCATGACAAAATGGCCTTTACTGCTTTGACGTCTTGACAGATCCACTTGCTGCGCAGCCCTAAGGAGGCGACCCCTTTGCAATTTTTTGGGGCCCTAGGACAATGTGTCGATCCCCCTCAGACAATGACTGCTAGGAAATAGCCAGCCGATCAAGAGGCCCTACATGGAAATACATAATCATATAGCGCCGAATGTCCTTGTCCTGCTGTATGGTAGTACTTCATTCGTTGAGATCAATACAACTTAGAGATATCCGAACTCGAGTCCTTAAAAAGTAAAGACAAATTGGACCCTTCATCATACAAAGGCCTTTCGAAGTAAGCCATTGGGCTTCATGCAAAACAAGCGGTTCATCAAGCAGAGTTTTGTCATCTGCGTTCGCGTCAGGTGGGCAACCGAATGAACTAGTTCGATGTAGACAAAAGTTGGAGATAGCTGACTTCTTTGAGACACTTTGGAGACTCTTTGTTCAATCTGACTGAATTAACTGCCATTTGAACGTGAACGACAACATCAAAGGACACCTTTCGCCCGATCCAAAGTTTTCAAACGCTGCTTTGTATTCTGTGAGTACACATTGGGCTTTCAATATGATCGGGGAGTGGCTTTTAATCATCTTACAGTGTCTTGAATGGTCTGTTACCTTGGACAGCGTACTGGGCTTTCAAGAGCCCGAGTTTCATTGTCATAACCCAACGATACTTATTCTGTGCCATTTCCAGATGTAAGTTCCCAAAATAAAACCTGTTGCATCCGTGCATTGAGATAGAATCTCATGGTGCTAGTTTGAAATTTCGAGTATCAGTCAAAGCCATTCAGAACACCAAGATGCCAAAAAAACAATCTGCCCCCTCTGAACCTGTGAAGCGAGGGTTTCGAGCGGCAAACCCAGAGCTATATGACTCACCCCCAAGTTCAGAATGGGAGAGTCGAGGTCTTTTAAAAAAGAAGGCTGACCCAAATGATGCCACAAAATTCACATATCAATTTGACCTCCCAGCGGGGTTTCCCCAGAGCTGGGCCGTTCAAGTACCTCCAATCTCCTTTGGAGATAATGCACCCATGCCACGATGGCGACTGGCCTTAAATTTGCGCGATCCGGCAGAGGGTAGAGATCTAGAGGAGGATCTCATCTCAACTGGTAAAGACACGACAATCATCGAGGGTCTGGCTCCAAATAGTCATCCGAGGTCCTTTGATTCCTCAATCGGACTTGGAGGCCTACAATGGATCTTTGAACCAGGTCTTCCTGGGAGTCTACTGAGTGGAGCGCTCCTGTATGAGGCTGCATATATGTGTCTCATAGAGGCATTGAAGAGCCAAATTGCTCGAACACAAATAAGGAGAGAAATTGCCAGCGGACCTCTTTGGCCAAAGGTATGCAATGTGGAGGATCCATTGCCGCCACCACCCCAGAAGCCAGAAACCAAGTACTTCGAAAAATACCAAGGAAAGCGCGATAGTAGCAATGAAAAATCCGATGTCAAGACTTATAAGCGATCAAGAAGTGATGTCCGGCCGAGAGGCTGGACCCCGGCTTCTGAAGAGGAGACCACCTATGCCGACAGGATATGGTACCACGATAAAGGAACGCAAGGACCTCTACACCAGGCAGACCCTCGAGAGGTATTGAGACATTCTCGAAAGAAACACAAAAAAGAGACTAGAAAAGAGGGCAAAATTGAAAAGATCGGTGAGTACAAGTGTGTTTGGTTATGCGTGGTTTTACTCGTCCTCAGCATGTTCTTATGTCTTTTCCTGTATTCGTTCGGAATTATCAAAGTTATGTAACTTATCATGTTCCAATGAAGTCTTTGAGGAGCGGACAAATGTTCTCTCCTCGTTCAACAGAGCCAAAGCTAGCTAAATGACCCCAAGAATCTAACACTGAAGTGAAGAGGGGCCACCAGTTACTACTTAGTTAGTTGGAGGAATCGTCTGGTGAGAGAGACCTGGCTAGCATTCTTTGAATGTCCCTTGCATATTACTATGTACCTGGAAGGGCTCCCTCAAAAAGAAGCCTGAACAATCTGGGACTCAAGTTGAACTAACAAGTGACCATCCGCTAACTTATACTCCAGATCGAGGTGGTCATGATCCCGCATTTCCGAAATCAGAGGAAGCATTGGACTCCAGGAGGTTGAGGAATTCTCAGCCAGATGATATAATTACGCGCAACCGGAGAAGGATACGTCAAAGCATTAGCAAACAGAACGACCCAGGGACGGCTAGTCATGAGACTGTTACTAGAGATTCCCCAAAGACGCAAGCCGATGAGGGCTTAGCAAGGCTTTCAGCAAGCGATGGTGAAGAGGAGAAAGGAGCACCAAACAAGAGAGAACAGGCCATTGACGAGGATCCTGGTGTTTCTCGAGCAACCCAAGATAACAAGACAACATTCGCTCTCAAAAAGCATGGTCGCAAGAGCCGTACCAAGAAGACTGTAAGCTTTAATGACGAGGCCACGGAAAGCGTTTACAAAGACACAATCACCAAAGTCTCGAAGATGCAAAAGACCAAATCAAACGATTTAAGGCCACAGCTGATCGAGATTTCTGAAAGTGACGATTCAGATCATGTGCGTGAAGCCAATGTCTCCAGAAGGTTCCCAACCTTTGCACCAGGGGATGTGAACATGACTTTAGACGAAAATAACGACTACTTGCATATTTTTAAGGAGGCTTGCAAAGACCCCCGGGACCGAAAAAAGTATTTCCCTCTCCCCAATGCCGTTCGTCGTATTAGACCGTGGGCGGGTGCTGATATCCCTCCGGAAATTGAGGAAAAAGTCAGGGCTTGTCTTCCAAAGTTCCCGTCGACACAACGGCCATTCTTATCGACCAGAGCCCTAGCAAACGCCGCAAAAGAGAAATTGGATAAGAAAGACTAGTCACGAGCAGGACGAAACAACTATGTCTATGATATCTTAACTTTAGTAGGGTGGACCATGGTCTTGATCTGATAATCAAACGGGAAAGCATCGGCAGGAACCATTCATGCAAGTTCAAATAGCTATCACTTGGGAATCCAAAGAATTGCTATTTTATCACCCGAGTTGTTCCCTAGACCTTAGAAGTCATCTCAATTCAAAGATACAAAATGAAAGTTCTTAGCTGTCGTTGAATGTGGAATATGTCTAGATATAGTTCCTGCATAGTAGAGCGAGCATATGATTGGCCAATGATATATGTCACATGACCTTAGACAAACGGCGCAAACATCGTTGTTTCGGACAAGCAAAGGCAGCTTGGACGACTAACAATCTCTCCCCCATTGATCTCAATCATTGCCCTCTTTCCGTTATCGCCCGGAATAAATGCATGTTTCTTCAATGAGAATCCAGATAATGACCACGCTTTTGGTATAGACGGAAATTGAGTCCTGGGATTGCTTGTTGTTCCCGTTGTCGTGAACACGCTTGACGCAGTTGCCGACTCAAGACTTGACGATCCATCGCAATGTTCACCTTCACCCCATTATTGGGCGCACAGTCGTCGTCATCGAAAGCATCGCAGTCAATACTAGAATTTGATGGAGGTATCAAGATATTGGTTGATGTTGGTTGGGATGATAGCTTTGATATTCGTGCTCTCGCAGAGCTAGAGAAGTGAGCCTTGAAGCAATGCCCTATTGGTCTTGAAGGACTAGTGCTAATCTGTTGGCATGATAGACACATCCCGACTCTTTCCCTCATTCTTTTAACCCACGCGACCCCGGCTCATATCGGCGCTTATGTTCACTGCTGCAAGACCTTTCCTCTATTTACACAGATTCCTGTATATGCGACGGGCCCAGTTATCGCTTTTGGTCGTACAGCCATCCAAGACCTGTACGCTTCGGCACCACTTGCCGCCACTTTCCTTCCCCAAGGATCCATTTCAGACTCTGGCGCAAACGTCACTGCGTCAGTAGGAGTTCCAACAGAAAATGGAAGCGGAAGCACCGAAGCTGCTGGCAGCAACGGCCGAATTTTGCTCCAGCCACCTAGTGCAGAAGAGATTGCCCGATACTTCTCTTTGATCACACCGCTTAAATATTCACAACCACATCAACCCCAACCGTCTCCGTTTTCGCCGCCTCTAGATGGGCTTACTCTTACGGCTTACAATGCCGGCCACACAGTCGGTGGTACTATATGGCACATCCAGCATGGCATGGAATCCATTGTATATGCAATGGATTGGAATCAGGCACGTGAGAGCGTGGTAGCTGGTGCTGCCTGGTTTGGAGGATCCGGGGCTAGTGGTACGGAAGTAATTGAACAATTACGGAAGCCAACTGCTCTGATTTGCAGTACGAAGGGTGGTGATAAATTTGCTCTTTCCGGTGGACGCAGAAAGAGAGATGATCTTCTTCTGGAAATGATTCGGAACACCCTGGCGAAAGGTGGTACTGTTCTTATTCCAACAGATACTAGTTCTCGTGTTTTGGAGCTAGCATATGCACTAGAGCATGCTTGGCGTGATGCAGCCGCAAACGATAAAGAGGATGTTCTTCGAAGCGCGGGTCTTTACCTGGCCGGCAAAAAGGTCAACACCACATTGCGCTTAGCCCGGAGTATGTTGGAATGGATGGATGAGAACATCGTTCGTGAATTTGAGGCCGCTGAAGGTGCAGATGCAGCTGCTGGTCAACAACCTGGTGGCCAGGGACAAGAAAAAGGTGCCGCTAAGGGTGGTGGTCCTTTTACTTTCAAGCATCTCAAGACGATCGAACGGAGAAAGCGACTCGAGAAGCTTCTGGCCGATCAGGGGCCTAAAGTCATTCTTGCTTCCGATACTACTTTGGCCTGGGGCTTCTCAAAGGAATCACTTAGACAGGTTGCTGAAGGTCCCAACAATTTGCTGCTACTGACTGAGTCCTTCCGTAGGCAGGCACTCGCAGAAGGACCTGACTTACCTGGCACTGCCTCGCTTGGGGCAACTATCTGGAAATGGTATGAGGAACGAAGGGATGGTGTTGCGTTGGAAAAAACATCTGACGGAGAAATGCTTGAGCAAGTCCACAGTGGTGGACGGGAGTTGAATTGGACTGATATTCAACGAGCGCCTCTTGACGGTGGAGATCAGCTCATTTATCAACAATACCTTGCCACAAAACGCCAACACGAAGACACTTCACAGACTCGTGGACAAGAAGCCATCGAGACTGCTGCAGATGCACTGGACGACCGCTCGAGCTCGACATCATCTGAAGATTCAGATGGTGAGCAGCAAGGTCGTGTCCTGAATTTTTCAGTTTCCCTCGCCCATGCAAACCGAAATAAATTAGCCCTCAGCGACGAAGACTTGGGCATTAACATTCTGCTTCGGCGTAAGAATGTCTTCGACTATGACGTGCGAGGCAAGAAGGGACGTGAACGTATGTTTCCCTATGTCGCATCCAGAAAGAAGGGAGACGAATACGGTGAATTCATTCGACCGGAGGAATATCTCCGAGCGGAGGAACGTGAAGAGATTGATATGCAGCAACGAAGGTCAGACGCAGAAACTAAGCTTGGCCAAAAGCGACGATGGGATGAGACTACTGGCCCTGATGGACTCAGGCTATCGGGCGCCGCAGCAGGCCGCAAACGCCAGCATCTTAAAGACGGCGAGGGCATTGATCCCAGTGTAGATGATGATCTTAGTATGGCCGAGAACGGCGAAGCTGCTGCTGATGCTGCATATTCAGAGGATGAGGTGGACAGCCAATCATTTGAAGGCCCTGCTAAGGCTATCTTCACCAAAGAATCTATTACCATTAATGCCCGTATCGCCTTTGTCGATTTCATGGGCTTGCACGATAAACGCAGTTTGGAAATGCTGATCCCCCTTATCCAGCCCCAAAAGTTGATTCTTGTTGGCGGAATGAAGGAAGAAACATCGGCACTCGCAATTGAGTGCAATAAGCTCCTGGTCGCCAAGTCGGGCGTCGAATCGGCTGTCGATATAGCAGCGGCTATCTTTACCCCTTCCAATGGCGAGCTCGTTGACGCCAGCGTTGATACCAACGCTTGGATGGTGAAGCTTAGTAACAGTCTTGTCCGTCGTCTTAAATGGCAACACGTTCGCAGTCTCGGCGTGGTGGCGCTGACTGCCCAATTGCGAGGACCACAACCTCAGAGCGCCGAGGACGAAGATTCTGAAGCAGCTGGCAAGAAGCTCAAACTGGCTGGCGACCAAGCTACATCTGCGGTCATTCCCAAGTCCGCAGACAAGCCCGATACTTTCCCTCTACTCGACACACTACCTGCTACTATGGCTGCTGGCACCAGGTCTATGACTAGGCCCTTGCATGTCGGTGATCTGAGGTTGGCTGATCTGCGTAAAATCATGCAGGCAGCTGGCCACACGGCTGAGTTCCGAGGTGAGGGAACACTACTCATTGACAAGTCCGTCGCTGTCAGAAAATCAGGCACAGGGCAGATTGAAATCGAGGCATCTGCTCAAGCAGCTGCAAACCAAGCTACTCCTGGCCGAGGTGCGAGTAGCTTCCTCGCTGTCAAAAGAAAGATATACGAGGGTCTCGCTGTTGTCACAGGAAGTTAAATGACCGTGTACCCTATATTCAATTTTTGTATAATTTACGCAATACCAACGATATTCTCTCGTATGACAACGCCATTTCAAGCATTTTCTTCCAACCGCATTTTCTACTTTCCGACTGCACAAGTCATGCCTGCACCAACAATTTACTGTTAGTCGAATAGTGTATAGTATACAGTATTAATGATAGATAATTCTACCTAGGATAACCTGAATATTTATTTCACCGCAGAACTAGAGTCTGGAATTTCCAAACAGACTAGTTCTATTGTAATGATAACCTGCATATAATTGATCCAGTCATTCAATGCTTCCTCCTGAGCCTTGCCACTGGACCTGTCCCTTTGTCGTGTTGTGTTTGGGCGCACACGTATTCTTGCAGATCAAATCATCGGACTCCATGATTATTTGTGCAGGGGAGAAGGTGTGTCTTCTTTCAGTATCCCCAGAGGAACAAGCACACTTCAATCCCAAAGATCGGCCATGGCTACCAGAAGATTTGAAACAGGCGAAACGGTATAGTCGTAGGTTTCAGTGGCTGCCCTGCAATGTATCCTTGAATGAAACTTGTGGATGCCGGATCACCTCATATACCAACAACCTTCCCCCTTTGGGACAACCAACAGCTGTGTGAAGGCATCAAGGGAATTATCACTCAGCCTATACTACAATGAGACTTGACATCAAATTTTGTTCAAAAGAGATAGTCGCGAGTTCACTACAATCGTGTAGAATTCCTTGAGGGAGCTTACGATGTGGTTTCATCACTCGACGATCCTTGTACAGTAATGCTGCCAAAAACCCGAGGATTTGATCCCCCAAATGTGACGGAAGAAATGATCAATCTAAACAAACAATTATCGGAGAGAGGCTTGCAATACGACAGCAAGAATGTGACGGGAAACAATATTGTATTTCGCCAACGTTCCGATACAGCTGATATTCAAGCCACCGACTATCCAGAATATCACGATGAATGGGTTGAGCCTATATATGGATTGAGCGAGCCCCGAGAGCGAAAATTGGTGACATAGGAGTTTGGAAGCATTTCCACGCATAAAGGTCGCTTGCTCACCTTCCCAATTACCTTAAAACATTGCGTCTCCCCTTTTTCCTTAGTTTACAAGTCTAAACATGGCCATCGCAAAGCTTTGGTGCTCTACCTGGTAGATCCGCACATTTGGATAATTTCGTCAGAGAATGCCTTTCCACAAAGAGACATTTGGTGGGCCGAAAGAGACCAGGCTGTCGATATAGTTCTGGCAAGGTTGCCTCGCAAAATCCGCGACATGGTAGATCGGTACGCAAATACGGCCATGGACGAGGAGAAGGCCAAGCGTACACTAGTGAAGTTTTTGAAGGAAAAGAAAATCATGTCCAAAGAGAAAAATGACTTCTTCCAACGTGGGATCATTGGAGTCAATCTCTGATAGTAGGATATTTTAAGTAAACATGGGTATTGTGTTACTGGCTTGGTGAAATCCTATGTAATGGAGATAAAACAAAACCCCGAGAGACGAAAATACAACTATAATATTGAAAAACATTGGAATGAAGGCCAGAAGATTGAAAGTTGAACCAAAAAGTACTTGTCCATTACGACTACAATGGTGTACCAGCAAGACTGAACAGGCATGAACTGGGGACCTACAATTTCTGCTCTAGATCCTGATTACAAGGCTTTCCCTTCTTCTATTCTATTCTGGTCTAGTCTAGTCTATATCCATAATCGAAACGAAAATCTAACTCTCAGACTGTGCCCTCATCGGATTGTGTATAGTCCTCGTCGTTCTCCTCATGAGGAACCTCATGGATTATATCATTAGTCTGGGGGCCCGTGTATTTTCTAGTAGAATTATATTAGTCCATGCTTATTCCAGAGTAGATGTATGAAGCGTACCCTCTCGCTGCAACCCACCACCAAACAAGCGCGAAAATAGCGATGAAGGCAGCGACACAGATAGCGTAATTCCTAAGAGGCTGGTCAGATACATGCTTTTCAACCGAAAGATCTGGGATACACACATATTGGCAGCTGTAACTGGGAGCTGTGATGGGAAGAAGAGAATGGTACTGATGAATAGAACCCAGATGACGGCGATATAATTGATTGAAGTACCCCATCTTCCAAGTGTAAATGGACCCTCGATGAATTTCACCTTATTTTTGTAGAGTTGATGCGCAAGAATGACAGATATATAAGACAAATCCAAAGCTGGCGCTGTCACACTGAAAATCGCTGTAGCGGTTTCTGTCGAACCAATGGCAATGCAGTTAAGGGCAACACTGAAGAATACCACAAACCATACGGCGTTGACCGGCGTATGAGTATGACGATTGACTTTGGATAGAAATCCAGAGAAAGGAAGCGCGCTATCTCTAGCGAATGCGTATGCCATTCGAGTATCAGCCAACATGGCTGAGCAGCCCGTGAAGAATTGGACGAGAATGGCAAATGCCCACATAACAGTACCACCCCGTTTTCCACCGGCATTGATGAATATTTGCGCGGCTGGGAGACCTGTAGGGGTATTAAGGATTTGATCAAAATCAGATAAGCAAAAACACATGCAAACAGTCAAGAGCCAACCGAAGACCCCCGAGACGAGTACGGCTGTCTTGATGGCGACTGGTCCTCGGACAGCTGCATCATGGGTCTCCTCTGACATACTGGGAAGCATTGTGAGATATATTGCATTTCTAGTCTGAAGCGAAGAGCCAGGCAATTCCGGTGAAACTTACTGTGTTGTACCATCGTAGTCGGTCATAGTCCATGCAACGGATAGAAATCCAAGGAAAAAAGAGAATAGTTTGGAGTTCCACCCGGACCCATCAGTGAAGTGGGTAAAAACCCACGAGGCGGGCTGTTTGTCTGGGGTCAAGTATATCAAAGCAATACAAATCCCGATAGTCGCGCAAACTGAGATTGTCAGTCACACAAAAAGGCGCTATGAAAAAGACAAGTACATACTGTTGATGGGAGCGAACCAAAGAATGATTCTATGTAATGTTTTCGTGGTGAGCGAGCAGATAACACCGAGAACGCAGAGCATGCCAATCGATAGTAAGACGGTTTCTAGTGCAGTTCTAGCGGGGATATTAATATGTAAAGAGCAAGCCAGGTGACAAAAGAAACATACGGTGAATAAGAATAGCTTCCGTCAATGAGCTCGGAGTTCATACTGATGCAGGCAAGCAGCATCTGACTGACAGTATATGCAACACTGGATACACCAGCTGTCTGTCCTAGCAGATTGCACCATCCCTGAATCCAAGCAAAAATGGGGACTTGATCGGGAGGTACGACATGCTTCGTGACAAAATACATGCCACCAGCTGTCGGATAAGCTGAAACTAGCTCGGCGACAGAACTACCAATGCACATGGCCATACAAGAGCCTATCAACCAGCACCACACAGCCGTCGCGGGGCCACCAGCTGCTAAGGGAGAGCCAAAGGTTGCAGGCACCGAGCCGAGGACTCCGAGAATAGAGATTGCATATGAGACGGTGGACCATTTTGAGAATTCTCGTCGCAATTCCTAATTTGAACAGCATTAAAGTGTTAAGAGAAGAACGAAGGCCTTCTTATCATAGTTACTCATTAGGGGGAACATACTTGCTTATAGCCAATTCGTGCGAGTAAAAGCTCGTCATCATTCTGAATAGTCGCCATAGCTGAATGAGATTGAATTGCAAGGTTTGGCCGCTCACTCCGACCCTTTAATGACTTGTGATCTGGATCTGGAGATTTAGCTATACGATCCATTGTAGAAGCGGGGATTAAAGATAGCAGGCTATATCGGAGAAAAAGCAAAGAAAAAAAAATTAAAAAAATTATGCATAACTTACGAGGGGCCTGCACTATGGCAAATATATCTGGTCTTTAAACCCGAGTCACGCCAGATGGGGGGACAAGGGTCCGATCCAAGGAGAATCACAAAGAGACGGTGAGTTGGACAAGTGTAGGAAAACCCTAAAACTGCCGGGAAGGCGTTTATGGAGAACAAGTCGGGGGGGTGATTTGGCGTAATCGAGACCAAAAATGAAACAACCATTGGAATCCCGACTGCTGGAGAGTGATAAGCGCGAATTAAGTGATTCGAGGCGTTACTGCAGGCTGAACGTGCGGCGTTGACTACAAATCCCAACGATAGGAGATTGGAGGGGCAAGAGGATACACATGCAACACCAGATTTACTAGTGGTATGCGTGAAGATGTCGGGTCGGATGGTCACAGGTGGAAGCCGAGTAGATTTAATTCAATGATCGGCTACTTGCTCCGACTTTTTCTGACTTGATCAACACGGAGAAATAAATGAAAGAAGCGGTGGGCGTGAAACATTCGAATTATACTACTCGTACTGTTATTATACTGATGGGACTCTCGACGGAGCGGAAAAATAGTCGAATCGATCATGCGAGGATCGATGATCTATGCACAAAGAGTAACTCAAAGACAAGCAAAGGTATATCGGATAAATATTCCACTTGTTAATGTACCCAGGTTTGGTAATATTCAAATTATTATTAAGTATAGTGATTACTTCACTTTGTACAGTACTTATTGATTCGTGCAGTGAAATTGTATACTTCCCGCGATGTGGTTGGTTCCGAGGAACCTCGGAAACACGATATTCCGGTGGATGTTGATGCCAACTTGAACATCGTCAACATCCACGCGGGGCAATCCCTTTATTCCAGCTGAGGCTCTGATGGCAGACCCGATGTATCATTCAATGGGGGGGCCCTGCTGGTGATCCCTCTAACGATCCCTCTAATCCTTATTCCCATCAGCAATACCAACAACAGCAACCATATTCCGGCTATCCCCCCGGGGCGCCACCTCCGCAACAAGGACAACAAGGAGCTGCCTATCCCCACCCACCCCCGAATCAATGGCCTGCGTACGGCTCACCTCAGCAGCAGAACCTACCTACAAGTCCAGAGGCTGCGTATAATGCCGCAGCTGGGCAACAAGCACCCATGGGGGCCCCAGGAGACCCCAACATGGCGGGCTTGGCCTCTCAGATGAGTGGATTGGGAATTGCAACAGATGCTGGAGCTAGGTCACATCGAAAGAAGCATAGACATGCTCATCATGATATCGGTACTGGTGCTGGTGCTGGTGCTGGTGCTGCCCCGGCCTTTGGACCAGGAGCGGCCATGGTCCCTCAGCAAGCGACATCCCAATTCCTCAATACTGGCCTCAACCAAGCTCCGCAGCCCATTGCCGGTGCTTCTCCTGGATATGTACAACCGGCACCTGGGATGGCCACACAGCCGGGGATCTCTACTGGAATGGACTCCGTGCCAACCCAAGGACGAATTGACCCTGAGCAGATTCCCAGCATCCCACGATCGCGCGACCTGCCTGCTCAATACTACTTCAACCATGTTTATCCAACAATGGACCGACATCTCCCTCCTCCTGCGTCTATCCCCTTTGTGGCCCATGATCAGGGCAATTCCTCGCCCAAGTATGCTCGTTTAACACTTAACAACATCCCCTCGACCTCCGACTTCCTCTCCTCCACCGGTCTGCCTTTGGGCATGGTGATCCAGCCCCTCGCAGCTTTGGATCCCGGGGAGCAACCCATCCCCGTGCTGGACTTCGGGGATATTGGCCCTCCGCGATGCCGACGATGCCGAACCTACATCAACCCCTTTATGTCTTTCCGATCGGGCGGCAGCAAATTCGTATGCAATATGTGCACATTCCCTAATGACACGCCTTCCGAATACTTTGCGCCTTTGGATCCTTCTGGAGCACGCGTGGATCGCATGCAGAGACCAGAGCTAATGATGGGTACGGTTGAGTATCTAGTACCGAAGGAATATTGGAATAAGGAGCCGGTGGGACTACAGACGCTTTTCTTGATTGATGTCAGCCGTGAGTCTGTACACCGAGGTTTCTTGAAGGGTGTCTGTGAAGGCATTGCGGAGGCATTGTATGGCGAGGATGGAGCCGCAGATGGCACTGAGGGCGATGAAGGGAAAGCCAGGAAGATTCCTGTGGGATCAAAGGTTGGAATTGTCACCTTTGACACAGAAGTGCATTTCTACAATCTCATCGTAAGTGATCAATGCTGCCTTTTGCCACAGATAAGCTCAAAATGAAGGATTGAACTCGGCTGACAGCAAAGTAGGGCACTTTGGATCAGGCGCAAATGATGGTCATGACCGATCTCGAAGAACCGTTTGTGCCATTGAGCGAGGGTCTATTTGTGGACCCATATGAGTCTAAGTATGCGAAATGCAATTCGAAAGTTATAGACATGTTGCTAATCAGACCTGAACAGGTCTGTAATTACCTCGCTGTTGGAACGGATACCCTCGATCTTCAGTCATATCAAGAATCCCGATCCAGTTGTGCTCCCAACACTCAATGCGGCCCTTTCAGCTCTCCAGCCGACAGGCGGCAAGATCATTTGCGCAGTCTCCAGTTTGCCCACTTGGGGTCCTGGGCAGTTAACAGTACGGGAGGACGTGAAAATCCACGGAACAGATGCGGAACGCAAGCTATTCACCACCGAGAACCAGGCTTGGAAAAAGACAGCAAGCAAGCTGGCAGAGGCGGGTGTGGGCGTGGACCTCTTCATTGCCGCCCCCGGTGGCACTTATATGGATGTGGCGACAATGGGTATGTTAGGGCATAGATGGCTTGAGAATGAATTCACAGATACTAACTCACTCAATAGGCCATGTATCTGCTCTTAGTGGCGGCGAGACCTTCTTCTACCCTAATTTCCATGCGCCACGCGATCTTCTCAAGGTTCGCCGGGAGATTGCCCACGCCACAACTCGGGAGTCAGGTTATCAGGCCCTGATGAAGGTACGGTGCTCGAATGGATTGCAGGTATCTTCATATCACGGCAATTTCGTGCAACATGCACTCGGCGCGGACCTTGAGATTGGTGGTATCGACTCAGAGAAGGCTATTGGTGTTGTTTTCAGCTATGATGGCAAGCTGGACCCTAAACTTGACGCTCACTTCCAGGCTGCGTTGCTCTATACCTCTGCCGACGGTCAGCGCAGAGTCCGTTGCATTAACGTAGTTGCCGCTGTGAATGAGGGCGGCATGGAGACTATGAAATACGTTGATCAAGATGCCGTGGTTGCTGTGATTGCCAAGGAGGGTAAGTTGATGCTACATTGCTTTTTTGTTCTTGCAGCATCGAGATACTGACATAAGGATTGCAGCCGCCTCTAAAACACTCGGCAAGACTCTTAAGGATATTCGTGCTAATATCTCTGAGAAAACGGTCGATATCTTCAGCGGATATCGCAAGATCTTCTCTGGGTCTCACCCGCCTGGCCAGTTGGTCTTGCCGGAGAATCTAAAAGAATTCTCGATGTATATGCTCAGTCTTGTCAAATCAAGGGCATTCAAAGGTGAGATCGAAATCCCTTCTACAAGAACGATAACGAACCCCATTCTAAAACATCATACTCGACAGGTGGTAATGAGTCCTCGGACCGCCGTACGCACGACATGCGGATGATCCGGTCACTTGGCTGTACAGAGCTGTCTCTCTATCTCTATCCTCGTATCATACCCATCCATAATCTGCAGCCAGAAGATGGTTTCCCCAACGAGCATGGGCAGCTCCAGGTCCCGCCGACACTACGCGCTAGCTTCTCCAAGATTGAGGAGGGGGGGTGCTTACCTTGTAGACAATGGACAGGCCGTCCTCCTTTGGTTGCATGCTCAGGTCTCACCGAATCTTCTCGAGGACTTACTCGGCCCCGGAGCCAACGCACTCCAAGAGCTCAACCCCAATCTATCATCCTTGCCGGTATTGGAGACGCACCTCAACGCTCAGGTACGCAACTTGCTGCAATACCTTTCGACGGTGCGGGGATCCAAGGCAGTCACCATTCAGTTGGCTCGACAGGGTCTGGATGGGGCAGAATACGAATTTGCCCGACTGCTCTTGGAGGATCGGAATAACGAGGCCCAAAGCTACGTGGACTGGCTGGTACATATTCACCGGCAGATTAACCTTGAGCTTGCCGGTCACCGCAAGAAGGAAGATACGGGTGATAGTACATTGGCCAGTTTGTCGGCTATGCGAGCGCCATATTGGTAAGAGGGGTTGATCATTTTACCACTTTCCCTAGGCCCCGGGCTTACTGCCTGGGGAGGCCGTTCGGGGGCGAAGGGCAGCAATTTCACCACGCGATCCCCGTTATTGGGCTAGCAGGGGGGACCGCTGCTACGAAAAAGGCACGGAAAACGAGGACCGCCTCCGACGAGCTTTGTGACTCAGGGTGGGCTGTGAGATGGTGGAGACAGGTACACTTGGGGGGGGGGGGGAACACAAAAGTGCGAGACCGAAGAGGAATTTTCTTTTTTTCCCCCTCTTTCTTTCTATGAATTTTCCCTGTACACAGTATTCCGTATACCAGGTAACTATGTACTGTAGTTACTTTTTGATCATTAAGCATTTCCATTTCAATCATGGCCGGCCAGCAGCTACTCTGGAGAATTCAAGCCCTGAAACCCGCACCCTGCAGCACAATGAAATCACAACTACATAATTTCATATAAGATAGTTAACTAATTAACTAATTAGTTATTGTAGTACTACTGTACTTCAAAGCAACAATTTCTAAACGATTGGCGGATATCACAGCCACCCAGTCCCTTCATGCCCTAATTGTCTACAAGTTTCCCCTCCTCAAAATCGACGCTAGCACGCAGGTACGGGGCACAAGTTGCGGTCTAGAACCATCATGGCTTTCTGGAAGATTGCCAACACGATGGCTTAGAAGGGGACTAGTTGGCCCACCAGGCCGATTAAGGTGGCCACCGGCCGCGGAACGGACGCGGGCTAAAAAACGATCGGTAGGGCAGCATAGTTAGTGTGTAAGAAGGATCTATGATTTGTAGTAAAAAGATGTATTTTCTGAGATTGAATGGCAAATTTGAAATTATATTGTGTTGAAAATAAGATAAGATAAAATGTAAACATGTATTGTTGGGCATCAGAAAGGAAGGAAAAAAATTCTGCTTGGGGGGGAGTTCATTACCTGTTCCTGACGAACAGCAGTGAAGCTGGGGCCATTCGACCGACGAACTGAACAGGTAGGTGGTACACCAGCTGCGTAGTAATCTGAATCAACTCTTACTGTAATGGAGTACTCCGTACATACATACAGTCAATTAAAATAAAAAGGAAAAAAAAAAAAGGCGCATTGCCACCGCACGAAAAGTAGAAAAAATCCAGACTCGATCGACATCTTTCTCAGCCACGACGTCAGACGCGGAAGATGCGAGTCCAAGAATTTTCGGGGAGTGGGTTTAGCATCGACAAGTAAACCAGCGATATTCAGGAACCAAAGTGGATTTAGAATGAGTTTGGTGTACTACAGTATGATGGATCTCTAGGCGAAAAGGTGAGTGAGTGTGCGGGTGTTCAGGCGAACAACTCCCAAAGTAGGGCAAGTCTAACGGTGGTGGAGTCAAGCAATTGGGGGGGACCAGAACAGGTCGAAAGCAGAACTTAGTTGAGTTAGTTGCCCGGTCTGATTAGCAATTGGTACATTGTTTCTGTGAGTCGCAATTTGATGACAGTTTTGACGTCTGACGAACCTGAGAGAGAGAGACTGGAAACACTGAAGGCGAGATATCCCATGAATAGTTTCCCACGGATGGTACCTGGCCACCACCAAATGATTTGCCGAGTTGTTCTGACAGCTGTTCTCGACTGTGGCTCGGAGATGTCACAATTTTCTCGTCCTCGCCATATCTTCAAGATTTAATTATTTTTAATATTTTTATTATTATTATTTTCTTTTTCATTTTCTTTTGTCATTTTGGAGAACCGCGGAACTGCACGGAGCGGATGACGTGCGGACAGTCAAGAAATGGTATTGCCACGCTCAACGGAAGGCGACGCCCGCCAAGCTTACCTACTACGGATTATCACCAAAAGTCACTGCCACCATTCACAAACTATGCCCACGCACTATACCACCTCTACAGTTGGACACGTCAATTCCAACAGATGAAGTATTCGATATCACACCGCTTCATTTGAATTAATTGCATCTTCTATTGTACTCTCTGCTCAATACGAGATGAACAATCAATTTCAAATTACAATTTTACCCCCCCTAATATTCAATACTCAGGTACCTACCTCAATGCGCGCGCTTTGTAGACGCCCGCGGTCTCGACCTTGGAAACACAGCTCCAATGTGACATCTGCCTTCATCGGTGTCCACCATGATTCGCCTTTCCTTGACCCACACCATTATTAGATCTTTCGTTTCTTTCTCTTCTTCCTTCGCTCTTTTTTCGCCTGGACTCCACTTGTCTCCAGGCGTTGATTCCATGGATCCGGCCCTGCGTGGCTGGATCCACCACGTTTCTGTGCGTCGGTACCTATCCGGGGGGGGGGGAGGAGGACCTGAACAGGGACTCCCTGAAAAGTTATAAAGACCCTCTTCTGCACCCTCGTTTACCATTCGAATCATCATCACAGTCCTTTCTTTGAAGTTTCATCTTCATTTACTATCCCTACTTTCTTT
Source organism: Penicillium citrinum (assembly GCF_028827155.1). Taxonomy (NCBI): domain Eukaryota; kingdom Fungi; phylum Ascomycota; class Eurotiomycetes; order Eurotiales; family Aspergillaceae; genus Penicillium; species Penicillium citrinum. Next base: position 3,258,596 of record NW_026622688.1, read on the forward strand.
TTTCGAGTCGATCTCGAGACATTCCTTTCGTCTGTCGACCAGACCATACTCTTTGACTCTTCAAGTCTATACACATACCGTCTATTCAGACATATACATACCAAATCTTTTTTTTTTTTATAAAAAAGAAACAACTATCATTACCACCTTCAAAATGATGTTCACCAAGACTTTCGGCTTTGCCGCTCTCTTCGCTACTCTGGCTACTGCCCTGCCCTCTGGCATGATGGTTCGCCGCAATGACACTGCTCCTGCTAGCGGCAGCGTTCAGATCACCAACACCCTGGACCGTGATATCTATGCCTGGTCCGTCGCTCAGGACGTCGGTCCCATGCAGACCATCACGGCTGGCGGTGGTACCTACCAGGAGGCCTGGAAGACCAACCCCAATGGTGGTGGTATCTCCATCAAGCTGGCCACCGACCCCAACCAGTCCGATGTTCTCCAGTTCGAGTACACCCAGGCCGGTGACACCATCTTCTGGGATCTCTCCTGCATCAACATGGGTACTGGCTCCGAGTTCACCAAGTACGGTTTCGCTGTTGTTCCCTCCGTTGGCGCTTCCGATTCTTGCCCTCAGGCCGTCTGCAAGGCTGGCGATGCCAACTGTGCTGCTGCCTACCTCCAGCCTACCGATGACCACGCTACTCACGGCTGCCCCATCGATACTGGCCTGGGTCTGACTATCGGCGAGTAAATCTAGATCTACTTGATCTGATATAACTGAGACGATCGAGATGTCTAGATTTGACTTGCGCTCTTTTCTCCAATTCTGTTCATTCTTTCCACCTTGCCGGTTGACCCGCGCACTCTTTTTTATGGGTCTTTTGATTTCCCTTTCTCCTTTCACTTTCCTTTCATTGGGACGTGATACTTTTTTTTTTCTTTCGTTCCACCCAAGTCGGTGGCCCTCTTCACCTAACAACCAACAAGGTTGAACTTGTTTCTTACATGTTCGGTTGATTCGACATGTCTCCCCTTGTGGGCCGGACGTTGTCACGAGACTTATGATTTTTTTTCTGATGTATATGAATACCCCCGGGATTTCTAGGAATATTGGAGCTAGGCAGCTCTAGGAGTTTTGATGGGGGGAGATAGACTTGTATAGAGGTTGAATAACTACCAATGTTCATCCAAAAAAATTTGACAATTTTACTCGATACTTCCATCCTGACTTTTCTTTTTTCCCCCTACAGTACATTTGTGTAAGACTCAGGTGGGACGGAGCCAACTTGAAACAGCTGACACAGCAAACAAAGTCAATGAAAAAAAAAAAAGAAAATTCAGACAAAGAAACGATTATTGGCGATGCTCCTGTGGAACTCGGCGCATAGAGAAACTCGGTCTGTCTACGGAGTACAGAAGGTGTGTGAGGGGCATCAGTCTAGACCAAATGATAGACAGGGATCTTTTCCATTCAAATGGACTTGTCTCTTTTAATTCATAACTGTAATTCTTTCTTTTTTCTTTTTTTTTTCTTTGGTCTTAACAAAGTTCGACTCCATGCGCGATTTCCCCCGTCCTCCGATTCGTTCATTTATACCCAAGACGCAGGACAGTGGAGCCTCTTCTTTCAACAAAACGAAAAATCTTGCCTCCACGATTCGTCGGCCACCGCAGATCCTCCACCAGTCAGAAATCAAAACCTTGTATCTGTTGCATTTGCTTGAAGTCCAGTTGTGTACGTGTCGCAGTCTCCACTCTCCACCGAGGCTGAGATATAACGAATAATCAAAGATCCGGTTGCGCCGCCTGTGTTTCAAGTTTCCCTAACCGGTTTGTGTTATTCCTCCTTCGCCCCAATGGAGACGGTATATTCGATGTCTGAATCGATATGTTTCTCGTCATTTTACACCGGGGCGAGATCCGGTGCAGGTACGCTCATCACAGGAGGGTCCCATTCCGACGCTCATCGCGAGGAGACTTTCGTTCCTGAATGTGCGGGCACCGAATACCCACACCAGGCAATGAAGAAATGACACATGAAATTCCGTTAAAAGGTACGAAAGTTAACTGCCGACTGCTGATAAATATGATTGGTCACTGTCTAGTGTTGTTCCTATGGTTCCAACGGGAGTTCACCAGTAAGAAATGGACCGGATAGTGTCCGAGTTTGGTTGAACCATCCTTCAATGTATGGCACGTTAAAGGAACCATCCAATGATCCAATGGCATTATAATATTTTAAACTCGGGTAAAGACTGAACCATGTTTGCTTTCTCTTCGAAAGAGAACATTCCCCTTCTGCCAAGCTTCCCCTAGTTCATTGGAGTCTTCAACTAGAAACGTCCGGAACAACTTGGGGAAACCTTAAAAACTCTGCGAACTCGGTTTTGGGGCTATGCTCATCTTGGATGGGAGTTCTCAATTCTCTGCGAATTTCTTGGTCCTGGGAGAAGCTCGAGGGGATTTGTGTTTTTGGTGCCCGACTACTTTGGGTAGGAAAAATGAGAAACAAGAGCCATGGCCTCGAAAGCGTGACTCATTTTCATGTTTGATTGTTTTATTTTTCTTTGGCCGCGCCGAGAATTAGTAATAGACAAGAATACCTGATTGAAATCGACCAGCCAGCAGCCTTGAATGTACTCTTACTCGACTCGCAGTGCCGGCGGCCTCCGATTACAGCACTCAATAGGTGCAATCGGGGCAATTGACGAGTTCTGTTAGAAGCACCACCATTTCCATTGCTTGGACCATCATTCTTCCGATTCAAGATGAGTATCTGTGGCATCTAATATATCGAATCTCAATTCATAATGCAGAATACCTACCTAAGTAGATACTAAGATATTGGGAAATACAATGTAACACAGATGTTGATCATCCAAAGGAGAACAAGTATGGAAGATATGTACTAACTTAGGATAAGTTAATCTCAATTAAAGAAACAATAATATAAGTAATTCAAGATAGTCCCATCATTCAAAACAGTAATTCTTCGAACAACACTCGTTTACTGCTTCGATTGTCTCTATTGAGCGCCGTATCCGATTTTCCGGGGAACTGCAGCGCTTAGTATCAACGAGAGAATCTCTCCCTAAAGAGGAAAGAAAAAAAGGCATGTCTTCATCGGACTCGTATTACTATGTCCAGTAATTATGGAAATCCGCTCATAACGTGAGATATTAGTATCTACATACAACATTGCTCATAAAGTAGCTTCAAAGATGACGCCGCCATTTGCGCCAACGCTCCATTATCCAATGGGATCGCATGGCCTTGAGAAAAGCGTAGGCGACGAGTCGATAAATAATTGTGCATACGCCGAGTGCCATAACATTCATCGGTCCATCCTTGTCCAGGTTATAAAGATTCAGCACCTGCTCTCCGGTTTCGATGGGACACTGCCCATCAACAAGCCGTTGCGATGCCGAACAGTCGAAATGCTGTCCACGTAGTGAATATGGGGCAAGATTAGCAATCGAATACTTGATTGGAGAAAGGTGATTGATCCCTTGCAAGACCTCATTCACATTCAAACTCATGACACCGCCGAGAATGGTCGAAATGGACAGTAAGATCGACGTCACGTTAACGGCGAATCCCACATGCGAAAATAGCGTGCAGAACATGATTCCGACGGATTCACCGCAGTTTATGATGCAGAAGCAATTAAAAGCGCTGATCAAAAACATTTGGGCGCTGCGTTTGAGATTGTCTGCAAAGGCAGCTAGCACGCCGAACACTAATGCCGATATTATTTCAAACGGCACCTCGATCGCCGTATAAGAAAGTATGAATGTTTCTGCTGAGTAGCAGCCGTCGGCCTCTTCGCGATAAAAGACATCACGTTCATTTGGGTAAATGGCGATGTTTTGAAGCATACCTTTTGAAAATGAGCCATCATCACAAAATTGATCTCGGGGCATCTTGTATACTGACCAACAAAGTACAATGCGGCAAACTCCTGAATAAAGCCCATTCGCGACTGGACTGCAGGGTAATCATTCTTCAGTGGCGCGAAGAACAGAGCCATGATAATGCCAATTCCTAGAATCTGCATTGATCGAGCCATCACAAGCGGCGGTTGGCGCCAAAAGTTGAGGAACGAGCGATGAAGCACCAAAGGGAAAGTTATACGAAATGGCAGCATCTGCCGACGCAAACTACCTAGCTCAGCTGGAGTTGCAATCTTGGATGATATACGCTCAAGCTTTGGAACCGCATCGACCCAGCTAGCTACCAGCTTTCGTACTCGCTCACGAGTGAGAATTTCCCGATCTTCCTGCTGCAAATCAACCGTGATCAAGTCCAAAACAAAGTCGGCGGGATTTGTCGAGCGCGGGCATTCATGACCAGATGCTGCGAAGTGCGCCAGCATCTGCTGTCCTGGACCTGCATAGACAGGATAACCGCCACGGGCCAACAGCAATATCTGTGAGAAATGAGCAAATAGGTCAGAGCGTGACTGATGAATTGTCATGATCAGTGTGCGGCCCTCAGCCGCAAGGCTCTGAAGTACTTCTATTATTGACATCGCCGTAAAAGCGTCAAGCCCTGATGTTGGCTCGTCCAGCAGGAGGACCTTTGGATCTGTAAGGATCTGGATGGCAATAGTGACGCGGCGTTTCTCGCCCCCACTGATGCCCTTGATAAGCTCGCTTCCTATAAGATTATCTGCACATTCTTTCAATCCCATCTTGTATAATATGTCCTCTGCACGGCGGTTCTTGTCTTCGCGCGACATCCAGCCCGGAAGTCGCAGTCCCGCTGCAAACCTAAGACTCTCACGCACCGTCAAGGACGGCATAAGTGCATCGTCATCTTGGGTCACGAATGAGTTGACCGAGCGAATGACACTTTCAGATGGCTCGGCCCCATTGTATAGCATTCGCCCGTGAACACGATACTGATTTCCGATCGAATCGTGAAGACGACAAGCGATGGAGTTAAGCAATGAAGTCTTTCCACTGCCAGATGGACCCATGATAATGTTTAGCTCGCCAGGTATGAACTCGGCAGTGATCGGTCGCAAAATCTGAAGCTTCTTTGATACTTTCCCCGGCAAGGGTCGCTTTCGAATCTCTAGAGCGTACTTGTCCAGCGATATAGCTACTTGCCGCGTCTCCTCCGTGGGACGGATGGAAAGCTTTGCTTTTCCTGCAGAAGGGTCCGACTCTGGCTGTCGAGCTTGTGCAATATCAATAGCGAAACGGTTATATTGCAACAATATAGCGGCAACCATATAGTGGCCAAGTGCGAATGCAATGAGTACTACGATAGGACGCCAGATCCAGTTCGATGGCATACCGAGACTTTCCATGATGTACCGCCCAGTATACTCTTTGCAAGCAGGGTCAGATGGGTTGTCAGAATATGGACAATGATAGAAATGTCCAAGCGCTGAACCCTCAGCTCCGATGAACTCATTTGCGCAGAGCGCGCCAAATATGTAAAATGTATAAGCGCACCATTTGAGCCATCGCACATAGACTGGGATCTGCTGCGACTGTACGAAGTACCCGCAGGCAAATGACTGCAATGTAAAAGACAAATTACCCACAAGGCTAGCTCCCGGGAAGTTTCTTGAAACGCCAATCGATACAGCGGCAAATGTCACTGCGATGTAATGCGTAAGGAGCGTCAAAGCGAAGAAGATGAAGAACTGCCCGACGTCCACGCGGTAGCCAACCATGAAGTAGAAGATGATGGAGAAAATAAGCGGTACTGGCAAATCTTCAAGAGGCAGACGAGCAGCTCTGCGGCTTAGCAAGAATGCTGGAACCCCGACAACTCCTTCATTACGCTCTCGATCAAAAAGATGAATGTCAATTGTCAGCCGATATGTCTCATACAACAGGATTAGATACCCATTGAGACTGCTAGCAGTGTAAAGACTACCTTGTCGAGACCGGATTCCTGCAAGGTCTTCACCCAGCTGCAAAAATATCCAACCACAGATAACAGCCATTCCAACTGCTTCAAGTAGACTCCCAGCGACTCCCATGGGATCTCGGATTGTCGTTTTAAAAGTACGCGATGTGAGCACGCGGAATTGTCGACGGAATGACACTTGTTTCATGCCCCCCAGTATCGACTCTGGTGAGTACTGACAGTTCCGCAGCTTTTACTCCCTTCTCTTCCTCATTCGTGTCTACAAAGCGTGCTTGCCACACCTCCCGTAGGTGATTGACTCGGACATGTGACGCCGCTTCCAGGGCTTCACTTCGATTGTCAATAGCAGCCAGATCAATAAGATATTCAGCAGGATTCACGAAGGGAGGTAATTCATGGCCAAACTGCTCGAAATGCGACACCGAACCTCCTACGGGTCCGCTATATAGCGGAGAGCCTCTGGCAAGGAGAATCACATTATCAAATAGCCTCCAAATTTCCGACCGTGGCGCATGAATAGAGACAATAACCGTTCGTCCATCTTGTGCCAATCGCTTTAGTGTTCTGATGATCTGGAAAGCACTAGTTGCATCGAGACCGGTTGTTGGCTCATCACAGAAGAGAACAGATGGGTTTGCAAGTAGCTGTACTCCAATACTGGTCCGTCGCTTTTCGCCGCCACTGCAGCCTTTATGGGCGGTTGTACCGATCCTCGTGTCGGCGCACTCTTTAAGCCCTAATTCAAGAATCACTTGTTCCACAATAGCACGTCGTTCGTCACGGGTTGTTGGTGGCGGCAATCGAAGATCAGCCGAGTATTGCAAAGTCTCACGAACTGTCAATGTGGGTATCAAGACATCTTCTTGCATAACATAAGCGCTACGAACACTCTCAATGTTGGCGTTTCCATTGAAAGTTGTTGTTCCTGAAGCCTTTGCCCGTGACAAGGACATACGGCCAGCCATCAGGTTGAGGAGAGACGTTTTGCCAGATCCGCTACTTCCAATTATTGCTGTCAAACTGCCACTCGGCATAGCTGCACTCACACCCTGAAGGACCCCTTTAGAACTTTTTTCGGGTTGTTGGCCGCGGAAACGCTGCCAAATCTGATTGGGCGATGTTTGCCATATTGGAGAAGATGTGTCGATGTCGAGAGAAAGATTCTTGACACTAACATCGACTGGGTTGACTGCACGCAATGAGAGATTGTAGACATCATGTAGAAGAGCGGGGTTGAAAGTTGCGCCCTTTTGGGCGTCTAATTCGCCAACTATCTCGTCCTTTTCCATTTTTGCAATCTTCGATTCAGTAATTTGCCTTGATTATTGCTGAACAACGGTTATTTCACCTCCATTGCGGGTAGACGCTTTTGTCCAGGGGAAGCCCAGAACAGGTAGTTGATTCAATATCGAATGATGGCAGAATGACGAGTGAGATTAATCAAGATCAAGACAATGCTTGCGTATCTCATCACCATTCATGCAACTCACCACCTTGCGCTGTTGCATCAAAACTATCTGCAACAATAAAAGAAAAAGCAAAAGGGACCTCCATGCAACTAGCAGGACCACCTCCGAATGTACTCCGTACAAAGCCCACCTTGTTGTCATCGAGTCTTGTGATTGGCTCGGGCAACCAACGCTCCGGATTATTCAGCGCGATTTCTGGCGCCTTGCGTGTAAGCGAAGAGGCGCTTTTTCCTAATTGGGCAGTTCTAGAAACTAAATTCCTCCATTGGGGTCGCTACATCGCTCGGTCACTAACGAATCGGCGAGAATTCATGTGAGAAAAGACCGATATTCTCCAAACAGCCTCTTTCTTACGAACCCCGTTCAGTTTGATACCGCAAGTCTTTGGTTTGGTATTTTCATGGGATATCTAGTTGTATGTACATCTCGACTTGTTCATTCTATTCATCAGACCAGTGAACGCGTATTATTTAGTAACCTCCAGGTCCGCTCTGGGTGCTCTCTCCATTCGCAACCTTCAACTCATTGAGCATGGCCGATCGAATAACACCGACATCTGTGTTGACCGAGACCATATCAAATCCTTCTTGACTGCGAGCGCGAGCGTCCTCTCCGCCAGTGCCTAAAAAATGGTGTTAGCAACCTCGAATGGACTCCAAGCTCTAATCAACTTGACACGTACAGAAAATAGCAGCTTTCTTGCCAGCCGCATGTGCGGCTTTCTTAATCCGCTGGATAGCAGCCTCATGTTCTTCGCCGCAGCGAGTCACGCCGAGCTGCTTGGCCAGATCGAATGGTCCAATTAGAAGTACATCAATTCCATCCACAGCAGCAATCTTCTCGACCTCCTCGACGCCTGAGCGGGACTCGATTTGCACGAAAGTAGTCAGACCATCGTTTGCACCGTCGTCATGGTCAGCACCAGGGTCAACTCCGGCAAAAGAGTGAGGTGCAAACATGGGTCCGTAGCCACGGGTGCCAAATGGGGGGGTATCGAGTCCACTTGGCGATATTGATAGCGTCGGCCTAATTGGAAAAGAAAAAAAAAAAACCTAGGTCAGATTTTGCCCCATAGTTATGGAATTGATTAGACTTCTTATAGCAAAAGACGTACCTCGCTGTGGCACATGGGTGTCATGATACCATGCGCACCAGCGTCTAGGGCGCGCTTTATCATCCATTCCTCGGCGCAGGGGACGCGAATGATAGGGCTGACGCCCTCAGATCCGATGGCATTGTTAAGCTATAGCTAAGTTAGTGTCTTGTTCGATATTGGAAGCATCTGACAGTCTTGTTTCAGATCGATTCAATAGCTGACCTCGTAGTAATGGTGATCGGAGATAAGACCGTGCTCGGCATCAACCAGAATCCAGCTGAACTTAGCGGATGATCCAGTAGATCCATGAATAATTGTCTTTGCAACTGCAGCACTGGGAAGCCTGTAGGTGAAGATTGTTTAGTCTGATGGCAAGACAGTCTTCTGGCATGACGTGGAAGAACGGTCACAAGAATAGTAGTTTTAGCACGTACGTGAGCCAGAATCCGAAAGCTGCTGAAGGGCCCTTCAGGGCTGCTTGAACCGGAGTGTTGAATGGCATTTTATAAAATAATAGAATGAGCTATGCAAAGAGAGTTGAAGGAGTTGTAAAAGAAAATATCAACGTGAGACGGGATAAATTGGAAAACGTGGGGTGAAGCTCGGGACAACACCACCCGACCTCGGCCACGCGGGGGGGCACTCGGGGTAACTCCGCGCGGGGTCGGCTACCCGATAAGCACGCCCTAGTAGGGCGTATCATTGAAACTCTTTTGTGTTCGCATTTCCATTCGTGCTTGCTTTTCTCTTCTCCAAATAACATATATCAAGCCAATTCTGTCACAGTTCTATCTTCAGAGACGCGTTTTATACTTTGTTCATGCTTATGAGATCTTAGAGTGAAGACACCCTATAGGGCCCTGCAACAAGCCTACAATTCGGGCAAATGAAGCCCGTACTATTCAAGCTTCGACAAAAGTTCATCATCGTTTTTAAGTACAAAACCAAATTCTGCATTGCAATCTAATACAATTCTTCATGTGTGTTGCCTCCGCGTGTTCAAGCAACAAAAAGAAGAGGTTGAAGTGAAATATGCCGTAAGAACCTCAAGTCAACATCGTCGATACCATATCGACCGCTCAAGGGCCCGTTCTCAGAGACGAGACTCTTCCATGGATTCCATTCCTCTCTTCCTCCGTGAGCTTTAGCTTGAATAAATCCTCCAATACTTCCACCCGTTCTTTCTCGGTCTGGCATATCTGAAGAAGCTCATTCTTTCCGCCCGTGTTCTTCTTCACATGATCCTGGTCCAAAATGAGCTTGCCCACAATATTTCCATCTTCCTCAAGGAACTTGACCACGAGGATTTTGAGTGTCAAGAACGAGTCTGGACTTTTACTTGTAAAGAAGTTCATTATCTCGTAGTCTTTCAATGTAAATTCGATATCGGTGAATGTATATGCAGTTGCCCAAGCTTGTTCCTGGCCGTTTCGGAATTGGTAAATCCATCGGTCTTGTTGCCCAGCCGGGAGACTTTTATTGGTCTCGCGAATCAGTCGCAGGTCCTGAGTTCCAATGTTGTGCACTGGAGAGTCTGAAACTAGAGGCAGAGGCAGTTTGGGGCCATTCCCGCCGTAACCGACATCAGCTAAGTATTGTTTCGGTCCAGGAAACGTCACAATGTTCACCGCGTGCTCCCTACTCAGTGTAAACCCTCGCATTAGCGAATTTTTTTTTCTTGTTGTTCATTATTTATGGGCTCTCACCAGCCTGTCCACCCTGTCGGGTTACCATCTCCTGTCCGATGAAGACGAGCTCCGGTCAAAAACACCTGGAATCCGAAAAATCGCAAAACATGGTAGAAGAATATGTTGTTCTCCATACAATATCCGCCGCGCTGTTTGTCGACGAATTTGTGGTAGATGTCATTCACATTGAGGGAAATATTGACATCCTTCGTATAATGTAGAGCTAGATTCTCATAAGGGATCTTCGAAAGATGGTATGCCTGAAGAGCAGATAGGAGATCTAGGTTCAACGACGGGCTCTGCTGAGGCCAGTATCGGTGGGGTAGCTGAATATGCCGAAGATAGTTGTCCACTTTATCTGCCGAAAGTGCGGAGTGTGTATCGGGATCGTACATTCTGCACAGTATAAAGAACAATATATGATGCCCTACAAAGCCATAAAAGGTAAATACAAGTCGTCAAATCTTGCGACCTATGCTTTTCTTCATTTCGTAGTTCGTTGTACCCCACCTGTCTAGGTTCTATTTTAGGTAAGTCCATGCGGTGCGAGCCATACAGTAGTTGCTTGCGTCAGAGAAAGAAGTAATTCGAAGGCTTCCATCTAGATACCATTGTCTGTTGCCTACAGTATCACTCAGTCTAAGGTTATACTTAGCCTTTTGAAGTTGGATTGATGTTGACTAGGCCATACTATGTTATCGAGATCATTGGTCACATCCTATGTGACTGGGCAATGTATCCAACTTCGGAATTATCACCTGGGCAGCTCTGGAGCGTTGAAAAATACTGATACAATTCCAAACTATGTAAGTAAACATTTGGACAAATGTTAAGCTTAATTGCAGTACTGTCATTTTGACGTGGGCAAGTCGGGGTAGGACATCTCTCTGTTCGAGTTTATACACTCAATATGTAGTCGCCACGCCAGAAATAAGGGACCGAAACACATAGCCAATTATGATGTGTTTACCCTTCCTATTCATTTCGCAGTCAATACGAGCTCTTTTATAACTTTATAATCAGTTAATTTGCTCGTTTTGTTCTACTTTCTTGTTGTAATGAGACGACAGTTTATCAAGTCCTGGTAGTAGTAACCGGTGGAAGTTGTAAATGGCTGATTTTATGACATATATTGGCAAGTATGACCGGTTTTTCTTCCAAGTTTCCTGTTCCTCACCTTTATACTTTATTTCAAGCCTAGAAAGCAATTCAGTGATGCAAACATGCATACGGGTGCGCGAATATTGTGGTGATGCTGCCCAGGAGAGTGTACGAAAATCAAGAGATTGTAGGCTAAAATTCTATCTAGACCACACCAGTGCGGTGCACTTCACAAAGAACACAACACAAATTCATCACAAGGCTATCCTAGTACAGAAGCGGCTAGCATAGAACCCGAACTCATTCGCAATATCTCTCTCATAAAACCTGGATTTCAAAACCTACCCCCACTACGCAACATTAAGATATTCTATAAGCGAAATCAAAAACAGACTTGACGTAATATAATATCGATTCAGAAGTCCTAGCCCACCCCAATGCATGGAATAAGCACGGTTCTTCCCATTATGCTGATCAAACACTTGGTCTTGTTCCTGTAGATCAGGGGTAAGATCACTCGGCACGGTCTAATCTGATCATCTTTACGGGTGACGCCCGTGGCGCGAGAAAAGCTGCCACTGCGGGATGAACATCGAATTCTCCACATCTAATCTTGGAAGATGGATAGGATACTGTAAGCGGGGAGTCCCTACTGTAGATCATGTTTTTTTTTTTCCTTCCTGCGCGTGCTATGCCATCCCATGTACAAATACTGGGTAAATTGGGTTCTTGGTGAAACTGCACGTCATCGTATAGCGTAATAGTAATTGCTTTTCTATCTAGACTTCCTAATCGAAAATTCGATCTTCGACTAATTTGAATAAAATCAATGTTTACTTGTAAGACGTTGAGATTGGTGGGAGGTGGGATGTTTGTATAAAATCTCCGACATCGGAACTTATTCTTAGCCCTATACTAGGTACGGGAAAATGGGTATTGATTCACATGATTACTTCAAATCATATCTCCGACAGCTTTGACTGGTCCCTGCGGTAAGTAGAGACCAACTGGGTCATTCGTCGTGGCATTATATTACGGGCTGATGGGCTGATGGAACTGGAACTTCTACAATAGTCTAGAAGTGCCTAGTACATCGGTACCAGCAGTACCAGCCTGATATTGATTACTTGTTATGCGATCTTCTTGGCCAGTAACACTGGCAAGGATTCGAGTGTAGGTTTCGGTTGCTTGTACTAGCCAGCTGACCTGAATCTTCGTAGAAATGGTCACGAGGATCGACTAGCATTCAGACCGATGGGTACAGGTATACCCCTAGAAAGCAGTTAATAATACTATGCAGTTCTAGAGCACTTCGAAATATTGATACCATGAAGGTCCTCTACAAATATAGATCAAGATTACCTTCGCAAGCTTTCTTAGTATCATTAGTCATTCCTCTGTTATACCAGTCTATAAAATTGATATCTGCTGTCATCATATCGGCCATATACTATTGACCTTGTAGTGAACGAACCACTATTCTTCTGTTAATGAGAGATTAATTGACTGGAACTATTGGATGTCCGAGTCATCTCAACATGGTTGTTGACTGGTCTGATCCCCTCCATTACAACAAGCTAACCCTTATTCGCTCACACGACTCATTGACGTTTCACGTACATTTCCCCTATTATACACGTCATATTCAGCTTCAACAAATGAGCTTAGGCTGAAGTTAAGAGAAGATACAAAATACATAGTAATCGTAAATATATACAGCATAAGCGGATCCATCAAAAGAACCATAAACTCGCCGTTCCAAGTCGGAAAAAATCAAATGGCAAACGCCCTGTCGTTATCAATATGTACCGTGTTGATCAAACACCATCCCGCCAAAGAAATAACACCACCTCGACTTTTCGAATCTGACATTTGCGCGTGTCCACCGTGCAGTACATACGGTACAGCGCTGAAGGATTACAGCTGTATACTGTAACATGCATTTCCCCGGAAAAGGGGATGATCGACGTCTGTAGACTTTCGATCCCCGCTCTTTTCCCCAACCTCCAGCCATATCCCTTACAGCGGCCACTAGCGGAGGCCACATACCTTCTGTACTCGCCAGCTAGCATGAAACACACAAACACGCACAGGTCAAATCCCCCACCGAATGCAGATGCGGATCCAACGCAACAGAAACAAAACGCCACATAACATAGTACAGGCTCCCACGAGAGGAGAAGATCATCATGTGGAATGTGAGACATTTAAGACGAATGGAAATAAATCAAGGAAATAAAGCAAGGAAATGAAAATAAAAACCAGGTTGACAAGAGTGATGAGAAGTGAAGAAAGGGTATCAAATCGAAAGGGTAGGTGAGAAAGTAATGTGGTGGAAGAGGGAGCAGTCTAGGTGATGAGGAAGTCCATATTCATATCATGGATAATCTTCTCCCAATCCCAGCTCTCCTCAATTTTAGTGTCCATGATTTCCCAAACCCGCGTAACCACCTTAAAAGCAGGCTCGATATTCCGCAAGTTGGAGTAAGACTTAAGAGTCTCGAATCCCTTTTGGATACGCTCGCGTTGCTCTGCCACAAATGCAGAGCAGCCAAGCAGGAAAAGCGGCATGAGCACGATGCTGTAAGCACCCGCATCTTGTGGCAGGCGATCCAACCAGGATAAGCCATCGTCAACAACTTGACTGATCTTTTCACTCGGACGCGAGGGGCGAATAGTGCGGTAGAGATAAACCCAAGTAGACTGTCTGTAAAGTTGAGCCAAGAAGAAGTTCGGGGTATCTTCCTCGTGAGATGTCTTCCAGGTTCGAATAGCCGTATCGACCTGAACCGCCTCACTCAGAGTCTGGTAGTCCACTGCTGGCTCGTAGCCTTCATTGAAACGTTGTCGAATCCGATCCCGTAGTTGAGTAATCTCAGAGATATAGTTAAACAGCCCATCAAATACACCTAGGAACATACCCGCCTGAGCTCCTGGAACAAAGTCAGGGAGATGCATTCCACCAGAGATCAAAGCCGGACGGCGATCCAAGGAAGTGAGGGCGTTGGAGATGTCATGATACTGGAAGAACTCGACGATGAACTGACGGAACTTTTCGTTCCGTGGCTGCTGTGACACAAGGAGATATCGAGCAGCATCCATGTGCGGTCGGTATTCGCCGTTCGTTTCACCTTCGCAGATTGTGTTCAGACTTAGGGCAATTGTCGAAGCAATGATGGGGTCCTCAACCAAGAGCTGCTGATCCTGATCATCGCCTTGGGAGGAGGATGCCGTTATATTATCCTTCAAGTCCTGAATCGCTCGGTGAAAGTGGAAGTATTTGCGCTCCTTCAATTTTGGTTCTGGGTCGAGTCCCGATAAATGCGATCCCGAGAGACACATGAGAGAGTGCATCAATCCGCGATGTTGGGTGGCCATTGGCAGAAGAATCTCCTTGAATGGATTGGAGTCATCATTAATGAGGGTTAAAACACGGCTAAACCCGTATACGAAATGGTCGAGGAAGCGGCGATCGATATCAGTTTCGATTCCGTCGATGAGGAGGGGGAGGTTGCGAGGAACGGATGCCAGGGAATGCGTGAGGACGGCTGTGGGTGAAAGAGTCAGTCATTTATGCTCGGTTGAATCCTCTGTGTGCGCCCGGTCCAAGTCTCAGTCCGAGTTGAAATCGGCATTTCTAGTTTTCTCCCTCTTTCTTCCCTCCAGCCACAAAGATAAGAACGTACCGTCTGCCATCTTCTGTCTTCCACTTTTCCATATCTCCTTCGGAGGATAGCCCTCACATACCACCGCATTCTTTTGGCAGTTGAGACACCTGCGAACAATAGAAAAGACAAGGTCAGTATGGGTCACACAAGGATGACTGCCCGGTTGCGCAACATATAGACCGCGACTTACGCAGGTTTTGTCTCATCACATTTCTTCTTTCGGCGACGACAGGTTATACAACCGGTCTTGGACCGACCCTTGGTAACCTTTGCTTGATTCCCCGGCGCGGGCAGGGGGTGTTTGCGAGGACGTCCACGTTTCCGTGGGACAGTCGCGGGAGCGCCCGAGTCATCGCGATTCCCCACATCCGACGGTTTGATGCTTTGAATATCCTCCTCATCCAACTCCTCCACTTTAGGCACTTCGTCCATTTCTGAGATGCGCGACTCTAATATATACTCGTGCGACGGGTCGAAAGGGTTCATCGACATATCCAGATCGGCTGGTGACGATCGACCAGCGCCGCCATGCCAGTCGGGAGAATCGGTCGAGGTATCATCGGGACTGGCGCCAGTGCTGGTACTGGAAGTGCTGGCTCGAATCCCGGAAATACCAGTCGGGAGATTTGGCAGTGGAGCTCCGGAACATCCGTCGTCCTGCAACCCCGTTCCGTTCAAATCTGGATGAGCGAATAGCGGAGAATTCTGCATAGACAGCATTGAATAATGGGCCGATACCTAAGTATGCGACTGGAGGGAAATGAGAAAGAATAGAGAAAGAAGGGTGTGGGGGGAATAGTAGAAGCAGAAGGGATATGGAAAGGCGCCTATTGATATGTAGCCCTTCTGCCAATATAAAAGAAATATGGGTGGGAGAGAAAGCGTAAGAGAGAGAAGAAGAAGAAGAGTAAGTGAAGGAGGGGAAAGCGTGGGTACCAAATGGGGCGGGGGAGGATGACGGTTTATAGACAATATTCCGAGACGAAAGTACGAAATACTTCTGGAAGTAAATCGTCGTAAATAACACCAATACACCAAGTAGAACGAGAGTAAACTGGGCTTAAGTGGGCAGGTTGCAGATCCAAGAAGATCATATAATTTAGTGGAGGAGGCAGCAGAGGAGGAATAGAAGTAGGAGGAGGGGGGATCGGGAAAAAAAGAAGAGGGGCGAGTGGAAGAAGTGACCGAATATATTTTGAATAAGAGAAAAGGATAGAAAAAAAAGGGCCAGATGAAGTGTCAAAAGAATCAACAGAATGAAATGAGTAATGGAAAAATAGCCTGAGGTCATACGAAAAGGAAGAGATTAACTTTCCATGCGGGGGAGGCTGCCCGGTATGTTTGCAGGACGAAGCGAGGATTAAAATGGGGAAGAATTAAAATAATTATAATTATAATAATAAAAAATATTAATATTAATATTAAAAAGGAAAATCATTCAAAAAAGAAATATGGTCGAGATCTTTTTCTGCTCTCTTTTTTTTTTTAAAAAAAAAAGAAAAAGATTTCCATTTATGTACTGATTATTTCTATTTTATTTCTCTCCACTGAAAAGGTTGCCTCATGAACCTCTTTTGCTCCACAGCGAGCATCGGCCCACGCTCGACAAGGAAGGCGGCAAGCACATCGAGAGATCTAGATAGATCGATACAATAGAGTCTACGGTATAGTACATTATAGTATTATTATGAAAGGAGAACAGGAATATTTGTGTCTGTATAAACATATGTAGTGATGAACGAAGCTACTAAAACACTTACGTAGGTAGGCTGATGGAGGTTCATTTCTGGCGATTCGCGCCGTCGCATTAGGACACTCTAAGGGCAAATCGGACCTCCGGAATAGAAAAGCATCACCCCCACACTGGACCAGGATTATCAGGATGGCATTGCTCTCTTGAGTATTTAGCTGGTAGTACTACGTACTTTAGTTGCTTCCAAGGATTCTGTAACAGACCATTGCATTCTCTTCCTTTTTCTCATTGGGAGAACGCAGCAGGTCATACGGATAGTATGTATGTACATACTTCAAATTCAACTTGGATTCTTCTGGCTATTCATAAAATAATCATACTTTCTCTCTCAACTTTCAAGATGATCTCTTCGCAATCTCAGCTCAATCAACCTAACCTTCCTCAATTAGGGAGCACAGCCTCGGCGTGTCGGGTCTCATCCTCCACCACATACGCTAGGCCCCTTCGTACAAGACCCGTTGGCTTGGAGAGATTAGTTACGCAATTTTTTTTTTTTTACTTTCCTTGTACTACTACAACCACCGACAATCTGGGGTAAGTGGGACCAGATCACCTCAAGGACCCAGCACAGACATCCGCTGCAGGGAATTGACCAGATTCGGAGGTGTACTGAGTGTACCAAGGATGTATGTAGTCTCCTGGCTATGGGGTTCCACCCAGCCTATGATGCGTCTCCAGGTCACTCTTCTCCCTCTTAGTTACTACCTACAGTACCGTACTAGTATGTATGTATGTACTCTATGTCCCTCCAGCCTCATTCCCCGAGAATATGACATGGATGACACTTGACTATTCTTCCGGGAACGTAAGGCCTTTTCCCCCAGTTACTTTTATAGGCCCAAGCGGAACTTGTGACTCTCCCTTTCCCTCCCCCCCTCGGCTTCCCTAAAAGGGGGAGAGGGGGGAATGTGGCGAGCGAGCGAGAAAGCTACAAATCTACACTTGTCAGCACAGGACCCAAGAAAAATATGCCGGTAGCTCAACTAGGGAATGGGCTAACTCTGAAATTAACCGTCTGAAGTTAATGCTGGGCCTGTTATTCTCGTATGATCTGATCTGAAGGGTCCATACAGGATAGAGAGTACTACTACATAATTAGTTAGTCTGTACAGTATGTACTCCTGTACTCCGTACCGTGTACAAAAGATTTACAACTTGCCTTTTAGCCTTTTTCATTCCATCAGCTGAGACCCAGTTTGGGGGGGCCCGTCTCTGCCAGAAGAAATCCGCTCGAGAGTTTCACAGCGATCCTTGCTAGTTGCCTTCTAGTCTCTTTCAGGCCAGGTACCGGAATTCACCGGTGCTCGGGTTTCTGAGTGGACAAAGCATACGCTTAGTTACTAGTTCCTACTACTAGTTAGCACATTTAGTTAGTACACTTGGTCCTACTGTACGGAGTACATAGTACTGTGTGATGAAGACTAAACCAGTGGTCAAACGACTTATGCAATCCGATGGAGTCCTGCCACTCCGTTCCATGCAACTGGCAAATTAAGCCAATTTCTTGCGAAAAAGATCGCCTTGCAATGCCTATGATCTGACACTAATCTGCGGGATCCAATCATGCACCTGGAGAATGTGTTGCAGATTGGATGCAACTTGTCTACATAGTATGTACTATAGTTAGTACTAACTAGTAGTATCCTAAGTATCCCATGTACATAGTGAACTACGAAGTAGACGGGACAGACTAGTAACCCTCGCATCGTCAGAGAAGCGCGAGAACAAAAGAAGCTACCACATTGACATTGTGTCCATCTAGAGCATGTTGCATAACACGGGTTCGAACCACACGATCCCAGCGGGTCCCTTTTTTGGGCCGTTGATTGAAAGAATGAAGGTTGTTCCCGCCCAACCATCTTCCTTTCTGCTCCAGTCCGAGTGGGGGTGAACCACCGGTTGATGCCGAAGTATACTCCGTACTTCCTGCTTCGATGCAGGTTCGTTCTACCGGTCGCGCATGGACTTGTTGAAAGTGTGGGGGGGATAAAAGAATAAGAATCTATGGCGAAGAGAAAAAGAAAAAAGAAAAAGAAAAATGTGTGAATTATGTACTCTGTATTCCGTACAAAGTGGTAAAATCAACGATTGCTTGTTAAAAGCCAGCTTATTACCTTGTCCCTGGCGCTTCGTGCGGATGACGCCTCCGAACTAAGAAAGACGATCCACATGACCTCGTGTACAAGAAGAGCAAGTATTCCGAGGATGTTGATGATCTCGACTGGATTGGCTGGCATGCAGCGACGACAAAGTGATGTTGGACCTCACAGTGCAGACCATCGATCCAATGAAATGTATGAAATGGTCTCGGAGAAGGGTGGAGAGTAACTAAAAGTGCCAAAGTGGATCAGAACGGGCCCTTCCCCCCTTCGGTCGATCCGACGTAATGGTGGACTCTTTTTTGGTTAGTATTCTGTTTTAATTCTTGACCCTCTTGGAACAGTCTTTTGCTGTTCTCGTCCTGCGACACGGGATGGGGACGAGGCTTGACGCCCCGGAGTCTAGAGCAGGTCCTCGGGTCTCTAGCCTATAATCTCCCGAATATACCCAGACCCAACTGCATAAGCATGATCAAGCCACCGTTGGTTTGTGGAGGAACAGCCCCAAAAAAGCAAAGTGAAATAAAATAAATTTTGATATTCTCTTCCCAACGCTATTGACCGACTAGCCTCTCTCCACGAAGAGTAAAGACAAACGAAGTTGTCTGTCTCCATGAACTGCACTGGCCAAGACGGGTCTCTCCAGAACTCCCTTCTGAATATTTTTATATATCCATTCCCTCCATCTCGCCAATAACCGTCCTTCTATATGTCAGAAATGCCTAGCACTCTCGTCAGCGGTCAGCAGCCTCTGCACTCTCACACGCACCTTTGGGCGATCAGGACATTCCTAAAACATCTAGCGCTGCTTACAATCTTGTTTGATATTCCTTCTCCCCCCACCCACCCACCCACTCATTCTTGTCGGGCCTACTCGGTCAGCTTCACTTCTTCAGACACCTTCCTCTACTTACTCCGTGCTCCGTGCTTCGTACTTCGTACAGCTGCTGCCATCTCCCAGTAAGGGAAAAAGGCCATCCCGTAACAGCCACCACGTCCCCACTTTTCCTAGTCAATCACTCCCATCTTGGTCATAGTATAGGCATCAAAGGGGGCGTAAGGAAGAAAAAAGGAAAACAAAAGTCATTGTATGTACACACCCAGACTCAGCCACCAACTCGTGTACACCATGAAATTATGACCGGCGACCTGCGGGCCGTCGGCTACCACGAACTCCCCCAGAGCCATGGGGCGAGAGTAAGGCAGCGGCTGCATGGAAATCATGGAGGAACTCCCTAGAAACACGCGACAGTCAACTACTTTACACGATGGGGTGGATGGAGATATGAGCAGCGAATGAGATAGAGTTGATTTTGAATAAGCATTCGTCCATTCCTGGAGACTTGAGCCTCGCTTCCTCGGTCTTACTTGGATGAACAACACGGGAAGCTGGGATACTATCGAATCCCCATCGTACTTACATTCTGGTGCTGTGATTTTTTTTTTCAACTGGCCTGGCTAGCCAGGGAGATTCTACTAACACCGAGTATGAAGCCTCATACTCGCGTCCATGAGCTCAGACCAAGTGGATCTTAGAATCTTTTGCATGCCATCTGCCTGTCACGGATCGTGATCGGGTAATGAATTGACCAGCTCTCTACAGCTGTGATAATTTCAATGCTATATTTACTAGCCACATACTCTGCACTCTTAATTTTTTACATTCATGCATGTTGATTAACTAGCGATCTCTAACCAATAGTCTTATCGGGCCGATGGTTCTGTTTAGCCGGCTCATTACAATCTGGGTGATGGATGGGATCAATATAACACGATCGGTGACGTTGAAATGCCAGCCCTAAAGTAATTGATTCTTTCTTTTTCTCGCGCTTGTGACCTTGTCTTTTACTAGCTCTGGATCTATTGAATTCCATTCATCTCCTCCAAAGCAGACTATTTATCTTCCTATTCTTCATTCGACCTTTCATGCAGAGGACTCAGGGCTATCTCTGTGCTGTACAAGTCAATAGATCAAAAAAAGTCCTCGGCGTCCCAGTCCAACGGGACGGGAACATGATAGAGTCCATCACGCCATGATCTGCGCAGACTTATCAACCCACGATTTGCCCTGCCATCTGCGCGTCATCACTAGGTCTTACTCGCGTTCGAATTTACCATTTCAACGAATGACTCTCATTGCCCCTGGCATATGGTGGCAGCCTCTCATAGTTTAATTAACTTAACGCCCACCCCGTCTCGAGGACTCAAATAGACTTCAGCTGCCACACAATACGAGAAAAAGAAATATCAGTCCGATCAGGTGGCGATGCTGATCTGAGTGCCCGAAGGCAGATCATTCGATCTAGAGACGGGGGCTGTGTTGACGGGAAGAGTATACGGAGGACAGGCAACCATGCATCCTAGAGTACACTGTGGTGGAATTCACTCGTGGATACGTGGTCCATGGCTAAACAATGACAGAGCATCCACAAACATTCAACATGTCAATGCAATCTAGTAATTGTAATATACATTCTCTGCTGTCAAAATATGCGGCGACGGTAGTCTTTCTCTGCCTCATAGTTTGTGGATCCTGGCCACCAAGGTACATGAGTCTAAGTCTACCTTATATCAACGAGTTTCAATAAAAGCGAAAACTGCCGATGAGATCTTGCAATTGAAGTTGATGCCTAATGAGGTTCATTCAATAGTCGCGAAATTTACCCAATTAGCCTTGCTGTAGTTCTGATCTATCCATCTGAGTGCTTGTCCCTTTAGAGTGAGAGTGCACAAGACATGCATTCTCAGAAGATCTGCCAGCCTTGAAAGCTATACCAAAAAAAAAAAAGAATGTTGGCACCGCTTGACAAACGATGTAGCTTGATGCTCTTATCCTCGGAAATGATTTCCTGGAGGCCTAAAATATCTAGAAACATGAATGATCATTAATTGATTACTTCTACTATTTCAGGATCAATCGGTAATTGAAAGTCTTGCTAGTACCATCTTAATACTTCCTTATGGCCAGGAAATCTGTAAAGTACCACTGATACCTATGCATCTTCTCTTTCATATCTAATGCAAGTTCTTCGAGGATAATAGTATCGTATTTCAAAGACACAGGAATTCTCGAATGTCCGGACTCATCAGTAGTACAAGGCATTATGTTTCATATTAGAGATACACTCATGTGCTAGCTTCGGTAAAAGAATTATACTATGCATACCACGTTCAAGCCTTTGAGACCACCAAGTCATTACGGAATGGTGAAAGACCTATAGCTCCTACCAGCAGTATCTATTCAAGGCTCCGATTTATATGAATCATTTCCTAGTACTAGCTGGTATTGAATGGTAGTTATTAGTCGGCTACACTAATAGAGTCGCAATTAATTGTGGCTATGGGGTTTGAGCGGTATATCAAAGATTACTTATACTTATAGCCTTCTTCTGTAAACTTTGAAGCTACAATATAAGACATTCTGGGTAGCTATACAAGGCTCCAGAATTTGTGAGCTACTCTGGGTACTAGCAATAAGTCTCAGCAGAATAGTATCATCCTTTGAGACTTGGAAGAAACAGTAGATAGCATTTACTGTGCCCTAAAGCCATCTCGACTATCATCCAGTAGTATAAAGACAGACTGCCTACTAGACTAACTAATATTATGAAGATGAATATGGAGCACCCATGCCCAATAGGCTACTAGTAAGCCCTGCAGATTCACAGCACCGGAAGAAGGTTGACATACCATCAAGTCACTATGCGGTGTCTCCCAAGGTTCTCACCATCTTTGGAGCAGATTTTACTAGCATGAGTTGATCCGCAGTCGATGTCATGTACCCAGAGCTACGATGATACTTAAATATATAGTGCCTAGTATTCCGCTTATAGAGGTCTAGCTATAACCTAATCAACTCTTCTCGTCTAAAATATAACATTTGACACCAGCGTTATCACTTATATTGGACCAGCACAGCAAAGTACTTCTGAGTTAGGATGAATCCGCGGTAGATAGGAATGTGAGCATAGTAGTCGTCATATATAGACCGAAGATAGTATATGTAATTGCGAATAATCACTTCTGAGTACTTTTATCGTGTTAGTTGTATCGCAATGCGATATGGTCATGCCAATTGCATGTATCATTATATATCAGTAGAGCCCAAATATGGTTATTGTTACCAGTACAAGCAGCGCTGGAGGTTATCACAGTTGAGTTAACTTATTCGCATAATCCCTATAAGCAATGTGGAGAGCTGGCACTGTTCAAGGGACATCTTGGAACCATCATACCATGAAAACGCGGTATTAGTACATCGAATTTTCTTACGTCCAAGAGAAAATATTAGTTCTTAACTTTTCTATATTTGAAACACCGCCGGTGGCAGGTCGAAGGATTATCTGATCATGATCACTCGATCTTACCATCATATACTATGTACTAGCGGGTATATATTATTCTCATATCCAGTAGAACCTTCTACTGGTAGGCAGCCTAGTATTTAGTACTAGATAGAAGACTGATACCGCAATTCCTTCGAATTCCATGTAAAAATGCCCTTTGAATAGAATAGTCGTCGTACCGATTGTAAATCACGAGATTTTATATCTCCGCATATAATTGAATGAATTCAAGAATAATTGGACCCATGAAGAACCCATTCAATAAAAAATGAACTTCCAGGGACAGTTTCAGCTTCCGAGTCATCCACGGATCTTCTAAGCGATTTCTAAACGTACTGCTGTAGTATATCAGCCTCGGAATAGACAGAGAAGTGACTAGGTCAGCCAGTCCACCGATACACTTACATTCGCGAGGATGGTATACCAAGTAGAAGGCTCACCAGTAAAGATCCCACCTCAAGTTGGAGAGAATAGAAACCTTGTGGTTATCAGGAGTATTGAATTAGAACTCCAGGGGGTTTAGTCAACATCAGCAGTTTATATTGATTACTTTTGAACTATGTAATACCAGAGAGACTAGGGATAAAACAAAGAGCATTGGAGGCGATTGGCCCTTGGGATTTTGGGAAAGAAAGAGTGCAAGATGAATGGCTATTATTGAGGTTCAGATCTGTAATGGTCAAACTTTTAGAAGAGAAAACTTTCCAACTTTGGGCCAGTATTAATTGCGCGTGATGCAGCGCTTGTCATGAATGGAGTCCGTATCAGTATACCAAGAAGACAAGGACTCGAATACTTCTATAGGAGCCTTCTGTGTTGTTGTATACATCCGCCGCGTACATGTTCGAAGTATCACTACATACCCTCATAAAGCTTGTAACCTATGGCTATTATCCAATTTACTAGGGTCACAACAACCAAGGCACAATATCAAAATCAGCATAATATCGACGGTCCTGGCAATGACCAAAATTGATAGCTACCAGGTCCTGACTGGGTTATCTTACGATTGACGTCTACGCTACGTAAGGAAGAAACAGGCTTGAATATAAAATCAAGTCGATTGACTAGTAACCGAATATCAAAACCGTATGTTATCCGTTTAAACCGATCCCAATGCATAAGAGAAAAAATACCTATAACCCATAGGCCGTGACAAGATCAACACTTGAGACAGGAAATGCAGATAGCCGACCCATGCACAATGCTAAAACCGACATGAAAAAAAAAGAAAAGGGAAGGAAAGGAAAAACAAAAGCAAAATGGATATCACATGAAAGATCACGCCCAGCTCCAGAAGCAAGTTGGATCGAATAAAGTTTGAACGACATTCAAGAAACGGATTTCAAGAAAAATTGATAAAAAAAAAACCGATAATATCATATCGCAAAAGGTTTCGAAGAGAAACAAGTGAAAACAGAACGTGTAACATCATGTGGGAATCAAATAAAAACTCGATCCAACTGGCGCAGTGCTCTCATATCTTCTCCGCCAAATCCAAGCTTCTCATTGGGAATATCTCGAGGCCCGTCGACAAGACCAGGGCGAAGACCCGGTGGGCTTCCTGGAGGAGCACCGGGGGCAGCCATCGCGGTAATCGGGGCAAGTGAGGTCCCGCTCACCAATGCTCCGATCCCAGGGACACCATTGGACTCGGCGGGTTTCGGTGGTGTACCGATGGGGCCGAGTTGCTGCGGAGCGCTGGGGGGAGTTTGTTTCAACAGATGAGGACTGCCGTGGGCAACGGCATTGGATGGGGGGATGGCGCCTGCTGGAGCGCGGGGTGAGACCATTCGCGGATCTGCAACTGCTGCATAGCGTGGACTCCTCTGCTGTTGCGGCGGAGCCTCGTGTAGTGCTCGAGGAGAACGGCCTGGGTACCCTTGAGGCAAGACGGAGGGAGAAGCAGCAGGGTGAGCAGATTCAACGGGAGCAGGTCGATCGTATGGACCAGGCATGCCATGAGGAGGAGGAGGTGGTGGTGGTGGTAGGGAGTGATGGGGAGGTGGTTGATGCGGTGGTTGTCCATATGGGGGAGGGTCCTGGGGGGCCAGGAGGACCGGGGGGACCGTTAGTCGCTGATACTGGTGGGAGATAGGCGGCGGAAGCATATGGAGGGACGGCCACAGTCGGCGGAGTCGCAAGAGGAGTTGGAGGCCAAGCATAACTTTGCGAAGTGTATGAGGGATGGGTGTTGCGCGCATATGTGCCCATAGGATGAGGAGTAATTGGGAAGGCTGTGGCACCGGCCATAGGTCCGCGGGTTACCACGGGGAGATTCTGTTGATCATTCACTGTTGACTCAGGATATAAACCCTTTTGAGGCCGTACCTGTCGCAGGGCGGGATCTGTTGTTGGTTGTTGCAGATTGGCAGCAGAGGGATGCGAACGTGAGTAATAGCTGATCAGGTGAAGATGTTGACCGGTTGAAGTGGTGATACTGAAGGATTGCTTCATTAACCCGTCGGGTTTATATCGATATCCATCGGGACCCTCGTCTGTGCCATCTCCTCGATCCTCATCGCTGCCCCGTGTGCTCTCTGGTGTTTTCCCCGTCCTTGATACTGAATTCTGTGAGACACTACCTCCTCCACGCTTGCCCTCCATTTCACGATAAGTCAGAAAACTGCCTGAAACCCGGCTAGCACTCCATGATTTTCCGTCGGTCCATCTCCGCATGCCGGCTTCACGCTCATCCCAGACAAATACCGAGCCGGAACGAATCGACTGTCGCTCTTTTTCTGAAAGCCGTCTTTGTACTCGTGGGAGTAGGCCGATGCGACAAGCCTCGAACAGTATAATTGCGTCCGCGGGTGTGCGGACGTGGCCATAATATGTCTCCATTCAAATAAATCTGTAGACCGATTACCTGGCCTAGGTCGGGAAAAGTATAGCTTCTTTGTTTTTGTTTTTTTTTTTGGAAGGTGTTCTGAATCAGGAGTGATCAAATGAAATGTTGATATATGAGAAGATGTCCTTGTCCAGCGGCAACAGTCAGGGATACTAGTGGTGGAATCACAAGTGTTGATGTTGGATTGGCTGAGGGATGGGAACTGTGGCTGGGTTAATCTTCTTTTTAATCCCTGAATCTCTTCTAATCTAAGTCTATTTTTTTTAAGATTCGGAATAGAGATAGAGAAGAGGTCGATCAAACCGGGGAAAGGGAGAAAGAAGAAAGTAGCGAGGGAGTGGAGAGGAGCAGTTGAATATATAAGAAGAACCAGGATGCGAAGTGTTGATCGGGTATGGGGTAGGCTGAGTAGTGGATGAGACTCTTCCCAAGTGGAGTCTGGCCGAGCTTTTTTTACGTCACCCAACAGGGTTAGGCTGGCGTAATTTATACTGTATACTGTATGTACATACAGTATATAATAATAAAAATTGAGATTATTTTGAAATTTAAATTTCAAAAAGAGTAATAATGACTGAGCGCCAACCTGCAGAGATTGTGTTGTGGGGCAGCAGGAAGAAAAAAAAAAGGTGGATCAGAGACGAAAAGAATGCCGACAGGAACATCCAGAGTCAAGACTGGACTCTGGGCACTCCACAAGGTTCAGGCAGAGTGGGTTTCGGCCGTCTCTAGTTTGTCTCAGGGAGAAGTCAGAGATAGAGAGAGAGAGAGGGAAAGGGAAAAGTTGAGTGAGGAGGAAAAGAAGAATCAGGGAAATCAGAATTGGAAGAGGAGAGAATAATAGTAATAGTAATATTAAAGAATACAGGGAGGAATGAAAGGGAGACAAGGGAAGGGTTTCATGAAGCAAAGGCCGAAACATCATTAAAAGAAGGTTAAAAATAAGGGAACCGAGCAGTGCGAAGCGATCGGACGGAAGTTGGTAAACGCCGAGCTTCCAAGAATGGTGGAAATAAATTAAGAAAAAGATGACTCAGTACATTGGATGTATGTGTGTACATACGAAGTATGGAGTATTCTGTATGGATAAGACAAGAGATAATAAGAAAAATTCAAAAAAAGAAATTCAAAAATGGTAATACAATAAATAGCCTCTGGAAAACAGAGTTAAGTGGAGACAGGCAACTAAGGTTGAAAGATGGAGCACGAATGACGATCCAGATGTTGATAGGGGGGGGGGGGAGAAAGAGGAAGGGCCAAAAAACAGGGAAATCCGATATGAGTGAAAACGTGTGCATAATACATAGTAGAGCAACATCCGAAAAATGTTACTGACTAGAAGGGTAAATGATGGCCTAGCCTTACATAGTTAATATACGAAGTAATTCTTAAATCAAGTGAATTTTCGAATGCATGTACATACTGTATGTGTCGACTCTAATCGAGTACCGATTTTCGGATCGCATGACTGACTTGTGCATGGGAACCTTGGGTCGGTTTATAGAAGAGGTAAAAGAAGAGCAAGGTAGGGGGCGATTTAGTGGCGAGACTTAAGGAGGCTTAAGAATTTCAATCTTGGGAGATACTGTAAATCGGCCGTGGAAGAAAGATAGACGGAGTTTTCCGTATAACTAATACTTGTAGTCATAATAGTCATAAGGATCATAAAGATAATACGGGGCGATTCCGGAAATAGCTGAAATATTGTGTAGCCTACACTTGAAATGATTTTGTGTATTTTATATATTAATTTTTTATTTCTTATTTTTTGAGATACTTGATACTACCAATATTAATGCCACTGCTTATGCTTATGCTCATGCCATGCTCTACCATGCCATGCGCGTGGCTGATCTGCCTCTAATAGTATACTCGCACTCCAACGGTAGAGTTCGCGAACATACAAACATCACTCAATACAATTTAGTATGCATGTATGAAGTAGTTACAGAGGGCCGTGTACTGTAAGCCTACTCAAAACAGTATCTGAGCGCGATCATTCCCGCGCGAGTCGGGAAGGCAAGACAACTTTCCCACACGGGGTTCGTCATGTTGGCTGTGTTAGGCTTGGAAGCTCTTGGTTGGGCCTTGGCTAAGCTTACGGTGGCTTGGACTAAGACCACCGACGGTGGGGTCGGTGAGTGCAGTAAGGTTATTCGCGAGCCTTGGCTGCCCCTTCGCAAGGCAGCCCCATTCCAGGCTGGCGAGATTGAAATTTGTGGGAAATTAGTAGAATGTGACCGTGCAGACAATAATACTAGAGAAAGTACATAATATTTATGTTTCCACTAAGTGAATGGAGTCATCCACTAGGGTCCATAGTGCAATACCTTTTAAATGGATCTGTGTCAGATACATTGTAAACAAAGTCTCTGATTGAAGGTGGTTAGTGCGCGCTCGGTGAAGCTTAAGCTTAATCCGACACGAGGAGGCCCGGCGCTGAACTTTATGCTCGCTTAGAGAGGCCGCATCCAACCCCGGTCATTTCCAGCCTGGTTTCTTCGATGCTTGGCATGGGCTAGGCCATGAGAGGCAAGACCTGTTTATACTAAGTGAGATTAATTGCATAAATATTTGACAATGACTCTTACAATCATCCTCCTGAGTTCAAATTGCAAAGGGTTCTGCGGTCGCATTATACTCATACTCATAATATGTGTAGTACTACTAGATAGTATCTAGTATATATATATAGTAAATGTAGTGTTCATAGATAAAGATCAGGGTACTGAATTATACACTGATTCATTGAATACGTTGTAATACACGGATACGACTGTTAAGATATGGATCATGGGGAGGAAATAAAGTGCTCGGTGGAGGCCAAGATTGGCAACGGACACAAGAACCCACTTCACTATCGGACATTAGCACTGCTTACGACCAAGGAAACTCGATCGCCCCCACTTGGCGATTAATAATGACCGGATCAGAGCGGTTCACTCGGCATCAGCCTCGCCAAACAATGAGCGAGCAAGAATTGCCAGTGGCCAGTGGCCAGCGTGGCATCTGATCCTTTGGAGCTCGTGATTTCTCTCTTCGTATTGACTGCCGTATATCCGAATCTCGTATCTCCGGACACGCAGCTGATACATACTTGGGATTTCAAACTGCTGCTGACCGTAAAAGCTTGACGAAAATGTATTCGCGAATAGGCGAAGCAAAAAAAAAAAAATACATACTGTAGCTGAGTCGTATATTGTACTCTGTGAGCTGTGACGATCATTTCAATTAGACCTTCAATATCCTTTTCCCTGAGCCCTGGGTATATCCATGTCTGAGTTTACGTGGGATGGGATGCACGGCCGACAAGCTTAGATGCCACGTAATTCAACTATCGATCAGCCTACGGAGTATCACGGAGTGCGCAAAATAAGTTTAATATTTTTGCGGAGTACGGAGTATGTATGTACGGAGTAGTCAAACGCAATATGTACTTCTGTTGCTCTCTGCACATGAACTAGAAACGATCAACGACCCATAACAGGTAATTCGTATGCAGTTCGAGGGGGGGCCAAGGAGTGCGAGCTAAGGGCGCTTCACTGTGCAGGATGGCCTAGCTCCTTCGTAAATCCTCACATCTGACGCAGTCGTACATCCTATCAGGGAGATCATGGTCGCTGAGTCTTGTTTGACTCAGCGATAAGGTTAAGCGGCGGTCAATTTTCCCGCTGCCACCCACAGGTGCAGACTGCAGCGAGCCTTATAGACCGCCTTGCAGGTGGCTTAGTACGATCGTATTACACTGTGGAAAGATTCGTCTTATTCTGCTCATCCGCCACAGATTTCTAAAACAAATCGGAAAAGCAAAGAAAAAAGACAAACGCAACCAATGGTGAAGCTGCATAGCCGAAGCGCCCGACACCACCAAACATTGAAAAGGCGTAAAGTTGCGCAAAGCTTCTTGATTCAATGAATTTGCGCACGGACCGAGCCCCAGAGACCCAGTGGAAGCGTATCGCCAACAAAGTCCGGTTGCACAGCGTCTTAGAATAGGGTTCGGACACTGGCAGCTCTTGGCATTGACCTTCTTTGAGGGAGGGGCAAGCAAGACGGGCTGATCGACCTTGATGAAGAAGGTCTTCGTATACGAAGATCATGGGTGAGGGAGAGGGTCAATGTGCTCGAGTTCAACAGGTACACATATTACATCGTACTACTTATTAATTCTTGGGCCAGCCAGGGTTATCTTTGTTCGAGCTGCGTGCCCGGCTATGGCCTGCATCAGATGTCTCACATGGCGCCGACTAGTGTGACCTTGACATCAGTGTAGAGACCTGAAATCCCATTGACCTGGTGGGGGGGGGGTTGAGAGACAGGTCGCACCACTTTCTTTATTTGAACGGGAGTATAGTCATTTGAAGACTAGCATGAGTTCAGAATCATGCTAGGCTTACAGATTTATAGGGCTACCAAATCGATTCGATCTTTAAAGTAGATGGATGGTTTTTGGTCACATAGAACTAAATTAATAAACAAAAAAAAAAAAAACCAGTCAAATTCTGGGACTATGGATCGTTCATGTATGTTTGAAGAGAATTGAACCTCCTGCAGTCTCGTAGCAATTATGCCGAAAGATAAAGCATAGAACCTTGCCAAAATCGTAGGGTACAGCATATCTGCTGGTAAATAGTTGAATGAATCAACTCATCAGCTTCGCAAGGCTGGTACATACATAGTACTTCGCTCGTCCTCAAGCTTGGAATTTAATTTAAAAATTTCCCGGTTTTTTTTTTCCTCCTGGTCTTCACAAACAAGATGTCTAACGCATACTGTACCGTGTACAGATGGGCTATAAGGAACCACATGTTTCTCCCTTACATCCATGGATCATGTACGAGACCATGTGCGAGATCTATCAAGTGCTCAACAGCTCCTGCCATGTTATTTCATGAAGATCATACATTTCGCTGGAGGGAGTAAATTACATCCGCTCTTTCCGCATTTCTTACCGATTTGGGATAGTGTATTCGAGCTTTTATGCTTGGTTATATTTAGTGTCTTCTGTCCATGTCCGTGTCCGTGTCCGTTTGCTTGGGGTCAGCAATGAATATGTATTGAAGTATTCATACAAAAATGGATGAAAGGTATCACGGAAACTATGTGCTATGAAAGGGTCAGTTGTGCTATAATAATGTGACATACATCGTCCCGCATTTTATCAATTCCTGATCAACTCTGTACATACTGCTGGAGAACAATGCATTGAAATGGTCGGGGTCCTCGGACACCCGTCAGTCTATCCGATCATCCGAATGCAACTCCTTTGGTGGGTCAAGTCTAAACATCCGGGCTCCACTTCTCGCTAAGCATAACACACGTATCCACAATAAAGCCACGCCCTTGCGGGCCAAGCCGACAGACTACTTTGCCGACAGTTCGTGAGTGCAAAATGGTGCCGTTTCTGCTAAGGTAGTTTCGGATTTAACAGTGTGTACTCCGTACATTATAATTCTCTCTCCTCTTTGACAGGGTTTACTTCGTACTCCCTACTTTTGTAAAGTGCTTTTAGTATACAAGTTAATTATCAAGGACACCACGGTTGATGGCTCCACAAGATGCGGCCCTTTCTTGGCTTAGACAATGCCCGAAGGCCGAATCGAGGGCGTAAATGCAGGCGATATTGCTATAATGTTATTATTGTATTCTGTACTAACTATTTCTATACCCCCTTCGTACATACACCTGTGTACATGTGTATTATATTTAGAGCTTTCACTCTCAACTAGTTCAGTTACTGTACATATATCCATGCAAAAGAAAATCCCAGGCAAATACATTCATTCCATCCTGGCCGTTTGTGCGTATACCTGGGCATAGCATTTATGTATGCAATGTGTGCATGGGATATACGCTACACAGGATGATACTGTACATACTGTATGTAGTATGACTAGCCGGAGATTATTGATGCAATACAGCATCAATAATCTCCGGCTAGTGTTTGATCTGAGTTACTACTAGTTATGTACTTGTAGTAAATATGCAACTTATTTGTGACTGTCAAGCCAATGTCTGAATATTCAGTGCCAAGACGATCTTGTCTTGTCTAAAGTGTATTTCTACGGAGTAAACCCACAAGTAGGAAAATGGGCTGCCTGTCCGGCCAATGTTGATTGCCAATCACGTACGCCATGCGATAGGCCCATGTGTAAAATTGCGAGAAAGATGATCAGATGCATTAGATATGCATACTGTATCAGTGTATCTGTATTACGACAGTATTGTAATATATTTATCTCCACCAAAAGCATTGGCCCCGACCCTTTTAGGTTTCAATGACGTATTCGCACATGAATTGGACGCATCTTAATCCTTAGAATTGGCGTGATTCCCCCTCGATCAACTTAACTTTAGATAGACTCGCGACCGTGTTTCGGTATCGTCATAGTTTGTTACTTTCTTTTTTTTTTGGTTGTAAACCTGGAATTGGAATTAAAGGTTGCCAAGAGTTGATTTTGTGAAACGTCGCACGAGCTTATCTCCACTAACATAATTAAGGTGTCGACAGCGATTGTCGCTTGGATGAAAAGGGAATGTCCTGGGAGGATCCCAGATTCGTTTCGGTCGCAAGGATTACCCTAAACGATGTACAGGTTGTGACTAACCCGCAAAATGGATTCGATGTGGAATCTCCCCTGGAAAATAAAAATTAAATAAAAAATAAAGCAAGTAGAAAACGAAAAGATTTAAAATGAGACAAAATAGTTGCTCGTACAAATTATTATTCCTACAATGCTTGGCCTACAATCTGCTCTGAGGTATCAATTCGCAAATAGAGGCCCCTCTAAGCTTACAGCAGTGCAAAATCCCTAGGCTGTATCTTTCTTCTCCGCCAATGAGCTGAGTGGCTCCGATCTGCTAGTTGCATGCTTCTTCCTGTAGGGCTTTCACTGGAGAAAACCAAATACATACAATATACATAGTACCGTGTGTATTTAATATTAATCCAGTACTGACTCAAATCCTCCAATCCACGGAGATACATGGTCGCCTTTCCCTTTTCCCATTTCCTTGATAGGGTTAAAGCCAAGACAAAACTCGTAAAATACAAAATGCCTACAAAGTGCCTAGCCTTTGCCAAGCTCTTAGCTATGGCCAGTCTCTTCTAGTCTTCTATTTTTTCCTTCTTTTTTTTTTTCCTTAACTCGGTCGGTGTTTCTGGGGTGGCAACTGTCATCGGCAAGCCTAAATTCCAAGACCGCCCCTTTTGAACCATGGTCACAGTCTCAGCCAGGAGAAGGTAATTTTCCACTTAATTGTATTCACCAGAAGTGGCGCGATGGCCCGACAGTATCTCCACTGAAGTTTTAGTGTCTTACATGAATCAGCATAACCATGTGGCGTACGGTGTTTGAGTTTACATATGCCTTCGGGGAGTTTATCAATCCGAATACGAAGGTGTAAATACGGGGCTCGGCTGGTAAGAGATTACAGAAACCCATTTTAATGGTATTATTATGGAGTACAGTCACATTATCTGAATTCTACAAACTTTAACTATTGTAGGTCAGAAAGTTGCTCTGCAATTGTACACAACCACAGTACAATCGTAAAGGTGCATACCCTAATCAACCAAACTACCAATCACCTTGTGATACATCAAATCAGGGATAACCCCCGGCTGCATGACTCGTCTAGCGGACACTGCCCGAACATCTTGCTTGCTTATGCTTAACCCTGGTAAGGTTGGATCCCCTTGGCTCGCCGATCCTAGACTCCTGATTGGTATCGCAGGGCTGGCCCCCCTCGTAAAGTTTGTCAGATTAAATAGAGGATACTCCAAGGCTGTGTGCTTGTGCCCCTTCCTGTACAGTTTAACTAGTAGTTATGTACTCCGTACTATGTATGTACAAGAATAGTTGTGTCTGAGCTACGGAGTACTATTTACAGTATGAACTATGAGCTGTGGCTGTGGCTGTTCAAGTTCGCCCCTATCACTCCGTACTGTACTGGGACTAGGAGTGAGATGGTGGTTCATATTGGCTCATATTGGTTCAGCCTAAACTTTGCCCAGACAAGATCATACCCAAATGATATATTGAATTTCTTGTCCCTCGGCATCACTAAGACTAATTAGGTTGATAATTCGTGAAACGAGCAGATGACCCACTTCTCGCTTTCTTTCTGTCTCTCTTTGACCTACTCTTCTCTCTTCTCCCTTCTTTCTTCATGAAGATATAACTCGGCAGTCTTAAGCGAGCTCCGCAGTTGACCCAGTGGATGTGTATAACTATATCCAGTATCCAGTACTCTTTAAGTCCGTCCTTCGTATAGTAATGTATTTCTGTCTAAAAAGAAAGACCCACGGACCACGTTTTCTTTTTGTTAACGGAGTCCTCCGTCTCTGAAAGAGATCTCCACCCCTTTCGGACCCCCTTTGCACGTTACATTTTGGACTGGCTTGATCGGTCGCGCCGGATAGCATCGATGTCCCTTTCGGCGGCCCCGGTTTTTTTGCCTTTGCCTACGGACGCCTCCAACCACACTAGAGTGCTTGGCCTTGCTTGGACCGGTCCGAGAGCCGGTGCATAACGGAACTCGACTGGATATGTACAATCCTCCCTGTGTTATACATTTTGATGTTTACAGAGAGACTTGCTCATCTGGACCGAAGACTTGCAAACGCTCTTCAACGAGTACATCATGTATCTATCGATCAGCCATTCAACTGATCTTGTGAATATCATCCAGAATAGCTGGTTGCTGATCCTCCGTATTTAGTAACACCTGAGACGAATCAAATAGCCAAATGAAACTGATCGCCTAATTCCTTTCACACTGTTATAATCATACAGTAAGAATCTGCAGGATATGTTGAATCTTATTCTAAAGGTGATAACTCCCTTCATGTCCTTCTTTGATACTCCATTCTCCGTACATCATAGTACGGATTTACATAGTACACGTAAAGTAGATCCTTGTAAGGCTTGGCCACTTTGAATCCTTCATTCTTTCGGCCCCCTTCTCATGGCCCTAGTTGCCTTGGTCCTTGTTCGCCCGGCGCCTGAAATCACCAAAAACCGAAAGGCGATCGGTGATCTTTGAGCTTCGCCTTCATCCTGATGCGAGCCTCGCACGTCCGGCCCCAAGTGTCAGCCCTGGCTGGGGGCGATGCAACTCTAAGTGCTGATGCAACTGTACTAAGTACATAGTACTATGGAGTAGTGTCTCGCACTAGTTTTCGTTTGTCGGAAATAAAGTGTTGGGGGGCCTTGCGGGTGACCATGAAAGAATAAGATATTGGAATCGGGTGTAGGACGGAGAATTGCCGGGTCAGAATGGATAGGTGAGACGATGACTGTGTTGATGATATTCCTAGAGTAGGTAAAATGAATTTTAACCACCGATTTGTGGTTGTTTTCTACTTCAGGGTTATATGCAGGGTTGCGATTGTCGAGATTCTGAACAGAATCTGTACACAAGTATACTAGGTAGTATACTTGTGTACTGCTTAATTCACCTGAATTGCAGGCACAGCTACACTAATGTAGTTATGATGGGTAGAAGTAAAGAAGGCTTCGTAACCAAAGACTCACGCATTGGGGTTAGATAATACTTTGTTGGATTGATATATTCCCGTATACATATAATACAGATTTTGATATCTTACAATATTCATCCACATACCACTAGCAATCAGCTCGACCAAAATATCGTGGGAATGCAACCACGTCCCGAACGCTAGAGACTCCAGACAGATAGCTTAGGATTCGGTCAAACCCAAGTCCAAACCCGCCATGAGGTGCGGTGCCCCAGCGTCGAAGGTCTGCATACCATTGTAGATGGCCGAGATCTTCAGTCGGGGTCAAGTAAGGGTATAAAGACTCGGTTGGAGCAGGCGCCTCGGGGTCAGCAAGCTCACGGGTCTTGATCAAGCCGTGTTCACGCATATTCTGGATAAGATTCGGCAGACGGTGCTCACGGAGTGAACCTCCTGCGACTTCGCTGACTTCAGGCAAAAGCAGGTCAAAGCAAGCAACAGTCTCCCCTGGTATATCACCAGCCCCAACATTGACTTGTGAAGGGGCCATATAGAACGGCTTCACAGCCTTTGGATAATCGGTCACAAAGACGGGATTACCTTGATGCAATACCTCAACTATGTACTTTTCATGCTCAAGCTGGAGGCCACCATCCCAGGTAGGAGGGTATTCGAATGAAGCACCATCCTCGGTGGCAGCTCGCTGGAGCATCTCGATAGCCTTGGTGTATGTGATGCGATGCCATTTAGGACCATCCATCAAGGTGGTCCATCGTTGATGTAAATTCAACCCTGACTCCCCAGAACTACTCTCTTGTCCAGACTCGCCGCTTCGTTTTGCCGACAACATTTCCTGTCCAACTGGCGATTCGTATAACCGGCGCGTGAAATCACGAATCATATGTTCCACCACGCCCGTAAGGGAATCCATATCGTCCATAAAGTTGGCCTCCGCTTCAAGCATATAAAATTCGCTGAGATGTCGCGGTGTATCGCTCTTCTCAGCGCGGAAAACTGGGGTCAATGTCCATACGTTGCCCAGCTCCGCGGCATATGCCTCAAGGTGTAGTTGCGACGAGACGGTTAGGTACTTCGGTGCTCGGAAAAAGTGGTCACCTTCGGCGGTGGGTGATATAGCACCCCGAGGGGTTAATGTAAATGTTTCTCCAGCTCCTTCACAATCAGACGAGGTAATTATCGGAGGTTGTACTTGGGTGAAGCTGCCATTGGGAAATGAGTGGAAGACATTGCTGATCTGGAAAAGACACTCTGAGCGAAATCGCGAGAGCAACGATTGGAAGGGTGTTCGAATACGAAGGTGAGGAATCTGTCTCAGGAAATCGGGGCTGTGGTATTTCTTTTGGATCGGGAATGTCTGTAAAATAGGTTATGGTAATTAGAATGAGCTTCATGCGTGTGGAAGTGAATAGATACCTCGGGATCCGACGCGCCAACTATCGTCACACTGGTTGTTTGAAGCTCATGTGTCTGTTCCTTTCCAGGCGGGCAAGCCTTCCAGATTCCTGATATTTGAACTGCAGTGCCAGTAGATAAGCTAGCACATTGGAGAACGCGACCGTATTAGACCTGGTTATCAACGATAAGGTGGCAGCGAGTCATAGCTCTCACGATAGACATACTCAGCTGCCTGCTCTGGTTTCAATATTGCCTGTAATGGCTGGATAGTCGATCCATCTGAAAGCTCTGCAAATGCAAAGCGCTTCTGTTTGCGAACAGACCGAATGAATCCATTGATGCTGATTTCTTGGTTCTCTATGCTGCAAGGGCGATCTTTTTTACTGTCTTGGAGGATTTGCGCGCAGCGGAGGATAGTCGGGCATGACCTAGTTGATTGATTCGAGCCTAGTCTTGTGACAGACGTGGCAAAGGTCCGCCGCCATATCTGCATGGCTGATAAAGCAAGTTAGCGTGTTGTTGGTGGTTCAAAAAGTGTTGTGAAGTTGGGAGGTTGCGGGCTGGAAAAATGACGGAGCGTGGGTCCGTCCGCATTCGCTCTACAGTTGTTGTATACCACAAACTATGGACTGAGATCAACCATTTCATATTGAATTTGAGTAAATGATAGATATTCTTCTTAATTGGTGTCTCTGTCGAGCTATCACTCCAGGTTGTGAGTCACATTAATGTATTACTAAGACCATGGCAACAGCCCTGTTCATATATAATCCTTCCATTATTTATATCTGCCACCTGGCATATCTAATTCAACCAGGTGAAGACTCATCCACCGTTCACTGGGCAGTGTGCTGAAGGAGTGCTTCCAAAGTGTTTACTCATAGCACGAACCAGTTTTTTCAACTATGCAAGGATTTGATACGAAATAGTTCAAGCAATAAGGTTGAGATTAGCTAAAATTCAGACAGGCAAATTATGGAACGTGAAGTATGGTGTCATAAAGCGTTGAATATGGCGAGGAACAAGCCAAGAGATAATGAGCGACTCAGTTGAGAGGGAAAAAAATCAAAGGGCAACCTGGTTTCCGCTTCACGTCTGCTTATGGCTAGCATATGCTTTCCTCTCCTCCTCGATCATCTCGATAGCATCTAGAACATTACAATTTGCTGCAGCTGCATAAATAGCCATTCGCATCGGTCCACCGTCCTCGGCGGTGCCGTATCCCATATCAATAAGAGAGGAAACGCAGTCATCGATCTCAGATCCATGACGGCTTCCGCACTCAGACCCAGAAGGAACCGAGGATTGAGTTGGCTGATCAACAGGGAAGCTTCCGGGAGTGCTTTGCTGGGACGATGATCGGGAGCGACGGCGTTCCCTTCTATCAAGCCGTGCCCAGGTGTCTGTTTCGGCACCACTTCGAAGGCCATGTCGCTCAGATGCGCGCCGCCTCAATTTAGAGAAGCTGGTTTCATCTGAGGGAATGGCTTGAGATGTGTTCGAGTGCGCGGACATGAACGACTTGGGACGACGAAGCGAGGGTCTCGTCAAGTCAGAAGCGGGCTGTCTACCAGTCCCGGAAGTAGTCAGAGACCTTCGCAGAGATGACTCTGGATTCGGGCGGCTGTGTGCACTTGCTTTATTCGCATATTGTTCGCTGCGTTCTGCGAGTAACTGTGCTTCCAATTGAGAGACAGGTGGGAATCGACTCATTTCCTGCTCCGGGTTGAAGCTGGAGAAAGTAGGGTCCCCCTCGGCCACAGTCGACTTGGAATTATTCTCGACGGCATGTGAAGAGACAAGCGTAGTTTCAGAAGAATCTCCAGCTGATAGATCAATCAGCGGAGGTAATTCAGATGCATTAGCTCCGGAGAGTGTGGCGTCGCTAGCCTCATCGGTGGCTGATGATGGCTCCTTAAAAGTCACGGACTTTCTCCGCTTGGTAGAGCTGTCTTGTTGAGCAAGATGATTGCGAGTAACCTGCTCCGAGTTACTTGCGGGGGCCGCTTTGTGGTTCGAGTGTGATGTAGTGCGGACATTTTCAATGGGCATGCTCTCGTTGAATTCGAGATTTATCGCATAGCCATCGATGCAAGTTCCCTGAAGTGCGTCTATTGCAGCCACAGCCGGATATTTCGAAGGAAAATGTAAATAGCCAAAGCCCGCATGTTTGCCCGAGGCAGTATCCAACGGGAGGTCAACGTGAACAATGAAGCCCTTCGAAGCAAAAACATCCTGAATCATTCTTGGTGATACGTTGTAGCCGACATTACCTATGAACAAAGTTCTGTTTTCGTCCTCGGTATGTGTCGTACTATCCCTGGGTGGGGCGTGAGTAGCAGCAGTAGTCACAGGAAACGGGCCGTTTTGAGTCTGATTATGAGTCTGATGATGATGAGATGACTTGGAGAATAAATGGCCGAACGACCCAGGGACAGGCCATCGACCTGGGTATGGCGGTGGGGGATGTTGGTGGTGATGGGCAGGGGGGACTGGAGGAGGGTGAGGAGGATGATTATGATTATGATCAAGGCGATGTTTATGATGACGAGGAGGATGGGGGCGAGGATGAGGAGGGTGATTAAGATTGAAGTTCCATGACCCATGGCCTGAACGGGGCCAGAAGCCCGGGGGGTGAGGGGGGTCCCCAATAAGTTGGAGGATAAGATGGGACCGGAGGAACAAATGCAAATGAGGGAGGAGGGGGAGGAGGAGGAGCCATCCAGGAAGGATGGCCTTCATATAAGTGAGGGTTGGCAGCCTCTTCACCACTGTTCCTCGCGTTTTGGTTAGTTTTATCAGAAACCGGTGGCATAGCAGGAGCGAATGGTGCTTGAGTGGCAACAGGAGCTTCTTTATTTGCATCCATGGGCGAACATTCAGTGCCTTGAAAGCTAGTATCCGACGAAGCAGAATCATTCGCAGGGCCGGGCGATGCACTATTGGTGGTGTTGGTGCTGGTAGTAGAATTAAAGCCAGGGATCCCAGAAGGGAAACCACCTCGTAGAAACTCTTGTTCGAAAGCAGCATATAATGACGTTCCAAACTCGTTGAATTCGGAGGCCATGGAGCGCAGGCTGTCTGCTGCATTCTCAGCCATAGGTCTCCCGGTGTTGATTGCGTCCGTTGCAAATTGTCGCCCTCCATCAGGTAGGTTCTCGAGAGCGATTTTCATTTGCGCCTCAATTGTCGCGAGAAGCTGTTGTAGCGACGTTCTGACATTTTCAGGTAGGCTTCTCTGCGCATCCCGTAGCTGGCTTCGAGCATCCCGTAATTGACGCTGCAATTCTGGCAGTCTGGCCGCAAACTCAGATTGAACCATGTTAGCACCACTGGAAAGATGTGAAAGGAGTTGAGCTGCGAGGATCTCGACAGGGTGAGGAGTTCGCTGTGAACTTGAACCTCTGCCTTGATCTGACTGTGATATTGATTCTGCCTGCTGAGTTGGAGTGGAATAATCTGAAGGTCTCATAAGGTTTGCTAGCTCAGCTTCAAATGCTGCCATGAGCGGTTGCGAGTCCTGTTGCGAGCCTTGACGTGTATTTGACTCGGGTCCAGATGTAGAAGTTCGACGGGAACGGTCAGGTAAAGATGTAGTAGGACTTTGAGCCAAATTCGCAAGTTCGGCCTCATATCCAGACAGAAGAGGCGCTGGAGCTTCAGTAGGAGAGAATGTAGATGTATCTGCGGGGACAGCCAATTCGTTATCGGTGGCAACATTGCTCCTCACTTGGGTTGACTCGGCTGTGTCCTCAGCCTTATATTCAAAGCGCTTCCACAATTTTGTGACAGAGTTGGATCGACGGATATCAAAGAGATGCATCTGCTTTAGCTCATCTCCGGAACCTGGGATCATTTCCATATCGACAGGTTCATCAAGACGTTGAGAAAGCTCGAAGGAGGATCCGACCTGTTGAACGCGTGTATTAGTCGGTGCAAGGAAATTACATCAAGGAAAGTTGTATCTTACTTCGATCTTGTCACCATCATCATCATCGAGATAGCTAAGTCTGGCCCGTGGATGGTTTGAAGCGAGATCATCATAATCACTAGCGGAGATCCGAACAACTCCACGAGGACCATCAGAACCCCCCTCCTGGTCCCGTAATGGAGGGCCTTGAAGGTCTCTGATCTGGAAGGGCTTCAACATCGTGGAATGAAGGACCCTCCGAGCCTCGGGGAGTAAACTGAGTGGGGGGCGATACTGCACGCAGTTTGGTTCAGATGCGGAATATGGTTATGATTCTCGAGTTATCTGCAAAACTCATGAATAAACGAGGCCGCAACAACATCAAATACCATGAGACATTTATTGTTGTTGCCTGCAATATTTCAAAGCTAAGAAGGACAGCAAAAGGATGGAAGTGCAAGAAGTCAAGTCTCAGGGATGACCTCAGTCCTGCTGATATGCACTCGTAATAATTCCAGGCAACAACGGATAAGATAGAGGAGCCCCACATGATAGATCACATGACAATCAATCCAGCATTGCGACGATCGTTCGTGACTGACGCGAACCTCACCAGCGCAATTTGATGTTTCCCAGCTTGATCAGCCCAGCGATTTGAGAGCTCGCATCCCTCCAATGCCTGCATAGTCACCATTCATGTCGGTGATGCGACTATATTGCTTCGAATTTCGCAACGCACTCGAACTGTTACCTCCATGGTGACGCCAATGGCAGCATTATTATATAAGCTCTACATCCCAGGAAACTACTGAAGTCGGAAAACGTACAGCGCAAAGGGATCTCGTTACTATAGGCGCCAATGGCTGCTACAAAGCCCTCGTCGCATCTTCAGAGTCCAGGTGACCGCAATATCAAGAATATTGTGCTAGGAGATTTACTGTTTACTCCGTGGTACCAGTCTATCTACCCGGAAGACCTTGTCGCCAAGGATGCTGATCGCCTCTACGTATGTCGCTGGTGCTTCAGGTATTCCTGCGATACCCTCGCCTTTGCCGAGCATACACGAGCTTGTGTACACCGCACCATACCACCTGGGAACAAAGTCTACGAACATGGCGGTTATGCAGTGTGGGAGGTCGA
This sequence comes from Penicillium citrinum, assembly GCF_028827155.1. Taxonomy (NCBI): domain Eukaryota; kingdom Fungi; phylum Ascomycota; class Eurotiomycetes; order Eurotiales; family Aspergillaceae; genus Penicillium; species Penicillium citrinum. Next base: position 3,300,452 of record NW_026622688.1, read on the forward strand.
TGGAGAAGAACACAAACTGTTTGGTCAAAACTTGTCGCTCTTTGCCAAACTATTCCTCGATCACAAGACCGTCTTTTTCGATGTAGCAACTTTTCTTTACTATATTCTCACCTTCACCGATCCGACCAACCCAGAAAACTACCATGTCCTAGGCTTCTACTCTAGAGAAAAGCTTTCGTGGGATGCCAACAACCTCGCTTGTATTTGTGTGTTCCCACCATATCAGCATAAACAACTTGGAAAACTATTGATGGGGGTAAGCTATAAGCTTAGTGGGTGGGAAAGACCCGGTGGATACATTGGTGGACCTGAGAAGCCTCTCAGTGATCTAGGCCAGAAGAGTTATAATCGCTTCTGGGCCGAACGGATCGCAAGATACCTGCTCTGTGGGAAACGTCCCGGCAGCAAGCTTGAAGCGTCCCCGCAGAAAGCCAACGTTTCGAAAGGCGCCCTCAAGAACCCCCCTCAAGAACTTATGACCGTCGAGGAGATCGGTCTTGCTACAGGAATGTTGACGGAAGATGTAATCACAGCAACCAAATTCATGGGTGTACTGCAACCTGATACAAGCCCCAAGAAGCGGAAGCTGCCCAGATTGATGGGAGACGAAGATCCTGACAAAGGCCTTATAATGACTATTCGCAAGTCGGACGTGCAGGAGTGGGCTGAATCCAACCATCTTTCATTAGAAGACCCGGTAAAAGACGAGGGGTTTCTAGGGGGATGGTTGTCTGTGCCCATACTTGATGATTCTGAGATTGGTTCTGGGGCGGAACAATAGCATGATCATGTTCCCATGTACATAATGAAAAAGTCCTTTTAGCGATATAATACTAGTAATGATAGATATCTCAAGACGATCACTAGTACATCCTTGATTGAGTACAACCAGTATTCAGCTACGAACTACTACACGGTATATTCCTATCAAATAGAAGCACTAACTAGACTAGCAAGCAGTACGCATGTGGAAATCGGTCCTCATCCGATCTAATTTTGCTCAAGGATATTGGAAATCAAAGATACTCGTACGAAAATTATTGTGTGCATTTTTTGTGGAAAGAGACAACTTGAAAATTCAAATTTTCAAGCCCAATCCATCTAATTCTTTACATGAAATCACCGAGGGTCATCATTCAATGCATTACTCTTCGCCGCCAGGGCCGCTAGCCTTGCCCATCTGTCGAGCCTTCAAAAGTTCATCGCACAGAAGAAGGTTGGACGCGATGCCTGTGCTGGAAGCGACGCAGTTGCGAAGCACACGGTAGGAGTCGAAAACACCTTCTTGTACAGGGTCCATAGGCTCACCAGTGTTCAGGTCCAGGCCAACGACATTTCCATCCTTGCGTTCGTACTGCATAGCAGCGAGAGAGTCCTGAATATCGTGGCCGGCGTTCGCAGCCAGAGTCTTGGGAATGACCAAAAGCGCATCAGCAAATGCCTCTACACCCCATTTAGCCTTGCCCTTAGTGTTGCGGAGGACCTCCGATTTGAGGTGGTCAGCACAAGCAACCTGGAAGGCACCCGCACCAGGAACGACACAGCCGTCAACGATCGAGTTGTAGACGGAACGAAGACCATCACGAACGGCATCCTTGACTTGGGCAATAGTGTGTTGGTTGGGTCCCTTGATGAGGATGGTCACGGACTTAGGATCCTTGACCTCTTCGACGAATGTGAACTTCTCCTCACCAAGTTGGTGCTCATAGACCAGACCGGCCCAACCAAGGACATCGGGAGTCATGTCGTCAACACTGTTCTGGGCGGTACCACCACAGACAAGCTGCAGGCGCTCCATGTTTCTGCGCTTGGCTCTTCGGAGAGCCATGATGCCGTTCTTGACGAGAACATCCAAGCTGAGGGGATCAATACCCTTCTGGTTAATTACGACGAAGCCCTTCTTGGGATCATTGCCGCAAACCTGTTTCTTGAGCTCCACAATCTTCTGCAGCTTAGCATCAACGAATTTGCGCTCGCTCTCGACCAGCTTGTCCCTCTGCTCCGCGGAAGAGTAGTAGAAACCAGAGTTAATCTCGGACTTCTCATACTCCAGGCTGACATTCAATGTCAAAATAAATGCATTTTCAACTCGCTTGGGCATATCGGGGTGACGAGCACCGTGATCCAGAGCCAGACCACGGATCAAGCGGGTTTCAGATGATGTGCGGTGTTGCATTGTCATAATCTCAACCATGTGCAGATCAGGCTTTTCGGGGGCTCGGTGGATGGCGAGAACAGCGTCGACGATATCAGGGGTGAGCTGTTGAGCAAGAGCATGGTTCAACTTGGTAGAGAGGGAGGTACGAGCAACGGAAAGAAGCAACTCGCGGTCAACGGGACGCTCAAGCTTGAAGTTGTCGAGGAACTAGGGCAGTCGGGAATTAGTTTTGAATAGAGAGCAAAAGAAGTCACAAAAGGCATACCTTCAAAGTTTCATCCTTGGCAATCTCATAACCATCAGTGATCACTCGGGGGTGTAGTCCCTCGGTGATATGACGATCCGCCTGCTTCAGGAGCTCTCCCACCAGGAGCACAACCGACGTTGTGCCATCACCAGTGATATCATCTTGTGCTGTGGCCGCACGAGCAATCATAACCTTTGTAAACTATCAGCGAGGGATACGAGGGTTCGTTCAAGGCGAGTCCGTCTTACGGCAGTGGGGTTTTGGATTTGCTGCAAAATGTTAGCCATGATGCTGTGTCGGACGTGGGGGATAGCAATATCTCAACGAACCATTTCACGCAACAGAACATTTCCATCTTTGGTCAATTTGATCTAGTATGAGGACCCCAATTTAGTATATCGAATCTTGAGAGGATAATGGTGAGCAAAAGGGAATTTATGCGTACTCCGCCTGAACCATCGACAAGCCTGGGCAAACTTGTTAGCTTTTGTCGCGGTCACCCTCACAGCAAAAAATTCCCACTCACATCTTCAGGGTACCCGAGGGACCCAAGTTCGACTTGAGGACATCCTGAAGACCTTCTCCGGCAGCAATGTTAATCTTCAGGGCCTCACCACGCCGCTAAATGAAATGTTAGTGCGGGCCATAGAGGGGTTATATCTGGCAGAGGGGACATCAATGCATACCCGGGACTCGGCCTTAGGATTCAGCAACTGGGTCGCAGACATATCTGCAAGTCAAAAGGATCGAACTGGAGCTCAATCCAAGAAAAATACAGATTATGAGATAGGGGGGGAGCTGTCCGGTACAGCAGGGGAGTTTGGGAATTGCCCGCGTTGGTTCGACGAGAGCGGTGAGGATGATTTTTGGCAAAAAGCCCACACGACCGATTCGCACTAGCGGCGAAAAAAAAGAGCTCCCTCTGGAATTTCGAACTTCGACTTTGAAAAGGCCTTTCCGCCCTCACGAACAACGTCCGATCCAGCAACCCACCCCGGACCGCCCTTTGTGATTATTCCTGGGTGTTCGTCGCTGAACATATCCTTTGGGTCAAATTTTGTGCTTGACTGGGCCTAGGATTACCACAATGGCCGATTTTCTTCTCTTCGAGAGCCCAATGGGCTACTCGCTCTTCAAGAACACCATGAAGGGTGACATCGTGGGCAACAGCCTGAAGGAGGTTCAATCTGGTGTGAACGACCTTGCTAAGTTTGGCAAGATGGTTGAGTTGGCTAGTTTCCTGCCTTTCGAGTACGTTTTTTGCGCGCCCGAAGCGCCATGATACAAATTTTCCATCAAACGAAAATCATTTGACTAACCCCATATAGAAACAACAAGCAGGCTCTCGGTGAAATCAACGATATTTCGGAGGGTGTCGCCTCTGAGACTCTGATTTCTTTCCTTGAATTGAACCTTCCCAAGCCGAACAAGAAGGGCAAGGTCACTCTCGGCCTTTGCGACAAGGGTCTTGCCGGTAGCATCAAGTCCGCCTTCTCCTTCGTGGAGTGCGAGACTGGTGACACTAGCGAAGTTGTTCAGGATCTCCTCCGTGGTATTCGTCTTCACTTCACCAAATTGCTGAAGGAACTCCGTGAAGGTGACATGGATACCGCCCAGCTTGGTCTCGGCCACGCCTACTCTCGCGCCAAGGTCAAGTTCTCCGTTCAACGTGACGACAACCACATCATCCAGGCCATTGCCATTCTTGACCAACTCGACAAGGCCATCAACACTTTCTCCATGCGTGTTCGTGAGTGGTACTCGTGGCACTTCCCCGAGCTGTTCAAGATTGTCTCGGAGAACCAGCGCTATGCTGAAGTTGCTCTTTTCGTGAGAGACAAGAAGAACCTGACCGACGAGCACCTGCACGATATTGCCGCTCTCGTTGAGGATGACAAGGACGTTGCCCAGAGCATCATCGATGCCGCCAAGCACAGTATGGGTCAGGAGATTTCCGAGTCTGATATGGAGAACGTCATTGCCTTTGCCGAGCGTTGTGTCAGCCTCGCTAAGTATCGTAAGGAGCTTTACCAGTACCTGGTTTCCAAGATGAGCGTTGTTGCTCCTAACCTGGCTGCCCTGATTGGTGAGGTTGTCGGTGCTCGTCTCATCTCCCACGCTGGTAGCTTGACCAACCTGTCCAAGTACCCCGCCTCCACCGTTCAAATCCTCGGTGCCGAGAAGGCCCTCTTTCGTGCTCTGAAGACCAAGGGTAACACCCCTAAGTATGGTTTGCTGTACCACTCATCCTTCATTGGTCGTGCTGGTCCCAAGAACAAGGGCCGTATCTCCCGTTTCCTCGCCAACAAGTGCTCTATCGCTTCCCGTATCGACAACTTCTCCGAGACCCCGTCCACTAAGTTTGGTGAGGTTCTCAAGCAGCAAGTTGAGGAGCGTCTGGACTTCTACTCCACTGGTGCCGCCCCCACCAAGAATGAGGTTGCTATGGTATGTGCTTCATGAATGAAGAAGAAAGGCAAGTTCAGTGAGATCTATGCTAACAATCATCTTCTAGAAATCTGCTATGGATGCCGTCCTTGCTGGTATTGACGTCGATGTCGATGACAGCGACGAAGAGATGGAGGACGCCGACAAGGAGGAGAAGAAGGAAAAGAAGGAGAAGAAAGAGAAGAAGGACAAGAAGGAGAAGAAGGACAAGAGCGACAAGGCTGACAAGAGCGAAAAGAAGAAGAAGCGGAAGTCTGATGTCGGCGAGGGCGAATCCGAGAAGAAGAAGAAGCGCAAGCACGCTGACGACGCGGAGCCTTCAAAGAAGAAGTCTAAGTCTTAAAAAGCGCTTTTTCTTATTACCGGGAGTCTTTGTCATGGCGTTGGGTTTCCTTCTTGTGTTTGATCTTGTTCACGACTCGATGGGCTCGGGGATCTGTAAATTATTCGATTGAGGCCATTCCACGGCAATAAGCTTTGCTCTATCTCGTGATCCTTTATCTGATATTATATTCAATTTACTGTTATGATTCAAATACTTTTCTCATATCTCTCGGTCCATTCTCTTAGCATCCTATTTTTAATACCATACTATATACTCCATGACCTCCAAGGTTGACGTTGCGTGGCCGTTGCAGACTTCCCTCCCCATCGATTGGTTCCCACATCGCAAAACCAGCCGAGCGTCCAATGGTTGTGCCCCTCACTTTGCTCTCTCCGCACTCTTGATGAGCAGATACTATGGACTGTCGCAGCCCACACTAAAGTGATGGCAGGGGCCTGGCTTGATTGTGTCTCTTCATATACAAGCTTTCCTTAGGGCTGACCGGTCGCGAAGCCCCCACTACAATCACGACCACTACCTAAGCCCCGCGATGATGCCGACAGGATTTCCACATTACACTTCGCCTAAGCGCAAGCGAGAACCCTCCGAATCAGATTGCTACAGCCCATCTGCATCGCCGACATCCACCGTATCGGTTGCGAGCTTCCAAGAAACTCGATTGCGGGAAGATATTGAACAAGGGCGACACAGTCCGCGAGCGGCGGTGGCAGGTCGCTTCGGGCAACTAGCAATTCGAGGTGATCGGTTCTTGGGACAAACACCACCAGGTAACTCACAGGGAGAAGACATTAGACAAGTCCACTTGCAGCTTGAGGAGCAAGGTGTTGAGTATGAGAACCACAAGCCGAAGACCATGCCTGAAGCCTTGCCACCCATCACCGACGAATCTGTCTCTGGCCAAGACCTCCATCAGCCTCCAGGAGTGGTTGCAGCCGTAACAGACGATGCTCCCACAACGCCCAAAAAGTCTTCCTCAAGAAAGAGAGTTACGCCATCGCCTAAGAAAAAACAAGATCCCATTTCGCCCTCGAACTCTCGCAAGCAAAGACTATCCCCTCCTATAGACTCTCTCCCAGAGACTACTCCAGAGGACCCGTTCACTTGGCATGATAACGAAATTACGGGACATAACCCGTCAGATCCGACCGACGATGGCTATGGAATAAATGGAGTGGGTTTTAAACCTACCGCAGCTATGGCTTGGGCGCGTTCTCAGAAACGACAGAAACAGGTCGCTGATTGGAAGTCCCGTGAAGCTCGTGAAGCCCGCGAAAGACGGCGCGAAAGGAGGAATGATGGCATGAACCTTGACTCTATTCGAAGCATACATGAAGGTGCAATCCAGAAGCGAGTCAAGTTTGATGTCTAAATTGGAAAAGCCTATTCACCATTGGCTACGCTTTACAACTATATTTAGCTTGCATTTGCTGTGGATTTTTGTTTGTCGCATTTCATGGGATGATCGCTCATGGTGTTTTGGGAGTAGATGGTTTTGAATGATCCTTGAATGATTTCCCCAGCTAAATGGACATTTGAGAGATATGATACACAGAGATGACTTGACGATTTAATGCCAACCCATCCTATACAGGACTGAAATATACTATCTTTTTGGACATGCTCCCACCAACACCTTTGACTCCGACTCATGACTTGAGTAACCTTACCAGAATTTGTAGTTGGAAAGGTTGGTCCAACTCTTCTTGCGCTTTTCCTCTTCGGCGCGTTGCGCTGCTTCCGCAGCGGCATTTTCCTTGTCCTTCTGTTTCTTCTCCTTGAATTGTTTCATCAACCCGACTGCTTGTTGCATACCGTGCAGCTCTTCGATTCGGCGTCGGCGGCAGTACTCATAGGAGGCGAGAGAGGTGACGGCGAATATTCCAACTGCCCAATTACCGGCAGACCATAATGACCGCATACCTAGAGGGTTCTTTTAGTTTCTAGTCCTTCATTTTGCACTTCTCACAGAAAATCATACCGCCGAATACACCTCGAATTCCACCAATTCCAAAACCGGCTCCAATTCCAGTCAATAATGACTCTCGTGCACATGGAGCCTTGTGAAAAGTCGAGAGCTCATTTACTGAGAATGACCCAATGACATCTGAGTATGAAACATCTTTGGGGTCTTTCCCTGGGGGTTTATAAGATGCATTTGCGAGTGCATTGAGCGGTTCCTCTGGGTTACCGAAGGCGTCCCATAACTTTCCCACTTGCGACTGAGGGAATTCGTGCTTGGGTTTCTTCGGATCGGTGGATGGTGTGCTTGCTGGGAGATGGCTACCGGGCTCTTGTGCAGAGCCTGGCTCCCGAGAATCATCTGCCATCTTTGCGAACTGGACAGTAAATTTGTATATTGATCTCTCCGGATAGGATTCGGCCCATGAAATCGCTCGGACACGATATGGAGATATTCCGGCTGCGTGCCCACTTTTGGATAGTTATTCCGGACAAAGGATGCTGACTAACATTTACGCGTTCCGGCGCGAACGCGTCGAGGTCATCGCGATTTGAGATCGTCGGAACTGGAGAAGTGAATTGTCTGGTCCCTCCTAAAGGCATTGGCTGCCACAACACCACTTCCCCAGTCTATGTCATTCCTGCAATCTTTCGATCGTGGTATCGCAATTTGCCCTGGATAATTTGTTGACTTTTCATGCTCCCAACGATTCCCACTTTGCCAGTCCTACTTTGAATTGCCCGCCGGGCAAAGAGAAAAAGTATCGCGATGCCTTCACGAAAGCCGAGCAAGTTTGGGAATAAGTTTCGGTCAGGTGCAGCCTCGTCAAATTCTCGAAAAACGAAGACAGTCGAATTCGGAGCCCTACGATCTACCGAAGCAACCTCACAAGATGAGAAATTCGAGGCCATTCGCTTGGCCAACAGCATCGATGAAAGTCTCGGTTTTCCACGATTCGAATCCGGAGAGACAAGAGCAGGATGGCTCATCAACATGCACAGTACGACGATAGAGGATTCAAATGTGCAGGGAGGTCGTGCAGGTGTCGATTATTACTTTCTCCAAGATGATGGAGGAAGTTTCAAAGCCACCGTAGAATATGATCCATACTTCCTCATCACGGTCAAGAAGGGCTATGAGATGGAAGTTGAGGAATGGTGCCGACGGTCCTTTGAGGGCCTAATAAAAGGTTTCAAGCGCATTGACAAGGAAGACTTGAACCTCCCCAATCACCTTCTGGGCCACCGTCGAACATTCCTCCGCCTCAATTTTGCCAATGTGAGCAATTTACTCGAGGTTCGGAGAACAATCCTCCCATTAGCGGAGAAGAACAAGAAAAACGCTACAATGATGGATGCATATGTCGAAATGTCCAGGTATTTGGGATTGCATACGAGATGGAGAGTTGATAGAGAGCTAACGCTGCTTTCAAAGTGCGACAACTGGATTCGACCTTTTTGACGACGAAATAATTAATGAGCAACGACCTAATGGCAACATACAAGCGAGTGACTTTATAGTTGATATCAGAGAATATGATGTTCCTTACCACGTTCGGGTGTCGATCGACAAGGGTTTGTCATTCTATTTCATCGAGAGTTGGCTTGTGTTGGGCTAACAAACCATAGATATTCGGATTGGAAAGTGGTATAATGTTGAAGCAAAGCATGGAGTGATACAGTTGACCTGCCTGGAAGATCGACTTCAGCGTGCGGACCCTGTTGTCCTTGCTTTCGATATTGAAACTACAAAGCTTCCTCTCAAATTCCCAGATGCTGTGATTGATCAGGTTATGATGATTTCATACATGATCGACGGACAAGGTTTTCTCATCACAAATCGTGAGATCGTCTCTGAGGATATCAATGACTTTGAGTATACACCGAAACCAGAATACAGTGGACCCTTCGTGATTTTTAACGAACCTAATGAGAGAGGAGTACTGGAGCGATTTTTTGAGCATATCAAGATCGCCAAACCTACTGTCATTGCCACATACAACGGTGACTTTTTCGATTGGCCCTTTGTCGAAACCAGAGCCAGTGTCAATGGCCTCGATATGTACACGGAGATCGGTTTCCGTAAGAACAGCGAAGATATCTACCAGGCCGACCACTGTGTTCACATGGATTGTTTTGCATGGGTAAACCGTGACAGTTATCTTCCTCAAGGTAGCCGTGGTTTGAAAGCCGTGACTGTCGCGAAGCTCGGATACGATCCAGATGAACTTGATCCGGAACTCATGACCCCCTATGCTAGCGAACGACCCCAAACCCTGGCTGAATATTCAGTCTCAGATGCCGTTGCGACGTATTATCTGTATATGAAATATGTGCATCCTTTCATTTTCTCTCTCTGTACCATCATTCCCCTCAACCCCGATGATACTCTCCGCAAGGGAACTGGAACTTTGTGTGAGATGTTGCTCATGGTGCAAGCTTACCAGAACGAGATTGTTCTTCCCAATAAGCACAAAGATCCCCCTGAAGCTTTCTACGAGGGCCATTTGCTGGAGTCCGAAACTTATGTTGGAGGTCACGTCGAAAGTATCGAGGCTGGTGTTTTCCGCAGCGACATTCCCGTTTCTTTCACTGTCGACCCATCCGCTATCGATGAGCTTATACGAGATCTTGACCACGCCCTCAAATTCAGTATCGAAGTTGAAGAAAAGAAATCCATGGACGATGTTGCCAATTACGACGAAGTCAAGGCTCAAATCGAGGAAAAGCTGCTTGAACTCAAAAACAACCCCAATCGAAACGAAGTCCCTTTCATTTATCACTTGGATGTGGCCTCCATGTATCCGAACATCATGATCACCAATCGTCTACAACCAGACTCCATGATCGATGACTCCAACTGTGCCGCTTGCGATTTTAATCGCCCGGGAAAGACTTGTGATCGGCGAATGCCATGGGCCTGGCGCGGTGAATTCTTGCCGGCCAAGCGTGATGAGTACAACATGATTAAGCGTGCAACAGCCAATGAGAGATTCCCTAGTCGAAACAAGAAGGGATTGATGAGGTCGTTTGCTGAACTCAGCATCGAAGAGCAAGCCGGTGTGGTGAAGAAACGCTTGCAAGACTACAGCAAGAAGATTTATCACAAAATCCACGACAGCAAGACTATGGTCCGTGAGGCTATCATCTGCCAGCGCGAAAACCCTTTCTACGTTGATACAGTGCGTAGCTTCCGTGACCGACGTTATGATTTCAAGGGCAAGCAGAAGGTTTGGAAGAACAAAACCGATTCTTTACAATCATCCGGTGCCTCTGCTATTGAGATCGAGGAAGCTAAAAAGATGATCGTTCTGTTTGACTCGCTGCAGCTTGCTCATAAAGTCATTCTGAACAGTTTCTATGGTTATGTCATGCGGAAGGGTTCTCGCTGGTACTCCATGGAGATGGCCGGTGTCACTTGTTTAACGGGTGCCCATATCATTCAGATGGCACGAGAGCTTGTCGAGCGCATTGGTCGTCCCCTGGAATTGGACACAGATGGTATCTGGTGCATGCTTCCGGGGTCATTCCCCGAGAACTTCTCCTTCACGCTCAAGAATGGCAAAAAGCTTGGGATATCGTATCCCTGCGTTATGCTTAACCATCTTGTCCATGGCAAGTACACCAATCATCAATACCAAGCTCTTGTCGATAATAAAACCCACAAGTACGAAACATATAGCGAAAATTCCATTTTCTTTGAAGTCGACGGGCCCTACCGAGCTATGATCCTGCCAACATCGAAGGAAGAGGATAAAAACTTGAAGAAGCGATATGCTGTCTTCAACCATGACGGTTCGCTGGCTGAACTGAAGGGTTTTGAGGTCAAGCGGAGAGGAGAGTTGAAACTCATTAAAATTTTCCAGACTCAAATCTTCAAATTCTTCTTGGAGGGAAGTAATCTTGCAGAGACGTATGCCGCGGTTGCCCGTGTTGCTGATCGGTGGTTGGATGTGCTTTATGAGCGTGGTGCCACATTGGCCGATGAAGAGCTCATCGACCTTATTTCAGAAAATCGAAGTATGACGAAGACACTGGAAGAGTACGGCAACCAAAAGTCAACATCCATCACAACGGCCAAACGTCTGGCAGAGTTCCTAGGCGAACAGATGGTGAAAGATAAGGGCTTGAACTGCAAATACATCATTTCAGCAAGGCCCAGGAACACTCCTGTTACAGAGAGAGCCATCCCAGTCACCATTTTTTCAGCAGAGGAAAACGTCAAGCGATTCTTCTTGCGAAAATGGCTTAAGGAAGATCCAGGCGACATGGACCCCCGAACTGTCATCGATTGGGATTACTATATTGAACGTTTGGGCTCTGTGGTCCAGAAGCTCATCACCATTCCGGCCGCCCTCCAAAAATTACGCAACCCAGTACCTCGCATCGCCCACCCAGACTGGTTACAACGCCGAATTAATACGAAGGAGGATAGGTTCAAGCAGAAAAAGATGACTGACCTGTTCGGCAAGTCGGACAAGGCTCCTCTCTCCAGCATATCTACCAATATTCTGGACCATCGAGTCCAGCATGCTGGGGACATGGATGAAGCCATTGCTCATTCAACTCAGAAGCTCCAAACATCCCCTGAGACCAAGGTGGCACAGAAAAGAAAACACCCTGAGGGGGCTCCCAAAACCTCGCTTGATCCTTTCGCTAGTCTTCCAGCTGTCATGCCTTCTATATCAGAAGATTACGAAGGATTCCTCAAATATCAGAAACAAAAATGGAAAATCCAGAAGCAAGCACGCATTCGTCGACGCCAGCTGTTTGGTGAGCGTCCCAATGTGGCTTCCGACTCCCTGAGCAACTTTTTCCGAAACCAGGCACAGATGCTTTACATCAGTACTTGGCAGGTGCTTCAGCTGTGCGAGACTGGCCGGCCTGGAATTGTGCGGGCATTTGTACTCATTGATCAGAAGATCCAGGCCCTCAATGTGAAGGTCCCGCGTCAATTCTTTGTGAATTTGAAGCGCGATTCTCTTCCCGACATTGAAGTTCCCGACTGTGAAGTTGAAAAGGTTAACCACACCTTGCCAAATGGTCATCCCTCTGTACATTTATTCAAACTTTCTTTGTCGGAAGATGTATTCCTTGAAGAGGCAGACAAGATGGACGCTTTATTCCAACACCCTAGCATTGAGGGTGTTTATGAACGCAATATCCCAGCTAGTATTCGAGCCGTGCTGAAACTAGGAAGCCACTGTACCTTTGATGAAGAGCAGCGTGGTGTTCTTGGAGAAGGGCTGGATCGTGGCTTTGATCTTTCCACTCTTCTCCATGCCTCCTCAGATCAGCCTTATCTGCTGAACTCACCATTGGCGTATCATTATCTTTATCATGTTGCTTCTGGGGATAGGCAAGTGTTTGCTCTCTTTTCAACAACAAGGAAGGAGGCCCATGTCGTCATCCTCAACCGCACAAGGGACGTCCAAGGTCTTCCGAATGTTGACAAGATATACTCGGAACTCCTCTCCCGGAAGATGCAAGACAGCGCAAGTGATAAGTCCCTGAATGCATTCGAGTACCAAGACAAGATTCATTTCAAGACCACTCAAGTCATGACCAGAAGGAAAGCTTATCTGGAGATCGGAGATCTAGTCAAGAAGCTTCGTAGTGACGAAAGTCAACCGGCAGTCTTGGTCATCCAATCTCAGCAGAAGGATCGGCTGTGTCATGACATTCCAATACTGAAAGAATACCCCGTGCTCTCTGTGAAGCCCGAAACGTCGGACATGGATCTGCCGCCACTTGGGTGGCAGTCATTTATCGCCAGACGCCTCGTCACGCACTACCTGTACTTGTCCGCTTGGATTCAACACTTGACCATGCTTGCCCGGTATGGTGATGTACCTCTTTGCAACCTTGAAACGGACGACCCTCGCTATTTGATTGACATTTCGTATGCCCGAAGGCTTCAACAAAGTAATGTCGTCCTCTGGTGGTCCCACGGGCCACGACCAGACCACGCTGGTTATGAGAAGGATGACGTTATGGGTGCACTGGAGAAAATCAACATGCCGTCTGTGAATGCCCCTAGTGCCTATACTACAGTCTGCATCGAGCTGGATGTTCGCAACCTTGCCATCAATACTATTCTCACTTCTTCTATTGTCAATGAAATGGAAGGTGGCACCGATAGTCTATTGGCCCCCTCCGCGGGCTCTGTAGATGACTCGGGCGTGCTTTACTCCGAAAAAGCGTTTGCATCTGCTGGTGCCGTTGTATTACGAGAAATGGTTAAGCACTGGTGGACAGAGGCTTGTGCCGGCAATAGCATGGCTGATATTATGGTTCAGCACTTGATTCGATGGGTAGAGAGCCCTGTTTCGTGTCTTTACGACCGCTCCTTGCACAACTACGTGCGATTGCTTTCTCGAAAATCTTTCCAGAGACTTATGGCTGAGTTTAGACGAGTTGGTTCGCATATCATTTTTGCCAGCCCGACCCGTCTTCTTCTCCATACTACTAAGACCGAAGTCGGCAATGCCTTCGCCTACAGCCAATACGTATTGAAGTCCATTCGAGCAAACCCTTCATTCCACTTCATTGATCTTGAAATCAAGGAATATTGGGACTACCTGGTTTGGTATGATGAGTACAACTATGGCGGTAAAGGATGTCGAGAAGTTGTTGAGGCCGATAATCAGGATCTGGAGACTGTCATGCATTGGCAGCTTAGTCGATTCTTACCAGCACCGATGCAGACTATCTTCCATGACTGGGTTGTTGAGTATATTGAATTGATGCACTCCTTGAAACGACCTGATCTTCAGGATGCCGAGATCTCGTCGACACCGCGTCTAACGCAGATTCCCATCACCCAGCCTACAGATAAGGACAGTGAGGAAGTCTCTGCTGTTCTGGCTGATCGGTTCTCGAAACCCCTGAAGAAGCAAATCTCTGGTCTCATTCGCCGCCAGCGTGACGAAATGCTTCACCCTGAACTCGCGTCTGATTATGCGTTCCCGGTCCTGCCAGGTGTCTTGGACGATCCCAAGGGTCACAAGCGTAACCCAGCATTGGAACTGGTGAAGCTGCTCATGCAGGTCTTGAGTTTATCTAAGGTCACGACGCTGGAATCCCGCTTGCTACGTCGGGAGCTCCTCGCTCTCTTTGAAGTGCGGGAATTTAGCAAAGAAGGTCGTTTCGAAAACCCTAGCGCCAATATGAAACTTCAAGAGCTCACCTGTAACGCCTGTTGTCTCATCCGCGACCTCGACCTCTGCCGTGACGAGGATGTACTTCCTGATCCCGGCTCGGATGCAAAGACACCAAAGCCGTGGCGCTGTCCCTTCTGTCAAACAGAATACGATAGACTGGCACAGGAAGAGGTTTTGATTGGTCAAGTGCAGGGCCTCATCGTCGAATGGCAGACTCAAGATCTCAAGTGCTCTAAGTGCAATAGTCTCAAGGTCAGTGAGTTTGCAGAACATTGTTCCTGCAGTGGTGCATGGACCGCAACTGTGGATCTCAAAGAGACGGAGAAGAAATTACGAGTGCTGCAGAGTGTGGCCAAATTCCATAGCCTCCAGCTTCTGGAAAATGTGGTTGACGGTGTTTTTGAGCGTATATAGGATGGCACGGCCATCCTTGTTCTTTTTTCAGTTTTGACGTTTTCCGTTTGTATCTTTTGAGATGTCGATTTATGCTGGTCCCAGGCGCATTCAGGGGCGTTATGTCTTTACTTTCTGCATGGCAGTCGGTGTTTTTGCTTTAGCTTGTTGATATACTAGTTAGAATCGCATTAATTACTTCTCTCCTTCTGATTTTTAGTTCAGTGTCTCCTTATCAAACTTGAAATATCTTAGTAATTATCATTCAATTTTAACTAATTTAGTTGGTAGTAATTATACCAGGTACATTCAATGTATACGTGACTAGTCCAGGCACCGATATTATAAGAATTTGAACTTTTACAATAAGTAGATTTTGTACTACATAATGATCATCCTCACTATTATACTACTGACCAGTTACTAAATAAATAATCAACCCAATGGACTAGTGTAGTTATTTCTAGCCTCACTAGTATTTTTGGTGATCTGTCGATCCACCATTGAAAAGGCCTGGCCAACTTGCGAACTTCCATCCTCCCCACAACTTTCAATCTCCAACGTTTTCCTTCCCCCTCCCCCTCTTCCTCCCTCCTTTTCTTCTTTGTCACAGTTCGCAGTCCATCTTTTCGACTTCGACCCAATCAATCTATCCAGTTTGTGGATCAGTGAGTACTACTCCCGCACACTCATAGCGGGGCTGAATCTCGCCGCACATGCGGGCGCCCGTGGCACATCGCAGCGCGTGAGGCTGACTCTCCTGACCATATAGGTACATACCATCATCTTCTATACATATATATATATATACTCTTAGATATCCCGCATAAATCCCGGTGATTTGCGTGTCTCATCTTGCGCGTGAACCCTCTTCCCTCCCCTCCTCCAATTTCTCTCCGAGTTGCATTTCCATCCTCCGCACTCCGCATTTCATGGCGCAACCTCCGAGCGGTCAGCGAACACAAGTTCAGCCCTGTCGCTATAAAACAGGGAAGACTTTAGGAGCTGGCTCCTACTCAGTCGTGAAAGAATGTGTGCATATTGACACCGGTCGTTATTATGCCGCGAAAGTCATCAATAAGCGGTTGATGGCGGGGCGGGAACACATGGTAGGCTCGCTCGTATTGAGTTCCAGCAGAGTGTGCAGTTGGCTGATACGATCGATATAAATAGGTTAGAAATGAGATTGCCATACTGAAAAGGGTGTCTATGGGTCATCAGAATATTCTGACGTTGGTGGACTATTTTGAGACCATGAACAATCGTATTTATTGCCCCGCCATACGCGATATTCTTCCACTTGAGCCGTACAGTGAAACTAACTGTCTCATAGTGTATCTCGTTACGGACCTTGCTCTTGGAGGTGAACTTTTTGATCGCATCTGTCGCAAGGGCAGCTACTATGAGTCCGATGCCGCGGACCTTATTCGTGCAGTTCTCTCTGCTGTCGCATATCTGCATGATCACGGCATCGTGCACCGTGATTTGAAGCCTGAGAACTTACTTTTCCGAACTCCAGAGGATAATGCCGACCTCCTCATTGCGGATTTTGGACTTTCTAGAATCATGGACGAGGAACAGTTCCATGTACTCACGACAACCTGTGGTACTCCGGGCTACATGGCACCAGAGATCTTCAAGAAGAGCGGACACGGAAAGCCAGTGTAAGCCACTATATCAACTTCCTGACCTGCGCCGCCATCTTGCTAACAACAATACCCTTTCAATAGTGATATTTGGGCCATCGGCGTAATCACCTACTTCCTTCTCTGCGGGTACACTCCCTTTGACCGGGACTCGAATCTTGAGGAGATGCAAGCAATTCTCGCAGCCGACTATTCGTTCACGCCACTTGAGTACTGGCGTGGCGTCTCGTCAGAAGCCCGCGAATTCATAAATCGTTGCTTAACGATTGACCCCTCCAAGCGCATGACCGCCCACGAGGCAATGCAGCACCCTTGGATCAGCCCACCCTACGATACCTCAAGACAGGGTTCTGGCGAGGATCTTCTACCCACCGTCAAGAAGAACTTCAACGCACGTCGTACTCTACACCGCGCCATCGATACTGTGCGTGCCATCAACAAGCTGCGCGAAGGTGGCGGGTTTATGATGGACGGCGTGATGAGTATCGATCCCAAACCCGAACGTGTCAATGGTAACGAGGTGGTTGAGGAGCAACGCCAGGAGAATCGCGCTCCTGAAGACGGCAGCAGCCCCATGCAGATTGACAGCCGGGGAAATGCGCGTGGTCAGACAGAGGAGCAAATTCGTGAGCAAGAGCGTCGAGTCAAGGAGATGGTTGCTGGATTATGGAGTCGTGGACATGGAAAGTAGGTAATTGGCATTAGCGACGGGTCTCTATACATTGTCAATATTGCACACATTTTCAGTTTCCTATGGAACTTAGGCTGTTCCTAGCGATCATCTAAATATCACGACCAAACGACCATGATTGATGAGTTATTTATTACATTGTCAGTATCATTTTTCGCTCGTACTAAGCTCGAGGATAAATATAAGACCGATTCTCTCCACGAAAGTATCTACATTCTGTCATTGATTGACAGAATAGAGTTCAACTCTTTAGAACAAGTTGTTATAAAGCTTGGCGATAAACCTCGCAGAAATGGATCTAAGCTAGTAAATTTAAGCTTGTCATTATCATGAATGTCTAGAATACGATATCTAATATGGAAAACCGAAAGACTCCTCAACCTAGGCTGATCCAAGGATTTCCTCGCCATCATCCAGAGAGAGCACCCAATTCCTCCATTGCTGCCAATCCTCGTAACTCGCACTCGCCCTATGTCCTTGATACCTGACGGTCTTGAAATCAGAGACTTGTTCCCAGGGATTGGGTGTACCAGATCCTCCACCGCCGGTTCGTAGCAGTCTTCGCGCAACGCTACCGACACCACCGTCCCAGCCAGCCTTCCGCATCAAACTCTCGATAGTTTCCTCTTTTGTCCAACCTTGCTCTACGGCAACATCGGGCAGATATGTCGCACCGTAGCGTCGGCCACGATGGACGAACGAGATGCGGATCCCGTGTGTACCCAGGATCCAGTCCATAGCGTTGGTGCATGGCTCGAATGATCCCAGAAGAGTCAAAGAGCATGATAGAGAGGGGAGAAGATTCCGAGGAATCGGGGCAAAGCGTGTATCTTCAAAGGCTCTGTATTTGCGGGTTAGTCAAAGATCAAAAGATAGCATACATATACCAAGTACGAGATAAACCGTATGATAAGGCGAGTGAAGGAGCTTCAAAACGTACGATGTCAGTGCATATGACTTAAGTCCCTTAGAGAGATCCTGTGCTTCAAAAGTTCCGATACATCCACGCAGAGACTTAGATCCACTTCTGGAGATCGTATTCCAGGTAACGAACAACGGATATCGCTGATCCTTTGATTTATCTTGCGACACCGGTACATCTGATTGTGAACCAGGAGTCGTGACAGCAGTCGAGCTAGAGAATTGAGAATTGGAAGACATGTTAGAGGTGGAAGATGGCGTAGTTGCCGTGCTGGAAGAGTCCGATGGGGCGCGATTCTGCAGACGGTGAATGCTGGGTACTTGAAGGCCTTGAGGCCGGTTACTCCGTGGCAGGTCATTTACAGACTCTTCACCTCCCTCTACATCCTCGCCCGGGTGCGTATCTTCTTTGAGTTGCGAGAGTTTCTTGAACTGTTCATGTTGTTCCCAGAGAGCCTTTATAGCTGCCAGAGAGGCAGGCTCGCGGTCCTCAAAAGAAGCGGAGAGGGTTTCGAAGCAGTAGTAACACTGTGCTGCATTGGCCATTTCTTCAAGGGTGGTTAGACTGTGCCTTGTCTTTGACTGCTTTTCTTTTTCTTCCTTTCTTTTCGTTATATTCTGCTTGTGGCTTCCTTTGCGCTTCTGTGCTGCTTCAGATACCTGGCACGTCCTCAAGTCTGGTCAAGTTGGAGGGTGATATTCCGCAATGGGTGATAAGATAGAAAGCCTTGCTTATCAAAACTAGCAGAAAAGCGGGGAGGGGCTGACAAGTCCGAATAATGCAGAAAAGCAGCCTTGAGCAGACTCAGGACAGAACCGAGGTATTCTGTAAGGGAGCGAGGGAAAGTTCAAGCACAAAAACGAAGGAGACCCACGGAGAAAGAAGATTCCAGTGGAAAGTGAAATCGTTCTTTAATTCGATGGGCGGAGGGGGTGGTTGACACGTGAGGAGCATTACATAAAGACCCAAAGGGTGTACCTACAAGGCGGAGGTGAGGTACCTTAGATATGTATGGTTAGTAGTTAAGGTACTTAATATATAGTACGGGGGTACTTTGTGAGTACCCGATGAGAAATGTCCAACCACAGAATTCGGGTTGTATTGGAATTCCAAGAGTAACTGGATGATGATGTACAGCAAAATCAAAGGCCCACACGCCAGATTATGTTGAACTTTTTTGTCCCTGAAGAATCCAGGACCTCCCGCAGTTGAATGAGCGGTGAGGTTGAAAAGAAATTGCTCGTTTGCACATGCTCGTAAAATGAAGACAGAAATAAATAAATAAAAAAAAGACAAAATTACTAAAATCCCAGACGTCCCTTAGGTTGAAAGAGCAGACCTGTATATAAACCCCATAAAACGCACCGTTGTGATATTTCGCATCTTGCGACGCTTTCGTAGATGATGTTGAACTCGCGAGACCTCTTTAAGAGAATCTCTCTTCGTGACTTTCATATCCTAACAACCAATCCCCACTTCTTATAGCAGTCAATTAGACGACCACGTTTAGACGGGGAGAGGGAAAGTGCTGGCCCAGTCAGCGACCTCCTTGCGAAGGGCCAGGATCTCGGGAACAGTCTCGGAGGCAACCTTGGCCTTGAAGTCCTTGAGCTTGTTGGCCTCCTTGGGAAGCTCGCTCTGGATCTTCTTGCACAGGTCGATGACCTGGTTGATGTAGTCGGCGATGCGCTTGAAGTCCTGCTCGCCCATACCACGGGTGGTCATGGCGGGGGCACCAATACGAATACCGCAGGGGGTCAGGGCAGACTTGTCACCAGGGATGGAGTTCTTGTTGCAAGCAATGTTGATCTGCTCGAGAACAGCCTCAACACGGGCACCGTCAAGGCTCTTAGGACGCAGGTCCAGGAGGACCATGTGGCTGTCAGTGCCATCGGAGACGAGCTTGTGACCGAGGGCCTTGAATTCGTTCTCAAGAGCCTTGGCGTTCTTGATGACCTGCTCCTGGTACTGCTTGAACTCAGGAGAGTCGACTTGCTTAAGAGCAACAGCCAGAGCGGTGATAGTGTGGTTGTGAGGGCCACCCTGGTGACCAGGGAAGACGGAGAAGTTGATAGGACCCTCAAGGTCGTACATGATCTCCTTGCCGGTCTTGTCAGTGCTGCGGACACCCTTGCGGAAGAAGATCATGGCACCACGGGGACCACGGAGAGACTTGTGAGTAGTGGTAGTGACAACATCGGCGTACTCGAAGGGAGAGGGGATGACACCAGCAGCAATCAGACCAGAAATGTGAGCCATGTCAACAATGAGGTAGGCGCCGACCTTGTCAGCGATCTGGCGCATGCGCTTGTAGTCAATCAGACGGCAGTAGGCGGAGGTACCAGCGACCAAACACTTGGGGCGGTACATCTCGGCGTTAGTCTCGAGCTGGTCATAGTCAATGATACCAGTCTCCAGGTTGACACGGTAGGGGAAGGTCTCGAAGTAGGTAGAGACGGCGGAGATCTTCTTGGAAGCAGTCTGGTAACCGTGACTCAGGTGACCACCGTGGGGGAGGTCAAGACCCATCAGACGGTCATGGGGGCGCATCAGAGCCTGGTAGACCTGCAGGTTGGCAGGGGAGCCAGACAAGCACTGGACGTTGACACCCCACTTGGCGGGGTCAAGGTTGAAGGCCTTCAGGGCACGGTTCTGGCAAGTGATCTCAATGGCATCAATGTGCTGGTTGCCACCGTAGTAACGGGCACCGGGGTAACCCTCAGAGTACTTGTTGGACATGGGGGGTACCCAGGGCCTGGAAGACAGCGGAGGAGGTGAAGTTCTCCGAGGCGATCAGGACAACGGACTCACGCTGACGCTGAATCTCGCGCTCCTATAAGTGACAACTACGGTCAGTAAAAGCTGACTTGGGTTTATCAAATTGGGCTTTTGTAAGAGCAATTGCACCATATAATCGACATACCATGATCTGGGCAATCTCGGGGTCAGACTCCTTGAGGCCATTGTGCATTTGCTGTATAGAAGAATGAGTCAGTGACAAGATTCCGATCCGGGACATAAGCTTGATTTACTCACAGCCTTGTGGGCTTCGGACAGAGCGTAAGTCATTGTGATGGGTATTTTCTCGATGGAAAAGGGAAGAAAAAAGAGTGATATATAGGATGTTGAGAAGAGAGAAGAAAAAAAAGCTGGGTGGTGGGGGGGAGGGGCGGAGTGATCGACCAGTGCCTCAGGCAACACTTTGGAGGAACGATATCGGAGAGTTTCGCCGGATCGGGGGCGAAGGTCCTTGGAACGGGGAAATTGTATGTTTTCTTTTTACTTCGAGTTGGATTTCAAGCAATGGGAAATCGTCTCAGGCTTGGGAGCTTCTTATATGTTATAAATGGCACCGGCAAAAGATGACTGCACCGAGTCGTTCTCTTGTAGTTCCGAAAGCACGATATCTACTTGCTGCAAACCTGGACTTAAGGTCCCATAATGGATGATTGCTAAAGACATTTTGGGTATTCCTTTCCTTAACGCCAACGAAAAAATCTAGGAAGGTAGAAGCATCCAGCTTCCGAAGCTGCTTCTTGCAAATTATTTTGGGCTGTATATACCCTTCTTGAACTTCAACCCGATGTGAGTTTGGGATACTCCGCTGAGTCTTGTCCTGCCCGGGTCCCAAAGTCGGAGATGACAGAGCGCAGGCGGGCTATACGGTCCTCAAGCTCTGATATTTCATGCTGCTGCTCCTCAACGGATCGTTCAATGTCTGGAAGTCCTTCCACTGCAGCCCGCGCCTTCTGGATTCGAATTTTTACCGAATGGGTTTCGGTTGGAAGATCTTTGACATCGAGAGGTGGATGGGCCGTTGGGTCAAGGGCAGCCGCGTCCGTTACAGGCTGAGATCCATTATTTTCACCAACAGCTATGTTCGATGATGATTGTTGGCCATCTGGTTGCGTCTCTCCAGATGTACCTGGAGCTTCTGTGCCATCCCCAGCGCCCCCTACAGTGACATTTGGAGAGGGCTTTTGTGAAAGCAGGCGAAGAAGGATCCCATGAAGTTGTGGGATGATCTCAAAGGTCTGGGGTGGAGGAAAGGGAACGATTTCGGCCGCCGGGGTCACATTGGCATCTTTGGTAGGACTCTCGGGCGCAGTCGAGGATTTAGGTAGTGGAGTTGTGGCAGTCGGAGATCTAGAAGCCATTGCAGATCTGACAGATCGAAACCCGAGGGTAGAGGGAAGAACAACGACCAGATTCCGGCTAGGATAATTGTTTAGGGAAGAGTCGGAACGCAGGGTGACGTCGGAGGTCGGAGGCCTCAGGATCCAAAAGCGTCACCGGGAAGTCTGCCCCTCCTTCACCGGCGAGCCAAATTCCACTCGTAACGGTTTCCTCCCTCCCTCCTTCTCTCCTTCCTCTCATCATCTGCCTGTAGGTAAGCCTTTCACCCTCCAAATTGACCGCTTATCTTTTTTGGGTTCAGCCATTGAATTCATGCTGCAGGTGTGATTACGAGACAAAACACCCCCACCATGGCTACGGTCGACCAAAAAGTCGCTCTGAGTATGATCGACTAGTCCCCCAGGTCCCCAGAAAGAACCCCGGGCTAACCAGATCTTTGCAGTCGTCATTGACGGTTGGGGTATCGCTGGCCCCAACTCTCCTCCCCAGGGTGATGCTATCGCCGCCGCCGAGACCCCGTTCATGTCCGGCTTCGCCAAGGCCAACTCGAAGACTGCCCAGGGCTTCACTGAACTGGAAGCTTCTTCTCTCGCTGTCGGCCTTCCCGAGGGTCTGATGGGCAATAGTGAGGTCGGTCACTTGAACATTGGTGCCGGCCGTGTTGTGTGGCAGGACAGTGTCCGCATTGACCAGACCCTGAAGAAGGGAGAACTGAACAAGGTAGAGAACGTTGTCAAAGCCTTCAATCGTGCTAAGGATGGCAATGGACGTCTGCACCTGTGCGGTCTGGTCTCAGATGGCGGTGTTCACTCTAACCAGGAGCACCTGTATGCTCTGCTGAAGCTCGCCAAGGAGATGCAGGTCCCCCAGGTCTTCATCCACTTCTTCGGTGATGGTCGTGACACCGACCCCAAGAGCGCTGCTACATACATGGAGCAACTTCTCAACAAGACTAAGGAAATTGGAATTGGTGAGATTGCCACCGTTGTTGGCCGCTACTACATCATGGACCGCGACAAGCGCTGGGAGCGTGTCGAGGTTGGCATGAAGGGCATGGTCACTGGTGAGGGCGAGGATAGCTCAGACCCCCTCCAGACCATTCTGGACCGATATGAGAAGAAGGAGAACGACGAGTTCCTCAAGCCCATCATTGTTGGTGGCAAGGAGCGCCGTGTGCAGGGTCAGTCTCTCCAAAATCCACTACCCCTCTCAGAGAACCACACACTAACTCGATCACAGATGACGATACTCTTTTCTTCTTCAACTACCGTTCAGACCGTGTTCGCGAGATTACTCAACTCCTGGGTGACTATGATCGTTCCCCCAGACCTGACTTCCCTTACCCTAAGAACATCTCTATCACCACCATGACCCAGTACAAGACCGACTACACTTTCCCTGTTGCTTTCCCTCCCCAGCACATGGGCAACGTTCTGGCCGAATGGCTCGGCAAGAAGAACCTGCAGCAATGCCACATTGCCGAGACTGAGAAATACGCCCACGTCACTTTCTTCTTCAACGGCGGCATTGAGAAACAATTCCCTGGCGAGGTCCGCGACATGATCCCCTCGCCCCGCGTGGCTACCTACGATCTTGACCCCAAGATGAGTGCTGCTGGTGTCGGTTCCAAGATGGCCGAGCGTCTCGGTGAGGGCAAGTTCGACTTTGTCATGAACAACTTCGCGCCCCCTGACATGGTTGGCCACACTGGTGTGTACGAAGCTGCTATCCAAGGTGTCGCTGCCACCGACAAGGCCATTGGTGAGATCTACGAGGCTTGTGTGAAGAACAACTACATTCTCATGATCACTGCCGACCATGGGTAAGTCTTTCCTGAAATAATCCTGACGTCAAATTGGCCTCAGAGCTAACGAATCATTATAGAAATGCCGAGGAGATGCTTAACGAGAAGGGTACACCCAAGACCTCTCACACCCTCAACAAGGTGCCCTTCGTCATGGCCAACGCCCCTGCTGGCTGGAGCCTGGCCAAGGAGGGCGGTGTTCTGGGTGATGTTGCCCCCACTGTCCTGGCTGCCATGGGCATTGAGCAGCCTGTTGAGATGTCTGGCAAGAGCCTGCTGGTCAAGGCATAGATTTAGATGTGCTAAACACGAATGTGCTTGGCCATGGAAATGAATCAATGATCGATGTTTGAAATGTCAATACAGCAAAGGAACAAAATAGAAGTACAGAGATTAGGCAGCTTGATAAATAATAAGTGGTAGATCCTATATCTCGCGGATGACCCTGGCCTTTTTTGCAAGTTCAATAATCAACTACTGGAGACAATATATCCCGAAATCCTATTACATGGGACTGGCAGTACGTGTGTAGCATTACCTCATACTAATCTATTAGTACGCATCATGGCACCGCAACCTTTGAAGCTTTCAAACATTGAACATTCCACACGATGGCTTCGGGCTGGAATTCAATAGTGTCTTCTACGATCATCGGTGGTTCGGCAAATTTCGCTTCCTACTTGGCATCGAAATCCACTGTCGGATGATTTTCGCGTCCCATCTTGTGATATTTTAGCATAGGTAGTATTAATTAACTGACAACTACCAGTATGCACACTTCAATATTAGCTGTGAAATCAGCAGGTCACGTGGTAACGAATTGCCCTGTCACGGGATGACTACCTCGATCAACAGCGAGGTCATTTACTCCCTAGATCATAAGATATTAAGCATTGGGACGACTGTGGCTCTGTTGCAGCAGAAAGTCCAACGGAGGAACATCGTCCAATCTATACGGACACGCCATAGAGTGTGCATTATCTGATCATGTTGAGTCAAGCCCAGTTGACTGCTACAACAAAGACCGGCTTTTTGTTCGAAAAGAAGCATTCATTTTTAATATAACGTTCAATCTTAGGCTGAAGCAGCGGCAGCCTGCTGCTGCTGAGCCTGGGATTGGATCTGGAGAACCTATTGACAGACATTAGGGTCAGCATGAAAAGATGATATAGCTCGGAAGAAGCCAATCTTTACCTCAGCGCGCTTTTTATCGCCTTGCTCCTCCTTCTCCTTGATTTCTCCTTCAATGCGCTTGCTATTGGTGATGTATTAGTAGAGAATCCGGGCAAAACAGAATGGCTGCCGTAGCTCACATTTCCTTCTCAATGAACTCTAAGCGACCATTCACAGCCATGGTGGCTTCGGTCTTGTCCTGCTTCAATAGCACCGGTCCGACAAGCTTGTAGATCTTCGCTTCGTCATCAAGTTGAGCAAATTCGCTCTGCACGCCCTGGTTTTCCTGTTGCTGGGATTCGAGCTTTTGGCGGGCATCGACCAGCCCCTCGAGCTCTGTAGAAAAAACCAGTTAGCGATCATCTGAGATAACAATGTGCCTTTAAATATAACAACATACCGGTCTGCAGCTGCTGGAACTCGTCCGAAAGTGCCTGAAGCTGTTTCTGGGCGTCCATGGCGGCGGGTTGGCGGGGAGGTGGCAGAGGAGAGAAAGCCCGGCGGATCGACACTTCTGCCCGCCCGACGTCGTCTTCCTCTTTCTTTCCCCTCCAATTCCAATCATCCACACTTCCCGCAGACACGCCCGTGATTTGTACATCTTCGTCCTATTTTTGAACTAGCCACCTAGCTCTCCTCTCATCAGCTGCTGCCTTTCGTTAAGCCTCTGCCTGCGCCCGCCTCCACCCCCCTGCTTCATCTCCTCTCCCCGCTTTATCGCTCCGCGGTCGACTTGCCACTACTCCGAGACGTGTGATCAGAGTCATTATCTGCACCCGCCAACATGAGTAACACGGATTTTCTAGGGCGCGCAATTGACACGGTCAAGAAGGCGATCGAAAATGACAATGAGGGCGAGTATGAGAAGGCCTATCAGCTATACTACTCCGCATTAGAGTTGTTTATGCTAGCTCTCAAATGGGAGAAGAACCCTCGGTCGAAGGAGATGATCCGGGCGAAAACCGGCGAATATATGGATCGCGCTGAAAAGCTGAAGAATCATCTTGCTTCAGCAGAAAATGGAAAAAAGCCAAGTGCGGTAGGCGCCAATGGCAAGGTGTCGCAAGGAAGTGGGAAGGGCGAGTATGTTCTCTATTTTCCCCCATAAACAGCCATATCTGGGGAATGTTCGATATTCCATTGGTTCTGGCTCAATGAGAGTATTGATATGCTGGTGTTGCAGTGCTGACAGATGGCTCTACAGGAAGGATGACGATAATGGCGAAGACGCGGACTCGAAAAAGCTTCGCTCAGCGCTCCAAGGAGCAATTTTATCAGACAAGCCTAATGTTAAATGGGAGGATGTCGCTGGCTTGGAGAGCGCAAAAGAGGCACTGAAAGAAGCCGTTATTCTTCCGATCAAATTTCCACATCTTTTTACTGGCAAGCGACAACCTTGGAAGGGTATCTTGCTCTATGGCCCTCCAGGTACCGGTAAATCGTACCTTGCTAAGGCTGTTGCGACGGAGGCAAACAGTACATTCTTCAGCGTGAGTAGCAGTGACTTGGTGTCGAAGTGGATGGGTGAGAGTGAAAGGTAAGTAGAAGTGTCACCTTTACGCATGAAACACACCTCTGACAGAGCTCCTTAGACTTGTCAAGCAGCTCTTCAATATGGCGCGTGAGAACAAACCTGCCATCATCTTTATTGACGAGGTTGATGCGTTGTGCGGACCTCGTGGTGAGGGCGAATCCGAGGCGTCGCGACGTATCAAGACCGAATTGTTAGTTCAGATGGATGGTGTAGGGAAAGACTCTAAGGGAGTTTTGATTCTAGGCGCTACCAATATCCCCTGGCAATTGGATGCCGCTATTCGCCGACGATTCCAGCGCAGAGTTCACATCAGTCTGCCTGATATCAACGCACGGATGAAGATGTTCATGCTGGCCGTGGGCTCCACACCGTGTCAGATGACACAGGCAGACTACAAGCAACTAGCTGAGATGAGTGAGGGCTACTCTGGTAGCGATATCAGTATTGCTGTACAGGATGCTTTGATGCAACCAATTCGCAAGATTCAAACTGCGACTCACTATAAAAAGGTTCGTCTTCTTCCGTATCTAGCATCTGATTTCTCAATAACAATTCCGCTTCAGGTCACTTTCGAAGGTGAGGAGAAACTCACTCCATGCTCACCCGGCGATTCTGGTGCAATGGAGATGACCTGGCTTAGTGTGGATGCTGAGCAGCTTCTCGAGCCCCCACTCGTCCTGAAGGACTTCATCAAGGCTGTACGGAATTCCCGGCCGACAGTCAGTCAAGAAGATCTCTCAAGAAACTCAGAGTGGACCAAGGAGTTTGGTAGCGAGGGAGCGTAAGCATCTCGAGAGGCAGATGGAACTACGTTCCATATTCATCACAATCATCCCATTTTCATTCCCATTACAGCGCACCATTCACGACACTATGCACCATTTATCTAGTCAAATACTAAAGGGGGTCAGCCTTGGATTAGACCGTGTCTTAGCTATATGCGGGCTTGGGATTTCGTGTCTTTGAAGGATCTGGTGTTCAGAAGCGTTTTGTTTATTGATTTCGTGTACTTTGACAACGGCGAGGCGTTCACCGAGCAAATATCATATTGAATTATTCTGGCGGATTCTCGTCATCAGAAGGGCAAAAAAAGCCACATACTTGACTTTGCTTGCTTCATTCAATCCTGTGTTCGTACATGGGGTAAAGTAGTAGTCAAATGACTGTTTTTTGAGTTTTATTACTGACTAGTTTGTACCTAGATGGTCCTAAATGCCCTCGAGCAGACAAGCATAATAATGGTAGGGCATTTTATTCACTGATATTGAAAAAAAGTATCAAATTCAATTCTTATCGACGTTACACAACCTGATATTGACATGATTATCATCCATCCCACGCCACCACGCCGGTCGTTATGCTCAAACAATGCCAAATAGCCAAATGGAAAAGACGGGTGATTCTTCCAACGCCCTGTGCTAGAAAGAAAGAAACTGAACAGACAAAAGGGAAGATGTGTACAAACAAGACATGTAGGGGAATCTCTTGTGGCAGAATGGGAGACGCTAGGAAGCACAAAAAGTTCACAAATTTGCCTGTAAAAACAAGACGAAAGAAGAGCAGCAGGTCAGCGCAAGATTACTACTGGTCCAGCAGGCTCCGGTGCGAGCCCTCGCGACGCTTTAGCATCTCGCTCTTGGCTCGCTTCAGGCCTTCGCCGATCTTCTTAGTTCGTCGCCAATCCTGGCCCATCCGCTGCATGCGAACAGCAGCCACGACCATAGAGACGGCTGATCGGAATTTGCTGCGAGGAGTTCGGGCAGGGTTGCGGTCGCCGGCTTGAACGCCCATCTCGGAGATCATGCGAAGATCGGCTTCGTTGCTAGAGTGTTTCGATTCATGTTAGCTAGCTTTTCATGTTTGGAAAGGAAGGGGTATACGAACCATGCTACACGAACGCGCTCGCCAAGTTCCATCAGACCCTTGCTCCAAGCCAGGTCGCGGCGGAATTTTTCCTCTCGGTGTAATCTTGCACGGAGCCAAACGATTTCTTTGCCTAAGCCCCGGATTTCTTTCTCGTGCTTGGTCTTGTTAGTCGATTTTCCAAGGGCAACCTTCTCCAAAGCTTCGTCATAACGCTGCTGGAGCGTCTCCAGGTCCTTGGATACCGTTTCAGCTTTACGAACACAGTATGCGCGTTCTTCGCGAATACGACGAAGCTGGGTCTTGAGATCATTTAGGCGGGAATCACGCTCCGAGACCTTCAAGGCTAGAGATTCGGCTTCGAGGGTTGACGACTTGAGTAATTCATGCAAATCTTTCTGATCCTCCTCCCTCATGGCCGCACGCTCCAGGTCTCTATTCTTGGACTTGATTTCTTTCAGAGACCGATGGGCATCCGAAAGCTGCTTCCGCAGGCTTCGCAATTCATCGTGAAGCTTATTGGATGGCGAATTTTGTTGAGAATTCGAGTCAAACTTGTTCATAAGAGCATCATGGAGCTCCCTTTCCAGATCAGCAACTCTGGACTTCAAGGCGCGCGAAGAGGCTTTCGAATCAGCCTCCCTCTGCAAGATGTTCTTCTCCCGCAAACGAGCTTCTTCAAGACTGTGCCGGAGCAGAGACAAATCGCCGTGGGCTGTTGAATGCTCATGTTCCATTGGAGGCTGGTTTTCAATAATGGTTTCGAGCTCTTGGATGCGTCTCTCAAGCCGCTGAACTTTTGTCTTGGTCGTCGCCAATTCTCGGTCCCGATTCCCAGAGCCTGCAAGAAGTTTGTCCTGAAGACGGTCAATCTCTGCCGAAAGACGGCCCTCTTCCGCTGCGGCACGTTCGATTTCGGAGCCCAGTTGCTTTTCAAGTGTATCCTTGGCCTCAAGAAGGGATGACTTGTCATCTCTCAGCCGTTTCAATTCACTCTCAAGTCTTGTCGAGTTTCTTCGGAGTTCAAGCTTTTCACGGTCGAATCGAATGGTATCGTCAGGGTTGCCAGCTTTTTCAAGTTGAGCCTGGAGTTCGCTGCGCTCAGCTTCAATTTCAGCCACAGTAGTACGCAAGTCATGCATCTCGACGTGAGCATTGGCAAGCTGGTCCCGAAGGGTCTGTCTGTCGGCGATTGCTTTTTGTAGTTGGTTCTCTACATCCGATGAACCCTTCTGAAGCCGACCCTTGGCGTATTCTTGTTCATCTGCAAGGCTCGATTGCAATACCACAACTTCGTCCTCCAAGGCTTGCAATTTTTCCTTGAGAGACTGTTCTTCGCGTCGCGAGATACGAAGCTCTTCACGTACGGTTAAAAGATCACTGCGTTGTTCATCGATTATGTGTCGCTTCTGAGCAAGATCGTTATCAAGCTCCTTGACCTGACGAGCCAGGACAGCTTCTTCTTGCGTGTGGCGTTGTTTTTCACTGTCGATGGCTTCTTGGAGCTTGAATTCTTTCCCAGAGAGCGTATGTTCCGTTTGTTGTAATCTTTCAACTGTGCGCTTATATCCCATGGCTTGTTCCTCAGCCCGATCTTTCTGCGATTGTAGCGTCCGTTTCGTGCTTTCCCATCTGTCTTGCTCGAGAGCAAAATGACCTTCCTTGTCCTCAATTTCGTGCTGAAGCGCTTCAATCTCATCTTGCAATCGATCAACTTCAACTTTTTGTTGCCAGCGGATGTTCTGCGTGTCTTGGGCCCGATTCGTTGCTTCTTCAACGGCTGATTGGAGTTCGCGAATTCTTGACTGTGCTCGAGAAAGCTCGGTTTGCAAGCCTCCTGATTCATCAGTCAGTGCATGATGCCGAGTCTGGAGAAGCTCCTTCTCCTCGCTCCGGCGTTGAACTTCTTCGCGAGCCTCCTGTAAGCGAGCAGATAATCTTTCAACTTCTTGTTGAGCCAAATCACGTTCGCGTCTTGTTGCATCGAGATCTTCCCCTAGCTTTCCAGCATTGCTCTTCAAGTCCTGCTGAATTTCATCGCATCGCTGCTCGAGCCGAGAGACCGTATGAGATTTTCTCTCAACTTCCGTTACGAGATCTTGCTTCTCTTTGCTGAGCTGCCGCACCTCCTCCTCAAGCTTTTCGGCTCTCTCCTCTAATTGACGACTGAAGCCCTTTGTCATGACGGATTTGTTCGACATCTCATCTTGTAGCTCGCGGAGATCCTCTTCGGCACGGTCTTTTTCATCGATAGCCTGTCTAGCAGACTCATTTGCTTCTTGAGAGTCTGACTTAGCTTTGTCGAGACTTTCCTGAAGCTCTTCAATCTGCTCCTTGGCACGATCAAGCTCAGCCTGAAGTTCTGCGGCTGCATCTCCATCCTGTCTCTTTTCTCGCAATTCTTCCAGTTCTTCGTCACGTTCGTCAATGGCTCGTTCTTTCTCTCGGACTATTGCCTCGAGGTCTTCGACTTCGTCTCGTAACTTTTCTGCTTCTTGGGATTTCTCGTCCTTGGACAATCGGAGTTCTTCTCGAAGCTCTCGGATTTCATTGTCTCTGGAATCGATCTCCTCCCGCATAGCATCCATTTCACGCTGAACCTCTTCGTCGGTGTGTTTCCTCCGGGATCGCTCTTTCATTTCCACGAGTTGTTGACGATAATCCTCCAAGTCACGTTCTGCCTGTAACAAGTTCTTTTTGTATCGAGAAATGTCGCGTTGCATAGTCAATCGTGCGACTTTGAGTTCCGTGTTCTCCTTAAGAGCTAGCGTGTTGAACTCTGGTCCGGCCTTTTCGATTTGCTCCTCGAGGTAGTGAATCTTGAGCTTGAGGTTCCAATTATCTTTATCAAGCCTATCGATGATCTGGGCAATAATTAGCAGCTATCTTCCCACGAAAAATCATATGCTGAGCAGGGGGCAGGGACTGTGGGTGTTCATACCCGCTCTTGCTCTTTAAGTGTCATATTCTGACCGTCACCCAGTATACCTTTGCTGTCGCGTCCCGTGAGGCCGGGCAACGGAGTACTTTGTGCGCTACTGCTCGCGACTTGGGGAACCGGCGTTGGATCATCACCCGTCATATCCTCCTCGTATATATCCGACATATCCATGTTAGGAAGTCCAGGGGTATGGGCGCTGCCGCGATTGTTGTCCCGCATATAACCTGGGGTCCTCGGATCGTCCGTTCCTCGTGCCGTCGACACATTTCTCATGAAATTATTCTTTGTCGCGCTCTTCATCAAAGGTGTAAACTCCCCTCTAGCGGGTGCTGTAGTTGGCAGGTGCCTCAACGCGCTTCTGGTCGATCGCGGTGCGGTAGTTGCACGCGGGGTGCCGACTTTGGAGGTCCCCGATGTACGCCTTCGTCCATCACCAAAGCCTTTGATCACATCGTTATCCTTGGAAGGCGTGTGGAATGAGTTTTCGACCGAGTCCAAAGCCGATAGATGCGTCCGCCCCGCGCTTCGAAACCCGTTGGTCAAGTAAGTCGCGTTTCCGTCGATTTCCGTGCGCGGCGTGTCGATGTAAGGGAACGCCATTGTGACAAGATCGCGCGTAGTTGTGGTATAACCATTCAAAACGCGATCATTTCCATCTAAATTCGTCGATATCAGAGGTGAATGGTTGGGACCAGACGTGTTTTTGGGCGAGAGTTGCGATGGGCGAAGCGTCACTGTTGATGTCTAGCCTGATCAGGACTAGTGTGCAGGCCACAAGTGGGTCGCTCCTTCCGCCTTTTTTTTTTAGGTGATTTCGCGGAAAGAATGCGATGCGGTCATGCGGTGAAGAAGCATCCTCGTTGCCACAACGCAAAGATGACAACTGAAGAAGATATTGCGTGGTTCAAATCCACATTTCGACCTATTCCTAAGCCAGAGTTGCCCGATGACTCGGTTGAATACTTCGTTTATCACCTCCCCACCCCCGCCCCCGCCGTTATCGATGATGCTGCCGAGACTAGAGCACGGTTACTGCAGGTTCAGCGCACTGCTGCCGACTTGACAAAGGAGCTCTTAAAGGACTACATTTGGCAGCGTGAGAGCTTCCGCTTGGAAATTAAAAAGGATGATGGTATGTTTATCCGGTATAAATGGTCAATTGTCACTAGCATCGCGTGATAAGTGCTAATCTCGAATCAATATATATCTCAACCACAGGCATCACATCACTGCATGGTCGCACAAACTACGGAGACTCTATCGAAGACGAATGGGTCATAGTCTATATTCTTCGCGAATTAAGTAAACGCCATTCCGATATCTGGATCAAGGTCACAGATAGCGATGGCGAGTTCCTACTTATTGAGGCTGCGGGACAGCTACCCTCGTGGCTCGAGCCTGAGGTTGCGGATAACAGGGTATGTCTTGACCGATGGAGGCTTGCAGGGACTCTATGCTAATGAATCGCATCTAAGGTTTGGATACACCAAGGAGAACTCAGGATCATCAAACCCAAGAAAGATACTGACAGAAAGGTCACCGAGAAACTTTCTTTCTTGGATGCCAAAAAGATCGTCCAGGAAGAGCCAGCTCGTCTCATGAAGTCACCCATGATTCAAGAGGAGGCCTTCTATCGACTGCGCAACTATCCAAAACAGATTGCGGAAAACCTCCACTCTGCGGTTCTTACAATACCTCGTAAGGTAGCATTTCTTTTACATCAAAAGCCGGCATATATATCTCCGGCAGTGGAGGCCTTCTATTTACGCGATCCTATTGCTCTTCGACCACTTCGTGCGAAAGACTCTTCCAATTTGACGTTCAAACCAGATGACATGGTAACAGTGAGCGTTCGATTTACACGAGTCGGGTATGCTCAGCTGAAAAGCCAGGAATTTCCGGTACCGAGCAGCTGGGCAGGTAAATTGCCACCCAGGGAAGATGAAAAAGCATATAATCGAGCTGAAGGTGGAATGAAGCTTGCTTGCGGCTTTGAAATGCTATTTTCTGATCCCCATCATCAAGACAAGCCCGCCGTGCGTGAAATGAAATTGTTGCTGGAGGATATCGAGACCGGCGATGAGACCCTGCCTACTGACCAGGAAATCAACCAAAACTGGGATAAGCGCGAGGATGATGAAAAATGGATGGATATCAGTTTCGAGGATCTGGATCGGGAACTGAAGGGCAAAGGGAAAGAGAAGGAGACCACGGGTGGTAATTTCGGTGATGCAGGCGCCCAAGAAAACCTTCAGCGGATCGTGGCCCGGTTCGAAGAATTCTTGAACGATAATTCAGCTGGTTTCGACGGAGCCGATTTCATCGATGATTTCAATTCCGACTCCGAATTTGACGATGATGAGGACGAAGAGCTCAGCGATGAGGAAGAAGACAAGGAAGCTTCATTCAACGAAGAAGAATTTGCTAGAATGATGAAGGAGATGATGGGAATGCCCTCTGGCTCAGGCCAGGGCCCATCTCTCGAAACACCTCTACGAAACCGAGTTCAAGATCTTGAGACGGATGAGGAGGAGGATGATACAGAACAGATCCATGAGTTGTCCCGCCAGATGGAGGCCGAGCTTAAAGGGACCGGGATTCTCGACCTTAATCGGAAGCAGCAGCAGAAATTGGCCGCCGAAGCTACATCTACAAACCAAACCGGAGAACCTTCAAACGCGGGCGCGGAGGAAGGAGATGAGGATGACAATGTCAATATCAATCTAGCCAAGAATTTGCTAGAGGCTTTACAAGGACAGGCGGGAACAGCGGGACCCGCGGGTAACATGCTGTCCATGTTGAACTTGCGGATGCCTCAGGACGATCGACACTGAGTACTGAAATCAGTACCTTTCCTCAGAAATTCCATTTACGTTGCCAACAGGTGTAAACACACGGCTGAGTGCATTTCTTGGTCATGTTTGCTCTTCGGCGCTTTCCATGTCCGAAAATCAAGCTATATATCTGACTTGCTGCTACGCGGTGTGATACTTTTGAAACCTGCGCCCCAGTTGGCGCCGCCAGGACGGTCGGCCAAATGAGGACGGAGAGGCACGCGATCAAAGGATTATGAGACATGACCCAAACGATCTCCTTTTCCCACCCATCCACCCTTGTTTTCGGGGTAGGAACATGCGAACCGCGCGTGACTCGAAGACGAGCTGCAGTTGACATTGAAATGCATACAATGTACGGTGTACATACATACGTCCATCGCTGAGCCGCTTATAGCGATCTGCAGCGGAGATCCATGATCGGGTCCTCCGTGGCTTTGTTTTCCTCTTTCTATTTCCACTTACTTTACTTTTCTTCATCAAGTGGCGAAATGATCTGCCTTCCAGATCGGGTATGCCAAGCTCAGGTACACACCACTCCGACGGTTCGAACTTACCGTTTGGAAAGTCCACTCAACGTCCCCAAGCGTAGATTGAACTTGACATGGGATCCACGAACCCACGGGAATATCCACGGGGAACCCACCCGGTGTGCCTGCAAGAGTAGGTCAGTCGAAAAGAGTTTCCCCTTGGAGGACCCACGCTCCACCCTCGATATTCGCGCAGCGGCCCTCTTCGTTCCACGCGAGGAATTTTTGGTTGGGCGTCGAAATCTATGTACAGTACATACGTATATCAACCTACAACAGCAGTCATTTAACAGAAAGCAAATATTGTTGTTACAGAGAACAAAAAAAATGAGTCAGACAAGCTGAATGTAGTATGTACATATGTACGTAACTCCACGCTGTGCTGCGGAGTGGAAGATGTCCGGAATCACACGCAGTGGAATTGCGTGGACCAAAGCTGTGAGACATGCGACCTTACTGCTTTAGCGCCACGTGGAATTGAGCGATCTAGAAACGTAAACAGACATAGGCTATGGGCTACGTACCTACGCTATGTATTTACCAAGATAATCTTCTGATTAAGGCCGGGGTCTTGCAGAGCCGAGGATCTACCATACTGCCGGGCGAATATTGTGATGATCCACGATTCCTAAGTAGGCAAGTCGCCGTTTGGGATAGCCGAGGTACATACATAGTACTACTCTATGTACATACACAGTTAGTGACGACGACGTGAGTAGGAACTATACACATGCAGTAACAATCAGAAAAGGAATGAAGATATTCAATGGTTTAAGAAGGATGTTCCCGAGGTCCAACCGGAGGACTCCATATAGAGCAGGTGGGCTCTGTGTACCGTACTATGTAACTAGTACATAGTAACTACAGTACATATGTATGTATAGAACTGAAGCTGGCAATTGTAATCTCACACTACTCCATAGTAGATGTAACTAGACTCCTCTGTGCATACATACTAACTAAGTAAGTAACTAACCATGTGGTGTAGTTATTCAGGTCAGCCACCGGCCCCATCCGTGCCAAACGGCATTATTAATATCGACGAGCCTAGGTGGGCTCGACCCGAGTTCCGTCATGATTTACTCCGTATGTACATCCGTAGTCAGGACTGCTCCATACTGTACAGTAGTAAACAGAAGGTTTTGAAGTGGAAACATCTCATACGGGTCATCTCATACGGGTCAGATCAATCGGGCATCACAAAAAGAAATACAAATTAAAATTGAAATAGTGTCAAAAGTCGGGCTCCATTGGACCGTTAAGAGACAAAGTCCCTAGGCGGTCCGAATCCATGGGTGGGTGGCCGCTTCTGCAGCCATTCTACATTGCGTAGCCACTCAGCAGGATCCGAGTAAGCCCATTAAATCCCTCAAAATGGAGACACCTCTGCCGTCAGTATTCCTCTTCTCCGGAGTATACATGGAGGCGTCGAAAGTATCCAATAGGTGCATCGTGGACGGAGTTGAACGAGAGCTATTCTGAATACTCCGGCGGGACGGTTACTCCAGTCGGGTGCGGGTTGCGGGTGGACGGAAGAGTGCTGTTCCCCTTCATTTCCGGCGTCTTACTGTACATAGTATGTATACCCAGAAAGATATGAATTGTTAGAGATTGAAAAATGGATTAAATATGTGAATCTGTGCTATGTATACTATGATAGGTGGGAGAATTGGGGTTAACAGGGATGATGAACAGGTTTGGACAATAAAAACTACGGTGTATCAAATGTAGTTGGGGGCTGTCCTTGCTCGCGACAGGTTTTGATCAAAGATATGATTCAAGGGCACTTAGCTCCGTGCCGTTCGTGCAGTAGTATTTCCCCTCTCTTCCCCCCAGTTGCCACGCGGAGGATCAGGATGGTCCTTTGGAGTATATATGGAAGTTACCGAACACATCAAAGTCATGACGAAAGGAAATGAATCTTGGATACTTTTCCCCTCTCCAATGGGTTCAACGGCGACAGCCTTGTCGGGAGACAGAAGAAGGAGGAGGAGGAGGAGGAGGGGCGACAATACGAGGATGAGAGAGATCCTGCAGAAGAGATGCATTAGCTACACACTCCGTACTCCGTCCACGTACCCGACACTTCGGATCGACTGCCAGGCTAGGGGTTCTGGAAGGCAGATGGATTGGGTCGACACGACGATCGGTTCACGATCGTCCGTAACCGAGGGACCGTTTCTCCGGTAGGGTGGAGGAAATTCAAGTCGCGGAGATAAACAGTTTGTACATCGAAAGGGGGAAGTTCTTGATCACTTTTGAGGCAAACTAGGGTGGGAAATTCATGATCGGAAATTGTACAAAAGTAAGTTGATTAAATGAAGCGTCGAATTTGGGTTCAGCCTGCTCGGCTTAGAGTTTTGTCGGAGTCGATGGATGACATTTCCCGTTGAGCACAGCAAATCGGAGAAGGGGGAATGCGCCCTCGCTGACGATGAAAGCAGTGTTCAACCCCCGATGTTGCAGAGAAGAGTGTAGGTAAAGTAGCAGAGTATGTAGTAGAGTAGCAAAGGAGTAAAAACGGCAGAAAATAATTACATATTTTCTGATAATTTTATATTTTGATTTTTTTTTATTGTTGTGATCAAATTACTCCATGTGATGAATATATGAAACTACTAGCAACTACGGAGGATTTACCGAGGAGAACAGCCCTGCCGAAGTAATAAATAATAAATGAGAAAATCCCAAAAAATAAAATAAAATGAAAAGACATTGCTGTAATTAAATAAAAAACAAAACATACTGTGATTTGGATATACATATGTAGAAATGGAAAAAAGGACTTAAGAACCCCTAGTTGATAGATCGCAAGTATGCCGGGTTTTCCTTCCGACATTCCCCCCGACTGCTTGCGGCCATCGACGCGCGCGGCCCCTTCGACTGGATTGGGCCACCATTTGGGAATATACTAGAGTCGGGCCGATACTTGGTTCACATGTAAAGCAGGGGATAGAAGAGAATGGAATTGGAATGTGTAGTATCACTTCAGCATCCAATATACTGTACACAGTACAACAGTAGTTATAGTTAGCTAGAACTAGTTACCTAGTAATAAGTTGTACTTTGTATACAGAGTATAAAAAAGTCTGTAAAGTAATCGGAAAAGCCTCAGTGGGCGTGGTGGAGCAATTGGATGCTTCCATGGGCCTTCCATTCGTCTCAGAAAGGGAGGCTGTCGCGCGAGGGTCCACTCCGGTCGAAGACCGAAACAAGAACTTTTTTCCTTCTGGGTTCATCCTTGGGCCGTGGCAAAAAGCGATGGGTCTTTCATCCCCCCGATTTATCCCTACGCCCTAGTGTATGTACTGGACTCCGTAGTTACTGTAAGTACTAACTAATCTGCTCCCCATCTAGTCTTCCACTCTCCGCCCCGGCCGTTCCTTTTTATATGCATCTTGCCCGCCCTTTCTTCTCTCCAGGAACCTGGTCTGTGGATCCGCGCATACCACGCCAATCGCAGCATGCTCCATCATGACGGCCTGAACTGTGTGTTGCTGCCGATGCTGCTGCGTGAGACGTTGTGATCTTCCCTGCCATGGATTTCATTGTAAGTACATCCCTCTCGTACTTTCTTCATATACACTCTACAACTCCCCTTGACGATCATGTTATCCATTGGCCCTCCCTTCTCGCCTCTCTTTCGTTGTTCTTCCTCTGACAAATGACTTCCATACAGCTGTCCCTGACGCACTTCTGCGAAGTGCATGGTCCTACTTCCATTATCTGCTCGCAGGTCGTCCCTTTTTCCTGCACTCAATGCCATCCCGATTATGAAGCCTCCACTTCTACCTCCTCTTCCCTCGTCAATCTACTTCCCCAGAACCCGCCAATACGACCGAGTCAACTGAAACAAAGTCACCCAAGATCGAAGATCATCCGTACTTCTTGCGATCACAGCAACCCACTACTCCCGAAGATCGTTCAAACCGGGCTACTGGTGGTAGTGCTGGTGCAGATGGCGATACATGCGCCAGCTGCAGCTTGTCTCTCCCAGAAGATGTAAGCAAGCAGTTACCTACGGGAACTCCCGGGAATCGCGATAGCAAGAGTAGCAGCAGTCCCGTTCTGCGCTCGCGCGAGGTCGTCTATTCCTGCGGCAATAGTCATTCCGACTTGGATGACGACACCACCGATTCTCACTCTCACTCTCATGCCTCTCCTCCGGAATCTCTACACTCTTCCTCCGTCGCATCTGATGCATCATGTCATACTCATATTCTCACCTATCTATCACTTCGCGGGCCTCCGAACCCCGCAGACTATGCGCTTTTGCGCCGCTCCTCAATCCGTACTTTGAGCTGTGAGCTTTTACCCCGCGGCCTCTCCTCTGGTCCCTTGTGCTTTGGCGATTCGGTCGCCGGATACACAATCGCATACATCTTTCGCCTCCCCGACCCGATGGCGCGCGGAAAGCGACGCAGTTATGCTTTAGTCGCGTTGGCTGGAAAGGATGCCGGAAGAGCATTCCGGGCCTGTCCCATTATCTGGCGCGCATTTGGTCGGATTGCATCCAGCATTGTGAGTGCTGCTGAGCGTTTCCAGGAGGAAGAGAAGCGGCGTGAGGAGCAGACCAAATCTTCAAACAAGGCCGCGGGTAGACAATACCCCCCCAGTCTCCTCTTTCCTTACAGGACGTGCTATGGACCCGACAGGTAGCCCGCGACGCCTGGGCCAGATTCGTGCGCGCAATCTCGCAGAGATTGTTGGCAATGAATACATCTTTACAGAACTTCATGCTCACTTTGTTGCCTTGCTACAGCAGCTTGGCTCAATGTTTGGCGGCGTCCCCATCTCCGACGAACGCTTTGTCTGCAGTACTGTAGGAGATCAGGAGACTGCTGGCACTGACCAGCCCGTCCTCGTTTCTACCAGTGCAGAGCATGCAAAGAAACATCCTTCTTCGTCCAATTACGATGGCAATGACCTTGAGATTGGCAAGATCAGTCTCACTTCCGGCCCTCAGCCGATTCCTATCAACACCCGCCGGTCCGTTGTGGCCTGAAGCATCACTTCCGTCTTTTCCTCCGCACCTCCGTTCGAGATACCCCGGTTGCTTTGGTTTCTACGAGGCATGTTCCCTTTCGCCTCGACATGATCGTTTTTGGAACAGTTCAATTTGTTCCCTTCTCTTGTGCTTACAAGCGACGCTATCACATGATGGCCTGACTCGTCTTGCATAAATCAGCTTTGATTCTTCTACCTTTGCTTGTCCATTTTCGCATAATGATTATTTGGGTATAGACTATGGCGTCTCACAGACAAGGATATCGGAGTTTTTCTTTTTTTTTCCTTGGGATTTTTTGATGTTGCTTCTCGTCTTATTTTTGTCTTTTTCTTTTCTGGCCTTTTCTTTCTTTCTTGGATGTCATACGCCCATCTCTCTTCTTCCTTTAGAGAGGACTGAAATCCTGCCATACTTCTGGTTTGGCAACTGTCTTACTCTCAGGCGTTCACTCGCACTGACTTATGACTGACTGTATTGATGATTTGCTACGAGGCATTCAAGACACATGTATTCTATGTACTATCCGAACACGAACCACCGCGAAGCCCGAAATGGCTTGTACAAGCTCTTCTGATTTCGAATTACCCTTCCATCATCCCATTGTAAAAGTTTTGAATAGCGTAATTATGTATAATACTGCCCAGTTCGATTATGAATATCGCCAGTACTGTATACTTAGGAAGATGTAGTGCCGGGAGAACTAACCCCTTTCGATTATTCCGCCTACCCGGGCCACAATCAAAAATCCCACCAAAAAGACGTCCACGGACAAAGCAAAGACCCGCACTCACATCCCCCTCGTCAACAGCAAAGATGGTCGCTTTCGACAAGTGTGAGACCCGGCCGGCCCATATCGATGCCATCCTCAATGGCCTCGATCGGTACAACCCCGAGACCACCACAGTCTTCCAGGACTACGTCCAGCAGCAGTGTGAGGACAGGACCTTCGACTGCTACGCCAACCTGGCTCTTCTGAAGCTGTAAGTTGGTTGACTTTCTTATTCTCAGTCATATTTGAAAAGCCGGTGCAAGAATTTCTATGATGAATGAACTTTTTCAATCACGTTTCCTATTACCTGACAACCTGTTGCGTACGGGGAAGTTGAGAACTTTCAACCTTTTCTGAAACCAATCCAATGCACACCATTGGCATTCGGGATACTTGTACCATGTGCACAAAAAAAAATCCACTTGTCTTGCGATTATGCAAACACGACGGAATTCCGCAGAGCTGACATAAAATGAACCTGTCAAACAGTTACCAGTTCAACCCCCACCTCCTCCAACCCGACACCGTCACCAACGTCCTGGCCAAGGCTCTGACCGTGTTCCCTTCTCCCGCCTTCTCGCTCTGCCTCGCTCTGCTCCCCACTCACACTCAGCCTTTCCCTACCACCTCTGAGGCCCAGGCTGCCTCCCAAACCTCTGACTTCGTCGAGTCAGTGCAGAAGCTCTCCCGCCTCTCTACCCTCCTCGAGTCCGCCCAGTACACCCAGTTCTGGTCTACTCTGAACTCCGATGACCTCTATGCCGATCTGACCGCTGATGTTGCCGGCTTCGAGGAGCTGGTCCGCATCCGCATCGCCGTCGAGGTCGGCAAGACCTTCCGTTCCATTGCTGCCGATTCTCTGGAGCAGTGGCTTGATGTGCGCGGCCGTGAGGCTCTCAGCAAGTTCGTTGCTGATGTCTGCGGCTGGAAGGTTGAGGGTGATGCCGTCCGCGTCCCCACTAACAAGGAGAACGAGGCTCGCAGCGAGGTCAAGAGCGAACGTGTCGGTGTCGACATGTTCGGCCGTGTCATCCGCCGCGGTTTCGAGCAGGCTGCCTAAGCCATTCTTTCTTTTACTTCCTCTTCTCAAACTTAAACGATACTTTCCCTCCAATCCCCCTTTCTCGTTTTAACTATTTTTCTCCGTCCTTTCTCGATATGCGAGGGACTTCCACCCCCCCCAAAAAAGAGAGACATGAGTTCATGAATCCCCGATCCGTCGATAAGACGGTGATAGAGTTCGCATGGAGGAGGCTCGGAGATGAGTCGGGATCTGGCGCAATCCGGCGTTTCTTTTCCTCGATTTCTTTGCTCCCCTGTTTTGTATTGGGATCCTGTGTTTTATTTCTGTTCTGATATGAGCGGATGATGACGGGGACGCGTGAGATGCCCATGTTCATACCATACCTCCTATGCCCAGTCAATCTAGTTTAGAGTTGGCCTGCTACAATATAAAACATACAGAGTCATTGCTTCGGAGTACTATCTGTAGACACGGATAAGTAGTACAATGCTAGTAAGGGCAGAGATTTTACCACCACCCGGGCAGTAAGCACTAACTGGTATCTACTAGGTTCCTAAAGTAGGTACTTACCACGAGGTACTCGCTGAAAGGCTACTCTGAAAACAAATGTGTATACTACCTGGTCCCAAGTTTGTATTTGTTCAAGTTGAGAATACATGATGTACCAAGACTATTTTATGCAATTCCGGTTTCCCAAAAAAAAACCTCAAGGGTATATGTAGTATGAACATAGTCTATCTATTTCATTTCTTCCCATTGTACACCAGCCCACTCCTCTCTCCAACCAGTGACACCAATTTTCTGCGGCGCACAGTCTTTAGCACAAACCCCAAGGATGATAGTGCCCCATTCCATTCCCGCATCGTCCTTACCAAGTCCCACGCCTTCACGTCCATCTTCAAGCACACTGATAGCATGTGGCGTAAGCTGGAGTTCAAATACCCGCTCACTACCACAGTATTCGCAGTGTGGGATGCTGCCTCGAGCTGTGGTTGTCACTTTGCCCACGGTAGGATCAGGATGCAAGCGTGATCCCACCTGGTCTGCGTAGGAATACAGCAATGGCGCACCTCGGTATTCGTAGCGGAGGATTTGCTCAGGGTTGTGCGCGAGGCGGGTAGAAAATTTCATGAAAGCCTTGTCAAGTTCCGATTCGAAGGTATCCTTGAGATCGGCCGTACCACCACTTCCCTCCTCATCCATGGGTTCCATCTGGACATTATCTGGAACGGTGGGCGTCGAAGGTCGAGAAAGAGTTTCGTATTCTGCATCCAGGAAGAAATTTTGGTATGGGGTTGGGAATTCAGATTCAGCTGGCCATGGTTTTTGGACACCGGCAGATTCAGGAGCTTGTTTGATCGCCGCAGCAGGGTTTGTAGATGGAATGCTGGACTCTTCTGGAGAAGAGAGACGAACCTTGTCAGCGAAGGACTCGGCCAGCTCGTTTGTCTCGTTCTTGGTTGGGGGTGCGGGGGTTGCGGATTTCGGCGTCGCAAAGGGATTGGCACCGTCTGATGGAGCACCAGGGTTGGAGGAGAAAGGGTTTGCATTCGCGGAGACACTACCTGTCAGAGATGTGGCACCAAATAAACTGGCGCCGAGATCCTGCTTGGGTTTCTCAGGTGCGGGTGCAGGTTCAGGTGCTTTCTCTGCGGGTTTTCCTTCTTGTTTATGGGACTGAGGGTTCTCCAGATTGATTTTGCGAGTTGCGCGATATGCGCGAATACTACCAGGCTTGCGATTGCATGGTTTTCTAGGGCATCCGAAGAGGTACAGTCGGCGTTCGTCATTAGGGGAAGTGATCAGGGAGATCACCGTGCAATTCGAGGAGTAGGATCATAGGGCGATTGCAGACTTTGCAGTTTGCAAATTCGCCGGGAGGAGGAGCGTCGTTGTCTAACCATTTCTATATCAGGGACATTTAATATCAGCACCTTGAGTGTGGATATTCAACAATGTGTCAAGGGAAGCATACAGGCCAACCGCCCAGATGACTGATTGTGTCCTCAATCACCTCATCATTGGCATAACCGAGGAGCACACCAGTCTCAGTGAAGTCTTCATCAACACTGGAGTCACTGTCGTAAGGGTCCATTCTGCC
This sequence comes from Penicillium citrinum, assembly GCF_028827155.1. Taxonomy (NCBI): domain Eukaryota; kingdom Fungi; phylum Ascomycota; class Eurotiomycetes; order Eurotiales; family Aspergillaceae; genus Penicillium; species Penicillium citrinum. The sequence goes on from NW_026622688.1 coordinate 3,344,143, forward strand.
AGATTGAGAGGTCGTGAAGACAAAAAAGAGTGTTGCTTTGGACTGAAAGCCCCGCCGCCTTCAAAAAAATGCTGCGATAAGCGATACGCGCCCCACATTGGACTGCTGGTAAAATACAGGTAATATTACCGTATTATGGACATACTCCTGTACTGATCCCGTGCTCGATCGACCTGGCACATCTTGTCTTTACAGCATTCTAGTCTGCGGGCACCAAATCAAGAAGGCAACCAGAATGTATTCATTACAAAGATGGAGTTGCCTTCTTTTTATCCTCGAGTTACTGAGACTCGTTTCAAGCAGCTATGTGGATCAACAGCAGCAGCCGTTGCGGCCGGCTATGAATGACGTCCCTAAGCGGGTCGCCATCGTAGGTGAGTACCCTGAAGTATCACAGTTCTTTGTACGATAGAGATTTATCATTCAACATATTTTAGCAAGACAGAGCTAATGGCATGAACAGGAGCTGGTGCTGGAGGTTCTTTTGCAGCATATGAGCTGCGTAAACTCGCAAGCAAAGCTGGAGTCCCCCTCAACATTACTATCTATGAGCGCGCCTCGTATATCGGTGGCCGCTCAACAACTGTCAACGCTTTCGAAGACCCAGCCTACCCAATTGAATTGGGCGCCTCAATTTTCGTGCAGGTCAATGCAAACTTGCTGAATGCATCACGAGATTTCGGTCTGAACGTACGCAGCGCTGACTACGCCCGACCCAAGGAAGCTGCTGACTCCATTGGGATTTGGGATGGGACACAATTTGTATTCACTCTGAAGAATGAATATAGCTGGTGGAATATTGGCCGGTTATTCTGGAGATATGGTCTGGCACCACTTCGCACCCAGAATCTGATGAAAAGCATCGTCGGCAGGTTTCTGCGTCTCTATGAGGAACCAATTTTCCCGTTCCAGTCACTTACTGAGGCTGCGGCGGAAGTTGATCTTCTGGATTCAACTTCGACAACCGGAGCATACTTCATTGAAAATAACAACATCGGAAAGCTGTTTGCCAGTGACATCATTCAAGCAAGCACGCGGGTGAACTATGGACAAAACTTGGCGGTTATTCACGGCCTCGAGTCAATGGTCTGTATGGCAACGGACGGAGCAGTTTCAATTGATGGTGGCAATTGGCAGATATTTGATGGCGCTGTCAAAGCCTCTAATGCTGAAATACGATTAGACACGACGGTTACAGCAATTGAGCGAAATAATTATGGCACAGTCCACATTACTTCGCATCCGACAGGCGATCTGGACTCAGCTCAATCTTCTGAAGTGCTCGAGTATGATGAGGTTGTCATTGCAGGGCCACTGCAGTACTCTGGAATTTCAATTTCCCCTCCACTCGACCATATCCCAGACGAAATCCCTTACATCAAATTATATGTCACTCTTTTCTCTACTCCGCACCGCATCTCAGCTGCATACTTCGGTCTTCAAGGAGATAATGTCCATGCCCCAGAGACGATCCTGACAACTCATCCTGAGACCAATTGGCCCAGCGACGACCCTTCAGGAGTTGGACCCGCTGGGTTCTGGAGCGTTAGTACTCTGCGCACGGTGACGCAGACGGTCATCAAGAATGGAGAAGAGCACCAGGAGCAGCATTACGTGTATAAGATATTCTCGCCCAAGCGGCCATCCGCTAGAATGATTGCAAAGATGTTTGACATTGAATATGAGGACAGAAGCTCAGTGGCCATTCCGCGCACCAATTCGAGCATTGGTGATCTCCCCAAGAGTGAAATTAGCTGGTTTCACGAGAAGGTCTGGAATCCGTATCCAGTCCTCTACCCCCGAGTGACGTTTGAGGAGTCGCTTTTGGCTCCGAAAGTGTGGTACACAAGTGGAATTGAAAGCTTTATCTCGACTATGGAGACAAGTGCGTTGATGGGTCGGAACGTAGCGGCCCTTATGCTGAAGTCCTGGCAAAAGGAGGGCGAGCAGACCAATATCAACGGTGATTCATCCTCTAGTCCGAGGACCGAGCTTTGAATCTCTCGTGTACTCTATTTGACATCTTGAATTTTGTATCGATCACTGCCATATTGCATGAAATATCACTCTCAATTCGTACGATTATAGTTATGTTAAGGTTGCCGAGTAGAAAACTCGATTCAGCTGCTACTATGATCTCGCATCACTGCGCTACACTGCTGCTATCGATACAATCCACTTGACACTATCAGAGCACAGTAATACTGTTCAACAATTTCATGAAAAGGCGGAAGAATAAAGATTCGTAGCCAAGGCGAATAGGCTCGTTGAAGCTGTGTGCATGAAAAGGTATAATTACAGCCAGCAGTACTAGATAAAAGATGTCCTGTAGAACCCTGTTTCTAGCATGGCAAGAGACAATTACCAATCGGTCTCACTCTCGCTCCCTGGATATGCCTTCTTCCGCAACTTCCAAAGGGATTTCTCACGGCGTGCAGCTGCTTCACGTTGTTGGCGACTATGATCCTCCACAACCGTCATCCAGGGTACATTGCTTGCGCGTCGTATCCTTTCACGAAGAAGAGACAGAGTATGCTTTTGTGTGGCCTGGTCCTCAATCTGGTCATCACCATTCTTCTTTGAACGGGAAACCAGCTGTTGATACCGTCTCTCTGCTGCTCGAGCTGCATGGTACTCTTCACTGATGGCCCAATTAGGGTTATCGAGAGGCCCGCGCACGAGCACGATACTGCGTCCTTGTTCCAAGGTATCGGAGATGCGTGACGGGCTGATGGGCGTAGAAAGCTCCAGGTTTTGAGAACCAACATTGACGGATCGAACAAGTGCCAGTCCAAGACAATTAGATGTTTTGGGGTCTAGGGGAGTGCAGCTTCCGGACCCGACGAAGAGATACGGGAGATTTTCGGGAGATCTGACCCCCAGATCTTCAGTCGACGATGCTATTTGTGCGACCGGTTGATCCGAATCCATTTCAATATCTCCGTCCTCTTCGTAGTCACCATGATCGTCAGATTCAGATTGTCCTTTTGCTGACGATGAGACTCCGCAAAGTGCATTTGGCGAATTGACCTCCACAACTGCGACAATGGCGCCCTCGATCACTTCACGGATCATTTCAGGATTTATCTGAGACCCCATGACCATAATACCGGTGATACCTTGTTTTTCACCGGTATATTTGACGGCAATGGGTCTTGTGCGAGAGAGAGGAGCGTCGGACCAGAGTGGATTGCCGAGAGCAGCAGGATGAGATTGATGAAAGTAGGACTGAATCTGCATTGAGCGTAATTGGGCACTCGATCGACTGACGAATTCAGTAGGCTGAGACGGCAGGATAGTCATGGGCACACGAGCCTTGTTGGCAGCCAGACTAAGTGGTTCCACGACCTCAGAAGGACCCTTCTCACTCATGTATACGACATCCGACAGACCAAGGCAGCCAACCAACCATGTAGCTACCTCTAGTCCTTGCCCAAATATCCAACCCGGATAATTGACAATTAAAGGACATTGGGGGTATCTGGCCAACAATGAACGATACTGCTCCAGCAAATCCATAGTAGCCGTCGCATAGTGATCGGGATCTTCCTTGGGAGAAGTCGCACCAATGTAATGCGCCCTCACCATCTGACCATCTCGGGATCCGTCTAAAGATGGGTGAGTAAAAGGAGGACCAAAGAATGGGGCCTTCAAGTGGGCGAGATAGACCTGGCCCATAGGTGCGAACTCAGGCTGACCCGGATCCAGGTCCAAGAAGGCGACGCCATCGGTATTAATGTATCCATTGTCCGTCTCAGGAGCCGGGCTCAAAACATGATTTAGAAGGTAGCGACTAAAAGTAGACTTGCCAGATGCCTTTGGACCACAAACCAGTACTCGAAGGGATCCTTGCCTCTGAGAAAGAGCCTTCATCGATGCACTCCATTTCTTGTCGAGATGAAGGGGCCGTAGGTGTCTTTTTAACGGATCATCTGCTGATGTATAAAGCTAGAAAGAAATTAGCAATGGGCCGTGATGGCCAAAGAGTCACGAGAATTACTCACCACTGAGAAGCTTCGGCGTGAATCTTTTGCCGCTCCCTTCAAAGTGACCTTATCGGCAGCTGTATTTTGTCCATTCCAAATCCTTTGATACAAAGGAGAGATATCTCGAAGCCGAGCTAGCCCATTGTTACAGGACTTCAATTCTACCTCGGCCTCTCCATCGACACCAGAAACGCATTTGATGACAGGCAAAGAGTGGGTTGAAGGAGCATAGATTCTATAAGACTTTTTAGATGGGTGTAGCTTGGCACCCATGAGACTGATAACACCTCTCTTGACCCAAAGATCATATTGACCAAGAAGCGCCATGTTCTACAGTCGATTAGTATGCTTCGACAGAACTGAATACTCAAGTAATACATACCATCTTTTCTCTGATACTGACGCACAGAGTGCTCTCGTCCGCGTATACAATATTGCTCTTCCCGAGGCGTACTTTAGACAGTGGGAAATTCTGGATTTCTGTTGAGGTGTCTGCTGGAGACTCGTAGCCGTCAGCTTCCCCAGCAACAGACGCGACTTCGTCTTCAGTCATGTTCTCCGGTCCATCAACATTGTTTCTATTCGACTCCTCTTGCTCTTCGGATTCATCTTGCGATTGAGAGACAGCCTGGGGAGACTCGTGTCTCTTGGATCTAGTAGTCCTCCTTTGATGCCCTTTCGCAGTCTCCGTCGAGACTGCGGCATCCTGCTTCTTCGACGACCTTGTTCGCGGGCCTCGAGTTTCCAATCCACTAGTCTCCTTTGCTTCGCTTGCCTCTACAGAGCGACGTGGTTTTTTAGACGGTGGTTCTGTCACAATCTCGACGTCGACATCGTTTTTCGGCGTCTGATTCTGCGCTTGCTGCTGTCGAGCTTTGCGCGCCGCAACGGCGCTCATGGGGGCTGCGGGAGACATATTAATGCGGGTTCCGTAGTCGCACGATCAGTACATATAATTCGTACCAGCAGCTTGTTGCTTCTCGGCCTTTCGCTTCACCATATCCAATCAATTGTGGTGATCTTGCAGGCAAAATTGGAGTTTCCAATGGTCCATCGGAAGTTGATAATGCGGCGAAGCTGCTGATAAGCAAAAAAAAGAGGCGGGTGGTCCGTGCTCCCGCGGAGCAGAAAAAAAAAGATTGGCCTTGCGACTCCAACCCTTCAACGTCGCAGGCACTCGGTAGCTGGGGACAATTGCACAGTCAATTGGCTAGTGATTGTGAGCTTTGGGGTTTACTCACGTAGGCTTCGACTTTACTTTTCCCGCACGCTCAATTTTGTTGGCATCTTGCGACCAGCGCGCATCACTGCAGATATCGCTGTCTACTTCTTCAACTGAACGTCATCTTGAAGCACACCATGGCCGCTTCATCTTCCTCCGATAGCGACAGTAGCTCGAGCCGATCGACGTCGCCCGAGCCTGATAACAAGCAGAAGCAGACCATGAAAGGCGCATCAAAAACGAAGGACGATGTTGAAGATTCCGTTTCCTCTGATTCCTCCGATTCTGACAGCTCGAGCGCCGCTTCGGATTCGGATTCGGATTCGGATTCGAGTTCAGACGAGATGGATACAAGTGAAGATACTCCACAGGCCAAGCAGTGAGCTTTTTCTTTATTGGAATACGGAAATTTGGTATGCTAATACATAAACTTCTAGGGCGAACTTGTCTGCGTCGAAGCCATACAAGGCACCGGCTGGCTTCAAACCCGCAAATAAACAAGCCACGCCATCCTCTAGCTCCTCCTCTCTACTTTCCGATCTGCGTGGCAAGCAGGTCATCCACATCACTGCTCCAGCATCCCTCCCACTGTCCAAGGTGAAGGAAATCTCCATGTCGAAAATCATGAAGGGAGAGCCTATTCTTGAGTTTGAAGGCGTGAAATACGGTATTCCGGCTGAGTCTATCACCGAGGAAGGCTCAGAAGGCAAGAACTTGCTCGTTTACGACCAAGATACCCAGAGCTATGTCAACAAGTCGGACAACGTCCCGAGTTATCAAATCCAAGAGATGTTCAGCCTACCAGGCTCTTTAGGAGGAGATATTGCTAAGGTCGAGGCACTTCGTGATACAGTCAAGCCTCCTCGTCCACAGCCAAAGAAATTAAAAATGCGCTTCCGTCCTGTCGGCAGTCTCCCTAGCGAACCCGAGACGCTTGGATCCAGCTCGGAGTCAGAGTCCGAGGAGCCTTCTTTCAAGGTTCCCCCGGGTGATAATGAGGAGAAGCGCAAGAGAAAGCATCACCACACCGAGGGCGACGCTGCTCAAGCAACAGGTCTACCTCGAAAAAAGTCAAAGAAGCACTCATCACAAGAAGATGGAGCTGCCGCTGACGAGAGCAAGAAGTCGAAGAAGTCTTCCAAGGACCGTGAGGAGAAGAAGCGGAAAAAGTCCAGCAAGGCATGAATTGGCGTTAAGGTTTGATTATCTAAAAGATATCTTTGTTACTATGATTTACAGGACTTCAATGTACACTTTACCACTTTGATTATTTGCTACATGAGCCTCTCTTTATTTTTCTCTGGGTATATGACAAAAAGTTTCAAAGTATGTATTAATCCAGCAACCAAAAAATCCGACATTGATGCAGAAATACTGCCTTTAAGAGACCAATCTCGCTGTTGGAGATTTTGTAACTTGATTACACGTCACGAACGTTGCTTTATGTTGATATGGAAGTTTTCGTGCACGCGAACAAGCTGTACCTTTTTGCCATCAGGACCGAGAACAGCTCCTTTCTCGCTTATATCAGAGGAACTGCGTTCGGCTGCCTCCCATTCGGTTCCAGCGGCAACCTCAAGATTCTTTCCTCGGGTCTCTTTGACAAAGAACCAGCAGAAGACGGTAGCTAAGACGTCGAATCCCATGAATATCAAGAAAGTGTTGGCACCTACATTCTGAATCATATATGGACTTGCGAAAGAGAAACAGAATGACGATGCCCAGTGGGCCAGCATGCTTACAGCCAAGCCAAGTGCACGAATGCGTGTAGGAAAGATTTCAGGGACATATGCCCAAGGGAGGGGACCCCACGAACAATTGTAGATCTATATTTGTGTTAGAAAACATGTCTCATACCGAAGTATGAAGAACATGACGTACCATGATATCCAAGTATATCATTGCGACGGTAGCCCTTCCGGCAGGAGTCACATTGGTGGCAGACTGAGTGGGAACATAGTCCACAATCAATGCAGTAATTAGCATGCAAACAGCCATTAATGCTGATCCACTGACCAAAGTCATACGCCGACTGATACGCTCAGCCAATACCCAGATGAAAAAGGTACAAGCAATGACCTTGACAGCACCAAACAGCCCAGTGAGTAGCATGTTGCGGTTTGCGTCGCTACCGGCTATCAACTTGAAGTATTGCGGTGCAAATACAGCCAAAGCACTACTCCCAGTAGCATTCTGGAAGATGAATAGGGCAGGGCCAACAATGAAACGAAGACGATTGGCCGGTTCGAGAAGCTCACGGTACGAGAAGTTCTCCTTTTCGGCTCTCTCAGCCTGCAGGCCTAGCTGCGTCTCGGTGAACTCCTCGTGGGTTTTCGGAGTATCACCGCCACGCACCCAAGTAATTGCTTTCCAAGCATCCTCGGTACGGTTCTGGGCTAAGAGCCATCGAATCGATTCCGGAAGTGTCAAAGTGGCAATCAAGAGAATGCCGCCCGAGATGAGCTGCAGAGCGACAGGGATCTGCCACTCGTGTGAAGTGCCAGCAATGGAAGGATTCTGAGCCACACCCTAGTATGACTTGTCAATATCTATAAGAGTAACATGGGAAAGCGCCACTGCTTACATAGTCAACCCAGTATGCCAGGAAAACACCCCATGCGTATAACCATTGATAGAAGGAGCCACATCGACCACGAATTTCTTTAGGGGTCATCTCTGCAGAGTACATCGGAATCACGACACTCTGCCCACCCATTCCTAGGCCAGAGATAATACGGCCGACATACCAGGCACCTAGCGAGTGAGTTTTGATGACCTGAATGATCACGCCAATGACGAAAAGAGCAGTTGAGCCAATGATACATAGTTTGCGCCCATATCTGTCAGTGAGAGGATAAAATAGCAAAGCTGCAATAAAAGAGCCTAATTGTTCCAAACCGACTGTAAGAGACGATACTTTTGATTTATGAGCCGCTGTGAACCCGAAATCATCTTGGAAGGATTTGTAGGTTAAGATACCGCCTGCAATGCCGGAGTCATAAGCCGAAAGGAACGATGAGATACTGTGAGCAATATTATGATCAGTGGGTTTTCATCTGATGAGACCTCTATGAGCTCTGTTCTCTTTATACTAATGCCCAATAAATTTTATCAACTTCAATGGAGTCTTGAGAACTTACAAAACAATGGCGGTCAAATGATAGGCACGTAAAGTACCCAGGCGAGTATTCAACTCTGGGATTGCGAAAAGACCCATGGCTACCTGTTATAAATAGGTAGTGAATATTGTATACTTACTAGATATTACTAGTAAACCGATGCAAAATCAACACGACCAAGGCGTGGCCAAGACGGAGCATATAAAGCTTCGCATCAACACAACAGCCCAATGAGGCACGAGGAGGATTCTTTTGCGTGCTTTATCATTCTGATCCAATAACAACAGTCTTTCTTGTTGATTGTAGTCTACAGTCGGTTGAAAGTTCTAGAGATGGTCGATGGGAACCATTGCTCGCATTGAAAAAAGCACGCCTTTGTTCACCACGATGGTGTTACGGAGCCGACAGGCGAGAGGCGGCCATAGTTCATTTTGCCTCAACGATTCAATAAAGCCTCAATCTCAGGATCAAATAAGACGGCTTCAGAGGATCTCAGAACACGCAAGCGCAAAATTCCGTACCCGGGGCCGGTAGCCGAGCGTACGACTGTAGCAATATCGATTATTGATGGTGATGATGTGATGAAGTGTTTGCCCAGTGGTCTAGATTCCAGCTCTCTTTCTTCTTTTCCCTCTATATTTTCAGCGCGAAATTACTTGAAACTGGAATTGCAGTTGCACGCCTAGTCGTAAGTTTTAGTGACATCGAAGATCAATATAGTACATCACATAAGTATGTGATGTAGATCGATCACTAGTTATGTGTGAACTACAGTGGTGTAACATTATGTCTGTGAATTCTTGAAAACTGTTCATGACTATCTCCCATTCTAATAGACAAGCCACCTTATGCGCATAATATTATTCCCAAGATTGTTATGGGTTAGAATTACGGCAGAAAGAAAAGTAGACAGAGGGACAGCTAGGTAGTTTCAAACTAATGTTTCGACACTGTATGTGCCTGGATGAGATCCACTATACTTCGTATTGCTTTGGTACTGATATTATTCGTCGTCGATCTTCCCCAATCTCTCTCGTTAGGACTGATATAGACAACGAAAAAGGAATGGGATTATAATATATCTCAAAGAGATACTTTCAGAAATCGGGAAAAGGGATCATATTTAAAACATCAAAGTACAAATATCCAAATGGCACGAACTAGAGATCCAAAATGACATAAGCGCATGGCATCACCTGACAGCGCGGCATGTGATGGCATCACCGAGTCTTTTGCAGCTGATGCGCCTCACTTTGTTCCCAGTCGGGCTGACACTGACTCACTCACGTTTGCTCAACAAGCTTTCTTTTCTCTCGCTCGATCAAGTCGCGCCATGGCGCTTGTATAGCGGGGTCTTTGATTTCCTTATCGATCCCGCTGAGCTTCTCTTATCGAAACCCTTTTGAAGCTGTTGGGCTCTCGTCGTTTGAAGTCCGACCGCAGAAAGCCCTCCACATTGATATGACCCCGTCATTTGCAGGCCTGCCTTCTAGGAACTGATGCCGAGCCCGCCTGACGTGGGCGCCTATCGTTTGAAATACTTTATCAGTCCTGAGCTGTCACCTGCAACTACCAGCCCGACCGCTACACTTCCAGGGTACCCACCCTATCTATACCCTAGCGATTTCTAGCTCTTCTTGCCTTTTTGTTTGATCTTTCTTGATTCTCGTTTCCATCTTTTCGGACCTTGCATCTCATAACATATATGATTCGCGATGAAACCCTCAATAGAAGACGCCAAGCGGCGGGGCGGCCATCGCCTGAGTGCGAGCATGCGACCTACTTCTACAAATAGGTTCTCTCCGGACCAGCTGCCTGATCGTTTCAAGGATGGTGATGATGCTCAGTTTGATTTTACCGCTCCACCTCAGGGTATGGGCTCTCGCGATGGCAATGTTCACTACATGCAGCAGTCACTATTCGGCATGATCGCTGCAGTTGGTTCTCGGTCCGATTTTCGAAGACGTTTCGACGATTCCAGTGACAGTGATGGCGAGCTCGAAGAATCTTCGTCAAAACAGCAGCATCCGACTCCTTCAAGCCGAACAGGCTCATCCGATCGACTTCAACGTGAAACAAGCATAGGAACGAATACACTGGCTGGAAATGAAGAGCGAGGACGGCAGCATCGGAGGACAACATCCGACAACAAACTCTTGCAGAAAGGTTCGGGCTTAAGATCGAAGGATAGGAGAGATGGCCCATCTAATCTCACTGCATCTACCCTCACAATTCAGCCAAGGCGCACGCGCAGTGCTACGCCACGAGCAGCCCCGGTTCTCACTCGTATGGTGCAAGCAAAGAGCCGTTTTGACGGCGCCACGAAGGAGAATACGCCTTCGAGGTCGAAATCGCCAAATGAGGACCGACAAGAAGCATCTGTATCTGCTCTCTCCATCCGATTAATGGAAATGTTTGGGTTCGAGAGACCGGAGAAGGTTCTGGTAGAGTATGCTTGTTCTTTCATACAGAGCATGCTTCTTCAGGGCTATATGTATGTCACAGAAGGGCATATTTGCTTTTATGCATACCTCCCAAAGAAGTCCAGCGAGCCAACCAAGTCTGGCTACATCTCGAAGCGTGGTCGGAAGAACCCAAAGTACCATCGGTATTGGTTTGTCTTGAAGGGGGATGTCTTTTCATATTATGCGGACCCGTCAAATCTTTACTTTCCAAGTGGTCATGTAGACTTACGATATGGGATCTCGGCGACTCTGGTGGATCCGAAGACTGGCAATGGAGATGCAAAGGATTTCCAAGTCACCACTGATCAACAAATCTATTCCTTCAGAGCTGATAGCGCGGCCAGTGCCAAAGAGTGGGTGAAGGCGTTACAGAAAGTCATTTTCCGAACTCATAACAAAGAGGACAGCGTCAAGATTTCATTCCCAATTGAGAATGTGATTGATCTGGAAGAAAGTCCTATGTCTGAATTTGCAGAGACGTTCAAGATTCGAGTGATTGATAGCGCCGAAACTTTTGCGATCGACGAAGTAAGCTTGCATATTCTATTCTCTTCTTCATGCGCTAACCGCTTCGCAGTATTTCTTCTCTTTTTTCAATTCAGGAAAAGATGCTTTCAAGTATATCAAAAGCTTGGTCTGTTCTTCTCCTGCAATGACCAGACCGGAAAGATCATCTGAACGAAGCGACGAGAAGAATCTGCTTCTCTCGAGAGCCGCGGAATTCGACCATTCACAGAGACGTAGCTCCAGTGCCGATAACGATTTGAAGGGCTCTGCGGACTCATATGCCCACTCCGCCGGTCAAGAGACAGAATCATCTCGTATCGTACAGTCACTCACCGAAACCACCGAATCTGCCAGTCAAATACTCAATCGGAGCGATGTATTTCAATCCCCAACTATGTACTCTCTGCCGAGACGCTCGTCCGATGTGGATGACATAGCTAGACGCCGCTCTGGCGATACAGCTCGCTTTGCGGCAGCTAGACTTGGCGATGCGGCACCACATGCTGGAACAGGCCGTCGGGATAGAAGCTTCGAAAATGAGCCATTTCCTCCCGAGTCCGAGAGCTACAAAGTTCCACCTTCCAAGGAACATTCGAATATTCCTTTCAACGATATTGTCAAAGCCGGAACTTATCCTCTTCAACGAGCTGCTGGATTTGCGGAATACTTGAAGAGTAGGTCTAGGCAGATGAGTAGTCTCTTGGCAACCGAGTCAATGGGCTATATCGAAAAGGTCTCTGGCATGTGGACTGGAGATCAAAGGCATTATGGCGAGACTGAAGAAGTGCTTCCTGATGACAAAACCGCGGACCCCGAAGATCATGAAAGGGGATTGAATCATGGCGATCGCTTCCGAGATCATTTTGGTCTTCCTGCCACTGAGAAGTTGCAGGCGACCTATTACACATATTTGCATCGGGTTCTTCCACTTTATGGCAAAATCTATCTCAGCGAGAGAAAACTATGCTTTCGTAGTCTAATTCCTGGCACTCGAACGAAGATGATCCTTCCGTTAAGAGACGTCGAGAATGTGGAAAAGGAGAAAGGTTTCAGATTCGGGTATCATGGGCTAGTTGTTATTGTTCGCGGTCATGAAGAACTGTTTTTCGAGTTCAAAAAAGCCGGTGTCAGAGACGACTGCGCTGTCACCTTACATCAGGGCCTCGAGACCGTCAAATTTCTTATGGAATCAGGAATGCTGGCTGAAGAGGAGCGGGAGCAGGTTGAGGCAGCAAAGGCCGAGCACCGCTTGTTACTTGAGGCTCGACTTGATGGTCCCGAAGAACATGATTTCCGACCAACATTGAGTGAAGATTCGTCTGAGGTGAACCCGTTTTTTGATGACACCCGTGCTTCTATCATCAATTTCAAGCCTTCCGAACCCCTCAGGATTACATGCCTTACCATTGGCTCCCGTGGTGACGTGCAACCCTACATTGCTTTGTGTAAGGGACTTTTAGCTGAAGGTCATAAGCCTAAGATTGCTACTCACGCTGAATTTGAGCCATGGATTCGGAAACACGGTATTGATTTTGCTCCTGTAGACGGAGATCCCGCTGAACTGATGCGGATCTGTGTGGAGAATGGCATGTTCACATATTCATTCCTGCGGGAGGCTACATCAAAATTCAGAGGATGGATTGATGATCTCTTGTCATCGTCTTGGGCGAGTTGCCAGGGCAGTGATCTTCTGATTGAGTCACCTAGCGCTATGGCTGGAATCCATATTGCAGAGGCTCTTCGAATCCCGTACTTCCGGGGTTTTACCATGCCATGGACAAGAACCCGTGCTTACCCACATGCCTTTGCAGTGCCAGAGAATCGAATGGGTGGGGCTTACAACTACATCACGTATGTGATGTTTGACAACATTTTCTGGAAGGCCATAGCGGGACAGGTCAACAGATGGAGGAACGGCGAATTGGGACTGAAAGCAACCAATTTGGACAAGATGCAGCAAAACAAGGTTCCTTTCCTTTACAATTATTCCCCTTCCGTGGTAGCTCCGCCTCTGGACTACCCAGATTGGATTCGCATCACTGGGTACTGGTTCTTGAACGAAGGTTCAGACTGGGCACCCCCTCCAGAACTTGCGAATTTCATTTCCAAGGCTCGTGCAGACAACAAAAAGATCGTCTACATTGGATTTGGGTCTATTGTCGTCTCGGATGCGGCAGCTTTGACAAAGACAGTCATTCAGTCCGTCCAGAAAGCAGATGTCCGGTGTATTCTCTCAAAAGGATGGTCAGATCGTCTTGGTGACCCATCAAGTGTAAAGTCCGAGGTTCCCCTTCCACCGGAGATTTTCCAGATCCAGGCCGCCCCTCATGATTGGTTGTTTTCTCAAATCGATGCAGCTGCTCATCATGGAGGCGCAGGAACAACCGGTGCTAGTCTTCGGGCCGGTGTGCCTACCATAGTGAAGCCATTTTTCGGCGATCAGTTCTTCTTTGGGTGGCGAGTTGAGGACTTGGGCGTTGGTATCTGCATGAAGAAGCTCAATGTCAGCGTCTTCTCCCGAGCTCTCTGGGAAGCTACGCACAGTGAACGAATGATTGTCAAGGCTCGGAATATGGGAATCCAGATTCGAAAGGTGAGTGAATCCGGAAAAGTTAATGATAACCTCTTGCTTTCTAACACAATTTTCTCTATATAGGAAGATGGTGTTGCGACAGCAATCCAGTCTCTATATCGTGATCTGGAATATGCGAAGACCCTCGCAAAGCAACGTTCGAATGTTTCATCTACACCCTTTTCACCGACACCTTCTGCCAAAGCGGCACCGGACCATGAAGATGATGATATTGATGATATTGAAGAATGGACTTTTGTTTCTGATGCCGAGAAACTGGCACCCGGCATGTTCAAATGAGACGACCATCTACATACAATTACTCCGTCTCCCTTTTTTGATCATTCCGTCGAGGTCTCGTACTAAAACATTATGAGCCCCGGGAGCATGACTTATGACTGCATGATATTTCTTTTGATGGTGTTCCCGGCGTATCTCATACAGCGTGAATTGGCTTGATATTTTGGGCATCGGCTTCATTACACTATACTTCTATTGATAATTATCGCTTAGAGATTCTCATGTCACAAATTTGCTTTGAGTTAATCGCTTTCACACTTCTTTTAGGAGGCATATGAGCTAGTTCATTTATTGAATGATTTTTTTTTGAACCTTGAATATCTACTAGAATGGTAATATTCTGTTGGAAGTCCTAGACAGTCAGGGGTTACAGTGATATAGCATAAAAAGGTATAAAGAAGGGTAGTTTCGAACTAATGTCATGACACTATAGGACTCTATTGGCGTCTCGCAGGTTTTTATACCTTAGTGTTTTCAATCCTTTCTAGCTTGCTATCTAATTGTGTCTTACTCCTTCAAAGCACCAGGGGGATAGCCATTCTTCTGCCGTTGAAGATGCCGTCTTTCTTTGGCTTTATCATCATGCCGCACTCACAGCAACCTGTTTAGGAAACAACAGATGTTTAGAAGCACTTGTTCTTTCCTTTTAGAAGAAACCTACATGAAAGTGGAAGGAGCCCACTAGTTCCTGCCTTTTTCACTAAAACAGGGCAGCGTAGAAAAGAAAAAAAATCCATCAAAACCAATTTGTAAATCTTAAGCAATCATCCACGCAATGACAGCCGTTAACACCTTCATGGTGGCAACAATAATCTGACCCTACAAGAGGGAAAGCCGAGATCTTCTCGCCGAGCTAGTCACAATTGGTGCTGAACATGGTACCCAGCCCATGAATCACATTGGATGGAACATCGTCAAAGTTACTGTTGGAACCCTAGGAAATCAAAGATTATTTAATCGAAACGAGATGTACAACCAAAACCACCTGTGGAAATTCCGAGGGATTGGCGCAATGTCATCTGGTTCACGAACCAGACAAATGCGCCAACGGTGGCTACAGGACTGTAGCCACTGTCACAGCCAATCGATGAGAAATGTAAAGAATGCTTCGTCAGGAACTACGGAGGCTATCACTGGATGTTTTATGGAATTGACTTGACATCACGGGGTGACTATACACTTTTCTGGCTAATGGCGCATGGTGTTGTTCTTGTTTATGCTCAAATACATCCGAAGCCCACTGTTTGCTATGCTTTATCGATGATGACCTCCACTTACTCATTGTCGCTGGCATACTTATAATCGACCGAATATTTCCAAGAAAACGAGAAACTTGGAAGATTGCAACACCCAAAACGGTCAAGCATCATTAGGTATAAGATAGGAATTTTTTATTTTTGCTGTCCAAAGGTTCATATATCACTCAAGCCTTTTGTCCGTCACTTTTACCCTCGGCCTTATCTTTCCGCCGTTGCACAACATCCCAGTTGTATACACGGGCCGTGGCAACTTCGAGTGTCTAGAAGATCGAAAAAGTCAGCGGTTATACTTTTCAATCTCGCCGCAATAGCGACGACCCTCACACACGGGGTATACATACCGTAATCTGCTCCCGCAAGAACTCCAGGTCCTCCTCGCAGTTAGCCAAGCTTGCCTCAGCAGCAGTTAATTTCTCGGCAAGCATGGTCTCGGCCTCGTCCAGCGGGTACGCGAGCATGACATTCGCGCCGAGCCAGAGGTAAACTTCTTCCATATCCTTTGGAGAAATAGAGGCACGAGAATAGAGGGTATCATTCAATTCGAAATTGGTTTCAAGATCGGTATCAGGGCTGGACTGAGAAGCGTGAAAAAAAAAAAATAGTCAGCTTTCTCAATCACTTGATTTGGATTTTGCCATTTGGCTTTATAGGAAGAGCGAAGATAAACATACTTCCTTGCGCAATTTCAAAAACCGCACCATCTCCAAAGTCTTTTTGATATCTGGGATCTTCTCGCGCAAGCCTGTGCCGCGACGTTGGGTGTTGACCTCCATAAATTGATACTTGGAAATCATCTCTTGGAATGAGCGCAGGGTAGGCTCGACTTCCTCTCGCGAGGAGACATAATCGCTAACATTGTCGATGAAAGGCGCTACGGGGATTCCGCGCGGGTTGGTTTGCGTTGTCGACCTGACGAGATGGAGGGGTTAGTCGGGGGCAACTTTTGGATGTGCAGTGATCATTGGCGGGGCAATGCCTCAAATTAGGGGAGAGTGGTAAAAATTGCGACTGCAGCCATTGGACACAATTGACTAGCATGGATCTGGATACTTACGCCTTTGATTTGGAGTCCGCCATGGCTGGGCGATGTGGTTGTTAAGAAGTGAAGTGGGGAGAGCTCGTTCCGCGAGTTTCGGCCTTCCGCTCTCTTTCTCCGCCGATCTCAGGTTCTCCGCTGTCTTCAACAACCACGACGTGCCACTTTTACCCACTTAGACTTCGTTTGTTCGGGGGTGAATTGCTCGGAATGGTCTGTCTCTCTGTGACGGGAAGGATTCTCAATGCGTTTGAGTTGATTCCGGCCTCGCGTCGAGAGGAACTCGAGCTCCCTGCCACGTTGGAGCTCCACGGCCCGATTACACATGAACAACTGCTGCGACTGTCGAAGCATCTAAAGCACGAGACTGAATACACTGTGTCACACGAAAGCAATGCCGAAACCCCAACCATCCTTAGCTTCCTACTCTGCGGCACAAAAGTTTACGTTCCTCCCCCGCCAAAGAAACCAGAACCGGTACGTACTATGGATATTCCATGGCTATGCTTGTATTCAAGGCAGCGTCACTGACAGACCCTTAGACTCCGGAATACCTCGAATCCAAAGCGCGCCTCTTAGCCGCCGCCCAACAGGCTGAATACGAACGACTACTGAACCCATCCTACACACCTAGCCCAGATCACGCTGACCCTTACTCCGCCAATAATGCCCCCATCTTATCGGAGGACCCTCTCACCCCATCTCTCGTCCTAAACATATTCCTATCCGTCATAATAACCGGGTTCAGTGTCTATTGGGCCCTAACTAAGTTCACAATGCCACAAATACTATCCACGATATTCTCAAGATGGACTGGTCCCCGCGTTGATGATGAGTATCAAGCTGCTGGAATATCGGATGCGGTGCGGGTCCTCTTGTCAATTTTTGCGGCGCTTTCGGTTGCAGTCGCAGAATCTTTCCTTTATGTGTTTTATATAGGGAAGATTGAGAGGGCCAAGGTGAAAGAAAGGAAATTTAAGGAACGGAAAGTTTTCGTTGAAGAGGTCGGTGATGGTGATGGCGAGGAGAAGGACGATGCGGTTAACATTGATGAGAAAGAGAAAATATGGGGGAAAGGTGTTAATGGAGGCGTACGAAGGAGGGCACGGGAGAAATGGGAGAAGGAGAATGATGCGAATAGCGAGAAATAAGCTGTGCAGCGGTATTCAGAGCCATATTGAAATATTGTACCATACTAATTTCGGAAATATACACTATTATCCTTCCAGATATACCGATATTTCGGATTGGATTGATGTGAAGTCATGAATATAAGCTTTTTTTTTGATAGTCTATGCCTAAGCTACAACACGCTGTCGTTACTCTAAGGGTATGAATGCTGTTCAGTCATTAGTGCTCGTCACAAGGGCCACTGACCGAAAACGAGATGCGGAAAAATGAGGTGGAACGAAATATCAAGTGGCGCTGGCGATCTGCCAAAGGTCAACTTGTCCCGGGTTCGAAGACAAAAGAGATGCAGGAGAAAATTAAGGAAAGAAAAAGAGGAAGGGGAAGGGAGATCAAACTCGTTTCTCGAGTAGGAGCTTGCCAGCCGGACCCTTATCACCGAAGTTATTCTCACGGCTGAAGACTCGCTCACCACGAAGCCAGGTCTCACGAACCATACCGCGCAGAGTGCGACCTTGGTAAGGAGAGCACTTGTTGCGGAAAAGCATAGTGCTAGGCTCAACCACCCACTCGGCAGAGTCGTCGAAGACACAGATATCCGCATCGAATCCGACGCGCAGATCACCCTTGCGAGACTCAAGGCCAACTTGGGCAGCAGTGTTGGCACAGCAGAGACGGACTACGTCTTGCAGGGCGTTCTTGGTATTCTCGTCATCTGGGGAGGGAGTCAAACCCTTACGACGGCTGAGCTCGGTCCAAAGAATGGGCAGGCCTAGGCCAACGGAGGAAATGCCGCCCCAGGCCGAGAGGAAGTTACCGGTCTCTTCCTTGCCAGAGTCGACATAGCCGGGGATGTGGGAGGGGAGCTGCTTCAGGTTTGGCGTGCAAGGAGAGTGGTCAGAGACAACAGTCTTGATGACACCGTCACCGGCATGTTGCTCAAGTTCAGCCCAGAGACCATCCTGGTTCAATTGGGAGCGAATAGGTGGGCAGCACTTGTGGCGGGTATCACCGTCGCGGATCTGCTCAGAAGCGAGAGACAGATAGTGGAAGCAGGTCTCAGCAGTAACCTTGACACCGCGGGCACGAGCTTCACGTAGAATAGGAATAGCCTCCATGGCAGACAGGTGAACAATGTGCAGCTGGAGATTGGGGGCAAGGTGGGCCATGGACATGATACGCTCAATTGCACACGTCTCGAACTCCGAGGGTCGCGAGTCCAGGAAGGTGGAATAAGCCTCGAGAGGGCCAGTTGGGGCAGCTGGAGGTTCGGACGATTGGACTTCGGCACTAACGGACTTGGTGACGGGGGGAACCATTTCGGCGTGGAACATCAATGTTGTGGGTTCATCTGCAAGTTCAGCCATAGCCTTTTGAATATCTTCTTGGCTTACAGCGGGGAACTCGTCCACCTGGGAGAAAATTAGTAAATATGGAGAGAGGAGACATCTCGTCAATTGGATATCAACTTACGCCACTATCAATCAGGAAACCCTTGAAGCCACGAACACCCTCATGAACAAGAGCTTTAAGCTCGTGGGCATTTCCTGGGATAATACCACCATAGAAACCCACATCAACCCAGCACTTGCCTGCAGCAGCGTCAAGCTTCTCTTTCAAGCCCGCGACGGTGGTGGTAGGCGGGATGGCATTCAGAGGCATATCAATCACTGTAGTGACACCGCCAAAGGCAGCAGCCTGGGTGCCAGTGTAGAAACCTTCCCATTCGGTACGGCCAGGCTCATTCAGATGAACATGGGCATCGACTAAACCGGGCAGCAGGACATTTGGCGAGTAGTCGGTATAAGGAGTGTCGGCGGGGAACTCCGAAGCCGGGATCACGGAGTCAAAGACAGCGGTGATCTTACCGGTAGTTCGGGAGATGACAACCGTTGCCGAAGTCAAACGGCCGGAGATAACGGCGCGTGACGAGGCCACCACAGCAATGGAGGGAATGTTAGCTGTCGCCATAGTAGCTTGTTCAGGGGGGGGCTTGCTCTATTTGATTGCAGGCCAGTAAAATATCCCGTGTCAAGTTGTCCCTTCGACCACTCGGTAATGGCGTTGGGAAAGCAAAGAGAAAGTGGAGTCGTAAGGAAAGAGTACCCTTATAAAATAGACCAGATAAGACTTCCTATTATGTGTAGGGAGTAGAGTCCAAAAGCAAAAAAGCCAAGAAGGGTAAAAGGGAGGGATTCAAGTGGGATTGGTCTGATAACAACGAAAGTTGAGGCTTATCTGGATGGAGGGGAAGAGAAAGATAAGCATGGGTCCGGGGGAGGGGCGAATACTTAAATAACTGAGAGGGTCTGGTCTTTTTTTTTTTCGAGGGAAAATTTAGAATCCGAGAAAAAAAAAATGGAGACGGGGAAATGCGGTGGTCCACTGTTGGGGGTAGAGAAAAAAAAAATTGCAGTGCCGAGATGCGAATTGCCATCGAGAGATTCTGATTACTCGATACTTTTTGGACGATTGGAAAAAGTCCGGGTGCTGCACATGATTCAACGGGAATATCTTTGCCAGGTCGACCGTCTGAGCGTAGGTACGTACCATCACGAGGATTCTGGATTGCTTTCCTCCCAGAACCTTTCAGAGAAAGAGAAAGAGAAGTACACAATGTACATAGTACGACTGTAAAGTATAGTTCCGTCGGTGATCTCCTGCTCTGTCGAATTGCGAGAAGAAAAATGCGGGATCCATCGGGCACCTCCGATGGAGAAGAATTGCGGGTGGACTGGCTGGTTTTATCGCTTACTCGATCAAAACTGTTGTTAGTCTCCGCCTTTCCCTTTCTTTTACTCGATCGATTCTGCAAAGAGTCTCTCGTCTTTGCGTAGCTCCGATATGATTTGAATGTTCAAATGGAACTGTGCCCCTCCTCATCTTTGATATTCAATTCCCGATCGGCGAACTCCGTCCATTTTATTTGATTAGTACAGGCCATAGTACTAACTATGTACCGCATAGTAAACAGTTACCACGAATATTCCTGGTGGTTCTGATCGAGTAATATCAACCCACTTTGGAGGGGTTGAGATCACTTTTCATATGGAGTCTCCTCATTATGACGATAAAATAAAATGAGCTGATGACATACAGAGATGTGAAGAAGGGAAGTGGTTTCCTTGCGGGGAAATGGGTAATACACGGTGCTTTACACGTACCCCGTACCCTACATAACTAGTACAGTATGAAGGTGCCACCCCTTGTTGACCGCGACTCAGACCGTGCTTGATGGCGCCATCCTCCACCAATACTTGTGATCTGTTGGCTGTGCTGGGTCGATCAGCATCCACTGTCAATATGCTTAATACGACGTGTGGTGCTGACATACGCTGAATCCAATGCCACAAGGAGAGGGTGCTGCAGAGATAATGCAGAGGACTATTCAAGGAAAGATCTGTATAGAATAAGGATCGGAGCTACATTCACGAATACCTGGATGTATTCTACTAGAATTTAAAAACATCAAGAAGCAAAGCCCTAAAACGACACTTTGACCTTTTGTTATTTTTTTTTTACTCTTGCCATTTCCATTTCTTCAGTTTCTTTTGATCATTTTGTTGATTGGCATAGAATCGCCATCGGATCTTGGAATCTAGGTAGGGTTGGCCTTGTCCACTTCTTACTCACATTGCTCTGTGATCTGCTCCAGACTATTTTGGCTCTTGGCCGTCGTTACTGGTGGCTCCTCAATACTCATTCCGGCGGCCGCCTTATTCGCATCTTCACAATCCTTTTCCTTTCCATGTGTGTCCTCTGGAATAGCACTGCACTCATGATCTTCCCCGTCACTCACATTCAATTTTTCCAGATCCTCCTGCGTTTTCTCGTCCAGGTCTTTGCCGATGATCACAGTCTGCTCCTCGTAAGCGGGATCCCCAGAGAGCTTATCAAGCCAATGAAGCATCTCACGCCATGCTCTAGAGAGGATGCATTCGGTGTAGCAGTCCTCCCCCGACGAGTAGCAATTGCATCCATAGATTCGATAGTCGGAATGGCGGGTGCCCAACTCGTCACTGGACAGTACATAGCCACGACAGCGAGCAGACAAGAAGGCTGTAAATGATTTTGGATCGGTTAGGGTACTCATATCGACATCATTGGTAGTACTTTGGAGAGGATCGCCCAAGCAGATGCCAGAGATATAGAGACGCCAGCTCTCCCCTGGGACTGTTGATTAGCATGGATGAGACGGTAGCTGCTTGCTTTTTTAACAGAGATTTGGCACTTACAATTTGCCTCGAGATACTCAATTGCACCTAAGCCGCCCTCAGATATACCGATGATATCAATGCGAGTCTTCTCGTGGAGACATGGACGAAGGACTTTATTGAAGATGTGCTGGATGTGCTCTCTCCAGCCTTCGTTGCCGGGAATCTTGGTTCGCCAGCTCATGGCTGGTGGACCCCAGTTTCCAGCAGGACGAGGGAGGGAAGCCCAAGTGACGCTTGTCACCGCACGAGCGCTGGCACAGTTCCAAAGGAGCTGACCAGTGTTAGCCAGAACAAGTGCATTGTCTGTCCTATTATCCTTCTCTCCTAGAATGGCCCTTGCGAAATCAACAGCACAGCCCTTGTTGATTTGCTCGTTGCTGATTATTCGGTAAGCCCAAACCCCGAAGTCCTGTATGGGCTCTCCAAACATAACAATGATACGTGAGGTTGTGCCAAAATTGTCAGACACCATGATTGGGACATGCGCCTCATCTGGGTGGCTTTGTATGATCTTTCCATCAGCCTTTTCACGCAAAGGAAGACGCATCGCTTCCATTCCAGCATCGCGAAGTCGATCGATGATTACTTTGCGAATGCAGTCTGTGATTTTGGAGCTGTGTTAGCCTAGGCAGTAACTAGGATCATCTTTTCTCACCATTGAGCGCCTCGCGCTGCTTGACATTGAAACGGTCATTTCGATTGATCCTGTATTGAAAGGTTGCTTCCGGATCACTGATCTTACGAATCTGGTCATTGTCGTTGATGAAGTACCTGGGACAATGAACAAATTGTTAGAGCCAGCTGGTAACGGAGAATGGCCGAATGAGATCCTCACCCCAATTTCCTGAAGTCTGATGGGTAATATGGATCTTTGGGAAGATCCTTGTTTCGGTAAACAAACATTGCTTTGAAGGTGAAGTGAAGCAGAGCAGAAGCGATTGAACACTACCGAAATGAAGAATTTCAGGATGATCTTTGGGATGCATACGGGGGAAAGTAGAAGAGGAAGATGGGAAGAGATAAAAAGTAAAGACAAGAAGAAGAGGAAGGTGCGAAGCATCCGCTGTTTCCTAATTCGGGTTATTGTGATTGCGAGCAAACTGCAGCCTCACAAAGGCAAATATAGAACAGATGGTGAACAATAGATATCATACAAACAGTCAACAGTCATTTCCAGAGAACGGAAAAACAGATGTATTGAGTAAACCATACTGTAGAGAATATCCTATACAAAAATCCGGAAAACTATCCCAAAATTCATGCTACAGATCAACCTAAAAAGGAAATCTCCAATAGAGTCAAGGTTTCTTTTCCCGATGATTGAATCACTATCCCAGGGAGAGAGAAAAGGGGGGGCTATATTCTTCATTTTCAGCATCTCTGGGCTCTCTTTCAATTTGCCCAAATTTGATCAAATGGACTGCTGTTACTATCAGAGGTAAGTCCCCAGACAGCAAGCCAGTTCAATCTTTTATATCTTTTCTTTCCTACATTATGACTCAAATTCTTTAGAATTAGATGACACAGAATATAATCAAAGCAGTTGAATACAGGGTTATATTGAATAAAGCCCAGATAAATATCAAATTGTACGGAGTGGTAGTCATATAATAAGTAATCTGGACTCTGAAGGTCCTGGATTCAAATACATAGTACATAAAAAGGGTTAGCTCTTAAACCCGCTGTTTCCTAACGGGGTTGCTGTGGTTGGCAGCAAAATGTAGCCTCACAGGGACCAAAATAGAGCAGCCTGCGAGTGAAGAAAGCAATCTGAACGACCAGGCCGTAGATATTGCGTCGAGAGTGGAATAGAGAAGTGGCTTGAGAACAGAAAATGAGATATTTGATAGTATTGCTTAATATACAGGCTCCAAATGAAGCGAAGACGAGAACGCCACGGCGCTATTCAACCGACCCAAACCTTTCATGTTGATATTTTTCCTCAGCACATTTCTGAATTTACCAGCTTGCTTTCTTGACACCTGGCAGGTCACCAGCAAGTGCCTGCATACGGAATTGGAACTGGAGACTTGGTCAGCAATGTCCATGGTCAAATCCACTCCATCTCTGCAATCACTCACTCGATTGATTCGGAAGTCCCGGAACACAGCACGCGCTGTTCCTGATGCCACGCAACGGTTCTTAATCTGGGTAGGGCGGGTGTAGGCGTGCATCTGAGAGAGCTGAAGTTGGGCCTGGGCTCGGACTCGCTGGGGAAGGCTGGTGTTGCGGATCATGTAGCGGAGTGCTTGCCTGGAGGATTATCATGACACGTTAGCGACAACAAACTCTCAAGCAGGGACACGTTGGTCTGGGAATGACAAGAAGCTTGTCATGGCGCAGAGTGTCTTACCGTTCAGGCTCAGTCTGCTCGAAGGCATTGCGCTTGTTGTGGTCGCGGATCAAACGGGTATTAACAAACCCAGAGAGATCAAGCTTCTTGGGACGGAACATGGACGCCATTTTCGACATGTTGGCGGTGATTTCTCTGGGATTGCGATCTGGAGAAAGACAATCCAGTGCTTGAGGGCGGCGCAGTTGGCAAAAAGATACGATTGCCTAACTGGGTTTAGCGTAATATCCAGGATTTCCCACGCCGACACGTCTGGGGTCATTTGAACATTCGGACATTCGTTGGAACCACCAAATCTACTTGCTAGAAATGAGTGTGCATTGATGGAAATAATTCCTTGAGATGATCGTGAGCGGGGATTTAATTGAAATCGTGTTCGATTCTTAAGTCAGTCTCGACTACCCAGGGATTAGCATCGTGGGCCGGCATTACAACTACGTTTTCAATCTTCCAAAAAGCGACTACCAGTGCCTCGAATCTACAAGAGAAGTCCACTGCCTAATTTCCTAATCAAAGGAGTCGGGGATAGAACTAGAAATCCTACTAGAGGATCCCGCTCGGCAAGCGCAGTGTAATAGTGGTACAGCTTGTAAATTGATCCAAGTCACCCATCAGGGTATCTTCTATATGCTTGGACAGAGGGCAAACTGCCCGCGAACTTTAAACATAACAATGGCGAGTTGCGACCGAGGTACAGAGATAAATTCCTCCCCTTCCTTGTCATAACAACCCAATCCGCTCCTGTCTCACGCCACTCTAGGTGGTTTCTCACAGCGCTTCGTCATCGGTCAAGAATTTAGTGGCCAGCGTTACCGGACTTGGCGTTGGGGTTGCGAGGGTCGTTCTTGAACTCGGCAGCTATGAAGTTTCGATTGTTAGTCGCGGGTTTTGTTGGACCATTATCGGGTGTGATTATTGGTGGCTGAGAAGGGTTGTCGAGCGTCACGGTCTGGTGCAGGATGGATATCGAATGAAAAGGCGTTCAATGTATCAAATAAGACTTACTGTTGGAGAGAGCGTTCTGCAGAGAGTTGACACCGTAGAGGACGATAGCACCTAAAGAGATTCATTGTTAGAACACGGGGTTCACGGGCAGCGTTCTCGGACAAAGCCAGATCGAATATATATGTATAGACCATGGCCAGTGTATCACGGCAGAAAGTGGGAATGTATGGCTAGCGTACCGGCGGCGAAGAAGGGAGTCATGGGCTTGCCTAGAAGCGACTGCGTTAGTTTCGAATTCTCACGACGCTGTCTGCCCACATGGGGTAATTATTCTGGGATCACGTACCCAGAAGGCCGGGAAACTTCTTTCCGAGGAGAGACATATTGACAGATGGTGCGAATGCGAGGTGGTTTCGGTGTTCGCGGGGGAGGTGTAAGGTGGTGCAGGAGGAAGAGGAGAGGTGAGGTTTGGCGGGAGTTTGCCCGGTCTGCGCTATTCCGTCTTAGGAATGGATCCGTGGCCGCTTTACCGATCCGCTCCGAAGTGGCCTTTCCCCGTAAACAAATGCACTTCGCAACTCATTGCAATCGTTCAGTACATAACCCAATGAACATTTCGTCGTGAGAATCCTGCATAATGGCATCCTCACTCGCATCATCTGTCACATCGCTGCAGTCATCGCTCCAGCTCCTCGACAACTCAATTACAACTCTTGACTCGGGCGTCAATGACTTCCCCCGCTTGTGCAAAGTCCTCCAAACAACACGAGTATGATATATGATGAGGTGCACTTCTTCAAGGACCTATTTGTAACTAACCATAATCAACACAGCACTTTGAGCTTCTGCCCGAGCCGACTCTCCGCGAGGCCCAGCAATCCCTCCTCGACGAAATTACTCCCAGCATTGCCCATCTTCTCTCACTAGCATCGAACCATGTCGAAAGGCTCTCACGTCGCGAGGAAGGATTGAAAGCAAAATGCGATCTTCAGGAGGGCCGTCTCTCCTCGAAATCTGAAGCTCGGTCTTCGGCAACTCGTCAAAACAAGAGTAGCTTATCTCGGGGTCAGCCGGCGGGATCAAGCGCCTCCGCCGCTTCCAAAGCGGCAGAGCTGCGCAGACTGGTGCAGAAGAAAGAACGTCTCAAGTATGCTGTTGATCGGCTTGAGCTACAAAGTACACAGCGCGAACGACAATTAAGAAAAAGCATGGCTGCTCAATGAAATTGAGACATGATTCTCTTACACTTGTTTCCACTTCAGGCGCACTGCCCTTTCAAAGAATTCTTATCGATTCGGTCATGAAAGAACAAGCCGCTGTTCCATTCACTTCAGCTCGCCTGTCTCAAAATTAGAGGACAGACACTTGAATATCTGAAGAAGGAAGCGTGGGACTTACACATTCAGTGGCATTGGGCCATGTTCGGGATTTTAGCAGCGACATTGATCCAAATCTGGCTTTTCGCAGCTGCATATAACTCCGAGTTGCTCAAATGTCTATTGGATTCATCCTGCATGATTGATACATGCTCGATCATCTCTTTGCCGAGGACTGTGGCGCCTTTCGGTCTCGGAAAGTTACTTTACCAGAGAACTATTCAACTACTGGATCAACTTTAAGCAGTTCTCAACATTCCTTGATGGGCCATCTTATTGATACACCAGGCGATGGCCGAAGCAGTATCAGCCCTTAGAGCACATTGTCAATCTGAAACAAGACAATTTGGTTCTGTATACAGATCGTGTTGTGATATTTGTGGGCATAAGACAAAGGCTTCCTCCTATCTACTTTCGCTACTACTACTAATAGGTGCTATCTGAAACTATTGATGGCACCAGTCTTGAAAAAAACCAATACATATAGAACAAATTTCTCAGCTATAATCCAAGGAAAATAAGTATTACGTCTACAAACATTTCATCTTTCGACTTCATAAATCTCAGCTCGAATCTTCTATCTTTAAGATTGGAATCTTTGAAATACCCCGATCCCATGATGAGCCTTCTACCCGACTCTGAGCTGATTCAGGCTTTGTCTAGAGCTATAGAACGGCTTTTGCGCTCAGGAGGGCCTCGTAATCACAGAACAGCGAGAGCGACTCGCAGGTTTTGGCTGAGGATCCAGTCTGATATCAGACGGTGGGAACAAGCAACTCTGGAACAAGACCGGCCTCATCAGGAATTTATCTTGGATCAGATCAATGCCGATCAGCACCTAGATTTTGAGGTTGGATTTCATGATTACCAGGAACCTTCATACGTGAACAGGACTGCTGAAGGCAATAACCACGAACTTGATATGCATGCCCTTCGCACATTTCTTGAGTTGGTCTACAGCAGCATTTATTGTTTATTCCGTCCTAGCTGTGTCATCATTTCTTCGTATTTCAGTTCTTGGCCCGCTCCATTTGATGAAACTCTCGCTGCCCAGGCAGTTTTCCAGATACTAGGCAATTTCTTATATGAAGTGAAGACGACCCTCAAGGAATGGGAACGAGCATGTCAATGGCAGCAAAATACAGTGATTGATCTTCGTGAGACTCAACATCTGATAACTGATAATTCAAGCCCGGAAACCTCACAATTAGAGACTGATGATCCTATTCAACTTTCTGGTACTAGCATGGGTAATCATGATATAGAGATAGATATACCGGATTCCTTGATGGCTCAAAGGGAGGAGGATCTTCCGGAGAACGTATCGCGACATGTCTCTCGATACATTGAATTGACCCCAGATCAAGGCACGGAATACCCCAGAATAGAGAGCGTGGACCAAGAGCAGGCTAGCTCACTTACGCCAGGTTCACGCCTACAACTGGATATGACGCATCGGGTCTGCTCTGTCATAGCCTTATACACCAGGCTTCAGCATGCTCTATCCCTTCTAGAGCTTGAAAGGCCAGAGAGAACCCATGCTCTAGGGAGACTAGTGAGCTGTGGGTTTCTGGCTACAGAGCTAGAAGGTGCATCTGAATGTCCCATCTGTTTACAGGATCTCCTGGGGTCTGATATATTGGTGGAGCTACTGTGCGAACACAAATATCACACTCATTGTATATCAGAGTGGCTGGGTGAGAACAATACCTGTCCACTGTGTCGCAGAGAAGTTTTCATCTTCGGATAGATTTGCTTCGATGTAAAATATAGGTATATTCACAGATTCGTGGCTTGGAAACTTGAACGTCTTTCTAACTCGAAACATTCTCTTTCTTCGTATGGAACTCATCTCCGTACTCTCAGCCTCCTCTGGCTTCTTTCTGGCTCGTTCATTTGATAACGAGTGTTCCTGCATTTGCTTACATACAGCTATATACTGTCCTGGAAGATATAGTAGATCGGTACTTGCTTCGATTTTATTTACAAAGAGAGATGGGATTGCAAATACAAGAACCTACCTACCTCGATATACTCGTCGAAAGAATTCTCTTTTAAGGACTTTGGAACCTCGGTCAAGTAGTCATCCGAGCGAGAAGAGATTTGATTTGTAGTGAAGAAAACATATTCACAATTGTAATCTGGTGTGGAGATGATTAATAATTGTACAGAATATCAAGCCATATCCCCAATGACCTGCAATGTTTGTTGTTGATTTTACAAAATGCCCCAGTCCCATGATGTTGTAATCCGATGCAAACGCCATTCAATAGTACATGCTTTTTCTCAGATCTTGATCAGATAGATCCGATTCCATAAGAGGCTTACTAGGCATCTTCTGCTGTAGAGCGACGCTTGTATGCCTGCCGAAGCTTCTTTTTATCATTATGCTTCTTCCAACTCGGAATATTTTGCCCCTTCTTCCGCTTGGGAATATCTGGGATATCTGAGAAGTCGTCATCCTCATCGAGATATTCATCATCTTCCTCATCACGTTCCAAATCTCCTTCTTCATCGACCTCTCTGGACGCAGCCTTATCTGCTGCACGGCGAGCAAGTCGCTCTTTTTTACCTTCGCCATGTTTCTCGCCCAGGTTTAATTTGCGGGGGATACGAGTCTTAGCACCTAAAGCCCATAGATCGCCCCATTTCGATTTGCGCGCATCGCGATACGCTTGACGACTAAATGAACGGGGAACAGTCCAGCGCTCGATTTGCCCAGCCGGTGTGCAAAGGTCGAAAATGACATGACCTCGACGTTTCAAAGGTGGATAGACGGCGCGTGGGAGAGAAAGCGGGTGGAAAGGTTCAATGGCTTCATCAAGATGCTCGAAGCCCTCAAAGGCGGCATCCGTCGCCTCAGGATCCTGTTGTACATTCTGCTGCTGCCTCAAGTCCTGACCTCTTTGCACAGCAATGTAACTGAATTTGATGTCTTCATGGTTCCGATCCTTGGCGCCCATGATGCGCTGCAAGAATGGAGGTCTTATGTATCGTTGCTCAAAATGGCAATAGTCTTTGCGACCCTTTGTAGGCCCGGAGGTGTTATGCATGGGGCATGTCGAATGGTTGGTACAGGGTGCGATGATCATCCCAGCTTCTTTTTCAGCTGAGGGCTTATTTTCAGGGGAGTCGAGGAAATTCTCGTACTCAGTCGAGTCAGGGCTTGCAATATGACGCTTGAGTAGCATTTCACGCGCCCCGGCGATACATTCAAATCCCTTCTGACGACCTTTCTCAAGTAGGATGAGGACACCCCCATTCGGATTGAGAAGTTGCCAGAGGTTTTCGACGTACTCTTTACGTTGGTAATCCTCTTCAAAGCCAAGAAGAGAATGAGGCGCAATCACGATATCATATTGCTTCCGCTTCGGGGCAGCGCGCGAATCATCCAATGTAGGCTTCTCGCGTACATGGACATAGTCTGGTAATCGAGGGAGGAAGGTTGTGTTATCAAGCATCGCACTAGCCCGAAGACGAAGCGCCTCAGAACCAGTGAGTACTGTCGATCGACCGTAAGGAACAGGCGCTTCTTCCGGGTGATCAGGGACCATGAGCTGATATTCTGCACGGATAATATCCCTCCAGGCCAAAATACCAGCGCCACCACCACTTGCATCAAGAACATTTGGACCCCCATCTTGAGAGACAAGTGTACGAATCCAATCAGTTCCCAGGCGCTTGCGGACTTCCGTTAGAACACTAAGAACAGATGTGTATATACCGGGGTATAATGCTGCAACAAAAGCATTGGCCTCCATTCCTCCCATGTGATGCTGCGATGCGCTGAGAGGAATAGGAAGCTGTGGTAGCTGCGCACGCGGCGGAGGTGTTGTAGTTGAGTGAGGCAAACCCGGTCCTCCAAAAAGACGATGAGCCGTATCTGCAATATGTTTGTTGGAAAACTCCGAAAGAATGATGGAGATAGGTCCTGTTACGGTCCGTTTTGGCAAGTTGATGGTACCGGGCTCTGTCTCAAACTTTCCTTCGCGAGTCAGAGGATGAGAACGAGGAGCAGAATCCGGGACTGCCTCGTTCACAAACTGCTCCAGCATCACCTCACCACCTAATTGCTCGGCCACTTCTCGTGTTCGCTGCATGGCGATTGTTTCCTTCAGCTCTGGGCCAGCCTCCATATCATACACGACCGGAGCCTCATTTTGGAGTTCCTCGTTTTGTTCATACTCGATCTCTTCCCAGCCGCCCTGTCCATCCTCGCGGAAAAGGCGATCAGGGTCTTTCTCATCATTCGCAAGGTCCTCGTCCCGTATTTCTTGAATCGTCGGCTCTCCATACAATGAAGTGTACAGTTGAAGTTCTTCTTCATTCAGAGCGCCATCAGGGACGGCATTTCCATACTGCTGACGGATCATTTGCACCCAAGACTCGATAGTATATTCTTCCTCGCCTATCGAGAGAGGATCTTCGAGCCCGTCTGAGTTACCTGCATCCTCCATCAGGTCAAGCTCATCCATCAGTTGTACCATCTGATCTTCATTCTCGTTGATGCGCTCGATTAGGGTGTTGATTCGGTCGGTTGGGTTGTGTTCTGTCGGTTCAGATTCCGTAGGTTCAGGATGAGGTGCCGCTGCCGAGGAGAAGAGTTTCTTCGTTATAATCGGTCGCCTGAAGGTAATACATTGTCGCCTCTCCCGGCGCAGCCGAGAGCTAGGTGTGCTTCGTGAAGTTTGTCGTTGGGCAAAGCTTCGTCTCTGCGGCGCGATCCAAACCGCATTTTCGCGAGAGAGTCGCGAGACAGCCGGACCCGAGACCAGCGGGCGCAGCATCTGCTGCGCACGCGGATGACCGGATCTAGACGCTGAATAGCTAGACAGCATCTTAACAGTCTTATGTGATATGATCGAGAAGATGGGTGAAAAGAAATAAGAAATTGGCGGAGCTCCAGAAAATTGATGCCAAGCCATCACAAACTCGCGTCTTCTGATTGGCTGGACTAACTACCGGAGGATCCTTTTAAATCAAGTCAATCAACTCCACTTTGAAGACTGGGCAGAGATTACTGTAAAAATATTGCAGAGATATTGTTGGATTAACTAGGTATTTCGAGTATCTCAATTTGTTATTTCGCTCCTCTGGATTTTGTGATCGAATTTGGGCATCATGAAGGCTGCCAGCTCTACACTGATCAACTGTCTTCTAGGATGAAGCTAGTACAGCATGAAGATTCAAATTAGGGTCTCCAGATTGTATAACCCAGATATTTACATAGTAGTAGTTAAGTATATTTCTAGTACAAGACCATGTACCATAAAATTTTGATTTTATACGAGACTTGGAAGAAATACAAAGCACACAGCCTACCATATACATGCAGTCTTTGCTACCAACAACTAAGTCTTATTTTCTATCATGATGCCGAGATACGAGTAGTATCTCGGTAGTTGTACACATCTAATATCTAAAAATAAGTCCAAAGATACTCCCCAAGTGCCATGATCGCCATTGCCTGTCCATACGGCATGGGAGTAAGAGGAGTGTTCTTATAAAATTGCAGATCATGACCCATCGGTGTACCATAGCTCGTTTGCTGTAGCTCACCCGTCTCATCCACATTATGCAATACATATTGAATAGCTTTCTCACCTACCACTCGGTACTGTGAATCAATATATCGTCTCAGTACCGCCTTCAGAATACCATAAGCAAAACCAGCAGTAGCAGATGCCTCAAGGTATGAATCGGCATGGTCAACGAGCGTGTGCCAAGCACCGGATTCAAGATTGGAGTTGTGACAATGCCTCGCACTGTGCTTCGAGTGTATCGCATAGGTGAACCCGGATAGGATCATTCGGCTCAAGCTCGAGTAGCTCGAGAATTTCAGGGATAACAATCGTGCACCAACTGTTTCCACGAGCCCATAGAGCATTCGCAAAATTGTGTCCAGCCGGGCCACTTTCTGCCGTGCTAAACTTCCAGCCATGAAAGAAAAGTCCTGTCTTCGTGTCGAACAAATATTCAATATGAAGCAAACATTGTCGCTTCGCCTCCTCGATATACTGCGGTCGGTTGAGCAGCTTTCCCGATTTTAGCCAGAGGAATCACCGTCGTCATCAAGGTATCATCCCAGAGCTCTTGCTCGTTATCTTCGACATAAGTGATATGCTGGAATCCGCCATATTTCGTACGGGGCAGATCATACAGTGCCCACTCAGCCCACCCATCCAGCCAGGGAAGATATGTCATATTACCCGTCTTCTCGTACACGTAGGCAAGGGTCAGAAACGGCGCCATGGTGTTTGATGTTTTTGTCGATACTGCCTTCTGCAAAGCGCTCGGTGAACCAGTCCTCGATAATCTTCAGGTATTAAATATCACCAATGATCTCGTAGAATTTCCATACACCGTATAAGCCTACACCGTGGGTCCATTCCCAGCCATTCCAGCACTTTGCTTGGATTTTGCGGTCATCTCTCAGGGGAACCAGAAACTCCCCGGCGTCGTCACGGATGTTGATGAGATTGTCAATTAGCAACTTTATTTTAGTGCGAACTACAGAGGCTGAGGGGTCAGCCGCCATCTTGAGATTCTCGGCGTTTCTGGCATTCGGAGAATAAGCAGAATGAGCACCGCAGACTTATATGAGAAGCGATTTACCCGGCATTTCCGATTTCCCCTCATCAAGATGCTCGTGTCTGTTCTAAATTCGGTCTTCAGGCCGATCAAAAGAAATCCAACCTGCCCTGGAATAGTAATTTAGGCGGCCACTTTCTGTTTGGCCCGGGCTAAATTGCCCCGAGGGGCATGGGTGCGAGATGATTATTTGAACTAACGACGTGGGGGCATTTGATGAAGCATGATTGTGGAGAAGCATGGGAAAGGCATCTATCAAAACTCGGAGAGTTCAGTGAAGAAGCCGAGTTTGCTCCCGATTAGGCAACTCAATTGGCAAACCTGGAGTACGTATACCTGGGAAACGCTTGCTAGTCCTACATACTATAGATTTGAGGATCGATAGTTTAATAATCCGCTTGCCAGGTCATCGCTGGACTTGTATGTGGTAGTCAGAACATTCTTTTTCTTTCCATTTCTCGTTCGTTGATCTACCGTCTCCATAACCCTACAGCACAGCGCATAGACGTACGTGGGAAGGGGCTCGGCATTGACGCTTTTGTTTTCACTGCATTAATATCTTCTATTCTCATTCATGATATCTGGCCATGACAGTGTAGGGGAATTGCTCGTCATGAGAGACTATCGACCTGTAGTCGAGCGGACGATGGCCAGGCTCAGTAGGATACTCTATAGATCGAGAGTTTCTCTAATGACATTGCTTTCCAGAGAGAAGACATAAACTTCCCCCTTATGGATACGGCACTTGGCTCGAGGATCTGTGGAGACTGATGAGGCCACAAACAGACGATTTAAAACAACTATGATCGTTAGAGGTGTCTTTCTTATCACGGTCTTGACATACTTCTTACAAGCTTGGACGGAGGCACTAAACTTCACAAAGCCATGTGGAGACGATTGAACTTACTGTAGAAGAACTCAGGATGTGCATAAAAGTTACTCAAGTACAGAAGTCACAAAAAAAGGAGTCGCTTGACTATATTATTTACAGCATCTAATTCGACAATGTCATCATCTTCAATCCGTTTGATCGTTCATCATTCGGCCAAGTCAATAGAGAGGCCTAGGCAGGAAATAGAGAGCTGCCATTGTGTATCCGTCAATCGTCGTTTCATATAGCATGACAATTATATCTTTCCGTTGATTCTCTCAGGCAATGCCTTTTTCTTCTCCTGAGCTATCATCCTCCTAATGCACTGTATCGGTCGGTTTTCGCCTTGAAGGGTCTTCTGCAATAATAACCAGATCATGTAAGTAAGTACTCCCATAAATAGCAGAAGAAACGAGCGATATGTACTACTCCAGATCCATCTCTTACGATTATTTGTTTCCTGGTTCTTCCTCTTCTCCTCTGGATGAGTACCCTTCTGACGAGCTTTTTCTGAATTCTGACGTTGTTTTATAGACCCGCCTTGGTCTTCGTGATGGTGACTTTCGAAAAGCTGGTCCAGGTGGCAGATTTCCGACATAATTGTTCAATTGTGGGGATTTACATAAATGGGCTCTAGAGCTGGAGTCAGTCGCTTATATTTAATTCTCAAAAACCCCAAGACTGCCATGTACCTTAGGGTAGAATTGCGGGTACCTATCCTGTTTACTGTGACATGGTGGCGAGAATGATGTAAATGATACCCAGCCAATCATGTCGATCACCTGTAAGGCTACACAACTGAAGTCATCTACGGTACATACAGCATGTACTGTACAGCTCTTTTGCCATTCATCTGAATTTGTCTAATGCATTTTCCATGGTAGGTATCCTGATAGTTTACACATGAGTCATTTATCAATACGTAAAGCTACACACGGGGTCTTCCTAGTTGGTATATGAGAGCGGATACTTGATGGCAGTACCATACTTCCACATCACACGAGAGGAAGCCTTTCCCTCATGTAAAGACAAAGATGCAATGCTCAAGTTACCTCAGAATGTCCTGTGTATACCAATGGTACATCGAGTCCATGTCATCGCGTGTGGTGAAGGAAAATCTCAGAAATACAGTAACCAAAAATTGCGCATACTCCGGTCTTCCCAGGGTGGATGGTTGGCAAAAATACACTGTGATGGGGTGCGCTTCCAAATTATTTCCCGCCATAGAACTGGGAAAACTTGAAACAGAGCGAATACTATTGTTCGCGTGAACTTGAATCATTCTTCTCCATAGTGCGCAGTCTGTATTGCTAATTCGATTGATTCTGAGGGGATATATAGATTAAATCTTAGGGTTCGCTCTCCGTGTCATCATTACCCATGAGTACTTTCAATGCGCTGACCCAGCGCATCACCTCATGTTCCAAAGCAGTCAACTTGGCCATGACCGACATAAGACTCGGGTCTTGACTCTCGACTCGGATCTTCTCGCGCACATGAACCTCTTCACCTTTCCACTTAAACACATCGCCCGCTTCATCGTGTGCTTTGTGTCTACTGCCAAACAATCGGTCTCGCAGCGAGAATCCGGTCAGGGATATATCCGAGGCAAATGCCGTAGGAGCTTGTGCGATAGCATTGCTTTCAAGTGTGCGAACGAGCAAAATAAGCGCGGAGTCTGCGATGGAGAGGTGGAAGGAGAGGTTAGACGGAGGGGGAGAGTCAAACACCTGTAGGGTCAAAATACATTAATTAATCGATCTCTCAGAGTTGAGTAGAGTTGATTCGCGGGGTGAAAACATAGAAGGGATAGTCTTACATTGTCGGGGACGCTTGTCTCCCACCAGTTGCCTCGCACGTCCCCATCGCCTTTCAGCATCTGTCGTGCCTCGCTGATGGTTTCATGCAAGAGATGCAGCTGGCTGAAGATAAATCCTGCATTGTGCGGATCACCTGTGTATGTGCTCACATCGATGATATCTAGGCTCTGATTCACTAGGTTTCGGACCGACACGAGCTGTTGCAGTGCTAGATCGGGAGCCTCGGGCGATTGCGACAAGGTCAGGCGGATGCTAGGGGAGCCGCGTGGAGGGGGCAGTGATTGAAGTCGGAGCTGGACATCCTAACCCATAGCAAGATATGATAAGTATATATCCATATTGAAGTCGTACCATTGAAGGGAGGTCTAATATCACATACTCCCTTCACTAGCTTTGTCCCCACCCTCGTGACGAAACCTTTCACGCTTTCAGATCGTACTGAAGAGAGAACTAAGGTCGAACCTGGCTCCTGTGGTGCGAGAAGGGCCGCACATTCTGAAAGACCTTCCTTCAAAGAGGCGAGCGATTCCTGTAGCGATTGCAATAGCCATTGAAGCTCTCGAGCCTAAAAATCAAGTAAGTTGGCCAATAGCTCCACTGATACGGTCATCCCTGAAGCGGATCTCTCTTTTGATTCTGCTAGGGCCAACCAGGACCGAGCATTGCAGATCACCACAAGTTCAAGGAGAACCACTTTTTCTTTTCAACGTACCAATGCAGAGTCAGCCTCTCGGTTCAGCCGGTCGGGCGGCAGTGGGGGGGTATGCCCAAGTCGCCATAGCGGTGCGGTAATCGAAAAAGAACGAGCAGGGAACCTTACACGGCGAGGGGTGGACCGATTTTTTCGGCACGAGTAAGGGCAAGGCAGAAGAGTTTTGATCCACGTCACTGATGGGGCTTGCAGCTGCACCACGGGGGCATTCAGAGAGGAGCTGCAACGTCGATGATTGAAGGTCGCGCTGTGGTCGGAGCCAATGCTCGTCATGGACTGAAGGTAGGCTAAACCCTATAGGGAATAGTCTTAAGTTAGAGTGTACGCTAGTCCACAAACAGTTAGCCGATACAGTGCAAGCATGACGTCGATGATCCTCACGATCCTCTCTGATCTATGGGAGCTTCCAAGGATTGCTCTTATATCAGGCCAGTGCAAGGTACATCCCCCCCCCGGATACGCCGGCTGCTTGAACACTAGACCTTGCTGGAATTTTTCTACACTCGATATTCCTCTTTTTTCTTCTACCTCTTTTAGCCCGCAGCTTTCTTCCATCTCAACCTCGACTACCTTATCTCACCAATAGGTACTTCGGGCACGAAAATCAATTCCTCCAGGCGCCAACCTTAAAACTATCGCACACACCGACAAATTTTTACCAACTCTCCCATATACATACTCCATTCTAGAGATCGATCATAATGGGTCTCAGCAGTATGTGAAATCAGCTTCTAGCCAGAATTTGAATGTAAAAAAAAAGGATTCCCGCAAACTAATCTTATGGTACCACAGGAGCGGCGTTGGGCTTCCTCGGCCTCTTCTTCATGGCCGGTTCAATTCTCTTGATCTTTCTTACACTACTCGCGGGCTCGCGCAACACCACCCCGCTTAACGAAGTCTACTTCCTCCAGGCCGATACTGGTAATATCCCTGGCGCGCCGTCTACTTCACGGTGGACATTCTGGAATCTCTGTGGGGTGACCGATGGAGGTAGGAACGACTGCGGTAGCTCACACCCAGCGTTCCCCTTGGACCCTCCAAGCCATCGCAACTTTGATACGACCGAAAATGTGCCATCGCAATTCATTGGGTGAGTTGAAAGAAGTAAGCAGAGTAACCTGTGAAGGTCTTGGCTAATATTTCCTTTTTTTCGCAAATTCTAGAACAAACCACTACTTCTTGATGACTCGTTTTATGTTTCCCTTCATCATTATTGGTCTATTCTTCGCCGTGGTCTCTCTTTTCACTGGTCTGCTAGCTATGTGCACTCGTATCGGCAGCTACCTTTCTGGATTTGTGGCCTGGCTCGCCCTGACCTTCCAGGTCATCACTACTTGTCTCATGACGTATGTCCACGCTTTCTAACCGATTGCCCAATTGTTGTTAGCATGTGAAACCTAACCCTATCTTTAGTGCTGTCTTCGTGCAAGCCCGCCACGCCTTTAACAGCAACGGCCAAAACTCCAAGCTCGGTGTCAAGGCTTTCGCTTTTATGTGGACTGCCAGTGCCTGTCTATTCCTTTCTTGCCTGATGTACTGCCTTGGTGGCGCAGTCGGCCGTAAGGATGACGGTTACAGTGGTCGCAAGGAGCGCCGCCGCGGTTTCTTCAATTCGGCTCGATCCAACAGTGTGCGAAGCCAGAAGAAGGAATCCTACGCTTAAAGGAGATATGATCATATGATCTCACCCCAACTCCCTCGGCTCTCCGTATCACGAAAAAGAAAAGCAAAGAATCGACGGATACAGGACTGACAGCTAGGCTCACGTTGACAACCTTCCATCTATTCAACGTCTCCGCTTTTCGCCTCGTACACGATTGTTCCACTGCGTTGATATCCTGCTGGGTGCTCTTATTCGTCGGGTTATCCCTCTCAGCTTGTCTTGGTCTTATTGATTATGCCCTTCAGTGATTCCCGATTATCTGGAGTCTCGCCTCGCCCACCTTTACGTTCCTTAATGCTGTTACGAAAATCTACGATCGTTACTGTAATATCTATTGATGTTGGTGAATTGATGCGCATGCCAGTGCGGCAATGACGTTATCAGCTTGATGATTCTTTTGGTCAGTGAATCCATGGATGGTTGACAAACTCATGGTCCAATGTATTCGACTTTTTGAAATCGATGTCCCTGCGATCTACCTAATCTAGTTGTAATATAATTTCTATTTCATTGCCCAGATCCTACTATATAGTCTATTTAGTCGGTGAAGTGCTCTATGGAGGCGTTCCCCATCTGTAAGGGTATTTGAGAAGGTTGGAAACAATCTAGGAACCCGAGGGTGTTCGCAATTGAGTCCCTGGGATTACGGAGGCTGGAAATCGGGAGCGGTCGACCATGGTTCATCCACTTGAACGTATGGAAAATATCTTCATTGGTTACTTTCAGGTGTGAGTCTATATAGATTTGAATAACTCGAAGAAACTCCAAAAAGATAATGAGGGTTAAACAAAAGAGAATAAGGAGAAACAAAAGCACAGCCTCTATCAGTCATGCATGCGTCATCACACCATAAAGGGGTTGGATTTTTTTAATAGAAATCAGATTCGTTTAAGCAGAGCCGTTGATGGCGCCACGGACGGCAGAAGAACCACCGACCTCGCGCACGGCGATCTGCAGACCCAGGTCAGCGTTGACGTGGACCATAACCTCAACCTTGCTGCCGGCCTTGACACCCTTGACAGCAAGCTCAGCAACAGGCTGCTCAGTCTTCCAGACGATCTCACGGATCTCCTCTTCCTCGTCATCCTCATCGGAGAAATCGGAGTCCTCGTCGTCAGCGGGCTTCTCCTCCTTAGGCTTGGGCTCGGGCTTGGTGACCTTGATGTTACGGGCACCCTCGCAGACGCGGACCAAGACATCACCACCCTCCTTGGGGGCAGAGTAGTGAGCGATGCGGCGAGCGGGAAGAGCAGTCTCAGCGTTAAGCAGGGGCTGGAAAGTGGTCTCAGTGGTGGAAGTGAACTCAACACCAATAGCCTTGCTCAGGTGGGGAGTAACAGTGACCATGGGGTGAATGGACTGCTCAATGTCCTCGTGGTCGAACTCTTGGACCAGGGAGGCTTGGAAAGCGGCACCGCGGGCAGACAGCTCAGAGGGGTTGATAGCCGAGGTGAGGGTAGAGGGGGCCAGGATGGCGGTCTTCTCGGGGAAGATGTTACGGGCCAGTTGGGCGATCTTAGGGGTGTGGGAAGTACCGCCGGAGAAGATGACCTGGCAGAGAAATATTAGCATCTAGCTTCCCAAAATGAATTGGAAATTCAACATACCTCGTCAATGTCCAAAACATCGAGGTTGGCCTTCTTGACAGCCTGCTCAATGAGGCCGGTGAATTGGGAGAACACCTTGCCGGAGAGAAGCTCGAAGCGGGTACGGTTAACGGTGGAGCCAAAGTCAATACCGTTAGTCAAAGACTCAATGCTCAGCTGAGCGTTGGTGCTCAGGCTGAGAGCTTTGCGAGTGGCCTCACCCTCCAGCTTCAGCTTAGCCAGACCGCGGACGTCCTGGCGGGGGTCGACCTGGTGCTTTTTCTGGAACTCCTTAGCAAAGTGGTCAATGATGACCTGGTCCAGGGTAGCACCACCCAGCTCGTAGTCATGGGCAGTAGCCAGGATAGTATAGATACCACCACGGCAGGCAACGACGGCCACATCAGAGCGGGTACCACCAAGGTCAGCCACAACGGTCAGCTTGTCAGTGACAGTGGCCTCGGGGGCGGGCATCGTAAGCCATGACAGCGGCAACGGGCTCGGAGATGAGTTGCAGGACATCAATACCAGCGTCCTTGGCAGCAGCAACGAGAGCCTCACGCTGGGCATCAGAGAAGTTGGTGGGGACGGTGATGACGGCAGCGTTGACCTCCTTACCGAGGAAGTCAGTAGCGGACTGCTTGAGACGACGAAGGTGACGAGTGGTGATCTCAGAGACGGTCACAGAGTTGGGGGTCTCGCTGGGGCTGTCGCGGATAGAGAAAGCAACAGTAGAGTCGCTCTGCTGGGGGTGAGCGGAGGCATGGCACGGGGTAGGGTCGATGGACTTGAAGTCCTTGCCCAGGTAGTCCCGGAAATATGCGACAGTGTTGCCGGAGTTGCGAATAAGTTGAGACTTGGCCTGGGTACCGTGGTACTCCTCGCCCTCGATGTAGGAAAGAACGGTAGGGATTTGACGGTCTAACAGAGTCAGTTTTAAGTGATCCGACGAGTGATAGAGGCTAGAGGGAGAATGATAACATACCACCCTCCTCGTTGGCGATAACCTCAGCCTTGCCGTCCTATTGGAAGTACGGACGTTAGCCAATGTCTTTGTGTCAAAAGGAAGGGATGTGACATACAGGTGAGATACGAGCAATTGAACTGCAAGAGTTACCAAAGGAGATACCGATAGCGAAACGCTCGGCGGCACCGTTGGCTGCGTCACCCATATTGTCGGACTGTGAAAAAAAAGTTCAAGAATTGGAGATAATGAAAGAGCCTCCACAAGAGGATGTGCGAAAGAAACGAGTCGGGGGGAGTGGCCGACGAATGGGGGGAAGTTGACTTAATAGCGGGGGAAACCAAATCGAAAAATTTGAAGATTTTCCCAATCGGCGGAGAGTGGCTAGTGCTTATCGATACGAGTGTGGCGGTATCTGACGACCAATCATAACATCCCTCTTTTAAGGTTGCCCTTAGGTGTGAGCCACATATAACAATCAAATTAGCATTGTATGTAGTGTCGATACAGTCGGCTGGATTCTCGGAAGTCAAACGAGCAGCAATTTCCAATTTGACTACTCTAGCCCATTCCCTAGATATGATTCTCGCTATAGTGACTATGCAATAATTGGAATGACCGCCACAACGGCTTTTCTGTCCAACTTGAAAGGCGAGGCAGGTCACGTGCCGATAGCGATAATGGCCGACGTTTTCTTTCGACCTTCAGAATATTGCCAATTCTCAGTCGTCTTTCTCTGTACGCCTAATATTTCGATCCTCTTAATACTCAATTGACCGCACTCGAAGATAATTGAGCTGGTCCTCATACGTCTATTCAAGCTATGTCTACACCCCTCATACTGCTACCTGGTGACGAAGTACCTGCCAGCCATGTCCCATCCACCAATTCCAACAACCCTCTCAAATTAGGATCGGGCGTTCGTCTTCTGTCACAACCATCATCTAAGGCAACGAATTCGAATCATGTGCTTACAGCGACGCAAGCTGGCATTTTGGCAACTGATACTAAGCGAAACATTGTCTCTCTCCAAACTTTCTCCAATCGCCGATACATTCCTACGACAAATGATCTCGTCATCGCACAGGTCCACCACTCTAGCATTGATTACTTCCATTGTATCGTGACTCCTCACACAGCACAAGCCTTGCTTGGTCAGCTTTCCTTTGAGGGTGCTACGAAGAAGACCAGGCCGCAGCTGAAGGGCGGTGATCTAGTTTACGCGCGAGTTCTGTCCGTGGGCGTTGGCGCGGGTGCCGAAGTCGAGCTTACTTGCGTCAACCCTGCCACTGGTAAGGCTGAACCAGGTGGACTCGGGCCACTTACGGGTGGTATGGTTTTCGAAATCTCTACCGGCTTTGCTGCTCGTTTAATCAGGGCAAGCTCCTCCTCCGCTGACCATGGCGACCCCATCGATGGACTCGTGGTTCTTGCTGAGCTTGGGAGGAAGCTGGAAAGCCTGGGAGGATTTGAAATCGCTGTTGGTCGCAATGGGAAAGTCTGGGTTGATTGCTCCTCAGCAGGAGAAAGTGCCGTGAAGGCCACAATTGCAATTGGACGATGCCTTCAGACTACCGATGACCAAAATTTGAATTCAATGGACCAGAAGAAACTAGTCACCAGGATTCTCCGCGAAATGAAACTCAGCTCGTGATCGCCACCACTTGTTGCATCCTCGCCTGCAAAGCAAGAGATGAACGCTTATTGATTTGGTTCGTTTCGAATTGCTGTGACATTGGCATTTTCTTTCGCAACTCCACACACCCGCTCTCTATGGAGAAAGCGACCCTTGGCGGATGGGACATTGTAACTAGCAAGCAACTCTCCTTTTTGTGATGCTTTTGCTTCTCTGGAAATTCCTGGCCCCTTGCCATTGGCCCTTGCTTTGCTTCCCGGCTTGTCCATTGCTGGAAGCGGCATCAGAATTACTCGTTGAGCCAAACCATCCGATGATAGCAAAGGGATTCAGAGCGGAGAGCTACTAGTATAGTGCAAATATCCTAAAGGACCGGGCAGCTCGTGGTATACTTGGATCTACATGAATAACGAATGATCATATTTTAATGCCCTGGAATTTTTACCAGCTTGATTTACCGGCGAATTCACATACTCAATCATCCAAATAAAATTCGATTCATTCATATCATGTCAGGTTCTCAGCTTGAATTTTGTTACTATATATACTTCTACGCATGTTCAATATGCACACCGCCATGGCTTCCGCCACATATTGATGGGTATCAATATGTTCTTCCACGCCGCATTAGAAGATTTTAATTTCTTGTACAATAAGATAGTTCAGTAGTCGGTCTATCTATTCTGTGCAGAATTCATAACCCAGTGTCAAAGCATTTGAAAAACTTGGAGCCTTTTCCTCATCATGTGACCCAATTGAATATCAGAATGATATCTACGGACTACTGTCTAGTTCGTCCCACTACTAACTAGTGCAATTATTTTTTCTGCCGGTGGCTGGGGAATACCCGCAATTATTCGGCGGTCTACAAGGCGGCCAGGAATTCTGCCGGTGTCTATGTCGAAAATTACGACCGGTGCAACACAAGATTCCATCATAGTTTTCGACAGCTGTAGACGATGGCAAGAATAAGTCTTCCCCCGACTAACATGTCTAAGTCAAACGAACTTGGTAAGCCATAGTGTTTCATTACGCTCATAATCAAGATTCAAATTCTAGTTCTGCCCGCTTCAAGATGTCCAATCATCAAATGCGCTAACCACATCGATAGACGCGACAGACAAGGGCTCTCCCGATATGGTCACTCCAAATGGCAATAGTCCCTCCTCTAAGAGAAAGCGCAATTCCGAGCCTGGGTACAAGAGCAAGAAAAATAAAAAGCAGGATGGAGGAGACCGAGTAAATGGCAACTTCAGTGATTTGGATGAGCCTAGCATGAAGCCCAATGGCAGTCGAATTGACGGCGATGGGAAGAGGATTCGAGGTCCCAGAATTGGGGCGAAAAGTGGAAAGAAGATCGGTTTTTTCGAAGAAGAAGAAACTCGCGCAATGGAGGATCACAAAGTTAATTTTTGCAACCTCAACGGCATTAGTGCTTCGGAATTCGATGCGATGGTTCAACATTCCGATCGAGGCGACGGCGAATTCCCCTGTCCAGGCGATGTCTGTACCAAGGCCGAATTTTGGTCTAGCATATATAACCTTTTGCCCAATCGAGAGCGCCGATCTGTCTATCGCTTCATGCGTAGGCATTTTCAAACCTCGGATCAGAAGCCCCACGAGTGGACTGAGAAACAGGACAAGGAACTTATCGACTTAATTACCCAGTACGGTCCGAAGTACACCCTTATTGCTAAGATGCTCGGCCGCACCGACGACGATGTGACGCAGCGGTGGAAAAACCGTCTCGAGCACCGCTCAACTATGCAATATGGGCCATGGATGGAACAGGAGCTACGCGACTTGGTAAATCATGTTTCTCTTGTCGCGCAGAGTCACCAGGAGTCTGGCTATTCTGGAGATGTTTACGAGATGGACGAGAAACTTGTGCCTTGGGGCAAGATTAGTGATCTAATGAACAACACTCGCTCTCGTCAACAATGCGCTGACAAATGGCGCAAGATTCGAAAGACTGTTTTAGAGGAACGAGCTTATTCCAACCCGAACGCAGTGTTTGATCCGTCTCGGACCGCGAAAAAACACTCAAGAAGAAGTGAAACGCCAAGGGTTATTAAGAGCAAGAAATATGTGGATGATTATGACAGCGACAACGAGGGGAGGGACGAGCAGGTAGATCAGTCAACACTATCTGTCCCGGAATCTTTTACCACGGCCAAGGACCCTTCGCCTGAACCCCAGGTCGAGTCTGAATCACATCTCGACTTGGAGCCCAGTAGTCACCAGGAGGACGCAGGCTCTTCTGGTGCCGGAACACCCTCTTCACCTGTTCACCAAAGATCCAATTCGATGAATGAGGAGAAGCGGAGGAAGAAGCTGCAGAAAGCGAAAGAGGAACGGGAGCTTGCGGAGGCCAGGGGCCTCACCGCAGCCGAAGCAAAAGAGGAACGAAAGCGAATGAGAAAAGAACAAAAGGAGGAAAAGAAGCGTCGAAAGTCATTGAAGCTCACTGAGCCTGTCTGATCAAGATTCTTGCGCTTGTTAGTCCGGAAAGCACAGAAACAAGCACCGCAATTTGGGCTGGGCCCAATGGTGGTGTAGCGGACCGGAGTTTCATGAGAAATTTTCTTTTAAAAGGATCAGGTATAGAAGACAGGAAATCTCAGGGCCGAGAAGAGGATTGAAGTGAAC
This sequence comes from Penicillium citrinum, assembly GCF_028827155.1. Classification (NCBI taxonomy): domain Eukaryota; kingdom Fungi; phylum Ascomycota; class Eurotiomycetes; order Eurotiales; family Aspergillaceae; genus Penicillium; species Penicillium citrinum. The sequence continues at coordinate 3,389,120 of NW_026622688.1, forward strand.
ACAAGCAATCATCTCCACATGGTTCCCGGACTAGCTCACTCGATGGGTCGGCTATATCTGAACCAACCCCATACCATCGAACTGGATGCAAGAAGGATATCGGAAGCATCAGCTGGGACTCCAGATACATTTTCGTAAATAGCTAAGTAAATAATTAAGCGAGACAGATAGTGGCTGTATGAGTACCATTGATATATGAAGTTCTAACAATGCCTGAAATTGTATTCTTTTATGTGTAGTGTTAGAGAAAAGGCAAAATGATAATGTCTATAGTTCATCCTTGCTATCTTCACCCTTCTCATCCTGAACCACATTCTCTCCAACAGCCTCCTTACGATCAACGTCGTCACCCGTCTGCACAAACCTAACTTGCTTAGCATCAACGCGCTTAGCCAGAGCCGCAATCTCATCATCGTAAACAGTCCACTCAGGGACCTGTCTTCTGGCACGCGCAAGCTTTGGCTCTTTGGTCTGCGGGTTATTGCACAGGTCGATGGTACGGGCTTTGGCAAGATCCTCGTCGGAACACCAAGTCTCGCACCATAGCCACTCCTGTGGTAGGCTGTGGATGGGGATGTGGTGCTGCATGTTATTTGGGAGGTCCTGGTCCAGATTACTCAAGCTGTTGGGATCAGCCGAGAGCATCTGGTACTGACCACGCAGACGATCACCGGCTGCAAGTGCACGGAAGCGCTTCAAGTCAACCACATACAACGCTGAGATGTGGTATGGTCTTCCACGTAGGAAGCTGCTCCAGTAGCCCTGTTTCCAGAAGCGGAATCCTTCCATCTCGGTACGGGAGTCTCCCATAGGGGTGAAGCCGTATGGCGCGCCTTCCAGATCGTGATTGACAAGATCGTACATATCCGTGCGAACAATTTGGTCTGCATCCACGAAGATTACCTTATCCAGAGAAAGTGGGAACAAAACATCCAAGAAGAGCATTTTGTAGCCCCAGATCTCGCGCTGTTTCTCACGTTGTGAGCGCAGCCAGTGAGGCCATTTGTAAGTGACCATTTCATAGGAGAAGCCATATTCGGCGGCAAGATGGGGGAGAAAAGTGCGGAAAGAGGGCGAGAGGAACTGCTCGATGAACCAAAATTTGACGGTGTGCTTGGTGTTCTTCATGACTGACACCATCATGATGTTCAGCATGCGTTCGTAGAGATGGCCACTGGCGACAGAGAAGATGTTGATATCGGCATGCTCACTATTCTTCGAACCAACACCCACGCTAGAAAAGAACGCCGGAGGCGAAGTTAAGACCCTTGGACACGAAGTCCATTGTTGAGCCAGAGCGAAGTCCGGTTTCTAGTACATCTTCCTCTTCGAAGCCTGGCTTGCGAGAAAGACGGGGGAATAATGTTCGGCCTTGGAATGACAGAAGGGTAACTTCATTGTTCTCATCTCCGAGTTGTGGACGGTAGCCAAGGCCGCCCACACTGTCAAGGTTGAAGAGCTTCTCGCTTCGACCGGGTTTAAGATTGATTTGCCATAGACCTGGCTGCGCCTTGAACTGGAAGTAGCCCAGATTGGCCATGATGATGGTATCGGCAAAATGAGGGTTATTCTCCGTGCCCAAAACTAGTTGCACTCCTCGTGGTGGGGTCTTGGTGGTGAGGTCGCGAGAGTGCCCTTCGATCAAAATATGCTCCAATGCGTAAATTGCGTCGACGTTTGAGCCAGTCTTTAGTGAGCTTAACTTGATGTTGTCCAGGTCATGAACCGATTCCTTCGGTGCAACGAGCCATGAAGTTGGCACGTCCATTCCCAGTGTGAGCAAAGCCTCGACAGGCACACCGGAAAAAGATGCACCGGGTCGTGAGAGTGACCCTTCGCTGGTAAATGAAGGTTCAGAATCTAAAACATAGCGATAGAAACGCTTAACAGGAATCTCCTTCATCTCCTCCTTGGGATTGAGGAAGATTTTAAGCCTGACCCCAGCCAGCTCGGATAGAACCTTGAGAATTGGTAACCAACGTTGCGCATTCTCCGAAGCTGGGTCCAGTGCTGCAACGACATTGATGGCGGGATCGTCAGAGTTGGAGACTGTAATCACAGAATGGCCGATCCTCCATTTCTCAGACACGTCTAACCTGAAGTCCGGGGTAGATTCAAAGATTCCCTCTGGAACATCTGAGATTGTCGACAAAGAGACAAGCGCAGAAAGTTTGGCGAGGTCAAGCGGTTTGGCAATCCGCATGTTCAGGCCCAAGTTCATGGCAGCCTTCGAAACAGCATCGACACGTTTCGTTCGTTCATAATTGATTAACTGGTCAATCTCATCGGTAGTCAACCCATCTTCCTTGTCAATGGGACCAACGGCCCTGCCGTTGACAACGAGACCCTCAACGCCTGGCTCGAATCCAAGCTTCTCGGCGAGACGCCGATGAGCTGCAAACAAACCTGTAGTTGTTGACTCGGAATCCTTGACCTCGGAGCTGTCTTCAATAATATTTATGATCTGGTCAATATCTTTGCCCTTATTGATAGATTGATGAATTCTTTCTAGCAGGGGGCTACTTGGCTCTGCATCGGAAATGCTATTTTGAACCAAGAGCGTTTCAATGTTCTTGTTCTCTTTTTGAACGCTCAATGCATTGGAGAGAAGTTGCTGTCCTTTTTCGGTCTCAAAATCACCGACGACAATGAGATGAATACCGTTCCGTGATCCATCAGTCGCAGCAATACTGGGAAACTGGTCTATGCTGTTCATTTGCGAGCCCAAAATGCCACCAAGGTCTATGATTCGGACACTCTTGGGGTCCTCAGGCATCAGGAAAGTGTTGCGTCTTCCAAGCGAAGCAGCCAAAAAGAACTCAGGCAGCCAAGCATCCGCAGGGAATACACCCTCCATAATACCCTGTTGCACAAGCTTAAGGTCACGGCCAATCAGCATGCTCATTTCCTGCATCCAATTTCCTTCGCGGGATGTCGGGATACCGTTGACCAGGAAATGAGGAGTATCGCTGCTGAGGCTCAAGCGGCGCTGATATTTGGTCGCACGCGTGACAACAGCCTCGTAACGTTCACTGCTCAGTACTTCATCCAAAGAAAGAGCTTCCTTTTCTCCTCGAGGTTCTTGATCTTGGGTCGCAGAAGCAAAAGCCGTCTTGTCTGGGCTACCGCCCTTTGAAGACGCCGCAGACTTCCAATATACTAGTCAGCCCGAAGATATCCCATAAGCCAAAGGAATATAGGACATACCTCTTCCAGATACTTGATAAGAGAAGAGAGCCCAAAGGTCTCGTGAAGATAGTGCGCTACCTTCAATTGCGCGATGGACTCTGATGAATAAGCCATAGGGACCAGTCCAAATCGAACAGGGATCATGCGCTTGACAAAGGTATATATCTGTCTGAAAACCAGCAGCATATCATCGGGGTTAGACAAATCCAGGGGGACGACAACATTGTGTAAGTCGCGGCTGACAGGAGGCAATTGCCCAGGATAGGGACTGGAAACAAACTAGGACGGAATTAGTAGTCTTTTCGCGCAATTCAAGAGTCTTCAACGTACAGCTTCAAGGTCGCTTGGCCAATCTTCGTATCGTGAATCTTTCTCAAGATCATTCAACCAAATTATCACATTGCCGCCTTCTGTTTCATCACGGTAGTCATAACGTTGTGCCTCGTCGTCCGCGCGTGCCTCTGCAAGAGCTGGATGGGACAGGAGCCTCACTGCATCCCGACCAGAGACACCAAGATCCCGGAACTTTTGGATCAACTTTCTCTCTCGGCGGAGAGTATCCAAAAGAGAGAATGCATCGATTTGGCGCGAGTCAATTTGTACACCATTGATCCACATCACGTTATATCCTGCTGGGATCATTCTCGCTCGGTTGAAACGGATTTCTTGGAGCAGTTCTTTCGAAGCATTGTGCGCAGCCACGGTAGAAGAGTGTTTCGGGAAGTTTTGTGACAGCTTTAGCAAAGTTTCTAAAGGGTCTTCGCTGTCCATGACATAGGCTGCGGCATTCAAGCCCAGCCTTGAGACTTCGGATGAAGAAAGAGGGCGCAGGTCGGTTGGCGCATCCTCTTTCAAGATATCCGTAGTTTCCTCGGCAGCTTCACCCCGTTGCTCAGCATCACGGTCATCAATAACAATATAATCGGTTCTTTTCAAAGCAAGCTCTACACCGTAACCAGAAACGAACAACGGGCGAGAGGTCCAATGTTGAGGTGGTCGATAACGCAAACGGTAGGAAATCTGGCCTGATTTTGCCATATCGCTCAATATCCCGTGGAATTCTTTGAACATTGGTGCTGAAACGTCTGCGTATAGCACGGCCGGTGGAAGAGACAAATCGCCAAGAACTCGATCGAAAGGCAATTCCTTTGGGTCCCTTCATAGGAGAATATAGTGTCAGCTTATAGTAATGAGTCGCATAGATGCCAATTCACTTACATCTCTCCCTCGACATCCTGTTGGGCACGCTCCATTGCAGACGAGCAGTACTGCTTGTCATCATAATGAACCCAAACGGGACAAGCCGCATCCTGAGCAGCCATCAAGGACTGTTGAACCGAGGTATTATAGAATTGATAATGGGCTTGAATTCGAGGAGCGGGTGATCGGATGGCAAGCGATAGCTTGAAGGAGGAGAGGCTTTCTGCTGTACCAAGGTGACCATCTTCATGGACGACCTGCAAGAACCGGTCGTAGAGTTCCTTCTCGGTGATGGCATCATCAAAGGCACCACCGGCGATTCGATCAAGCAATGGGAAATATGCTGTGGCATTCTCTTCGGCGGCAGATTCCCTATACACAGTATGTGGTAAGCATTCAGATCGTTGATAAGAATCTCGAGCAGCTGGTGATGACAACGTACAGCAACTCCACCAAGTACGGGGAGGAGTCAAATGAAGCCTGGAGAGCAACATTGACCGACGGACTAGCATTGACAGCCAACCCAGGTAGAAAAGCGCCAATGACGGCGAACCAATGCCACGGAACGTGGCATTTTGAAGAGACCATCATCCTAGGTCAGCGCAATGGAGCGTGGAGATTGCGAAAGGATATGGTAGTTAGATGAGGAATACCAGGGGGAACAGCCCCGGTGTTCAAAGGCGAAGTGTTATCAGTATTTCTATCGAAGTACAATATAGGTCGTGGAAAGCATCACAGGACCAGACGAGCCAATGCTCAATCGCAAAAAACGCGGAGAAGGAATCTCCTATGAAACCTGGCCACGACATTCGGGGATGGTTATCGCTTATCGCGTGGCAGCTCGGGGGGGGCCGGGGGCGGTGAGGCAGTCGGAGAGTACCCTACTTGGAACAAATGACTGGAAGTACCATGGTACTCTGCATATATTCGACTGACGATGGGTCCATACCATAGAATGCTAAGGTAGCTTTCTATAAAAGTTACTCGGGATGGTTACAGACTCTTCTTGATTGCTACTTTGAAACATCACTCAGGTCAATGGGAAATACAATTCTCACTTTGTTTCCTCTCTTCCACTGCCAACTTGGAAAGCGATTAAGAGATACGTATTTACTACGCTGCGCTACAATGGATAAAAGGTTCAAATTTGAATGTTTCAATTGATGTGCTTATTTGATTGATCGTCAGGCATTATTTCGTTAGATGAATTGATAGATCCTTGCGCCAGATGTTTGTCTTCCGTGACATGCTATGCCCGTTCGCCTGTTGCTCCGAGAAAAAGAAAAATTCGACAGTATATGTGCATCCCAGATGACCTGTTTTTTCTCCGTTGTATCAGACGCCATGGGTGGAAATTTTTGGATAAAGTCAAAGAGAAAAGAGAAAGGAAAAGGGTCGAGTCCTGGCTCGACAAAAGAATGTAACTCGACCAGTCCAGGTTGAGTTGATGTAATGAAGGACCTGCTTCAAGCGAAGCTGGACACCTTGGACTGGGAAATTTTGCGACTGGTAGCCTCACCAATCAAACGGCGACGCTTCTGTTCGTCGATTTCAAAGAAAGAGCTCTCTGCGGAGCTGTGCTGGCTGCTGGGGCGAGAATTGAGGGCGGTTGTAGATTTCATCTTCCTGAGATTTTTCGCCCGAGCGCTGGGACCCAGAGATCGCATCTCGCGAGCAATGCGTTCAAGGAAGGAGCCCGCTTTGGCCTTTTCTGCCTTGGGCAGAGGAAATTGAGGGAGAGGCTTCTCCGCCTCACCCTCGGAAAGGCTGGCATCGGCTGCAGAACCAAAACTGATACCAGAATCGACTTTGCGGCTCTTGCCCCGGTAGGGGGTGCCGTCCACAGATACATAAGAAGGCTCATTGACCAGCATACTTTCATCGATAAGCTCGTTTACATTTTCAACGTAGCGCAAAAGGCACTCGCGAAGTGCAGGCCACGAGGTGCTCTCGCCTTCTGGGGCACCCTGGCTGAGCATGGGGTCCAATGCCTGCTTGCCATGGACAGCGACCGCGTTGATGTAGCGGAAGAATCCGTCCCGCTGGGTCTTCAAGTGCTGATAGGTCAAGTGAGGAGTTGGGCTACAGGTCTTGTCTGTGACAGGTGGGTACAAGGTGTTCAGCATGGCGATATGGTTAACCTTATTCTGAGGCTCAAGCAGCATGTCATTAATCAGGATCTAGTCATTGGTCAGTCATCAATCTTGAAAGGCGTTTGTTCTTGATTGGAAGAAGTACTTACCCAGCGGCGCAAGCCCACGTAAATCTGAGTGTACAAGGCAGTCACGGTGCGAGCTTTGGCATTCACCCTATGAAGCCATGTCATCACACCGGGATACTTTTTCGGCAAATCCTGAGGATTTTGGATCCTCCGCATCTTCACGGGCGATGCCCAATCGTGTCAGAGCAGCTTCCATTTCTTTCTTCCAACGGCTGTCTAAGTCTTTGAGGTAGTCAAGGGCAGTAAGCGCCTGAGGGAAATCGACATTCTCTAGCTCGGCAGTAAAACAACGACGCAGGATGAAGGAGGTCAAGAATGACACAGGCAGCTCGCAAGGTTGGGAGCTGCGGTTCGAGATTTGTTGACTCAGGATAGAACGAAAGTCGGCAGCAGCATCGAAAGACCCGTTAGAGGAGTGGGAAGAGTTGGTTGAGGTGGAGTTGCGGGGAGAGAAGGCGGTTTCGGGAGAGCGATTTTGAGGCAAAGGAGTGTTCATGGGGTTGCAGTTGAAAGTGTACATATCTCGCAAGGGCATCTCATACGACGCCGGATAACGAAGGCAGTGGTCGAAGATCCAGGTAAGAGCAGCACCACTGGGGGTGCCCGAGGGCTGTTGCGAACGAGGCATGATCCTGGACGTCGATGAAAGACCCGCTAAAAAAAGCAGAAGTCGGCTGAATGCGTTTCGAATGGAGATGAATCAAACAATGGCTCGGACAGTCCACAGAGCATAAATAACAAAGCTCTGTCCTAAGGATGTCGAAGGGCTGGGATGATTCGAGACACACGCCAGAGGGGCGAGTGAGTGCGACGAGCGAAAAGTCGCGAAGATGCGACCAAAAGAGAGAAAAGTGAGACAAAGGTACGATAAATTTTCCAGGCAGGTGACGATCAGAGACCACGGCGATATGCGGGTGGCAAGTCAAATGTGGCTGAGGGGGGCGGATGTCTGAGAGTGAATGCCGAGAACGATGCGAGGGGTGAATTCACTGCAAGATTGTTGGACTGTCAAGTCAAACCCCCCAAAAAAAAGAAGGTCTGGGGAAGAGGGCTAGTAGTAGTATTGAACGGGAGGCTTGCTCTCGAGAGAAGGGAAGTGAATCCAATGATTCACACAGAACGAAAGAGGGTGGAAGTGAATGATGGAAAGTGGAATAAGAGGAAGTTTTGAAGTTGGAGGGAGAAACAGAAAGAGAAAGTTGTTGGTTGAAGAGAAAAACAGAACGGGTCGAATCGGGGCGGTGGGGAGGGAGGCAATTCAATTATACCTCGTCTTTTTCACACTCTCCCACATTCTCCCACTTCCACTTTATGGAGTAAACGATTCCCTCCATCCACAGTCTCTTACACACACAGTCCAGACCATGGTGGATCAGATTGGCTCTATCCATTGCCCACTCATCGGGCCACTCAGGCTTTCCAGCTTTATGGATCCATCGCCCGTTTTTTCGAGGCTCCACCTGCACACAGCCGGTACCAGGAAGACGACCGAGGAAAGGAAAAGACAACCGTTGGCCTTCCGGCCTTCCGGATGGCCCACTGCTCCTCTCATCGAGTATCGTTGCTAACCCAATTCGTTTCGATTTGCTCTCGCTTGGCTGCATCTGTGAGCCCGAAGCTCTGGGTGCTCACCTTAGCGTGGTTATCGTGCTTCCGCGACCGCGTTCCTGGATGCTGACCCAGTTCAATCCTCAATTCTGTGCGGCCAATTCGTCCTTTTTTTTTCTTTTATTTTTTCTCTCCTTCGTTTAGGTACTTTTGTACGACTCTCGCATGCGACTCGTCTTGCATGATACATACACTATGAATTGGGGCCGCCTCGACGGTCATGTTCAGCAAACTTGATGTAAGTACATACATACTCCGTGCAGTATAACTTATTCAGACTCTATAACAGTGGATACGCCATTACCGCATTGCGAACATACTATGTATTTACGCACGAACATTTAAACCTTTTTTTAGAGTGAGCGTCGTCACCAAGCATCACTGGAGGCGAAACGGTGCCTCCTCATCAGTGGGTCCACACAGTAAAAAAAAAATACCCTCCCTGTGGCTACTATCATCTTGACAGCCTCAAGAAGAATCAAGAATTAAGTTAATCACCCCCAAGACTAATCTCGATAGTCACTTACTACCTTGTACTCTGGAGATGACTTTTGTAGTTCATGAACCCGTCCACAATAAACAACCACAATCGGAATACACACCCATGGTTCTCGCCGTGTCACCCCGCTCGCGACCCACGGAAACGCACACTTGGTACCTGCGTCGTTTCAGGTCCCCTTTTGACTTTGATTTCTCGGTTACCTCTCTATTTCGTACTATGTACAGGAAATGCATGTATGGTACTTTGCTACTTAGGCTGTAGCATGACAGATCTCATTCTCATCGGGAACTGACAATTCATGTGCGGAAAATCTGTGCATACTTCCGGAACTGACATGACAGCTGTCCCATTTACATAGTCCATATTGCATCTGTATTCCATCATTCTGTCCCGCCACGCTGGAAGAGACGAAAATCCTCCCACCTGGAGACAAAAGGCCCCGGTCTTTTGCTCGTGGGGCAAAGACACGACCTTCCAAAAACAGGACAGCGGAGTGGACTCGTCTTCAGCTCCGCACGACCAGCGATCCCAAAAGCCCAGACTGTCCAGATGCGCAGATCAACCCTCCTTTCATTCATCTGGTGGATACGCTCAGAACCCCTTCGATCACGAGGGTGCACATTGGTGTGTTGACACGGGCTAAGCGGCGATCATGGCATCACTCCCCTGAGCACCTCCGTACCTGGATACTGGGCTCCCAATTTCCAATCCCTCGGGCCGGAATTCAGATTGGGATAAAAGAACGACCGTCCGTGAGATGATTCCTTACACACCTGTTCATCGTCCGAGCCCCTTCGCCTAATGGGCAATCTCCGTACGGAGTCCGGAGATCATGTGTACAGTAGAATATATACAGTATGTACTCGAGCTGTCGAGTTTGGCATCAAAGAGAATTTAAATGGGATGTGGAGCCACAGGGCGCAATCAAAATTACGAATTGGACCTGTGCCATTTTCAACCTCTGTTTTCTGCGCCCAATGACCACGAATCTCAAACCTATCCTCAATAATTGGACTCGATCGCGGTTGCAATGTCCCGTTCTTTGATCATTCCGCTCAAAGGTTCAATCTCCGATTCGGTTCGGTGTGCAATTGCAAACTTTTAGACCAGAAGGAATATACTGTTGTGCACAGTGAAAATTCCGGGTAAACCATTCCAGAGTCCAACTTAACTACTATTATGATCGTACTTGATCTTGTACATCTACAGAATAATGCAGATATGCCTGTCTCTTGTTATAACAAAGTGGGACGATCTTCATTCAATTCCCCGGTCTCGAGAATTGTGAATCTGCATATTCTACTGTACATACATACAAGTATACAGTACTCCGTACTATGCACAGTAGTGTACAGCATATGCGTACAGTTACAAAGTACGGAGCACTATCTGTATAAAGTAACTCTCCACTCACAACGTTCTGTCAAACGTCATCTTCGGCTTTGAAGAGGACACCCTAAATTCAGTGATCGTCGTGAAGCTGGGATCGTGACTCGAATCGGAAAGCCTCCGTACTAATAGTCAAGATCGTCGTCCGGCATCATACTGTACTCAAGACGCCACTACGTGTCTCATCCCCGTTCAAAATCTGAACCCTTCTAAAGTGCCCAGTTTCTTTGTATCCTGATTGCTTCTCCGGCAGTGCAAAAAGCCGGTGAAGGTGCTGGTGGGTGATATTGATCGAACCACGAACACCCAGCCGATTGAGAGAACTTCGGTCCACCGAGATGAATACCATCCCGGCATCATGTCTACCCTTGCCCAAGACAAACGTACGCACCCGGGTAAGTTTATTCGTATCCGATCTTTCGTTACCTGTAGCCTCTCCGCTATCAGACTAGGGTCTCGAGGATCGCTGCCATACGCCGCGACTTCACCGATATGGAACCTAAATGAACCGCCTGGGCGTGATTGGGTATCAAAAATGACCCGCGAGACCAAATCCAATGGTCCACAACTCATGGTGAGAGAATTCCTCGAGGCGTCTGGAATATCGATCCCAAAAGGCGTCGCCCTATTGGCCTGGAGTGAGTAGTACATAGTCCGGGTACCGCCGCATCCTATTGTCATCGCGCCACTGCTTGGGTATAAATAGCGGCCGGTTGCGGCATTCATATTTGCGGCACTAGCTACATAGTCCGGCCGTTCGAGCAGACATCTGGAGTTGCCAAGTTAGCGAAGTCAATTGTTGTCGATGTCAATCACACTATTTGTGCCACCTCCCGACGGATAATCACCAGAGTACTCCGTAGTCACCACCTAGCTTCAATGCGCAGATCGTTTTCGCCACTTCTGCCAACAAAGTTCCGACAAACATTTGTATGAGTCTAGGTACTCTTGCTTGCCGGCTGCGGCCTCATGGTCGAAATAGTGAGCGTAGTGACATGCCATAAAAAGCTCGTCTGTTGAGGGCCTTTGCCAAGAACTTCTTCCGAAAGTCCAGGCGTCTGAGAATGAGTCTGAAGTGGATGGAATTATCCTTGAGACTCTGTTATATTCTCATGAGTATACAAGTGATTTTCTGCCGCAGTAGATCCATCGCGGGTTTCAAGTGAAGCTGGTCTCAACCTCCAATTATGCCACAAGCACTGCCGATGTGCCTTGTCAATTTTTTGATTCGACATATTAACAAGTGTGTATAAACAGAGGTTAACGAGCTTGGGGAACATATTAAGTCATCAGATCCAGTTCCTGGAGCAGAGAAGAGCATCAACATAGTGTAAAGTTTTCTGAAGCTTCTTGTATGTTAGTCTGCTCTGTGATACTAACATGGATGATACAAAGATGTCCAAGCATGGCGAATACTCAACATTCTACTCAGAGTTCTAATCTCCACAGCTACGTACAAACTTTAGTTTCTCCATTTTTTACTAAACTGAAATCTTCTGATTCCGAAATTGAGAAATTATACTCCGTACCTCATACGTAATGACCAGTCCATAGTATGAAGTTTAATGATGATGGTTGATTTGGGGGTCCACTTGTGACCGCCTTGGGGAACCGGCAAAAAAGACAACCTTATCTCGCGACGATTCCCAACTTTCAAATATTTCAAAGTCTGATGCGATAGCTTCCCTTACGAAGTCAAAGAAAATCTCCAATAATGGGAAATGGTCCACTCGAGCGCAAGCTCCAATTTGAGAAGCGGAATCAAGATCTAGTGAAACTACCGAAATGTAAGCATCCCGTTTCACCGACTGAAACCGCCAGTGAAATCCGCAGCGAAATTAACAGCTTGGATCTTACAGATGCAAAAGTGGAAAAGCGACCAATTCCTCATGCCCCTGTCGCATCACCATATGCGGGCCCATCGGTACCTAAAATTGTCTACGTCTCAAGTAAAACCCCGTTCATGAGTGCCGTGAAGCGCGTCCAGAAACTACTCCGTCAAGCCGAAAAGCGCGCCACGGCCAAAATTAGTCTCGAGGACACGCGCAAAACAGAGAAGCAAAAGCTTGCTGAACTAGCGGCCGCCGCTGAGCAAAGAGAAGAAGTGTTTGTTAAGGCTACCGGGCGAGCAATTGAAAAGGTGTTGAACGTGGGGAAATGGTTCGAAGAAAAAGAAGCTGAATACACAGTCCGAGTGAAAACGGGGAGCGTCCTTGTCGTCGATGATGTCGTTGAAGATCAAGAGCAGAAGGAGAAGTTTGAAAAGAAGCAACAGCGTCTTGAGGAAGGCAAATCAGCTGAGTCTGGAAAGGCCAAAACCGAGCAAGGTCTTGCGAAGTCGGCTCTGAAAAAGCGTAAACGGAAGGCACCTGGAGCATCGGGTGATGACGAGCTACCTGAGACGCGGACTCGATGGGTCAAAATGGTCGAAATTGCAGTCAGCCTGAAGTGAAGTGATTGCCTGGCGAGAACGATTGAAGTATACAAAAGCATTCCCGACCAGCGACATGCTCGCTCATAATTGCGGAAGCTACCCAGATACCCCGTCATGAGATGACATGTTCATATCATCCTTACATGACTCTGCATTCCCGATTATCTCTCTGTCATTTTCAGGAATTGCGTCGACGCTGCAAAAAAGGCACATCATAACGGGTATTTTGAGCAACTTGAACTCCATTTAAAGCATATTGGAAGGAGAAACAAGGGAGCATTCCTTAAAGTGGTCTTTACCATCGGCTATCAGCCGCTGCAGATGAATGATGTCCGGGGACTGGACAAAAACAGTGATACCCATAAAATAACAATATTCATCAGATTAATTTTGGTCTGGACAACCAATTGATCAAACAATATAAACATGAATAATCCCAAACCCCCAGAACCAAGATCTATGAACCCGAAATATACAAGGGGTCATCTATAACTAGAAACGTAATGTAAAGATAGGACCTAGTCTACATGTTGCACTTGTGGCACACAGGCCCAACTGCAACCGTATCGTTTAAACGGCAACGGACGCAACTTCTCCCCAGAAGATCGCGGACGCTTCATACCATTCTCATGTGGTGTGCAATCCCACCATTCCACCCACTCTGTACGAGGACTCACAAATTCCCGTTGACAGACCGAGCAATACCAGCCTCCATCTGCCCGAACGCCCTGGGCTAGATCGAGTAACGGAATCACAAGAGATGGGAACTCGAGCTTTTCTTCGTCTGTAATATAATCAAGACCAGGTAGTTTCCATAGTGCACGAAGAGATAGTTCTCGCAGGGAAGGAGCATTTGTTGATGATATCTGCTGTGGTTTTGACAGTCTAGACAATAAAGAATCTTCCATCGGCTTGCCATCCATGTTGTAAAGAGTTGTTGGTCCCGTTGCTACGTGAATAGCCGTGCAGGCATCGTCAGGCGGAGAGCCTTCATATGTCGTGAAGGTTAATTGTTTCTGTGATCGCTCTTCATCTCTTTCCTCCTCATCGTCCTCGTTCTCATAATAGTCGTCATCATTGGTTTGAGCATCTTTATCCTCGCTGGATTGGCAATGCCACTCAACAATTTCGGCGTCTTCAATCGATGGGAACGGATTTGGGCGTGGTGTAAAGTGCTTGAGCTCTCCCTTTTGTAGGAGAACCAATAACTCCCACGGAAGATGGGTAAGTCGGTTAACAGAAAGGTTCAAAACTTGAAGTGCTGTGAGATCTCGAATGGTGCAAGGAATGAAGGTGAGCTTGTTGTTACGCAAGCTGAGTACCCTGAGATCCTTCAATTCGAAGAGCTCTCTGGGGAGCGTCATGAGAGAGTTATTAGGAAGGTATATCCGGAGAAAAGGTTGAAGCGAGAAATATGCGTTCTCTGATATCGGAGGCTCTCTCAGGGAGGGAAGCTTAGTCAAGTGCTGAAGTGATTGAAGCAGATCCTTCGGAATAGTCCTCATGTTAAGGTTTCTGAAAAGATGGGATTAGAATGTGCCCGAAGACGTTGATATACAGCGCAAACAAAACATACCCCAGATCGATACTCTCCTCACCCTTCTCAAGACAGTCATTGACCAGCTTCCTCGCAAAGCGATGCTCTTCCGACTCCCCATTGCCATTTAACACAATGGGCCGAGCTGGCGTAGGAGTCGGTCCTGATCCTGCTGAGAGAGGCAATCCGACTGGATTCTTCACCGAAGCTCGAGGATCTAAGACCGTCTTCAAAAGATCTTCTCCCCAATTTGGCGAATCCTCAGAGGTCAACACAGATTCAGCAACAGACTCATCACTGCCCATCCAAACACCACTATCGACATTACGCTTCTCCTTAAAATCGGCCCTCTTTCGTTTGGGGTCCTGCACTTGCTCCCCCCACCAGGTTCCCCGATACCTTCGTTTGCGCCCCGCGCCATTCACAGGCGCATTGTAATTTTCCACTCCTGATGCAGGAATATCGTCGCTTGAGAAAAGAGCCGGGTCGCTGGAAGGTTGGCTTGAGCGGTCATCAAACCGCGAGAACCGGCGCGACTTGCGAAAGGACGACGCAACTGATCCTGATGCTGTGGTCGTTGCGCGCGCTGGAGAACGGTGTCTCAGCCGTCGGGGTGGAGGGAGAGGAACTTCGTTATCCATCGCGGCAGATAGAATCGTCACCTTGACGAAATACCCCCTGGAAACTCACGATAGTCGTTCAGGAATGTGCTTGACAGGTGAAACGGCGTGGGGAGCTGCGCGGGCGCGACGCGTGGTGGATCCGCTGCCAACGAGAGCGATAGTAATATCAACAACACGTGCGAGTGAATTGAACACAGGTGTGTTCAATTGTGACACCAAGAAGAAAATTGCTGGAAATTATAGATAGAAGAATCATGTAGATTCCCCCTCGAATGGGATCCCGAGATAAGATCGGATCAAACGACAGATTAACCCCAAAGCAAAAACGCGTGGGCGCACGGCCATCAGTCGACCGCGGAGGCCACGGCAGACTGCCAGATCCACAAGGAATGTTGGATCTGCAAGATCTTCACTATAGAAGTCTACTTTGTTCTTTTGATGTTCTAGATGGAATGTTGAGTCTTGGAAGAAAGAATAAAGTGTCTTAATTTATGCCGAGTGTCTAAGATCGGAGTTTTAACCAATAAGGCGTATCAAGCCTGCATTCAACCGAGTCAGACAAGATCCCGCTCAGGTGTCTCACAAACTGGACAGCACAGGACAATATGGTATAGACAAGAAGAAGATAATATATAAAAAAGGGGGAATTCGAGAAAGAAAACAACATCAACTCGTGTCCACAAAGTCGTCATAAATGGGGTATTTGAGAAAGTTTCAACGTAAAGCCGTATCCTTTCCGAATGGGATTCTCCAGTCAACCAGAGGAATAAAATGTCGAAAGAATAGAAGAGGAAAAAAAAAATTATAGGTCCAAATAAAGGTTGTACCTCGGCTTTCTGCTGGAGATGAACGGCGGAAGTAAATGAGACCCAAGTACTATCTCCTCCCTTCCTACATTCAATATAGGAAAGACATTTCTCGCCGACACTGGGTCATCGAGATAAATGATTGCCGGGAGAAGATTGAATACTGACTGACATCTCATGGGTGACTGTTGGCGATCACGATTAGAGAGCCAGGCCCATCATCAGCGCAAAGGAGCCAGCACCGAGAACCGCGGGCATGCCAGCACCAACATTGGCTGCGGCTCCAGTCTTTGTGGCGGAAGCAGCAGACTGGCTTGCGGTGGAAGTGGGAGTCACCATAGGAGTCGAGGTAGCCGGAAAGGTGGTCATGCTCGAGCTTGGAGAGGCAGTGACCGAGTTCACACGGATCAGAGTCTTGGTAATAGTCGTGGTCGACTGGGAGGTGGTGTCCTCAGCGACGGCAACTTGGGCCGCCGCAATGCAGAGGAAAGAAGTAAAGAGAGCGCTAATCTGCATCTTGGCTAATGGGCACAAAATGCAATGCGAATGTTTTTTTGTAGAAAATAGCGAAGCCTGGACAATCACAGCAGTCCGCGACAGTGAATTTTTAAGGCACTGGAAAGTTGAGGGTCGTGAGAAGGCGCGATACTTGTCGCACGTTCGTATTGAGATGAAACAGATCTAAGAAGGAATGTGTTTCGGAGGTGTTTTGTATTTGAATTGTCTGATTCTTTCCTTTTGAGCGCAAACGAGTGAGACTCAAAAAAAGGGAGCAGATTGATAGTAAAGAGCGTGGGCGAGGAAGAGAGAGGAAGTATAAACGAGTGACTGAGGGGGGACAACGAATGACTAGGGTGAACAAATTCTTCAGTGGCGCCAACAGGAAAGGGAAAAAGAGGAGAGAGTATGACAGGGTCTGGCATGCGCCCTAAATACACAAGAGTCCAACCAGTCGAACCTGGGGAAAGGGTGAATCCACACACCATTTTGGCGCTTATTGATTTTTGATTTTGATTAATTTCATTTTATTGACTTGTTTTTTTCTCCAATGATCTATGGTTGTTCTCGGGTGATCAGCGACTTTCATTGGTTTTGAGCCCAAGGGGTTCCTGGACTAAGATCGAACTATGGAGTCAAAGTCCACTTCGTAATCACAGCCCTAAAACCGTCTGGGCTAGTCGAACTGTTTGCCAAGCCGACGAAAACACGAAGGCCTCGTTCACGCACAGACTCCCTCCGAGGGTTGCAAGGGACTTTCAAGGGGATGTCAACAACTTCCAAGTGGACACGTTAGTTAGTTACTGCAGGTCCATGCAATCTGTCCCAAGACGTTGTCTATTGCCTATGTATATTAAGTGATGATCTACTCGAGGACTACGTGGACATTCAGCTAGCGAACCACGGTACAGAGCAGAGCAAGCACATACAATTTACTCTCCGTAGTACAGACGACATAATATTTGTCGATCGGATGTCAGGGCCGGATCTAATGGTAACTTGGGCTGTGTCGGGAAACAAAGAACACCGATGTCTTCTCAATAGTCAGTTAATTAGTTAGTTAGCGGGAACTGGCCACATGTGGTACTCCGGAATGCGGAATTCCTAAGGCCCCTGATGTTCCACTGACCCTCGTGTTTGGCTAACCCTAGACTGAATGGAGACGGATGGGGTTCAAGCTTTTTACAACTTTTGCTCATAACGGCCGAGGACCATCTTCGTCGACTGAAGCCCGTTGGCTGTGGAGTATTTCTTCGTATATGCTCTGCATCATGCACAGGGATATACTAGAAATGACGATTGACTCGGTACATGATGCAAAACCTGCAGCCGGTGCTACCTAATTACTGTACACCTTGAGCCTTTCTTATGTAGACTCTTAACGATAATCAACTGAAATAACCCCCCCTGGCGTCATGGATGCAGGAACGGACAGAACGGATCTCGTAGGGTTGGTCAAATGATGATTTGTCTTGTCGGGCAACAATCCGCCGGGTCCACTCCCTTCAAAGAAGACTTCAAACTGCTGAGGACCTAGACCACGACGATCGGATTGGCCCGAACCGGAAGGTAGCCGAAATTGGCTCAAATTTCTGTCTCAATTTGGTTCGCTGGAGGGGGAGCCGACACGAGTGGGAAAGGGTGGACTTCTCCAAAGAAAAGTGGGATTCGTTTGATTATTCTCAAGGCTTGGCAGGAACTCGCTGACCACTCAGCGAGTTGTGCCTGAACAATTCCCATGGGTTCTTCCCGGACATCCTCCACTCATAGTACGGGGATCGTCTGGTCAACTTTCCAATTAGGGATCATATAGTACCTGTTTATGAGAATTTGCGGGATTCAAGAATTTGACTGATCATCCGAAGAGATTTCGCCAGACAAATGGTGCGCCTGAACCGGCATAGACCATTGGTAGACCACTCAGGAGTAAAATACGAGAATGCTGCAGCCAATTTGCACCACTGTGGATATTACTATGTATGTACGGAGTACATGCCTAGATTATGCATGGTAAGCAATTCGCCTAGGACGGCCGCTCCGAAATTCGCCCGAGGTGATAATAGCATAAATTTCATGTACAATGTATATCTTATGTTCTCCTCCCGGAGTGCGTACTAGATACTTCCAAGATTCGTATTCGGGACTTACCTTGGCCGTCCCAGTGTAAAAGAATACGATGCTGCATTGGATCTTGAGAATGAGTTATATGTATAACACCGCATTGCTTCTTCCAGCTCGCGGAAAATCTCCAGCAATATGTAGTAAACAGGGACAGGTAACTAATAAACAATTAGTACATTCTGTATGTACTTTATCCATATTTACCTCAGCATGTTCTAGCCCACGCCGATACTTCCCAGTTTGGACATGATGAGGTCACACAATCAGTCGTGGCGCAAAGAGACAAAGAGTATGTTGAGTTCGAATTGAGGGGTAAACGAGCAGAAAAGACCAGATTCTGTCAGGGCCTTAATCCTGTTGTGGATATATTAATATAGATAATTACTATATATTTACTTATGTCTAACAGGGACCTTCGGATAGCACTACAGATGAAGAGAACACAAAAGTGCGAATCCTACGACTTTGCTCCGCAGTATCACTACTAGGATCCTAGAAATAACGGCTCGGATCCTTATCCTTTGCTAGCAGTGTGAACGGTCTTCGGAGCTCATTGATGCCAATGCCAACCCTGAAGTTGGTCTCATCTTGGAAGCACATTCAACGTAATCCACCGCCCAGTGAAGCACCTCAAAACACCATCCATGGTGTTTATACTAAATACGATTTATTACAATTCCATATTCCAACATCCAAAGTCATTCATACTGGGGCGGTTATGAGCTATTCGGAATGCGTATACTTTGAAAGTATTGAGATGATTTAGAGATGAAATATATCTGACTCGGTAACCTTATAGATTTGGAACTATTCTACCTACAGTAGTTCAGGTAAAATAGAAGAATGTCAAACGATAGGTATCGTTTGACATTTATATAGTATATAGCTAGGTAGCTATTTATATTTACACCATGGGCATCTATTCAAAATGCAATATCTTTGGAAACATGAGTCATTAATCGTTATCTGAATATATAAGGTACAGTATAACCATATCGCCATGTCAGACACCGGAGAGCTATAGTACTTGGAAAATCGATTAAGAGTATCTTCTCATTGACATATTATGGTCTGGAAAATCGCAGTCAGTATGGTTTCTTTGGTTGCTTCACATGGCAGCGGAACATGTTACTTCTCCAGAAAATATAAAAACATACACTATATTATGATGCTTACTTGAGACTGACACTTATACTAGTGTAGCAAAAACTACCACATATTCAAGCTCTTGCGGGTTGGAACATGACGGTTCATTTAGGTCTGAAAGTGGAGAATGCCATTCAAATGACATCAGACCTGTGTATGTAGGATGTAGAAACCAAACAAAGAAAAATACGACCGTGAATAAGATCTTGAGCTTAAGAACTACGGTAGATGCCTTCAATCATAGTACTAGTATATATTTCACTGGCAGAAATTGTACTAATTGAGAATTGGACTTCGCGAGTAGACATGACTAGCCAACTAGCCACCGTTAAGTTCACAGTGGGTGATGAACTTAACCCCAGAATACGAGGTGGAATTGCATACTGGAATCGAGAGGACTAGTATAAGACTATACCGTCTCCATGCATCCGGGCCACAGCTTCGGTGAAGGGAATGATCGGCTAGTACCGACAGACCCGGGAGTGCATTTCGCACATGTATATTAAACAGTAGATACCCGCTGGCCTCGAGAACTTGGCATTCGTGGCCAAGTTCCCCAGTCATGGATACTCAAAAACAGTCATTCCAAGCACCTCAAGCTGCCAAAAAACGCTCAACAAAATGTATTGGTTATATCGTACAGTACACATCCCCGCTTTCGATTTGGTCATGTTCGCATGAACCTCGGGCATCTCCACGCAAACGCCGAGGAATGTGAAGCTTATTGGCGCATCTGTCGGAGGGGGCTCTGGCGAGGGAGCATCATAGGGGGGCCGCGGGCACGGAGCCAGGCATCATTGTGGGGACCATCAGTACGGATCACGCTGCCGATGGACATGAAGAGTCTATAGATGGAGAAAAGGACGTTTGATTAGCTTCCCATGAACAAAGAAAAAGAGAAAGAAGAAGAATAATAGATGCAGATGAGCAATAGCAATGTTGAAGAAGTAGTTGAGGATGAGAGTAAAAGCAACACATACCCGAAAGTGGCACCGGATCCAAGCATGTACTTGCCTAGAGTTCGCATGACACCATTGGGGCCTGCGCCGTATTGGAAGATGGTGACAGTACCTGTAGTCCATCAGTCAACTGCGTAATAAGACAGATCAAAGGCAATGGTATTGTCTCGACTGAATGTGTACTTACCGATAATGAAGCCCATAATTCCACCGACAGCTAAAGGTGGAGAACCACGTCAGTTCGACCGAGCTCATATACTTCAAACCTGCAACAGATACATACTGGAGCCCATAAGACCACCCATTTTCACTAGAGAATAAGTTAGCCCAGCGCGAAAACAAGAATCATCCATTCTCTAGGTGTAGTCTAGAAGGCGGATTCTATGGGTTACTTACTCTTGTCAAAGGTCGAAGGGCCATGAGCACCTCCGCCAGGGGCAGGACCTGCAACAACGGGCATACTGAATTAGATGAAGAGAGTTTGCGCGAGGTATCACAGTAAAGTAAGTGAGCAGAAGCTCAAAGGTGGATGAAGTCAAGCTGAAAGCCACGGATGGGATTCGGAGAAGCTGCTTTTTCCTCAAGCGCATCACGGAGCCATCTCCGCCTTTGTCACCTGATCCCAACGGCAACCACACGTGCGGACAGAACACGTGACCCTCCATGGGCCATTCGACGAGGGACCGTCAAGGGAGACGATCTCCTCCCCTTGGGTGAACACTTCATGGCCGACCATCCTTGATCTTTGATCTCTCACCCTCTACATCCTTGCTAGGCCGGCCTGGAGCCTGTATCAAGGCGGTAGCTCCGTCTATTGTTTTCTTCGTTGTCCTTGGGATGGTGTGAGACACCGGTCGCTGTTCAGTTTCCGGAAAGACCTCACACGCCTCCCTAGTCTGGGGCACGGCTTTTATGTTCCAGTTTGCGATTCATTATCTCCCAAGTTATATCTGATAGGTGAGTCTTGCTTTACTTTACTGGTCGGGTGGCTAGTGGACGACTTCAGTCTATCTTCTCCGTCTCAGGGCGCTGGGAATTTGTTTGGCAAGCGACCGGCGCTAACGCGACGTTCTAACCTAGCCGACCAGAAAAAACAACCGCCACGTACAATCTACAGACAATTCGTTCACCCATAAATACCGACTTGAAACTGCATAGATCGGCGATATAAGGTCAATTATTCGAAAATCCTCTGATCGCATTTTACCGACATCGGTTCACGCTCTTCGAGCACAGCTTTGACTTCCTGTTGTCTCGAACTCGCGTTGGTATCCTTCTCCATGACTGCTGTAGCGTCTCCGCCTAGTGTGCAATCGGGGTCTCGCTTGGGATGGTATAGCACTGGCGACGGAGGACAAGGAGCTCTGTCTTCGATGAACACCGACGAAGTATCACGGATGTTAATGCCAAGGAAACACATTCAACGGTCAAATTCATCTTCCTCGCTTGGGTCTTCTACCTCTACAAACACTGTGACTAGCGTCTCGCAAGATATTCATGCTGGACAGGCCTCCAAAAGCGAATCTGGTACCTGGTCATCGAAACCGAAGTCGACTCGCAAAGTCTGGCCGAGCTCCAAGGCTGAACCAGTCTCCGGGGTTTCCAACGCACGATCTCAGGCCGGCCCTGCATTTTCTTCAGGACCAACTGCCTCATCCACAATGTCCGCGATTCACCAACCACCGTCTATTGTTCCATCCCAACACATGCTTCAGTCATCTCAACAAAATGGAGCCCGACAACAGCCTAATGGACAATCTGCGGACCCCCCCAGCCATATTGGCTCTGACGCCGATGAATCAAACCTTTGAAAAGAAGCAGATAAACGTGCCATTTTATCCGGATGTCTTACGCATTGGCCGCCAGACGAATGCGAAGACAGTCCCTACCCCCCTGAACGGTTTCTTTGATTCGAAGGTCTTATCCCGACAGCATGCTGAAATTTGGGCTGAGAAGACCGGAAAGATCTGGATCCGCGATGTCAAATCATCTAATGGAACCTTTGTCAATGGACACAGGCTGTCCCCAGAGAACAGGGAGTCGGATCCCCACGAATTACGGGAAAATGATACACTTGAGTTGGGAATTGATATTGTCAGCGAGGATCAGAACACCATTGTTCACCACAAAGTTTCGGCTAAAGTTGAGCACGCCGGTCTTTACGGCTCGACTCCTAACATCCTCGACCTGAACTTCGGAGATCTAGACCCTGCTTCTGGCGGTGGTCTTCTGCCCTCACCCCTCAGTCAACCCCTTTCACACATGCGTGGACGATCTGGTAGCAATATGAGCAACCGGTCTGCTCAAAGTGCCGCAAGCAATCAGCTCAACGCCATGCAACAACAACGTCAAATGAACTACTGGAACTCCCCTATTTCAGTGGAACAGGTTGTCAAAAGACTCACAGTAAGTTTACAGATAACGATTGATCACCTTGACAACTCTAACATCATACTATAGAACGAGTTGAAGCAAGCAAAGCAACAGTCTCAGGATCTTCGCCAAACCGACGAATTCCTGATAGCAATTAGGCAGCCAGGCTATATGGAGAAGGAAAAGGCCAACAAGCCATCCCCTCTCGAAAGTAACCCCCAACGTCAACTCAATGGACGCCCCAAAATGCCCCGAGTCGATTCTTTCTCTAGGTTCTCTGATCCACCGGCACCTCCACCCCAGCAACCCCTTCCTGAGAAGCCCGACGCTCCCCCTCGCACTGGATCGGAATCCTTCTCTCCTCTCAAACGAAGTGATACCGATAAGCCCAAGTCTTTCCCTACTAGCTCTCCTGTTTCACGTGATTCAAGCCAAATATTGTCTCTGATTGAGGCTCTGTCAACCGCTAAACGCGAGATTGATACTCAAGGAACTCGTATCAAGGAGCTTGAAGATCTCCTTCGTCAAGAGAAAACTGCACGTGAGTCTGCTGAAGATAGAGCCAAGCAACTTGAAATTAGCGCCTCTACAGAGGAAAAGCAGCCGAAACCCGAGAATAATCTCGATCAAGCTTCGGAAGATGAAACCCTTGTCAAACAAGAACAACACAGCGTTGAAGATGCTAAAGGACCAACTGGCACCGTCTTACAATCTGAGACTCCTTTCATCTCTGAAGAAAAGGAGGTTGAATCATCTGCTGCAGCCCACACCGAGCAATTACAACGACGTCTCGATACGATGGCAGAGGAGATGGAAGAGATGAGAAAGCAGATGGCTTCTTTCAAGCAGCGCGCTGAGACTGCCGAAGATGAGACTGTGCAAACAAGAAAGTCTCTCGCAGATATGATCGAAACTCTCCGCCAAGAACGTGCAGACAAAGCTGCGGCTGCGGCTATCTCCGAAGAGAAGAAGGCAGATGGAGCAAGTGATGAGCCAGCGAAGGGCGGCTCTGATCATGCATCTCCAGCTGAAAATGGTGTTGCCAAGGCCGGAACTTCAGTGCAGAATTTTGAGTCTGAATCTTCGAAGCATGAAGAGGCCGACGATACTTCAGCCACTGCAACGAAATTACAAAAGCGTCAATACCTCGAGGAAGCGAGTCCGTATGCGTCCATATTTGGAGTGGTTCTCTTTGGGGTCGGTTTAATGGCCTATCTCAACGGGTGGCAAAAGGTGGACAAATAGACTACTATTTGTGGCTTCACCTTGCACACCTTGTTTGACACATTAATTATTTCTTTCTGCAAAGCCTGGCGCCCTACGTGGCCGATCAACCAGCATGGTCCTTTTCATTCCGACGACTCTTTCCACATGACGACTTGACTTCCCTGTACTCTAGGCCTGGCCCCTGGCTAAGGAGCCTAGCTACTTTGATAATTCTGGGTTTGGTGTTGGTTTTCCATTGCCGTCATATTGCATAGTTGCATATTGTGACCTTCCTTCTCTCCTGTCTTTGTGTCATGAGCTCCTTTATTCGCACCAATAACGATCCTTGGTGCTGAATGTCCTGATCCTTTACCTTGGGTTGATTCCCACCTGTTTTCTTTTATTGCAACGTCACCCTGTCTCCATATCCCGTGTCTCATCACCTTAGCCTACACAGTCTTTATTTTTTTTATTTATCATTTCTTTCATATCCTTTCTAAGCCTCTTCCTTCTTTCCAATGTCGACCCTTTGCCTTTCAAGGTACTGGTGTCAACCTTTTTCTCTGCACATGATGGAAATTACTATGAAAGGTTCATGGTTTTGAGTCTTTTTGATGCTATTGAATTAAGTCTTTTCTTGGGAAGATTCCCACGAGCATGATTGAATGGCTACGTCTTGATAACGCAGTTTCCTGGAGGGTGTTTTATATGATTTCGTATTCATTCCATGGTTACTTTAGCGAATAAATGTTTGATTTATGTCGCCTGGAAGCTTGCAATCTTTTGCTTTGCTTAGTGTATGTTGTCTGAGTTGTGTTGCTTACTATGATCTGACTGTACGAGGTATCCGGGTACGTACACACGTAATGCTATGATTCAATAGCATTATGAAAAGTAATATTTGATTGGTATTGACGTGGAGTTTGGTTGACAAATTTACATCAGGTCCATTCTTCAAAGTGTACACTAGATAGGAAAAGTAACAACTCAAATTAGAATTACGATGCTTGCTGATACAATCCCCTAGTAATTATCCCGAATCAATTTATTGTCCACGCTGCTGGCCACTAGCAGTGTTACTGCCGTAATCAGAGCTCTTCACACGGGGATCTAACTTATTGAGGAGATTGGAATGATGCGGTCCGGATGATCTTCTCCTTCCCGGCTCCTGGGTATTGTAGCTGCTACCTCCAGCAGCAGCAGTGCCTCCAAATTCTTGCTGGCCGGTGTGACTGTGGAGCTGAGATTCGTCAGATTTCATCTGGGGAACCATATTGGATCCCGCATTACTACGGGTATTGTAGCCGTGTGTGCCACCAACATTTGTGCCATGAGTTGTATCGCTCACGCTGTGGGGAGCAGCACCATACCCTCCGGCATAGCTGGAGTTATAAGTGTTGGGAGCTTCAGTGGTGCCCATGGTATTCGAGCCGTGAGTGTGCCCAGCACCTGGTGCGTTTAGTCATGAGTATATATCAGTAGTGGTATTTTTGCAGGATTGAATACCTTGCATAGGGTCTGCCATTCTGGGATCGTGACGAGTGCCGCTGCCATAACCACCAGAGCCATAATTACCTGTGCTATCCATTGCATTTGAGCCATATGCTGCGGTGCCCGTGGTGGCATTTGTACTCGGATTCATGTTGTTTGAGGCATAAGAGCTGTCTGTATTGCCTTTGTTGGAACTGAAGATACTTGTATCTTGAGGGTTGATACTGGATGTATTTCGAGCTTCGGAGCCCATGGCAGACGAGTTATAGTTGTTTCCTCCATGGTCGACACGAGTATCTATTGAGATAGGTGAGTTAAAGGCTGTCAAAATACGCTTCGAGGATTGAGATTTACCATCGGTCTTGTGAGACATCTGAGACGATTCATGGGACGAACCCCTTTGGTCATGATGGCCAGTAACGGCATCCTTAACTTTGTGCATCAAATTCGACATTGCGAAGAAACTTGAAAGGTGATGAAGTAAATAATAGCCTAGTTCAACGATGGGTATACAGGCTGGAAAGTACAGGTTGAGCCGGATAAGCCGGCGTAAAGGCCTGGCCTATTGCCCGTTTATATATCCGAGGAGCATACGTCAGGCTACGTTGACCAAATATCTACGCCGCATATAGATCAAGGATCCAGTGACGCAGTAGTCTTGGAACCCGGGTGTATAAGAGAACAGAAACCAGTCAGATAGCGAGGTCTTCCATTTTTTTTTCTTGAGAGGCTGATGACGTCCAAGCTAACTCTTCGATATGCCGAAACGACCACTACTTAGCGAACGACTGAAGCACCCAAGCCCGCCACTTAGCACCTCAATTGTATCTCCGCATGATCATGATGCAGAGCTGATGCGTAACCAGGGATCTTTTCCCCCAACTGATCTTGACATTCCATGGTATTCTGGTAGGTAAGACCAATTACTTGTAGTAAATACCCAGTCTAAGTTTGATCAATAACCACTGACGCCAATGTGCACCGTTGGTTATATGCCGCGGTGAACAATGATTTTGATCTAAAGAGGTTTGCTAGCAAAGTTTCCCTTGCCACATATGGACTCAACAGATCTGGACTTTTTGGAATATTCTTTGTAAGCTCTGTGTTAATTGTGGCAAGGTACAAGGATGCCATTCATGCCGATAAAATACCGTACGTCATGTCGATAGGTGGAGACTAGTGTATCGCTGGATCACGCTAAACTGCAATGGGGTAGCTAAGTGGGTTGAGGTAATCAATTGTATCCTTCTACGTACAGTAACAAACTACGATGGATGTTGTAGGGCCACTCCCAAAATATCGCCTGACAGAGTGTGAGTCGGCCTCTTGCATACAGAAAACCTTGTCCATTCTGTCTATGTACAATCGAAACTCAAAGATAATATGGTGCAGGTAAGATATGCAACTACCCTTTAGTATCGAGACAAAGCGTGGGTGGGAGGGTCCCCAGAGTGGAACTGGGGGGGGAAGATCCGCGTGGGCTACTGGCTAGTTTACAGCCTTGAGAACCGTTAAAGGTACTCCGTAGTCCGATTGATATTCACGTCTTTATCCCAACCTCGTACAGTTGATTTCTCTCCTTTAACGGAGACCTCTCGACTTTTCTGTAAGCCCAGAATGACCGGACAACGTGATCAGGCAACGTGACCAAACCCGGCCTTGGCAACTCTGCCTCAGGCATATCAAGATTATGCCGTCACAGCCCGTTACATAATCCTCATGGAGTCTCTCCACTTCGGGAGTGACTTCACCATCTCCTTATCATCCTCTGTACCCCTCCGTCCTTTTTTATACCCCGAGCGTGCGTTGGCTTTGGCAGTTGCTTCTATTCTGTTGACCAGCGGTGCTGCTCATTGTCCTCGATGAGTGGCCGCCTGTTCGCTGTTTGTTATCCGCCAACTGTTGGATTGGTTGACCGTCACGTTCGTCAGCCGCTGTCATACAACACAAGTTCCAACCGGTCCTTTCAAGGTGTTCTTTTGATGAACGTCTAAAACCCACCATATCAGATCCCACATTTTTTCCTCTTTCAGTTCTTGAGTTCTCCGAACTTCATACTACTACCAGAGATGCGACCGCCACGCCTCCTTCTCGTACTCTTCTGCCTGATTTTCTTGCCCATATTCCTGACCTTCTTTTCCGCCTTCTCCTCGTCAAATGTTGCAACCCCGAATACGCTCGCTGGACGACCGTCCGGATTACACGCTTTGTTTTCGTTCAACATTCCGGCATCACTCTTCCCCCGTCGGCAATCATCAGTCTGACCGATGACAACTCCACTTTCTTCCTTGCCCGCCCCGCGGCTTTCGGCCCACTTTTACCAGACAAAGGCCTGAGTGGTCGACTCTGGGTAGGCTCTGGCTTTGGGGAGCCAGGTCTTTCTACGGGGGCTGAGGGTGAGTTGGGCTGTTCCGATATTCCCGGCTGGGGGGGAGGGAACTGGCCGCAAGAACCAGGATATACCTTTAAGGAGCACAGAACTGCAATCTGGCCGACCCGGCAGTGGTACGGTCGATGATTTCGTTGTTTCACAAGCTCGTTCCCGGCTACCATCGCAGGCAGAGCCTGCCCACTCAAGTGAGCACCACGATGATGCTTTACTCTCCCCAAATGATGGAACCGACGATCATTTACATCACCCTCTACCGCAGTCCGGCGTTTCAGACACCGGATCCTCCCAAAGATATGGTGACTACGTGCAAAGCAAGCAGTACACACACGCTGACATCCAGTCGCTGCAAGAAATGGCTGAGATTCAGGGGAGGGTTGTGCTACTGAGTCGTGGGGGTTGTGGCTTCCTCGAGAAAGTCAAATGGGCTCAGCGTCGAGGTGCCGTTGCTGTTATAGTAGGAGACGATACCCGTGGTGGCAATTTGGTAACCATGTATGCACGGGGTGATACATCGAATGTCACCATACCGGCTCTATTTACCTCCCACACAACAGGCCATCTCCTTTCTTCATTGATGCCGACCCATTCGGATGCGGCCCATGGACTTGGAGATGCCTTGAAATCGCTTCAGGCAAAGCTTGCTGGTCAAGCGAATGCCGAAGTACAAAAGCCCACGGTCACAACAACTACGACTGCGGAAGCCACCTCCACACCCTCTTCCACGAGCCTTTCTACTCCTAATGTGCGACCTTCTCCCGTGTCTGAAAATTCCAGTAGCGGGTTCTTCCGCAAGCTGGGCTATCTACTAGGTTTGTGCAATAAACATGGCGGATCCAATGCTGTGGAGGACAGCCGACGTCCACCAAGTAGCGGCAACCTTGATTGGATGATGCTTGGATCTTGGGAAGGTGCCAATTCTCGGGCGGAAGCTTCTAAAGGACGCAAAGACAAGACCCGATATCGTGGCAAAATTGATGATAAGTCGAGTGAATCCAAGACCGGTTTATCACCTGAAGGCGTTGACGGTGATGACTTCGTCATTGGTGTTCAAGACTGGAGAGATCCTGACCTGATGGCACCGCGCGGAAGTACACTTCCAACCCCCAGTTCCTCCATCAGTGGAAAGGAAAACCCCAAGGCTTCCGTCCTCGACAGCGATGTTGAATCGGGCACTAACATTCTGCGTGGTGGTAGCATTACCCCTGGCAGTGGTGAGTATCAAAGTATTGACAAGTCGACTGGTCATGTCCACGGCGCCGGTATGAAAGAGTTAGAAGACGATTCCAATGCTGTCAATAAAGTATCCAATCAACCACGAAAAGGATGGTTCTTAAGTCATTTTGGTTGGGGCCATAATGAGCCAGAACAAGCGACCCAGCCATCTGCATCTCCTTCAGTGCAAAACCTTCCCATTAACCAAAAGACCGAGAAACTTGCTCAGCCATCATCTCCAGTTGACCCTATGTATACAGAACATGAGGGCCTCTGGGTCACCTTGACACCAACTAGCATGTCAACTAGCCCCTTTTTCGACACTCTTCTTGTCCTTGTCGTCAGTCCGCTATTAACTCTGACCGTTGTATACGCCTTGTTACTGCTGCGGTCTCGAATCCGGCGGCGTCGATGGCGAGCTCCGAAATCTGTGGTCGAACGCCTACCTGTCCGAACATACCATACAATCACCAATATCTCATCTTCGTCTAGCTCCAGCTCTCTGCGCAGCATTAGCCCCGGACCTGTAACACCCACGTCCCCACTTCTTGGCAGTGGTAGCCGATCAAGTGTACCTCGCTCAAGCCGATCACGCTCTCAGACCATTGCTGGGATGACCGTTGACCCATCGATGGTTCAAAGGGAAGAAAAGCCCACCGGCTTACCTTCAGGCTCCGTCCTGTGGCGCCGCAAATACACAGGCAGACAAGTTGAATGCGTTGTTTGTCTTGAGGAGTATATTGATGGGCAAAGTCGAGTGATGAGTTTACCCTGTGGGCATGAATTCCATGCGGAATGCATGTAAGTCTTCTAATTGAAACGTCCCTGTTTCACACCGTCATTGCCTGCTGACATTTTTCATAGTACTCCATGGCTTACTACTCGACGACGAACCTGTCCAATTTGCAAAGGAGACGTCGTTCGTTCTATGGCTCATTGCCCCGGTGACGATACTCGTGAAGACAATGAAGAAACACAAGAGAGACAGACTCATGAGCCAAACTCTCCGTCGGAGGCCTCTTCCGCCCCGCTTCTCATCAATAATGTGGTTGGTGAAGCTGACACCGAACAGAACGCGGGTCTTGATGGTCATGCAAATTCTGCACCACAATCAAGCTGGAGGAACTTGGCCACCATCAGCTTTTCCGCTCTCAGTGGAGATACTATCTGGCACCAGGCTCGTGCGGACCGGAACCGCTAGCCACCCAATGGATTCCATGGATTTCCTGGGTTTATCTTTGTGTTATACACATTTCTCTCCTCACACTTTCACCCATTCTGTATTAGCGATTGTCTGATTCCCTTTGAATTTGATTTGCGGGCGTTCAGCGAGGACATATCGGAGTGCTTAGCGGTTGCACAGCACCTACGAGCATCAAATGAAGCGGCTAGGTATACATCGCACGGTCTATCATTCTCCATATTTATTCGTTGAATTGAAAACCTCAATTGATACCCTTGTGTCGGATTCTGCTGCTGTTTCCATGCCTAACCCGAGACCCATACTCTAAATGGTGCTTACTTAGCCAGCCTCGCATGTTTTTTTGAACTTACTGGATTGTAGCCAATGCATTCAAAGAATGAATGTATTTTTACTCATTTAGTGTGACACCCTGCTCGGTATAAAACAGGGCCAATCCTACAATGGGACAGGAGTGAGAAAGCGTGATCTGTTCAATATCATTTCCAATCTCATACATTTCTGTCTAATAAGAGTCCAGTCTTTGATCGAGGCTTGTATATTATCAAATCTTTACAATTGGTGGATGCTGAAGTCGCTATAGTTCACTAGAATAATGTGTCCACGTGTGGCCTAAATTGGCAATGACGCCTGAAACTCGATCTTGTCAGTCGTGCTTTCCTCTGATTTTCTCGCATTTGTTCCTTCTGTCAATTTCTTCTTTGTCGGTCTGCTTTCTTCTTCTTCTTCTTCTTCTTCTTCTTCTTCTTCCCAACTTACCAGCGTCCACACCACTTTCATCTAACCGTCAAAAACAATTGTCAGGCCAAGTATCAGATGGATCAACGAGGCGATCTAGGTACCTTTCAGGGATATATGGACAACACTGGGATGCAGCATGCCTCGAGATATCCTGGCTCCCAGGGAACCCCAGGGTACTACTATCCCAATCCTTATCCTGCTTTTCCTCACCATCAGTCCTATCCACTCCAACATCCCCAGTCCTATCAATCCCAAAATCCTTATCATTACGATCATCGAGGCAACACTCAATGGGATCCCTACCATTACCATCAGCCCTACCAGTCGTCAATCTCCCTTCCGGCCTCAACACCTATCCATTATCCCACTTTACCAAATCCTCCCGCTTCTTATCAGGGGACGACATTTGCCCCTGGGTTCAATTCTTCTCCCGGCTACTATTTTCAACAGGGTTTTGGGTATCAACAAAATCAGTATCAGTATCAAGCTGAGATGCCTCCTGTACCCCCCCGTGCCACCTTGGCCACCTTGGCCTTGTTCCGACCCAGCTCAGGCGATGAGGGTTGGAAGTCATTGGCCTCGGAATTCTGAGGTTACTGTCCCTCATGCAATGCCTCAGACGACACCAGGCCAAGTTTCAGTCGCAGCTGCTCGTTCGTATCGATCATCCCGTCCATTCGTGCCCACTGTGGCTCCTTTCCAACCTTTATCGGTACAAAATGGCTCATCGACCAACAGACAAAACCCACTCCGCTCTGAAAGCATTGGCTCACAGATACCCAGGATGATCGAACATGTTCAAAGCCAGCGGCCAAGTGATGAAGATTTTCCAGCCCTACCACCGGCTCAACCTCACCCGCCTCCAGTCAAAGAAAAGCATATCTCAAAGATAGGAGATATTTCGGGTCAGGGTAAAGTCAAGGGTAGAACTATAAGTGGAGATTCGAGCAATCCAGGTCATACCAAGGGGAAGTCCAAGATGGATGAATGCTCTTGCCCCGTCTCTACCCAAGCGGTTGGTCTGACACTCCCACGTACAAAATGCACAAGCCTCCCGGCGACAACAGTTCAAGCAACGACCATCACTAGCGTTACAAGACTCAAACTTGACCCTAGTACGTCAAATGAACGAGTCGCGGCTTCTGCTTTTTGTGACAACAGGTCTTCATCTACATCCCAATCGCAGCTCAAGACCGAGTCTAATCAGACTATGGATCATCGTCCGATATCTAACAAGACAGCTACAATTCCCAAGAACGCGGACCCTGGCTACGCCGATAACTGTGCCACTCCATCAAATATCCATGCCCCTCCTGGTATCATTTCATCAGTTGAACGTAGGTTGCAAAACCTCGGCGTTATGCAGGTTGAGGCTGAAATCATAGACCGATTGGCAGCACAACAGACCAGTCTGTCTGAGCAGGACACTACCAAAAATGAAAGATCTTCAAATACGGGACTCGGCGTGAAGAACGAGCTGTGGCAACAGAGTCATCTTCGAATGAACCAACAAGGTTCCAGTCAGCCTGAAACCAGTCAGCGTCTGGTCGAAAATATTCATATGATGACCAGTACCACTACATCAGAGGATCTTCTAAATCCTCTTCAGACTTTCAAAGCAGGGGAAGAGTACAGACATATATTGTCAAATCCTGACCACATATTCTGGAGAAAGATGATGTTGGATTTTCAGACGACTCACTATGGATTTCCAACAGCCGATTTCAAAAAACAGCAACTAGTTTCACTCTTCGAAATGGCGCTCAAAAATTTGTGCGGTCATATTGAAGAGCACTCAGATTTCCAAGATCCTCCAGTCTCTCTCCTGGCCAGAGATGAAAACATGGACAGCCGTATTCTGAGGCATCAGGCTAATCTGATAGATCGCTGGGGCATTCCTAAATGGAATATGCCGGGAGTTCGTCATAGTCTTCGAATTAACCGTGATTTTCGAAATAACGCCTGCCATGTGCCTTACATGGGCCCATTGAGAGCCACCATCTTTCCGCCACATGAAGACTTGGGAAAGTCTGCAATAACTCGAATGGATATGGTCACGTCTTCCTATTCCGCCAACCCCCTAGGTTCACATCCACAGCGATTCCAATCGCCAATAACTGAAAGGTTGGTAAATATGCCCTCAAGAGGCTTGCCGAGCTACTACTGGGGTTCCATCGACACGGATCCAGAACGTTTTCACGCAGGCATTCCTAACCAGTACCATACCTCTACCTTTTCTGACAGACATGGTAACAAAATGAATCAGGGACCAAACTATTACAATGAAAACACGACTGGCAATTGCGCTTTACCTGAGAACTCAAATAGACTTGAGCTCCCTCGAATCATAGTCGAGGCATGGGAACCAGATCAAACCCCGCGACCATCTTTCGCAGATTGTGTATTAAGTCCTAGCACTACTGGGACTATCGATCACATGCATAGAATCGCCAGCTCCATACAAGCTGATGCTACACCTGATGAACGTCAACTTCGACCACCATGTGCTGCTACTCGTGATACTGGCTTTGCTCGCTATGGAATGCAAGCACCTGACGGTTCTCCCGCTCCGCTTCCCCGAAGATGCGAGCGATGGCGATGGGCCGATAATTTTTGATATTAGCTGGACTACAAACATACACATTCAAGATGCATATGTGACTATCAATTTGTATCTATCTTCCAGATCTCGCAATAGATCTTCAATGCAAGATAACCACCTCTCATGATTTGATTGCGGTACATATATGGAACAATGCGGCCGAAAGAATGACCTGATTGAGGGGTTTTAATTGAGCCATTCTCACGGGTCCGAGTCATTGCTATCAATAGCATCAATCGACTGGTGAGTGTGAATATGCGTTGGTTGGAAGGGTTGGGACACCTCAATCCATCTGATTTTGCTCGATCACATGAGCAACCATCAGAGTAGAAGCAAAATGTTTAGGAGAGTCTCTTCCTGCAGAATACTAAGAAAATTTCGCGATGTACAGATTGATCAC
Organism: Penicillium citrinum; assembly: GCF_028827155.1. Lineage (NCBI taxonomy): Eukaryota > Fungi > Ascomycota > Eurotiomycetes > Eurotiales > Aspergillaceae > Penicillium > Penicillium citrinum. The sequence continues at coordinate 3,422,971 of NW_026622688.1, forward strand.
TTCACCTGTCTTAGATAGTAGGCCAAATACTAGCACCAAATGATACCTAGAACCAATCCTCGATTACAGAGTAGATCTTGCCCCCTAGGCAAACGTTTAATACGTCGAAGACTAAAAAAAAGAGTAAGAAAAGCAGTTTGTATGAACATGGTATTATTGCCAATAAACAACGAGGCGAAAAGGGCCATCATAGGGAGAAGGACAAGAGATCAATCTGCGACTAGCCAGTACATAAGCAACCACAGCGCAGTCCCGTTGTCCCGCTCCACTTTCCAGAAAAGTCTTGATACCAGCGCGGGGAATTGAAACACCAAATAAACGGAGAGGGAAGAAACAAGACAAAAAAGGCCATGGTCATGTATTGGGAGGAAGAATGTCTCGCGTCATGGATGGCGTGAAGAACAAGGAATAGCCAAAGAATCGAAGGGGCACCCAGTATATGAGCAGTAAATGGGTGATTGTAGAAGAAAGTGCGAGAACAAATGTAAAAGACTGCTCGATCCGTTCGCCTGGACGCCATTTAAGTTGTAGAAGAGTGTATTGCGAGCCATCTTACAATTGAAATGGCACAAAAGGAGTCATACAGGAAGAGAAGTAAGAACCTTCTGTCTACTAGACGGATCTAGTCTAACAGGAGACAAGGTTGATATGGTGGTCATTCAATGCGGCACATGCGAGCATTGTGCGGTGGGGATGGAAAGCCGTGCTGGCGATAGGGGAAGAACGGTTGTGGTGTAGGAAGCTGGAGTAGGGCTCGAATGATGAGAGATAAGTGCCGTCGACATTATAGGTTTTAACCTCGTGACGATTTGTGCCCCTGGATAAAGGTTAGAGATCAAGATTCGTCAGTCTGAGGAATAGAAGGGATAGCTTACATGCTGAATACAGGAGCGTGCTCATGAACACTCAATGTTCGAAGCGTGTCCTTAGTTGCGTAGATTGTCGAAAGGGCGTTGTCCATACGAAGATCCCACAGTCGAATCTCGCCGTTGCGGCTGCCGGAGATTAGCTCGCGCAAGCCACCACGTTGCATGTGCACATTTGTGATCCATTGTTTATGCTCGCGCCAGACTTTGACCATGGATGTTGTCGGCTTCAGTCGCTGGTCGAAGACACGGACAGCTCCGTCGCCGAAACCAGCCACAAAGATATTGCCAGCCACTTGATCAGATGTTAAGGATGTGATGCAAGAGCCGGAGCGTGCAGGAATATCCTATTGTCCAACGATGGTTAATGGCCAAATCTAGACATTCGTGCATGCAAGAAAGAGAACTTACATTTGTACAGACTTCAGTTGCAGCATTCCATACTCGAATTACCTTCACATCACCCGCAACGAGAGCCTTTCCTTGGCCTTGCTGCCAATCCAAGACAAGTCCAGCGTTACGATTGCTCGGAAGAAGTTCGGGCAAGGCCCGGAATGCCGTCACTACTTCAATGTTTGTGGAAAACTCGTAGTTGCGATAGAGCTTGAGTACACCATCGGATGAGCCAGTCAACAGCAAAGCTTGGTCATCTTCGTTGATGTATCGGACTTCATTGATCTTGGATCCAACCGGGTTTCCATTAGAGAATTGGTTCAGCCTCTTGTGGCTTTGCCAGTCCCAGATCCTGTTTGATGAAGATAATCAGCATTGAAATAACGTGTAAAATAGTCTACTGAGACTCACGCAATAGTATCACGATCATCTGCAACAGCAAGGTGGTCCTCAAACTGATGGAAACACATCTTCAGTGGCTGACTACTATTGGAAAGCAGAGAGATGGAGTTATCCCATCGGCTCGTGCCGGCCTTGCTTTTGAGAGGTTGGGTTTCCGCAATGATCTTTTCATTGCGGCCGCGTCTCCAGAGACGCTCGTTGTAATCAGAACTACCGGGCTCATCCGGTTCATTAGGTTTCATCTGAGGTTCACGGAAGTACTGCAGACGAATAAGTTAATATCACATGTAAAGCATTTTCGCTAGCATGAGAGAAAGGAGGTCTGAATTTACCTCAGTGGACCAGTCCAGAAATCTGCTCTTCAATGGGATGATCGGTGCAACTCCTGGGTCTTTGGCTTCGAAGCCCCGAGATCTCGGGGTAGGAGCCTGGTGGTATGCGGTGGCCGGGGCGACATGATCATTTACCTCTGGAGGTCGAGTCCATTCAGGGGGCGCCCGACCGCGAGGGGTGATGGGCATGCGGCTATTAGATGGAGAGGAAGGTGGTGAGCTTTCAGAGCCCGTATCACCTGACGCTGGGCCACCAAAAGCAAGGTTTTTGAGAGAGGCAGCAACACTGGCAGTACGTCGGAAGCCAAGTGACAGGTAGCCTTCTTGCTTTGCAGACGCCGGATTCGAAGATGGTGGGGTTGATGGAACTGCCGCCTTCTTTGCTTCGGGTCGTTCATGAATTTGAAGCTTCTGCGCGAGGCGATATGTGAGATCGAGGATCTCAAGTCTGATCTTGTCAGCAACTGCCGCCATAGGTGATTCGAGGAGAGCTAGATGAATGAAATCGACTATAACGCCAGCATCGCGGGAAATATCAGGATGAGGATCAACGGAAAAGATTAGGACCTGTTTCCAGAGCGCACCGAATATGGTGTTACGAGAAAGCTGGTGCTGTTTCGTGTCGGGAACTGAATCGCCCTTCTGGACATCCGAGCGACCAGTCTCCATCTGAAGCCGATGTACCAAAGACCGTTTCTCATCGTACAATTCGTCGTACGCCGCCACCAAAAATTTATTTTGATGGCGTTTGACGAATGTTGAGAAGAAAACGAGAAGTTCTTTTCGCACAAGCACGCTTCCGTCTGCTGACATGGGCAGAACAGATAGGGCCAATGACTCCTCGATTTGTGCGACTTGATCCGTCAAATCTGGGATACCAAGGAAGGTTGTGACAGCGTGCAGCATGGCAGCACGAACTTCTGGGACGGGGTCGAAATTCAATTCACAGAGCCTAGAGGGAGCAGAGGATCGGATTCCCATCCACTTTGCTTCAGGGAAGTCACACCAGAGCATGCTGAGACATAGACATGACCATTGCCGTAAGAGAGGATTCTCGACATCTCCTAGATGCCGTAAACATGAGTCAAATAGTTCTCCAGACAAGCAAACATTCTGCCCCTGTGGATAATTTTTGCAAAAAATGGAGACAATGAACGCGCACATGGCACGGTGCTCACTGGCATTGCCGACGGGAATAGGAGAAGAAGGGTTTAAAATAGAGATAAAATAATGAATGCCGTTGTCTTTCAAAAGATCACTTTGGACCGTATGATCCACGGCCATGATTCTTGCCCAGATGAAGACCATGACAGGCTTGAGCTCCTGTGCGGCCGACTGCAAGAGCTTGACGACATAGGGGAAAATACCAATGCTTAGAGCAAGATGGACGGCCCATGGGCCGAGATCCAAAAACTTGCTGAGCAGAATCAGCGCTCGCAAGCGATGTGCTTGGCTGAGAAGAACTTGCAAAACAATGGGTAGTTGGTCTGGGGGATTCTTCTCTGTCGGACCAGAGGAAAGATAGACTTCGAATGCAGTGAGCTGCTCAGCGAAGAAAGTGGAATGTTGGTACTCATATTGCCGGCGACCTTCTTCTTGATCAATCAAAGCAGGCAGTTGTGAAAGTACCATTTCAACCGCAAGATCCCAGCTCTTCCATAATGGATGGTGGTGAGTCTCCGGTAGCTCCGGCGTTGAAATTGGATGGCACTTGTAAGTACGCATGATACGTTCGCTGAGTAAAAAGTTTCGAAACAGAGCCGCGACCATAAGGTCCTGACGGAAAAGCTTCTTGAACAGGGCACGAGGAAGAGTGTTCCATGCTATAGTATCAGTGATTGCCGTGAAAATCCAGTTCAGTTCTCCAAGGGGACTACGGCGATCTTGAAGACGACCAGGGACACGGAAATCGTCGATTGATATATCCGTTCGAAGGGGGTTTTGCAGAATGAAGAATCGCAACGCGATCTCGATTGGTGTCGTTAGACAACAGGAGAAAAGATCCGCGGGCAAATCTGGGTTTGTGGGAAGCGACTCGTTCTTTTGGCAAGCCGCAAGAAGAATGCAGTCCCCGTAGTTCTGTACAACAGCGTTGGGATCTCGCTTCTTGGCTTCTGCATTCTCCCTTTCATGTTTCTCCACAAAAGTATGGAAATTTGATACGATATTGCCGGCGTGGGACACATCGAAGACGAACAGACTTGGACCGGCAAGCCAAGACTGCAGGTCGTAAAGGGGAACTGGGATGTATTGGGTATAGTTCTTATTAAAAACCCATATTTCGCCAGACTGAGTTGGCAAGGGGACTCCGTGGCCGTTGTAATGCAGAAGAACCCTTTCATCTTTGGCATTTCGACGCAACGAAATGCAAAATTTCTTGGTCTCATCGACTGAAGGATCGAGATATTGCTTGTATCTTGTTCGAAGACTGAGGGTTTCGTACTGTTCTTGAAGCTTCTTGCCGATCTGCTCCATGATCTTGTTCTGCCCCCCGCCGGTAGTTGAGGTAGGATCGACCCAGCATTCGAGTTTGGATGTTGGATTTGTCTTGACGACATCCGGTGGGTCGACGCCGATGTTCAGACAAATAGCAAGAGCGGCGGATACGGTCTTTAATCGATCCTTCATGCGCCAATCTTGGCTTGGCCAGCTCCCGACTGGATCCCGAGGGATGCCATTTGTTTCGTGACGTTTCTCCGTGAAATACATATAGAAATTCTGTGCGGATGGGTGTTAGTTCCGCGAATGGTATGGCATTGCAATGGATCGGCATATTCTTACCGAGTGCAAGATCTTGAGGTATTCGCTAGATGTATACTCTTCTTGCCATCCGTGCCGCATAGCAAAGTCCTCCTCATCATCTGCTGATTTATCGAAGACAACACGACTCGGCCCATAGTCACTTCGGGCTCGTTTGAGCATGGCTGGGCGGCTGGTCTCGGCCCTCCGCGGTGAGGGCCGACGTGGCGGCGGCGTATCTACCACAGCTACCGCATTCTCACCGGCGGAGCTCGTGGGCCGAACAGGCGGCGTCAACGAAGGTTGTTTCTGCTCGACGGTGGTAAAAGAACGATGGTGGCCGCTGAGTGGAGCTGGAGATCTGTCGCGAGCGGGGATTGTTGAATCTAGGCCAGGGCCAAACGCGACTCGCACGGATTTACTGCTGCGACGGGGTTCACTTGACCCATTCGTAACTGCTTGGTGAGTATTCTCTTCCATTTCTGCGGCGGGATCCCTCATGTTGTAAAATCGGTCATCGTGTGACGTGAGAGACGGGGTGGTGAGTTCGGTAGGACGGATCGCGGGGGCTGATGAGTTGTTGGGCAGTCGACAAGTACGAGCACGCCCAAGACCAGACCGAGACCTTTTCAGTGCTCACACCGGACCAAAATGAACCCTCGAGACAAATTCCAAGCAAGAGCAACAGAAAAGAGGCTAAGCCTAGAGGGATCCACGTGAATATCAAAGCTCAAGATCGAGCTCCCTGGGTCAAGCAAACCGTTGCGGTCCGCTGCGGTCTCCGGTTCTGGAAGCAGCCGGACTATTGATGATCCGGGCCGGCCACGAGAGCTCTCCACTTTTTTACGAAGTTCAGTATGGATTGATTAGTTATTCTACATAACTAACTAACTAGTCAACTAGTTCGTATGTAGTGTGTAGTCACATATCCATCTTCTATGTGTTATGTACGTGGAAGAATTTAGCCGTGATTGGCCGTGATTTATTACTATGTGCACTGTACAAAGACCGCCGCTTTACAGTTTACATAGAAGGTTGTTGCAAATGATCTATGTACCGTATGCACATTGCGCAGATAACTTATCAAGGTATTCAATCAATCCAGCTCAACAGACCCTCTAAGGACACATCGCAGCTATATCTTGGCTGATGAACACACTGTCTAAGACATTTACTCTCAGAGATCACGATGAACAAAATATGAACCGGGCGGTCTCACTGGAGAACAACATGAAAGAGCCGTAGGTTCACGCAGGACAAAAGATTTAACTAGATCTCTCATGGCATGTCCTGCGAACCATCTGATCCATCGATTCAATATGTATACCGTAGGTCCGTGATGAGTTTGCCAATGCATACATTGTATGTATATATGTACCAAGATGTCATCATGGAAACACCGGAGGAACGGGAAGGGGTGGAAATAGCATCCCTTTCCTTGGCTCTTCGATCTGAATTTCCGGCTGGAACTGGGCACCAAACCTATCTAACCGAGAAACAGAGAGAGAAAGGGTGGAAACGCTCAGGACCCTTGTGACCATTGGCCAGTGACCAGTGACCAACAGCGATCTTCACCCGTCTTAACTTCCGCTGATAGGTAGGAACCTTGATGGGCCCCTTTTCTTTTTTTTGAGCAGAATCTGCCTCTGGGTGGGCACCGCAAATTGTGCCACAAGGACGCCCCTGGGACCACACCGCAGCAGTAGCACCAGCACCAGCAGCCACGGTGCCTAGAATTGTGGACAAGTCGATCTGTGTAGGTTCTTTTGCACGTTGTGGGGTGTGGATCGCCGTGTGGAAGTGGTGCGTGCAGGCCATTGGGCATTTCGGGCTTCACAAGTGGTCGAGAAATGCAGCCCCGCGGACCGGACTTAGTTAATTATAGTGCACGGCAGTCATTGACAACTATGGACATGCCCTGGGGTTTCGCGATGTCACTCTTTCTTTTATTTTATTTTTCTATCTTAGCAATCATTCTAATATAATTCCAAACATCTATTTTTCTTCGAGAACTGCAAGTTACAATCCAACCGGTCGATACCTCTAGGTACTCAATGTAGTCATGGAATTTACCCCCTTTTTCTATGTATGTACTTTGGTATGTACTATGTATGTATGTATTGCTTGCAATGTCAAAGATCTCGGTGTGTATGATGATCCTGTCAGTGGCTATAGATATTCCACAAAATTATAGATTGAATTCTTGATTGAAATCTGTCATATGGCTCCAAGTTAGAGTGGCTCAAATCAGAAACATGCAAATGATATCCTGCTCACTTGTATGAACTGTTTACCGAGTACTACATACATAGTAGTTATGTATCAAAAGGTCCGTGAATCCCGCGTGGAGACTCATACCCCTACTGTACATACATACGTATGTACTCCGTACATATGTACCTTTTCATTTATTTGGACCCTCTTTCATCTGTTCGTTCCAGCTATAGATGTTTATATTCATTGCCAACGGGCTAGAAATATCTTTTTTTTTTTGACTTTACTTCATTTCAAGTGGTTGAGGAGGAGTATGCAAGATAGAAAATACAGGGAAACACTAGCGAGACGAAATATGTTGCTAGGCTGGGTAAGCTTTTCTTAGATTGGTAGTGTTGCCATTCCTTATGACAACATTCCGTTGAAAAGTGTGACTGGGGAAAAACATCCGAACAATGGCTGGAGAAACGAGCGAGGGCATAAAAATATTCTATGAAGAGAGAGAGAGAGAGAGAGAGAGAGAGGGAGAGAGAGAGAGAGAGATAGGAAGTGTAATGCGTAGAATATAACGTGATGTGAAATTGAAGAATTGAAGGCCGGAGGGAATGCTCATTACCATCAACTATACATAGTAATTAACAAGACCGTTTGGATATCGGGATGGACCCTGCCCCTGAGTATGCCATGCCATGCCATGCCAGTGTTTAGCCCCATCCACCCGCGCGGCCGTGACTAGTGTAGAAAGCGGCAAATTGACACTCTTCGTCTTTTCAAATTCTTCACCCCTTTCAACTTCCAAGAGGCTGGTGATTGTGTGGTTCACCTTGTTTTCACCACGTCAAAGGTCGTCGTTCAGCCCTTCCACTTTTTTTTTTTTGTGTCCCTTCCACAATTCCCTTCTCACCTTTTTTTTTCCCTTTTCCTGGCCATTGAACAACTCATTTGACCTTCTTTAATTTCCCTCGATTTTTTTTCCTGCCATCTCGGACGAACAGTGGTGGATGGATACACTCTCGTTCCTGTGGTTCCTGGTTCAGACTCCACATCTGAAAACACACCTCCCTTTCCACAACTCTCCCGTCCTCTCCCAACCCCAAATCTAAACCAGCCAACCTCTTATCCTCCCTCACAACCCAACCTCAGGGATTCTTTACAATCCTTAGATTCTTTCTTCTTTTTTTTTCGGTTCTTTGATATTAGTGCTGGAGGGGAACCAGAGATTGCAATCCGGCGCATACCCACTCCCGACCTGTGGGCGCGGATTCTCCCACTTGCGCCGTGAACGACCCATTACGATACATTAACGATGGCCTTTTTGTTTAAATCCAAGAAAAACCAACAGGGGACCGCTCTCCCTCCAGCGACGAGAAATGTCCACACCTCCGAGGGTGCCCCATCATCCGGAACACCGCCGCCGCCCCTGTCTAACGGTTCCAAAGTCGAGGGAAATGCATTTGCGCAGACTCCAACTCCAAGCAGCAGTTATAACAACTCTCTGAATTCGGCTATGAGTCCGACTAGTCCGGATAATGCTCGATTGAGACAACGTGCCGAATCCGAATCACAGGTAAGTCCCCAAAGGATATCAATGGGCGGCAAACAATGCTGCAAGAAATCGCAAATCCCTGACCCTGGTGATAATTCAGGTCCAGCGACCACCGCAAGCCCCCAATGGTGTACCTCCGCAGAGCCCGAACTCGTCTCTTTACCCTTGGTCGCAGCGTCGCATGAACTTTTCCTCGCCTCAAACGAATCCTTTCCCGCGGTATGGTGCAGCTATCAATGCGGTTGCTTCCAAGGAGGGTGATATATACATGATGGGTGGCTTGATTGATGGCTCGACCGTCAAAGGTGACCTGTGGATGATCGAAAGCAGTGGCGGTAGCCTGTCATGTTTCCAGGTTGCGACGGTCTCAGAGGGTCCTGGTCCGCGAGTTGGTCATGCCAGCTTACTCGTCGGAAATGCTTTCATTGTTTTCGGTGGTGATACCAAAATCAACGAAACCGATGCTCTAGATGATACTCTCTATCTTCTGAACACATGTATGTTGCTGCTGCGACTCTTCAACCATTCCTTGCTCAATATTCTAATTCTCGCCCCCAGCTTCTCGCCAATGGTCTCGTGCCATCCCCCCCGGCACTCGCCCTTCAGGCCGTTATGGACACACATTGAACATTCTTGGCTCTAAACTCTACGTCTTCGGTGGACAAGTTGAAGGCTTCTTCTTCAATGATCTGATTGCATTTGATTTGAATCAATTGCAAAACCCAGCAAACAAGTGGGAAGTTCTTATACAGAACAGCCACGAAGGCGGTCCCCCGGAGGGTCAAATACCCCCTGCTCGAACGAACCACACAATCGTCAGCTACAATGACAAGCTATATCTATTTGGCGGTACGAACGGAGTGAAGTGGTTCAATGATGTTTGGACCTTTGACCCCCGCGCCAACACCTGGACAGAGATGGACTGTGTTGGTTTCATCCCGACCCCTAGAGAGGGCCATGCATCGGCTTTGGTCAATGATGTGATGTATGTATTTGGAGGCCGTACTGATGAAGGCGTTGACCTTGGTGATTTGTCTGCCTTCCGGATTTCTACACGTCGCTGGTACTCTTTCCAGAATATGGGTCCTGCTCCGTCCCCGCGATCCGGTCACAGCATGACTGCGTTTGGTAAACAGATTATCGTGATGGCTGGTGAGCCTAGCTCAGCCCCCAGGGATGCTGCAGAGCTCAGCATGGCATATGTTCTCGATACATCGAAGATTCGGTACCCCAACGACTCTCAGACATCCGACCGGGGTGCAGCATCTGGGACTAGGAAGGTCAGCGTGGAGAAGCAAGGCCCTCCATCGGGCCGCACATCTCGCGAGGCTCACAATGCAACACCCGAACAAGGAGCCCGTCGTGGACCGACGCCCTCGCGAGAAAGCCTGGTCCAGGCTGCAAATGGCAGACCCGGAGAGATGGGCTCTAACCCCAACCTGGGGCCTGGTTCTCGGCTGCCTCGAGCCTCCATCGCCCAAGCACCATCTGGCCCTCCACCCCCTGGACAAGCACCATCCCCAGGGCCCCGGCCTAACGGCCCTCAATCCGGACCACGCAGCAAGACTCCCACCAAGAATGAACGAGGCTATACACCTACTGTCGACATTCGAGTGGCAAACGCCGATCGAGGTGCGGAGTCGCCTGTCGCGAAGGATCACCCAGATGGCTCAGGCTCGTCTGGTCAACGCACCCCGACTCAGCAGCAACAAAAGATCAATGCCAAGGCAATGGAGGCCGGTGAAGCCGCTCCTCTGATTGCCCCGGCACGTCAACGCTCATTGCGTTCGCAACGCCAGCGGGGCTCCATGGATAGCGGTGAGGAGTCGGTTCTCGGACGCCAGGCTAGCATTGATGGTTCGATCGAATCTCGAAGCTATCGCAACTCCCGAAGCCTTGGTGACGAACCTCGGTCACCAAGGCTGACACCTCACCAAGAAGCTCTGATTAAGGAAATTGAATCACACAAGGCCCGCCTTGCGTGGTATGCTTCTGAGTTGGCATTGGCAAAGAAGGCCGGTTACGTCCCGAATGCTTCAAGCAGCCCTGCGCTGGATGAACGGAGTAGGGACTCCCTGAATGATGAAGACCGCCCTCTTGTCGAGGCTTTCCTCGCAATGCGTGCAGAGTTAGCCAAAATGCAAGCGACCGTGGATCGTCAAGCTGCCATTGCCTCGAAACGCATTGCTGAAGTCGAACACCAGCGTGATGTGGCCGTTAATGAGGCAGCTTACTCCCGAGCCAGACTTGCAGCCCATGGTGGCAGCCAGCGTGGTACGCCCCAGCCCGATGTTTCTCGCGATGGCGAAGATGAGCGTCCCACCGATATGGGTCGCCGTCTTGCACTCGCGCTGGCATCGCAAGCAGAACTCAAGGCCAAGTTGGATGTCCTCACAACTGAGCTCTCCCAAGAAAAACAAGCCAAAGACCTGGCAGAGGATACCAATGAAGCCACGCGGAAGCGCTTGGCTGAGCTTGAAATGTCGAACAATGCCCTGGAGGCAGAGAATCTTCGTGCTGAGCTCCACCGTGCCGAAGCTACTGCCCGAGAAGAAGCTTTGCTCCGATCTGAAGCAGAGGCTACTTTGCGGCAGGTCACGCTGGACAAGGAAGAACTTGAGACCCAGGTTGAAGATCACTCTGGACGTTTGAAGGACTTCGGAACTAATTTCCATGGTCTGCGAGAAGCAGTCGCTGCGTCTGCTGCCAAGACTGCAATTGTTGAAAAACACCTAGCGGATGAGAAGGAGCGCCGCGAGGGCTTGGAAAAGAAGCTTCTGCAACTTCGATCTGAATACGAAGAACGCACCACCGAGCTCGAGAATGTTAAACGCCGTCTTCGCGATGCGGAGGAATTGGCTGAAAGTCATGCCAAGGAAGCCGAAACCCATAAGCTGGCGTTTGTGTCTGGCCTTGAACGTGCATCCTCGACAGATCTTGAGGCTTCCATCCGATCTCGGGCTGACCAACGAGTTGCCGCCCTTGAGGCACAGATTGAAAGGTCTTCAACCATTGCAAAGGCAAACCAGGCGGCTGCTGATGCTGCCGCGGACAAGCTGCGTCGCGCTGAGGAGCGGATTGCCGGACTGGAGGCTTATCAAGAGCAGGCTAGCCGAGAAGGCCTGCAACTCCGCCGTCAGCTTCAAACCGCTATGAAGGAGAGCCAAGCAGCGACTGCAGAAAGCCGTGACCTGAAGACCCAACTAGAGTCTCAACAGCGAGAGACCGGTGCCTTGACTGTTCAACATGCCGCTCTGAAGGACCTCCTAGGCGAACGTGGTATCAATCCCGATAGTCGGCGGTCTCCTCGTCTCGATTCTCCTGGCTCCCGCTTTGGAACCCCAGAGCAGGGTCGACTCAAGGAGCTCGAGCAACAGTTGTCCGCTAGTATGAAGGCCCACGAGGAGATGAAGTCTAGCTTTGAGACTCGAGAGCAGGAAGCAGACAAGGCATTCCGGGAGAAGCTGGAACAGCTCGAGAATGACTACCAGTCCGCTGTTCATTATGTGAAGGGCACCGAAAAGATGCTCAAACGCATGAAGGATGAATTGAGCCGTTATAAGACACAAAACGCCAAGCTGCAATCTGATCTAGAAACCACGCAGAAGACTAACAGCCAGGCCGAGATCCCGGCTGAGTGGGAAGTTGAGCGCTCTCGCCTGCAACAGTCCATCTCGGATCTTGAGCACAACACATCATCCTCTCTCGAAACCTTGGAGGAGCAAATATCCCAGCTCAAAACACAGCTTGTTTCGGCCGAGGCCGAAAAGGAGAACTCGCGTAGCGAGCATGAGCGTCTCAAACAAGAGCTCATGTCTGCTGCTGAGCGCAGCCGCAATGAATTGGAACAGCTGAAGCACGAGAACACTCTACTGGAGGGACGCGCTTCCGATGCGGAAAAGAAGGTGAACATGTTGTTGGAACAAGTCGAGACATCGGTGGGCCATTACCGCCGTCAATCTCAGCATGGTCAGGGTCCTAACGGGATCTCACGCAGTCACAGCAACGCATCTAGTAACACCGTCGGTGGTCGAGCACGAGCCGATAGCAACGTCTCACAAGAATCTACCTCTTTCCCCGACAACCGTGGCTCCATGGCCTTGGATTCTCTCGCCAACGAGCTGGAGGCCCTTCGAAGCCATTGGGAAAGCACCAACCGCAACTATCGCCTAAGCAGCCAACTGGACTTGGAACGCACTCCGACTAAGGATAACAGCGATGGCCCTGCTCTAATGAGCGACAGTCTCGCGGAATGGAGACGGAGATTGGACGAGGAAGAGCGTGTGGGTAAGGGTAACCCGATGAATGCCACTAACGGCCCCTCCCAATCTTCCAATGTGATCTAGAATGCCCACGATATCCGTGTTGCTCTTCCTACCAAATTTCTACGACCATGTGCCCTGAGATATGTCAATCTGCACTTTCTGAGCGCCTTCGCACATGTAATTCTTTGTGTTTACTGTCCCTTCGTTTGTTCTGATGTGGATTTTTTCGCAGCATGGCTTGTTTTCGTATGATGATTGTTTTGTTTCTCCCTCTCCCTCCTTGCCTAGCTCTCCCCCCATCGTTCGTGTTTCTTTTTCTCTTTCATGGACACCGAGGGACGGGATTCCCTTCGTTTTGTTGTTCTTTACATTATTTATGCTCTCTTTTTTGGTTTCTTTCTGGGTCACTGTTGACGGTTTCTCGCCACATCCCTTGTTTCCTTTTTTTATACCCCGGTTTCCCGATGTTCATTGGACTCTGGCTGTACCACTAGCATCATTTTACACGAAGTGTTTGTTGTCTTTATCGTCTGTGGTTGTTTATTTATTTTCTCTATTCCTCTATTATAGTGCGCCATCACCATCCTTGATCAATGAAGAACCACGTCTTTCTATTTCTTTTGTCGTAAAAAATTGCCAACAAGGCTTGGGCACTGTTGGGCTTGCCATAAGTGAGGTTCTTTGTTTGCCATGCGCTCTACGACTCGATTAAATAGTCCTAGTACAAAGGTGAGGCAACCGAGGCTTGAACTGGGCAAACATAGTACACAGTACTGCAGGGATGGGGACGTAGTTATCACCTAACTAGTTTTCGCTCGGGCCAAACATGAGACATTTCCGGGTCTTGAAAATCCCGCATGATTTTGATATCGGACTGTATCCTTACCTGTACGCTGATTATAATTCCAGTTGATGAACCGGAATAATTAAGTCGTCTTAATCTATGCGTATCTTGATTTACTAATGCCTTTTTATTTCTTTTTTCGTGATTACCAGGAATATAATTCATCATATTAGGATTTCTATACTTGGGATCTGGAGGGTCAGCTGAGGCGGACTCCGATAATGGCCGCGCCCAGAATGTCTCCCAACTGTCAAATGATCGGGGTAGTTTCATAGTAACAAATATGAACTTCATGGAACCACCTGTATATACAAAGCTCATGATGATACCAGAATATACAATACTTTAAAGTCTTATTCATATATTAATAAACATAATTATATATTCAATAAACTACAGCAGTAATAAACTATAACCGTACTCCTACAAAATACTATACATAGCAGCCCAATACAATACCATACAGATACTCCACGAAACGCCACACCGCTCACGCCCTGCAATTGAATAGCCATTCCAGCCCGGTCGTATCGTATTTTCAGCTTGTCCACCCCCCTTCGCCTAATAAAAATTACACGCTTCTCACCGACAAACCTGCCCCCTCCGAACTCCCCTTTCTCTTTCCTCCCAACCCTCATTCCACAGCCGTCATCAAGGCTTTGTCCTTGATATTTCCTTCTCATTTTCCAGTGTTGCTCTTGCTTCCTGGTGCCCTTTTCGGATCTCTTTTGATTCTTCTCTCTAAATCTCCCTTTCGCCTTGATCGGCCTTGTACGATAGTACGGTCGGCATTGGACCATCTCTTATTTGACCCGCCTTCGCCCATCAGGTAAGTGACCTTTCGAACGTATATATTTGCTATTTGCTCTCTACACTCCCCTGTTACCGCGTCTCCCCATTCTCCTACTTTACTTGCAATACATCTTTCTGGTCTTTTGCATGTTGCCTTCTTGCTCAGCCGTGGTGGCCAATATCTTGCAAGCGCTGTGCCCAGCCTCTGCAACTGGCCTGAGGCTCGACTCGTCACACCCCCTCTTCAATCGGGCTTGGGCATTCACCACCAACTCTCCCTTGCCTGCCTTCATCCCTCCCTTTTTCTTTTACTTTCTCTTCGTTGGGCGCTCCCTCACTTGCACCTCTTACTTCACCGCCGACTATTATTTAATATCCCACTAACGATTATCACCAGTTCAGCACGGCTACTTGCTGTGCCACCCTAATCAAGCAATATGACGACCATGGTCAGTACCACCGATCGAATTTTTCGAATTTTTTCCCTCGTCACCGATTTGTTTCTACCCCACATCGATGTTCATTCGGAAAACTTGGGCTAGAATTTGATCGCGACGAATCCAGAATCACAACCAGCGCAAAACACCGGGATATACTGACATCATTCACAGGATCTACGCGTCGGTAACAAGTACCGCATTGGCCGTAAGATTGGTAGCGGTAGTTTCGGTGATATCTATCTCGGTATGATTATTTCAATCAGTGTTATCTTGGCCTGTTTCAAAAAAAAAAAAGCTAACGAATCTACAGGAACAAACATCATCTCTGGTGAGGAGATCGCTATCAAGCTCGAGAGTGTTAAGGCCAAGCACCCGCAGCTCGAGTATGAAGCCCGTGTGTACAAGTCACTTGCCGGTGGTGTCGGCATTCCCTTCGTCCGCTGGTTCGGTACCGAATGCGACTATAATGCTATGGTGATCGATCTTCTGGGTCCCAGTTTGGAGGATCTGTTCAATTTCTGCAACCGCAAGTTCTCTCTCAAGACAGTTCTCCTGCTCGCCGATCAACTCATCTCCCGTATCGAGTACATTCACGCCAAGTCGTTCATTCACCGTGATATCAAGCCCGACAACTTCCTCATGGGTATCGGCAAGCGCGGTAACCAGGTCAACGTGATTGATTTTGGTCTGGCCAAGAAGTACCGTGATCCTAAGACTCACTTCCACATCCCCTACCGTGAGAACAAGAACCTCACTGGTACTGCCCGTTACGCCAGTATCAACACCCATCTTGGTGTTGAGCAATCCCGCCGTGACGACATGGAGTCCCTGGGCTATGTCATGCTTTACTTCTGCCGTGGCTCTCTCCCCTGGCAAGGTCTGAAGGCTGCTACTAAGAAGCAGAAGTACGACCGCATCATGGAGAAGAAGATGACTACCCCCACCGAGGTTCTCTGCCGAGGCTTCCCCAATGAGTTCGCCATCTACCTGAATTACACCCGCTCGCTTCGCTTTGACGACAAACCCGACTACTCTTACCTCCGTAAGATCTTCCGTGATCTTTTTGTCCGCGAATCCTTCCAGTACGACTACGTCTTCGACTGGACTGTCTACAAGTACCAGAAGAACGCCGCTATGATTGTGGATGCTACGAAGAAGGACAAGGACGACGAGCAACAGCGCCGTCAGGCTGCCGCTAACGCTGCCATGGGCCCCGTTGGCGCTTCCAAGCCTGGTGCTATCTCAGGTCAACGCCGTAAGGTTATTGATCGTGGCGCTCTCGACAACACTCCGGACACCAACCGTGCCGTGGGAGGAAGTGACAGGATGTGAGTACTTTGAAACCTGGTTCCGAGTAGGGAACCCCTTTTTTTAACCTTTGCGTTTGGCTGTTTTTTTTGTGACGCTGGCGTGGAGGACCCTACAGTTCTGAATCTGACTAATCGCATAGTCTTCGGCGTTAGGCTGCGTTCTGCCTCGAAAGGTGCTGCTCTAGGTTATGGACCTTCTGGTGGCCGTTCGAAGCGGGACGATGGTACAGGGGCTCAGTGGTACTAATAGTGTGAAGAAATGCAGCGAGAGTATTTTCTCCTGCAGTGTCTTCTCACCCTCAACCTAAGAAAACCCGGGACTTTCCATCGTCTTTCGCCGTGGACGCAACATTGCACTCGCCTTCTCGGATTTCTTTTTTCTCCTTGGATCTCCATTCATTCTGCAAATCTCCCACAGCCCTTCAACCCTATTTCGATCAAATTTCGACTTCAACCGTTTCGATTTGCCATTGTTCGTGTGCTCACCTGTTCAAATCGCGGGTTCAAGTGTTTCGTTTTCTCTTGGCGAATCCCCCGCGTCGAGCTCCTTTCAATTTCGGCAACCGGCTTTTTTACTTCTTGTTCGGATTCTTTGTACCCGACTTTATCGGGGCAACCGATTAATTGACTCTCGGAACGTGTTTGACATGATGGCTATTCTGATGTCTTCGCCTTTCCTGTTTGTGACTCGGGAGCTTGCTTCCATTCAATAATTCTCGCAAACGTTTAGAAGGGAAGACGGAAGGAGATGCGAATGACAGTATCGAATTGGAAAAGATCATTATTTTGTCTGATCCTTTCGATTGCTGACACTGGACATCCTGGGAACGCACATACTCGGATGCGTCATCCCATCATCTCCCTGTCACTCTTTATTCATCTCCTTGTTTCGCTTGTTACACCCCTGTCTGGTTCTAATTTTGTTATTCTCATTGCTTTTTATGCATATCGACGCCGCATGGGGACGAGGTGACGGCCGGTAACCCCGGTCGAGTGTTCGAAGTGGGTGTACGGAATGGCTTCTCCGGGGAGAGGTATTCACAGACTTTTCGGATTTCCTGTTCTGGGTTCTTTGTACGAAGGATTCATTTCAGATTCGGTCTTTGGATATCTCCGCTCGGAAATGATCAGGTTTCGTTTGGTACTTGGCGATGGACGTGGATAGGGTCGCTTCCGGGGTGGTTTGCGTCGATTGCATTGTCTTGTTTTTTTTTCTTGTTCTGTCCTCTAGCCCTACACTTTTACTGCTATTACTACAGCACCGACATGTCCAATTTGTTTTGTCTCCCCAAATCCCTGAAATGGCTAGTGGCTCTGACGAGACCTGGCATCGCAACCCTGGGTATCCTCACGAAATCCTGCAGTCCCGACCAGGTTTTGATAAAAATAGTTAGCTATTATTCTGACACAGTCTAATGCCAAATGCCTTCCTTATCCCAACACGGTTTCACTCAAGTAGTCGTAGTTGGTGGATACCTCACTCTTTCTTTTAAAAAAGTTGCGGTGAGATCATCGAGTTCGTAGTTCGCCAACTCTCTGCAGGGGCTAGACCCAAATCTTCCAAGGAGGGGGGAAACCGTCAAGTCTGTCAATGAGACAAGCAATTGGTGACAAATAATATTACACGTATCTTCAATAGTTTGTATATTTTTAGCAGTCGAACAGAATAATCATCTTATTCGCATTCGTTCTCACGTAATACCATGTAACTATATTCAATCGTGGATTCGATCCGTAGTACCAACTATGTATCAATCCGCCGAGCAGCGGATGCGGGACAATCGGTCAGATCTCTTGGGGTAAAACCCACGCCGAAACCTTCCAGGGTCCATCCAGACTTCTTTCTCCCCTCCCTCATTCACCCACCACCTTGACTGTTTACCGAAATCCTGCTTGTAAATAAGGAGAGTGTCGCGATGGACTATTCCAATTATCCCGGTCATCAATCCCAACCCTATTCACTTTATGGGCTGCCAACCCCCGACCAACAATCGCAGTCACAGCCACCTTCGAACGATGCGCTGCGCGATCCTTTCTCTCTGGTATGAGACGCACGTCAAAATATTTTGATATATATCAGATCCCTAACGAAAGCTCTCTAGAATACCTACAACCAATACTTTCCCGGCTTTGATCCCTCTGTGCGACTCGATGGTTCTTCATCCTTTGTCCCGCCACCACATTCCCCGCCAGACTCTTTTACCAAAACCTCTGTTTCGAGCAATGACCCTCACACAAATGCCAAGCTAGACCCATCATCTCTTGATGGAGATGAAAACCCATATGCCGATCCAACTCTGGGTCGAAGCAGTAGCGAGGAAAAGGAGTCGATGACGCCAGCGCAAACAAAGCGTAAAGCGCAAAACCGAGCGGCGTACGTCATTTCCCTGGCGATATACTTCTAAAACATACACCTAGATTTTCCCTTTGTGAAGTGATGGTTATTCTTTAATTACATTCTGCTGACCATGTTTAACATATAGTCAACGTGCATTTCGCGAACGCAAGGAGCGCCACGTGAAAGACCTAGAGGACAAAGTCACCAGCCTCGAAGAATCATCTACATCTCTGCAAGCTGATAATGAGCGTTTAAAGCGCGAGCTTGCCAAATACGCAACTGAGAACGAGATTCTTCGGGCTACATCACATCCTCTAAATGGCAGTAGTGGTGGTCAGGCAAAGCAGGAGTCTGAACCTGCCGTTACAGGTCCTATGAAATACACGCCCACAGACTTCTATTCTCATCTTATTCCCGAGGGCTCATCGTGGGCTACTCACCCAGGGTCGAAGCCGATTAGTCCTCAAAGTCCATTGCAACATCGTGTCACGGTATGTCAAAGTACTGGTGAAAAGCTTCTCGGCCCCGGTGCGACATGGGATTTCATTCAGAATCATGAACTTTTTAAACTTGGCCAAGTGGACGTTGGTATGGTTACAGAGAGACTTAAGGGTCTGGCTCAGTGTGATGGACAGGGTCCTGCTTTTAAAGAGGGGCAGGTCCGTCTGGCTATTGAGCAGAGTGCGGAAGATAGAGATGAATTACTCTAGAGAAGTATATATGGCGATTGACTATGTACTTCCAGGAGGAACGGGATGATAATTATGGCTTGGGTTACTTTTTTGGTTGGGAGTCTTGCGGTTTGGCGCTGAAATATGGGATTTAGCGTGTTAGCGAAGGGTCTATCTAAATTTTTAGTTGGTATATCTAGGGATTCAAATGATTTATTGACTGTCATAATTTCTGAGTCGATCTTTATGCCATACATCTCTCTTTGAGGGATTTTTTTTTCTTCAGTTTTGTCGTGGTCAGTTGATCCATCGATTGCTTCAGCCTTCGAGATTGGATACGTGAGCTACGTTTAGTGCTAACAGTATGAAGGCAACTACTAGCACCGGATTAGGTGGTATATTGCCACAAATTACTATTTGTGGAGGTTCAAAGTCTCTTGCTGGATTGGTAATGCACGAAGAATGACTGCATAATAATATGCCCCTCAAAATTTGAATACAAGTAGAATTCGAGTATGATTTTGAGACTATTTCTTGTATTTTGATGATGTTCCTTTTAGAACCGTCTTCCTTCCAATCTCCAATATGAGGTCATTTACCGGACCAATTGCATAATATACAAAGCATCGCAGTCATGAAATATCTTGGTCGTGTTACGTTGAGACTTAGAGAGATATTAATCCCAGTCGTCATCATAGTCTTCAACGTTGAGTTCGTCATCGCCTGTCTTGCGGTAATCATCCATTGAGTCAGATCGCTTCTTCAGACGAACGTCACTCTCCTTCAGTGCACCGAGATCAATGAGCAGTTTCTCCAGATCCTCGACTTTAGTGCGAGGACCATTGAGTTCTCTAAGGGTAATCAACTGTCTCTTGATCTCGGTATCCTTGTAGACAAGAATAGTGGGAGTGTTTTTCTCTGGGTATCCCTCAATACACATGTCCGCGCGAATCTCACAGAACTTGATGTCACCGAATTTGGCTGCCATTTGCCGCCACAATTCTGTTAATACTCGAGATTCAACATTGGCGCCTTGGGATGTAAGGTTGACTAGAACGAAGGCGTTGTTGGAAGCATCAGTTACCTCCCGGGCATAGTCAACTTTCTGAAGAGGGTAGACCTGGTTGAAAAGACTGGTCTGTTGGAGTGTGGAGAGTTCTGCGAGGCGTTTTTGACTATACGGTAAACAAGTTAGCTTAGCTCCTACAAGCAAAGTTTTGGCTCTACCAAGAAGTTTCGGGTATGAGACTATTCTGCCAAGGGGAGATGTGTCATACCGATATTGTTGAAGAAAGTCCTCGTCTTCCTCATCCTCTAAAGCGTCCAACTCATCAATATCCTTATCCTCCAGGCGGTTCTCGTGTGCTTTGCGTGTAGCTTCAAGAAGAGCCTCTTGAATCAAGGGTTCCGGGTCTTTGGGCTTCTCTGGAATGATTCCATGCTGGCGAAGAATATCGTTCCTGAATAATTCAGAGAGATCAAGTCAGAGCCATGTTCGTGTATATATATATGGCTAGCCCACAGGCGGGGAATGCATGCTTTCATGCAGGTGTTGGCGACTATACCATTCAGTGTCCTCGTTGGGGTTTACTTCAACCTGCATATTGAATCAGACCTGACAGTATACCGTATTGAGAAACTCTCAAGAATAATGAATGTGGAAGACTGGGGGGAAATAGAGAACGAGGTAGAGCGGAGCAAGGTATGGCAATGCATGATGCCACCTGTTTGCAGTGTTTGACGGGAGGCGCCACAAGTGGCTGCCAAACACACGGAAGGCCACCTTCACTTAACTCCATAAACAGTTGGAGTTCGAGGTCGAGATTCATCACCACCTCTTCTCCACACCCCTTTTCTCCTCGTATTTCTCGCCCTCATTTCTTGGGGTTGACTATGCGCATGCAGTAGTTGGCCTACACCGCCCCGTCTACTGTTACTGTGTCCTCACTCCACACTCCAATTGAATCCACCCGAACCTAAGGAGATCGCGAACACAATCCGCTGGTGCAATCCCAGCACCTGGGCAAGATGAGCTATATGAAAAAAGATGAAGATGCGGATCAGGTCATGATCAGACTTGATCGGACCTCCGTATTCCAAGATGGTATGAAAACAAGCAACGACCTCCCCTCCACCCCCTGGCGCTCCGATTCACAACTGCACCACACTTCCTCCCCATGTACTAACATCGGTCAATTCGTCTAGCTCGACTGTTCAACTCTTCCCCCATCTCTCCGCGAACATGCCGTACGCTATTGACCAAGATCGCGGTCCTCCTCTTCACTGGGGAGCAATTCCCAACGAACGAAGCCACCACCCTTTTCTTCGGCATCTCAAAGCTGTTCCAGAACAAGGATCCCTCGCTGCGACAGATGGTCTATCTGATTTTGAAGGAGCTTGCAGGCACTGCGGAGGATGTCATCATGTCTACCAGTATCATCATGAAGGATACTGCCGTGGGCAGCGATGTTCTTTACCGGGCCAATGCTATTCGGGCTCTGTGCCGTATTATCGATGGCTCTACCGTCCAGGGCATTGAGCGACTGATCAAGACCGCCATTGTCGACAAGACCCCCTCGGTTTCCTCTGCCGCCCTCGTTTCATCGTACCACCTCCTGCCTATTGCCCGTGATGTCGTCCGAAGATGGCAGAGTGAGACCCAAGAAGCTGCTTCCTCTTCAAAGCAGTCGACTGGTTTCCTAGGATTCTCGTCTGGTTCTCAGGCCCACGCCATTTCCCAGTCAAACTTCATGACCCAATACCATGCAATTGGTCTGCTGTATCAAATGCGCTCGCACGATCGCATGGCACTGGTGAAGATGGTCCAGCAATATGGTGCCGCAGGTGTGGTCAAGAGTCCTGCTGCTCTGGTTCTACTGGTGCGTCTGGCTGCCAAGCTGGCAGAGGAGGATCCTGGTCTGCGGAAGCCTATGATGCAGATGTTGGATGGCTGGCTCCGTCACAAGCATGAGATGGTCAACTTCGAAGCCGCAAAGGCTATCTGCGATCTGCGGGATGTTACCGACGCCGAGGCCTCCCAGGCTGTTCACGTTCTTCAGCTTTTCCTGTCTTCCCCGCGCTCCATCACGAAGTTCGCCGCCATTCGCATCTTGCACAACTTCGCTACTTTCAAGCCGCACGTCGTCAATGTTTGCAACCCCGATATTGAGTCACTCATCTCCAATTCCAACCGTTCTATCGCCACATTCGCCATTACAACCTTGCTCAAGACTGGTAACGAGGCTAGTGTCGATCGCTTGATGAAGCAAATCTCAGGCTTCATGGCAGATATCACCGATGAGTTCAAGATTACCATTGTCGAGGCCATCCGCACATTGTGTCTCAAGTTCCCCAGCAAGCAGGCGGGTATGCTTGTTTTCTTGAGTGGTATCTTGCGCGACGAGGGTGGCTACGAATTCAAGCGCACCGTTGTGGAGAGCATGTTCGACCTGATCAAGTTCGTCCCCGAGAGCAAGGAAGAGGCCCTTGCTCACCTTTGCGAGTTTATCGAGGACTGCGAGTTCACCAAGCTGTCTGTCCGCGTTCTGCACTTGCTTGGTGTCGAGGGACCCAAAACCTCACACCCCACCAAGTATATCCGCTATATCTATAACCGTGTCGTGCTTGAGAACGCTATTGTGCGAGCTGCTGCCGTCACTGCCCTGGCAAAGTTTGGTGTTGGCCAGACTGACCCTGAGGTCAAGTCGAGTGTTCAAGTCCTTCTCACTCGTTGCCTCGACGATACCGATGATGAGGTTCGCGATCGCGCAGCCCTCAACCTGCGCTTGATGGGAGCGGATGATGCCATGGCTGGTCCGTTTATCAAGAATGGTAAGAAGATGAACACACTCCCTAGTCTCAAACTTTTCACTAACAAATTTTCCAGACTCCATGTATTCCCTTTCTACCTTTGAGCACCAGCTTGTCATGTACGTGACTTCGAATGACAAGCAGACCTTTGCTGCCGCCTTTGATGTTTCCTCTGTTCCCGTCGTCAGCCAAGAGCAGGCTTTGGCCGAAGAGCGGACCAAGAAGCTCACCTCTGCCACGCCCACCCTCAAGGCGCCGTCAACCGGCCCTACCAAGAGCAAGGCGAACGGTGCTGCCGAGGCAAACACAGCGGCTGCCACCCAGAAGTACGCCGAGCAGCTCATGCAGCACCCGGATATCAAGGAATACGGTGCCTTGCTCAAGTCCTCTGGTCCTGTCGAGCTTTCTGAGAGCGAGACTGAGTATGTTGTTACCGCTGTCAAGCACATTTTCAAGGAGAACGTCGTTGTGCAATATGATATCAAAAACACCCTTCCCGATACTGTTCTCGAGAACGTGACTGTGATTGCGACACCGGAAGAGGAGGATATTCTGGAGGACGATTTCATCATCCCCGCCCCCAAGCTTTCACCAAACGAGCCTGGTGTAGTCTACGTCGCTTTCAAGAAACTGGGTGGCGAGCACAGCGTGCCGGTCACCTCCTTCACTAATAACCTCAAGTTCACCAGCAAGGAGATTGATCCTACCACTGGAGAGCCTGAAGACGAAGGCTATGATGACGAGTACCAGGTGGAAGACCTCGAGCTCTCTGGCAGCGACTACGTTATCCCTACGTTCGCTGGTAGCTTCGACCACGTCTGGGAACAGACTGGTGCTAATGGTGAGGAGGAGAGTGAGACCTTGCAATTGAGCAACATGAAGAGCATCGTCGGTATGTATTTGACTTTCCAAGTGTTGCATTCGATGAATCATCATACTAACAACCTTGTAGACGCTACGGAGCAACTAATTTCTGCCCTGTCTCTTCAACCCCTCGAGGGAACCGATGTTGCCCTCAACAACAGCACGCATACCTTGAAGCTCTTCGGCAAGACCGTCTCCGGAGGCCGCGTGGCTTCTCTCGTCAAAATGGCTTTCTCTACCAAGAGCGGTATCACAACCAAGATCACTGTCCGGGCGGAAGAGGAGGGCGTTGCTGCTGCGGTGCTTGCATCTGTCACTTAATGTTTTTCCTTTTAAACTATTTCCCTTTCTCTTTTCTTCCTATCGATATCAAATTGTAGTAGACACGAGGAGTGTTCCGCATTCTTCTTCCATCCCTCCACCCCGATGTTCCTGTCCATTTCCAGTCCGTGCTGCTGTTTCTTAAGCTTCCAGGGCGATGTTTTCCTAGTTATGAGTCCCATGATGGCCACTTTAAAAGCTTGGAGGACTTGTTTTGTCTGTTGTCGAGCCGATTCTTCCTTCGTTTCTTTTGTTTTTCTCTGTTTGGGTGCCTACATAGACCGATGATGTGCATCAAAATGATTATTTGATTTTTTTTTATCCTTCCTGGTATACCCTCCTGGTATCAAAATTGCCCACCCCTAAGCCTTGTACGAGCACTACTATACGGACACGCCTCTGCACTAGTAACCTTGGCAAAATACGTATAGTGTGTCTGATACTTAGTAAATTGTTGCGGCGACCTGTTAAATGATACAATTACCCCAATGGATATCTCCAGGGCTACTAATCATGTTTAAGATTTGGGAAATGAGAAAGAGAGTGTTCGAATTTAATGATATTCGTTACGAACATTGTTTCCGAATCGCAATCAGCGCAGGTAAACTAACATTTGCGTCATCACGGCCATCATCATCTTTGCAAGCTATGAAATGCTGCAAGGGTATCATTCAGTAGAAATGCTAACTCCGTACCGGAGACCATTCACCGGGAAGGTCTCTAATGCATCAATTGTCCCTGCCACCAACACTGAGCCCGAGCACATGCTTTAATTCAAAGTCAACAAGGTCGATGCCATGAAGGCTGCAACTTGTTGAATTGAGGTCGTCGTCGGGGAGATGAAGCCAAATTTCGTCATCAATATCGTGCTGACGCTCTTTCAATAGACCTCCTACAGACGGTGACACCACGAGACTCCATATATTGACGAAATGCGACTGTAATCCCTCAGAAATTTCATATGGAAAACGATCGTCCATCAAATCCAAGTCCTGGCCATGCCGTGCTGAGGTGATCTCCATGGCACGAACACCCGAAATAGGTCGTGGGTAAACTCCCACAAAGCCAAAAAGGTATGCAGCAATGTGTGCGGGTATCTTCATGTAAAAAAGATTCTCCATTATGAGGAGATAGTACCCTCCTAAACTTTGCCGTTCGGAATCCCATATGCTCTCATTATTCTGACCAATGATAAGTCTTCTAAGACCTTGACGGAGTTGTTTGTTACTCAGGACAGTCCCTATAGTGTCAAACCCTTCTGCCAGGATACAGTGATCAATCGTCAAAGTTTCAAGACGGGGCGGCCAGCAAAATGACCACATCAGTGCTTCGTCGATACGGCCTCCGATTTCCATTTCGGTCAATGAAGACGGCCACTGCACAGTCTCGTCGGTATGTGTTAACTCCATGGAAGTAGGGAGACTGAGATATTCAAGACTAGAAATGCCACTAACGGCCTTTTTGAGTTTTGGGAAGCTCATTGAGCTTCCCATCACCAAGCTCAGGTCTAGAAACCGGAGATTTTGACACCTAGAAAGCGCTGCAAGGCTGTTGATGCTAATCAAATGTTCAGTTCCGTCTTTACAAAAGAGATAGGAGACACGGCAGACTCACGCAAAAGATACCCTGGGTGCCTTGAATTTTAGCAGATTCGAGCTAGTCGCCTTGAGTAATCGTGATGTTTGGCTGGGAGAGCTGTGATGAACCAGGCCATGCAGCAGAAGCTCCCTGACTAAAGAACCGAGGTCGACCTTTTGCTTCCTGGCACCGCTTTGAGGGGTGACTGTAGCAAGAAATTGACTGAATTTGTTTCCTCGTGCAAGTTGAGGGCTGCGATACAGCAACTCAATGCCAGCGGAGTA
This sequence comes from Penicillium citrinum, assembly GCF_028827155.1. Lineage (NCBI taxonomy): Eukaryota > Fungi > Ascomycota > Eurotiomycetes > Eurotiales > Aspergillaceae > Penicillium > Penicillium citrinum. The sequence continues at coordinate 3,448,980 of NW_026622688.1, forward strand.
CCATGCACGACCAACAAGACAAAAGCTGTACATATCCTTCTGACGAAGGAGGTACGGATCCTTCTGTTCCCTATCACTCGAATATAGAAATTGAGCAACGAAGAGAAGTACCTCCACTGGGAGCTGAGGCGTTTTTCCATTGCTCATGCTGGGCGATGCCGGCTGCACTTTCATGGTGAGTAAGAGAGGAAGTGGGGAGTCCAGAAAATGATGGATACAAGGTAGAGAGACAGATTCTCTGCGGGTATGTATCTGGAAAGACCCTTAGGGATCAATTTGGACGGGCATGTTGGATCATTATCGTGATCTGTTCGATACAGGCAAGTAGATGAGTTGCATGAAAGAGCAAGATTGTTTAGTCGGGCGAATCGGAGAAAAGTGTGGGGCGGAAGTCGTTCCTCGGGGATGATATCACCCCCTCGTCCTCTTTCTCTCCCTGGCACAAATCCTTTCCTCTTAATTCTCCCTCTTTCCCAACTTACCACTCTAAACCAGCATCACAGACACATTTCGAATGATGCTACGGTCTTTAAATTTACTGCGGCGTGTGCCCGGTCAATACAATGCTGGTCGTCGAGCTATTCAAACCGCCAGCGCGTCTCGAGTCCCAAATTTCGCCTTTGCCTTTGAGTGAGTGATTCTGATGTATGCGCATGGCCAACCTATTACCTCTCCGATCTAATATCTATATTGTAGTATTGACGGTGTCCTCCTAAGATCTTCGAAACCTATTCCTGGTGCGGCTGACTCATTATCTCTCCTTAAGAAGCAAGGCATTCCATTCATCTTGCTCACCAACGGCGGCGGAAAACACGAAACAGAACGCGTTGCGGAAATAAGCGAAAAGTTGAATGTGCCACTGGACCCGACAGATATTGTTCAAAGTCATTCGCCTTTTGCAGAGCTGGTGAAAGGCCCCGACGAGGCGAGCGCGCTTGAGAACAAATGTGTTTTGGTAGCGGGAGGCGATGGTGATAATTGTCGACGAGTGGCGGAACAGTATGGTTTCAAAAACGTTATAACGCCGGGCGATATCCTTATGGCCAATCCCTCCATCTGGCCCTTCTCAAAGAATTTCTCCGATTACTATAAGACGTTCGCTCGGCCACTCCCTAAGCCTATAGACCCTACCAGCTCGGCCAAGGGTCTCAAGGTTGACGCTATCTTTGTGTTCAATGACCCTCGTGACTGGGCACTAGACACACAAGTTATTATGGATCTTTTGCTCTCATCACAGGGTCATTTTGGGACTCTGTCGGACAAGAATGGTCGAACTGATCTACCCAATCACGGCTACCAGCAGGATGGACAGCCCCATCTATACTTCTCTAACCCAGATCTCTGGTGGGCGGCAGCCTATCATTTGCCTCGTCTTGGTCAGGGCGGATTCCGAGAAGCTCTGGAGGGCGTCTGGGCTGCAACCACGGGTGGCTCCAGTAAGGGCATTGAGTTAAAGAAAACAGTGATTGGAAAACCATACCAGGGAACCTATGAATTTGCCGAGAGACAGCTGCTCCGAAACCGGTCAAGGGTGTTTGGCACGGACCTTCCACCATTGCAGCGAGTTTTTATGGTTGGAGACAACCCAGAATCGGATATTCGGGGCGCAAACTCGTATCGCAGTGGCTTTGGCAGCAGCTGGGAGTCTATTCTGGTCCGGACTGGTGTCTACAGTGGAGGTGACCCTGCATGGAAGCCCACAGTGGTTGCTGATGATGTACAAAATGCCGTCCAATGGGCGCTTAAGTCTTCAAAGTGGTGATTTCACGATAGATCTGGCTCTTTGCGCAAGATGGCAAGGCCTTGTCTCTGTGACGAATGAGCGGGAAGCTCCTCATAGCATAGTCTTTAGTCACCAGTCATTATTAGCGTCATATACTATTAGATACGTTGTTAGATACGTCTTCTATACCTTATTTTATCACCATTGAGTTGACCAGTACCCCGTATACTTCGTGTTGCGGAGATCAGTACGGAGCAGTTATACTGGGGTATAGTGGTATCCCAATACATTATCATCATGGATAAGAGCCAAGGGGGAGTTGAAGCCACGTTGTTTTTCAACGCATAGGGATATGCAATGTTCTTTATCTTTCTCTTGAATTCACGTAAATTTGCCCAGACATGCTCTCCAATAGTTTCCCCTTGTTCCCTCAGGCACCAATATCGATATATGAGGTCATGTGACGATCACCCCTCTTAGGGTTTAGGGCAGTTTTGCACGGCGGGGTGACTCAAAGTGTCAAACGCATCAAGTCCCTCCATTCAAAGTGTATCATTAAGGTGAGACATTCCCAATTAGACTAATAAGCAAAATTTGAATCTGACATCTTTCTCCAAAGCATAATGGCGGACTCCGACTTGCCCACTCGCCCTAAGCCCGAGGAGACTCCAGCGGCCGGCGCGCCCGCCGCGCCCGCGGAAGGCGACTCTAAGAGCGCCAGCAAGAATGCCGCGAAGAAGGCTGCTAAGGAGAAGGCTAAGGCCGAGAAGGCCGCTGCTCGCGCTGCCCAAGAGAAGGCCCAGGCTGCCGCTCAAGAAGCCAATGACACTGCCAAGCACCTTTACGGCCAGCTCCCCGAGACCGAAGACGTTAACCCCACCACCCGATTCAGCGACTTCACTGAGGAGGAGAAGGAGGTCACTGTTGTCGCCCGTGTCGATAATGCCCGTGTACAGAGTGCCAAACTTGCTTTCCTGATGCTGCGCCAGCAAGGCCAGAAGATCCAGGCTGTTATCGCGGCTGCCGAGCCCATCTCTCGCCAGATGATCAAGTACACCGGTGGATTGAACGTCAACTCCATTGTTCAGGTTACCGGTCTGATCAAGAAGCCCGAAATTCCCATTTCCTCCGCCACCATTCAGAACCTTGAGATTCACATCCGTAAGGTGTATATGATCTCCGAGGCTGCGCAAATGCTGCCCATGCAGGTCAAGGATGCTGAACGCCCACCTCCCGTTGAGACTACCGACGACGCTCCTCAGGTCGATTCTGAGGGTGCTCCCATCGTTACCCTCAAGACCCGTCTGGACAACCGTGTCCTTGACCTCCAAACCGAGACCAGCCAGGCCATCACCTGGATCTCCAGTGGTGTTGCCCAACTGTTCTCCGAGTACATGATCAAGAGCGGTTCTCGGTGGATCTTCACCCCCAAGCTGGTCGGTGCGGCCACAGAAGGTGGCAGCAACGTCTTCGAGGTCAAGTACTTCAAGCGCAATGGCTATCTGGCCCAGAGTCCTCAATTGTACAAGCAGATGTGTATTGCCGGTGATATGGAGAACGTTTTCGAGATTGCCCCAGTCTTCCGTGCGGAGGACAGCAACACCCACCGCCACTTGACCGAGGTGAGAATGATTTCCTTGCCGTTTTGGCCCACAGTGATTTTGCTAACAGACTTTAGTTTGCTGGTCTTGATTTCGAGAAGACCTTCGAGCACCACTACCACGAGGTCCTTGAATTCGCCGAGGACCTTCTGGTTTTCATTCTCTCTCAGCTCAAGGAGCGCTACGCTGCCCAGATCGCTACCATCCAAAAGTCATACCCCAAGGCCGGTGACTTCAAGCTGCCTAAGAACGGCAAGGCTCTGCGCCTGAACTATATGGATGGTGTTGCTCTGCTGAAGGAGGCTGGTGTTGATATGTCGGAACAAGAGCGATTCGAGAATGACTTCACCACTGCTATGGAGAAGCAACTTGGCCAAATCATTCGCGACAAGTATGACACCGACTTCTACGTTCTGGACAAGTTCCCCATGGCTGTGCGTCCCTTCTACACCAAGGCCGACCCCAAGGATGCTCGCTTCTCCAACTCGTACGATTTCTTCATGCGCGGTGAGGAAATCATGTCGGGTGCCCAGCGTATTAACAACATCGAGGAGCTCGAGGCATCGATGCGCTCCAAGGGTCTGGACCCTACCCAGGAGGGCTTTGAGGACTACCTCAATGCTTTCCGCCAGGGCTGCCCACCTCACGCCGGTGGTGGTCTGGGTCTGAACCGTATCGTGATGTTCTTCCTGGGTCTGCCTAACGTGCGGTTGGCCTCGCTGTTCCCCCGTGACCCCCAGCGTCTCCGCCCATAAACGAACGGGTGGTTGAAGAGTTGATTTGTGTAGATAGACTTAAGTATAGCGAAGAAAGTCTCAAAAAATGAATTGCATGAACTGATAAGTCCAATTGTCAATTGCTTTAATTAGAACGAGTCAATACTAAAACTAAAATCATTTTCACAAAGCAAAAAATTCACCCTTTCCATCCCACCGAAGTGGGAGGTCCAGGCTATAGAAAGTCTCGAAGATCTTTCTTGTGCCGTCCGCTGCTGTGGTCGCCATGACACACAGTTTTTCCTGTCGCCCCCCAGGCAGGCAGGTGCGTTGGGCACGTACACCGAGGTGTACATTTAGGACTCGCTTTAGTGCAGCAATGGAATTAACCACTACGCCACTCACCCTAAATTACAAAATCTTTGCCCATTTTGCTACATCTCTGAACTTCGCTGACGAAAGAAGTAGGTGGATCTCATGTGGGGATGCAGATTTTGCTTACTTAATATCTACAAAAGTTCCCACTATCACCATTGGACTATCTGACATGGTCTGTGGGTCTGTCAAACTTCAAGGGGGGTGCTAATTTCAACTTCATGTCTTTTGAATGCTGTTGAGGTATACTTCGTGAAGCTATTCACAAAAATCACGTGGCAGCCTGGGTGCACCGGAACACCAACTCTGGAGGAGCACCCCATTTCATCTGAAAGGAATTTCAGGTTGTGAAACTTGTTGTCCTTGGTTTTTGGCGTTTTTTGGTTATTTTTTTCGGATTTTTAGAATCGCTAGATCGCAAGATACAGTGGGTGGTTGAAAGGCCTGTCCGTCCCAAATTTATCTTATACCTCCATCACTCCGATGAGTACCGCCATCGTCCAAGTCAACCATGACCACCCCCATGGCAAATTATTGAGATTTTCACATCGTTGAATGTGCAAGAAAGTAATCAAAATCAAATTGAACCATAAAATAGACTAATCACTCCTAAAATTTTTAAATTGTATGCAAATATCCCTCTTGACCTCCTTTGTTGACATCACGTCATGCCTGGATGAAGGCGCACTTCAGAAGGAAAGAGCGTGAAAAGCTTAATATGAAGGCCTCGGGATCGAATCCAGATCAAATGAATCACTTGGACTATCCACAGAATTGCTGAACTATCCTGTGAAGCATAAAATACTGAAGTTGGATCATTTCAAAAATATCGAGGTGGTTTATACTTACTCTTGGCGCCAAGAAATGCGTGCTTCCGAGACTTATCGCAGATCTGCGGCTGTAAGACGCTGATAAGCGCTGGGGCCGCCCGTCAGTGAGCCAAAAGCAGCCCCGAACTTCTTTTCTCCTGCAACGCCTCCAATGCCTGACAAGCGCAAAGCATCAATGTCGACCCCAACATTCAAACGTCCTCGACTAAATGAGGATGAAGATGACAAGACTGCCCACGAGCAGCCGCGCAGTCACCCCATATACGGCCAGAAAAACGCTTTTCCTGGCCTGGATGATGCCGGAGACGAGCTATTCTACGGCCCAGCAGATGATGGGATGGAGTACTTGCGGATGGTGAGGTAAGTCTTCACTTTTTACGGTCAATGCTAGATCGCGTGCTAAAGACCTTCATCCCTGCTCAGCCCTTCCCTACGTTTTCTCTGCGGACCGTCCTGACCTTAGAAACCACTTTCTAGATCCGAAGCGAACGCGATGCCCTCTCTGTTCATCGCCCAGAGCTCGAAAGATGCTGTGACTGGATCAAATTTGGACCCCCCAAGTGAATTCGGATGAACCCGACCGGAAAAAGACATCCTTCACTCATGGCTTCTTCGAGGATGAAGCTTACATCGCCCCCGCAAAACCCGACGAGAAAACGGACGCTTTCCTTCAAAGCTTATACCCCGAAGCTCAGAACTCCTACTATGACCTTCTGCGATACCGGTTCTTACTCCTCCGATCAACATTAAAGTGTACACCTCCTGCTGCGGTGATTGCCGGCCTTGACGACTCACACCCCATCAGTCTTCCACGAAAGAATGCGGCGGCGCGCAAGGAATGGCGACGATTGATTCTTGCTGTCGATCCTCAGATGGCTCAACTTGCGTGCATGGACTTAGAGAGTGTTTTAGGTGTGCTGCAGATCCTAGCGCGAGGACTATCGGACAATGTACGAAGCGGCGATGCCCCAGGCATAAGAAGGCTGGGGGCCTGGGCTTGGAGTTTGCTTGGAAAATGTCGCGAGATCGGAGAACTGTCTACAGAAGAGGTCGGAGAGATTCGTGATATTGGAAAAAGAGCAGCAAAGATCCTTGAAAAGGTTCGAGAGGCGGAAGATGTGGAAGTTGAGGCGGAAGAGGAGGCCGACGAAGATTCAAACGTAGAAGAGAATGGCCAGGACGAACCTGAAGAGCCATTAACAGAAATTGAGCCAATGCCCGAGGTATCGGATACACCCGACATGCCGATGCCCGATGATGCCAATCAGCCAGATGAGCTGGCAGCGGCAAAGGAGAGGCTACAGGCCAGGCTACAAGATAATAGTCAGCATGCCATGTCAGATGATACCTCTGATGGCACAGACTTAGTGACACAAACTCGCGCTATGCTCGATATGATCATCACTGTGGTGGGCGAGTTCTTTGGACAGCGAGATCTCTTAGAAGCACGAGAGATTTGGACTGGTCCGGAAGCTTTGTGATTTGAAAACATATACCCCTATTTGTAAAATTGTTCAAGATCAATTGAATATCTATTAATATCTCCATATCTTCTAAACAGAATTCAGTGTCGTATAATATTATATTTGGTCCGCCAGCTGGTCCTTGTAGATCATTTGTATACTTGAACGTGATGCGGCTAACCCATTTCGGGTGCCTTGCGTCATGCGGAAGAGAGGATCGTTGAACTTCAAACAGCTCCTCCGCTTCGCTGTCTTTTATTTTCACTCTACCAACCATGGCGCCAACAGTTGAGATCGCCATTCCCAACACCAGCCTCTCACCGACATCTCCCCCTCATACAGTCTATCACATAACCCTCCGTCTCCCACTACGTTCCTTCACCGTCTCCAAGCGTTACTCCGACTTCTCCGCTTTCCATGCCGACCTAATCACTCAAACCAATGCGCCACCACCAGTACCTCTGCCTTCGAAGGCCTGGTTCTCAAATACTGTTTCAAATGAGTCTTTCCGAGAAGATCGCCGTCGTGGACTAGAAGAGTATCTCCAAGCAATCAATGAATCATCCGATGGCCGTTGGCGCAACTCCTCTGCCTGGCGTGCCTTTCTGAACCTCCCCACAGCTGCCGTTGCTTCCTCCGGTGGCGCCAAAAATAACACATCTACTCGGCTACATGCTGCGATCACAGATCCGGGATCGGCATCCAACTCCCAAATCACAGACCCTACACTATGGCTCGACTATCACCGTGACATGAAATCCCATCTACACGACGCTCGCCTCCAACTCTCACGTCGTGACCAGGAAACAGTACCTTCAAAGCAGCATGAGAGCTCCGCCCAGGCGAAGAGTAGTCTTGTGCGCGCGGGCACTATGATTACTAACTTGGAAGAAGGTCTTAAGAGCCTCAGCAACCGCGGGTCCCAATCCACATCTAGTTTGGGAGAGGGAGAGCTGCGCCGTCGGAAGGACCTTCTTACAAATGCACGTAAGGAAAAAGATGGTTTGGAAGACCTGTTACAAGCTATGGCAAACAAAACTCGACTTGATAGCGCTGTCGCTGCGATGTCAGACAAAGATAAAGAAACGCTCTTTGGAAAACTAGATGGACCCAGCAATGGACGCAGAACGCCTACTCGATCTGGCAGAGTACTTGGGAAAGAGACTGAGCGTACCCGCGAGCTTGATAATCAGGGCGTATTGCAGCTGCAAAAGCAGACAATGCAGGATCAAGACCAGAGTGTGGAAGAATTGATGAAAATTATCATGAGGCAGAGAGAGTTGGGGCAGGCTATACATGAAGAGTTGGAAGTGCACAATGAGCTCTTGAGATTGGCAGACGAGGATACTGATCGGTTAGTCTTTCTGGAAACGAAAGCAATGAAACTAGTGATGCTAACTGTTGTCTAGACTCAAGGCCAAAGTCGATGTTGGCAAGAAGCGTATCGGCAGGATTTCCTAAGTGTCGGATTGACGGTGCATACATACCAGTCGAACTTGGCTACCAACAGGGAGGACTGCAAGCGTTTATTAGCACTGATATCATAGTGCTATTTTTCTATTCTATTAGTTTACTATACCCAGCATGGGCGGAATTTAGATATGATTCGAATTTACAGAAATTACGAAAGCCGTTTGTGGTCATAATTCCATGAACTCTGTACTGTTTTCTATGAACAGTGACAAATGTGTAATCTCCATCTAGCTCATTGCTTGGGCAAAGAGCCCTAACTGGAAGAGAAAAACTGAAAGACATTAGCATCTATCACCTTGCCATCAAAGTACCAGTATGCCTACCTCTTTTGCTTCTTCTTCTGTGACCTCCGACCTGTCAGAGGTGAATTTGTCGATAAGACCGATCTTGCTTCTTCGTAACAGCCACCACAGTTCCCTCCGGTCACCACCCAGTTCCTCTGATAATATCTTCGACTTTAATGAACGAAGGAAATTGTTGTACAGAGCAGGTTCCTCGTAGTCAACAAGCTCATCACGCATGGTCCCCAGAGCTTCAATGACACGGTCATAGTTTGCGTCGCTCAGGCTGTTCTTGATTTGTGATTCGACGATAGCACAGAGTTGTTTGACTGCACTGTGAATGGTTTCGATGTTCTCTGCACGGGATAACATCTGTTTGAACTCTGGAAGAGAATTCTCCGACGATATGTTGGCGCGTTTTGGTTCTTGGTTCAGGAGAGCATCCACGTCCAGACCAGAGAGGGGCTTCTCTGTCTCCCGTTGCCTCTTACGCCCTTTGGTTTTTGGAGGAACTAATTATCATTACTTAGTATAGGGCTTGTTAGTTTGAATTGGATGGAAGTACCTTTCTTGACCTCTGCCTTTGAGATCAGTTCGTCGAGGAAGGGTGCTGAGTTTTTCACAAGTTCCTCATCTGGATGCTCGAACTTGGTTAAGATCTCCGGTGGATCAAGGATAGGATCATTTGGATGCACTGCACGATATCGTACCGCTGACTCAATGCGATGCAATAGCGGAGAGAACGATTCATCGATGGGAAGTATATCATTTCTGGTTTGAGTCCTATTATCAGTCTCATGAATCGGAAAACCTCAAATACGATACATACCCCGTTTCATCTTTGTGACCCAGCTCCATACTATCGACGTAGTTGTCCATCGCTTCTTGAAGGTCCTGATTCGGGAGATTTCGGTGTTCTGTGACAGTTTTTCCTGATACAGTGATCACCTTGTCCAGTGGTGGAAATTGATACGGTCGAACATCCTCGGCGAAGGGGAGCTGTATCTCAATGAGGCATTCATACTCCGCCTCGATCAAGGGCGCAAGCAGAACGACCATCGGCGGACGGTTCTCCTTGGTGACCATGCGACCAATAGCATAATAAGATGATGTGTGTAGGGCATGGGTTAAAGATGACAATGCCAGAGAAGCCTTTTCGTTCGCGCGTTCCGGAATTATGATGTTGGCATTAGACATGTGGAGGTATCGATCATACTGACGAATAAGCAGGATTATCAGTACGAGTCAGGCCAGACAAATCACGACAACTTACCTTTTCTTGGTGGACAAATCCAATGAGATCCAGACAAGCAAACGTGTCTAATCTGGTGATATTTTCATCTATCTGGCTGATGTGAACAGCCGTCCGTCCATACTCGTAGCCCTTTGCGAGGTCATCACGCTCAACATCGACTTTACCGCCAGGTGCCGATGGGTCATTGACTTGATAGGTTCGTGACATTCTGACAGCAGTAAGAGCTTCGCCTTGATTTGGCTCTAAATCTTTCCTTTCTTGCCCTTCCGCATCACCGGAGCGAGCGACGAAAGAGCTGGCAGAGGGTGGATGGGCGACATATGTTTTGAAATAGCGCTCGACTGGGATTTGTAATGCCGTTTCATATTTTCCAGGATCGCCTAGCCGAAGCATACCTTTGAAAGATGGCATACTCTTGACGTCTTTGATACGAGGCGTATCGAGTTCGGCGATAGCCTCTTCCAAAGTTCCACAGACCCCATTGCAGCCTTCAGCAAACCCGCGGAGTAAGTTTTCATTGAAAGCCTGTGCGTTTTAGTCAAAACAATAAGCAGCCGGACCCAGTCGTTCATATGGGCTGAGTTTACCTTGTGGGAGTCTTTATCCTCCTCTTTTACCCCGTACTCCGGATCATCGAAATCAACACCACTGGGCAACGTTAGCATGATTCAAAACGAAGAGGTAGAGGGATATCACCCACAGAATGACCAGTTCAATTCCATCTTCAACAATCTTCTTCTGGATTTCCTCGAGGCCATCACCACTCATTGGCCCAGTACCATTCGTGACAAGGACGATCTTCCGCTTATATTTAAGCGTTCTGGTAAATTCATTGATCATTGTAATTGCAACGACAATAGCAGAAATAGCTTTCTTCGTAGTTAGCAGGCCGATCCTCATAAAAGCGAGGAGAATACAGTGTACCATCGCCTCGATTTGTTTTGCTAGGCTTGATAGCATCGCGCAGCTTTCGAATGTCAGGCATCAGAACTCTGGTAGAAGGTCAGTCATATGCCGTGAAAGGCTCGGGAAGGAAGCCATACTGTCCGAGTTTTGAGAGAACTGAGATATTCGAGTTATGTGCATCTTCTCGCAGCTCATTTGAAGTGTCTTTTTCTATGGTTAGACGGGTCCAAATGGAAGAATGATATGGAATGGAGACACCTACCATCTGAACGCAGAGCAAGGACAGATAAAGTTGCCGTTTTCCTGGCAGTGCCAACCTAGAACCTAGTGAGTGATATTGAAACTATCAATAATTTGAAAAAAACGCGTACTGTATGTGTGATCTTGTCCCAGACATATTGCATGGCCCACTCCAAATCTGTCACGGAGCGGCCATGATGGCACTCGCCCATAGACCTCCCCACATCGACAATGTAGACAGTTGCCTCTTTTTCAGCCATTGAAACTGATTACCTTGAGTGAGGTGTAGAGGTCAAAAAGCGAAATGAGAGAAACAAAGGCATTCGTTCTCTCCAGGCACACCCAGGCAGACGCGTGATATTTCCTTTTTCGTTTAGACTGGCGCGTGGGCACATGACATCACTTGATCAGGGTGTGCTTAATTAAAAGTGCGTGGCTAGAATACTATCTCTGCAAAACTGCGTGCTGGAAATACGGAGTTTCCCCATATTTGGCCGTGAACTTATTGTCCGGCTATGGGCCCACTAGTCGTGGAAATCCATCCCCACGCCCAACTCAAAGCTGGTTAAAGCTCGCCATCGATATCAACCTCTTCCTTTGTGCAATATTGAATGCGCCGAGGAATATCCCATCATGAATGACCCTCGCCCCTATCACATTCTCAGGTTCGTTTACGCCTACTCAAAATTCCCTGTAACCGGGAATTTTCAAGTCCGAACAGCATATTGACACTTTTGCAGCTACGGAACCCTTTTGGGCTCCCAGTTCTTCCAAGTATGTTTAGATTAGGGATCTAATTCAAGTCCCCTGCAACAATGCAACTCAAAAAGAATTTAACGTCTTACTAGTCATTCGTTGGCGGAATCGTGGCTTTCCGCGCCCTGCCGCGGCCGCAGTTTGCAAGCTTGCAAACCGCAATCTTCCCCGTTTATTTCTCCATGCAGACAGCTCTTCCAGTCGTTGTGGCTTTGACAGCCAGCCGAGGTGGACAGGCGCTTGGTCTTTCTGGCCTGGTGGCTCCTGAGAACCGCCTGAACACATTTTTGCCTATGGCTACTGTAGCTGTTACTGGCTTAATCAATATGTTTGTATTGCGTCCACTGACTGTTAACATCATGCGGGAGCGTAAACACCAGGGTGAGTGTCTTTCTGTTCTCTTTCAAAAACTCTAGCAGCGTGTTTCATGGGCCGTGATTGACATATGCAGAAACCCGTGATGGAAAGAGGAGCTACGACCCCGCTCCTCACTCCAAGGAGATGGTGGCCCTAAACAAGAGATTCGGGCGTCTGCATGGCATGTCTAGCTTGGTCAACATGGTCAGCTTCATTGCCACAGTATACTATGGTGCTGTCCTGAGCAAGAGATTGGCGTAAACCAGAGACAGCTCGTTCTTGGAGAGCTGGATGTGAATCAACATTTACACTCGAGATGGATTGTCAAGTGAAAATATCTATACTTGCATTCGATACTTCGTATATGCATGGATTATAGCAAATTGGGAATATAATCCAAGCTAAAAGCCAGTACCCGCTGTCAACTCAGATGGAAGTGCGCACTCATGTTGATAATAGGAGTCACTATCAATTTGATGAATCAACTTGTCTACAGTCTCGATAGCTTTTGGGTGACCAGTATCTGATCTCCATTGTATTTTCACTACTATCACACGAGTTGAGCCACGTTGTACTATGCTAGTACCAACAAACTCCCAATATAAGCCGGCTGCGGTATTTTGCATTTGACTACAATAGAAAGCCTGACTTCTGCGCCATGTTGAAAGCTACGAATACGAAAGCGGATAGCTTGGGAGATAAGGTGATTAAGTGGACAGTAAACCATGAGAAGCATCGTTATCGAATTAGAAGATAGAAAGGAGGAAAAGAGACAGAGACTAAGTTTGCCATCTGGGAACAAATATCACGATACAGAATCGGAGAGACTTCCTTTGTCCTCCCAATAAAACTGCAGAAGGAAAAGGGAGATATTATGGGACCAAGCAGAGATCCAAAAAGACGTCGTCTACATGGGCACAGTACTGCCAATCTCTGCAAGATGCTGGGCACCCTGATAGAATTTTGGCAATGGTGTCAGCTTTCGTCGAAGAATCCAGACTTGGAAATGCCACCAAGCATTCTTGAGCTGATATGAAGCATGCTTTCTTGTTGAAACAGAAAAGACTTGATCCAATTCTTCTAATGTCAGAGCTAAATGAGAATACATTAGCAAAGCTCAGCCAGAAGTCCGCAGAGATAGATATCTTAGCGCTTACCTTTGGTCTCAGGAACGAAAAGCAATACCAGTACCCAACCAATGATGCACCATGCCGCATACCAGCCAAAGGCTCCTTGGGGCTTGAATGCGGTCAAGAGATGAGGCCACGTGAAGGAGAGAATGAAATTGAAGCACCACGTTGTGGCTGTAGCCCATGACATGCCGACTTCACGAACATGTAGAGGAAAAGCCTCAGCAGAATATGTGAATGGGACGGGTCCTTCACCAGGAGAATAGAAGACCTCAAACAAATACATGCCAGTAGTCACCATTGCCACTCTCTTTTTGCTCTCTGGGTCATCGGTATCGATCCAGAAGGAGAACCCGGACCAGAAAAGGAAGATAGCCAGGAAAGGGAAAGTGAAAAGAAGTAGATTGCGGCGACCCCAAGTATCAATAGTAAAAACAGCAGGGAGCGCAAAGACCCAATTAAGGATACCAGTCCCCATGGAAGCCAGAAGTGCATTCGACAATCCATATCCGGACTCCTGGAAGATGGTGGTTGAGTAGTAGGCGATGACATTGACACCACAGAACTGTTGCATAAACATGACAATCCAGCTTGCCATAGTCGCACGACGGTTACGTGGAATCGTAAAAAGCTCAATGAACATCGTGAAGAAATTCTTCCCTTTGTTGATTTTTCGTTCCAACTGCACACCGACGTAAGCGTAATATAGATCGCGAGCAGCTTGAATTTCGGTTGGACGCAGGATCTTGAAATTTTGATAAGCTTTCTGGATTTTGTCATGTTGGATTAACCACCTTGGAGATTCAGGGCAAACGTAAACCTGGGCGCAAACGATCAATGGAAGTACGACAGTTGACCCAAGCATCAGCCGCCAGTTCAAGTCATTGCCCACATTCATAAAGGCCACGCCCATGATATTTCCAAGCATTATACCAAATGCTGTCCACATCTGCCACATCATCACGAGAGCACCTCGGATTGGAGCAGGAGAGCACTCTGCCGCATAGACCGGGACAGTCGAAGATTTTGAGCCAATCCCCAGGCCGAGAACAAACCGAGCAATGAACAAATTCACCCATGAGTTACAGACTCCTTCCCAGACTGACGCAACGGCTGCAATGAAACAAGAAATAAATATGGTACCTCGTCGAGCGAAGTATCGATTGAGTGGCTCAGTAAGCCAACAGCCGATGATAGCACAGGCTAAGTATGGAGCACCAACGACAAGCCCGGTAAGATTGTCACTATTCTCAATGCCAAGTCGCTATTTCATGCAAGGTCAATCAATAATGTATCATTGAAGGTTGAATTGCTAAGAATCTTACCTTTAGGTAGATGGCTTGGGCTCCATTATTAACGGTCTCATCCATGCCTTGTACCGCAGCAGCGAGGGAGCACATAACTAAAGAGAAAATCAGAGAGATATTAGTGTATATTCACCACCAAGCGTTGAAAATGGAACATAGTGGATGTTGCAGATTCAAATGATTGACTTACTTGCCAGGAAATACAGCTGCCAGGGCTGACTCCACTTATGCGTGTGCTCCCGTTCCAATGCTTCTCTTTCAACGACACTCAGTTCTGGAAGAGATGTAGCAGACTCAGGGGTTTGCGAAATAAGTGCGCCTTTCTTGAAAGTTTCCAGATCCGACATAAGACCCCATTCTTGACAGAACTCTTCAACTTGTTTGAAAAGCTGCTCGCGCGGGATTCCAGCCAAAGGGTTTTCGAAGACAGCATTCATATGATCCCGTCCACGGTCTTCAAGGTCCGGTCCTGCATATTCTGTTTTTTCTTGATGAGCGTAAGATGGAGGGTTGTCATCCTTGATATCGGGCCCCTGGACCGGGTCCTTTATCTCCTCCTTCGCCATGTCAACTTATGTAGGATCCACAAGAATAAAAGACCCTGTGAGAAATTTGGCCCAATTTTAGCAAGGCCAACTTTGGAGAATGTGTGGGTAGTCCATGTATGCTGACAGAAGGAAAAAAGGGAAGATGGAATCCTGGCAATAGCAGCCTTTTATGCATTGACATCGTTCCCACTAGGTTTTACCCCCTCAGCGCAGTTGTCAGACCACGAAGGGTTCCAGGATCCGAAAAGCCGAGTCAGGTTCTGCTTATTGTTCCTTTGGAGGCCTCATTTCGGTATATGCCACAAATGAAAGACGAGCCTTACAGGGATATATGTGACCATGTCCGGTATGACTCGACAAGAGTCTCTACCCTGCCCCATCCTAGCTCAGTCTCTGAGCATCGTATATCCCGAGGGATCGCATTATAGAAGCATTATGAGCACAATCCCCTTCCTCAAGTCATCGGGCCATGCGGAGATATCTGTGGGGGTGGGTCGCTAGATGCTCCAGGGTGGATCACTACCCGAATCGACACCAAATGCCATTAAAGATTCAGTGGAGCAACGGGAAGATTGGGTCAAGATATTGGATCCCAGACCAGGCCAAGTGAACTTTTTCCAAGGTAAGCAACCGCAAGCAATACGAAGCAGGGTTGGCAGATATCCAGGAAACGATCGTCGCTGGATGAGCCTATCATGCAAACCAACCAGGTCGATTACGTCACGTCTCTTTGCAGCAGCTCGTCACATTCGATGAGGAGTCCGACTGGTAGTTTTCTGCCCCCAAGAGTGATGATGGTCATTGATTAAGAATCGGCGCCACTGACGGAGAGGGCTGGTGCGTTGACTTCTCCAGTAGAAGAGGAACTTGCTTTGTGCGCGGAGAATAACTGGATTGGAATATAAGAAGAACTTCGAATGGCGTTCGAGACTTTCGCCAAGAAACGCCTTCCGATCCTTAAATCTTCCCCCACGCAGCAAGTCCATTCTCCACCTTCTACCACATGGCACATAGTATATTCAATGAAACGGATAACGTTGCAGCTCTATTCGAATAGAATAGCCTAGGGTAAAATACACAAAAGTTGCCAAAATTATACAACACTGTGCTCAATCAAACTATCAGCTGTTTCCAGAATGCAATCTTCCACCGATCTAGGTACCCATCCGAGCAGAGACTTCGCTTTGCCATTGTCTCAATCGCCACGATTCCACGGAGAGCTGGCCGGAACAAGGCCACCACACGAACAAGCAAGTTTGGCAATTCTTTGCGAGGTACATTTTGCGAGAGCGTCGGTCTTTTTGTCCGCAGGATATTTGCAATGCCAATCATTGCAACCGGGCCATGGTCACATGTAGCGATGAATTTCTGTCCGTTAGCCTTTGTATTGCTTTTGTGATATGCCGGGACTGAAATTTTGCCATTCAAAACTGACCAATTTTTTTCATCAAACAGTGGTAATTGCTCGTGCCCTTAGCCAATTACAGCGAAGGATGAAGTTATGATAACTCGTTTGACTTTTGAATCCCGTGCCATTCTCAGGACCCAGAGTTCCGTGTCGTGCTGGTATAATCAAGTCATCTTCGTTTCGAGGAGTTGCGCTGGGAAAAGTCGACGCAACATCCTACTGTAATTGTCAGCATTGTTCGGTGCAGAAACAGAATATCCGCAGCTTGAGAATAATGAAATTGCCGTACCGCTGCATATTGATCGTCCACTTCAAACGCCGTTGCAGACCTGGCGCAGAATATGGTACAAAAGCCCCATCCAAGTAGACAAATCCTAATTCATTGTCTGAATTGCTCAAGTGTATCATGATCTGAGCTAAGATCGAAACATTGTTTTCTCTTTCAACAAAGAGGTCTGTTCAAATAAACGGATGATATAAGAAGCCAACCCAATATCATCACCTGGGTATTAGACGTGATTATTCGACGGTCAAGCAACTTCTGGCACATCAAGCAATACTGTTTTTCCATCTTGCACGATGAAAGTTCTGTTACCTAGCATCGTGTCTCTAGGTTCAAGTCTGTGGGGTTACATTTATGGCGAGATACCATTCCCAGGAATACGGTCTTCTAATTCTCTTGCCCGGCGCACATTGAGTAGTCTTCAATTGGCTGGCTCAGCATATGCTCTCGGTGAAATTTTACCTGTCAATATGTCTTCAGACATCTTTCACATTCCAAAGTCACCGGAGTCGTTCCATGTTCACGAAGATACAGATGTTCTCGAAACGCCAGATATGAACAATGCTACCTTTGACATTCGCGAACCTTGCTTCCCCGATCCTTACCATTTCCCTTCAATACCCATTGATGACAGCCTGAAAAGTGGACGAGAAAAGTCGCTCGAGGGAGCTTTGCTTGTCCTCCTAGTTGTGAATTGCGGTATGCTGGCCAAGCTAATCATGTACCGTCATGAGGATTGCATCAATCTATCCAAAAGCCATGACGACCAGCGCCAATACATTGAAGGGATTCTGCGTCTTTACGCTGGTATATTGCCTACCGCAGGCAACCACATCTTGCGCCTCTTGGATCAGAGTTTGGAAGCAATCGAGGGTTCGATCCAGAGACTCCATGTGAAGTACGAAAAGTTTGATAGAATTGTGCATGATTTGGAGATGCTTGCCAGCCAAGAGCACCTGGACGAGGCCATCGCTCGCTGTCAAGAGTCTCATGAGAGGCTCAGACCGTTGCCCAGAGACACTTCTAACGTCCTCTCTGTCATTTTGGGGGTGTTGGAAGCTTCGATCAACAACCCCGAAAGCTCTTAGACTGGCGATGATGTTGCGACGACTAATGAGCCCAATTACTAGTTCTCGAAGACGTCAAAGGAATGCACAAATGTATGCACTGAATGATATGGATTGGTCGAGCCGAAGGATCAACGAGAGGCTTGATCACAGCATTTGGTTGGTCGTAGGAGCATAGTGCATTGTCAAAGTTTACTATATGGCGACCCAATTAAAGAAGCTTAACTTCGTTATTCATGTCTCATAAGAAGTACTGGCAGTTGATACCGTGTAAGCAATCCAGCAAACAATACCATGGAGGTCATGATGAGACTTGCTCCACAAGATATTTACGGCAGGCCGTTTTCAACATAGCGATTCGTCGCTGTGTGTGAATGAAGACCTCCCGGTACATGTCCAAGCTTTGTTGCACCACTTCCTGGCGGGTTTTAGAGCCCGCGCAGATTTCAAGCATTCTCAATTCCATCTCTTTTCGGAGAAACGGCTTGCTGAGAGAAATGCTATTTGGGAGACCAGTCACAACATTGTCATAGCCCTCTACAAGCGCAATGCCAAGACGAGTGGGAATGAGTTCTTCGACTTTGTTGCGACCACTGCCGCGCTTATTCACAACCACATATTCCCGTTCTTTGATTTTTGCAATATGTTCGGCCATTGTTGCGTCGGTTCCGATACCATTGGCATCCATGAGTCCAATGAGCTCAGGTTCTGTCAGATAGCTCGGAGCTGTCGTCTTTCCCTCAAAAATATTGGCTTCTGTGGGCTCAAAAAGCTCTCCCCTCTCAAAATTGGGGAGCTGTTGACTGCTCTCCCATTTATCATAGACGTAGACATCCAAATAGTTTCTTTCAAGAACTATCAAACCACTGGCATGGAAAATCTCTTCCCCGTATAGAATTTCGATATCTGTGCCTTGGCCCTTTGCATTGTCGGAGCAGCATGCGAGGAATCGGCGTGCCACGAATTCGTAGACTTTCTTCTCATTTTCGTTCAGACTAGATGGGTTCACCCAGCTCACTGGGTGAATCGGTGGATGTGCCTTGTCATTATGGGTTCCGGATCGTGGATTCATGAACTTCCCATCTTCAATAAGTCTATATTGAGGTTAGTACTCCAAATGCCGCCGAGGAGATGAACTTAGTTGCAAGCACTTACTCTCTGGCATATACTCCCCACCGGCTATCTGGATATTGTTTTTCTACAAGCTTCCTGAGGTCAATCGCCTTGTCGAACTGGTCGGTTTCAGTACGTGGATAGCTAATGAAACCTTTGGTATATAGAGCTTCCGCGACCTGACAAATCATAAGTACTCTGACACCGAGTTCAAGTAAGTACTGTAGCACTCACCTTCATAATGGTCTGACTGTCTAGACGGAGAAATCGACTGCCCATCATTTGAAGATCCACAGTTGTCAAGGGCAATGGACGCCACTTGCTTTTTGGTTTTTGATTCACTTTCGTGACTTTTGCTTTTTTGGCCACCAGACAGCGTTCCAGCATCATGACCACAGCTGCCCGATCAAAGAGGTGCACCCGTTTCCAGAGAAAGTTGACCTTTGTGTCTTCACGTTGGAGTATAACTTTAATGCCCCAAAAGGTTTCTGGTTTGAAGTTTTGCACCCTTAAGTAACGATCTACCACAAACCCTAGAGTAGGGAATTGACAGGATCCTGAAGATGGTCAGAAAATAGAGACTGCGTTCATCATAATGTACCGATCGTACCATAGCTAATGACCTTTTCTTTCAAAACCTCTGCCACGGCCTGGAGCTGAAGCGTCTGCAAGCGGGTAAAAGCAGCTCCGATGCGGAGATCAAGCTCGATTCTGGCTGCAACGGCATTTGCCTGGAATTCATCGAGGTCTATTGGTTCGCGAGCAGCTCGTAGAACATGTCTAAGTTCAAGAAGATTTTGCTTAGTTTGACGGCCCTTTCCCACGGCTCCCTAGTTGACTTACGCTCTTTCTGTGTTGCTGAATCTAGCTCGTCTCACTTCAATTTCAGCATTGCCATTCTTCGCTTGTGTACGGACTTCCGTGCCTATATGCTCGCCCTCACGATCACAATCGGTCCAGATAAACAGAGCCTTGCTGTATTGCGCTTGGTTTCGAATATTTTCAGCAATGGGCAATTTATCCTTGGTAGATTCTTAGCAAGCAGCATCGAGAAACTTGGTACATGCACGCATACCTTGTCGACCTCCTCTTTCACAGGGGCCTCGAAGAGGGAGCCAGGTGGGCAGGATTGCCAGCCCTTATACTGGCGTTCAAACTCAAGTCCAGTGAGGTGACCAATAACACTCGTCATCGTCACAGAGCAATTTCCCCACGGGGCACCAAAATTGAACTCGAACTCGTAGTTTTTCACATATTGGTTTCCGCGAATCGAATGCTGCATCCCTTCATAAGCTGCTTGCTCATCGCGGTACTTGAAAAAACACTTACCGTCTGAAAAGAGCCACCCGACATGTGTGTTGCTACGGCGCGGGCAATGGCGGGCTTCTCTGCCACGCAGAGAATCTTCCGTGCCATGGCAGCCCGGTAGTCACGATTCGACGATGAATATGCGAAGCGAAGGAAGCATTTGCAAACATCCTCGTCCCAACTGGGAAATACTTCGGTGGGGTCTCTGCCTTAAGGCTGCGATACGCCGTGTCGCGTCTGCCTTACATTACGATACAGTATAGTATTGCTGTTGGCTTACCAGGCCACCCATTAATACAATATTAATCGTATGGATATTACGTGAATAATTGCATCACATGATTCTTCTCGTCGACTATAAGAAACCAGCATTCCCTCTCGACTCTCCTCTCACCTCATTTTTATCGAATTCGCGAAAAAAAAAAAAAGGTTACAAATGCGATTGAGACTACTAGATACGATGCATTTCAAGTGCAGCTATTCATTATCCAGCTAGATCCAGTTGGAGAATCATTGGCTGTAATCCGAACCTGGATCGTGAGTTCTACAGCAACTTGGCCTTCGATTTCTGTGATATTTCATGAAGTGATTGATATTTAAAATGCAAATGGGAACTACGAGTTTACATTGACACCACTTGTCCATCATGCCAGCCACTAGAACAAAGAGAGCTAGAGCCGGGGCTTGTGCAACCTGCCGGTGAGTTTTCTACTGCGAACCAACTAGACGTGCTCTAATATGGATCATTATAGTTCTCGAAAAAGACGCTGCATCCCCTTAGGGTCTTTATCGGAGGGCTGTCAGCTCTGCCAATCCATCTCCAAACCATGTAGCCTTAACAGCAATGCCCCGCGGCTAGTTGAGGCGATGACTTTTCCACAGAGTACAACAGGCGAAGACGAATTGAATAAAAAGCAAAGACATGGTGACCTAGACTCACCAGAGCTACTCTCTGACCTAGTCTGTCTCTATTTTCGCTACATTCATAATGTGGCACATTCGCTCTTTCATGAGCCGAGTTTTATGGATCGTCTCAAGGATGGAAGTGCGTCCTTGATTCATGTCTACGCGATGTGTGCACTTGCTGCCCGGTAAACAAATCCCGATACAATCTCCCAAAATGCCTTTTCTAATGATTATTATTTATCACTGCCATCAGCTATTCCAATAGCCCAATAATTCGTGATGTCTCCCCGTACGCCCGAGGCGAAGTATATGCGAAGAAAGCGTTATGCTACTGTCATGAAAACATGATATCGCCAACTTTGGCAACAGTACAAGGATTTCTCTTGATCGGCTATTACTTTGGCGGTCAAGGCAATGTACATGGCAAGTATGTATATGTTGGAATGGCTCGTCTACATGCACAGCTCGTACCCCTAGAGAGTCTCACGGATATGATACATCGTGAGGAACATCGCAGAACTTGGCTTTCAATACATATTGCCAGTCATTGGTCTGCCTCAGATATGGCTATGGAGCCTATCTCGTTCTTTGACGAGCCATCATACCGTCCTAAAATTGACGACGCGGAGTTTCATACATCTAGACTAGGACTCTCCGAGGGTTCAGTGTCGCCTTCGCCTAAATATGGCATGTGGGCTCAAATGGCACAGACCCTGAATATTTACACCAAGATCAACATCTTAATACGACGTCTTAGTCAAGGGTCCATCTCATTCCCTGAATATTGTGAGGAGACCGACATCCTAGAACGCGATCTTGATCAGTGGGAAGAGCTCTTGCCTCCTGCCCTGGTCTACACTTACGAAAACTTGATACATATGGTCGAAAAGAATGTGGGGAAAATCTTTTTATCCATGCATATTGGCTATTATCACTTTCGTCAAATGCTCTTGTTCCCTTTTTTGGATTCTCGGCTTTCCCAGTCGGCCGCTCACAGTAGAGCAGTGAAGTGCAAAGAGAGCGCAAGCATCATTTCAGATATCTTACGCGCTTCCGAGGCAACACCCGGCTGTAAGATGCTTTATTTTATCTATGGGCATATCGCGGTCGTTAGCTCAAGTGTCCAGCTTCATACTTTACTATTCAACAACAATAAGCTTGAACGCAATCAAGCTCGAGATGGTCTAATTTCCAATTTCCAACACCTTATGAGCCTGAAGTCTTACTGGCCAGTGGTCGATCATCATGTGCGCACTACTATCTGAGGAAATCGTTTTGCATTGGATTATCATTGACTGACTTTGTATTGATCCAGGTCGCTCACTTGCGAATCTTTCAGAATTCTTGTCAAGATTCCTTAGGAAATCCATTTGTCCTGGACAGCTGGATGGCGCGGTTTCTTACTGAACATACTTCGGAACTTTCGCAGAGGCAACTCAAAGATAGCAAGTTTTCCTCTTTGGACACGGGAACGTTGACAACAGATGTTATTAGCCCGGTGATTGGGGCCATATCTGCAGACAGCTCCAGCTCCCAGAAAATAGTTGCTAATGGTTCGAAAGCTGTTAGCTTGGAGAACGCGGAGGGTGCTGACATGGATTCCTATGACTTATCTCGGCTCATAGGCGGCAAGAGTCTGAGTGGCGAAGCCATTGTGAATAGTGCTCTAAGTTGGCTTTTAGACGATCATATTGAGCAATACCAAGGTAAGGATTAATTTTCTTAATTCTCATGTTGTGGGAATAAATCTGGCAATGTATTTGAAAGCGCTTTCATTTAATATTACAGGTGCCTACCTATCGATGGATGTGGAAGATGCAGGTGGATGAGGATGATGGATAAGGCTACCTAGATGCCTACCTAAACGGGTGCTCTGGATAACTAAGCTCTAACACTCAGCGCCTATTTCATATCGCTACCTAGCGATATGAAACAGCCTTGGAAAAGTTCCACTGCAATATGAGAGCTACCTATTCAGCTCTTTCCACGTGAAACGTTCCTGGTGGCTCTGATTCTGGAGACGACTTCAACTTTGGGGTCATGGAGTCCTTGATATTGATGTCTTTGGGCAAGTCCGAGGCAAGCGTGTCTCCGAACAATTCAGCAATTTCTTCCAATGATTTCCCACCTGTTTCCGGAAGCAAGAACAAATATACAAAGGCTGCAACAAAATTACTAGCAATGAAAAGCGAGTAATACCGCCAGCCTACGTTCTCCAAGGCGGTTGGGGTGATTTGAGACAACACGATTGCCGCAACGGCTTTGGAGAAGACAGCTAGACCCATGCCTGTTGACCGAAGGAAGAAGGGAAACAGTTCGGAGGGAACAACCCAAATGGTGCCATTGAAGAAGACGGCATAGGCACAGGAGTACAAGAAGATCATGGCGATGGCAGCACGGGCACCACTTATGTTCTCCGTACTTTCGCTCCCATAAAAAGCAGACAGGGCCATACAAATCGCAATCATGACAGAAAGGACTATTGACCCCACCCATAATGTGCGAGTTCGTGGCCATTTATCTGCAGCAATGAAGAGATATATGACCTGGCCCAGCACTCCCATTATTCCATATATTCCACTAATAAGAAGGGAGGTCTTTCCAGTAAATCCAACGGCCGCATAGAAACTACTTTGATAGTTTTGAATGACCGACGATCCACTGAATTGCCCCATAACAAGGATAAAGCAGGCCATCAGGGTTCGGTGAAGGTATTGACGGGAAAGCAGTTTTGTCACCGCGGGCTTGAAAGATGTGACTTGGCTAGAGTCTGCGTGGATCTGGGCTCGTATTTGAGCTAGGTCTTGCTCTACAATGTCACCATCGGAGCCCCCATGAATGAGCACCAAGACAGCATGTGCTTCCTGATAACGCTCTCTTTGTACCACTTGGAGGCTGTCAGCGGCTGGTGCAGAAATAAAACACGACAAAACAAATGGACCAATTTACTTACACCATCTTGGACTATATGGAATGAAACAACATCCAACTGCCAAAGCGAGAGGTCCTGGGATTTGCATAGCCAATGGAATCCTCCACTGGGCATCGCCTTTTGCATAAGCGCCGCCGTATCCGATCCAATTCGCAGTAAAAAAGCCAATGGCGATCATAAATCCCTGGAGGCCGACTATCATACCGCGTTGATCGGGAGGTGAGACCTCAGCAATGTAGATGGGCACAACAGTAAGCATGATACCACAGCCAACGCCCGCAAAGAAGCGGCCTGCAATCATCATACCGGCATTGACGGCAGCAGTCTGTAAAACACCTCCGATTATTGCTGGAAGATATATTAACTCACTATTCAAAATCAAATAGTCCTTCTCAAAGGCTGATGAGCAGTCATGGCATACATACCGATAACTGCACTGATACAGATCGTCCATCTCCGGCTCAGTTTGTTAGCCAAATATCCTGCCGCGAAGGTTCCGATGGCTTGTCCGACGTTGTATAAAGATACAATGGCACCTAGGAGGAACTTAGTTACTTGGCTGGTCTCCAGTTTGTAATGGAGAGAGGAGTAAGTATGATAACAGACCTGTCAATGGTGCATTGACTCCAGTAGGGCCAAGCATGGCATATTTGAAAGTGCCATGACCAAGGGTAGTTGCAATGATTCCTGTAAGCCTTCCTGTCAGTATCATCTGGTCTGTTTATGTGTAAAGAAACGAGCTGTAATTACCTGAATCCACGCCGTATACGAACCCTCCAAGAGCCACCACAAGCGAAATCAAGACAACAAACAGATTGGCCATCTAGAAACTTTTTTATACACTTTAGATGGCTATGGGTGCTTTCTTCTGTGCAAATTCGAGTCTCGTATGGCCTCGTTGGCTGGTTTTATACCATCTGCCCAGTCCAAGAATGCTTCTCTGGGAATCGGTCAACTTCTCCCGAGATCTACCTCAGCCATCCCATGAGTTTAGTCGGAAGGCAGATCTTCCATTCCATTCATCTCGCATATATTCTCTCCACATTTCGTCGAAAGTAAGTTTGTGGGGTAGTTCCGGGGCGGCGACTATCCAATCGCCGTACGAAGACGCCGCCTTTCTCCACTTCATCAACCCTTCCTCTCCGCTGGCGGAGTCCATAGATTTGCTTGCAATCTTCCAATCTTCGTGCCTGCATCAGATACCAGCTGTATATTAATCCACCATGACTCGGGTATTCGTTGCAATGCATACCGAGTGGGCTCTCTTTCAACATCTTAAATATCGCTAGATGGTCAGCCTCTGCTGGACAATCATCTTCTCATTAAACATTACCATCCTGCGTTCATAATGCCTTATATTGAGACGCCCACGGTAGAGCAGCATGCGACTGGTTTTGGTATTGGAATACCTAGCCCGCGTATCTCCTGGCGGTTCCTTACCGGCGCTGACGACTCGTCCCTAAATTGGGAGCAGACTGCTTACGACTTACAAATTGTTCGTCCGGGCTATGAGCGACAGGAAGAAACCTTCCATATTGAAAGCAATGACTCAGTGCTTGTCCCATGGCCGAGCAAACCGCTGCAGTCAAGGGAAAGTGCTCAAATACGCGTTCGGGTCTATGGCACCAATGCGGCAAACGAGAAGGCTACAACCACCACATGGTCGCCTTGGAAGGATGTCGAGTGTGGATTGCTCGACCGCAGCGATTGGAAGTTTGACCCAATTTCGGCCCCTGGAGACCCACAGCCGGATGCACCTCTACGACCCGTTCGATTCCGGAAAGAATTCCAAATTCCTGCGTCGGTTTCTATCCAGAAAGCCCGCCTGTTCATCACCAGCTTCGGCGTTTACCGTGCCTTTATCAACGGGAAACAGGTGGGCGACCAATGCCTTGCCCCAGGATGGACTAGTTATCAACATCGCTTGAACTATCAAATGTTTGACGTTGCACCTCTCCTGAGACCCTAAAGGGCCTAATGCTATAGCGGTTGAGGTGGCCGAGGGCTGGTATGCTACACGGTTAGGGTTCCGTGGCGGGCGAAGGCAGCTTTATGGCAATCGGCTGGCAGTCTTAGCCCAACTTGAAATCAGTGAAGGATCCGAAAAGGATTTCTTTTCGATTGGAACTGATAACACATGGTTGTGCGCGCCCAGTGCGATTCTCCGGAGCGAGCTCTATGATGGTGAGATTTATGATTCTGGCGTAGAAGACTTGGACTGGAACGCTTCAAAGATCGATGTCAAGTCGACTCGGAATTCTCACTGGGTTCAGGCTGAGAAGCTTGACTTTCCGCAAGCTGAATTAGTTGCCCCGGATGCTCCTCCTGTACGCATCACCGAGAAGATCTCCGCTGTTGCAGTTCAGCGCACACCTTCAGGGAAAACAGTAGTCGACTTTGGTCAGAATGTGGTAGGTCGCTTAAGTGTACGCTCTCTGAACCTGCCCTCCGGCTCACGGGTGTCCTTTACGCACGCCGAGGTATTAGAGAACAACGAGATTGGTATTCGACCACTCCGGCATGCAAAGTGTACAGACGAAGTCATCTGTGATGGTCGTGAAATCTCAAATTGGTCACCACAATACACATTTCATGGCTTCCGATATGTTCAAGTTGACGGTTGGGACGAGGGACGGAATGGCCCGCTACTTGCGAGCCTCTCAGCACTTGTGATGCATACTGACATGACTCGCACTGGCTGGTTTTCTTGCTCTCATCCTATGGTGAACCAGCTACATACCAATGCCTTGTGGAGTATGCGCGGTAACTTCTTGTCAATACCTACTGACTGTCCCCAAAGAGACGAAAGACTAGGCTGGACTGGAGACATACAAATATTCTGCTCAT
This sequence comes from Penicillium citrinum, assembly GCF_028827155.1. Lineage (NCBI taxonomy): Eukaryota > Fungi > Ascomycota > Eurotiomycetes > Eurotiales > Aspergillaceae > Penicillium > Penicillium citrinum. The sequence continues at coordinate 3,475,805 of NW_026622688.1, forward strand.
CAGCAAACTTTTTGTATGACACTGCTGGAATGCTCGGCGGTTGGTTACAGGACGTGGCCGCTGAGCAGCTCAATGAAAATGATGGTTGCGTCCCTCCATTTGTGATTCCTAATGTTATCAGTGAAGAGTTGTGGCCGCATACACCTCAAGCTGTTTGGGACGATGTGGTCGTTTTGACTCCCTGGGATCTCTACTTATCTTATAACGACGTTGAGATCCTCCACCGACAATACCCAAGCATGCTCGCCTGGATCGATCGGGGAATACGACGTGGATCAGATGGTCTCTGGAACCCTAATCTATGGCAACTAGGAGATTGGCTGGATCCAACGGCACCACCTATCGAACCAGGTGATGCACGTACAAACGGAACTCTTGTTGCAGACTCATATCTTGTCCATGTAACATCTGTTATGTCCAAGATTAGCGATATCCTGGGGCATAGCAAAGATTCAGAACGCTTCAAATCCGACCACGAGCGACTGAAATCAGTGTTTCAGGCCAAGTATATTGCAGCCTCTGGGTTATTAGTCGGTGATACACAAACTGCACTGAGTCTCGCTATAGTGAATGACCTTCACTCCACAGCTGAAGGGGCAATGGCAGCAGCATCTCGCCTAGTTCACCTTGTGCGGCTTGGGAAATTTCGCGTTGCTACTGGATTTGCGGGAACTCCGGTCATTGCACATGCACTTTCGAAAAGTGGATATCCTCAAATTGCTTATCGAATGTTGCTTGAGAAGAGTCGTCCATCATGGATGTACCCAATCACCATGGGCGCGACGACTATGTGGGAGCGATGGGATAGCATGCTACCAGACGGTACTATCAACCCAGGCGAGATGACCAGCTTCAATCATTATGCTTTGGGATCTATCGTCAACTGGCTTCATACGAATGTCGCTGGTTTGCGTCCTCTGTCAGCTGGTTGGAAACAAATCAAAGTGGCACCGATTCCCGGAGGTACCATACGCTCAGCCGAGGCAGCTTATGAAACTCGGTATGGGCGGCTAGAGTGCAGATGGTCCATCGAGAATGAAGATGGCGTTTTTGAAATGGATCTCTTGGTTCCTGCGAATAGTCGTGCGTTGGTAATATTGCCGACTCGAGAACTTTTGTCAAAGCATAGGACTACTGCTATTGAGGAAGGCACTTGGGTAGGCTCCGGACGTCACAAGTTCTCAACACCTTTTGATTGGAAGGAGTATTCAAGCGAGTGGCCTCCTAAGCCTCTGATCCCAATTATGAGACGGCCTGAGCCGGAACAAATTGCGTGAGCATTTTGTAGCACCTGCAGCGGGTGGTCAGGCTTCATCGCAGATCGAACAAATGTCCACCCATATTTATTACTGTATCTCAGGCTCATATTGCAAAATAAAATAGTATCAAAATAATCAGTATCTCTCAGTATATCGAAAGTTTTAGGCTGTTTCCCATTCCTCCTGCAATTCACTCGAGGGTTGTATCGCTCCGAACATATAGATGATGATGTACTGTACTATGTAGATGTGTATATACATTGATGCCTTAATGCCTTAGACTGCTAGCTCCGCCCGCCAAGACGCTAACCCCGATGAGGTAATCTAAACATAAACCTGCGGCACCTAGCAACCCACTTCTCCTCGTCTTGCTTCAAGCCCACGAACTCATATATTAGATCTGGGAAATGGCCTCTCTCCCAATTCCCCGTGTTGAATCCCTGGAGGAGGCTGCCTCCTTCAAACTCACCGTTCTCCCCTACTTGGCCCAGCTTCAGTACCTCCCCGCCAGCTTGCGCGAAGCTGGTCGCGATTTGGGTAGCTTGAAGGAGGTTTATCTAGCGACGAACCCTTTGGTCTCCGCGATTGCGCTCGGCTCAGTATTGGCTGCGATCTTCTTTTTGGCTGCTGAGATAAACCGCAACTATTCGCAGGTGGATCGCTTTTGGAGCATCCTGCCTGCTATTTACAATGTGCACTTCGCCGCTTGGGCTCGTCTGGCTGGGATTCGTACCCAGACTTTGGATACTATTGCTTTCGTCGCAATTCTGTGGAGTGTATGCGCCCATAATGAAAAATGGATTACGGGCCAGAAGCTAACTTTGATCATCTTCAATAGGCTCGGTTGACCTTCAACTACTGGCGCAAAGGCGGCTACCAAATCGGCTCCGAGGATTACCGCTGGCAAATCGTGCGCAGCAAAGTGAACAACGTGTTCTTGTTTACGATCTTCAACTTCGCGTTCATTGCCGTTGCCCAGTCGATTCTGCTACTCCTGATCACCTGCCCCAGCTATGTGTTTGTAGTCGTCGCAAACAGCCAGGCCACTGAAACTTTTGGCCTTCCTGATCTCGCCTTCTCCCGCGCAGCTCTCTTCTTTATCATCATCGAATTCTTCGCAGACCAGCAACAGTGGAACTTCCAGACCGCCAAGAAGCAATACCAAAAGACCGCGCGTATTGCAGGCGACGATAAGGATCAATACTCTCCTGAGGATCTGGAGCGTGGATTTGTCGTCAGTGGACTTTGGTCATGGTCGCGCCACCCCAACTTCGTTGCTGAGCAGGCTGTCTGGCTGACCCTCTATCTTTGGGCCTGCTACCGCACTGAGACTTACCTTCAATGGTCTGGACTCGGTATTGCGGGATATATCATTCTCTTCCAGGCCAGCACCCGCCTCACCGAGTGGATCACCGCTGGTAAGTATCCCGAATATCCGGAGTACCAGGCTCGCGTTGGCAGATTCCTGCCCCGTTTGTCTGCTGAGGCTCCAATTCCTAAGAAGATCAAGAAGACTGCTGCTTCATCCGGGGCCGAGCAAGGAGATAAGAAGAGCAACTAAATGTGGTTTCTACGTGAAATTTTGCGGTGGATGCAGTCGAAATAACTTTGGGTGGACTTTTCTTTTTGCCAATCATCTATTTACAGCTGCCAGCTCGTTCAATTTACTCTGTTAACCTGCTTTGGGGGTTTTATGCCGGAAATACGTTGGTGTTAAATATATACTTGAATAATTAAACGCGTCCTTTGACCCTTGCCCGTTCAGGTGTACGTGCGTTTCGTTCTCTTCATACCCAAGTAATGTTACTCACGTGTGTTAAATTGGATAGTTCTCTGCTACACTAGTATAGTAATGTACTACGCCGAAAACCAGGCGCTTCATTCCGACATTGAAGCTATAGAGCGCATTTTAAGGTATTTATTACTAGATTTGGGCGTACTCAAGCTTTTCAAGCCTGAAAAGTGATATGAGTCCACATAAAGCTAATGATCCAAACTATCAAAATGTTTGTTTCATCCAGACTGCACGAGTCGAAGCACAGCAGGGGTTTCCGTCCACGAATCTTGATATCTATATCTTTCAGCCGTATTCTCTTTACGTTTTGATATACCAAATAGTTTAGAGATCAACTTGAAGCACCCACTTCTAGGCGAGTGATTCGAGTTTGAGTCCGAGGCTATATTGCTATAATTACCTCTTTTGGTTTTCCTACATCGATTCAAGCGCAAGCGTTTAATCGAGAAATTGAGGAAACGTCTATTGAGCTTCTTTTTCTTGTTCACGATGAATGGGGTCGACATGTTTGAGATATGAAGCACGATGGATATTCAGGCTTTTCAAGTTGGTTTCATCGGGATTTATATACAACTTTTCAAACTGAATCGAAGTTAATAGCGTTAATTAATTATGCGTGGTAGGTATATGAAAGAAACTTGTAAGTCAAGTTCTTTCTCAGACTTGAATAGCCATGCGAATAACAAAGAGCATTCATGGCACTTGAATAATAAACGCATTCAACTTTGAATCCTCAATGTCTCAAGTCTAAGGGAGGCCCTGAATGGAAAAAGGCTTGAAATGAATTTCCTACAATCCATTCGAGAAGTGGTCAGAAAATATCAAACTAAAATATGCTTCAAGGTTTCTTCAAGTTATAGTACAAACTCCACGGAACGAAGTGACATCGACCCCTCAAATAGAGGCTTAAGGACACACGAGATAGCTAAGGTCTCTTCATATTTAGTGGCGACATGGTAGAAAGGAAGAAGGGAGTTATTCGTGGAGGAGAGACACAACAAAAGGTTGGAGGGGGGATTTGAAAGAAAAAAAAAGAGAACAATAGATAGGAAAGGGGATGCAAATCCATAGATACAAAATAAAGGAAACCAAGGACACAGTGATATCACACTCCCTGCAAGAATTGACTAAACAAGCCCGCGCAAAAATGCAGACAAATCACGAAATCATCCACCAAGCTTAGCCGCAAAATCATGACAAGGGAGTCTGATCACGGCCATCCTTGCCCGAGGTCTCCTCTGGGTTCTGAGTAGGCTCAGGAGGAGCAATGGTCTCGCCACCTTTACCATCAAAGTACTTGGCAAACTCGCCAGACTCGGGGAAGGGTCGCGGGCCAAGAAGACGGATCAGATCGTCACGACCAAGAACCTCCTTTGACAGAAGTTCTTCGGCAACGATACCAACCTCCTTCTTCTTCTCAGTCAGAAGAGTGTGGCATTGCTGGTAGGCCTCGTCGATAATGCGACGCACCTCGACGTCGATATTGCGAGCGGTGTCTTCCGAGAAAGGCTTCTGAATCTGTTGACCATCCTCTTCGTAATGGATGAAACCAAGCTTCTTAGACATGCCAAATTTAGTCACCATAGCAGTGGCCATACGGGTAACCTTGTTGAAGTCATCGCTGGCGCCGCTAGTCACGGTATCAAAGTGAAGTTCTTCGCTGACACGGCCACCCAGAGTCATAGCCATGCGGTCCATAAGCTGGTTAGTGTTCATGAGGTATGTATCACCGCCGGCAGGAAGGTACTGAGCATAGCCAAGGGCACCCTGTCCACGGGGGATGATAGAGACCTTGAGGAGCGGGTCGGCCCACTTGAAGTACCAACCACAGATAGCGTGGCCAGCCTCGTGGTAGGCGACGGTTCTCTTCTCCTCGGGGGAAAGCACAAGAGACTTTTTCTCCAGACCACCAATGACACGCTCAATAGCCTGCTCAAAGTGCTTCATGACGACTTTGTCGGCGTTCTCGCGAGCAGCTGGAAAAAAGAATGTTAGCGTTTATTCAATCATTCAAGACACAAAATACAATGACGTACCAACAAGAGCAGCTTCGTTCACACAGTTGGCAATATCGGCACCAGCAAATCCAGGGGTTAAAGCAGCAAGTCTGCCTTCGAGGTACTCCAAGTTCTCATCGGTAACAATCTTCTTCAAATGGACGCGGAAGATCTGTTTACGGCCGTCCATGGTGGGACGGTCGATGCCAATGTGTCGATCGAAACGACCAGGACGCATAAGGGCTTTGTCCAGAACATCGGGTCGGTTGGTACCGGCGAGAACGACGACTTGTTCAGAGGTATTGAAGCCATCCATTTCGGTCAGGATTTGATTGAGAGTGCTCTCACGCTCATCGTTGCCGCCGCCGAAGTTTTGCTTGGCTCGAGACTTTCCAATAGCATCAATCTCATCAATGAAGATGATGCAAGGAGTATTTTTACGAGCATTTGCGAACAGATCACGGACACGCGAGGGACCAACACCAACGAACATCTCAACGAATTCGGAACCACTGACACTGTAGAAAGGCACGCCAGATTCACCAGCGGTAGCCTTAGCAAGAAGGGTCTTACCAGTACCAGGGGGTCCAGAGAGAATAGCACCACGGGGAATCTTAGCACCGAGCTTCTGGAATCGCTCCGGCTGCTGCAGGAAGCTAACGAATTCCATGATCTCAACCTTAGCCTCGTCCATGCCGGCGACATCAGCGAATTTGATTTTAATGTCAGTCTCATGGTTGAATTTCTTTGCACGACTCTTGCCAATGCCGAAGATTCCGCTTTGGCCGCCACCACCACCACCGGCACGGCGTGAGACCCAGTAAATACCAGCAAACAGGAGCAGGGTAGGAGCAAAGGAAAGCAGAGCACTGCCCCAAGGAACCTCGTCAACGTAGGCAACGGGGATCCGCTCGCCATTAGGAATACCAAGTTCATATTGAGCTTGCTCTAGTTTCATTTCGAAACTTTCGACAGAACCGATGCTGAACAGAACGTGCGAGACGGGCTGACCGTTAGAGTCGGGATACGCTTGAGCCGAGGCCTCGCGGTTGAGATCGACCCGAACACGGCTGCGGTTCAGGACGGTCAACTTCTCCACGAGACCCTTATCGAGGTAGTTGGAGCGGAATTCCTGCCAAGTGATTTCACGAGCTCCGCTGTCTCCAGGGAAGAAGCTGCGGTAGACGTAGTAGGTGACCAATGCAGTAATCAAGAAAGAGGCGGGATCAAAACGGAATTCGAAGACTTTGCTACCAGGAGGAGGGAAGGGCTGTTCTCCTTTCTTCTGCTTTTTGCTTTGCTCCTTTTCCTGTTCCTTCTCCTTATTCTTCTGCTCCTCTGTCTTTTCCTCTTTTCCATCCTTTTCATTCTCCTTCTCAGATTGCCGTTGATTCTTCATCTTTTGAAGATCCTCTGGGGGCATCTTCATGTCGCGAGCTACTTCTTCCCGGGCCATCTTGTCGGCATGCTCATTGGCATACTTGAACAGCCACCGCACCATTCGAAGGTAATCCATTAATGAGGCATTTTTGTAGTTGTTCATGAACTCCTTGAGTTCAGATGGTAGCCCATTTTTCATGAAGTGCTTTCGGACTTGTTGGGTAGACTCATGCTGCGAGGGTGGAATCCGCGATTCTATATGCTTGATGAACTCATCCAGTTGCTGCTGTTCTTTCTCGGTCAACTTCGATTCGGACTTGTTCGGATCTTCATCTTTGCGGCCATCGTTCTCCGGGCCATTACCGCTGGACTGGGAATTCCGGGTCTTGTCGTCCGGGGGTGTCGGGCCACCGGGACCCTGTGTGGCGAAGGTTCGGATACGTTGCGATGTAATGAGGGACGAAAGCTTCGATTGAGGCAGTCGCACGGAGGACGGTCCAACGCGGCTGACGCACTCGGTGGCTCTCCTCGAGAATCGAGCAAGGTTGCCTGGCCGCCGTAAGAAGGTGGCCATGGTCGAGGAATAGGGAGCCCAAAGGGCCAAAAGGGCGGGAGGTAGGGGTGATCAATCGGTTTTGGTCGCGATAAACAACCTCACGCAATGCATCGATGGAGTTGGAGGTGCAGTGGGAAGCTCTCGCCGGCAGCCCAGTTTCGGCGGGATCGGGTTTTCTGCCATTCCGAAGCTGAGTCATCGAACCCGGTCGAATCGGGTGGAGGGTGGATTTAACGGATTTACCCAGCAACAACGGAGTACATAAATTGATATCTACAAATTCATTGATAGTTTACGGGAAATTAAAAGTATATTACAATACAGAAGAAACACCACTCAGTCTATAAATGGTTTCAAGATATTTCAGTCTGTCCTCGGTTACTCAGAACTAGAGGAATGCGGGTTGTCAATATGTATGAAGAGGAGATAGTATGATTGGTAAATGGTATGGTATGATGAGAGGGGTGAAAACGCCAGATCCATGAGCCCAAAAAAATCCAGATGAACTCCTTATTATCCTGCGCTCTTTGCGAACGCCATTATACATGAACAAACTAAGTGCCGGCCTATCATTTTGTTCTTCATTTAGGGTCATTGAGGGGGCTGAACCCCGCCGGCTCCAAAAACAGGGAAATTCGTAGACATATCTGCCCAGTCCCATTCGATCGTCATTGGCATTTGCCATAAGTCCTGGGGTACAAATGGTTGCTGGAATGACCCTATATTAGGGCTAGCATCGAAGGGTGTATGTTCAGAGAAGGGGACATTGCCGAATTGATCCGGGCTGAGCATATCTGGGAAGTCTTGACCAAGACCAGACATAGCATGAATATTACTTGGCAGGTCGCTTGATAGGCCGGTATTTGGTGGAAGAGAAGAAGGGTCGTTGCCGAATTGCTTGACACGGCTGGGAGAAGCGGTAGGGTTGTTGGCAAACATGGACGGTGAGAAAGGAGCTGAGGTTGGAGGTGCTTGTTGCGTGGCCTTTCCAGGTGGAGGAGGGGATGCAGTATGTGTTTCGTTTGTTTTTCGCTGTGCTTGCTCGGATTCATCCGGCGCAGCCTTCCGCTTCTTGCGTGCATGTGATTCTCTCTCGGCTTTGTCAAGGACCACTTTGGCAATTCTTTCAAATTCACCGCAGAGCCCAAGCATCCGTTTGATGCTTCCGTTCGATTCATCGGAAACCAAAGTAGACAGAAAATTGACGACTACATTCATCAATTTGATGTCGGAACGAGCGCGAGCATCGCCAGGATTCTGAAGAATATTTGCAAAAAGTGTGACAAGTGCAGATACTGGATAGTAAAGAATCAACCTAATAAAGATGTTAGGTTGGCAAACAGTCATCATGGACAGGTATTTGACACGTACCAGACACAAGCAAAGTCTCCTTGTGGGATATATTTGATCAGGTTAATTGATGCTCTGGCGGCTGTCACACAGAGCACCGCTGAAAGGAAGACTCTGGGATTCAAAGGACGGGCATTCAAGCCTTGAATTGCATAATTTGACAACCGGCTTGTCCAATACCCGTGGTGGACTGACATGCGGTGGATTGTAGTGAGACAGTTGTAGTATGAGAACTGGAGGACAACAACGTGGAGAAGGAGAGGGCCGTGGGTAACTTGGATTTCGTATTCAGGACGGAAGTCGATGGGAATGTTATCTTTCCAGTCCTCCAGTTCCTTGTCGAGCTCACCGATAGTATTTAGCAACTCGCCATCCGACTGTTTAGATGCCTTGGCTGAATAGAGCCTTTTGTAGACACTGCTTTCAATGGTGGCGAATTCACAAAGGGATCTAAAGAGGTTGAATTTGCCCTTCCCATCAGCTAATGGAACATTTCCAACATTGTCAGGTGGATCTTCGCTGGGAAGTTCAACATTCATGTCATCATCATCTTGCACCGGTGGTCGACCTGATCGAAGACAAATACTGTTGAGCAGTTAGCATATGTAAACATTGTTGGATGATAGGTTGACGAACTCTTTGTCGAGGCAGTACGCGATCCAAAAGACTCTCTTTCGCTGCTCTATCTCCACTGGGTTGAGCCCAAAGCCGGAGCCACGTTTGTGCAGTCCAATACTGTGGGACAGGCGAATCGCAGCAGCAACAAGGAAGAAAGCAGGTTGGGGATTAGGTGTACCCTGAAGAAACAGAGACTGCAAATTTATTAGATATCTGTGAGAAAAGGCAACGCAATAATTTTTTTTCAAAGAAAACTCACCATGCCCAGCAACGCCTGAACACTAAGAAGGTCCGTATTACGCATAGTCAACTCAGTCAAGACACCCATGGCATTTTTTAAATACAGCCACGCCTTCTTATCTTCCTCGTGAGGCACCAAATTGCTCATCACTCGAAGACGGTGCGAAATAGCAAGAACCACATTAATGCTAGCCCACCATCCGGAACCCTCGTAGGGATCGCGAGAATATTGCCGTTCCACCAGGTGCATGAAAGTGGCTTCATGGAACAACGGGAACACACAGTTGAAATTTTCGAAGAAATCCTTGAAGAGGGAGAGAGCCTCCTCTTTCGGTGGAAGGGGCTTGAAAACTCGGCGAGCGAATATATCGCTGAAGATCTCTGGTTTCCAATACATCCATTTATTGTCATCGACAGAAGCCGAGGAGATCATGTCTTGAAATGAGGTGTCGCCAGTTTTTTCATTGACCCATTGAATTCCCTTCGGAGAGAAGATAGAGAAACCAGAAGAAGAACCTATAGACCAGTTAATAAGAAGAAATGCGTCTCAATACGAATACCATATACCAATATATCTAGTCTCGCCGCAGTTGTTGGTGACTAGTGAGCACATCATATCTGACAACGCCTCCACCTCAGTCTCCGACTCCTTATGTGATTCTGGAGATGTAGCAGCTGTTCGCGGGCTCGAGCCTGATTCCATACGCGGCGTCGTATTGTGAGAACCGGGGGTAGTTTGGAGGTTTGCATTCGGGGCAGCAAATTTATTTGTATTTCTCGCGGCGTTCAAGGCGTTCGTCCGGTCTGCCAATCGTTTTTCGAGTGTCCCAAGATCCGTTTTACCATTGTCGTCTTCCGAGAGAAGCCCCGACAATCGCAAAAGAGATTCCATACGACCTAAGCGATTCTCCAAACCTTCGATATATTTGGCGCTGCATCACCCATTAGACACTTCCAATTCTCGATGTAGAATCTCGTTTCGATTAGGTCGACATACCCTTTGGGTGGATTCCGTTTCTTCTCAACCTGCGTAAAGACACAGTCTGTCTTGTAATTGCTGCAGTGCGAACACTTGGGCATCTTTCCGTCGCACTTGATTTTCTTTTTCCGGCACATGTCGCATGCCTATAAGCAAATTAAATTAACATGGGTCTATGAGAATCAAAAAACCCTTCGGTATGACATATACCTACTCTGGCAATTCGACGTCGTTTCGCATCGTTGGTCTCATCCCCGCGGCCAACGAATCGTCGGCATACATGGACCCCGCAGACATACCAGCCATATGCGAGCCATCTTGAGGATAGCCAGTAAATAGCTGTGGTTCCTGATTCATCATCATGTCAAACCCGAGTCCATCGCCATCCCCCAGACCGTCCATCTTGAAAGGTTGGTCTTCAATTATGCTTTTAAGCTTGCCACTTTTTCGCGTGATGGGACTTGCGCGGAGTGGAGTAGAGAGAAGGAGAGCGGTGTTAAGTAAGAAGCTGCGGGGCTATCATGCGTCTCGGAGACGCGCTTTTTCCGGCGCTTCCCTTTGGAGAGCGAGTGGATGAAGAGGGGGAGCTCAGTTATCCTTCAGTATTTTCAGGGGGTGAGGGAGTGTTTGATGGCGGCTTGAAATGGATGACGCAAAGTATCAGCGAGGCGGAAAAAAAAGATCTTTGAATCGGCGGAGAATTGTGACTAAGAAACGTTTTGGCTGAGTCAACCAAGTTGGAGAATATCTAAGTACAGAATAGTGTCGGGACCTTATGGTAGGAAGAGTACAACTAAGGAGTTTCATCTGGATTGAATTGAATCTTCACAAAATAATACCTGCTGCCTTAGCCCAAGAAATCGGAATGGCCTAACCCCGGGGCCCGAAGCCAAGGGATGATCGTGGCTGGTGCGGAAGCGATGAACTTCCGTCCTTTTGGTCCGTCCATTATCAATCAACGGGCGGTTCCATACAGTATTGCTAGAACACTCTTTTCGGATGGAATGGAAAAAGTTCGCCGAATTTCTTCGGTTTGATCTACTCGGGATCTTCCATTTACTACCCGAGTAGGGCTTTTTTCCCGTCCACCGTTACTCTCGACAGGAGGAAGATGTTCAGTGTGCATGTCCTGTGTCATTTCTCGCAAGCTTGACAACTGCAAAGTGTCAACCGAGGCCAGTCTCGTTCTGCTGAATTGAGGAATAGATCGGCGGTCTGATGATCGAAGCTTTTCCACGTCTACGACAAGATGTACCCAGTAACGCCAACAAGCGAGGAATCGAGGTGAAGGTGTAGTGGAACTATTGGATCGCAAATCAAGAGATCAATAGAATAAAAATACATTCAATGAGGAGAGGAGTGGCGATCTCGTATGAGTATATAATAAATGTACATAAAATACAGGAACGATTGTGGGAAGGAAATGATCCATTTCACCCAACAATCTAGGAAATATCAACCAAACGCCACGCTATGCACCCAGGATTCACACAGCCAAGATCTCTTGAGGCTCAATCAGAGCCGGAGCCGCGGCAGTGGGAGGCCCCGAACGCTGAAGAAATGTTCAAGCATGACCGATAGAAGGGAACTATATTGAAAACGACCAAAATCCGGGTGGTCGTCAGTTAAACATGCTTCTCGAGGAATTCCTTGGCTTCGTTGATCTTCGTAGCCAGGTATGGGCTGCCGCCACGATCGGGGTGATTGAGCAGCATCAGCTGACGGTGCTTCTTGGTGACCTTGTCCTTAGTCAATCGGCGCTCACTATTGGCAAAGAAAATTCAATTGTTAGATCCGGTCCCATATAAAAAATAACGTGAATTCAGTCGAGGAGGAACGTACGGAAGTTCGAGAATCAGGGACGCCTCTCGGCGGTTCATGCGCGGCTCGAATCCTCTGTTACATGAGTTAGCGAGCAGATCTCAATATATATCCGATTATTTCATAGCTATCAAACGAACCCTTTGAAGAAAGCCTTGCCAGCAGCGTTGACGCCACCCTGAGAACGGCGGTAGGCGACCAGACCAGCGCGGCCCTGAGAGGGGAAACAGTCAGTTTTGGAATCACATAAAAGTGCGGGAATGAACTCACCAAGAAGGCAGCGGTGGCGACACCGAGACCAACAGCAAGAGTAGATGCCATTTGGAAAGAATAAATTAATGGGATTCAGGCGAACCTAAGATGAGTCTGTTTCTCGGAGGAAGGCAGAAAGTCCAAAGGTTTGGGGTTCGCGGCGGGAAAAGTCAGCGAGTCGCCCAATTAGGTTTAGCGCCCCTCCTCCACGCTCTTCCAAAAAAAAAAAAACTTTTGGGGAAGACAAACGAAGTCCAGAACAATCAACTCCCAGCAACCATGCGGTAAGTCTATCACATCAGATACTTAAAATCATCTCCGAACGAATACTTATGATCATTTTCTAGCGTGGAGACTTGCCACTTTTGTTCCCGCCCCGCGTTCCCGGGCAAGGGAATCACATTCGTCCGCAACGATGCTCGACAATTCCGCTTCTGTCGGTCAAAATGCCACAAGAACTTCAAGATGAAGCGTCAGCCTCGCAAGTTGAAGTGGACTAAGAGCCACCGTGCCGCCCGCGGCAAGGAAATGATTGTCGACTCGTCTCTCGTCCTCTCACAGTTCGCCAAGAAGCGCAACGTCCCTGTCAAGTACGACCGCAACTTGGTCGCCGCCACTGTCCAGGCTATGCAGCGCGTGGAGGAGATCCGACAACGCCGCGAGCGTGTCTTCACCAAGCGTCGTCTCGCTGGCAAGATTGCTCGCGACCGCCAGCGCGAGGAGGATCGCAAGGTTGTTGCTCAGGGCGAGCATCTCATTCGCAAGGAGCTGCGCGAGCAGGCCGAGGGTCGACCTCTGGAGCTCGACCAGAACAAGGCTGCCAACAGAGTCCACGGCGAGGAGAGACTGCGGCAAAAGAAGAAGGCTCGTGTTCTGGTGGATGGTGGAGTCGAGGAAGAGATGGATATGGATTAAGGGTATTATTACTTCTTCCATTTCTGCTTTTGCCTTGGGAAATCTCTTTTGTTCCATTTTCATATATCTTTTGTTTCTTTTCTTCGATCTCTACGACACGATTACTGGAGTTGGGCTTGCATTGTCATTGTTATCACGGTGTTCTTACCCCTATGGTACCTTAAAAAGCAATCGATATCACCTGCTTTACCTTCTATCAGCAGTAGCATGATACCAGAGACGATTCCCATTCTAGGACATAAAATCAGCAAAATTAGATCCACTCAAACAGGCAGACACAGACAGGCTGGTAGTGAGGTCAGCTGACTAGTCTCAATAGTTGTAGAACGCCATTTCTCTCCTTTGCCTTTCGCTCGTCCGTTCCCTTCAACAGAATTTACTAGTCATATCTAGCGATACTACCCATCAATTATATTGACCTATTTGCAGCAATGGCTGAGCCATCCAAAGCTAGCCCACCAAACTTCATCACACAGCAAGTTTACCTTGAGATGTTGAATGAAAGTACATCTGACATTATTCTCAAGAATGCTTCCACTCTACCATGGACCTACTATCAAAATCAGAATCAATGCGGATAATACCGAAATCACGATTTCAAGGAACTTACTATGCAGGGCATCGCCAGTTTTTACAAAGATGTTCTATAATGGTCATTTCAAAGAGTCACAGGAGCAGGTACTCGACCTAGAAGACATGGACGGTGTCATCTCAAGTCGTGCTCTCGATGCTTTTATTCAATGGCTATACCGAGGCACCATCAACTTTGATATCAAGAGCACAGAGGAGAAAATCCCTGCCGCCATGGAGCTTGTCAGATTTGCAGATATGTACAATGTCGATGAACTGGAGGCCAAAATGGCAAGATACATCAAAGAAATACTCGCTTCTGCCAAACCTCCATATGAGAATTACGGTCTCAATCAAAACACTTACTTTCTCAAATCCGATCACATCATCTCAGCATTGAATCTGCCCCGTGGTCATGCTGTACGACGCCTTCTAGCTGCTGCTTCCGTTGAAGGGTACCTAAAAGGCGGCAAATACAAATTTGCTGACCTGGCTCAAGATTACACTTCGTACGGTGCTGATCTCCTCCAAGAGTGCAGTTGGCACTGCGCAGGCTGCAGCGAAAAGATGTATGTTTGGAGGACCCCATCCACGGAAAGAAATTCTGCATACCTGCAAAACAAATGACCGGTTTTGTGAAGAGCTTACTGTCCACTTCGGTCAGTTTTAAGGGCTGTTTTGCGCTCGTCTAGTCTGGATTCAATGATACCCATGATAAGTTGTTTTTCTCAAGCGAAACTATCCCAAATTTGTATCTAGTACTCATGAGAATTCTCCAACCTAAGCTTTATTTCCACATAAATCGACTAGAAATTATTGAATCAGATAGTCATGAAGGTGAATCGCCGAGGTCGTTATAGATTGGTTGTACCCAAAGATCCCACAACATTTTCAGAAGCAATATCATTTCCTGCCACACTCGTTGAATCAGAAATTAGCAAATGTCCTGAAAGTATGCTATTGCTATAGGCTTGACTGATACCACGAAACTTCACTTCAACAATAAACCGAGTAGGTACCCTTGGTAGTACCAAGTGACATACCGGGCTACCCATTCAAAAAATGTTCATCATTCTATAATTCTTCCGTAGTACGGAAGAAGCGTCGAAAACACCAATAGAAATCCAATAACCACTAGCTGCCAGCTAGTGGTTATTTGAATTAGCAGGTGCTAATTCAATTTTCAGAAGTTTCCCATATCTTTGATAACTGTCGTAAACTTCGAATATTACATACATCCTTGAGATTATCGACCATGTGTGTATCACTCAATATACGCCCTCTAATTTGAGGTTCTGGATGGACTGTGCAATAGTATCATGGGCTGTTTTGTCAAACTTGTACTGTCCAGAGGTGCGTTGGGAAGTCGGGAGAAAAGCTCAGATTCTAAAGCTTCCCATCTCGACATCAGGCGCTTTCAATGGATTCCTACGTTCAAGTATTAGACACGAATCTGGTTGGATCGACCTTCCCTCCCTCCCCTCAACCTCAAATCGAGCCTCTCGTCCATCGTGAAATACCATGTAGGGTGTCAATTGGGCATAAATTTGAGATACCACTGAATCATGGGAAAGAAGAGGGGGTTCTGCATGTTCTAGATATTACGGCCGATGTACCACGTTCCCATGCTTGCTGCATTGTCAACTGGACTACTGCGTTCACATTCAAAGAATTCATCCGAAACAGGTATTTCCAACATCGTTACAGGACAGGTCCTTAGCGGAACATCTGAAACCATCGTACTACGCAAGAAGAAAAGTACATATCTAGTTATTGGTTTATATTCATTGTGCGCTCGTCCGTAGGTTCATTGAATACACATGGGAGAGTGAGAGAGCGTCAAGGATAGGAAACGGAGAGAAGAGAGCGGACGAGATAACACATAGGATGTTCGGATTTCAAGACGAGTATGGTGTATATGTGCGATGTGGAAGCAGGAAAAGAAAAGAAAAAGCACAAACACAGGAAACGATGAATAGGTATGGGATATGAGTGATGATGAATATGCGCCGGTCAATTAAGACCATTTATGAGGTTTCCAAAGCAAAAGAAGAAAAAAAAATAGCAGAAGCGTCAAGAAGTGCAAAAAGGAAAAAGAGTGAAAACAGATAGGACCAAGAAAACATGATACATGGGATCCCCATCAATTGTAAAAAGGTCCCGGAAACACATCTTGCGAGAGAGAAGGCCCGTGGCCAAGCCATGAGAAAATCAGTGAACTCGGTCTAGAGCGCGTTCCTGCATTATGCAAGCGTGTAGATAAAAGCATGTGGACAAGAAGGTTCCCAGTGAAAAAGACAAATAAGAACGCTCAAGCTCGTACATTTCGTTATGATGTGAGTATTCGCTGTGCGTAAGAAGCTACAGCGGAACCCGGTGGCCATCGGGCAGAATGTCGAGATTACTCTTCCATCTGACCAAAGACACCGTCGTCATCGTCATCGGTGGCAGCACGGCGGCTGCCGAAATCCACGTCTGCGTTTCGACGGTGTCGTGGTTCACTTGCCTTGGTGTCACCAGTTCGCACCCCCCGTTCATCGGAGACCTTGTAGGACAGAGATGGGTTGAGGGAAGCAGAAAGGAACAACTCGGCATTGGAGTCACGGCGGAGAGCATCATCGATAGGACCCGAGTGGCCCAGACTTAAACCCTGGTTGCTTGGGTGGCTGCTCGAGTCGAGGTAGCGGGAAGGTAGCGGTGGGACCGGGGGAACATCGGGGGTCATGGAGACTGGCCCTGTGCGGGGGGTGCCGAAGTTGCAAAGTCCAATAGCAGCAGCCAGATCGGCCTCATCCTCTTCGTTGAGCCGCGTGTCAGCGGTTGATGGGCGGGTATCGACGCTAGACTTGCGGAAGTGGGAGAAGGACGGAGAGTGCAATGGAGCACTGCCATTGTAGGAACTCGAAGGGATCGATTGGTAAGAACGGGAGAAGTGAGCAGAAGCATTACCAATGCTGGGGCGCTTGGTCCAGTTGGTTGGCATGCCCGACATCTCAAAGTCATCGTCCTCTTCCTGCTCGTCCATGGGAGGAGGCGTCGTCTCAGCCGAGCTCAGTCCATCTCGTACATCGGACGAGGCATCCGGGGACGCGGAGGAGACCACAGACTCCACGTCGGCGGACTCCTCGGGTAGTTCGTCGACGGGCATGATGTCGTTCATACCGACCAACACGGTAGCGGCCTCCAACAGTTGGACTTGCTGGTGCTTGGAAATAAGTAGTTTCGAGGTAACGGCCCATGCTGGGTCGTGCTCCCACCTAAGATACCACGAACAAGAGATGTCAACGAGATGCCACCAGCAAAATCAAGGAGTGGGAAAAGAAAGGGAATGGAGGGGGGGGGGGGATGGGGATGATGGGATTATGTCGGGAGCTCAAATGACCACGAGGGCGACCTGCACAGAGCCGACATGGGCGCATGCTCCCGATCGAGCAAGGAGACGGCCGGGCGGTATGGGGGATACACACATATGCTTTGACAAGCAGCTGCCATGCTTATACCCTTTCCCGCAACGGTCGCAGCGGAGGTCGGCTGGGTGACGTTTTCCGTCGGTCTTGGTTTGGGCACCTTCGCTGGCACGGCGGTTGCGGCCCTTCGGAGTAGACTTGCTATCCGCGTCGGAATTGCTGGGAGAAGCCTTGCGAGCGACAGGTGATTCCTGATTTGGGCTATTCATACTCCGAGAGATGTAGGAGGTGAACCCCGAGGGGTTTCCTACCGAAGTAGATTCCGGTCCCTTGCGGCCCCCCAGGCTGCGGCGATGCGCGCCCATGGGGAGCGATGTCGACTCACCACCTTCCTGCATAGAGGCGGCGACCGCGGCGGCGGCATTGGCGGCGGCATTGGTGGTGACACTCTTTCTGCGCGTTATACGATGATTGGCATTGACGGCACCCAGTGAGATTGAGTGTGCATGTTGACGTTGATTTGGGGGGAGTGGACGCGAGAGGGACAATTCCTATAATGGCGGAACGGTGACACATCATCAGTATCGGGGGGGACAATGAAGACCGGGAAATCCACAAGCAAATCAAGTGCTCAATTCTCATATCTTTCTGTCAGTGATTCGTACCTTGAATGAAGCCATGGTGGAAGGACTTTCTGGCAATCGACAGTATTTTTTGAAAGCCCCTAGAGTTATAAGACGCACTCAATTCCAGGTGGAAACGAGTAGAATGACGCGGGAGGGCTGAGCGGGCTAGTGGGTTTTGTGGGAATCCCGTGTGAGTATAAGGAAGAGAGAGGGTCTGTCAAAAAAAAAAAAGTTGACTAGAGTTGAGAATGAAGAGTGTGAGAAGGAGAGAGAAGAATGAAAGTCACGAGGATGAGGAAAGGGAAAAGAAAAAAGGTTAGGTGAGAAATGAAGAATCCCAAAAAAAAAAAAAGAAGGGGAAGAAAGAGGAGAAAGAAGGAGGAGCAAGTCCCGGTATGGTGTGGCCCACCAAAATCGCTCATTGCTTTGCGGGGGCTTTTCCCTTTGAGCATGCGGGGGGGGCAAAGAGGATCTTCGCTTGTGCTACGAAGTGGTCTAGAGACGCCTTGGCTATTTTTATTTTCTTTTTTTCTGTTTTCTTTTTGTCTTCAGTCTTTGATGATTTTATTTCATGAGATCCTGCGGACTTATTTTTTTTTCTGTATTTTTTTTTCTAGTTATTATTTTTACAAGATCACGCCGGTAAGAGGTGTGCGTACCCTAGGGTACGGGTAGGCTCTGGGATGATGCGATAACCATGGCTCCACTTCGCTTCTGATTCCGGGTCGCATGGACTGTGAACCTGACAATGCGAATATGTGGCTTGTACGGGTTCCCCCATGATGACAACCCCCCCTCCACTTGACTTGGAAGAAGTTGACCTGGTTGAAATGTACATCTTTGAGTATTAGTGAATTAGAGCAGAATAGAGGAAGTAGTCTTGCCTCGGAACAACTCATCTCCTGCAGGGTCGAATTTAAAGTCAGATTTGGCGGATGATTTGGCAGCCAGGCACCTTCACACATCCGTGGATCGGAAACCCAGGGCCGAAGGGTAAAAGAGAGTCATACAGCAGTCCATGAGACCGGGCCTAACCGAATGGGTAGCCTGGCACGTTCTGTTATATATGTATTGCATGCACTCCAGAGAAGTACATAAGACAGTGATCAACCACTGTATACAGTGTACAGTCCGTACTCTGTGTTGCCTGACGATCACCCGCATTCTATCAGCAAACGAGGGAAATAGTTTCCTACAGTAGTGTACTTACTATGGACATACATAGTACACTACTGTACTCATGTACTGTCCATCGAGAACAGCTAAAGTGGCTGTGAACCAGTCAGCATGAAAGTCACCTGCAGATGCATCGACCGGTCTAGAGGGTGGCTAGTGGGGGCAGTGATGTCATTCTTTAAACAAGGCAGATACACTACGGAGTCCAGTATGGGCTTACGTGATGGTGATGATCTTTATCCTTATCTCCTCACCCTGGGCAGTACAGCTATACTATCACAGGATAACTACCTTGTAGTGTGATTGCCGTATTTGAGGCTATTCATGCAGACTAACATTATACTGTACTATACACTGATGACTCTTCTTCTGCAAAATCACCTGATCGGAATTGTCCAGCTGGACGTCGCATTCTCCGACGATCAGATCTCCTCTCGCGCCAGCCCGAGCGCTAAAACCGAGGATCCTTGCCCCCTCCAGGCTTCCCCCCCTTGGCTTAGCTGCATTTCTTCTGGGCCTCTGCGTCCATCCAAACAAGCCAGTCTGGCACATTCTCCCCCTCCGATCCCGGGCTTCATTCCTCACTTTATCCTGGCCAGGGTTCCTGCGCTTGATATTGACACCCTGGGGAAGCTCCGTTGCAACTTTAATGGCTATACCTTTGTGTACATATCTGTACATACATATAACTACCTACTACCGCAGTACGTATTATATGTACTCTTCGTCTGACCTCCTAGTACCTTGTACATAGTTCCGTAATATTTCCTAGTTCCGATCGAAAAAGCAAACCTGCAGATATCTGAAATCAGTTGGAAAAAAAAATAAATAAAATAAAGAGCGAATGAATAAATCAGACTAAATCAAATAATATGATTTGATCGGCCCTTACCACCCAGCTAACAGCTACTCACAGTGTAGCTGAATACAATCTCAAGTCCTAAAATAATCAACAAACTTGTGCGTGTCCACTCAGCGCTGAAATGTCGCGCATTCAAACATTTGCCTTATCAGTCGGTCCCACTCGATGATGACATACTCCCTCCACAAACAAAACAAACACTTTTTTTTTTCCTTTCAGGCGAAAACGTTGTTTTCCAAAGGGGATCCGATAGGATCGTGTAATACCTGAAACTGCATACCCTACGGAGTACGCTTTGATCACCCAATTACATCGGTGGGACACTAGATCCGCGCAAAACAAAAATCCAAAGTTTCAAAGTTCTGAGCTTCGAGGGAGAATCAGATACGAGTAAACATATCGGTGATGTTGCACTCGCGTTTGCGACCCCTCCCCCGCCGCAGTCAAGCTACCGCCACAACCGCATCAACAACAACCACAGCTCCAGTTCCTACCCCGGACTTCAAGGACAAAGTTACAAATGAGGCAGATGATGTAGATGAAGACCCTGAAGATCTCTTCGGGGCTTTCATCTTCCACATGTTCCCAGATGATGCCCCGCAGTTTCACGGTAACCCGGGCCAGCATCTTTTGTATACTTCGCCCAGCTATGATAACCTCGAAATCATGGTGCCTGACTATCCGTTGGAGGAGAAGAAAAAGTCTACGACCGACGAGGCAACGACAGAGAAGAAAAGCGATGTAAACCGGACAGGTCAAGTGGAGGAGGCACGAAAGCTGTTTGCTCATTTTGTATGGAGCGCGGCTATGATCGTTGCAGAGGGCATCGAGTACGCACATAATTACGAAACGGATCCGACGCCTGCCAAAAAAGAGGCTTATAAAATTTGGAATGTGACGGACCAAACTGTCCTGGAACTCGGCTCTGGTAAGTCATTACGATACGCATACCTGGGCTGCTCGACCAACGACGATCGAGAGATCGTTTACAAGAACTATGTATATGGATACTGATCCCCTTTACCAGGCGCGGCTCTCCCCTCTCTTATCAGTGTTCTCGCAAATGCATCACACGTCGTTGCAACAGACCACCCTTCCTCCCCCGCATTGAAAGGCGCGATTCAATTCAACATGGATCATAATTTGACCAATCGCTCTCCAAGACCCCCATCTACCATCGGCATCGAACCGCACGAATGGGGTGTCCTGAACGATCCCTTCTCCCTGAAGAACAAGGGAGCTTTTACTCGCATCATAGCAGCTGATTGCTATTGGATGCAAGGACAGCACGAGAATATCACTCGCTCGATGCAGTGGTTCCTCGCTTCTGGTGGCCATGTGTGGGTAGTTGCCGGGCTCCATACAGGTCGAAAGATCGTCGCCGAGTTCTTTGAAACTGCTATCAAGAATGGATTCAAAATTGATCGGATCTTCGAACGGGATGTCATCTCGCATAATGAAGATGGTAGCGAGATTCGTCGGGAATGGATGCCTGAGAGGGCTGATGAAGGTCCTGAGAATCGTCGGCGGTGGTGTGTCGTCTCTGTCTTGAAACGGGATGAGTAAATCTATACGTTGCATTTCTATTCGTTCCCTTTTGACATATACAAGCGGGTGCATGGGGCTTGTTCTCAAGTACACTTCCATAATGAGACAATGATAACTATGCAATGCAATGAACATATACACATTTTTTAGATATCTTTCCAGAGACAGACCTCTAAGATACCACTCTCTGAAAGCAAACCGTACACACACCCTGTCCTTCCTGACCTCCAAATCGGAATCGAGGATACTCCACTCTCCCCCAAACAATAAACCGATCCGAGCCCTGAGCAGCAGTAAACCAATGTACAAGCTCCTCCTCCGTCCAATTACAACTAGTCACCATCAAGAACCCCCCAGCCCGAATCAATCGTCGCACAATATCAGGATACCGCTCACAGACACGAGTCTCCTTTGCGTCTTCAGCCAAAGAAATAGCATCAAAGGTCCCTTTATCAAGTACAATATCAAATCCACCCCTCGAATACGGGAACCACGAAAGCATCTCATCTGTTTCAGCTGGTGACACCTCTTTACCAAATGGGGAGAGAATAGCCTTGGAGCCAAGGATATCCCACTCTTCAAATCGAATCTCCGGAAGCTCACCAGCATTTGTTGTCTCAGAGCTCACTTCACCATCTTCTTCAGAATCATCCTCATCAGAATCAGTATGATAAGCCGAATGTCCCCTCGTCCTCTGCAACTCCCTCGCCAACCAAATACTCTGCGCCGAATAATCAACCCCAACAAAATCACCCGTGAAACCACCCTTCTTCCTCAAAAGCGCAAGCATACTCCCATTACCAGTGCCCAGATCAAGAACACTCGGTTGAACAATTTGACCTCGCGTTGCGCGCGGGGAGAGAGGGAAGGACGAGCGGGTCAGGAAGCGGAGGACTTTCTCCGGCGCATTATGTTCTGAGAACCAGGATGTACCGGGATCATCTTCGTCGTTGACGGAGTCGGCGTCGGAGTTGTCGGGTTCGTTCTCGGGGGGTTCTGTGGGGTTGGAGATATGTGCGAGGGTGCGGGCGTAGTAAGTTTCCCAACTGTATACGTTAGTTCCTTCTTCTTTTCTTTTCTTTGATTTGTTTTTCTCAATGTTCATTCATGTATAATGTCATTGTTTGAGAGGGCCAGACAGAGGATAGAATAAACATGCACTCATGTACGTATCCTATACCCCGCCCTCTTGCCCCTCAGCATCGCCCCAATGCCGGGTTCGAACCATGAATTTGTATGAATAAACTTCAATGAGACTTACTAGTCCTTTGTGCCCAGTTCACTGGGTGATAGATATGTCGGTGGGCCTTCTTCCGCCATTTTGTGGTTAATGTGAAGGGATTGTCTTAAGATGGATGCGCGAAAAAAATTCGGGGGATGTTCCTTATCGCTTTATCAATCAGATCCAGCGGGTCCAATCTTGGACAGTCTACTCAGCCTTGGTAGGGTACCAAGGCTGGGTACCAGGGCAGTTGATAGAGAAATGCGGATTAATTGTTCTGAAAAGATTGTTTGCAAAATATATGCTGTATACGATTTACTAAGCTAGGTTATTGTAAAGTTGCGGTTGGATGATTTGTAGATTAGAGCTCAAAGCTTCCATTTCTTCTATAGGCTGCGCGGAGGGGGTATTTATGATTCGGTCTCGACCAATGCAATGATATGCTGGACGATGATTCAGAAACAGAAACAAGGAAAAGAGATAGCGAAGGCCTTGTCATAGTGACAAGATTGAAAAGGAAATATAAGCGAAAGCTGGGTTGGCGGAAGCACAACCAATGCAAAGTATTGAAAAGTCCAGTCATCCTCCCAAAATAATAGTATTACATTACCCGGACCCCAGAAGAAAGTATTTCTTTAGGATGAACCCGCGGTACTCATGTTCGAATCCATGACGCCGGAAATGAACTCAATGAAAGAAGGGAATGGAGGATGGTAACCATAGATTCGGCAGGGACTTGGTACAAGAACTGCCGAATACTATGTACGAATGGAAAGTTTGAAGGCAAAAGTCGATGAGCGACAGCAAAGCCCGCTTTGGTCATGGTATCATCAGACCAGTCAGAAAGGGTATATGACCGGATAATAGAAGGTTCGCCATAAAGAGAAAAAAGGCTGGCGTTGAAGAAATGAATAGTTCTGGGGGAATTTGATAAGACATGCAGAAATGCCAGGTCGTAGATTCGTTTCGGGCTCCGATTTTCAAGGAACCGCTCCAAAGACAGGATCCAATTATAGGAACTCGTCGATGCTTCTCATAATAAGAGGTTCGCCTCCTGAAGGTGGCGAGCGAGGATCGGCAGTTTGCTTAGCGTACTGAACAGAGTCGGAAGAGGGCGCAATAGGTGGTGGAGAGGCAGCTGCGGAACGGTCGATATTCAAGTGTTGAGATGGGATGGGCGGTACTGGGGGGGATCATGAACCCGGATGTTCTCGGTGAGAATAATCCTCCAAATGCTTCGTCAGGAGCATCGCGTACAAAAATTCGCGATTGGACGAGTGGATCGCAGCTGCTCACACTGCGTGGTAGCCCTCGTGGACGGCCAAATGCAGGCTCGATAGATTGGAACTTCTGGCGGAATGGCAATGGTCGTGGAGAGAGGCTGCGCTTGGGTGATTTGTTCCCATTGTCACTGGTCTTCGGCCGAACCGGGCTCGTTGACGGCAGATTCAGGCAGCCCATCGACGGTGCTTGTGCAAGGCCGCGGGCAGGTGATCGAGCTCGCTGCATGGCTTCTTCTCGTTCGGCCCTTGTCACCTGGGGCTCGGAACATCTACGGCCGGTGGAGACGAACCATTCTCGGGGAGCGGGCTTTGACGAAGCTCCTCTCAAGAGACGTGAGCGGAAGTCAGTCAGCTGATAGATGAGGCTCATATTGGGTCCAACCCATTCACTGCGTCCCTTGACCTGCTCGTACATCGAGTTGAAATCCATATGTCGGTTTTTGTAAATACCATAAGCGATAACTAACGACGCCGAGCGGCTGGCTCCGAGCTGGCAATGCACAAGCACTTTCTTGCCTCGGTCGATATTGTCATCAATCAGTTCACAGAGTGGCAGCAAGTCATCGAGGATCTCCGAGTTATGATCCCAGTTGACATGGAGATATTCCGGTGTAGGCATCGAGTTTTGAGTAGGTGTGGTCGGAGTCGGGGTGACAGATTCAGAGTCCGAAGGCTGAAACTCGAATGCAGATTTGAAAGAGATCTCTGAGACGGCGGTTTGAGGGTCTCCGCTAGAGAATCGCTTTGACGCCATCGAGGCATTGCGCCAGGTGCTCATGACCGTATCGTTGCGTTCCTCTCCCTTTGGTTTCTCAAATGGATTGGTGACTTCTTTGGCAACGTTGATCACAACATCAAATTTGGCAGCTTCCTCGGCGGTGGGCTCCAGATACAAAGTAGACCCCAGAGTCATATATGCGAATGGGGCCATCAGGGTAGCCACGCGAAGGCTTACGCGTTGACTCTCGCGAGTCGAGATGGTCATCTTCCTCCTCTAAGCCGTGTAGAACCCGGCGCGAAAACGAAGAACCGTCATCTTGCAGAGATGTCATGGGAGTGATCGTGTCCTCGGAAGTACCCGAAAGCGGGCGTAAGCCATGGTGAGACATTGGACGTGGTAGTTGCATACCGCCCTTGGGTGCAAAAGATGGAGAAGTAATCGAAGCAAGAGAAGGTGAAGATTCGGCGTGTCGCAAAGAGTGCCCGAGAGGGGTCGGGGGAACAATATCGGCACCCTTTTCGGAGAAGGATTTATCAAAAGCGGGTGTTTGAATAGTCAGGTTGGCAGGTCGCCGGCGGCCAGTTTTCGGGGGCATCTGAATGGGCGATGGTGGCGCAGAGAGATTGTTTTGGGGGGTTGATTCCATAACCGAGGCAGTCGCGATTGGCGGTCTTGATTGCGATGGTGGGGGGGGACCCGCAAGCTGAGGTTCTTCAAGTTGCGCGCGCGTTTCCCGCTAGAATCGGAGCGGGTCATATTCGACGAGTTCAATAGTCGCGTGTTATCCACCGACATCATGGGCTTCGACGCCACATCTACTGGGCGCACTGGAGGGATGAATTTCGGATAGGACAGGGGCATTGCCGAAGGAGATTCTGGGGAGGAGCTAGGAGAAATATCGCCCCCGGAAGGCGAGTCGAAAGGAGATATCGTCGTAGTGGGAGATGATTCGGTAGAAGCCGAAGTCATAGAGGAGACACTCTCGCGGTGAGGGCTTGGAGAGGGTAGCAAGCGTCGCATAGAATTGTTGACGGGAAAATGGCCAGGATCCTTCAAAGGTTGAATCGCGTGCTGCTCTTCCTTGTATCGCTGAGGCAAGCCACCATAGACGGACATGAACGACGGGAATGAGTCCGGAAGGGACGGTGGACTTGTTTGTACCGGCATGATTCAGTGTCTTCGGCGGCGGGTGTAAAGGTCAGAACCTCTAAAGCCCACCAGTTGTTCACAGGGGTGGGCAAGGGCACGAATGAATTCCCAAGTCTACAAAGACATTCGGTTTGACGCCCCAGTGAATTTAGTTTGTTGGAAACTTTGCTACCGGCGCAAATGAGGTCCGATTCTCTTTGGGTGATGTCAGTGATGTTCGGAGATTGATCCAAGTGGCAAGTAAAGCAAACAGCGAGCAGCAAGGGCTAAAACGATGATCTGCAATCATGCAAAACAGAGAGGAAGTACCCGTCGACACGAGATGATAGTACTCATGATTGGGTAAATTGTTTTCTTTTATGTGAGGGTATGTTTGAATTGGTTCTGGAAGAGTGTGCGCCGTTGGTTGCGGAGGCGGGCAGGTTCAATGAAAGAAGGGAAGACGTCTTGAGAACGTACCGAGATCAGATATGGCCCGTGTCGAGATATAGCGCAATAGTGGAGATGGACCAGGCAAGTATTCGGATTCGAGAATGGACGAGAAGGTCAAGATTGAAGATGAATAGAGGTATTGAAGGAGTGACAGAAAACCCTCGGACCAAAGGCGACGACGAAAAATGGGTCAAGGCGGGTTGAATTGTAGAGAATGCAGGGTATGTACCTTTAGGCGGGATAGTTCCTCCGGGGAACAGGAATGTGGGCAAAGGGAAGAAGAAAGGAAGGGAAAAGTAAAAGAGGTAGAAAGCTGATGGAAGCCCCCCCTCGAGGAAGAAAAGGTAGAGAAGAGGGGGGAGGGAGGGGAGAAGGGTAGAGGGGGCGGCTAAAGGTGAGAAAGAGGATATGAAAAGGGAGGGAAGGGAAAAAAAAAAGGTGAAGATGAAGCCGGAGGAGGGGGAGATTTGGACCCTTACTGTTTTTATTTAGATTGGATGTTCTGATACAAGTTGGCTCCTCCAGCGTGTTAGAGATCTCCGATTGCTGGTCCACCAGGTGTATGGTTTGATACAGTTGATTACAATATATTACAATAAAATACCACAATGTTCATTGAGCGTGATTAGGGAATGCTGCTCTGTAATGATACTCTAATACATACACATACAGTATTCTATAGATATTACATTGTATACGGTACTGTAGTACGTACTGTACACATGCAGCTCTAATTTTAGCCGCCTGGGGAAAACGAAAATTAAAAAAAAAAAAATCGTGTTGGATACAGCGTCGGCGCCAAATGCACGCAACTGAGAGGCCCATGCCGTTCTCTCACGCAGGTTCACACTCCTTCCCTTCGTTACCATCCATCTTGGTTGGCTCATGATGTCTACCGAACTCGAGAGTACCCAGTCGAGTACTCCCCATGTACTCTCCATTACCTCTCCACCTTGCTCCCGGATTCCAACCCTATGGTATGCGAGATGGTTCTTTCTCGAAAGAGGGAAAGAAAATTCCGGGCCCACTTCTGCCAAAGCTCAGCTGTACTGAGCCTCGGGGGATGTGCAATTTTGTGTACTTATCCTCTCAGCATCTCCATACCCAATTACGATGATTAGTACATAGTCTACTCCGTACTCTACGGAGTAGGGCAGAATCAGATGAAATTAGATGGGGCTGTGTGATTGGAAGGTTTCCCTCTAAGGACTTGGCTCCAGGACCGGTGGGGACCAAGTCAAGGAGGCTGGTCGAATGTAAATGCTCAGAGGTGACACCGATCCACTCACTTGAGAAAGGTCCAGGGTGTAAAAAGAAAAGGCTGATGGATTGAGAGGAGGTCGAGACGGGACGAGGCGGGGGGGGGAGGGTTGTTGGAATTCCAAATTCGGACCTATCCGACCCGCCTCGGATTTGTGCACGGTTCCCTGTTCTTTTCATACTATACTCCATACGGAGGACAAACAGAACAATTTCAGTCGAGTCGACGGTCAACACGGGGTGAACGGTGGGTTGCCCATCTTGGTTCCGTTTTGACCCATGGAACAGCTTGAGTCGGCAGTACAGCACGGAGTACGGAGTATATACATAGTACATACGGAACTATACAGTATGCGTGCTCTACTATACTATAGTATACTATGTTCATAGTATGTAGCAGTAATAAGTATCATATAAATCACGTTGTACTACGCGACAGCACAATATCCTCGCCACAGTCCATTCTCAGCCAAGCCAGAGCTGGATCCATTCTGAAACCCTCGAGAGACAATGGATCTGGGTTGGCGATTCTGAAACACACCAATTCCGCACTAGTGGCTGCTAGTGGAACCCCCAGGCGGAGTGCAACCACCGCCTTTCGTCGATACTTGCTGCTTTAGAGGCGATCGCCTCCCACCACGGTTCGGCACTGGACCAAATGACTCTCTTTACTCCGTACAATGTCTCCGTTTCAAATGTCGTCCTTGACACTTGTGAGGTCATCTTGGAATATCCTCATCCACACGGTCCATCAATTCCATCGAAAATTCCAGTCCTGTTGGCCTGCGGTCAGTCAAACGGGGTGCCTTGATCGCCTAGCGGGAACCGAAATGATCGGCCCTCTTCCACGTGGTAATCCGCAATCCTGAAACTTGGTGGAGAGGCGAAGTAAGGCATCAGCAAGTAGTGCGAGTGCCATTTGTTGCTATCGTATGTACGGAGTACTAAGTACATACTGTATCAAATATCCAGGGTGAAGCCTGGTATTGTACGGGGTACAAATCCGGTACATCATTTCATACATACAGTGTGCAGCTGAATTCTGTACCTCGTCATGTATCTACTCCATACTGCCGCACTTTATAGAACTACCATCAGACGCAAATTATCTCCTCAGTCATGAGATATGCTCTCCGTGCATGATCCAGCATGTTATTGCCCTGCATTAATAAGTCCTCCTTCCTCTTTACCCTAGGCGTCGTTGGTTATCTGTGCATATTATATCCAGCCAGCCCTGAGGTCCACCCCAGTACATACATTATACTGTACTTAGCATGTTCCAGATAGATTGCTTATTCCTGGCCGAGGATCCGGATCGCTCAAGAACGCGAGGTATCTCACGGGAACCTTCTAAAAATAAAGTCAATTATCCCTGAACCAACAGTCACTGCGTACATAGTACATACACTGGTGCAGCTTACGTTGATTTCATTTCGCGTCTCGCTTGTTTCGCCCCTGTTTCGGGATCCTTTGCCACAGCTCTTCTGAGAGCGGTTACCATGCTTGCTACATACAGTACACGGGCAACGGTCTGTTTCAAAGTTCAAGCTCTTGATTGGCGAGCACCAGTCTTCAGCTGACGCCAGTCTGGGGTCAAATCATGCAAATATATCCCTACTTTGCGTTCGCCGGCCAACGAGGATATCGAAATGTCGTCTATTTCTCGGGACTCGCCTGGCATGAATGACGGCGTATCGTGTATGAGTACTATGTATATAGTAGGGGTACGCTTCACCTTACGGCTGGAGTCCACCTACTTAAATAGATACAACCATGACTAACAACTGGTTACAGGAATCGCTGGTAACTATCGCCCATGTATGCTGACAAACATCTAAGGACTTAATCATGTCGACTCCTCTCCATAGAAAACGAACGATCTCTTTGTCATTGTTCCTGAGCGTCGCCGGACAAATAAAGGGCCTCATTTGCATCCAGGCGACTACATAGACGGTAGAAATCACAGCAATTCTTAAATCACATGAGCCAGGGGTTGAAATGTTGGGTCGATCGTTTGGAAAATGGGAACTTCATCATCCTCGCCAAAATACCAGAATGGCCATAATGCGAATAAGAAAGAATAGATCTTTAATTCATATCTCTTGTGAATATTTCTGCCCGAGGATGTTGATGTACCATGCAGCCTATGTACCATAACTCGATCCGATAATCAAAACCATTTGTGAATGTTGTTTCTGGTACACTCAATAAACCTGGCTGGGCTAGCTTTTTAGGTTTCTGTCCTTGGAAAAAGCTCTCTCCGAAATCAAATGTTATACTATAAAACGATTTATATAGTAGTTATATAAATCGTTTTAGGTAAACCCTATTTTTCTCAGCAGTATAGGTATATATATTTACAGCCTGAACCGACCAGGATCCTAATTTAATTACACATATCTTGAAAAGCGTCCAATTCTGAATATTTTTCTGATTTCTTCCAAGGGCTACAAGTTACTGATACCTACTATTCCCAGTCTTCAGTACCTACCGAAGACGGGAATAGCATGCTGGGCGGTGTTCTTGGGCTGCGATATACCGGAAAGGATCACCATCCACCTGCCATACAATATAGTGTATATAAGATCTCGGCATCGCCTCCAGTCTCAGGACTAGGGCTAGTTCCGACTAGATATTTCCCAAAGCCATGTAGTACATGACTTTATACATAAAACAGGCCAATACTCGTGAAACACTTCTCTATAGGGTATTATCCCGTCAGTGACAACCCCAGACTCCATAGCGATGCCTGTCATAAAACTGAGGCGGCCCTGACATTTGCCACGTGGGAAATCCGTCCACTGCATGACAAGAACTCAACGTTCATCTCTATCTGACACTACCCACGAAGTCCATGGATATCCGTTCTATTACAGACTCGGCCAGTGGATGGATTGGCCGGCATCCTCGGCTCCGAACCCATGGTTTGGGTCTACGCAACCGTGGTTCATGTCTTCATTTGTTTGATACTCAAACAGCCAACAAGCCCAACAATATCCTACACGTATTATTACTCTGTATTATCATCGAACTTTACGCTCGGGCTTATCGTATGTTTGAAAAAAAAAATATAAGTGTAGACACTACTGAACAGCCGGGATTGGGGCAAGCTACCGGCGCTAGTCTTTCTACCCTTGTAGCTTCCCATTCAAAAATCCTAGGATAATTTTATGTAGCTCACTCCAAGTAAAACTGGAATAGACAAGCCGTTGGACAGACTCTCGTATTGACGTTTGCATTTGCGGTGTCGACGGCTCAGTGCATAAAAGAGCTCAACAGAGACCCCTTCCGACCGACATCGAAACTTTACCAGCCTCCTCTACACCAATTTATATGTAGTTGATTTATTCTCAACTGCCATGGTGTAAATGGTTGAGATGTGTCTCACTTATGGAGTGCAGAGTCCACTCTTCGTCTGTTTGTCCCACACAGATTAAAAGGCACTTATGAAAGATTTTTCCGGACGTCTTGATGGTACAAGGCTTGTACTGTATCGTATTCTTAAGTTCTAGAAAAAAAAAAAACTTCAAAAGCCTGAAGATCCTATGATACATGCTGGTTTGTACGGCTTGGAAGCAATAATGCTTCGTTGTGCTTACATCAAGGGTTTATCCAAGATATGAGGAATTGCATTAGACTTGAAGAATTACCCATGTCATCAGTCCATATATGAGCTTAATTTGTATATACAAAAAAGCTTGTTGGCTTCGACTCACGAGATTGGGATGCGTGGATATCAGTCCAGCAATTTTGCAATGCTTGATTTCCTCCGGGTATAATAATCAGAAACCAATAGGCACATATCCGTAAATCCTCGTCCATGTGTTGCTCTGTCGGTCATATTGGTTCCACGAGTATTGCATAAATAGATGATTCTCTCTTCCTTTCCAGAGAATATTATCATCCGCTGTGGCTTCGGGGGGGTAGACCCTCTCGAGGCCGGAAAACACCGTGGGGTCGAATCCGAGCATCTTGGGGGATGATTACCTGACTCATTTGTGCATCTTTCTCTGAAGCTGGAGGAGACGGACTTGCATCAAGTGCAGAGGTAGAGTTGAGAATGCTCAGTTGGTCATTGGTCGTACTCGATGCTTTACTCATTTCGATTGCATGGCTTTCTTCGAACATCATAATTGCTTCAGCCAGGGCAGCCCCTTCATCACGTTTATATAGCCCATATACCCTGTGAGTTCGCCGTAACAGGGCCAAAGCTGCTCGACGAACTGTAGGCTCACGACACCTGAGACAGGTGAACCAAAGTGGCAGTCCAATGCCCACCTCAAATGTAAAGGGGGGCAAGGTGCCGTCATCTCCAGTCAAGCTATCAACCGCCACAGTGCCTTGTTCCACTATGCTTTGAAAGTTGTGAAAGCAAGCATCTGTTGTTATTCGTGACGATGATACACAGACTGTCAGTATAACAGACAGCATCTCATAATAGGTGAGGAGTAGGGCACTAGTGCCGACCTGCGACGGTGGTAGACCGTTCTCCGTAAATTTCATAAAAGCGATACGCCAGCACTCAAGCCTGGCTAATAAAACCCTCTGCCGAGTCATCATCTCTTCTGAGATATGCCAGGCCCGGGAATTCTTAAGATACTCCTCACATTGACTTTCGAAGAGTGGTATCTCTGTGGCTAAGACGACAATAGAATCGCGGGCAAATTTCAAAGATGTGAATTCCGGTTCCATTCCAAAGATGTCGGCAGATTCGTCTACCAGAGTACTTGCTAGATCCCAGACACTGTGGAGAGAGATTGCTCCCAGTCGCACAAAGAGCGGAATTATCGTATCCTGTAGAAAGAATACTTTCGATGCTGAGACGGCACCGCATTCGCTTTGAGCTCGTAAGGTGTGGATCAGGTGTATGCCCTGAGTATAGAGCCGTAACGCTTCCTCGGCGCTTCCCAGCAGGGTCTCAATGCAGATGAAGAGGATACATGTTATCAAGCCAACAAACGTATCTACTGTACCTCTTTCAATACTCTGTCGAACAGTGGTAACTGATCGAGAATACCAGTCTAGAGCATCCTGATGCCTTTGACTGAGAGAATGAAGTTGGCCACTGCGGCGGATAGATGTGAGATCTGGACAAGGATAAGGACTTTCAAATAATGAGCTGATTGCAATCATCGCATCCCATATAGCAGATTCCCTGTGGCAGACCTGCGGGATAACTGTGCGCCAGAAATCCACGTCTAATCCGCCACCTATGGATTCTGCAGCATGCTGGAAATAATAAGCAAAGGCGCGGCGCTCTCTTGACATCTGAGTCGGTGCTAATGACAGGGAACAATGTGCTGAAAGACCTGTAAAAGTAGAATATGTGCCAGCGTTCGTAGCCTGATATTCACACTTCCGACCAGTGCTTGTGCATCGCAGACACTGGGGTTTTTCTTCGCCACATTTGACCCTTCTAATTCTAAATAATGTGATTAATGATAACTCACACACTTTCAGCGGGTTCATCATGAGCTTACTTGCATGTTTTGCAGCCGAGTTTTGATTTCAGAGGTCCAAATGAATTCGCCTTTACGTGAGATGAAAGGCTTGCAGGCATATTGCTGGCATATCTGAGGATCTCCAATCAACAGGATCAATGGATATATATATCAATGTCTCGAGCATATACTGCTTCAGACTGCTTCACTCTGGGGTTAAATCACCATGACTTTTCCTTGAATTGTGACTATTTTAGGGGAAGCTGACAGACATCACCGTTTGATGGTAAGATTGGGTATTGTCACGCAAATATTACCGGAATATTTATATTCCCGAAAATTACACCAAAATAGGACTAGCGTGTATCTTGGCATTTGATCCTCTTTTGAAACGTTCACACTTCAAACTGGTCGACATCAGACAATTCTCAACAATTCATTTCTCATTCTTCATTTAAGTACATATATATATATATATATATATATACATATATATTCCCAAGGTACTATGGAGTACAATGTATGAGACTCGATTTTGGTCTCAAGTGATGGCTATTCTATGGACCTATCAATCCTCATCTATTTATGCATCTACCCTATGGTACGCTACCAAGGTTGATTATTGTTGTTGTTGACCACTTTTCCAGCGCACGAACAAATCAAAAAGATACTGGATAGGTCAGACAATTTTAATCAGCCTCGTGCATCATTTTCGATAGGTCGCCTGTCTTGATTTCCTCTGGAGATGCAGTGACGAAAATGGAGTAATCAAAGCAGTAGTCAATAGTGATAACGATCCAAAGTAGCATCAAACACTCGCACTCCCTAGAATCAGCGGTGCCATAGCATCCATGATATCAAGAACTAAAAGACCAGAACCTACATGAGTCTATGCAATATAGTCTGTAAATATACTCTTGTACAGTACAGGATATTGTTATATTGCCCCACTAGCAAATCGTGAAACGGCCGGGCCCCGACACGGCCTGATTGCGCTGGGCCCCGATCTCCTCTTAGCTTCTCCCCCCCCCCAGCCTCACCAGCTTTCCTACTTTTTTCCAATTTGTCTCAATGTCCCCTCGCTTCTCGTCTCCCTTTTTCGTCCTCATGTGAAAAATAAAATCATAGATTTTTTCCCCCCCCCCATCATGCCATCCAGTGTCGCATATTCCGAAACAAGGACCCTGGGGAACGATAACAATACTCGCGCCCTGAACGGTTCTTATCGACTAGGGCGAGATCCATTGGAGACTGCACCACCAAGAACTGATGAATCCCGCAAGAATGAAGATATCTTCTTGAATATTGCTCGAACAGACTCAGGTCGCCGCGACTCATTAGGTCGCTCTGATTTTCGCAGGGTAAGTCCCCTCTCCTGCGAGAACCACGCGCATTATCGGACGACGCATCAACAAAAGACCCACAAACTCGCTAGAAGACTGAGAGATCACGAAGGCTAACAGAAGACAAAAATCAGTCACGTCTGGGGTATCCAAGTCATTCTCTCCGGTCACCAACCACGCGGGTTGACACCGATCAAATTCCTTCCCCCGACCAACGCCTCAACAATGCGGAGAGCCCCTTGCTTGCGCAGAATGAATCCCCAACTCTTCCCTACAGCTCTGTCCATACACCAACGGCATCCGCTCATCCTCTTGATGATTCCAATCGCTTTCGTTATTCCAGTTTAGGCTCCGGTGCCCGTTCTACGATTGGCGCGCCTCGAAGCCGATTCAGTCGCGCCAGTCCAGAAGCCTCACCCCATTCACCTCAAGTTAATGGGGAACGGCGGTCTTCCTTCCATGACCCACGGTTACATCGTCATTCAACGACTTCAACAGTGCGAGGCAGTCGGCAACCTTCAACCTTCGAGGCGACAGAAAGGATTCGGGGTGAAACAGAAAAACCACGCGCGGACGGTACAGAGTCAACATTGTCCACAACCGCGCCTTCTACAGTTTGGGATGAGCTAGATGATCTGAAATCTCGAATTCGCAAGCTGGAGCTCACTGGAAAACTCCCGCCATCATCCCAAGCGGCAATCTCTGGGACATCCAACGAAAGACCTCGGACTGCTGCTACTACTGTGACGGCATTATCAACTTCGCCTAAACACCACCGCAAAGTCAGCACATCAGCAGGAGATTCTGAAAGTGCGGTGCATGACCAAGTGCATCCCCTATTACAATCCGCACTAGCGAAGGCCAAATCGGTTCTGAGCAGTGATGTGTATTCGGCGCTAGAAGCGACGATCACGGATGCACTGAAGCTTTCAACTCTATTGGGCGCCAATGCAGCCCCGTCAGGCACCGTGTCCGTCGTGAATGGAGGTTACACCTCGTCCGAAAGACAAACACGGCGTAAGGCCGACAGCGTGTGTCGTAGCCTGACAGAGCTGTGTCTAGCGTTAACGGATGAGCAACTCAAGAAGGCCCGTCCATCATCCAGCCATGCCAGCACTGTGCAGCCTCAACGGTCTAATGGTAACGAGAAAGAGTCGCCTGCCCCTGTCGGCTCTTTTCAGCGAAATACCAATCCCGAAACCGAAGGCGTCGAGCGAAGGCAGAGTACTAATCGCATCTCGAGCCGTCTCGAGGCGCGAAGGGCATCTATGATTAGCCAGAGCCCTGGCAACACCACAGAGGCCAAATCTCCCCAATCACCCAGCGTTGCTCCTCCAGCTAGCCGTCTTCATCGCGCCTCCACCACTCTTCGCAATCGTAGATTAACGTTTGACGATGAAAACGGAGAATCATCACCATCTAACGCACTTGGCCGCTCGCTTTCACGAGCTGTGACTGATATTGGCACGCCTAGCCCAGGGCAAAACGTGTCTCCGCGCCAGCGATTTTCCTACAGCCACTCGCGGTCCATTTCCAATGCTCACCCAGATCAAGGCCTGGGAATCTCTCCTCGGTCTGCACAATTTCAGTCATCCACGCCTTCTCAGACCCCTCAAACACCTCAGCCCTTGCCCCCACAGCCACGAACCCCTACTGTTGCTTCCCAGACTGGTATACCATCACGCCGTAGCTACATGACACCCGGCGTCTACTCTCCCGCTACATCTCGATCCAATATCCAGGCTGGATCCCGTCGCTACGGTATCTCTCCCCTAGCTTCTCAAATGCCACACCACGCCCTGGGGCTGAAGAAAGCCCTCGATCGCCACAGGTAGAGCCCTCACAAACTCGGATCAGTATTCCATCAGGGAAAACAGCAGCCAGCTATACACCTATTCAACAACCCCGACTCCGCACCAATAGCCTAGGGGCACGAAGATTTGGCCTCAGAACCCGATCCTCGACTGCACCAGAGGAAGCGGTCAACCTAGATGATAGCATCGACTAGATTAACGCAACCTGCACCTTCTTCACACGCCATTATGCATGCCTACCGGTCATCAAAAGCCCGGTTACGCTCCCCTTTGTTACTCAATTATGCAGCAACGTCGCATTCGATCATGTTTACTCTGGAGAATTTTCGACTCCACCACATTCGGCGTTTTTACTTTTTATCTTAGACGCTTGCTTTTCTTTACAGGCGTATGCATCCTATGAGAACTCGGAGTCTTTCATCGCATTGTCCAAATCCATTGAATTCTCGCTACCACGCAAACATTGGTACATTATGACGAATACACTGTCTGCTCTTATCTGGAAAGTCTCAACAAATGAGTTATGACATGTCGCTCGCATTGTGCAAAGATGCCCTCAATTCTCTTTTATCGACCTCAACCTTGACCTTGTTTCTATTTTCCATTCTGTTACATTTCTTTCATTCGACTTTGATTCTCTGGATGTTGGGACTCCTACTGAGTTATGCACCCTCCAACACCTTTGGATCTATGTACAAAACTGACCATCACATCTGGCGTTCACATTCAATTTTGTTCCCTTCTTGTAAATTCCACAATTGTCTCTTTTGTTTTTTTTCCCTTTTTTTTTCCCACGCTATCGTGGAATGACTTTTCTGTTACGAATGAATGAGAGTTTTTACTTCACAAACAAGAAATGTAGCTCTTCAAAACCGCAAAATGTCTAAATACCCATTTCTAGCCCTCAAGATGGCTTTACTCATTCTGAGCGTTGAAATACTTCGTTCAGCAATACTTCGTTCAGCAATACTTCGTTCAGCAAGGTAGCTTCCTGTTCCCGGTGCTCTTTACCAAAGCCTGTAGCAACACTGGGAGTAGCTTCACGGCCTGCAAACCGTAGACGACGACCCTTGTGTTGATCAAGGGTATCGAAAATGGTCTCAAAACGGGTCTTTGCAAATGACCAAGGCCCATCATTTACAGATTCCTCCTGGCACCAAACTATATCAGAAACAGTGGTGTACTGGGGGAGATTCTCTCGTGTCTGTTCCCAAGGGAAAGGGTGTAGCTCTTCGATGCGATTAATGGCTGTGTCTGTTACCCCGTGCGTCTCCCGGTAGTTTGCGAGTGCAAAATAAACCTGCCCTGAGCAGTAGATGACCCTCTTGATGCCCGATGGTTCAGCGATTGTAGTTCCAAGTGTTGGGTCAGGAATCACAGGCTGGAACTGGGAGGCTCCTATGAAGTCATCTACTTGAGACTTCACTACAGGATGGCGTAGGAGAGACTTTGAGAAGAATAAAACGAGGGCTGTTATGTTAAATGAGTTAGTTATACATTTTTTTCTTCTTTGGGTTTTTATCAAATTGGACTTACGCTTCCGGAAATCGCTGTGCAACTGTCGCCTTAGCACATGGAAAAGATTAGCCGGAGTAGTCATCTAACTACTTGAATATTTGCATGCTGATGTTGTCTTTCAGACTGTGCTTTTCCAGGGAAAAAGCGGCCATCTTCGCTGCAGAGCTGTAAGAAACGTTCCATCCGAGCTGAAGAATGCTCTGGTCCCTGTCCATCGAAACCTTGAGGTAAAGATAAGACAAGCCCCGAGCGTAAAAGCCATTTGCTCTCTGCAGACGAGATAAATTGGTCGATAATACATTGTGCATTGTTCGCAAAGTCACCGAACTGTGCCTCCCACATCACTAGGGCCTTTGGATACATACAAGAGTATCCATAATCGAAGCCCATTACGCCGTATTCACTTAGCGAGGAATTGCCAACTGTGAATTCACCTTGTTCTGAGCTCAGGTGGTTCAGTGGTAGATAGACCTCTCCATCCCTTTGATCGTGAAGAACAGCATGGCGTTGTGAGAAAGTACCGAGCTCAACATCTTGACCGGAAACACGGACGTGATAACCTTCGAGGCAGAGACTGCCCATTGCTAGAGCTTCAGCAGTAGCCCAGTCAATATTCTGATCATCTAATATCCCCTGCTGACGCTTTTCAAGAATTCGCTTTAGACTCTTATGCACCTCAAACGGCTCTTCAGGTACACCAAGCTTGTTTGCAATTGCTCCGATTACATCGTGCGCGACAGCGGTTGACTTGGCTGGGAGGTGCTCTTCAACTACTTCCTTTGATGTCTTCATGTCTTTCCAGGAGGCTGTGAGACATTCCCGCTCAAGAGCCTTCGCGTCTTTGCTATTTTCGAGACTCATAGTCATTTCCTCCCATACTCTTGTCTCCATCTGATTGGCTTCCTCCACCATCACCACACCTTCTCGAGCCAATTTCTCGGTGTAGGATTCCAGATGGGGAACCTTCTTCTTGATCTGTTCGTACATCATCGGCTGAGTGAAGGACGGCTGGTCCATCTCATTATGACCGTGCTTTCGATAGCAAATCATATCTACCCAACAATCCTTTGCAAATCTTGCCCGATAATCCGCAGCCAATTTGCAAAGGAACACTACAGATTCAACATCGCCTGCATTGACATGGAATATGGGAGCAGAAATGCTTTTTGCTATATCTGATGCATAAGGTGAAGTTCGCACAGAGTCGGCGTCTGTGGTGAACCCAACTTGATTATTGATGATCAAATGCACAGTACCACCTGTTTCGTAGAACTTGAGACCAGATAGCCCCAAAATCAGTGAAATGACGCCGATAAACACCAAACATGGCTTAGATAGCCTCCCAAGAACCTCTTCCACCAGGTATATCGTACACAAACCTGGTATTCCTCAAACAATTGCAAATAACAGCCATTTTCTAGGGGTAGTAAATGATAAGAGCCGAGTTGTGCTGGGATCTCATCGTTCTTCAACGATAGAGAAGTATCTATCAAAGAATCACCCAACACTCCCTCGTCGTGGGAGCGTGACTGGATGGTAACGTCGAGATGGTGTTGTTCAATCCAATGATATCTCCAGTTTGCAAAGAAATCCTTATCAGTTTCTCTATTAGTAGTCGATAGTCAATGGTTAGCCCACTTGCCTATCTCCGAGGGGCATGATTCAAGCTACTCCGGGAGGTAACACCATATCCATCATGTTCCTGACTATCTGAGAAGCTTGACCTAAATAAATTCTGCTCTCACCAATAGAATTCCAGAAACAGCCACTTAAGCCTCCACTTTAGTATAGTTGACGACGCCTCTAACGATGTTAGGCAGTTCTATATATGCTTAGTCATTACTAATGGAGCTAAATGAGGAACTTACGTCCGCATTGTGGATCTTTTCGAGAAACATTCGAGATATTGCCAATGGGGTCTTTCGGATGGAGATGGGTCTTTATTATTGTGGATATTTGCCCGCTCGGAGGAAGTCTTAGCAGTCGGAGTTTGATCAGATCTCAACTTCTAACGGCAGAGAAGAAGAAATCAAAAGGCTTCATATATGGTGGTCAAATCGGTAGAAGATTGGGATATGTACCTACAGAACGTAGAGAGAGTCCTCTCAGTATAAGTCATGTCTTTTTTTCTCTCTATTCACGTTCTGGGATTTCATCGAACAGCTTTCTTTTCGACTGGTGCCTGAAGAAATCAAAGGGGTGCTTGAAGTATACACCTCGAGATTTCCGATTGGGGCTAGTATGTAGTCTCGCTTATTGGTCTCTTTTTCTTGATTCCCCAAAGAGCTATTATGTGGCTAAAATTATCCCAGTCACTAAGGCCCCTGAGAAAAAATTTGAAATTGGCCTTCTGTAGAAATTTACAATCTCTTTCCTCTTCACCTAAGTGATTGGGCTGGTCTTCGATGCACCAAGATAGCAGGGATTCTCGCAGTGTTAGGCTGAACGCCAATCTATATCCCGTCATTTCAACATGATATCATTCTCATATCTCGTTATCCTCGCCATTACCGTATTTCAGAGCATCTTCGTTATTGCAGATGAACAAACCTCTTGTAATCCACTCACAAATACAACATGCGATCCCGATCCTGCCCTCGGCACCGAACATACATGGTGGTTCAATTCGACGCTAGACGGTGAACTTTGGGATATGGCAACCGGAACACTTGACTACACCGATGAGGGAGCCGATTTCAAGATCACGAAAGAAAATGGATCGACTCTTCTACAGTCCAACTTCTATATCTTTTTCGGGGTTATGGAGGCTCACGTTAAGATGGCCAAGGGCGCGGGAATCATCAGCAGCGTTATCTTGCAATCGGATGACCTAGATGAGATTGACTGGGAATGGGTTGGTTATAACACCAGTGCCGTTCAATCGGATTTCTTTGGAAAAGGAAACACTACAACAAGTGATCGTGGTGGAATTCATCCGGTTGCAAATGCAGACACGGAATTTCATAACTATACATCCTACTGGGACAAAGATAGGCTTGAGTGGTGGATTGACGGCACAAAAGTGCGGACGGTTAATTATTCGGAGCCATTGACTGTCTACGGCAAAAATTACCCTCAGACACCATGCAGAGTCAAAGTCAGTAACTGGCCTGTTGGGATCCAGTCACAATCTGTGGGAAATATTGAATGGGGTGGTGGATTGGTGGATTGGTCTGATCTCCCTTTCACCATGACTGTCCAAAGAATCCGCGTTCAAGACTTTCATTCCGGGAAAGAATATACATATTTCAACCAATCCGGTACTTACAACAGTATCAAAGTTATCGAGTGAGTGACCCTATACTCTCTAGTAATTGTTAGGGCTAATCTGACGAATACCCTAGGGGAAACTCAACTGCACAGGCTGAGATAAACAAGAAACCGAAGAAAACACTATCTCAAAAGTGGAATGATCTATCTAATGGAGCACATATTGGCGTTTATTGTGGTGCAGCCGCCGCCGGTCTTATAATATTCGCTGCATTTGGATGGTGGTGTCGGCGCCAGCGCCAGAAGGGACGCCTTCAACGCGGTTTAGACGATGGTCAGACACATGATGATCTGCAAGAAATGGACAGTCTGAAGAATAAATGGCGA
The DNA here is from genome assembly GCF_028827155.1 of Penicillium citrinum. Classification (NCBI taxonomy): domain Eukaryota; kingdom Fungi; phylum Ascomycota; class Eurotiomycetes; order Eurotiales; family Aspergillaceae; genus Penicillium; species Penicillium citrinum. The sequence continues at coordinate 3,516,936 of NW_026622688.1, forward strand.
CAAAGTCAATGGGGTCAGACCCGGACAAGTTATCAGCAAGTGAGCAGCTGATTCTGAATTTCACCTGTCTTTCTTTTCTATGATATGGGGGTTGAGGTTATATTTGATACCAAGATTTGCATTGATGTTAATTGACATGTTTTTCATACAAGTTGTATTAGTGATATCTTTGGGAGTTCAGATTTCACAAGATCAAATTTGGATTTAGAAAAAGTACACAACTTGTGTAGTGAAGCACAAGATATAGCTGCAGCTTGGCTATACTATTCTGATCTACTACAACATACCTATATATGTTAGTTAGGTACCAATAATGAAACAGGTTGGCTTTATACTTTCCAAAGTAAAGGCTTGCTTGTCTACCTTTCTGGTACTATGTATGTTTAGAACTTTTCTTCAGGGCTGTTGTAGATAGATCCCAAAGTCACGTCTAGAGATTTTACTAGGTGATGTTAGAAAGTGCGTCCTTTATACACTGTATATCTAGATGTTCGAGCCGTTGTATAGCTAGGCACCGGACTATGCTTCCCAACTTGAAGTTTTGAACAGCCTTCCAAGGGCTCTCCAGTTTACTGTGCTTGACAGACATTATATGCCTGCATATGGACAGTAAAATTCTGTCTGTTATGGAGATACTAGTAAATACAATGCGCAAGAAGTGTGTGTGTATTGGTAGAGATGACGGAGCTAGTAGGTAGATATAGGAGGGAGTGGGAGTACTAGTAGTAGAGGTCACATGATGGTATGCCACAGCATATGCGAACAGCCTGTACAGGTGCACACCACTTGGAAGTAGTAATACACCCACCGGAGAAGAGGAAGCAAGATATGACATAGCTAGTAGGAATGACGACCATGTCCAGGAATGTGGCGATGTATCGAGTTCAAGTGCGTTGATAATACCATTCATCGATGGCAACGTAGCAGACCCCAGAGGGAGTGGGATGGATTATGCCGTCAAGCCCTAAGCTCTCCTATTACCGTGGAAAAGGAAGTATTAAATCCGCAAGCACTGAGATGCACGTTCTGCATAAAGGCTAAAAGACAAACGCGGATCCGATCGCGAGTAGAAGTAGGAATCGAAAGAGAATAAAATAATTAACAGAAATCGAACGAACTCGCTTACACATGACCGCCGCTGATCATGACCGACAGTCTCCGAAGTCGTAAGGTTTAAGCAAAAAACAAAGGGAACCCGTCCCTCTTAAGACTCCCTGCCAGTGTCCAGTGAATAATATAATTACTCCTGGGGCAGCTGGCTGCGGCGAGTCTTCTCGGCCTCGAGGTTTTCATAAAGCAGGAAGAGGGCCTGCTCGTTCGCCTGGGCACTTCCCATAATCGTGAACATCCGCTCGCCGGTCTCGTCATGCGGAGCCTTGGCGATCGAAATGCGAGCACCAGAGCTTCGGCGGATCTCGGTGATCTTGCTGCCGCCACGACCAATGATACAGCCAACCATGTCCGCTGGGATGCTGATGTTCTGGGTTTGAATTTCTTCGCCATCTTCAGTCACCAAGGGGTATCCACGATTGCCGGCGTCCGAGCTGGGTCGACGGTTATAGCCACTGTTGTCGCTGAAGTCGGCACCGTTACCGGTGCGATTGTACTGACGGCTTGTGTAACCATTACCGCTCACTGAGTTGTTGTTTTGGGCGGGCTGCTGACCAAGAGAAGCACGAACAGCGGGGTTATAAAGAACTGTACCGGAGCCACGCTGCCAGTCATCGATGAGACACTTGCCGATTTCCCAAACAGCCTTCTCGATACCTTCGGGGGTGCCCTGCACCTCCACGATTCGTTCAGTGGACTGAGGGAGCATCTCCTTTTGAGCAACCATGCGCACGCCAGAGGCATCCTGGATATGCTTAATCTTCAGGCCTTGGCGTCCGATGATAGTGCCCATTTGGTTGTGGGAGATCAAGAGGCGAACGGCTAGAATAAGAGTGGTTAGCATGATCTGCGATAGTTTGGAAGCAGACATATTTCTTAAATCATTTTATCAACCAGAAATGACAAAAATGTCTCACTAGTAGAATAAAGATCGCCAAATTTTTCAAGGCAATAGGGAAAAGGAAAAGAACTCACGGTGGGTTCCATTGTTAGAGACGATGCCACCCATACCCATTTGAGGGGCACCTTCAAGAAGACCCTTGGCCACGATCGCATAGGCGCGAGCGGTGCCTTCAAGGACACCGGTGACAGTCAAGACACGGTCATGAACGCCGGGAACGACCTTGCTCACACCAGCCTTGACTCCAGTCTCATCGCGCAGATCAGCAACGTTCTTGCCAGCCTTGCCGATGATAACACCGGCTTCCTTAGACGAGACAATCGCGCGCAAAGTCAGCATAGACTGAGCATACTCTTCGTCGGTCTTGGGGGTGACATCGAGGGCCTCCGTCTCGCCCAGGGTATCATTGAAAGCATCGGGCATGGGCTCCTCGACAACGGTAGTTTGGTGAACTTCGGTAGTAGCCATTTTTTTGGAGGTAATCGAAACAGGAGTAGGATGAGGTAAAGTGAAAAGGGGGTCGAAATAGGATAAAATCACAACTGGTGGGAAGTCACACGGTCGCTAGGTGGATGGAGGGGAGATCTAAGGAACGTCATAATCAGTTCACTGCCTTGAATGGAGAACAGCGCAGATATTATATCGCATTATATGACTGACTAGAATGTGGAAAGAAAAGTAATCCATGCAAAATAGTCAACGCGACGGGGATGGATAGAAATGAATTAACCTACCGATGGAGGGTCGAGCGAAGTGGAGAAATCACAGTGTGAGGAGGGGAAAGGCGGTGGTGGTTAAAGAGGAGTGAAAGAGGAGGGGAAGAGGAGAGAAGAGGTGGTAAAGGAGGAGAGAGTAGAAAAGGAAGAGGATGTTTCGGGAGGGAAAGGGAAAAGGAGGAAAAAAGAGATGGAGGAGAGAGAGAGAGAGAAAAGGAGGGGAGTTGGAGAGAAGAAGATGAAGGCGTGAAAGAAGAAGAAAGTGAAGAAGTTCGGAGGGCGAAAAGAAGAGGAAGAAAGAGTAAAGCGGAGACGCTCGTCCTTTTCGCTTGACTCGCCACGCTTGGATGTATCATCTATTGTATTCATTCCTCATTTTATCTCCATTTTTTTATTTACTCATTCTAAATAGGATATCTATCTATTACGTTTATGATAACAGATTTACTCATCTGCAATGAAGACAACCTTTTGCACTTTCATCGCATTGAATAACTCGTACGCCTCCACAGCCTGAGACAACGGCATGATCTTGTCTGTCATGAAACTATTGCGAAAAAAAAAGAAAAAAGAAAAGTCAGCCAAATTGGATCTGTCATGGATCTCAAAGGAATAGCGATGAATCTCCAGATACTCACCCGAGTTTGTGTTGGTTTTTCTTGAGGTTCTCCAATGCTTGAGGAGTGACTGATCGAACAGGGCACCGGCCCATCTGAACAGTGAGGTTCTTGTTATAAGCATCATTGCCGTCCCACGGAATCTAAGATGGCATAAAATCAGCGACAAATTTCTTCTCAGGATCAATGTGAATGTCCAAAAATTCTTTTCTCACCTCAGCATTATGCACCCCAACGCTACTAATTGTTCCCCAAGGTCGAAGTAATTCATAGGCTGTACGCAGCGCGGGACTCAATCCGACGACTTCAATGACAGCATCAGCACCACGTCCCTCAGTCAGTTCCTTCACGCGCTTGTCCAATCCTTCACGGTCTGTCATGAAGTTCCATGGCTCAGCGCCGAGTGACTTAGCAAGTTCAAGTCTCGAAGGGACTGAGTCAACCGCTAAGATATGCTTAGGCTTGAATTCCAGAGCATTGATCAAGGCACAGAGACCAACTGGACCCAGACCAATGACCACGACGGTTTGTTCGGCGATCTGTTCAGGAGTCGAGTTCTTCAATGCATTGTAAGCGGCAAAGTATCCTGTAGGAAAGATGTCGCCGAGGAGAACGAGATATTTCTCGTCCACCCCTTCAGGCGCCTTCATGGCAGTGCCCTCGGCGTTGGGAACCCGGACCTTTTCAGATGGCTTTAGTTCACTCGTCCTCTGAAGGAAGCATCATAGTAAGAAGTACTTACATATTGAGCCTGGCCGCCATCCAGTACCTCACATCCGAAGAGAGTGCTCTTTTCGCAACGAGAAGAGTACCCTTGCTTGCAGTAGAAGCATTTACCGCTGTCAAACCCGTCAGATTCCTCAACTTGATAATGACAGCTTTCAATCTCATAACCACGTGAGTTGGAGTACATACCACGAGGTGGTGAAAGCGCTGACCACACGGTCTCCCTTCTGGAGACTCTTTACATCACTACCCACTTCGACAACCTCTCCCATAAACTCATGGCCCATGATAGGACCCGGGGGACTAGGCTCAATGCCACGATAGACATGCAGATCACTGATTCAAAAACAGTATCAGTATGTTTGATTCCACAAAGGTACCTGGTAATCCCTAAGGCAGTGAACATACCTCCCGCATAGTGCCGTATATTTCACCTTGACGATGATATCTTCGGGGTCCTGCACTGTGGGGATTGGCCGCTGCTCAACCACCACCTTGAACGGTTCCTTAAAAACTACCGCTTGCATAGTTCCCACCGAAGGATTGGTAGCCATCTTGTCCTGATCGTTCTATGTATGGCAGAATAGAATAATGATCAAAAGCTTAGCTCGGCTTTGAAAAGAGAAAGGGATTGAAGCCTTTCGGCACGGAGATAACCGGCCCGGCCTAGCGAGATGAAAGTCAACCCCGCTGAAAGTATTGGAATTCTACATTGATTGGAACCATATTGCGTAGGGCGCGTAAGGCGCGGTTTTTTCGAGCGGATTTTCTGCGAGAAAGAATACTCCAATGAAGGAATTTGCGGGTCTGTTCGTATGCGTCTTTCTGTGTGGTGGGTCTATACACTTTTTGGCACGGTGAAATGGGCTTCTCCACATCAAAGAATTGCGGGTGTGGTTGAATATATGGGGATTGCAACTTCAAATGAAGAAGATAGCACCTAATAGTACTGCGTAGGTACCAGTGCGGGTCAAGCAGTTCGAGGTGACTTAGTGTCGAGCGAGGATCTGATTATCAATTTCCAGCCGCTCTTTGTATGGGAACAGCTTCTAATCACAGGTTGGCGATATCATACTATTTGATAGTATCCAGTACAATGATCATTACGGGAATTTGAATAGTAGCACCAGGCTTACGAAGGGAGGATAGTGTAGTAAGTTGATTTATAAGTCCAAGGAAGCAAATCTAAAGAAAGAAATGCCTTCGGTTGGTCTCCTCGATCGTTTGAGAATCCTTGTCCTGCAAAATGATTCATACAGCAAGCTCGGTCAGGCACATTTCGTTAAATCCATTCCCTCGGGTAGCAAAAAATACCATTCAAAAAACACCATAGCCGGACATGGAAACTGAAGAATACAATAAACACAGCGAAGAAAGAAGAAAAAGTTCCCGATGTGTCAGTCTGGCAAAAGTAAACGATTTGGAAGCAAAGCCTCAAAGAAGACGCTAGAGTCGATGTTTCAGTTGCAAGCCATCCTAAAAATCATGGTGATATGGAAGTTCCGACGCTGAGTGCACTGATCTCATGCGCCAAAGTAAAACTTGCTTGGAGTGAAACCTGGTTCAATTATGCGGTCGTCAATTCGGAATCAGTGGCGTAATGGTAATATCGGTATCTCCCTCAGCTAAAGCAGCTAGATTGCAGAGCAAGCCTTTTCAGCAAACCACGCAAAGCAGCTCCTCTTCGAGAATAAATTTTCCCTCCTTGTATTTCTCGGAGCTTTCGTAGGCCTTGTCGTACTTCCATCCTACCGTTTCCTTGCATTGTCGACACGCAATATCACGAACGACGTGTCGACCAGTTGTCATGCTGCGCTCCACTGCCTCGGACGCAGTTACATTAACGACCGTGTTGAAAAGGTAGGCCTTGCCATGTTGACCACGAAAGTTCTAGTAGAAAGGGATAGAAGTTAGCTCTATTGAAGGTGGCGTCGGAAATAGGTGATAGCAGCGATGACAATGGAAACTCACTCGACTTATGATATCATCGTAGTCTGCAAGGTGTGTTTTGCAGTTCTTGCAGCCGAAGATCTTATTAGAGGTCAGGTAGACGTTGTATGCAATACCCATGTTTCTGATTGTGAGTGCGTTACGGTAGATTGCTGTTTCTCATAGGATATGCAAACGTGATTCGGTTCAAATAAGTTTGCTGAAGGTTAGAGGGAGGTGATAAGGTAAAAGGTTCAACAGAGGTATCGGAAAAGCAAAGAATCGGAAGTAATCTGCTCTGCAGCTGGTGCTGGCGCTGGCTATTCTATGAGGTCGCAACCCGAGTACCCCGCGTAACAAGAGCTCCGCAACTCTACAGTTCGCTCGGGACTCAGTTGAGCTTTTTGCTTGGGAATTCGGGACAGTATTTCCGTTTCTAAGATGTTCAGGTAGACCTCTCTTCGACAAGTATTGAAGGTCAGGAAGATCAAGCAAGTCGAACAGGTCAGCCTGACGAGCTGCTGACGATAAGGCCACTTCCGATAAGCGGGGAAGCCGGACAATGGCTGAGCGTTCTGAGACAAATAATTTTCGTGGAAGACACCAAGAAGCCAGTAGCTCCCCGGTCCCTTTGGAACGAGAAAAGAAACGCCAGGAAGTCAAACCTCAGAAATGATGATTGAAGTAAGATGGCGAAGGGAGAGAATGGGAGAGAATGGGAAGGAGATGTCGGGCAGTTTGGAAGATGGTTGGGCAAGCCCCCCGCAGAGTACCGAATTGGGGTGAAATCACCTGCTTTTGTTTACTTTTTTACTTCTACTGCAGTCTATTTCCCATGGTTTGTATCAACAAGAAGGGACTTTTGCATGAAAGATATGTCTATTTTAAAAATTCCCAAATCCATATACAAAGCGCCAAATGTGCTCCAAATTCAACCATCTTACAACAAAATGGTCTGACGTCAAACGGCACTGCCTCCCACATCGTACAGGAAAACAGATACAAAGCCCCAGTCACCAAAACATTGCCACCATTTTAAATTCACTCATAATCCTTCACATATTTGCCGGGCAGCTCAACGTCCCACATAGGTCGTTCAATCAGTGCCACCTCGAGGTTCCCACTTGGACCCTGCCCCTGCTCGTCATCAGACAGAGAACTTAGGGGAACTATACCGAGAAGGTCACGATACTTGTATGTGTGCCACCAACGTCGTGTAGGCTGCGATAGGTTGCCATTGGTCGTGACCAGCGATTTCTTAGAAGCATCTGCGTTCTGATTGGCGTCGGAACTGGGCTTGCTCTTAGAGGTTCCCTTCTTAGGAGTCCCGTTCTCAATGGTGGACCCGTCCTCGCGACGAAGTCGAGCGAGATTGGCATCATTGCCTACAGTAAATGTCTCGTCGTAGTCGTATGCTTCATCATCTTCGCCAGGGACTCGTGGGCGTTCTTGGTCCAGTGAGATCCACTCACCCTGGGATTCGTCACTTCCAACAATCTTGCGCACCTTAGTACCCAGATGAATATCCATTTGTGATCGAGGGATCTTGTCTCCAGCACCACTATTGGGCTTCTTGCGATTATTCTCCTCTTCATCCAGCGGATCACGCTTGCGTTTCGAAGCCTTAGCGATTTGGTTTGAAGACTTCTTCTCTTCGGCCTCCATCTCCTCGGGGGTAGGGAAATCCTGCAGCAGATCAAACATCCACAACCATGATGTTCCGTACATCCAGAGACGCTCACGACCCTCGAAAAGGTCCCAGATGCAGCCCATTGCACGATCCTTGACACCCCGGAACTCAGCAGGGAGACAGGCCTTTGGATTGCGTCTTGACCAGTGGGACAGCTTCCCGGTAAGGACCTCAAACTCAATAAGCTGATGCTCGCTGGTGACAACCATCAAGCGGTCTTGGCCAGCTGACGCTTTGGGACCAGTGCCATTGGTCAGGGTGTTCGTTGGAGGACTAGCAGGGCGGAAAGACAGCAGAGTAATTCCGGACTTCATTCGGGGTATGGGCGATTCAGAAGCCGCCGGGAGCCAACGCTCACCCTCAATTGCAATATTCTCGTCCTCGTCATCAGATGAATCATCGTCAGAGTCGGTAGCGCCATTGCTCTTGGTCTTGCCGTTTGCTTGAGATGCAATTTCATTGCTCAGCGCCCATGTATCAATGCATCCCGACAGATCACCAGCAGCAAGGATTGCGCTATCTTCAGAAAAAACAACAGATCGAATGATACGCTCATAATTACCCAAAGTACCATGAGAATGCTTTTCGTGTCGGGCATGTCGAGGAGCACGTTTGAGATTTGCGAGCTGCGGGATGACCTGCGGCTTCTCGGTTGCGGATGAAGAGGGTTGAATTCTAGCGACATAGACTTCGCTATTCGGACGGATCACACAGAGCCATCGGCTATCAGGGGAGATGGTGACGAGGCGTGCACCCTCGCTTGAAAGAGCCTTGGGAACATCAATTTTCTGAACCCGTAACGCTCCCTTCTCATCGCCTTTACGTCGGCGGACTGTGAAAATCTTAACATCAGAGACGGTTGCGACTACGAGAATCCTTCCATCAGAGGAAAGCATCGCGGAGGTGATGTTCTCTTCGCCCTATAGGTTGACAGAAATGTGAGTAACAAGTAAATGGGCTATATTCATTGGGAGGATATTCCTCTTACCTGGACCATAACCTTTGCGACTAGCCTGTGCCTTTGGCCATCAATACTCTCGTGCTGCGAGGTTGGGCCGCGTGATACGCGCCATAGACTGACTTCTCGGTCCCAGAAGCTCATGACCAGGCGAGAGGAAGGCGAAGAGGTCAATTGCGGGATTTGAGGCAAGCTGGAGAGCTTTCGGTGATGCTCTTTTCCGAATTCACGCAGAGGCAGGACGATCGGTGTAGCGTCGGGTCCTAGAGATAACGTATGAGCGTTTTGCGAGGCCAAAAAAGACTATCTGGCTAATGACTTACCTCCAGAGACAGCAATGCTAATATCCTTCGTCTCATAGACGGCGAAAGTCTTAACATCATGCGAATGGTATCTTCTGTGCATGACTTCCGCCCAGCGGGCCTTCTTGTCGCCTTTATCACTTTCTTTCTTGCGGAAAACAACAGTTCTCTGGTCCGCTCCACCACTGACAACAGTATCTCCGTTGGCGCTGACAGCCAAATCAAGCACATCTGCCAAATGGCCTTGGAGACGCTGTGCGAGGGAATAGTTCTTGGCATCCCAGAAGCGGATTTCACCGGCAGAGTCTCCAGAGACTATAGTACCATCTGGCAGACACTTGACAGACCAAACCAGCAACTCTTGAGGACCGCCGGCGGGACCCTTTCCAAGTGAGATTGTGCGAAGCTGCTGGCCATTTCGGATATCGAATAGACGAATAGAGCTATCAGCATAGCCTGCGACGATGGTGTGTCGGTTCTGGAAAGCCACGCTGAGCACACGAGCCCTCTTTGTCGAAGGGCGCATCAAACGGAGGAACTTCAAGTCGTCATCTGCAGTGGACAAAATTACAATCGACCCATCAGCGCATCCGGCGGCCAAGTGCTGGCCTGTATATTCGCCTTCTGCGGGAGGCAGAAATTTCCCATCCTTGCCTCTCTTAGTCGGTTGCCAGCGTGGCTGGGCCGCAAGGCACCATATCTCTCCGTAGTTCCCACTAGAGTGACGCAGAGGTCTTCCCTGTTCAAGGTCCCACTCGGTGACGGCGGAAGAATAACCAATGCTAAATAGGCGTAGCTTTCCAGGCAGCTTGGACCCGTCTGGGCCATCTTGGGAAGGATCCAGAGTCCAAGTTAAGCCTTCAATGCTCCGGTCCTTTCCTCCTCGGAGCATTGTCTCCTGGAACCAGGCGCCGCGCATTGGGTTCCATATTTCGATATCGCCGTTCGCACGACCAACTGCAAGTCGGAGGGTGGGAACACCTCGACCGGCGGTATCAATCGAGGGAGGATGGGAGAAGGCAAGCGAGTTAATCGCTTGCGGGTTATATGAAACGAATCGACAACGGTGAATATCCATGGCTACGGTGTTGGAAGCCAAAGCTCTGTTTCGGAACGACTCGTTTGATTAGGCGCAAAAATAGAATTCGGGGGATGAGGCGGCGAGAATCAAATAACGTTCTCTCCAAAAAGGGCTTCGAAGTCAGCCCTTAAGCACTCATAGCGTCTATAACGAGGAAAGTAGCGTGTTGTGTCGAAGCTCGCCGACTGTTGCGCGGTCACTTTTTTTTCTTTAGATAAATTTTAGCGGGCCGGAATTTCTTGGCGGACATCAGTAAGTCACGTGGTGCATTTTTGTGTTGACGCCCTAAATATAAGGCTGCGAGAAATGAGAATCCATGACGAACTATAAGGACAGGAAACTAAGAATTCTAGTGAGATAGATTACATTCATTATTTTGATCTACGCGAATTGTTGAAGGCTCAGCTTGCTATATTTCTCCTGGAGGATATCCCCTCAAACGCTTGGAGTAATGTAGACCCTCTGTCCCCCACGACTTACCCTGACTGCTAGTGGGAAGTAACTTGAGTTGGGGGAATAAAATACTGAACGGTAGTTACCAGTGATTATCCATTGAGCAGGAACTTACCGACAAAAAGCACGCGGTGGCTCTTGCGGTTTCCTGAATTGGCGGAAAATCTCTACCCATTTGTCGAGGTTATCTCCTGCTTTGAGCTCATGTCGCTCTAGGCTCAATCATTCCATACCCTATGGACCATAGGGTACGGCTCACTTTGAAGTGTAAGTAGAGCATTCAGCGCTTACTACTCGCGAGATAAAACGGCGTGCAGATTTCGACAATTTGAGAGTTAGATTACTCCAGCGCTCCTGATATCTGACCCCACCGGGCATGGTATTCAGTTAGCCACTTGGGTGACAGTATCAGTGAAATATACTAGGGCGTGAGACGTTTCATCATATGCGCGCCGAAGACGCTATCTTGAACAGGCATCATGTTAGAAGCAAGGAATGCACCAGCAGCTTTCAAACTCCGGTCTCTCGACTACCATCAATGCGGGGCTCAGCTGAGTGTCTTGAGGGAATCATTAAGAGCGCATAGCGTATGGCAGCCCGAACAGCCGGCTTACTGGTTGGGACCTTTCATAGCAGGGTAACTTCACGTTGCAGGTATTAACTTGTGAACTCGTTAAGGCGTGCCACGTCAGAGTCGCTGGTTTTTGAGGGTTGACGATTGACAAAACAGAAAGTGGCTGGGAAGGCACCTTGAAACCTGCATATTTCTATATACCAGCTTCCGGGGAGATCCAATGGGTAGATGATTTTGATAGGACGTTTAGATAGTATTGCGGTGGGTGGTTTGAAGCCCGCATTCAATCATCCCTGCTAGCGGCTAGCAGACAATGAGAACAAGCAGTGATCCAGGTAATCGTTGTTCATTGGGTACAATCACGGCAGAGATGCAGGAAGAGGAAGAGGGGGAAGGATCGATCTCGGACAATCCGGTCCACTCATTCCAATTATTTGTCCAGAACTTTTAACCTGACGGGCAAAAACCGAGGCCATGGATGGGGTAAGTTTTTGAAAGATGCGGCTATCCAGTCGGCATAACGACGGGCACGAGAATTAGACTATGCTATGGTTCTGAACATCCACGGAGTAATCAACGCCTACTTTCACATTTTCCTATGCGAGACGGAGGCCAACCTCTTGTCAACCGGGGGCTCGGACGTAGCTCACCGGAGCCAAATAAGCACTAAATGCTTCCGGCTAACTCAGTGTTGATCCTACAGCCGCTGCCAGGAAGATACGACTGGCTGCCATTGACTTTCTTAGAACAAGAGCTCGTATATATTGATCGGAGTTAAATTGCCTGGTCCACTTCCGGGCTGGATTCACGATCTTGTTAGATCTCGCCCCTCTCCGACCCCCGCTTTTTGGCATTTGCAACCTGCCATTTGCAGCCTTCCAATGGGGTACACTTTCTCGCCCCTAATGGGGCTCGGTATGTGCACTATGACTTTGGCACGTCGCGATCGCGTGCTTGGAAACAAGATATACTCTGAACGAACAGAGTTGGAGCATTGGGTTCAGATATAGTGAATGAACCTTGCATCCAATGCAGATCTTGGATGTGGCGCCGTATAATGCCCTAGTCCATATACCCAGAGTCTAGCCAGGATAGGGTAAACGAGACGGCCCAGGAGGAACTAGGATATCCCCGACCAGCTCAGTAGGTTGAGAGATCCGGGCTCGGCGAAAGAATTGGACCCTTTAGTAGTTTCGACAGTATTTCCTCTCCAATGTGATATAGAGTTCTCCAAAAAAAAGGAGCCAAGCTGGGAGTGAATGTCAAATCGTCACGCAGGCAAGCATAGAGAGCCGCGTTTATTCCATAACCCGTTCTCTTACCCTAAGCGTCCTGTATACGCATCCGGATAGTGACCGAGCCGCGGATGCATGTGGTTGTCTGCCGGGATACGACTTAGTAAATTCAAAATAGCCACAGCCACGCTGTTATGTATGTGCGATGGACGATCGATGATTCAATCGAGAGGCAAATCAATGGGTTAGGGACGTAAAATCACTCGGATGGCGATGAAGAGCTTAGCCACAACGTTGAGAGAACGCGCACAACAGACCCAAAAGTGTGGGACGTGAGACCTGATAATGACGGCATACTTCCAATACATAAAACTCCGTACAAAAGTTGACCGTCGGATTTCAGTACGTACATCCTTGCACCAGTAGGGTGGCGCATATTTTCGAATTCACTGCCAATGTTTCGCGAAATTTTGAGCTTATGTTGTCTCAGTAAATAAGACCAAGACTTGTTTTCTATATATTATCAAATTTCCCATCTTTGTGAATGGTGCATACCATACTTCGTACTATACAGAAAGCTCCGATGTGGAGTAATCTGTTCATTACACGACGGGTATTCCCCACTTGTTTCTAAAGTCTAAGCCTACTTAAGTCTAGTTGTATTGAATAACCTGACTGCCCCGATTGCCTTTCATGTCTGATCAAACAGTTTTCTACGAAGGTAAGGTGACAGAATGGCTATCAGCAGTACCAAAAGCAGGATTTGTACAGCTGTGAGACCAACGTTTGATCTGACTGGTCGATAACATGTAGGAAACTTAGATAGATAGAGTAAACATAGCTCGCCTGCAGAGTAAAAGGGGCGGGGGAAAGGAGGTACAGTACCAAGAAAAATACCCTAGACCCATGGTTGAGCCTCCACAACCCAGCCCACCGGGGCATCGCGTTACCCAAAGGGGTCATATTGCCTTGACTATGATTTCGCGTTGCTAATTAGCACCACTCTTATTCGTTGTGGGGGTCTGAGAAGATTTTTGCTACGTACTGATATGAGATCCAGTTCTTGATGTCAATTTGACAGGTATTGAAGTCATTGACTTGGTGCAATTAGATTTGATCGGCAGGGATCAATAGCGCGGATGATCTTACGGTCTGATCTCGATGTAAAGTCAGTAATCTTGAACTTTCCGGTGACACCCCATCATTGATCTTTAAATTCCATAATCCTGGGGGAAAGAAATTCAGCGATAGCAACGTGACACGGTTTCTATGCACCTTGTTCACGACCCCAGAATATTGCCAGCTTAAGGATCAACAGACTGGACGAAATTGACGTGGTGGAGCAGTGCCCACATCGCGGTGCAGGAAAAGAAAACTTCACGTTATAGATCTCCGCAGAGGGGCATTACAGCAAAAAATTTTCACCGGTCAAGGGCAATCTATCATGTTAAACAAATACGGACGAAGTAAGGTTTCTTGGATTGGGAAAGATGACACTACATTTTCTTTACAATCTGGGATGGAATATGTGCCTTTTAAGGTTTCCGTTGGCGATTCAAGGTCAGGTGACTATATATAGAAATGATAGACTCAATTTAGTATCAAGACTAAATATATTCTTACAGTAGAGGATACCGATGTACTAGCATGTACAGTACTATATCCCTAGGGCAAATGGTAGATTCGATCGAAAGTTCCATTACCTGAGAAGAAGAACAGAACCGATCTAAGCGGTCACGAGAACAACACCAATCTCGGAAAATCCTGATGTACATACCGTACTGGCAATCGAAGACGTCTCTGTATCAGACACAAATTTCCGTTTGTGTGCGTATGGTATCCGCTCTATCCGATTTCCGCCACTCGTTCGCCGCTCCGTTTTTCACGTCAAAACCACAGTGGACCGGTGCGAAAACTTCCTGTCAAGGGAGCGGGGCGAAAGGCACAAACGAAGGACTCGTTGTTTCGCTGTATGAAGCTGGCTCGGATCCGTATTCATCACGACAAAAGTAGAGACTGCATAGATTATAGATTCACAGCTTGTCTTCCTCTACCGTGGTTTCTATAAGTCGGAACGGCCCTGCTGGATAAACCGTTAATTTCATGTGGAGCTATAATTATGTACTCGGATGAGCCAGAGGCCTTCCGTGGTTGAAAACGCCCTAAGTGTCGCAGCCATATACAAGTGGGACATGTTCGGCGAGGAAGACGACCACTCTTTATTACCATGTTTATTTAATCTGATACAGATGTATTTCGTATTTCTATTCTGCTGCAAGTCTCGGAGGCGGAGCTGTATGTACATACTATGCAGTACACAATTAGTTAGTTAGTTAATGTATGCACCTACATTTTGTAGTACTAGTCACTGCCTGTAACCAAATTTTTGGACATCTGAGTATTGTGTTTCCCAGCGGTAACAAGCATTGAACGACCCTGATAGATCGGTTTATTTGTACACGACTACATATGAGTTACTAAGTACTGACTGATCAGCAGCGAATACCTACTAGTTACTCAAGCTAGAGCAAATGGAAATCGATTTACGAAGCGATATCAAGCGCCAATACTTTACATTATGTCAATAGCAATTACATACATATGCTACGGTATAGATCATTGAAGGCTCAAAATACGCTGATCTCAATTGGGCTGTAGTTAGTACACACATCCATGAATGCAAAGAAGTCATCCTGTATACAGGATGTTAACTAAATGTCTAAGATCCATGTACGTACAAAAAGTCACAAAGAACCGAAGGACAATTACTAGAAAATCTTTGGCTTAGAGATGCCATTTACATGATGTGTGGCGGGGAGGCTTTCTCCCTTGCCTAGAGTAAGAACAAGACATGCAGGTACAACGACAGGGTTTAAGAACCAAACGCAGGATGTTGGGAGACAGACCGATAATAAAGTTATATCAATACTAAAGTGATGCTAATTTTCCAACACGTAAGGGGCGGTGATATCTGCAGATGATGTCTTTATTCTCTTTACTCTAACGTGTATGGAATATGCAGTATTCAACACTGACGATTCCCCCAAATACCAGGCGGCATTACCAACTGCTACTATGTATAGTACATTGTATATCCTCACCTCTGAACTAAAACCTCCTTGAAGGCCGTGATACTGCCCCTAGTATGTAAATCCCTTCCAAGACATGCATATCCTGGGTACTGGTAGATTAAGCTTCATCCCGTGCTCTTTTTATCGAGATTCGAATCTACATACAGGGTCGTTATACCTCGTTCCAGAAGTGGTAACTGACCATTTTATACAGTACTGATAGTAGTTCGTGGAATATGGAGAATTACCACCACGTAAGCATGTAAGTGACTGATGCATAGAGAGGTAAAAGCAGGTTACCAACACCATCTCAATAATTTGTCAGATCAGCCTGAAGTATATTGTACTGTGGGCGGTAAAAATGACCTGGGCCAGGGGGAAGCGAGTTCCAGACCACCCCGAGACGGGCGAATCCATACGCGCGAGCTGGGCCGATGCTATTCTTATGTCGGCAGTTGAAACCCAGATTAACAAATTGGTTGCTGAGGCAGCCCAGAGCAACGAAAAAGAAGAAAAACTGATATTGCTTAGTGCGAGCCAATGCGACCGGACGAAAGCCTGGGCATTCCCCTTTTACGGAGTCAGGAAGTATGAGATCTTCCACGTAACCGGGCGGACGCATCGGATGTACTCAATATATCAACTTCTTATATCCGAGATTTCATTAGCGTTAGCTATTCCATGAGTTTCCGGGCTACAGTATCTAAGAAATCTACGGCTCCTATTCTGCCAAAGGAACTTCACGCGGACAATGCATTGCATCCAGTCCCCCAGAACGGCTACGTACTGCATACTCCGTACTCCGTGTTCCATGCTATTGCCAACAACAGCCCCTTTTTTAGGAGCCTTGGACCACTTTGCAAAGGTACTGCTTTAAGGAGTACAGAAGTCCGTATATTACAATCAAATGCATTGGCCACAAGGCTTTGCATCTATGTTTTCATTGTGAGTGCCAAGATACGAAGGAAAGTGGATATCGTTCCAGAAAATGAGATTTGCGTTCAGTCTGCTGGTGGAACATGATCCCTGGGGTCTTTCGGTGGTAATTAAACAAGCGTCGCGCCGCGCCGCGCCTTTTTATTTTTGGACGTATTATGTACTATATATGGACGGCGTTGCCTTTACGTCAAGTTCAAGGGACACTAGTAGTTTTATTGCTTTTCGGAAATTATGCTACTGGTAAGCAGTTCTGGGCACGCGATACAGGTTAAGGTGAACAATTTACCTCATTAATGCGTATGAGGCTTCCTGTTCCTGTACGCCGTACTCCATACTCTGTACATAGTCCGCCCTTGGACCCTACCATTGGCCCCCTTTTGTCGCACCTCTGGTAGATTGTTGAAACTAGATCGGCGAGACGCTGCATGTTGCAAGACCTTTTGAGGAAATAACTCATGCATGGCCGCGTCTGAGAGAGACGATGCATTCCAATGAAGTTGAGGTATCTTCGTCGAGAAGCAATGTGCTGCCCAAAAGAAGCAACCACACACAGTTAGAATAGCCTGAAGTGGCTCCATTATCTGTCGGATGTCAGGTTGTCAGGTCCCTAGCATACCAGGTTAAGGATTCCGACTATTGAAGGCCAATCTGAGAGAATACTGTGCCCTGCACTGGACCGAGGGCATGCTTGCGATCTGCCTTTGAATTTTTTCGATGTCTATCATTCACTCACCATATTGGGACTTCTCCTTACGTGGTTAAGTCGTACAGTACAGATCCCAACCCGCTCTAAGACGGTTATTGGGTGTCACTTGTCTTCTTCTGCTTCCTGGCCTCCACGAGGGGTCAGCCATCAACAAGTGAAGAGACATACCCAGCGCCTATGTACATACATACAATCCCATCCTCGTCAGACCACTTGGTACAGATAAGGTGACTGATAATGTAGTAGACTGCCTTGATCTGCATTTCCGAAATATTTCACTCTGCACATATTATAAGCCGCGTCATTTGTTGCTACCCCTTGAGCGTTTATTGTAGACCTAGGTCATGATAGAGATCAATCTGGTCAAAAAGACTTCAAGATCAGCTCTTCTAAACATTGTAAAACGGCCGAGTCGCATACGCCCATGGGTGCTGGGTGTGGAGTCACAGTTGATACAAAGGGTCTGAAGTTTAAGCCTCTCTCTCAACCCTCAACCTTACAGAGTAACAAGGGACGAAGCAAGGAGACCCCACGCAAGCTCCGAGTCGCACCATGGGGTGTGGAGCGATCACGACTCGGGGTCTATGCTATTGGCGGGGATTCGCTGGAGTTTTATTTTACTGGGGATGGAGAATATTGTACGGAGTACATACTATGTACTGTAATCCATATATGACTTGGGACCATGGCTCAGGGGCACCGTCGCACATCCCCTTGAGACCCAACATCCCAGCCCAATTGTATCAGCCACTTCGAGCAAATGGGCAAACTTCTGGAAGATGAAAGGGATAAAATCGAGACATCTCACCTGTCCAAACCTTATCGAAGGCTGCGTAACCGGGGACAAATCAATGGGAATTACCTAGGTCTCACGAGCGGCCGAGGGGCAATGGTGGCAGAACATCCTACTACGGTTCCACATACGGAGTAGACAGTTATGTACTATGTAGGAGATTCATTGCGTGTACAACCGAGGGGTAATAACGTAGGTATGGAGATACGGAGTTAAAGAAAGCATGGCACAGCCTTGGACAAAGAAAGAAATAGTGTATGTAGATGCCAGCTGAAAGGCAGATAAACCGATTGTGGTCAACGCCAATCGAATCAAGTTCCATGGAAAAGGATCGGGGAACGTGGGCCCGGAAGTCTTGGGAGGGACCTGAGAACCTGCTTTTGAGGAGGAATTGTAGTCCCCCACATGGGAAGCGCAGGCGAGATGAGATCCCTGCAAGACCAAAGGAGAAAAAGAGGCTCGGATCCGGAGAGACTAAAAGGGGGATTGGTGGTACGGAGGATAGTAATGTACTATGTATGTATGTATGTACATAGTGGGACTATCAACCAGGAGAGCACCACAGCAAGAATTGGAGAAGCAGCCAAGACAGCTGGCGGGCGATGGCTGGCAGGCCATGAAGTCAATGCCAGGGCAATCTTGGACGGGCCAGTCAAGAAGTGGAAGCCACTGGTGAGTTTGGGACGCGACCGTATCGTATCTCGCAGAAAGAGGAACCATTCAAAGCCAATGCTGCCACTAGCAGCTTTTCTAGGGGGGCGGTCATCTCTGACCAGCCAACGGGAGTCATGGTGTAGTCTCCGAGACGCGGTACGCAAGTCGATCTTGGGGCGGAAAGATCGCTGTTTGATGTGTTGATTTGTATTCTTTGGGGCTTGGGGATGAGGGTTTCAAGCAGATCCAAAAGCAGCATGGCTTTGGGTATACTCCGTGGTAAAATTAAGATCTCGCGTTTGTCTCATTTTACAACCTGGGCAAGTGTACTGTACATAGTACAGCCCTCTGCTTACAGTATGAGGATGATGATTACTCTATCTAGAATAGTTATTTCTTTGTACGGAGTACGGAGTGCAATCTCGGCGATGTGGATCTCACTATAACATGAATGCATGTACGGAGTAGTAATGGCTATGGAGCACTGGATTTGTACTTAAATAACTATTAATTAATGAAAATACCACAATGTTTCCTCCGTAGATAGTAGGTTATAACAAACTATAGGATGTATTCAAGACCGTAGTAAAATTGAAGTACAAGTACACTTCTATAGAGAGCTAACTGAGAGGATCGTCAGACGATTTGCGTGGAACCGGCTAGGAGCAAATGCTGGATTAGGGAATTTACAAGAATTAACTACTTTTTTGATGTACCAGTGGGCAGATCGAAATACTCTTGTGTGTACTCCGTATGTGCGGAGCCAAAGGGGGAAGAAAATGACTGGGTCGCGGCAGACGGTCGAAAACGCGATCCTAGCATGACCAACAGGCTGCAGCAGTGTAAACGAGTACATAGTCCGTAGTATGTATTCATTTAAAAAAGACTGGATGAATGCAAGTTCAGATAAGACTGCATCTGAGGGATTAGAAAGTATGAGTGAATTGAACAATTGAAACAATTTGAAAATTATCCCCCCCCCCCCAAAAATAATAATAAATGGTGCTGGAGTGGCTAGTGTAAATGATTACAGTCGACATATCGTGGAAAGGCAGCGTAATGGACCCGTTTTCCCACGCGAGCAAGGGCCACTAAGGGCGGAGGGTAATTCCACTCTGTACATATGTCTGAGAACAAACAAAATTAAATATGTAAATTAAAATAAATATACTGGAGGTGAATGAGATAAGTTCCTGGTTATGGAGCATGTGGAAATGGAGTTTCAATTGTGTAGAAATGCAAAGCGAGGGCATGGTATCTATGAGAGGGCAACTGAGCACTCTTACTGGTGGTCAGCCGTGGAAGTATCGACGATACGCTCAGCACAAGTAATGGCCATACATACTTCAATCAGTGTTTGTTATACAATTCATACTACAATGTATGTGTATATCACAATTTGATGGATTTTAATTTTCCTCTTTTCTAGGGATACACTCCTTTACTCGACCAACTTATCCATACTCACCAAATACTGTACATAATCCATTAGTACACCCGTACGAGTCTCGGTTTCAACCGCGTCCTTGCAGTCCCCGCCTCCTTACGAAGGAAATACGTAAAAATTACCGTACGCAGGCCCCGTTCAGCCTCCACCCGGAAAGCCCGTCATGACGGTACCGCACAGCTACACTCTCCTTCTGTCTCAGCTCGACTTGCTCTTCTTCTTTTCTTTCCCACACCCGCCTGGAGAGAGAAACCTCAAATTCCTCCTCCTTGTACCTCCCCTCCCCTCCTCCCCTTCTCTTCGTCGATACCCTTTTCTTCTTCCTTTTTTACCCCCTCCCCCCTTTCCCTTCGACAATTTGTGGAGAGCTTGGAGTCTGGTTGACTGAGAATCGAGCCTCGTCTCAATCCTTCAGTCTGTACTACTCCTGTCAAGTCGAATCCCCTCTTCGACCTTGACGATCCCACCCAATTCGACTGTTTGTTAGCTCAAACGGCGAACCCTTCGTTCCCTCCGTCCACCGGTGCCCTCTTGATCCTCGGACGAAGTCGATCAACCTCCCTGATCCCGCTCCTGCCGGTTACACGAGCGACAGTGTGGGGAAATCATCTCGAATTTCATTCGGATGATTCGAAAACTCTGCGTTTTTGGTTTTCGATTGCTTTAGAGCCTGCTAGTTTGGGTGAGTTGTTGAGAGAAAAAAAAATCGATTGCTGTCCAGTGTGGGTTGCCTTGGTTGGAATGTCGAAATATCAGGACGTCAAATATACTGTGGGATTCTTCTTTGGACGGAAAGCATATAGTCAGAGAGACCAACACAAGAATATCGATCGTTCAGCAAATCTCTTTCTTCGGGGACAAAACCGCGAGGTCAATCAAAAAAAGGAGTCAAATGTCAATTGTGTGATGGATGGAAATTATATTCCACATTCAACCCTTATGCTTCGAACCAACGAATGTCTCGAGAAAGATATCACCCTCTTCAATCAATTGCAAGATACCTTAAGAGTGGAAGTGGATGAGATTTTTGTTCCATGCAGAGGGATTGCCCCATTGGGTTACCCCCAGGATTGAACCTGCACAGAAATGGAGTAATCTTCTAGCTGGGGAACAGAGAGGAATGCTTACTCCAGGACCCTGTTGTCAAATCCTGTCAGGGCACGACCTGTTCTTCAATGGAAAAAAGACCCTGTCCACTACTAGGGACTCGGTTGAACGAAGGGGGTCTGAAAATCTCCTCGAATTGGTGACATGCCGGGGCATGAACAACGGACGACGATCAACCACCGGGGCAACACATACATTCTACACGACAATCATTGTGGCTTTCATATCGATTGACATTACATGCTGACGCTGTCTTCTGTAGGTTTTTGTCTATCATCAGTGACTTGAGTGTCCAATCCGCTCCTTGTGTGTGGATGTCCTCGAGTCGTTGACCGACTTAACACCTCAACCATCACGGCCTTTATTTCAATCAACCTGGAGGTTCATACCGAACACGTTAACTCGTGAAGTGTACGTTGACATTTGTTTCTTGTTGCACGTTTCTCCCCTCATCCCCTGACGATCGTGGTTCCCCCCCTACATAGGGTTGTCCTATGTGCTGTGCCCTTTCACACTCCACATTCCTACGACGCATCGGCCCCAGGGGTGAAGAACGTTTACTCGTGCTTCATCTCTAGGACTGGCATCCCACAGAATCCTAATTCAACGGATTACTCCTGCGTTCTTGCCTAGCCTAGATGCCAGTCACGCCGTCACGGTAAGGGTTGCATTGTGCCCTCTGCCTGAAGGCTCGTTTAACTGGGTTAGTATTCTCCGAAGGAGCTAACTCCTCCAGTCTGGCTTGGATATCAAATGCCAACCACTTTGCTCGTGGTTTCTCTTTCTCATCCTTACACTCTTTCTTGACATTCACTTGGCTTTTCGTCGTTACTACTTCTACTTTAATCCTAATTGTTTAATCGTCGACCTCGTCGTCCGCTAATACGTTAATTACTTCCAACAGCTTTCGTCCTCGAAGACTTCCTCCCGGTAACCGGCCTTTCTTTCCGGCTTTCAGACTATTGTCTTTTCGCTGGTCCACTCCTTAATTTATACCAACTACTCAACAATCATTCATTCGCTTATCTTAATATCGACGACTGTCACTCTCTCCTTTCCGTCGTTACCTGAAATCATTCCCCGGTCTTCAGGTTCCCTCATTTGACGTTCGCAAATCTAATCGATTTCAATCGCTCTCTTGCAACCAACGGATAACTCGAATAATTTGACCATCAT
The DNA here is from genome assembly GCF_028827155.1 of Penicillium citrinum. Lineage (NCBI taxonomy): Eukaryota > Fungi > Ascomycota > Eurotiomycetes > Eurotiales > Aspergillaceae > Penicillium > Penicillium citrinum. The sequence continues at coordinate 3,539,121 of NW_026622688.1, forward strand.
GGCTTTCACTCGTCCTCGTTCTAACTTCCAACCATGTGAGACCTTCTTCGTGGAGGATGACTATCACCGCGCTCGTGCCGACAGACAGGCTAAGCAAGAGCATGACAAGCTCGTTGCTCGTGAGCGTCAGTATGTCATCGCGGATCAATTGTCCCGTCTCACTAGTGAGGAGCTTCGTGACGATGTCTTGAAGCACATGCTGGACATGGACGTAAGTACTCTCTTTCCATCAATGACTCTTGGCATCCCGACTTATTTAGTTATTGATAGGGCCAAACTCTTCCCGATGTGGAATCGATCGATATTCAAACCGAGATTCAGTGGTTCATGCGTCCGTACCTCCTTGACTTCCTGATCGAGGCCCACACTGCCTTCCAGCTTATGCCTTCCACCTTGTTTTTGGCCATCAACCTCTTGGACCGTTATTGCTCCAAGCGTGTGGTCTACAAGAGGCACTACCAGCTGGTTGGCTGTGCGGCTCTTCTGATTGCCGCGAAGTACAACGACAAGAAGGACCGTGTTCCCACCGTCAAGGAATTGAAGTCGATGTGCTGCTCTCTCTACGACGATGACATGTTCATCCAGATGGAGTGGCACGTTCTGCAAACCCTGGGATGGACTATTGGTCACCCAACTGTTGATAGCTTTCTTCAGGTCGCTGTCTTGGATGAAGCCTACGACCCCGAAGTGGAGCACATGACCCTTTACATTTTGGAAATTGCCCTGTTTCACCGTGATTTTGTCTCCAAGCCATCCTCGGAACTCGCTCGTGCAGCTTTGGCCTTGGCACGCTGCATCCTCAACCGTCCCCAGCTCCGTCACACTGACTGGGCTGCTCAGTACGACTCGATGACTCTTGTTGGTCTTTCCCAGCAGCTTCACCAGCCGTCTTCGGTTGTCGCTCGCAAGTACGCCTCGGCCCACTACTCGCGCGTTTCCAAGATCCTGGAGCATTTCCTCAACCGCCAGGCTTCTTTGGCCAGCTACGCCCGCTGCACTCCCCCGGTCGAGACTCCTGTGGAGTCCAAGCCGTACAACGGAGAAATCGGGCTTGCCACCCCTCAGAAGTCCCAGCAGTTGACTGCTGTCCCGAATGGATACATGACCCCTCCTGTTACACCGGAAAATGGGCCTTATGTCTCTGTTCAGATTAGCAATAATGACCCGACGCAGGTAGTTCCCGCTGTGAATGTCTGCTCGCCTTCACCTGCCCCTGAAGCTGAGATGCAATACATGTCGACTGAGGCCTACCAGCAACAGGAGGCCATGTACATTGCTCAGCAACAGCAGCAACAAATGCAACAGTTTGCTCCACAGTCTCAGATGGTCATCGACCCCACATATGCGGGCGCGATGTAAACAAGAAACAGTTCACTCTAGAGGCAGCGGCGCCCCCTAAAAGTGTTTCGGCGTCTTGCACATATTCTTCGTGCGCCTCCTTTATTTCGCCTGCATAGAACTCCGGCGGATCTTTTGCTCTGCGTTGGTTCTTGACCCCGCTAATACAACCTCTAATCCAATGCCGCAGCCTCTTTTGGATGTTGAGCTGTCTTGTTCGCCATCTTGATTCGATACCATATAACATTTCACTTCGACATCATACCGCTTTGCATTCGGCTTTGGTTCCCAGAACCGGAGTCGAGACCAGCCATTTTTTTCATCTTCTTGTTCCAAAAATTGCATACCCCCTTTTCTCTCTTTGTCGCCCTTATCATCAGGGCCATCATATGCATTTATTCTCATTTTCCACATAGCATTGCAAGAGCGAGCCTGATTTTGATTTTTATTTGTGATTGTCATCTGCATTACCCCCATTTTCCCCAGCACACATCTTTCCATTCGCATATCTGTCGTCGGGATACTCTTATCCTGCACGACATTCTTTTTCCTGCTGCGCGCCCGTTGGCGCTGCGCATTTGCATTCCTCACCACCCAACTCCTGACGATCTTTTACAGCAAACCCCCTGCCTCACCCCTGTCACCACTGCACCAACCCTCAGAAGAAAAAGTCTTGAATGTGTCTCGCCTGCATATCCTGCTAAGACTCAGGACATGCACTATACTCGCCCCGACACCTCTCATACAGCACGTGAGAGGCAAAGGGCAGATAGGTACGGCACCACACAAAAAAAGCAAAAAAAGCGCGAAAATCTTGCAAAAAACAACGTTGCGGTCTTATGGGGATTCATAACTGAGACCTGAGATTGATATTATCCCTCTCCCCCTATCCATTGTTTGTGTACCTAGTCGATCAGCCCGTTTCTTGGACTCGTCTTATACAAGGCAAGTCGGTGAACCTGTGCTGTGATATTTTCTCTGTGGATTCGAGACGGCCTAATGGCCCATGAATGATATCCAATTTGTGGAATTTTTCAACTTTGCAATCACGTAGATGTCGCCTAGATGTTGTCGGTCATTTAATAGTGCGATAGTGCGTGAACATTAAGAAGCTTAGGCGACCCATGTAAGATCGGTCGACTGAGTAAAGGATCTAAACAACTGTAACTGGTAGTGAATGAAATGCACGCTCTCATTGTAACTTCATTAGAACCTAATTTCAACCTCGTCCACTGGAATGGACGAGGTTGAAATTGACTAAGTGCGCTATAATACCATGATAAGCCCGGAGGTGGCTCAGGCATCGTATAACGTATTATTCATAACAATCTCGAATCTTACACAGTTTAGTGGAACTTGAGACTCAGCCTGCTATTTCAAAGGTTTGAAGACGCATGAGTAAGGTACTATGGCCTTTGTGTGTACCTTCAATTAGAAGTTGAAGATGCGCATCATTGGCAGATGTTTTGTAAATATATTGAGGCCCCGGGGCTGGCCCTTCATCTCCGAAGACCACTGTAACCCAGATACCTGAACCTGAATTCAGGTACAGAAATAGGTATTTCTAAGCTTCAATCTCAAAGAGACCCTTATATAATATTATTATTACCAGTATTGGTAGATGGTAGCTATTAGCGAGATATTGACATCGTCTTTGCAGGCGTGAGTCTGCCGGCAGACCTTCCATTCCAGACATACTAGGAGCGGACTACTGAAGATACTGGTGAGTTCCCAGCGATCATGAGGCCACAGAACCTGAAATTACGCTAGAGTCTGTGCTTGTCAAACGCCAGATGGGGAATCAATGCCGGAACCATCGCTGAGGTTGTACGATATCACACTGCGTATCTTCTGATAGCTAATCTTGATCCCGCAAACGTGTGTACAAGTAGCAGCCAGGCAACTCTGGCCCACAGGAAGGTACATCAATGCTGGCAATATACAAACCACACCTTATTGGAAATTTGCAGATATAATTCACTCGTTCCACATACTGTCTGTATCGTGTGTATAAATTATATCGAATGTTGTTGTGGATCTCCTCCAACCATGGATCACCAGATCTAACCCGCAATGGCAACCAATCATCACACCGCTCATTCAGGAACCAAACTTGATGAAGCGGAGAATCTGTGGATCAACTCAACTTTGTCTGAAGGACTATAGAATGGTAAACAATTGCAGAGTACAGAGTGGAAAGAAATGAAATTGACTCAAAACATTGAGTATTGAATTAAATTCATGTGAGTATCCAATTTGGACCAAGAAATATTCCAGAATAATAAGTTATCGCTCATTTGCAGAATTCCAAACCCTAGCAACCCACGCTATGCATTGTAAAAAAAATGTGACAGGTAAAAACAAAAGTAAGAAGTCAGAGATAAAGAACAGATAAAGGACGGGACTGGTGAGGGTGCCTCTAGCAGTAGGAGAGCACCCGAGCGCGTACCCCGCAGAATCACGCATCCTGCGAGGTATATGCGCTGAAAAGTAATATGACACGTGTAAGCCTTTCCGAGGTCGAGCAGACCGACTTGGGAAGAAGGAGAGAAGCAGTGGGTAGGGAAGAAGGCGAGGAAGAGGGTATGGTCGGAATCCGGACGAGAAGAGTCATCTCGAAATGGACAAGGTAAAAGTGGGGAGAGTTGAGAGGTTCAAGGAGTGAGCAAGTCGGGGAATGTGGTCGAAGATGGAGGAGGGCACAGAAAGAAACAAAGAAAAAGCAAAGAGTATAGAAAACGCCATCCAAACTCCGCAGAATAATGATACAAGGGTGCACAAGAGAAGCGAGGGGAATTGGAAGGGTGGATCCTTTCCTGTTGCTTTTCCCCAGCCCAAAAATCCGGGGCAAATATTCCAGCAAGTCAGTCGAGTAAGAGAGAGAGAGAGAGAGAGAGAGAGAGAGAGAGAGAGAAAGGGCAAAGACTGCCCCAGAGCAAACAGTTGAGTTGGCAATGGCAAATAATTGCCCCCGTCTGGCGCGCCTCCCCCCTTTCAGTCCCAAAATAGGGAGTTACAGGGTCCAGACCATCAATTGATGGGATCTGAGGGTCAGGGGGTGATCGATGATCGCGGTTGAAGCGGTGACGAAAGGACCCATCCCTTCTTAGTCTCGAATTGGGGATTACCCAATTCAAGCGAGATTAAGAATCGGAAAAGGGGGCAATGGGGTCAATTTGCTTGAAGGTAGACGACAGATTATTGTCCGATTGTAGCTGTTGGTAGTTGTCGAGTTTCATTCTTCCTTTCTCCTTTGCGGTGTGGTCGTTTGTCTTTTGCCAGCCGCGCGGGTAAAATTGAAGATTGGCAAACATCTGCCAAAAAAGTTGTATCTCTCTCGGACTTTCTTTGCTGGGAATTTGCGCCTCGGATGGAAATAAGACTATTTCCAGCGTTGTTTGTCCCAGTCGGATGGCCTTGTCTCGTCGTAGATTCGGCCACCTTTGTTGTGTACGACAACCATGGGCTTGCGAACTGGATTGGCGGCTGGAAGGGCGCATCTGCATTAGCCGGGCTCAATCTGGAGATCGGGAACAGGGGTATGTTCCTCCGCCGAGATTGAATGGGGAAGAACTGTAGGGTGTCTGTTCCCAGTACTCCGTACTTCGTATTGGATCGACATACCTCGGACCTCTGTTGCGATGACTTGATCGCTACTACTAGCCCCGCTGGCTAGGGTAGAATTTGAATCGTTGTTGACTTTGTGTGGCATGGTGGCAGAGAAGGGAGGGAAAAATTAATATTGTAAAGTAAAGAGAAGAGGAAGAAGGCGCGCGAGAAACAGATGAAGCTTTGAGACCGAAAGCTGAGCTGAGGCTGAGCTGTATAATGGGCTGATCGGTCTCGAAGGGCAAACAGTGTTGAACTGCGCGCAACGAGATCTATAAATATGGAATTGAAAAAGAAGAATGTATAGCACAAGATAGAAAGAAAGGCGAATGGTGTGATGGATTAGAGATTATATAGTGTGGTTCGGTTGCGGAGGAAGACAAGAAGAAGCAGCGAGCATTTTGTATACCCCAGGCCATTCCCTGATCTACGACTCTGGGGAACCGTATCGTCGCCAGGGAGCTTCGACTTCCACGGGAATGGATCGCCCCCCTGACGCAGGTTGTGCCTGGTATTACGGTCTCTCGCCTGAATGATTGGCCTCAATCCCCAGTAAAAAGTAGGGCAGCCAGTCAGCGCGTCGCGGGTCATACGCGGTGGACTCGTCGTACGCGGTGGACCCAATAATGATGAGTCAGCCATTCCTCTCTCCAAGAATAGCCCATCAGATCGAATGATGAGTGGTGACTGGCGAAGGGTAAATGGCGCCAGGGCCCTAGCAGGGAGACGAGGATTCCTTAACCTCACCGCTGAGGAAGTGAGCCGTGCAGGGGGTTGCTCAATCGGTTGCGCGGCAATATGACGGTGATGTCAATGAACCAGGGGCATCGTCGTGATGTCGGTGAAGCTTCCCTTCTTCCTGGTCCACTCTGGTCCAGAATCCCCTGGCTGAATGATTGGGATCCATCCTGATCCATCTTTGGGTTGATCATTTGCGGTTATAGCGTGGCCTCACCAATCGTTGCTCCCGTGGGCCCTTGGTCGATCATTTATTCCGCCTGTGAACACTTGTATTGAAGCTTCCTGCAGTTGTACATCCCATTTGTCCCAAAAAGTATACAGTACTGTAGCTAATCATGCATTTTAGACTGCAATGCCTGGTAAAAACGCAACGCTGCGTCACTCCCGCCTCCAGACCGTTTCCTCAGCGGAGCCATTGTGCCATTGCTTAGGCTTGGGCACAAAAGACATCACGGGAAAAGGATAGGTCACTTTTCTCATTCTCCCTGGCAACCGCAATCTTTCCCACTGGAATGACAATGAGGCTGCAAGATGTGTAACAGTGCACGGGAGTACGGAATATCGCGCGCCGCTGGGAAACAAATGGGACAAACTTCTAAAGATTCTAGACCCGCTTCAATGTTGTACTTGGCCACCGCCCTCCCGTTTCATCCGCTCCTCCCATCCATTCATACTCCGCCGAATTCCAAGCGTCCGTCGCGCCGGCGCCGAGGCTTGTTGGCGGACCATTGACATTGTCGTGGTATGAAACGTCATCGATTGAATGCCCTGGCCATTCTGCCTACTTTGGGCGTCCTGACGATTCGCGGTGGAGATCTCCTGTTTCACCTCACCTGACCTGGACCCTGTCTCCGCTGCGTTGTCTCCATTGGATTGTTGTCGTTGTACTTGCATCCTGCCCGGCTTCATCATGGGCCGTGAGGGAGTTGCCAGCCACGTATAATTGTTGGGCTCAGCTGGTTCTAGTGCTGGTCGTGTCGGATGAAGCGGCCGCGGCTGAAGGCGATGGGAAGATAGAGTGGACGGAACGAAATTGGAACCTTGACGGTTATTTTGAGGTCTCATGTGCCCCGTTTGCATTGGCTGAAGCGGTGGACGAGTGCTTTGGGCAGGCTCCTTCTTCTGGGAGAATCCTGGACCGCCGAAGAAGTTTGAAATGCTCGCCTGAGTAAGCCCGTCTTTGGTAGTAGCGGTGCCCTTTGGTTTGTTTGCAGGGACTGGGTCTTTGGCACCACTTGATACGTTTTGCTTAGTAGTCTCTTGTTCGACTGTTGAACTCGCAGCATAGTCTCGAGCAGACAAGAATCCTGATGACATAGTAGTTGGCGCGATGAAGCTCGACGGGTTATTCATATTGTAGATATTCGCCGACATGAACGTCGTTGATGTAGATCCATTGCCATCGGCCCGTCGTCGTTTGGGATTTGGTCCTTCAGTCGAGTCGTCACCTTTGTCCCATTGACTATCCAGATCCCGCCTCTCCTCTCCTTCAGCAGTCCACTTATCGTCTAGCGTTGATGGCAGTGTGTCCAGTGCCTTGTACATGTCCTCGGGCGATGGCCGCGGCCGCCGCAGGATATCAGCGATTTGATATACCACTTTTTCTTGCAAACTAGGTCCTTTGGGACGAAATCGGGTAGTTGTGACTTTCGGTGGCAGGAATGGCGTCAGCGTGGTGGATGAGTCTTCTCCTTCTCCAATTCGTTGCTGGCGCAGAGGGAGACTGAGGTACAACAAAGCCTGAGCTCGTGTCATTGCGACATAGAGAAGACGTCTTTCTTCATCAATCACTTCTGCTCGCGAGTGTGGAATACTCCCATTGTATACAGCGGGTATAAACACAACGGGCCACTCGAGACCTTTTGCTGCGTGTATAGTCGATATTGTGACTGTTTCCAGCGCTTGATCGCCCTCTTTACCCTCATTTTGTGTTATAGCTTCTGTAGAAAGTGCAACGTTTGCCAAAAATCGGGACAATGCCTCCTCGCCAGAGTGTACCTCCGACTGCTCAAGACCTTCGATTTCAGGCAAATCATTCTCCTTGTCCGCTTCCTCGCCTGAAAGGGCTGTTTCATTGGCTTGGCCCATTAACTCTCTAACATTCGCCCAGCGGCCATCCTCATCAAGAGGATAGGTTCTGATCAGATACTCCTGGAATGAGAGGCTTTCCGTAATGTATTCGAGGAGCACACGAGGTGCAGAAGCGTCTTGACAGTCCTGCAATTTTTGCTTTGAAGCATCAATCAATCTTATAAGTGAACAGAGACCTAACTCGGCCGCCTTTTGTAGTTTCTTCTCTGTCGATCGACGACCCTGGATAACATCCTTGATAAAGACCCACAAAGGAATCTGTGCCTTTTCAGCACCACTCGTCAACTGTCTTATCGTTTCATCGCCAACTCTGCGCGGCGGGACATTGATGATACCGAGCAAGGCGTCTGTGTGACCTGTATTGCTGACCACCCGTAGATAATTGAGGAGCGTCTTGACTTCGGTACGATCGAAGAACTTCCGTCCTCCCACCATTTTGTAGGGAATACCTGCTCGACCAAATGCCGTCTCGATACGCGTGGACAGTGAAGCGGACCGGAGCAAGACCGCAATATCAGACATCCTCACAAGACCACCTGTCATCGTGACACATCGTTTAATTTCGAGCACCATCCATAGAGCCTCCGCATTTGCATTGGGAAGTTTCCTGAGAACAGGAAGAGTGCCATACGAATGAGTAGGTTGTAGCTTTTTGTCAGGACGTGTGGTATCCTGTTCAATCACTTCCTGTGCGGAATTGAGAATGGATGCCGAAGAGCGATAATTTGACTCGAGAAAAATAGTCGAGGTGTTAGTGTATCGCCGCTGCATACGTCTGAGATTTTGGATCTCGGCCGATCTAAAGCCATAGATACTTTGATCGGGATCTCCGACAATGGTGATGCGTCGATTCTTTGCGGCAAAAAGATTCATCAACTCATACTGTATGATGTTCGTGTCTTGAAACTCATCCACTAAGACCGCTTGCACGTTGGATACACACTCTGGATGGGCTCTTAGAAGGTCACCACATCGCAGGAGTAGATCGTCATAGTCGAGAAGGTTTGAAGCACTCAGTGCAGCGTCATAAGCACGATATATATCCACTAGTTCCATTTCATCTGCCTTGACTTGATCTGCCAATGCATCAGGAGTGAGCCCATGGGCTTTATGTCGTGAGATACGTGCTTGAGCTGTCTTGATCTCCATGGCCGAATTCAGACGTTTGATAATTCTCTGGTGTATCGTTAATAATAGACCTGGATTAATTTTTTTTTTTTTTAAAAAAAAAAAACATGTTCAGCTCACCCGAAGGATGCCTCGACTATCATCGGAATCCGCAATGCCAAATCCCTTGGGCAGGCCGATTTTGTAGCCATACTTGCACAAGTAGCGTCGACAGATTGAATGGAAAGTCCCCAAGATAAGACGCGATTCCGCTTTTTCACCAATGAGTTTTGCAAGGCGCTCGCGCATTTCACGGCTTGCTTTTATTGTAAAAGTACAACAAATCACATCTTGTGGTAAGTATCCATGATGTGAAAGCAGGTACGCGACGCGAGCAGTTAAAGTCTTGGTTTTCCCGGATCCTGGTGGTGCGAGCACCTGAAGAATAGGTGCGCTTGATGTGACTGCTTCATGCTGAGCATGATTTAGGCCATCGAGAATGGGATCCATGACATTTCGAGAAGTCCTGGAATCCCTGGTTGATTCCGGATGGATTTGCCAAGCAAACGACGCGATGGAACGCGGTGTCATGTGACATCTACGTATATGTATGGCCTGCAAGGTGGACTGCAGATAATGTAGTTGTATTTGAAATAAAATGCTGGTCAGATTTCAAATAAGTCATAATAAGCATATTCATTCTATAAAAATATCCACGATCATGGAAGCCTTCCACAAAGCCTTGAGGCTTTGAGACTACAGAATTGTCGAAGCTACATTCTGCTGGATATAACACTGAATCTTGCATGAACATAGCATAGTAGAAACTTGATTGAATCCAAAACCTGAGAAACTATTTATCTTCATTGAATAGTATATAGTAATAAGTATTTGCCATGATAAACCGAACACTCTGGGCCACACTGCCTCTATGCAAAACAAATGAAAGCAAGACATATGAAAGGGCTAATAATCGAGTAATAATGTATGTACAAGAGGTGATCAAATCATTCAATCACCAGGGTATCATGCCAACATCAACACAGTATATGGAAATGAGCTTAGCTGAAAATTCCCAGTGGAAGGCTAGCTGCAACTTCGAAATTGGGCACGTTGACCACTTCGGCAATCTGAAGGTCTGCGGCAACACTGGCTAGAATGTATGCCTCGCTTCGAGTAAGCCCCTTGGTCGACATCAACCATTGAATGAGGCTGCGGGTAGCGCTCTTTGCGGCTTGGAACAAGTCAGGTGAAACACCGAGAGCGCCGTAGGTACCGAGATCGGGGAGAGGGTTAGGTATTTGGGATCGAGGAGGAGTCTGGTACTGAGGAGCGGTGACCCAGGGCTGATTCTTGCAGAGCTCGAAACGAAGGGTAGCCTTGATGGGGGTCTCGATGGCGGTACCACAAACTTCACCGTGGCCCTGAGCAGCGTGACCATCACCACAGCTGAACAAAGCACCGGCAGTCTGGACAGGAAGGTAGACGGTTGAGCCGACGCTCAGTTCGCGGCAATCCATGTTGCCACCTGCGTGGGTGGGAGGTACAGTGGACAATTCGGAATCATCAGCTGGAGCAAGTCCCATGCATCCGAGAAAAGGACGAAGAGGAATACGCATGTCCTTGAATTGAGCATAGCCCCTTTCGCGGTCAAGGGACCAGATCTTGATCTCAGGCTCCGGGTAGTCCTCCGCAAGTAAACCAAAGCCGGGGATGATGGCAGACCAACCCCAGTCCGCAACTTCAAGGTTCAATACGTCGACTTTGAGCACATCACCAGGCTGAGCGTCCTGCACATAGATAGGACCGAAAACAGGGTTGGCAATTCCGAGATCGAGGGTTTTGATGGCCGAGGCGTCTGAAGTTGGCGTAAGTTGACCATTGCTGCTATCGATGGCGTCAAAGCTGACGGTCTGACCGGATGAGACGGTCAACTTGGGCTCAATTTTCCGAGACCATTTAACATGACCACAACCATGTCCAACGTGGAAATTCTTCCATTCAGGAGAAGCCATAGCGGATGTATGAGTATGAGTTTGAGTCTTTGTAGAACTCATTGGTGATTATACTGTCACAATAACAGTAAAGCTTTTTCTTCTTCTAGATTTCCTTTTTTCAAAAAAAAAAAGAAGAGAATTAAATACTGTCCAGAGATGCTATGGAATTCGAGTCAAAAAGAAAGAAAGAAAAAAGATCACAACTATGAAACACAAGCGAAGAGGGCCAGGCCAGAGAATTTGAAGGTCTCTGGGATCCTCCTCAAGATGTACCGTTAGGGAAGGTGGTTAGTGCCGGATCTTACTCATATGCTTGTTTGCGCGAGAACTCCACTCTGAGAACCCGATTTCTCTGGCCTGCCTAAACGGGGGGGTTGGAGAAGACTTGACAGATTGTGTTATAGGATTGGATGATATGGAACAACCCCTGGGAACTTTTGATCAATCGGCATCGTCCAGCACAGACAAGATTTTAAAGCAAAGCCAGTCAAAAAGTTCCATTGAAAAGAGGCCGGGGAGGAAGACGAGAGGGGGGGTAAAAGTGGCGGGCCACGCCGACGGAAGCGACCTTTTTATCCGCCTACTATATTTGGTTTTGTAGTGGAACAATATAAGAACTTTAGTTCGTTAAGAGTTTCTGGAATTATTATTATTATTATTATTATTATTATTTTCAATTTTATTTTATCGTCTATCTACGATTAACTACCTACAGTATCGAAAGTGGATGATAACGATGATGAAATTGGAGTTTGTTGGAGTTACACTACAATTTGGGGTCACGAAACTTCACTAGTTACACTGTAGTATAGAGAGACTCCGTATATTCCGGGCTTCTGGATTGCCCTATTGGTATGGTAGCATTCAAAGACTACATGCCTTATGTACTAGTACAGCTGATACTCCGCCCAGAGAACCAGCTCGTTGATGATTCCCATTTAGTGCACCCCCCCCCCTTTAGGGCACTCTAGAGCACTCTAGAAGGAATGGATAAGATCCAATCACTCGGGATGTCCGAGCGACCTCCCTTTTGAGGACACGAAGAACGGAGCACTGTAGATAATACGAATGAAAGCACGCCACCACGATCGAGATTGAGATTCCTCTAGGGGTAAGCTGGCCGATATAAACCACTGGTTTCCACTGGACGGGACAGTCCAAGTGGATAGAGCTAAACGCTATGATTCAATCCTATTCGTCTAATTCGACCTTGTATAAACTTGTGCGCAACAGAAATCCAGAAAATTCTGCTGCCGGGCCCGATCCGCCACCAAAACCACCTTCTTATTCCAGTAATGTGGATATCATCATCAGTTATGACTGGTTGATAGAGTGCTGCATAACACATCTTCAAAAAAAAAAGTGGACCAAACCCCTCCAGTGGGAACTTTTCCTTTCTGTTGTACAGTACAGTACTACAGCACTACTAATGTTGTTATTGTGTTGTATATGTTTTGTTTTTTATGTTCTTCCTATACTTCTTCTATGTAAGAAGAGTCTCAATCAACTGGACTGTCCATCTAGAAATGCCACAATACAGGTGGCATTATCACTATGTGGAAGAACAGCATTATTGGTGGCAACATCTCGTGCAATATCACCCGCTCGCATCCCCCGCATTGCCAACTTCATCACATGTTGAACTAGAGCCCCATCATCGGTATTGTTACTGACCCCATCCGAGATAATCGCCAATAAATATCGCCGATCGGGTTTCAATGTTCGTCGAGATGTATATGGATCATTGGACACATAATCTCCATGAGTAGGCTTGGATGATGCTGATACCATACGTCGGTCGCGGGGCGTCGAGTCACTATCACTTTCTACAGTATTGACCGGGCTCTTGTACTGTAGGTCGCCAAGTGTGCGGGACATGTTCAGGGATCCTGTGCAGTAGTTCATTTCGAATTAGCTGCCGTTAGCCCCAGTCACCCCCAAATTGATACTCATATGCAGGCATATCATTTCTTACCGACTCGCGGGACACCGCTTCGCGTTTCAACGCTTCCGCCAGCCTCGTGAATCCGGGCTTTTTCACTAGGTGTCTCGGGCTTATGTGCCTCAGTAAGTCGTCGCTGACCCCATGCGTTAGTTTATCTTTTCGGCTTTGCTATCACAAAGGAAAAGAAGTGTAATTGCCTACAATATGATACGGACACTCTGTCTTGGGGTCCCGCTCAGCCAAGATTACATGCGAATCACCCAGATTAGACACTACCAGCTCCCCCACAGTAAGGTTAATGAAGCAGATCGCCGCGGTCGACCCAGACATTGCAGGTTCCACGCTGTCGTGCTTGAAACTTTCCAGCAAGAGACCATCCTCGTCGGCGAGAACCGCCTTCATGGCCCCGGCGTAGTCACCTCGCTCGAATTCAGGCCGTTGTGCAAGGAGGCGGTGCAGTCGCTTGCTGGCGTGTTCTGCAACCAGTCCGGAACCACTGCAGTGTCCGATTAGGAAGGTGTTTATGCCAATACGAATGAGAATGGAAGGTCTCTATCTCACTGTCCATCGTACAAGGCGAAGAATGCCAGCTTATCTTGCGTTTCGGCGGGGAAGTTTTCCGGACGGATCACTGTATAGAAATCCTCTTGATATTCTCGACTTCCTTGTGCCTGTTGTCGTTAGTGCTTGTAGATTGACAGGGATCTTTCGCCTTCGTTTTCGCATATGAAGGGACCCATACTTGGCCACCTCCCACATCAAAGAGCGTCACGGCATCAGGGGTAGACATGAGCGTGCTTTGGAACATCTAGTTCCTTAATGCACGGTGTGCAAGAACCGTACCGGAATTAGTCTTGCTGATCAATGAAGACTACTGGGGATTCTCCTTTTTCAGCTGTAGGTCGAAATCGCCGGTCGTGATGGAAGGTTGACATCATGCTATTTGCCATGCCTGGATTTAAGAAGGTAATTTTGAGATTGAGCACATTGTTACTGACCTATGGACTGAGATGGTTTGAATAGATATTATGTGTTACATAGCTTGGATTGTTCGAAAAGACTTGTCTACCAAATACCTTTGTTGATAGTTCCACAATATTAGCCGAACCAACTCTACATATGTACACTAGAACGTTGGCAATGCTAGTATTTTAGAGCTTTCTTGTGAGTGTATGTGGAACGTAAAACGATGATGACTATCACTGTTATCTTCATGATCCTAATCGCGAAAATAATACTATGAATTGACATGAGATCACAAATCCGTTGTATACTTCTGCAATGTACTTCTCGGCGATCTCTATAGCGCACAGACCATCCGATTCCAGCGAATCTGCAGAGGCGCGATGACAATCTATCATCTTGAACACTCGACTCCACTACTACATCCTCCACGTTCTTCAAGTCCGACACGGACCGACTAGGAATGGGGTCTCTTTTTGCTGCAGCCGGTTCCATATTCTCTCGTTATACCGGCGCCTCTGCTGCCAAGTCTTCAACCCCGCCGGACTCAAACTCCGAGGCCAACTCCGCAACGGCCGTCAGTGACCATGCATCAGCGAGTCGTGACTCAAATTCCTCGACCTCACCCGCTATAGAACCAGAGGAGGAAACAACTCCGAAGGCATCGGCATCGAATGCGCCTCCTCCTGTGCTTGCAATTCCAACCCTAAGCCTGGACGAGGGCTCCATCAGCAATGAGACTTCTAGTAACCCAACACCATCAGTCCTAACCTCCGGCGGGTTGTCGCAAAAAACTACATCTGCGGAGAGTCACAATGAATCCGAAACAACGAAACCTCAGCAACCGCTCATGCCTCCTCCGCCGGTACCTCAAACCAAGCAACAACCCTCCACAACATCTAGCACAAATAAATCTTCCCTGATGCCTCCACCCTCAGTCCCCCGCCTTCAACCAACCGGCACAGAACCTAAGAACCAACTCCAACCGCCTCGACTCAATGCCGGTAGTTCCCTTCGCCCACCTCCCTCCGCAGCAGCAGGTCTGCGCGCCCCACCAACCAACAGCGGAAGCCGTCTCAGCAGCAGTACTCTTGCCCCGGTACCAGTCAAGAAATCAACCACCTCGCGCAAAGTCGTCCTCGAACCCGGTTACTCGCCATTAGACTGGGCGGCACTCGCCGCCAACCCAAAGAATCAACTCCGAGGCGCCAACATGCCGCCTGGGTACCTGCGCGTTACACCGTCGATGCTCAAGATGCAAAATGGACGCAAGAATCGCGATGCGTGGACGTCGTATCAGGGGAAAGTTTATAATATCCAGCCCTACGTTCCATATCACCCTGGTGGAAAGGGTGAACTTCTCCGTGGCGCGGGTAAGGATTCTGCGAAGTTGTTCCAGGAAATCCACCCGTGGGTTAACTGGGATGGAATTCTAAGCGAGTGCCTTGTTGGAATTTTGGTATCTGAGAATGATGCCCAGGCAGATGAGGCGCTTGATGCCATGGACTAGGATTTGCTAATCCTTCGGCATTCATGATACGACTTTGGCCAGGGTGCGACCTGCATATATATACACCAACTGCCCCGCGTTTATACTACTAGATGAGATACCCTTCCTATCAATGAATAGCATGGCATATAGAAATTGACTGCAGCAATTTATAAAGAGACTGAAATTTTTCAGGGTATATCTATATAACATATTTATCCCACAGTCATCTATCCACGGGACGTTGTACATCGCAAGGTTCAAGGTAATGGCTAGATATAAGGATCAAAGCTCGTCCTTGTCAACACCGTCGATGCCAACCAGCTCAGTCTCGAAAACGAGGGTTGCACCACCGGGAATAGGACCGACGCCACGGTCACCGTAGCCGTACTCAGGAGGGATGGTTAGTGTGCGCTTCTCGCCGATACACATGTCGAGAAGGCCCTGGTCCCATCTGATGAAGCAAACCGTTAGCTTTGATCCTTTTTCATAGCAAACATGCACCAGAGGGTACTTCAAGAGCAGTACTTTGCTGCTCCAGCGAGCAACAGTGTAACTGTTTGAAATACCCATTCTCCCCTAATGATAACGACTTACCCCTTGATAACACGGCCGGTACCAAGCTTGAAAGTCAAGGGTGAATTACGGCTGTAGCTCGAGTCGAATTGTTTCCCAGTATCCTGGAGTTTACCGCTGTAGTGCATGGAGACACCGTCGCCATTTTTTGTCTTGCGAGTGCACTCGACCTTGTGGGTTGTTTCGATACCCAGCTCAGCGGCACAGGCGAGGGAGGCGAGGGCGAGAACAATGCTGGTGAGACGCATTATGTCGTTTAGTATCGAGGGATGATGGGAGGAATTGAGGGGTTGTTGAAAGGAGATGAAGAGCGGAGGGGATGGGGGAGACCACGTCGAGAGCTGTAGTGGTGGGTCTGGAGTGGGGCCGCCAAGTACATAGAAGTGTATGTAAAAGAGCGGATTTTGGGTAGGACGGATTCTTGATGTCGTTGTGGAATTATCAGATGCTAGAATTACCAGATATACAGACAAGGGGATGGTATTTGACCTCATATGTGAGTTTGACAAAAGAAGGAGTATCCAGTGGAAATTGAGTCCATTGAAATCTCGAAACATTTAGCCGATCAATTTTATATATAGTTTTGGAATTACATGTGATGAAATGAATTTTAAAAGTCAGTTATCGAACAGTCAAATCCTGAAGCAATGAGTTGTCCGTGATGTTCTACTGACTCAAACCTGTCTTTGTTTGCGTTGTGTTGGCATTGACAACCCCATCGTCTGCATTCGCCTTCAAATCATCCTCTCCCATAGCTTCATCCCATCCATGCTCCACAAGATAGGCTCGAAATCTCTCATCACGAAGCTTTAAATCCTCACCGGAGAGATCAGGAACGAAGAAGTAAGTCACAAGGATCCCTGCGATCCTGCAAATCGCCGCAATGATAAATGTCCACCGTTTGCCAAGATGCTTTGCAATCGGCTGAAAAGCCTCAATTCCAATTGCGGCACCTGCCTTGCCGATAGCAGCAGAGAGTCCATAGCATGTACCACGTACTCCGGTGGCATATGCCTCGGACGAAAGAAGGCCGAGCATGTTTCCTGGTCCGAAGTTACCACAGCTCGACATGAGTCCGTAAAAGACAATAAAGAGCGGAATTATCTTCGTGATTTGATTGTATGAGCATCCGATAATGAGTCCGAATATGAGGTAGCCGCTGAACCCGATCATCATAATGTTCTTGCGTCCGACTCTATCGCAAAGGATTGCTCCTAGAAAAACACCTGGCAAAGCAATCGCCCCGAGAAGGAGTTGCCATTCGCCTGTTTCGCGGATCGAGCCCGTCTTGACAACCTCTGAGATAATAGTACCGGAGAACACGCCATTTGGGAAGGTTACAAAGTCTTCACTTCCATTAGCCAAGTACAGTGCAATTCAACTTTGGAGGATGACATACCGTAGAGAAACCACGTGCCACAAGTCCCGATTAGAGCTTTCCAGTAGTACCTTAGAACCAACAGATAAGGTACATGGTTTTTTATTGCACCACGCCGGTACAGAGTCGAGTTTAGCATGCGAATGCGGAAGTAGAAGACGGACAATGGCCAGATACAGCCAATCCCGAAGCACACACGCCATACAGTGCTGTAATGGGATTCATGACATGCCATGAGAACAATCAAGAATATCGAAACCGCGAATGGACCACCGAAACTGAGCGGGAAGTTAGTCACCATGATGAAAGCTGGACCACGATGCTTGAGTGTTAAATCATTAGCTGATTCGGAGGCCGAGGTTGAAGATGCCGGGTACTCGCCGCCAGTACCTGCGATTGGCAGAAGAGATTAGTTATTCTGCGGTAATATCCTTCAATATCATGCAATGAATGGAAATACTTGCCGAATCCAACGATTCCACGAGCAACTGTCATCATCCAGAACATGCCGTTGATAGTGACTCCATGAGACGCCGTGGCTAGAATCCCACCAATGACAATCATAGCAGTCGTGAAGATAATCGCGGTCTTACGACCAAGGTAGTCGCAGGTGAGACTGGAGTATAGATCCTAATTAGAGCTTGAAGTTTTCCCCAGTTGATGTCAGATGGGAATAACTGACCCGATGACGACCTGACCTATGATTTCGCCGACAAGAAGAGCGTTCGATACACGTGTACTGACTGCGGAAGTGTACTCCTTAGGATACTCTTTTTTGAAGAGGACATTGATCGTAGTCCTTGTAATCAAGTGAGTACTTCGCGTATCGTACTCCAATGGGAGACATGACTACTAGACTCACATAAGATTGTTTTGGTATCCATCACTGATTAGGGCAAAGCCACTGGCAAACTAGATGAGGAATTATCAGCCATATACCAGACATATTCAACGTCTAATAGCTTGGATCCTCCACTCACAATTGTAAATAAATCAGATAAACTCTGGCGCTTCCTGGATACCTCACGCGAGGGATCGACATCTGGACCCCTGTCAGGCTCGAGCACCTCGGAGCTTAAAGCCCTATTCTTAGGCTCGATCTCGGCAATGCTAACATCCATCGTCCTAGTTTATGGGTTTGAGCAGGGACTGTCTTTCTTGTAAGGGTGAAGTTGATACAGGAACAGAAGCTTGACACCGACGGCATTTGAGGGGCCTCCAGGGCTCACCGTTCAGGATGCTGTTGGCCCTGTTGAGTATAAAGCTTAGTCTGGCCCGTCATTGTGTAACCTCACAGTCATTGGATACTGCATTGAGGAAGTGGCACATTCTGATGTACCACATGCGGCCATTCAAGGGAATGATTGGCGGAATGCGGGGGAATCTTTGCGTGGGGCGGAGATCTTATCTTTGCATTTTAGGGTTGACAGAAGATCGACTCTATTCTACTCAACTCTATATAAAAGGGAATATATAAGTCAGACAATTCGAGAGATTGATTCATATTTGAAAAGCTATGTCCAGTTCCGAGTTGTTAAAACGCCAATCACCCAAACGCCAGTTGCACCCGCGGGTATCAAATGCATGCATAGGAATACATCATCATATTCCCTTCCTCATTTTTTGTGCGCAAAATTGCAAAGAAAAAGTCTAAATGTACCAGTGGAAGAAAAAATAAAATAAATGCCATAAGCCTATGCCCACTTGCCGAGCAGAGCCATGAGCGCAGCACCCATGCACAGCAGGATGAACGCGGCTAGCACATCACGGATCGGAGCTTGACGCATTGAGTGACTGAACATGAACTCGTGGGCCATCAATTCGACCAGGGCGGTATAAATCAGAATACCAGCAGAGATAGAATCGAAAACACCATTGACAATCAAGGTCGTCCGGCCCTCGGGTGGATAGCTTTGACGAACACCCAGACCAATAGCAATTGCAATTGGAGTCGACAACCCGAAGGCCAGCCCCAGGAAGTACGGCGTGTGGCGTTTAGACCGTGGCCATGGAAGAAGAGCAAGTCGGGAACCCAGACCGAGGCCCTCAAAAGTCTGGTGGAAGACTAGAACGATATAAAGCGTGGTAAACTCGGCACCAGAAACGGCAAGGGTCAAGCCGATGAAGACGGAATGGAAGATAATGCCGAACTCCAAGATGAATATTGAGGTCAATTGAGCAGCGTAATCTTCAATTGCTGCGGTATCCTTTTCTGAGTCGTCGGCGTCGTGATGTTCCCGCGAGTGGCCAAGATGATCTTCTCCAGGCATCAAGTGGTTAGGGTGATGATGGTGGCCTTTGCTCTCGCTTACTTCTTCAACCACAGGGGACTCATCGATGTGAGCGTGGGTGTGACCTTCTTCATCATGAAGATGGCCCGCACCGAAACGGGAGAATCGCATGACCATAAGTTCAACGAAGAACAGAACAATAATAGTCATCAATATTATACCCTCTACCCAACTGTACTCGGTAATTGGTCCCGTTAGGCATGGATTGGTCAAAGATTCTTCGGCCGGAGCCAAAAGATGTATAAAGGCTGTAGCAATGATCACTCCGGATCCGAAGAATTTTGCGACGAAAAAGATCCAGCCGGGAAACCCGCTTTTCTTACTCCAGCGTCGAGCAAAGACGGGGAAGAGAGCACCAAATGAGGAGCCAATTAAGATGACGAAGATGGATGATATCCGCAAGCCCATGCGGCCATCAAATTCATTGCCAGTGTCACAAGCATCTCCTTCCCGTTTCAATAGAGCGTTGAGGGGTTCCATTTCCATGACGAACAATAGTCGACAGGAAATTTATTGCTTTCTGGGCGTTTGATAAGCGCTGAATATGCGGAGCCGCGATGAACCGCGCGACAATCTCTTTAATTCCAAAGAAGATCTCTTGAATTTGGTTGACGGGTCAGGGATGAAGAAATCTGATTGCTCAGAGATCGAGCACCTTGAGAGAAAAGAAGAGGAAGTTAAGTCGATTGACGCGGAGGGGATCCCACCGGGAGGGGGGGGTTGGTTGCTGTTAGTTTTGTGCGGGTGTCGCGCTGGACTGGCCGTAACCCCCAAGGTCCTCGAGGTAGACGCACACCGGTCCAATTAAGGCACGAAGAGAGACCGGGTTGACCTGGCGAGATGTCACGCTAAAGTAAGTGTGCAGATAATCGGGGCACGAGAAACGCAGTGACCGGAATGTTCGTTTGTCAGTCTCCTAACTGAAGCACGGTGAAGCAGGCAATTGGGAGTTGCTTTGCCAGACTTGGTGGAGATCGGTCTGAACTTGAAGAAAGCCTCAAAGTTCTCGTCCCAACACCGGCCACAGAGAATGAGAGGCCACTTTTAACAACCTTCGTACTTGATGTAAGAAGAAAAAAGAAGACTCAAAAGCTTTTTTTTTTGAGATATGAAATCAAAATCTGCGGGATTCATCGCCGGTACGTCCCAGCGGGGGACTCGGAGTGGGATCCATGGGGACCTTGTTGGCTGGAAGACGTCAAGATACCATGTAACAGGTACATATTTTACCACCAAAAATATGTGTGAACCGAGGTATCCGGTACTTCGAGTGAGGACCTTGGGGACGGTCAGTTTCTTCCCGCAAACGGTAGTTGGACGAGTCACGTGTGCTCATGATGCTACTTGCCTTCATCAGATCGTCACTAAGAGATTAGCCCATTCGGACACACAGATCAGAGGAGAGTGAGCTGATGAGATAGATCGATGTGTGCATGAGGTATAAAAGGGATGAAGAATTAAACGCCCCAAATGCCAGAGTCAAAGAGGGATTGTGACAAGGGGTGATGTGATGGGCCCTGATTACCTCAACACCAATCAGAGCTCCGCGGAGGCTCTGCGGGACGCACCTTGTCATCATCGACGAGCTCACCCGTCGACATCTTCCGTTTATTCTGGAAAGCTTGCTACACCTCTCGCCATGGCTCCCATACGACGCTATCTACGCATCAGCAAATACTCGGTACTAGAATGTCGCATTTATCCTGAGAAACCTTCAGATGCGCGATGGCTCTTGGACTCTCGGGACCCTGTCCTGCCACGCGTATTCGCCGCGATTCGCCCACTGGTACTGCCTCGATTGCGTGAAGAGAACGAACGGCTTTGGATGCGAAAGAAAAGCAAGCCAGTCAAGGATGTGATATCAGAAGGTAATACAAAGGACGATTTGGCTTAATACACACACTTTGCTGAATGCCGTGACTGACACATTCCTTTTCTTTCCGTAGATGACTTCGAAGTTGGCATCTTCCTTCGCGAATCCCGTACCCGCCATTCACTCTTAACAAGACACAAGGACTTTGACAACCAAACTAAGAAGAAAGGCACAGTAACGGATGCTGGAGCTGAAAGCACATTGACAGATGCAGAAGTAATCATGGACAGCGACGATGAACCCGAATTCGATCTACACAATGTTCCCCAGGCTGGAGATGAAGATAACCTAGAGCAGGGTCGCGCGTCCAATAGACGGAAAGACGCTGCAACAAGTGAAGCAATTGATGATGATTATGACGACGGCGGCAATGACGATAAGAAAGTGGGATTCAGTACACGATATGAGAGCTTTGACATCTGTGGTTGGGTTCTCTGTTTGCTTATCTCTCGCAAGAGCGACAAGCCTCAAGCTAGTGTCGACCTGTCAGCGTCGAAACAACCTCTGATGGAGGAATGGATATCAACCCAAGCCCAACCTGACATGGAAGAAGCCTGAGTGGCCAGTATAGAACAGTGTACTTCCTCACCAGGTTCTGAGATGTTATTCCGAGGAGATTGGAAAGCTCGCCCTACTACACAGTACGGAGTACATAGATTTACTCTTCACTTGTGAGGCTGAGGCAATTCTTCAGGCCAAGCTTCCTCCGCATCTTTGCAGCGGGTACCCGCGGTGGCGTGATCTGTTGCAGCTCCCCTCTCTTGTGACACATGCCTAAATTGCAGAGTTGCATATCAACTAAATTATGTGAATCCCCGCTTGTGTTCATTCGGAGATCCCCAGTGTTTCAGCAGGGATGAGGTAATCCATGGTTGCGAAAACGGGCCCCTTCATGTCACGCGTACCTCTGGCATGGTTCATACATACCCTTGCCTGAATACGCCATCTTTACCCGACAGAAAACCGGGACTGCTGCAGAACGCCATGAGGATGCGGTCAGCTTATGACATACCATCCTTCTCATATGTACATACAAGCCATAATTACACCGGTGGCGGCTATTCGACATGCTAAATGGTTCGAGAGATACACCGCTAGCTTGAAAGCTGTCAAAATTGGCAACATAATGCAATGCAACAAGGCAACATTTTGCCTTGACCCTTAGATGTACATCAGAAGTACCTCTATGTACACATACCCGCAAAGAACACAGCCAGACAACCAAAGTTGAATATCTCATTGCAGCCATAACCTGCTCACATTTTTGGTGTGGCCTACCTCGGTTTGCTTGTCTCAGTCGAGTTCAGGATATTTCTCCTTTCTGTCAACAGACCCATTCATATGACGCGACTTGATTCATATGACAAGAAAATATTCAATTCTCCTCCGTCCTCCGTGTTGCGGACAAGCTCAGGATCCATTCAGTATTTCTGCAGACGGGATCTGAGTTCCACCTAGGCTCAGTGACGCGGGTTATGGAGTCCATGTGGTGTCCACTAGCCTCGGCTCCCCGTTTTCCAGAAGTCAGGTAGAAGGCCGGTGGTCCTGGTGGACCCATTTGAAACAGCCGGCTCCTCCGCTGTCTTCCTGACCCTCTTGCCAGCGGGCAATACTTTCCTGTATTCCTCAGCTCGAAGGATAACTCCTCCAGCCAGTGACATAGGGATGATTCATGGTCCACTGATTAGGAGACACTGCACATTTTACGAAGTATAGTGTACATTTCAATTGTACTCGGTACAGTACATCGATATCTTAACATTACGTATGCTTTGTCGAGATCGGGAAGTAATCGATTAGCATTCAATAGAATCACCAAGCAGAGTAATTGCCGCTGCCTATCACCATCACTTCGAGGGAACCGTGGGAACAGACCGCATCGCCACGTGCGGCGATCCGCGAGTTGAACCAAACGGGGTAAAATGTTTGGGGGATCCAGGATGATATTTCGTACATACAGGACGGAGAACGGAGGTGAGAGAACCTTCCAACTGGCTTCCAATCGTCCATCCTCCTTTTTCCCGAGACCTCCACAACCCAGTTATTTTTCCTCTTCTCTTCGTTTCCAACGGTGCGGAACGGCGGCCCACTTTATCCCACGGTGGAGATCCACGAGGGGCCCTATTCCCTTTCAGACTCGTTTATTGAAGTTTGTGGCTCGTTAGCGTGTCGAAGTTTTTATTTTTTTCCTCGCGGCCATGTCCAGTTTCAACGAAAGGATTGCCACCATAGGCTCCACTGGTGCCTGGTTGGGAACCGCAGGAACCGCGAACCCCATCACCTGCCAGGAACGAACGCCCTTGATGTTTTCCTATTCTGATGGACTGGAGCTCACATCGTCAATGCAAATCCCGGTTGCACGGACAAGTCCGACCGCGGTGCTCACGGCATCTTCCATCATTGCGATTACCATTACCGTATAGGGCTGTGGTCATGCGCACCTCCGCTGATTCGTATTATCATCATTATTTGCTTATCATCCGTGCTTTTTACCAGTTCTTTGCTGTGAGTGGTTGTTTTTGCATCCCACTGGGAGATTTGAGTTTCTTTCATTCATGTGCTACAAGGTACAATATGTACACAGGATCAGGGACAATCCAAATCGGTAGTTGCGAGGATTCTCACTCATGCTTGCGCTTTCCGAGACGTGCCGGGGAATACGGCGTTTGGGGAGTTGAATTTGAATTTGAGTGACACTTCCCCAAGTCGGAGATCTGCCGTCCTTCATGTACATGCGAGCAGTTACAGTACACACTTTGATTTGTATAGACCATGTTACCCATTACAAACTGAGCACACTAGATTAAATTAATCATTTTACGTTGTACGACTATGTACACCGCTATGATAAAGCCTTGCAATCAACTTCGATCGGATAAGGACTGCGGAGTAGTACTGAGCACGCAATTGATGTTTCTCCCACGAAGAGCTACACTACAAAGCGGATCCTTTAATCGTGAAACACCCGTCCCAGTGATGTGCGGGATCAACCCTGGGGAGTGTACCTTTCCGACGAACGAATGGCTTCCATCTTTCTTCTTTTTGGACCAGGGCCTGCATGTGTACATATACACTGTACTCCGTACTCGGTTTCCATGATGAACATGCATGTACACCCTGCACAAGCCAACATACATACTGTAAATGGCAAACTTGTCCCACTGACATCAAATGAGGATGTGCAATGCACAGTCCCTCTTCCCCTCCTCTGTTCCCGCCACTACTGTAAAGCTGCAGAAATCAAGATGATCCTATGACTTATTGAGACATAGCGGAGGAGACTCGGCTCTGTTCTCCGGTGTGTGCGTCGAAAGACTAGCGTTGCAGACCAGCGCTTTGTGTGAAGTACGGAGCATAGTACAGTATGTACCTACTACTGTACATGGTATGTAAAATACCGGACTCAATTTCGGGTTCGCATTAGGGCATACAATATTCTATTCGTAACCCACCGATGAGACCCATAATAAAATAAATTCCCCGGAAGGCAAATGCCAAAAAGTGGTACTCCACGCCTTAGTTTGTTCATACTATCGTCCTAGAGGGCTTAGCTTCAGGTACCCGTAGCAGAAACAGTACGACGGACTGTGAAAATACTCCATCGTTAATAATTATCACCAGGTTATTTGCTAGCCTTAGTCTCCCACGGGTATGAACCACGGGACGAGGGATGGGTCTGTCTGAGTCCCTTGACTATTTTAGTCTCAGGGGGAGGCAAAAACGAGATAAATGAATAAAACAAACCAAAAAAAAAGTAGAAAAGGAAAAAAAAGGGAAAGAAAAGAAAGTTGCTAAGCCACTGGGATGTCCACCCCGGACCGTTATCTGAACACTTTTTTGCGAGTACATACCTACTAGGTACAATAATGTACACATTCGATTACACATATGATTGACGTGTCAGCTATATGTATGTAAGATTAGTGTATATTCGCCTAAGAAGCATGGCGACAGACTATAGGTACTAATGGTAAGACTCTGCGTTCCCAAACACCCGGGTCGAGATAGTAAAGCTGTCGAATCAGCTGTTTCATGAGAGCCCCTGCGCCACAAACAGCTTATCCTGATCATCCTGATTTTCGCACTCACGCTCTTTTTCTCACGCTTGTTGCCCCGTGCTGAGAATTCCGACAGTCTGGGAAGGCTGTCATGATACGAATTCAAGATCGGTGTAAATCCGGGTCTAACTGGATGGGTCTGGGTTGTCTTTGGGAGATTTTCCACAGTCTATCTGTTATAGCTATGTATTATTGTTTTTAAATACAGAGTACATATACAGAGAACAGCTAATATTCAATTAATTTTCACATCAAATTTTGGCGAATTCCCACCGATCGACGATACAGGAGAGCTTCCTGGTTGGACCCTCATTGTTGGGACCCCTTTCACAGTACATACATAGCAGTGTGTACAGGAGAGGGTCGAGTCACCGCGTATCTTTCTACAAAGTACCGCTTAGGCCTTGATTGAACTTTGCTTATGAGGGCCAAAGAAGTCAAATGACAGTGTACAGTACTATGTACATAGACTTTTCTTTTGTTTTTCTTGATTTTCAAAAAGGAGATAACTTCTTCTCCGCTCACCGCATCGAGGAAACCCGATGGAGCCAGTGGTGGAACCACGGGAGATTGCCCATTCCCAGTTGGCATCTCGTGTGGTTTCATGATTATTCGGGCGAACGTCCCGTGAAACCGACAAACGGAGATGAACGTAGTCTGAATATGTTTTCAGGTAGAGTGGTAACATTTATGTATTATTGATTGACTGTAATCAACAAAAGATTAAATGCAATTAATACTGTACTGAAGGTCATGAAATCCACAGGACAGACGGATTCGAAACTGGACTGTCTCACCATCTCCCCTTTTCGCTGACTGGTTCATCAGAAACAAAAAAAAAATAAAAATAAAAATAAAATGGAAAATAAAACAATGGAAAAACAAAAAAAAAAATCCAAAAAGAGCGCCACACGGGAATTGTAGGTGGAGAGCTTCTAGAAAAACTAGAGACTTTTCCATTGAATTTCCGGTTGGGGCAGAATTCCTCCATCCCGACTCACCAGTCAATCGTAATTAATTCCTACGTCAGATCAGGTGGATACCCTCAGCCTCCTGTTCATGGCAGGGATGTTCGATGAGTTAGCTGCTGCACTAACGTAAATTGGTCTGTAAGGTGTGGGAGATCCATTTTCTGACTTTGTCTTATAAGTATTCCTCGTGCTCCTGTCCGACTTGCTTTTTCAAATTTCGTCTACTCACTCAACAACACCTATATACATCCTCACTCTTCTCTCTTGAGCAACAACATCTTGACCATAACACATTCAATACACCAATACTCTCTACAACTACCACACCACACACCACACACCACACAATCACACAAGATGCCTTCCGTCGGTTCCTCTTCTCAATTCCCTCCCTGCCCTGGACCTCCTCCCAAGGGCCCACTTCCTCCTCTGCCGAAATAAACAGCTCTCTCAAATGACCGCGATGACTCTGGCGCATTCTCGGTTCTGTTGAATGCGCTCATGACCCTGAGCCTTTCTCCTCGGCATGGATATGAAATGACCTCGATCTCGATCTGGTTTCGGCTATACGATCCTTTCTACTCGACTCGATCTACTCTTTTAATTCCACCCATCTCTCCAAACCTGTCCACAAGGAGATATCATTTCTCCTTTTGATAAGACCACCAACACGGACTCTCTGGACTCTTCTTCCCACATCAACGCCTTCGATTTCGGCAGGGAAGAGGGGAACGCTCGCGCATGAGAGCGTGGAGATTTAACCTTTCTATTTTCACTTTCTCAATCTTACGGTCGTTGCGATATGAGAGGGGGTCCCAGATGCGCTGGCGCGTTTAAGCCACCCCTCTCCTTCTACTTGCATCTTTTAGCCTGACTTTCACTTTTATTTTCCTGTTTTCTTGCTGGTCCGTGTTTCACGATCCCCGGCCGACTTGATTACTTTGTGCGGGGGTCAATCCACCATTGAATCTCGAATTCAGCTCTTTTTTTTTTTTCATACGATACGGAGCAAAACGACGTTCTCGACTCTCAGCGGCTACATCAATTGGCTATGACTACCCTGCAGCCCACTCTGATCCTTGTCTGGTCATGATCACTAGGCCTTGATCACTTCATAGCCTGTGCGTCACGTCACTTTGCATCGATCTCCGCACCTTGCTCCATACTTCTTTTTCTCTTTTATTATTTTTTTTCTACTACCTTGTTTGCATGTCGTTCTGCTCGGCCACATCGACTGTTTCAATCTTTTTGTAATATTCTTTTCTGTCTTTTTTTTATCTTCTCTTTTTTCCTTTTGTTCTTTAGCCTCATGCATTGGGCCGAACCTGAATCACCGGCATGTATCATAGACTTAATATACCCCAGCAGAGCAATTTGTCTTATCATCATTCTATGTCGTGCATAATCTCCCCACCCCAGACAAAAGATCCCTGAGGAAGTCCCAGCGCTATATTGCCGTAGTACCCGATAGAAACACCACGCCCCGCCCGCTCGTTTCACTAGCATTTCGCCGCCGCAATGCAGACGCCCGGTGTAGCAGGGATACAACGAGGCCACCTCAATAATGAGGGTCAATATGCGGCCATTGTCCAGTGTTTCGTGATGAGGGATTGAGCATTGTCTGCATGGACGGGCTCACTGGTGGAGACCAGACATCTACCGGTTAGATGATGAATCATGGACTCTCCCCCTGAGAGTCATCCTTGGTTCGGAGTACAAAACCATGAATCAAACCACAGCCACTAGGGTACCCTACTGTAACCGGATCTTACTTGACATCTTATCGGTTGTCCCGCTCGTGCAGATCCCGGCCAGCCATGACAATCCATCGGACCATTATATCCAAAGATGATATGCAGGCGCGATAGCAACCTGCGGCCTTAGGGTACCATGTGCAACGAATCATAGCGCATCCAAGATCTTGGTGTCGGTGCGTGCCTGTCCAAATTGACGCCAGGCATAAAGATTCCATGTAGCCTATGGTAACTAACCCACTCCCTTTAAACCGGTATTCGTCCGTCGTACCTTTTTATCAACGTGCATGGCCGCATGTCTCCGGTGCATGCGCGAATCGATAATCTGGCAAGCTAACAACGATGACTCCACTCGAGATGTCCGAGAGAGAAAATTCGGGCTGAAGAAGATTCAGAGTGAGGACGGTATTGTCCGAGCGCTCGGCGGGATTCGCCCTTCCGTGCGTGTCCAGGTAGTTGGGATACAATGTCATTGGAAGGAAATGCCTTGAGAGCGATCCACCTTGATTTTACTCCCCCAGGCTTTTCAGCTTGGCCGTTAGACGTTGGCCTGATGGGGTTGTCATTTCCAGGTACCCTGTCCTCGCACTGAGACACCATTACGGCATACACGATTGAATACGCGTGAATGAGGACAAAGAACAAGCGTGCCTACGTTCGTGAAGGTCGTTGGCCCATTTACTATGGGGCTTGGCGTCATCATTGGGCGTCTTTCAATCGCATCTGATCTCACACATTACCGTAATGAGTCCCCGCTTTCTATTGCCTTTGGTTCTTGGGGCCGAAGTTGTGAGCCCCGCAGGATATGGAAACAGGGTTGGCGGCCGAAAGAATCAAGCCCGAGGTCCATGATTATGATTCAATCGGTCTTACTCTCTTTCTCTTTCACGAGGCTATTTCCAGCACTATCCGTGCAATCATCATCTGTTATGAGAGGCTCTTGCGCAGCCACGTCGACCTATAAGGTGAGATCATCGGCGAGCCGCGATAAGAGCGGCTCGCCGTGTGTCAACGTGGATGCAGGGGTATCAAGATGGGGAAGAGTATTTTGGCATCTTCTTCCATCAATGAAATGGCCGGATACTACTATGATCATAATACCCCATGGTGTCAAAACCCTCTGGAAAAGGTCTGATCGTGCAGTGTATCGTCTCAGGTAGAATACGAGGAGACTGAACTCTACAGGGGTGAGGAGCCATGGATTTCTAAATTAGGCGTTGAGCATGTTTGTATTCGAATGATGAATATTCATGAAACCGGAGTTATTTTCATGTTCTCATATGTTGTTCTTGTTGAGTCGCATCTGATTTATCCAAGACACTGCCGAGTAGCACTTTGTAACCATAGAGTCCCAGTTACTTTTCTCTAGTTAGTTACTGTGTATGTGTTGACGTTGCGAAATACCTTAGTCCTCACCAGCCATCGCACTTAATACCGAGATAGGACTGTTAGAGGATCTAGTCTCTGCCTGTCAAAATCGAGAATAGACCGCTTTCTGAACTAAGCTCTCCCCTCATGAATATACATAGTATACAATACATTTTTCAAGTCTAAATGAAACCGCCAAGCCTGGTGTATAGTTGCACGTGATTCTCTGTTCAACTTGCCCGCGCCCGCCCTTCTCTCTTCCACGCGCAAAACACGATGGTGCTACAATTACATGTGTGGGGGCCGGCTTTTGCCTTGCCTTCAATTGATGCACAATGCCTTGCGACGATTGCCTATTGCTCGCTGGCCCTTCCGAAGGGTTCCTGGGAGTTGGTCGCAAGCAGTGATCCCTCCGTGTCCCCTACAGGTGAGTGACGTGATGCGCCCATTCGACCACCCGGAGCTAGCAACGGGGCGCAAGATGAAAAGTACAGTATGAGCTGATTCGGCTATTTGTTTCTGCAAATTAGGTGAGCTCCCGGCCCTCCAAAATGGTGCGGTATGGGTGAGTCGATTCCGCAGCATCGTGGATTATCTCCGCCAATACTCGAATGGAGCCTGGGACTTGGATAACCAACTGGATGAGACATCCCGTGCTGATAATATTGCGTATGTTACATCCCACCAATAGCTTTCCCCTATTGAATAAGGCAGCGGACTGATTCGTGCCGCTGTTGCAGCTTCTCCTCTTTCATCGAATCCCGCGGCCAGTCCCTTGTCGACCTCTACCTATACGTTACCAGCCAGAATTATTACGGCAACACTTCGCCTGCATACGGAAAACTTCTTCAATGGCCGAACCAATGGATTCTGCCTCCCAAGCTGCATGGTGCTGCGAAAGGCCGTACCGAGCATCTGGGTCTCTCATCGCTTGACCTGCAAGCCATGGAGGACCAGCGGCAGCGCGACCACAACGCCGCCGTGGCCGCCGGAAAGATCCCAAAGAACCTGATACAGCGACCACGTGATACTGTTTCAAGCTTTCTAGGCCGCACAGCACAGTCAAATCACTTCCGTATCGAGGCGCTGACGGGCGAGTTTTTCGAGCCCCTTGAGGCTATGCTAGGCAAGAAGGCATACCTTCTGACCGTTGATGACGAAGAAACCCCGTCAAGTATTGACTGCGTAGCTCTCGGGTATCTTTCACTGGCACTCGTGCCCGATATGAGCTTTCCTTGGCTCCAGGATGCCATGCGCGCCAAAGCTCCTCTGCTTTCAGCCTACACAGAACGTATGCGGCAACGATGCTTCGGTGACGCACCGGTGGATATAACTCATGCATTCTCGCCCGAGTCTGCGCCCGACTCGCCTATTTCCTGGCGAGCTCCCGGGCGTATCTCCGTCACAGCTGTCGGCAATACCCTTCTTTCTACTCTGGCCGACTCAACACCTTTCCTGCGTGAAGTGCGCAAGAACAACGCTCTCAAGAAAGTAGCACAGTCAGAGGACTCTGGTCTTACATCCACAGAGAAAAATGCCCTTAGTGCTCATGCGGAGGCTAGCAAGAAAGATATGTACGTCTCCATTGCCACAGTGGTAGGCGGTGTTGCTGTCATGGTGGGCTACATGATGCAAGTCGGCCTTCTGTCATTTTCATCCGGCGAAGAAGAGGAAGAGGAAGAGGATCAGGCAACAAATTTCGCCGCACCTGACTTATCTCAAATCGCTGCTGCTAGCCGCGGAATGTAAGAAGTCCGAGGGAAGATTGCCGGCAGTTCATCGGCATCAATTCATCAACGGCGTGTTTGTTTATTTCCATATTTCAAGCGAGAAGGGCCGACAGATCCCAAAAAACAACTGTATCATAGACATTTCATTACTGTTTAACTCGAGCATTATATGCTATGTATTGAAGGAATCGATATTCCATGTACTTCAACATCCCCAATCTCATTATCTCGGTCTGATCTACTTATACAGACCTCTGCTCATCACCCAAATTCCACGTCTTACTCCCCTTCTCCTTAGAGAGATACGGAGCAGAAATCCAATGTACCCCAGGTCCCTCCCCATAACTTTCCTCCATCTCAACACCCCAGCGTAACCCACCGTCCTCATCAACAAACCACCCCAATTTCGTCCGAAGGTGCTCATAACTCTCCGGCAACAATCGTCCAGCTTGAATCTCCCGAACAACTTGGAGGAGGTTGGTACTACCAGCTATCAAAACCAGGACGTCCCCCAAGCACTCCACGTTTCGGACAAGGCTGCCGAAATATCGTTTCTGTAGTAATGCTACAACGACCGTGGTTATTATTAGCCATGCCATTATACTGATGCTAAGCCAGACAGCAACGGAATTCATTTGAAGAAGTTCCACTCGGCGTGTCAGTCGTGCTTCTACCGTGCGGTTTGTATGGGAGATAGGATGCATTACATCCTGGTGCTTGCTGGCCTTTGTTCCGGGGAGATAGTTATTTTCAATCTCAAGGCCTGGACCAAGTTCTTTCGGTAGACTGGCGTTGATTTTCTGATAGCCCCAGCTTCCAGTCTCCATCGAGATCTCATTGCTGACGAAATGCTGGAAGAACGTGGCGAACGTTCTCTGCGCAAGTTCGTTGAACGTGTCTGGATCTGATAGCCTTTTCGGATCTCTTCCTGCCAAAGTGTACATGGAATATGTCATAAAGTC
The DNA here is from genome assembly GCF_028827155.1 of Penicillium citrinum. NCBI lineage: Eukaryota > Fungi > Ascomycota > Eurotiomycetes > Eurotiales > Aspergillaceae > Penicillium > Penicillium citrinum. Next base: position 3,571,362 of record NW_026622688.1, read on the forward strand.
CATATTCAGGCCGTTGATCTCGTCTCGGATGTTGTAAGTATTGTCTTTCAGGTCTTCCAATATGTAACCTGAGCCGTGACTGGCACCGGAAATGCCGAAGGTATCAGCAGCCGTCAACATAGATGCCATGAATAATCGGCCGTAGCTTTAGTATTTTTTTCGTTAGCCGAAAGATCCGCGGGGATGGGGTAATAGTATATAGTGTGCCAAAATAAAGCCCTGAAGTACTTACCTCACTGTAACGTTGTATCTCAATTTGACATTGTCTCTGTCTACTTTGGTTTTGTTATGCGGCAAGAAATTGTCAGAAAACGCATTCTCACGTTCCCTTGGCTCGTCGGTGATATTGAAACTTTGAACTACCCCGGTTTCGGGGTTGACTGTGATTTCTGCGTTGGCAGATTCGACCAGCGGCCTACAGGTTAGGAATGATGCGGATGGCGGGCTGGTGAACACTATGCCAAGATTCGCGATGTTGGGGTCTGAAGAGGAGAGATGATCATTATTTTTAATGCCCGTCACGGCGTTTCCGTGGAAGAACTTGGCCGTGAAGTTGTGTTGCCAGGATCGTACGCTCCATTTATCAGGACTGACATTGGGGGACCAGTACCCGACTACCACGCTCGGATCCCAGGCATTGCTGCTACTATTGTCACAACATTGGATTTGACCCGGGTTCACGAACACACTTGTACAGCCAATGCATTCTGATAAGTTGGCCGGGAAAGTAAAAGGCGTAATCTCAGATGCCGTATTCCTGTTCCCCCATGTTTGCCCCAGTTGATATCCTCTTTGCATGTCATGGGGTATTGTTGATTTGTTCCATATAGTGCTATTTTCAAAGTCACGATAGGTAAGCCAGTTCGAGAGATTTCTCAATGCCTGCATGGGAGGCTGGCTGCACTCAATACGACCTCGCATCGCGGGAGTGGTGAACGTGATATTGGAATAGGATCCGTCGAGCGTTTGTTCAGATTCATCAAGATTATTTGGTAATTCAACATCACGGAGATTGTCCAGTTTGGCTGGCAAGAAACTCCAACCGTCCTTGCTCCATGCCGGTTGAGTACCATTCAATGTGAGTTGAATTGTCGCAGTGTACATCCAATGTGTCGAAAGATTGGCGTAAAGGTCTGAAAGAATCCCACCTGCATAATCGTTCAACTGATTTGGGTATAGTGACTGCGATGCAGGAAAGACAAATGGAATCTCACGGAGTTCCAAAGTTCGGTCTAGTGTAACTGGCTGAGATACAATCCCTGGTCCTCGATCGAACAAGGCGGACATAGTGGTTGTGACTAGATATCAGATCATATGATTAGTTGGGTTTAGGCCTTAGTATTCTATATTTCAAACTTACAAACAGGTGAAAGGGAGCTTCCCAATGTAAGAAAGGCAAGAAGCCAATGTTTATTCAAAGCAGCTTTCGCACATGCCCATAACCAGAACGATGACCTGTATGAAAGGCCAGCGCCGCGGGAAATCGAGGGATTTCCTTTAGACATCGCAAGAAACGGTTGAAGGCGACGAAAGTTGTCATCCATTGCGCTCCACCACAGACCAATGGCAGTTGCAATCACGGTGGGAATCATTGCAAATGGCGCTACTGATGATAGACCATTATTAATGAATGAGACTTTGACCTGATAGACGAATGCCTTTTCATATAACCCGGAGGTCTCAGCAAAGTGATACAGTACAGAAATGCCAACTACTACCACTATGAGGATCGTTGCAAGAGAAAGGAGGGCGGGCAGTCGAAACAAGGCCGGTGCTCCATTTTCTGACTGTGATGTCTCGTTGACAATAATATCATCTTCATTCACCCGGTAAAGGCCCTGAGAGTCCGTAATGAACCGTTCATCCATCAATTTTTCGCGCAGGTATTTATCGGAGGGCTGCTTGAAACTCCGAAACCCCAGTTTTGTTGCTGATGTATGCGTAATCAAGCGAGCTGTACCTATGGTGGATGCCGGATCGTCCGTCAAATGCAATGGCCGATATTGCTGACGAGAGAACCGCCATATCGTAAGTGCCAAGAAGAACGAAATCGCGAGCAAAACCCCCAGAGTAATTGAAGGACCAGCTTGAACTACTACTCGAGATTCGACATCATGGATGTAGCCCTGCATAAAGCTTTGCCGAGAGGCGTCCTGGCGAGTCAGAGCTGCCTGCAAGACCTCGCCAAAGAAACGTTGCTTTGCCTTGGCTGCTGATTTTGTCCAGTTTGGATCGTTGACTATGGCAGCCACATCGTAGTCATAAAGAGCTCCCAGGAGGATAGTTGGTCCTCCAAGAACTCTTCCGTCCTTGTACATAATCGAGATCATGTATGTCGGCCAATTCTCATCTAGAGTGAGATTGCGGAACAGTGTCGTGTTTAGCAGATTATTTGGGATCACCACTTTATTTTTCTCAAATTCAGTCTCGTCGTAAGAGATCTCAGGCTCGTTACCGTCCAGAGCGAGCCTCGCTGTCACATTCGCCATATAATAGGTGCTGTCACAAAGATGAGCTGAGAGGTCACCGCCTGTTGCGTTCGAAGGACTAGCCAGGATTATTATATCTCGATTATCACATTGACTCGTGCTGTTTGCTCGGCCTTGAGGACCATATCCGCCAATGAGGGGCTGGAGAGCATTAGAAAATGTAGACGCGTCTGACCAACTACCTCCACCATTCAAGAAAACCTTTTCTATCGAAAGGCCGTATTTGCACTCGTCAGGCGAAGACCAGATAGTCGATACAGATGGGTTCTTCTGATCATGATAATTGTATTCCCCATCAATTGTGGTTTGACGATCCATTGTCATCTGTGTACAGTTCATATGGCTCTTGAACATGGTGGTCTCCGCTTGCCATGCCTGTGAGGAACTCGTTGGCAAGGATGTTATCGGCGCATCTTGCATGTCTGCCGGCCAAAAGGGAAGAATCGTATAGTCGTCCGTGATCCAAGGAGATGTCGAGACATTTTGAAGCAGATTGGCAATTGTACGGAAGTGTGTTGTTCGGTCCGCATCAATGGGTAAAGGTGAGCCCTCCATTGGTGTAAGGGTTGTAAATCCAGTATACTTAGGAACCACTACGTCTTCCGAGAAAAGGATAGCGGAGGAAAGTGGTGAGATAGCCATGAATCCAAATATATTAAGGAGGGATGCACAGATCAAAGTTATACTGCGCGAACCATTTCTCTTCTTCGCGAAACCGTCGTATAATGCATTCCACCAGGCTCCTGGAGATTTGAGTATACTAGACGAGGCCTCTGCACCATCTGGCCGTGCCAGTCGAGCATATGTCTCTGTGCGTTTGATATCCTCAAAGAGCACAGTCGTCATTTGAACGTATATGACGGCAATCAGGGTTGGACTGTATCGCCAGCCAAATAGTAAAGCAGACGACCCATCATCAGCACCCAAGCCATAATTCGTAGAAGACTTCCACCACAGTAAAAAGACCGTGAGACATAGTCCAAGAGAGGTCAAGCACAGTATACCAAGAAAAGGATGAGTGAATGTATATGGTATCCAGCTTGTTTTATGAACACAAGTTTGCTCTTCATTATAGTCGGAAATGTGAGGATCGTGGTAGGTCTGATGTTGAGATTGGTGTATGCTTTCACTGGTATCACTTAGACTGGAGACTTCACTGGAGACAACACTCCCATTACTATTTTCTCTTGAAGAAGACCGACTAGGGCGAACGGTATGGGAAAATAAATTAGATCTTTGACCAAGAAGATCGCGGTCTTCGCCAGGAGTATACTGCCTGGCCATCATCGTAGTTCAAGACGTGAGAGGATTCCCACAACCAGTAGTATATAGAAACATAGGAAAAGAAAAGGAAAAGCAGTTTCAGATTTGTGAGATAGCCCGCGAGGTTCGCCCATGCTTATACTACTGCAATGTTTGTCTCGCATTTGGGAGGGTTCAAGGGCTTGATGAGCGCGAGGCGGTCCACTATTCTGTTCCCCTGTCCAATGAAGAGACCTCTATCAACGCAAGATGGGGGAGAACTCACTCTAGAGTGATACCAACATGAGCGGATATCACTTGGCGTACATACTAGGGCCCGCATGTCAAGGATCACTCATAGGTCTTAACTTGGCAGCCGCCCACATCCGCGGCGATCTTTGTTACATCTAGAAGTAGCGTAGCAAAAGGTACTTACGCTAATGAGATATGCAGGGATTATAATGAGCTAGCCATCAAGAAGAGGGGCAAATGCGCAGGAGGTGCGTGAAATATTTAAGTACGTTCAGGATAAGCGACCCTTGAGCGGAGCGGGAATGTAACCACTAAAGAGACAAGAAGTACCGCCGGGCTAGAATATTGATAGTTCTTGGAAGCCTGAGGGATAAAAAGTGCTAACCGCCGACAAGGAGCCTCCATCGTTATGCATCTGGCCAGACACCGAGCGTTTCAAATAGGCGCTGTGAAGTGTGATGGGAATGGCCCCCAGGCTAAAGAGCCTTAGTTGCATGTCCAACATGCATCCTGCAGCAGACCGCACACCTATATTAGAACCAACAGTTCCAGGCGCTAAGATAAGTTATAAAGAGGCCAGCCGCCGCTCACTTGAATCTTATTTTAGCCTCATTACATTCTTACTTCTCGGTCTGATTCAATTCCCCACCTTTTTCTTTCTACTCTGCTCGCACGGCTACTTCCGGGGTGGCTTTTTCAATGAACACTGGTACCCAAGGTTGAAACAATGATAGGCTGTTGGGAGCCTACGAAGATCCAAGAGCAGAACAGAAGACAAGAGTCTCGGAAGAAGGAAAATTCAATATGAACTAATAACGCAAGTGGTATATGTACAAAGAATCATAAGAAACGCAGGTCATGATCACGCAAAGGTATGTAACTACCCCAATCAGATCGAAAAAGACAAAGTGTGTCTGATGGGTTGTTGGCGGAAGGTAAAAAGTGGACAGGGCTTCATTCCCTGCTTCGGACGGAGAACGGTACCTGCGCGGACACAGAACTTGGCACCAATTGCAAAGACCTTGCCGGCAAGAATCATGTGCGCAAATAAGTCAAACAAGAAACGTACCATGACACGCTTAAGCGTAGTCGAGGTCAACGACGAGACGGACGGGGCCGGGCTGTTTCTTGACAGCTAGGGTCTTGTCACCCTGGTCGGCGGAGGTGTAGGCATTAAGGAGGCCGAGGAGACCCTTACCGATGTAAGAGCACTCATCACCGTTGTGGTCACAGATACGCATACCCTGGATGTCGAGGTTGTTGAGCTGAGCAATGATGCAGGAAACATCATAGCCGGAGTTTCCATCGTTCTTGGTGTTGCTCATGTCGAATTCACCCCAGGTGGAGGCGTACTGTCCAAAGTTGGTGGTGGGGATCTCACCCTGAGCGGCAGCCCAGCCACCTTGAGAGTTGTCGTCGATGGCGACGTACTTGACAGCACCCTTGGGGAGAGAGAACTTCAGAGCAGCGTGGGGAGCCCAGAAACCATCCATCTTGCCGTCGGGACCATATGTGTTCCAGAAGAGAATGTTGTAGGGCTCATCATGAGCACCCTCGAAACGGATGACGTGCTTATACGAGCTGGCATCAGCCTCGTCGACGAGAATGATGTTGCTACCCCAAGGCGAGCCAACGTTGCCAACGTAATCCCAATCAAGATTGCCAGTGTTTTTGGGAGCAGTAGTGGCACCGAAACCCTTTCTGCTGAATTCTCCGTTGGCGGGGGTGGCATGCCAGTTGCCAGAGGCGCTGGAGCCGGAACCGGAGCCAGAGCCAGAGCCTGAAGATCCGGAGCCAGAAGAGCCGGTGGCAGCAGGCCCGGCGCTTACGGTAGACTCGACGTTGCTGGGATAGGCAGTGAATTCGGGAACAGGGGTGGCGGTGGTAGAGGAGGAAGTAGAGGTGGAGGTGGAGGTGGAAGTGGACTCCGAGACCTCACCGAACCAGTTGTTGATCCAGGACTGAAGGACACCGTCGATGGTGGCATAGACCATTTCACCACGCTTCTCGACATCGGCGGTGGGGGGGGCTCAGTGGTAGCGGGAGCAGCAGGAGCCTCCTCGAGGTCCAACTTAGGATGAGCATGGCGGCGCTCATGACCGTGAAGGCGAGCAACGGCAGACCCAGCGGTCAGGGCCGTTGCCAAAATGGCAGCGTTCTTGAAGTGCATTTTTGGAAAGGAAAGTGTGCAGTTCTGTGAGATTCAAAGAATGACAAGAGCAGAAACGCTCTGGAAGAAAATGAACTGCAAAAGAGTGTGTGGTAAGAGAGGGAGGTGGGAAAGAAGGGCAAAGATGGGGCCAGGAGTGGGTTTAGTATAATTTATTATTATGGGGGGGTGGCCGTGAGAACCCTTCAGGGGAGACCCTACTTTGGTACACTGCAGTGAAGTGCAATCTTGGATCAGGGGCAGATGGTCTGTGATTGGCTGGATAGAAGTGGTACCTGAGATGATATCAGCTATGATTGGATGGAATCAACAATAATGGAGTCAAAAGTGGATCTGTCGATTAGTCCAGACCGTGGATGCCCAGTTGTTTACCGTCTGTACACTCTCAATGTACTGGTACTTCCCCAGTGACTGGGCTATCTCTGCTTGGCCAAGTATTGCTACACTGCACAGTCCCATTTTTTTTTTGATCAGGTTGCGTATTCTTCTTTATTGAGTCAACTTGATATTGTATAGTACATCTCCTGCCAAACACGTGTGACATCGGAATGTTGTCTATTGGAATGCTATTCTATACCCTCAAGATCATCATTCTGTTCACAAGACCCTTTCACACAATTATCAGACCCTGAATAGACCCTGAAAAGACCCTAACTCTCAAAATAATTGACCCTCGACGCCCCCCAAGACAATACGCCTCCGCCACATCTGGCCGTTCCCCACAACATCCAATCGGTGCAGCCTGCCCCTGTCTTACGTGTCGTCGTCCTCCAAGGCACGCCTTAATGCCAATCCCTTTCTGTTCACCCAGTCCTTGCCAAACATCTTGGGTGTTCTTGGGCTCATCTACAATAACTGTCATCGCAAGCACACACTCGTGACACGTCGGGTTTCTGCTTTGACTTTTCTACGCGCCCAACTTATCTCAGCACAACTCATCAATTCGCTTTATTCACCGCTCATGATCATGCTCTATCCAATCCGATAGGTCTGGCCCAGACGATCGGCCAACGGGAGACGATTTGCACCGGGGCTCCATCCCCTACCGGTAAATGGGTCAAAGCAGAGGTACAGTGCGCGAGGGAGACGACCTGTAAGGTACAAAGTGCGAGAAGAATCGTTGGCCTCGAATTTTCCGGGCCCACCATCTTCATCCACTCAGCATGTGAGTGGCGCTGAGTCTTTTTTGATACTGATCCACTATGACAGTACGATGGTGCAACATGCATTGCCCTGACTGCGACGTGTGAGTTTGTCGGCATCCTGAGCATCCCGAGAAACTTTAACTGCACTTGGCTTGTTCCAGCTAGTACAAAGTCCTGCTGGGATTATCGGGATTCAATTATAGTGCATGGCCCCATCGCGTATACTATAATTATCATTTTGTGATATCCTCGTGTACGAAGTGTACACATGAATAGAGTATGGGCTAGATGTGGTGCAGAAACGGGAGAGTGTTCCGTGGTTCACACTACGATCTGCGCCCGCCCCAAGCGGCACCGAAGACATTCTGAAACGCGCGAGATTAAATCTTCAACCCTCAGCCTCGTGGTGCCTGGCTTACAAAGAGAGCAAAGATGCACGATTCTGTTCAATTCAGTGGGGTCCATTGCTATTTACGGAGTTCAACACCACTTGCTACAACAATCCCCCAGCCAACAAGGCATCAATCAGTCCTCCAGCCAGACGATCAGATCAGTATAGTGAGGACGGGGTACTCCGTACGATGTACATACACCGTACGGTACCTGAGCTTGGCCCTAAATCATTTTTCGCGCAGGTCAACGCCACCTTCAAAGGCGCTTCCGCCAGCCTCCGCATCTAACTGAACACTGCGATCCAGTCCACACACCCGAAATAGCATCTGCGGCGTTAACTCTTTATCCAGTCCAGGAATGCCATCCCTCTTCAACTTCTCCAGCCCCTCACGCATCGCCGTGAGCGCAGGTCCAATCGTCGCAAACGGGAATATAATAATGCGAAATCCAAGCTCCCGCGCCTCCGCCGCCGAAATATTCGGGGTTGAACCGTGCTCAACCATATTAAGCAGCAAGGGCCACGGCGCAAGGTCTTGAACAGCCTGGCGCGCCATTTCACGGGATGTTATCCCCTCAAGAAAGCCCACGTCAGCGCCAGCATCACGCGCTGATCGAAGACGTGCCAGGCTCTCCTCGTACCCGAGCGATTGTAGGGCATCTGTGCGTGCAATCACCACGATGTCACTTCCGAGCCGTTGACGTGCTTGAACGGCAGCCCTGATTCGGGTTGTATAGGCCTCCTTATCGACAAGCAATTTTCCTGAGAGGTGACCGCATCGTTTGGTCTGGACTTGGTCTTCGATATGGAAACCTGCCACTCCCGAGCGCGCGTACTGCTCTGTGGTTCGGGCTACCATAATTGGGCCGCCATATCCGGTATCAGCATCTGCGATGAGCGGTGTGCTAGGCGAGAGATTTGCTAGCATCTCTGCGTTGGCACGCATATCGTTTAGTGTGCAGATTCCTAGATCTGCTTGTCCGTGGACAGAGGCTGCTGTGCCCGCACCGGTCTATGCTGTTAGCATTGGCGAACTACTGCAGTATTAACCAACTCCGACCCAGTGACTTACCATGTACAGCGCATCAAAACCAGCGGCGAGTGCCAATCGTGCAGACATTCCATCATAGACACCCGGCGCTACTACGAAGCCATTTGGATCTGCCAAAGTTCGGCGGAGATTGGTTGCTGCCGAAGGGAGAGCCATGACGTTTCAAGAATTAACGGTCAGATATAGAGAATCAAGCTGAATGAAGGAGTGCGAGTGTGAGCTGTAATTGATAGAAAATCAAAGCTGAGCGATTTTTTTCTTAATTCTAAGGTTGTCTCTCTTTTTAAAGAGCCTTTTCCACGTGTGCCACCAAGCTTTTCTTCACTTTTCTTCCCCACCATGAAACTGGTCGACGATGATGCGCTCTCCACTTGACTGAGCCGACGGGTGCCGATACCGGGCACTTGTGTCATGGTTCGGCCTTTTCTCGCTTTTGCCGAGTCATGTCCTACACTAATATGATATTCTACATATTGAGAGAGAGAGGAAGCTCCTAAGATTAAAATAGGCTTCTCAAATCACCATTGACTTAGTATATTGACTGGCCGATGTCTGCATGAAAAAAAAATGCATAGTACTTTTAAGGTCTCGGGGGGTTTTCCGTGGCTGCTAGTGAGAGTGGGGCATCCTGTATAGCAGGAGTACATATGTACTCACATCTAACCCAGTGAGTTGAATGTACTGGCTTCATTGTCATACAAAGATTTCTTGTTTAGGAACTTGTAAATCGAATTCCCCCACGGGAAGTAGTTGCAATATGCATATTAGAGAGTAGAGACCCATGGTAGCTCTTGATGTCGGCTAGAAGCTGAGTCATTCTTCGGTCGAATGATCTATACACTGCAATCCAACGCTTTATCTGGTAAGAAAAGCTCAGAACTGGAAACCGTGGATGGAAGACAATTCACCAATCGTATGAGATCTCGATCCTCTTCTTAGGGTTCGAGACATGTCTCGACCTCGAACTTACTTCATCCGCAGGGACTAGATATCTATTACTAGTTGGTGTAATTAGATTACATATGGGAGATATTTCAAAAAAAAAAGATTCAATCTTTCATCATTCTGTAAACTTTACGTTAGCTAATACCATTGAATAATAACGAGGCTTATTTGTTTGAGGACGGATCAGTCTGTTTTGAGGAGACTATGGCCGGAAACTTTGAGAAGATGAGGGGGGATAAGTTAATGAACATACATCTAATTATATCCCCTTGGAAGAGAATGGTCAAGTACTAGCACTTCCTTTTCATTAGTCCTAGTCCCGTTTGAGTATACTACACATGCTACTAGCAGTACTGGTGACTTTGTTAGTTCTCTCAATTTAGTGTTGACTGTACTTCGCTCCATCAGAGCTACCCAAGGGAAGCCCAGAATTCACCATCAAATAGCCCTTCCAAATATTCTACATGTTTTGGTACACTCGCTGAGTCTGACACAGAAACATGCTTTGACATATTGATGACGATCTCACTTTCATAGTCCTCTCCAACCATTGAAAGCTGCTGTCGCAATTTGATGAGAAAGTCCATTGAATGCGATGTCGATTCACTGTGCAACGGTCTCAAAAAAGGTATTGAGCACCCATATCTGATGAATTCATCCGCACAGAGCAACAGGTCCTGTCTGTCTTTAACATCACATCTGGCGAATTCAAGGTAATGAAGTATCAAGATAATGCATCGTCGTGGCATGTGATAAAAAGGCCAGAACCACGAGTATGGATTGAAAGAAGGTGTTCGACAGACTTGCAAGTAATATTGGAGGTAGCGAAGGCATAGTCGTGTAATGCGTTTCCAGGAATGTGAAGGGGCTGTCGTTGCTGTGTTCAGTCTTGGGAGTAGAGCTTGCTGTAACACAATCATTGATTCGAGCTTGTACATTGCTAATATTATTCTGGTGCATGTACTCAGCACCGTAGGCTCATCGCAACTATCTTCGTAAAGTGCTGGTCTCGTCTGTGGCGAGGCATTCTTCAGACTGGGTGGGATCATGCCTTTCTCCGGAATCCCTTGTATTGGAAGCTTAGCGATCAAACTGTCCATTCGACCATGGAAGTCCTTCATGGACTTGATGAGCCGAGTGATATCTTTGAGATCTGGTTCCCTTAGATTTTGAGTGATGCTAAACAACTGATGATGCAGCTTTGCCATCTCGAACCTGCCGATTGCACATAGTTTCACTACTGAAACCTCAGGTGTATACCTCCCAGAGGCTGTCTCAGAGGAAGATTGCTTGAACTCTGAGGCCATCTGATAAACCTGAACCATATCGTTGCTACAGCATGTCGGCAATCCTGTGGCGATACTGGTCTGCACATCTAGCCAGACTAGATGCCACCATAGAAATTTCCGATGCTCAGCACATCTTGAATTTGGGCCTGGGTATACGGAATCATAATGAAGGCCCATACTTTGCGCCAGGCGCAGGGATGTACTTATAAAAAGGTCTTTGTTTAATCCCTCACGACCGTCGAAGTGGAAAGACAGTATCGAAGCCGTCAAAGATTGGATAGTTGGGTGATCGGTATGTCGACATGCGGTCAGACTTTCAGAGCAGGCGAGACCCAGCTGATCGATGGTCTGTCGCTGATCTAAATACTTCAAAGGAAGAGAGATCCAATCGTTATGGGTCAGGACAGAAGCACCAGCGTAGAGGATTGCCCACAGAAGACAGATGTAGGTGGGATCTTCGAGTAGGTTTGTAGGTAAGCCCAACTGTTCAGTACCGAGAAAGTCCCAGAATAGCTGATATTGAGAAAGAAAGGTCGGGATATCTAATAAGGCAAAAGCCGGATGTACTCTCAAAAGAAAAGACTGTACTAAGGCATCGCAGACAGCTCGAGTTGGAATCTGGGTGAGAATTTCTACCAATGTCACCGATGAGACATATGGCGTTGGTGACGATGGATCATCTGGCTGGCCATAAAAGAGGTCTTGATAGATAGAAGATTGCCCTGGTATATTATGGTCTCTCAAGGAGGCCCAGAATCCAAGGCCTATATACTTTTCTCGGGCACCACGACCTATTCTTGCTCCCGAAAAGAACTTCGGTGGCAGATCATGGCGATCCTCGGCGCGGGAGGGTACATCATTATGGTTTGCATTATCAAGCGAACAGCGTGAGACGGAAGATTTGGTTTCATCGGATAATTTTGGCCTTGAGACTCGGCCTGTCTCCGGATCGCGAGTCCCGGTATTATAGATGCATGTCTTACCCACTCGTTGACAGTTGGTACATTGAGGTTTGAGTTTATCGCAGCGTCTTTTCTGACGGCCGCATTCAAGACAGTTGAATGCTAAGCGAGGGCGAGTGACCCTCTTCTCTGGTGGCATTATAGATGTATGTAGATAGAGCTCCGGAAAAGGAGTAGCAAGGATTAGGCAGGGAGTTGAAAGATGCCAGGGATTGTCAAGGGTGGACCAAGCGTAATACGGCAAGCGACAGCCGCCAGCCGTAACAAACTCAAGGTTTCTTTGAGGATGAGCATCCAATAGAAAGATGGGGCTCATGTATAACAACTTGTATTCTCCCCGTATAGACTTTGTTAATAAGCCATATTTACCAATCATCGACCTCATCCATGTTATTATCGACGCAATCTTCTCACAAGCTAACGAGCATAGAGAGCTTAACAGTTCCACGCTCTGCCACGACCAAAGCCCCATGGGTTTGGATATGAACTGGTATAGCTTGGAATATCTCGTATTTTGTCGTATAAAAATATAACATAGGTCATCAGTATTTAAGTAGCTCACTGACAGATATATACTCACTCGGAGTAGTTCGTCTTCTATAACTAACTAGGAGGGCTATAGTTAGTTAACTAATACTCCGTAGTTAAGCACAACCCGCATCTCCACAATGAACTTGGATCAAGTACAAACCCAGTTCAACCCTCTCCCCTTGATTCAAAGACCAAACAATTAAAATAAAGATAAGAGACGGCTCTAATAACTTTCTGTATTGCCCGCCCCAAGACATTCTAAGTCATATACTCAGCCATATCTCTCTACTGCAATCGATTCCAAAGACTGCCAAATGCGGGTTCATCGCAGATCGTCTTAGTCATCCTTCCAGAACTGTGGAAACTCCAAGCCGATTTGAATCCATTTCATTCTCATTTTCATTTCTCCACAACCTCAAATGCCCTTTCGTGGTGAAATGCGCCCACTCTCTGGATAGTGTGTCTCCTCCCAATCCGACCTCAACTTGACCCTCGCCTACCCTTTCTCCTGAATCTTCTCCATGGCTCGATCTTCCGTCGTCCAAGAGTATGCCGCGCCCTCAACAACTCTGAGTCTCGACCAGAAGGTCACTCGCGAACGCCAACTCTACAAAGTCCAACGCCCACAAGGCTATCGCGTATCTTGGCACGCAAATCCTGCCGTCGAGTCGCACCATTTCGGCCAGTCGCATCCCATGAAACCATGGCGTCTGACCTTAACGAAGCAACTCGTCATGGCGTACGGCATGCACCACGCGATGGACCTGTACCTGGCGCGTGCGGCAACATACGAAGAACTCGCTGACTTCCACGAGACGGATTACTTGGACTTCTTGCGCCAGGTTATGCCTGGTGACATGGACCGAGCGGAGCAGAGTGATAACGTGGTGCGATTCAATTTCGGCGATGACTGTCCCATTTTCGACGGGCTTTACAATTACTGTTCGTTATATGCGGGCGGGACTGTGGACGCGGCGCGAAAACTTTGTAACGATCAGTCTGAAATCGCTATAAATTGGTCTGGTGGTTTGCACCATGCCAAGAAGGCTGAAGCAAGTGGCTTTTGCTACGTGAATGATATTGTTCTGGGAATCTTGCAGCTGCTACGGCATCATCCGCGCGTGATGTATATTGACATCGACGTCCACCATGGTGATGGCGTGGAGCAGGCTTTTTGGTCTACGGATCGTGTGTTGACGGTGTCTTTTCATAAATATGACAAGGATAATTTTTTCCCGGGGACAGGTGCCCTCGACGATACGGGTCCGACTCACCCGCTTAACCCCGGCGCTCACCATTCCATCAACGTCCCATTAAATGATGGCATCGATGATGATTCTTACATCGATCTTTATCACCAAGTGATTGGTGCCTGCGTGGAGAACTACCGGCCCGGCGCGATCGTCCTTCAGTGTGGTGCTGACAGTCTAGGATGTGATCGACTAGGCTGCTTTAATTTGAATGTTCGCGCCCACGGTGCTTGTGTCGCTTTCACCAAGACATTCGGGTTACCCCTCCTCGTCGTGGGTGGCGGTGGCTATACCCCTCGCAATGTTTCTCGCGCCTGGGCACACGAAACATCCATCCTCATTGACGCAGACCAGGTCATTGACTCGACAATCCCGGAATCCGTGGCATTCCGTAACCACTTCGGTCCTGATTACTCACTTTTCCCTCCCCTCTCTGAGATAAGACGTCTCGAGAATAAAAATCCGCGCTCTTATCTTGAGGGCCTAGTGGAGGCGGTTCATGAGCAGCTCCGGTATATTAAGGGTGCCCCGAGCGTGCAGATGAGCTTCATCCCACCGGATATTCTCGGTCTGCGTGAAGACACCGAGAAAGAACTTGAAGAACAGATGGCTCTAATGGAAGAGGAGCGTGAAGAACAAGAGGGCGGTGGCTCGGCCTCGCTGGCTGCAGCTAATAGCATCACCGATGTATCTGGTTCTGCAGGTGCCATTCCAAGGACAAACCGGCGCCGAGATTTGGAACGGGGGGCCGGGTATAAAGGCGAGCTATTTTCATAATCGCTGGATTTGGTTGGAAATCTGATATAACCTGGCAGGAGTTATTGATCTGGCGTTGTTCTTTCTACCGGACTGGTTCCGGTACAGATATCAGGCGTTGGAATTGGAACACAATTACTTTTTATATTTGGTTCAGGAGTTGGTGGTATGATTGTTTAAGATCATGATGGGGTTTGGTCTGCCGTTTGTTATCATGATATCCCTGGTGGAACGAGCATACCTATGTTATCTCTGTACTTTTACTGTAGAAAGACTCCTCGAGGATTAAAAGACAAAGAAAGCATTCATTTCATGAAGTGAGATACATTGAAGAGAAGCTCAAAATGCATACAAGTTGCACTGTATATACAACATTTGCCTTGGATCTATCAGTATTGTCCCACTTGACGCCTATGCAATCATATATTCTTTTTTTTTTTGCTCTTTTCTTTTCCTTTTGCTTTCCTCTCTCTTTCTCTCATCTTTTCCCCATTGAAAGATCTGTTGAGAGCATGCATTACAAGATCCTGCATTCCCTCAGATTAAAATTACTACGTACCTCCCCATCTCCACCAGGTATTATGCAAGGCAATAGACAATAAGTTATTGTATTTTTTGGTCGGTTGCTGTTTTCTGGGTTTCTGTATTTTGCCAAATCAAATCGGGTATCCAGCAGTGGCGTGGCGTCGTGGTTCAGGAAACGCGGAAACGCTTGTGTTGAACATCATGAAGGAGGGGGAAAAATGGAGGAGACGAATCATCATCGTCTCCGGATGCCGGAGGGACTCGGTTTGGGTAGTCTGCGCAGGTTGACTACGTCGGCTGGTGGACTGCCAGGTGGTGAATTTGATGTCAAGGGGAGGCGGCATAGAGGACTCTTTTTGATCCTTATAAGAGGCAAATGCTCTTGATCACTTCGGTGGTTCATTGGTTGTTCTCCGCATCCACTACCTCCTTCACCTCCTCGAGTTGTACGCTCTTCTGGTGCGCGTGGGTCCCTGTTGATGAGCCTGCGCAGATTGGGGTTGATTAGCTGTCGAGTCCTGGAGTTGGGGATACGAGGTGCGCTGGGGAATCTTTGGACTGATGCGGCGGGATCTGAAATTGAGTTGACTGTTTCTGACCTTTGACGATGGGAGTGATGGCGAGAATTTGTTTCTTGGCTGTCTCGGGGTCATGCGGGTCACTTGCAGCGAATTGTCAGCCACGTTCTTTCCACAAATGATGTGTTTAATAAGTCTCACATTTCGGCGTTGATGATCCAGTCGAGGTCCTCCTCTCCTTCATCCGGTCCACCGGGTCCACCCTGCACAGCACGGAAAAGTCGGGGTCGCCATTCAACACCTTCGTCCACGCGCTTGGCAGCCTCCTCTCGTTGTCGGTCTTCAATCTTTGTCTTTTCATCCGTAGCGGCTTCGTGATTCCGAGTGTTGATCGCCTTGACTGTTTCAAGCCACAAGCGTTGGGATTCGCGCTCATCTTGCTCTTCGATCGGACGTGCCATGGGTTTTGAATGCTTCGCATGTGTCGCATCGAAGAGGACTTCTTTATGGTGGGTCTACTCTACTGTATGAGCATGCTGTATATAGAGAGTAAAGGTTGCTGACGGGAGCTTACCTTTACATCCTTCAGATGCATTTCGCCGTTCCACATGCCTGATAACTCATATAAAACCTCGCCGGTCTTATCATTTTTGATTGTACCTCCAATCGCGTTATATGTGCCGGAGAAATAACCCTTTGTCTTGAACTCGATATCGGCCACGAGGTTGTTCTCTGGGCATCGCACGTAGCTATGATCTCCAAGCTCATACTTCATTTTCCCAAAAAGAATACCCCGGGCGTACATGTTGGGTTGGGTCAAAATACTAGATATTTGTCAGCCCAGTAATTCCAATGGAGAGGCTTCACAGATTCAAACCGAAGGGAAAAAAAACGTACTATCGCTCGCCCTTTTCTTTATCTTCACCGTGGTTCAAAAGGCGCAGAATGGCGATTCCTTCCATCATGCTGGCAGCTGAGTTACCCAAGAACTTGCTGCGGGGTTTGAGAGTGCCGTCAATACGAATATGGTGCTCCGGAGCCATGAAAAAGTAGCTCGACTTCGGTGGGTGATGAGAGGTCTGTTCCGAGACATAGTAACCGCGCGTACCGTCAGGATAATCCCAGTAGCAAGTAAATGTCTCTCCAAGAATAGGGTTCAAAGGTTTTTTCACTCCTCTGTCGAAAAATTAACCATCTAAAGCGGGGGAGAAACTCCAGAGTAGAAGAGAGAGAGAAAAGAAAAGAAAAAAGTGGGAAGCGGGGGAGAGCGGGGGAATGAAGAGGAAGATCGGACGTACGGTGGTTTGATATGCCAGCCACTCAAGTAGAATTTGACTACCGAGACAAATCGTTCGACGGGGTCGTCAATCGTGCTCATAGGGAGAAGGGTTTCGGGGTGGGCCATGAAGCTATTCAGATGGTTAGCGCGCATCGAAAGCAGGTTGACAATGGCGGGGAACATACTTGGTGATGCGCTCAAGCATGGACCGAGGCTCCAGAATAAAAGTAGGCAAGACGACTCGGCTCAAATCAGCGCCAGGTCGTAGCTGTGAAATGATGTGGGAAAGCACTAAATTGATTTCACGGTCAGCGGATGGCAGCCTCACCAAATGGCGGGGGAAAATGAAGAGAAAGCGTACCATTTCCCTGATCAGCCTCAACGACCTCATCATCTCCACTGACAGGAGATTCATCGTGAGAAGAACGACCTAAATGAAGAGCGTCAGACATGGTGGTGGTTGAGTAAAAGAAGTGAAGAAGAAGAAGAAGTGGAGGCCTAAAACACAACGGGGAAACTGACTGGCCCAAGAAGCACGGCGGAGGCCCGGGACTGGCATTGCTGCGTTCGGAAAGCCAGAAAGCGTAGGGTGTTTTTGAGGGGGGGCGGAAAGAAGAAGAATACGAAGAAGAGAATCACCGCATTTAGAGGGAGAAAAATAAGATAGAAATGAAGAAAAAGAGAAGAAAAGAAGAAGAAAGTACAAAAAAAAAAAAGACAACAAAAAAAAAATTGGGGGAGTGCGTGGAAAAGGCTTAGCCCTGGTGACGTCGAAGTGTGTCTGACTTCTTTTTTTTTCGTTGGGGGGGGATTTTTAGAGAATCTTGGAATTATATTCTGCAATTAAAATTTCAATCAAGTTGAACTACCAGGGTCTATTACTCTAAACTAGTACTACGAATAAAACCTGCAGAGAAGATAAACTAGTTCAATGCTTGATGTCTGC
Organism: Penicillium citrinum; assembly: GCF_028827155.1. NCBI lineage: Eukaryota > Fungi > Ascomycota > Eurotiomycetes > Eurotiales > Aspergillaceae > Penicillium > Penicillium citrinum. The sequence continues at coordinate 3,589,103 of NW_026622688.1, forward strand.
TTGAATCTATCTATCTGAATGGTTTGGTTGATCTCTTTCAGGTACATATTCAACTATTCGTGATGCCCTCTGATCACTACTGATTCCCCCCCCAACTCATCCACTCGATTTTGCCTTTCTCTACCCACTTCTCGAGGATGTACTCCTCTGATCGTCATGAGGGGCAAACGGCTTGGCGCGGGGGAGAGTTGGCTGGTCGGGGGATATGTACATATGAATCCATGCATGCGTCCGATCCACTCATTCACACGCACACGCGCTCGATCAGCGGTACATCTCCTCCTGTGATCTCCTGCATGAATTCCAGATCTGGCCGATGAAGCATGACGTGGAAATGTTCAACCGCATGTACTGATTTAAGAGACTTCCAGTTCTTAAACCAAACTACTTGTTGTGGTGGTACTCGTGAACAGAATGTGGTTTGGACATAGTCTTCAATCGCGGCTCGCGCTTCGCTGGTTAATTCCCCTGTGGCCGGGTCATCTGCAAGTTCAAACTTAGTCCACACTACGAGGTGGATGATGTCTGTGTCGATGCCGTAGGGCCAGTCGTTGTACAGGATCCGAATGTCCTCTGGGCCACTCTTTGTCAGCTCACTGTCACCTCTTCGAGAGCCGGACCTCTCCGAGAGAAAAGTTTCTAGAATCCCCCGCCCCCATGGTGTTTATTCAAAGCAGGAGCAGGAGCAAGGCATACCGTCGAATTCAAACGGAGCCCCCCTTGGGACGAAGGTCCTGAACATCACCATCTCCCCAGCATAGCCTTTCCTTAACCACAAATCGCATCACTGATCCATATTCTGCCTTGATTCGAGCAGTATATTCGAGATATTTCCGAAGGTCACTGGGCACGCGTTGGAATCGATCGATCCGGTTCGTCTCTGCGGGAGGGCGCACCAAGGCGCGATAGTCAGCACGAAACGGCCCTAAGCCCCCTGCATCAACAAATGAGGCGAGCTCCACTCAACTAATTATCTCCTGCACCAACTTCCAACTTTGTCGTCGGTATTCGCTGTCGGGTGTTGATAGCGTTCGAATGTTTTTGTCTGGTTGATCTCGGAGAAAGCTGGGGCACTCGGTCGGCCATTGCGACCGAGGTACGTTCATCAGCCAAAAGGGCAAAGTATTGGATGTGGTATGCCGGCCATGGATGAACTGTGCCGGCGTAGTTTTATCGGCATCCGTCAATTTCTCGTCGAGCGCCGTGATCGTCGCTGCGGACGCCGACATGCTCCCTGTATGCGACATGCTGTAATTGTATGATGAGTTTAGACTCGCCGGAGTTGACTTTGGGTAATTAGTAGTCGAATCGTAGAGAACCTCAACACTCTTCAGACTGATTTCACCTGAGGGATTGAATCAAGAAAGAGAAAGGGAAACTTGGGGACAGAGGGAAGACAGGGACGACGGGTTCCTGAGGGACGAGCCAAATTGTTTCCCATCTTTCCTGTCGATCATCGGGTCATTCCATCCACCGCGGAATCCACACGTCGACAGGTGACGTCGGTTGAGCCCGCATGTTGATACATTCAGACTTTGATATGAGCAAAAGTCTGTACACGGCAGGAAGAGCTATAAAGGATATTCTAGGGACTTGATTTACGGAATACATGAAAGATACTATTAGAAGGACAGCTGAATTGAAACAAAAAATAAGATAGATATCGTGTATGATTCGGGAGGATATTCGGAGAACTACCTCAATTCATAAAATCGAGGTGGGTATCAGACAAAAACAACGCTATAGCCAGGCTAAAGTCCACAACGCCGGCAGATTAGGATTCTTTTCCTGCCAATCGGCCAAAATCTCCGGGACACTTTCATCAAAGCCCAATCGAGCTGCACCTGTCCCGTTCTCCCACCCACCAGGTCCGTGAAGGTTTCGTTGAGCCAAAGCCGATTCATTCAATCGATTTGCAAGATCTAGAATAGCCTTTCCACCTAGCAATGCCTCTTCATGATTATCCTTGATATCGACGTTGAAGACGTGGACGGGGCGATTAAGAGTGTTGCCTTTGTTCATGAGGTCGTCCACGACAGCATCCCAACAACGCTCTTCACAGGTGATGATGATATCAACAACTCCTGCCTCTGTGCCCAAAGCTCCTTTGTCTCCTTTGGAGACGTGATCGACGCGTGGGACACCGGGGACCCAGTCCTGGAACCGCTCCGGGCCCCATTTCAGGTTGCGATTACGGTCCAGCATGTTGAGAATACCGTTGGTACGGTACAGACGTTCATCTTTATCGTGAAGCTCCTCGTACATTTGGTTGTAAGAGGTGGTATTGAAGCTGTACACATTGGGCTGGGTGATTGTTGGGCCTGGCAATCGGACCAGCGAGCCAGTGCCAAAAGAGATGACTGGGAAGGCGGCCGCCGCACCGGAAAGACGAAGGTGGGCTTCCATTGAACGGTTGTTATTTGAAGCACAGACCGTACAAAACTTCAATTTCCATGAGTCCGTGGGTGCTTCGGCCTGGAGGGCGTCCGTGGTCTCATTCATTGTGGGAGCCGAGTCGGGCGGAGGGGGAGGAGGGGGAGGAGTTTGGGGAGTCGTGCTCCCACTGTTGACTAGGCGAGGATCATACGCCATGGTTCAAGTTGGGTTGTAGAAATTGAGTAGTCTATGGAATTGTAGAGGGAGAGAAAGAGAGAGGAAAAGAAAAAAAATGAAGACTATGTGAGAGATGATGCGGCCTCGGCACACACTGGATCAAGGAGGCTCGAGTATGGGTTTACAATTTCCTGTTATTGACTATTTTCGTATCAGCATAAGTTCATAAGCTGATGATGTGGCGATAGGACACGATATAGAAAGGATATGAAGTTCAGAAAGATGAAAAGCGTATATAAGAGGTTGTCCGCAGTGCCGAAGCTCAGACAGCTCCAATAAATATAAATCATCATGTAAAAAGGAGATACGTAGGGATGAAAAACAGATACGAATGTAAATACATACCGTTGAATTACTGCTCATGGTCTGTAGATCAGGTGAAGCTCAATTGGGGCCGTAGCCCTGGGGAGGAGAAGAGAAAAGAGGAAGAAGAAGAAGAAGAAAGTCGGTGGTGCCGCGCAAGTTCTGCGCTTTTAGCGCCGTCATGACTAATCTGTGGCACCGCAGTTCTTGGCTCCGCTTCGTTCATTCAACAACCTTTCTTCTACACCCAGTACTACACAACCAATGCAATGGAGGCCGAGTCGAAGCTTAGAGCTGGAAGTGACTCCACTGAATCCGAGAAAAGGCAGTTTGTGCCGGCTCTCATCGTGGTTGATATGCAGGAGGATTTCTGTCCACCCGTGAGTGCATATTGAGGGTGATTGGCCATAGCTTCAAGCTCGGTCGTGCTGATCTCCATCTGCTATGACGGGGACATAGAACGGATCATTAGCTGTCCAAGATGGTCGAAGTATCGCCCCATTGATCAATACCCTTTTGTCCCGGCCTGGATTCGTGACACGCATTGCAACACTCGACTGGCACCCGACAGATCACATCTCCTTCGCCAACAACCACCCCTCACCGAACAACAAGGCTTTCGAATCCTTGATTGACATGAACAATCCTGCTCCAGGCAAAGAACATGAAACTAAACCACAGCTGCTCTGGCCTATTCACTGCGTGGCTAATAGTCCTGGCGCAGCCCTGATTCCCGAAATCGAAAGTGATCGCGTGGACCTCTTTATCCACAAAGGCCAGCATTCGCAGGTCGAGATGTACTCTGCTTTTGCAGATGCCTTTGGCAATCTCGAGCTAGCCAAATCCGCAGGGTCGGTTGATATTGACCTGGCATTGGCACTCCGACAAAAAGCCGTGACGGATGTTTTCGTAGTGGGACTAGCCGGAGATTACTGTGTCAAGTGCACAGCTATTGATGCTGTTAGGGCTGGGTTTCGAAGCTGGCTTATTGAAGAAGGCACGAAAAGCGTCGTGCCGACTGATTGGGATAAAACGAAAGATGAGCTCCGCGCTGCTGGAGTGTCCGTGATTCACATAAATGACCCAGTGATCAAGCAGCTGGCTGCTGCATGAATGCCACATCGTCATAAAAACCCGGTCTGGCTGCATTTCAAACCCTTTTAAATAATTCTACATCTATCTGGGTACCTTATGATGGCCTATGCAAGACCTGAACAGTAACAAATTTCCTTGAAAGCTTTCCTTGTTCCAAGATAATGTATAAAAAGAGAGGAAGAGGAGTGACACATTATAAACTGGCATAGAACTATCCTATGCTTCGGTCGACCATACCCTGTACCGGTCTCCAGGATTAATTACTTGAATTCACAACCCGAGACGGAGAGATTTAAGAGAGAATAGTATTTCATAAGTATTGTTTTATCCTTCAAAGTTGCAGAGAGTCTTCAATTTCGACCGCATACTTCTTGATTACTAAGGTGGACAAACCCCGTCGACTACGCGGAACCGCGACGTGACTTGACCAGCTCACACTCTTGCCCTAACTTATCTGAGACAGGATCATGCAAGGAAAATGCCCGATATCGACTCTCATACAGAGGTCGTTAACCTCGAAACATCTGACGATGATGATGATTTGGAAGAGACGCGACATTCTCGCGCTGCCACCTCATGTATGCACGGCTCCTGTACATTCCCCACTTCCCCCAACTCACATCTTGAAGACAGAAATAGTGAACAGATGAGGATTAAAGAAGAGCCTCATCAGCCAGCCTCTATTAAAGTTCAATTCGATGACAGCGAGGACGATGGCTTTAATGATGGCGAGGCTGCATACAAAAAATTCAAAGACCGCAAGTCCGCAAAGCGGCGACGCAGTGCAGCTGCTTCTCGCAAAGCAAAACAGAAGATTCTTAAGAAAGAAATGTCTGGAGATGAAGCGGAGTCAAGTCAGTCAGAAAGGGTCGATCTGTCAATTGGCGCAAAGAAGTACTTGCAAGACCAACGCGATGACGTGCCCAATGAAGATGATTTATTGCTAGACTCGATTCCTGAGTATCTCCAGAAACGGAGGACCCAGTTTGATCGAAAGAAAGCACACCTTCACGTACACGGATTGAAAATTCCTCCTTCTTACGATGAAGTAGAATTTTCTGACGATGAGAATCTCGAGCATCTTCAAGAAAAGCCTGTCTTCAGAGATAGGACAGCAGATCGGCCATATAAAGATATTGAACTTCCACGTTCCCTTGGTCTCATCCCCGCAGCTATCGCACGATGGCTACGACCATACCAAGTGGAAGGAGCGGAATTTCTTCATGAAATGTTTGTCTATCAGAAAGGTGGCATCCTTGGAGATGACATGGGCCTTGGAAAAACCATTCAGGTAATTGCGTTCCTGACCGCAGCTTACGGAAAAACCGGCGATGAACGAGATTACAAGAGGATGCGAAAGATGCGAAGAACGGAGGGAAATAATTGGTACCCTCGCACCTTGATCATCTGTCCCGGGTCCTTAAAATCGAATTGGAAGTCCGAACTCAATCGATGGGGTTGGTGGCACATCGATGAATACTCCGGCCCCAATAAGGAGCTTGCTCTTGATGCTGCAAAATCTGGCCGGGTTGAAATCCTCATCATGACTTATGAAACCTACTCTGGGAATAAAGATTTTGTCAATATGGTGGAATGGGACTGCGTGATAGCAGATGAATGCCACAAGATCAAGGAACAAACGGCCTTGGTGACCAAGGCTATGAATGAAATCAATGCCCTTTGTCGTATCGGACTCACAGGTACCGCGATTCAAAATCGGTACGAGGAGCTATGGACCCTCTTGAACTGGGCAAACCCCGGCAAGCTTGGTCCGTTGGCTGAATGGAACACGTATATTGCAGAGCCTTTGAAACTCGGCCAATCACATACAGCAACCTGGAGTCAACTCCGCAAGGCTCGAAGAACCGCCCAAATGCTCGTCAATAACCTGTTGCCACGATTCTTCCTTCGTCGCATGAAGTCTTTGATCGCCGATCAGCTTCCTCGGAAGAGCGACCGGGTAGTGTTCTGTCCTCTGACAGCTACACAAGCAGAAGCCTATGAGAACTTTCTAGATAGCAGCATTGTTAAACATATCATGACTTCGACAGAACGCTGCGACTGCGGCTCGGGCAGAAAGGCCGGATGGTGTTGTCATAGACTCATTCCTGGAACAACAAGTACCTGGCAATCCTTTGTGTTTCCGGCTATCAACGTGCTGCAGAAATTGAGCAATCATCTTGCAATTCTCATGCCTCGACAAAGCGACACAGTCTACAAACAGAAAAAGGAGCTTGAGATGCTGCAGATCGCATTGCCCGATCAATGGGAAGATTTGTACAAATCTCGAGAATCAATCGTCAATTTTGCGAACCCTGAATTCTGTGGCAAGTGGAAAGTCCTTCAAAAGCTACTAAAGTGGTGGCATACGAATGGCGACAAGGTTTTGGTTTTTTCTCACAGCATTCGTCTGCTGAAAATGCTACAAATGCTGTTCGTGCATACAAGCTACAACGTCAAATATTTCGATGGCTCTTTATCATATGAGGAGCGAGCGAAGGTCGTGGATGAATTCAATTCTGACCCAAAACAATTTGTGTTCCTGATATCGACCAAGGCAGGTGGTGTGGGATTGAATATAACGTCAGCAAACAAAGTTGTTGTGGTGGATCCTAATTGGAATCCATCATACGATCTTCAGGCGCAAGATCGAGCTTATCGAATTGGTCAACAACGTGATGTCGAAGTGTTCCGATTGGTCTCTGCTGGTACGATTGAGGAAATTGTATATGCACGACAAGTCTATAAACAACAGCAGGGAGAAATTGGATACACAGCAAGCTCTGAGCGCCGGTACTTCAAGGGCATACAAGCAAAAGCAGACCAAAAGGGCGAGATATTTGGTCTGAGGAACCTGTTTAAGTATGAACATGAGATGCTCGTTCTCCGTGATATCATCAACAAGACCAAAGTAGCGGAGAGTCTCGCCGGTGTGAATGTCATGGATTTCAAATTCAAGGAAGAAACCCCTGGCGCGGAGGGGCTTCCTATCAAGGAAGAAGATGACGGGATGAGCCAGCTAGCTGCTATGATTCGTGGCGAGCGAGATGATGATGACGCTGAGAAAGAGACCAAAAGAAAACAAACTAGAGTTGATCCAATCCAGTCAATACTGGCCCATGCTGGTGTGGAATACACACATCTCAACAATGAAGTCGTTGGCTCGTCTCGAGTGGAGGAGCAACTAAGTCGTCGTGCCCGGCAGGGTCCTAACGATACGACAGCTGACGGTCGTGTCTTTGGGCAACCCGGCATGTCTAGCAGTGAATCGGAAGGATTCAGTGAATGATCAGATACCCCATTTGTTTGACGGCCCCGAGTTTTAATTTTGTCTTGACTTATATACCCTTTGCTGTCTAAAATTTACTCGCTAAGGCTAGGCTATCAACTATTTACATAGATTGTATACGCATCGGACAACCTGCACCTTTCTAGCTCTGGGAATGCCTACATGGAGCTTTCGCTCAATAATAAAAAAAAAAAAATTCAACGAGTAGAGAGCGTAAGCCCAAGAGATGTAGTTGTACAGTTCATGTAAATAGTACACTACCTAGTTTGGTTGACTTGATTGGCTGATGTGGGCGAAGGCGGAGAAGTGCAGGACGGCGTCATTTCCGATCGCCGAAAAAAAAGCCAGCGGGCCAACCTTTCGCTTCCCTCAGTTGCGGCCGTTCTTTTAGGGCATTGGGCAATCCAGATTTGCATATTAGATCTCTTAAAGTACGCTGAATTTACTAATTCCGTGAGTTTTACCCTTTTCCTTCGGTATGGGTTGTGGCAACAAATTCATTAACATCCCACTTCCCAGATCAAGTCCTGATAAAGCTTGACAAGCTTTCTGCTCTGCGATTTCTCTTCACGACCCGTTATAACCTACACCCTCTTTGTGCACAAGGCCTCACAATCATGCCGCTTGATACCTCAACAACATACCCCTTGACCCGGCTGCGCCTGGATGGCCGTCGATGGAACGAGCTCCGCCTGCTGCAGGCACAAATCTCGACCAATCCAGCCAGTTCTGGTTCATCATATCTTTCAATGGGAAATACGGCAATCATGTGCTCTGTTCACGGTCCTGCTGAGGGCCGTCGGGGTGAAGCCAGTGGTGCGGCGGGTAGTTCAGGCGCCATTGTCGAGGTGGACGTCAATGTTGCAGGGTTCGCAAGCGTAGATCGCAAGAGAAAAGCGGGAGGCAGTGATAGGTACGGTCAATCTTTTAACATTCGAACGCTCTCCCGCCAAGGCGATGGGCGACCGAGTAATCATGCACGGGCATATGCTAATCCCTCAATAGACAATCATCGCGAATTGCAACGACCCTGCGCTCGGCTTTCCAATCGCATTTACACGCCTATCTCTACCCACACAGTACAATTAGTATTCATGTATCTGTCCTTTCAGCCGACGGGTCGTTGCTGGCGGCCGCCATCAATGCTTGCACTCTGGCTTTAGTGGATGCCGGTATTCCTATGCCTGGACTGCTTACCAGCTGCACATCGGGAATGAGTGGCAGTGCATCTACGCCTCGTGATCCTCGAAATGACGAACTTGATCCGCTTCTGGATCTATCACTTCCAGAGGAACAAGAGCTACCATTCCTCACTGTTGGGACTACCACATCGGTGCCAGTTGGAGAGAATAGTATGGACGATGAGGAGGAAGAGACCAAAGTGGCCGTGCTTAACATGGACTCCAAGGTCCATTGCTCATATATCGAAACGATGCTGGCGGTTGGAATGGACGGGTGTAACCAGATCCGTGAGTTAATGGAAGGTGTGATTAAAGGGTCGAATCGGCGATGAACTGTGGGAATGAAAGTGATACCCAGTGTGCATATGTTGGGCGTTTACGGGCGTGTTCATCTTTTCTTGTCTAGTTTCTATATTTGAATAGAACGTTTATCTGCTCAACATTCATCCAAATTTGCACTCTTCCAAGTGTGCAAATTACAAGGTTGTATTATCTCTGATTCTTCCTTTTAAGATCAATATTCAGAAACACATGAGGAACAACGACCTAGGTACCGGATTTCCCATGCAAGGTCTTGGATTTCCCTTTCCGTTTTAGGGCTCAGTGAGCGCCGCTTTTACCTGTACTCCTTGTCTTAACTTTGGCAATACTGGAGCTGGATGTTCCGGTTGTTTTGAAAACCATGCTGGCCGGTCGCGGCTACAGTAGCAGTCGCGGCCATCCTTCTTGTATTGTATTGTAATTTTCACTCCCGAAGGCCGAGTGAGCGAAGCGGACCCAGCAGGAACGGGAATTCAAAGCAAAGAAGAAAGAAAGATACAAGAGCAAAAAGCAAAAACAAAACATACAACAGCAGGGATTCGCATGTGGTCACCCACCATACTACTAACCTGCCGGCGTGTGGCTAAACTACAGCAGGTAGTGCGGTGGGTGCCGCCCGGGTGAGAATAGGGTGAGCGCCGCTTTAGCGTCGCGCGACTCGGGTGATTAGGGTGAGTGCGCAATAGACAGGGTGAGAACCGGGTGATAATGGGGTGAGAATGGGGTGAGTACGGGTGATCTACATTTGGCCCCTTTCAGCTGAGCTGGCATTCACTATCATTGGGCCAAAGCCTCCCCCTGAAACGCTCGGTCTCTTGGCACCTGCACATAGCCCCCATCTGTTTAGGAATGCAATAAAGCGATCGCAGATCAAGCACACACAGCGAGCCTTTCTAGACAGAAATTCGAAGGTCCTATTTCCAAATCTCCCTGGGAAGCTCTTTTAGGGTTGCATGGCTTCTATATCGCTGAATATAGACAAGGTAAGCTGAAGAAAGGTGATTTTTAGTCGCTTTTTTTGCTGAATTTGCCTTACGGAGTACTGAAGACTGGTACATAGTTAACTAACTACTGTAGCAGGAACGTCGCTACAATTTGATATTGCGTTTTGATTGGTGAAATACAAAGAGATCTGATTGGCTAGTCGAATAGAAGGCTTCTCATAGGAAAGACATCAAATGTTGAATCTCAGCAATCTACACATCTCTCCACTCGTATCAGGACAGCGTCATTTTTGGGTGTTTGGTGTTCTCCTTCTTCACCATTTGACCCCTAAGTTCTGATCATACAGCCTAGAGCAGCTTATCCCATTTCACTAATTAACCGCCAATTGATGAACCAACGAGCTGTCTAAATTGCTCAGGTAGTAAGATAGAAGGTCGGTGACCATATGCGAATTCCCACTGTTGTATGTCCGTGTTCACTCATTTTTTGTTGATTCGTTGGGTTTAGTGCCCTTGCCGCTTTACCCTTCAGTCCGTTCAGCCCTTACCCTGAACGCCCTGAAGACCCCTGCACAGATGACGTGGCCCATCGGCTAAACTTTCCCTCCCACCCCTTCTCCCGCATTTGGAGCTGACCACCATGCAACTAAGGTAAATTCACTGTAGCTAATACAACCGTCTATAGTCTTGGTTATCTTATCTCCAAGGGACGCTGTGAGTATTCTGACCAAAGAAGAGCTGCAGGAAGGAAATGCTCACTCCTATGTTAATTACTAAGATTGAAGAGACTCTCTCGTGGCCTAATATATAGAGTACTTCAGCGATTAAACCTGAATTAAACTGGTATTTTTAATCTTCCGCATGAGAAGGGCCTAGGGGTTCTTTATCGGGAAAAATGTCCACACTCTTAGATATTTAGGGTCTATTGAATCGTGGGATTTCATGTTATTTTCTACGGAGATCGAGTTGCTATTGATTCGAAAGTATCCGTAATCAACTCTAGGCTGGCGGACCTTCTACTTATTAGATTCTTATCCAGCTACATATGTCCGTACCTTATCTAAAAGAACTGCTTATGATCGCTTTGATTCTACGGAAGGATAAGGTGTACTTGAATCAGTTTTATCATAAGAGTATACTAGTTCGTAGGTG